>NC_140086.1:23206672-24540597 GCF_964237585.1 Gallinula chloropus
TGGAAAAAAGATGGAGACACAGCAGTGACTGTAAGTGAAGACTGTAAGTAAATGCTCACAGCATTTAGGGTGCTCGAACTGAGAGAAGAAATAGAATTGGCTACATCAAGCATTTTGAAGAATTGGTGTATAAAACTGCTGTTCCAGGAACAGAGATTTTAAAACTTAGGAGTGCTCCAATCTGACAGCCGAACAGTAGGCACCATATCCATGCTTATTAAAAAGACAAAGATGATCTTGGCAGTCAGAGACTTATCAGTCTTTCTACAATTGTGGGCAATCTTTAGAACTAATTTTGAAGAAAAGAATAATTAAGACCTGAAGGTAAGAAGAAATGATATGGATAAAATTATTTACATGAGGACAAACTCATCTGGTATCTCTCCTTGATTTTCCAGGCAGAACTCACTCACCTGGGTGCTAAAGTGAGGAGCCAGCTTGCTAAACCATGTTTGTTTGATCACTTGTGACAACACCTGTCTTGGTCTGTGCAAGACTATCTCATGGCGTGAGAGTGAGTAAGGGGTCAGCACGGCTCAACTTGGTTGAAGAACTGCTGAGTGGGAAGGAAATGAATAATGGAATTCCTCAAGGTGTCGGGACAGATCCTTTTACAGATGTTTAATAATATGGTAATATTATTAAATAGATGGTAATAAATGCTTACATTTATTGCCCTGGGACATGCTAAGGACGTTTGGAAGCACTGCCAGCATGGAAGGAGGATGGAGTATTACAAGCAGTGGAAATAAGGCGGGATTTGCTAGGGCAGAATACGAGGCATGGATGAGGGGAGGAGCTGTTTGGATGTTAGATGTCAAGACAAAACAGTTATTAAGGCTCCTGTATTCAGTAATACAGAAGCCAGAGCAACCCTCAAAGCCCAGTCCTACTACTTCAGACACAGATCTGGAGTGAGTCACCTGTGGGAGGTGTCTCTGGTGCACTCAAGAGGTAGCTGGGAAACCTCCTGTTCAATAAGCTGAAGTTATGTTGGATCAGTCAGACACTAAGAATTCGGGTGCCTTCTGCAAAAAGGCCACCCATAGCTCTGAGAGGGCTGCACAAATGGTGGTAATAGTTGATCATATCGTGACTGTGATGGGATGCTTTGAAAGAGGCAATCAGATACTGTAGCTATCCAAAGAGATCTTTCTAAAGCAGAATATTGACATATTCCCAGGCACGTATACCCAAACTTACCTGTGTGCACTTAGCGATCTCTGCTCAAGGAAAAGGAACTCAAAACTCAAGACTTTTGCATAGAGAAAGCTGCAAAAGTCAGTGTGGGAATGGAAAATATAATTTCTAACAGTGCCTAAAGGAACTGGCCCTGTTTAGCCTTACAAGTGAAGGCTGAGGGGGACTCTGTTCTCATCTGAAATGTTTCAGAGCAAAGGATGAGATTTTAAAATTCTTCACACGATGCTGGTAAAGCATCATAGTCTGATTAAGAATAAATTTGGACTCACAGTGTAAAGGTCTATAGCCATCAGAGCAGCTGGGAATGCCCAACAACTGTTTTCAAAATGCTGTTTGGTGTGTTTGTAATCCAGGGGTTTCCTGGTTGTTTTTTTCTCCCTGTTAAATATCATAGTGAACAGTCCTACAGAAACAATTTTTCACTATTAGCAAGACCCTTACAATGAGATCCTGTATCTCCTCTATTTCTGGGCCAAGCTTCAGTGTTGTGCCTTCTCCAGCATGTTCTCACTATCAGCCTATCAAAGGAGTTTTAATTGTAAAGGTGGTTTTCTGATACGAGTCTTGCTGAGCTCCCAGTCTTGCCTGAGAAATTCTTACCAGTGGCTTACTCACAGGAGCTGCTGTGCACAAGAGGCAGGATGTCAGGGGAGCTCTGGTGCTTGGGCTCCGTAAATAGCAAAGTGACAGACATTAGAAATCCTCAGTAGGGGGTAAACTGGTATTTGAGACAACACAAATGTAAGGGTAAACTTCCAGGCCATTTAGACCCTCAGTGACCCCAACAGCAGGGAGATTCTTTACAAATGAGCCTGTGTTGGAAGCTGGATGAGTGAATGATGCTTCCTGACTGGTTGCAGACACGGGGACTTGTGGCTGTCATTAGGAATCAGCCCCACATCGTTAGCCTGGCTTCAGAGTGTAAGGTGCTTCATAGTGAGCTGGCGCTTTACAGCATCCTCAGATGGACATAAGTGCACATGAACTGTAGGGAAGAACAGAAGCACATTAAACATTTGTTTTAAAGAACTGTTAGTGAGTTCTTCTCCGGAGCTTTTGAAGATCTTAATTTACATGGTGCAGGCGGTGTCTGATGTTTGATTAAAATCCAACTTGCATGCAGACTGGAGTCGTGAATTCAAAGTGGCTGCTGCAGGTGGGAAGCGAGGACTGTGTCCTCCTGCAATACAGGCCAGTCAATCCGCTCTCCTGGTATGGGCAAAGTCAAGGATTTGCAAAGATGAAGAAGGTGTAGCCAGACACTTCTCACTGGCACCCAGTGTAAGAAGGAATCACCATAGGTTGAAGTACAGGAGATTCCACTTAAAGGTGAGAAGAAAACATTTTAATGCAAGGTTGGCTAACCACTGGCACAGACTGCCCAGGGAGGTTCTGGAGTCACCGTACTTGGAGCCACTCAGCTGGCCACAGCCCAGGGCAGCCTGCTGTAGCTGACCCTGCTTGAGCAGGGCATTGGAAACAATCTTCAGAGGTGCCAGCCAGCCAGCCAGCCTGGATTGTGCTCTGATTCTGTGAAAAGTAGTGAAGTTCCTACGTCAGCCAGGATTAGAGCACAGGAAGTTCTGCACCAACATGCAGAAGAACTTTTTCCCAGTGAGGGTGACAGAGCCCTGGGATAGGCTGCCCAGGGAGGTGGTGGAGTCTCCTTCTCTGGAGATATTCAAGACCCGTCTGGATGCCTACCTGAGTGATATGTCCTAGGGAGCTGCTCTGGCAGGGGGGTTGGACCCGATGATCTCTGGAGGTCCCGTCCAACCCCTACAATTCTGTGATTCTGTGATTTTCTGCAGGGACTGCTGAGACCAGTGTACATCCAACATCAGTATCTATTGTTAAGGAAGGTATATTGCTACCCCCAGTCCTGTAGAATAGAAGCAAAACCCAAATGCTCAGGGACAAGAGCAATGGAGTTATGTGACTTCCCTAAGCAGAAGTCTACCTGCATCTGCCTGCTGTCAGCTAGGGCTTTAGGTTGGTACCTGAGATTGTACTCACTGCCCCTCACACAGGGGCCAAATCATGGTGTGTGTGATGGGGCTGTTTCAAACCAGCTCAGTGTGTGGCTGGGCTGGAAGAAGGGTTTTCAGAAGAGCAACCAGGTTTCCCCACCTTGCACAGCAATTGCCTTGGCATAAATCAGGTGGGCAGAATATACAGCAAATCCAGTTTGGGGACTTCTCTTTCACTAACATTCATTTTGTTTCAGCCCTCAAACTACAGATTAACTTTGGCTTCGAATGAGTGAGTTTACCTTCCAGAGTAGGTGTAGAGGCTTTTTCATCCTTCAGTTCCTGTCCCAGTGGTCCTTCCCTGCCCAGTGGGCCTCTGATTGACTGGAGGATCAGAAGGGTTTGATCTTCAGGGGAATCACAGACTCACAGAAAATTAGGAGTTGGAAGGGACCCTGAAAGGTCATCTAGTCCAGCCACCCTGGCAGAGCAGGATCACCTGGACTAAACTGCACAGGAACACATCCACAGAATCACAGAATTTCCAGGTTGGGAAAGACCTTTGAGATCATTAAGTCCAACCATACCTGTCTTCTACTAAACCATATCCCTAAGCACCTCATCTACCCATCTTTTAAACACATCCAGGGTCAGTGACTCAACCACCTCCCTGGGCAGCCTGTTCCCATGCCTGATAACTCTTTTGGTGAAGGATTTTTTTCCTAATGCCTAAGCTAAACCTGCACTGGCACAGCTTGAGCCCATTCCCCCTCATCCTATCACCTGTCACTTGGGTGAAGAGATGAACACACATCTCTCTACAACCTCCCTTTGGGTAGCTGTAGACAGTGATAAGGTCTCCCCTCAGTTTCCTCTTCTCCAGGCTTAACAATCCCAGTTCTCTCAGCTCCTCATAAGATTTGCTCTCCAGCCCCTTCACCAGCCTGGTTGCCCTTCACTGGACAGGCTCCAGGACCCCAATGTCCTTCATATCCAGGTGGGTTTTTAATGTCTCCAGAGCAGGAGACTCCACAACCTCTCTGGGCAGCCTGTCCCAGTGCTCTGTCACCCTCACAGGGAAAAAGTTCCTTCTTACATTCACATGGAACTTCCTATGCTCCAGCTTGGCCCCTTGTCCTATCACTGGCCATCACTGAGAAGAGCCTGGCTCTGTCCTCCTGACTCTCACCCTTTACATATTTATAGATATTAATAAGGCCACCCCTCAGTTTCCTCTTCTCCAAGCTAAAGAGGCCCAGCAGCTCCCTCAGCCTCTCCTCATAAGGACGGTGTTCCACTCCCTTCATCATCTTGGTGGCCCTGTGCTGGGCTCTTTCAAGGAGTTCTATGTCCTTCTTGAGCTGAGACACAATATTCCAGACACAGTCTCACCAGGGCAGAGTAGAGGGGGAGAAGGACCTCTCTACACCTACTAACCACACCCCTTCTAATACACCCCAGGGTGCCATTGGCCGCCTTAGCCACGAGGGCACATGGCTGGCTCATGGTCATCCTGCTGCCCACCAGGACCCCCAGGGCCCTCTCACCTACGCTGCTCTCCAACAGGCCAGTCCCAAATTTATCCTGGTACCTGGGGTTGTTCTTCCCCAGATGCAAGACCCTACACTTGCCCTTGTTAAATCTCATTAAACTTCTCCCTGCCCAGTTCTCCACCCTGTTTAAGTCTTGCTGAATGGCAGCACAACCCTCTGGTGTGTCAGCCACCCCTCCCAGTTTTGTGTCATCAGCAAACTTGCTGACTGCACACTCTATTCCCTCATCCAGGTCATCAGTGAATATATTGAATAGTACTGGTACCAGTACCGACCCCTGAGGGACTCCACTGGATACCGGCCTCCAGCTACAATCTGTCCCATTGATCACAACTCGCTGGCTTCATAAACTCCTGGGAAAACACCATGGCGGGGGGGGCGGGGGGGTGTGTTCTGAAATTCTGATAGGTATTGCTTTTCTGTAACTAAAAGTTCATATTTGAGGACCAGGTAGCTCTGAAAGGAAGGGTGAACTGGGTGGGATGCAGCAGAACAAGTCATTCAGTCCACTGTTGTTTTCCCATCACCCTGTTCCCTAAGGACCATGGAGACATGGGCACGCATATCTTGCCATCTGTAGGATGAAAATCTGCAGGCTGGGTAATGATAAAAGGACACCACAGTGGTATTTCCATTGCAGAAATGGGTCTGACTGCATGAAGAAGAGAGGATGTCACACAGCACTGGGCCATAAGGCCATAGAAAGGCTCAGGCATTGTTCTTGATGGGTTTGTTGTTGATCAGCACTTCTCTGAGCATGTATTGGTGGCACAGTGGCAGAGCCTGGCTTCTGAGCAGTAATGGAGGCCCAAAGCAGAGTTTCCAGGATACTTCCTCATCTTCTCTGCACCACCATTTTCTGCACAGAAATAGAAAAGAACATTCTGCCTGTTACATTCTTGAGCGATTCACAGAATCTCTGGGATATGCTCCTTCCCCACCTCGCACAGCCCAGGCTCAGCTCTTACTCATGCGAGGCGGAGCGCCGGCTGAAAAGCGCTGCCTGTCAGCTCCAGCTTTGTCTTTGTGTGGCTGATGGCTTAATGAGAGCTGCGACAGTGCAGGTTGCTCGGAATTGCTGCTGGGGGCATTGTGAGAATGCTGTGAACTTTCACAGCTTTCCTGGAAAGTAGGGCAGGAGCAAAGAGGCACCAGCGAGCAGTTCTGCACCGCACCAAGAGGTGTGAGACTCCTCTGCGGGGGCTCTTCCTTACTGACTCATCCCAGAGCTGTACTCCCACTTCTCATTTGAAAGCGAACCTCTGCTCCTCCCTTGGCTGTAGTTGTCCCTAACAGCGTTGGCGTCACCTCTACACTTCTTTCTCTCCCAGGCGTGTGTGGGCGATGCCAGCTTTGCACATGAAAGCACCGGGGCGTGCTCAGCCCTGCTCTGTTGTTCTGGTAGTGGTCACCCCTGAACACCCTTTCATTTATGCTGTCAAAAATGTTTCCACCGTAGCAAACACAAGGATGAAGGTCGCTGCTGGGTGAGGTCCTCCTACCGTGCAGGGACTGAAAACAGCCAGCAGAGCCAGTGGTTGCAGGTCTCTGCTCTGGAGTGCCGGCAACTGCCTTGCCATTGCTTTTCAAACACCCGTGAGACAGTCTTTCATTAAGTGTGAAATGAATCCATCAAAAACGGTGACAGGGGAACATGGATCAAGCTGCCAGATGGAGGAAAAAGACATACTTACAAGACTCCTTGCTAATCACACCGAATGTTTCAGATGGGAGCACGTTGACTCACAGGAGGGAGCTGCTTCTCTGCTGCCCTTCATGCAGGTGTACTGATAGTGACAACATATTGCCACCCCAGGTGGGTGGCAGCTCTTTGAAACACGAAAGGAAGGCATAAAAAGGCATGGAAATCTGAATTCTGCAATTGCTCTGCAATTTCTCCTTCTATGATAAGATGACCCGGTTACTGGATGAAGGTAAAGCTGCGGGTCTCTATCTGGATTTTAGGAAAGCTTTGGACATTGTTTCCCACAGCGTTCTCCTGGAGAAACTGGCTGCTCTTGGCTTGGAGGGTGCACTCTTCTCTGGGTAAAAAACTGGCCAGATGGCCAGGCCCAGAGAGTGGTAGAGAATGGAGTTAAATCCAGCTGTCAGCCAGTGACCAGTGGTGTTCCTCAGGGCTCTGTGCTGGGACCAGCTCTCTTTAATATCTTTATTAAAGACCTGGATGAGGGGATTAAGTGCACCCTCAGTAAGTTCACAGACAACACTAAGTGAGGCATGAGTGTTAATCTCCTCGAGGGTATGAAGGCCCAACAGAGGAGAGGGATCTGGAACAGCTGGATCCATGGGCCAAGGCCAATGGCATAAGGTTCAACAAAGCCAAACGCCAGGTCTTGAATTTGGGTCATGATAAGCCCAGGCAGTGCTACAGGCTTGGGGAGGAGTGGCTGGAAATCTCTCTGGCAGAGAAGGACCTGGGGTAGTTGATTGGCAGCCATCTGAACATGAGCCAGCAGTGTGCCTGGGGGACCAAGAAGGCCAAAGACATCCTGGCCTGCATTAAGAACAGCACGGTGAGTAGGACTAGGGAAGTGATTGTCCCTGTGTACTCAGCACTGGTGAGGCCCCACCTTGAGTACTGGGTTCAGTTTTGGACCCCTCACTGCAGAAAAGGCATTGAGGTGTTGGAGTGTGTCCAGAGAAAGGCAACGAGGCTGGTGAGGGGACTGGAGAATAAATGTTATGAGGAGCAACTGAGGGGTTGTTTAGTCTGCAGAAGAAGAGGTTGAGGGGAGATCTAATTGCTCTCTACAACTACCTGAAAGGAGGTTGTGGAGATGTGGGGGGCTGGCCTTTTCTCCCCAGTGATAAGTGTTAGGACAAGAAGAAATGGCATCAAGTTATGCCAGGGGAGGTTTAGATTGGATATTAGGAAAAACTTCTGCACAGAGAGGGTTGTTAGGCATTGGAATGGGCTGCCCAGGGAGGTGCTGGAGTCTCCATCCCTGGAGATAATTAAAAGACAGTTAGATGTGGTGCTGAGGGACATGGTTTAGTAGTGGATGGCAAGTTAGGGTGATGGTTGGACTTGATGATCTAAAGGGTCCCTTCAAACCAAGACAATTCTATGATTCTATTCTACTTACCCACAGGTTAATTCAGTCCTTCATGCCTTCCTCGGGAGTGGAACAGTCTGGTTTTATAGATAACTGTGGTCCTTGTCAAGCCTCCACTTGACAAGTCTGGAACTACCCAGAATTAACGAACTAGTCCTAAATCCTGACTGCAGGCACACCAGTTGCAGGAAGAAACTTGGTGTGGAGCATCAACCCATGTAAATCTGTCATCTCTTGGAAAGCTCCCGAATTTAGCCTTGATGGATCGAATCCTGTACAGAGATTAGAAGCAGGGATTCAAGGCATCTCTGGAATTACAAATTCCTGCTTCTTAACCCAAGGCCATTTGCTGATAGAATGGGCACACAGGGAGTTGATAACAACTCAGCTCTTCACTCCTGCACAAACAGGATGCGACGCACCCAGCAAGATCTTACAACAGCTCACCTGAAACATGAGTCAACAGATAAGCATTTTGAGGAGTGAGTGGAAATTTTCTGTTCCCAGGACAACAGCTCCAAGCAAGGCTGAAAAGTGCTGGATTCTGTTATTGTGGAAACGCAGTATAGTCTGCAGCAGCCAGGATGGAGTCTGGCTGATTCCAGCACTGCAGTCAGAGCTGACTTAATGGTAGTTTAATGTCCTTGACGATCACTGTGTTGTCACTGCTGTCACCCTGTCAGGGAAGTTGCAGGCCTGTTGATGTCAGGCCAGTAGAGTGTACCCTCTGGGATGGGCCCCTTTCAGACACATCCACCGTGAGAAGCGGTGTCACATGTAAAGACCAAGATGAATGTTGTGATATCTAGCATGAAAACCACATGAGGTCTCAATGGTAAATGGAGAGCTATTTCTGTCCAGAAATGTTTCACAACTATTTATTTTCTCTAAAGTGTAAAAATCAAGGGTACGATGCTGAAGAAAGACCTCCTTGGTTTAGGTACTGGAGAAATTATGCAGCAACAATTAGTCTTTATGCAAAGATTAATTCTGAAGTAGAGGGGTATGGGTCTCTTAACACCGCTTGACTTTTCTATGGGAGGTTTTATATTTATAAGTGACTGTTCCTGCTCACACAGAAAACTTCTCTCTTCATCTGCTTCCCTGGAGACTTCTGAACTTGTCGTCAACCTGATCTCCCAGCCAGAAGAACCCTTCCCCACTGCGCAATGAAAATTTATCAGCTTGTCCTTCAGCATGTCTCAACAGCTCGGAGATTATTAACTCGTCTTTCAAGTGATTAATACTCCTGGGTGTTTGAGAGGCACAACTCTGGTACTTGCGAGGTGCTTGGAGGCCCTGGAAGAGAAGGCAGCAGGGGGATGCAAAGTGTGGCGGTTTGGATGGAGAGGCAGACTAACCCCACTCTTGCTCGAGGCCTGTACGCTCTCTGCTCAGGTCCCATTTTGGCTGGCCTCCGCAGGCCCTGCCAGACAAATGGTGAGCAGCCCTTTTTAGTCTCCTTCCTCTGTATGACAGTCCAGGTCTGTGGATTCTCGAGGGAGTGCATCTGAGAAGAAGCCATTTCACTTAGCGCTGCCTAATTATAGCCATGTTGACAGCCGCAGTTGTAACTCCTCTGCTAAAAGATTTTTAGTATTCACCAGCAAGCTCCTCATTGGTGGCTGAAGAGTACCTGTCAGTCAGGATAATTACTAATTTGTTTGAACTTGCCTCGGAAGCATTCCTAGAATTTATGGCTGTGCTGTGAGTCGGCACAGGCCTCGTTATTCCAGCTCTGCCTTCTGCTGTGACAGAGGTGCGGCAGAAATGCGACACGTCTGAAGTCACCGTGGCCCACCTCTGAAACGAGTGATGCACAGAGAAAAGGCATGACCGGTGTGCACACAAGAACAGCAGCAGCACCCGACTGTTAAATCGTTCCTGGGATTGCCCCCGTGGCTCTGCCTGTCTTCAGAACATAGCTCTGTGTGTGTAATCTTCCAGGGGAGCTGGTCGGCCTGTCCTTGCACACATGGCTGAGGCAGCTAACAGGACTGCAGTGCTCAGACTGTGTCAGGCCCAGAGAAAGGCAGCACAGAGGACAAACACCACATTTCACGGCTAGCCAGGCACCAGTCCAGCCCCTTTCTCCAAAAGCTTTCATGTTGTGTCCATGAACTGACCTTGACAACCTTGTGGGAAGCAAAGTCCTTCAGAAGATTGCCATGCCCCCTGTTACAGCAGGGGATGTCCACAACACTGCTTTACTGGAACAGATTGGTGCTGGCAAAGAGCACCCAGATCGCATAATACACAGGGCAAGAGTAGCATGAACTTAGTAGTTTGTGCCCTAATGAAGGGCTAATGTTCTAATCATGAAGTTGGAAATGAAGCAACACTCTCCATTTCCCCCCCGCACCCCTCCCCCCCACCATAACACAAGGCAAACACAGACCATACATCACCCCAGCCTGCACCCCAGACTCTCCACACAGCACATCCCTGCCATGGAGCCCAAGAAGCCACCTCAGCAACTCTGCTACCTGCATGCTGCTCCCACAACTCTCCCCCTCCTCTCCCCACACAGCTTTCTGCCCCCCACAGATACCAAGCAGTTTTATCAATCATGCTGAACAGAATGAAGCTTCCCAGCTTGGCCCAAGAGAGCCCCTTCTCCATTTTTATCTCTAAGTTCTGCCCCCTGTTGTGCTGAGCCATGGCTGACAGCCTGGAGGACAGCCTCTGTGAACTTCCACGTCTCCTTGCACATGGCACAAGACAGGGATTTGCATGTAGTGCCTCAGCTCTGCTGTACTACTGCTCTCAGGAGGGTTCCCAAAGCAAGTATCATAAACGGTTTTTCAGCATGTAGCGGTTTCGATTGTCTCACAGCTCAGGGGCTCTGCCACCCTTGTGTCAGGCTTGACTGGAGGAGCACACCCCACTCCATGTCCACAGCAGTGGGAACTGCCTTGACAGTTTAGACACAGCAACCCCAACAAGGCAGCAATGGGTGGATCATGAGGTTGTTCCAGAGACTGGGCAGAGTGGGGTCGCTGGTGAGGAGGGCAGGGTGACTCTGAGCGTGTGAGCAGCCCCGGTGCAGTGATTCTCCCTCTGCCAGCAGGCAGGACTACCCCGGCTGTGATCCCCATGGAGACCAGCCCCGAACTCCAAAGCATTGTAGCCAGTATGAATTTCTGAGTTCAGCAGAGGTGCAGTAACCATCCATATTAATGCTAATATTTTGGGTGAGTACCGAAGCGGTAAGGCTCTGCGTGTTCCCGGCAGGAAGAGGCTGCTCCAGCAGCACCACTCTGGCTTCTGCTGCTATTGTTTTAACTCAGAGACCCATCATGCAATCAGTTCTGCTGCTAGTCCTTGAATCCAAATAATCTGCCTTCCATCAAATAGAAACTTTATTTTAATGAACAGGCTGATGTTTCAAAAACATGCCCTTTCCCAAGGTGAAGCGCTCAGAGGATGTATTATTTATTGGTTTTCAATTTTTCCACGGGCAGACATGTCTATTCCATCAGGAATGTTAAACAAGAAGATGTTTAAAAATTCATTTAAGTGCAAATGCAGTCCTTACTACTGTAGTAATTCTTCCTCTTAACTACACATTAAAGAGCAAGAAGTGGTTGTACTGGAGGATAAATGATAGCTTGTCTGAGGCAGGACTGACAGCTTGTAGCTTTACACCGCTGGCTGCAGGTGCTGCTTAAATGGTCTCCAGCCCTCTCTTCAGGCTCTCTTGCCATCCATCTGCTTGCTGAAATTGGATTGTTCTTTCCCTTAAGCAGGGAGTACCTCCATCGCCCTCACCCAGCAGCCAAGCTCCTATGAAGGGGACGGCATTGACTTGGTCAGGGTGGCTCCAGCCACACTGGCTGACGTTGCAGGGGCCTCACTGGATGGCGTACGGTCTCACGCAGGGATGCAGGAAGAAGAAAGGCTCTTCATTTCGGAAGGGCCACTCTTCTCTCCTTCTGGGGGAGGAGCAGGTCACATGCAGACTCATGTCTTCTGTCTCCTAAGGATCTTGGTGGATGAGAAGATCAACATGAGCTTGCAATGTGTGCTTGCAGCCCAGAAACCTAACCACGTCCTGTGCTGCCTGACCAGCAGGTCAAGGGAGGGGATTCTGCCCATCTGCTCTGATGAGGCCCCACCTGGAGTATTGCATCCAGCTGTGGGGTCCCCAGGACAAGAAAGATACGGGCCTGTTGGAGCAAGTCCAGAGGAGGCCACAAAGATGATCAGAGGGCTGGAGCACCTCTCCTGTGAGGACAAGCTGAGAGAGTTGGGCTTGTTCAGCCTGGAGAAGAAAAGGTTCCAGGGAGTCCTTATAGCAGCCTTCCAGTACCTGAAAGGGCTACAGGAGACATGGCGAGGGGCTGTTTACAAAGACATGTAGTGATAGGACAAGGGGTAATGGGTTTAAAATTATAAGAGGGCAGATTCAAATTAGATACAAGGAAGAAATTCTTCCCTGCAAGGGCAGCGAAGCCCTGGTACAGGCTGCCCAGAGAAGCTGCGGCTGCCCCCTCCCTGGCAGTGGCCAGGGCCAGGTTGGATGGGGCTTTGGGCAGTCTGGTCTAGTGGAGGGTGTCCCTGCCCATGGCAGGGGGTTGGGACTAGATGGGCTTTGAGGTCCCTTCCAACACAAACCCTTCTGTCATTCTATGGTTCTATGACCTTGATATCTGTGTGTGGCTAATTCACACAATTCTCTTCTTTCACACCAACGTAACTTAAATTTTTGCAGATTGGGTGAATAATAATTCCAACAGATCCAAGAAAATACCCACTAGTGGATTATGGCAAAGCAGAACAATTTCCTGAGAAATTAGCTCGTTTGATTGGCAATAGCACATTATATGCCCTAGTGATTCTTTTAGAACTAGAAAAAATGCATGAATAATGTAAATAAGAACAGCATTTTGTACTCAGCTTTCCAGGAAAATGAGTCCTGACAGCTTGTTGGATTTGCCTCTTCTGGCTATTTGTGACTGTGACTTAGAAACTCTTCCTGACTGACTCTTCAGCCGAGTAAAAATGAAGAGTAAAACCAGCACAGGCTTTTACATGTTCTGTCATAAAACCTGCCGGGGCCTGGTTGTTCTCCCGCGCCCAGCGGCCCAGCGAAGGCCAGAGCCCTGCAGACTTTGCTCCCGAGCTCCGGCTGCCAGCGCGGGTCTCTGATATGTGCCGTGCGGCACAGATCCATTAATGTGTGTTGAGCAAGTTTAAATTCCTTCATAATCGGGAGTAATCAGTAACACAGGATAAGAATAGTAAGCAAAGACTGCAGCCCAAGGGATAAAAATAGCTGGGGTGAAGGACTGGGGCTGGAACAGCGGAGCTCAGGGCTGCAAGGCCAGGACCTCAGAGTCCTCCTCCGATGCACTCATCGTGTCTGCACGAGGTGCCATTTAACACCCCGTGCTGTATGAAATGGAGGTTTCTACACCAGCAGAAGGATTTTCTGTAAGTTTCCTAGGCCCTGGAAGAAAGGGCAGATTTGATAGTGCTTGCACAGCAGACACCACAGCCGGGACCCACCACCTCGCTTTCAGCCCGTGAGCAGGCAGCCAGGCTGCGAGTCTGATTGGGTCAAGCCTGGCTTTCCCGCATACGCTCAGCACCCATGGCCCCTCTTTCTCCCTCAGCAAGAGCTGCCCTGGTGCCTGCTGGCAGGTGGGTGAGCCCAGGTCCTACACGAGGTAGCAGCCAGCCCCTCCAGGCACCTGCAGTGCAGCACCATGTCCCTGTGCTCCCAGAGCCCAGGGCACAGCCCTCATCTTGCCGCTGTGAAGCCTTGTGGCATGGCCACATCCTGCTCCTTGGGCACACCAGCCTATGAGACCCAGGTGGGCTGCACGGAGGACATCCCCATGGCATGGGAAGGAGCGCCCGGCCCTGTGTCTGCACTGCGAGCGAGACACGGTTAGCCAGGCACGGAAGATGGGGGAACTCCCCGTCCTTTCCAGTCCTTTCCCACACTCTTAGCATGGGTGTGCAGGAAAGGAAGAAGTTAAGCAACTTGCTGTGCTATCTCTCCTCTCCCGCGACCCTGGCGACAGTAAGAGTACAGCCCGTGATAGGCGCTGATTGCCATAGTAACTCAGCCCGGAGCTGACGGTTGCACAAGGAGGTGCTGGAAGGGAAAGGCTGTCTGAGGGAGGGAGGAATCGGCTCCCTGCTACCTGGGGGCATCATCCCTCCCTGCACCAGACACATCTTTGAAGACAGCGGGATTCCTCGGGCACACAGTGAGGACAAAGTGCAGCTTCGGTCTCAGCCTGTGCTTGCAAGGCGCTTTTCCCAAAGGATCCAACTGTTTTACATCTAACGGTAAAGTAACCCAGCCCTTAGCAGAAGAGGCAGATTTTCAGCAAGGCTCTGCACTGCCCTCTCTGCATTTCTCCCACTCCCTCTGTAACAGGGACACAGGGTGCAACTGGAGCAGTGCCACCCACAAGAACGCAGGCACCTCTGCAGCTCTCCGTAACGGCAGCTGCTCAAGGCAGAGAGGAACGTTGATGTTTCAGCTGAGCGAGAGCCTCTGTGCACAGGATGCCCTCGACTGCTCAGTGTCTAACCCCAGAAACCTCTGCTCCAGCGCTGCAAGGAGACATGGCCTTTGAATGGAGTGTGGGGATGAGACAGCCCCATGCCCAAGAGTACACCATCTGCCTGAAGAGCTCACAACAGCACCTAATTTTTCATGCGTTTGCCTTCACAGATTTGAAAGCTCATGTTTTGGGTGAGTATAGTGTGAGTTCATAGGTGATCTTACAGTCACCCTTCCTTTTCTAAAGCAGTAAGACCAAAGAGGACTACCTCGGGTACATCAGGTGTTGTTCATCTCTCCTTAGTTCTGTCTGTTGGGCAGTAAGCCTTGTAACAACACTGAAACTGCTGTTCTTCTAACATTCAGAACTCTAGGTGAGATAAAGTTTCTCCTCAGTATCCAAGGAGTGAGAGGGATGAAGAGGAGCAGGATGAGATTATTTTGGCAGTCGTGGACACCAGGACTCTGTAAAGGCAACATTAATTAGGTAGTGACTACCCTTCAAACTCCATCCTTCCCAGAGGCCTCCCTTGATGCACAACCATCACCAACACTACACCACAGTGGGAAGCCACAGAGTCCTGCCACACAGCCCTGCCTATCCACATAGAAATGTTTCAGGCGGATTTTCCTAACCTGTCCACTGAGTGTTGATAGCTACAAGGGCCAGGCTCAATTATGCAAGTTTTCATCTTAAAATTTCTGGTCAGAAATAGCTCAAGTCTTCTCTACCCCTACCTAGAAATCTGCAAAAAGGGAAACCTTCTCTCTGGCAAGCTTCTCCCAAGCCCTGAATCTGCACAGAAAGCAAAACTCTATATTGTGGAGGGGAGGAGAACTGGAGCATCCATCTGGGTACACACTAAACATAATTCATGTAAATGAAGTAGATATATGTATTTATGTGTGTATATATATGTGCTTGTGTCTGCTTACGTGCACATACAGATCCTGGGAGATATTTCCCCTCCCCTGCTGCTGTGGATGGCAAATCTCTGTCCTCCCAGGACAAATCTCTGTCCTCCCAGAGCACAAGATGGCAAGGCTGCCTGTGCTTCTGTCCCCTCTCACATCTTTGGCTGACAAAGTCCCTGTGCGCAGGATGTTCTTCAGCACTCTTAGGGAGTGCTTTTCTCCCTCTACTCTGCCCTGGTCAGGCTCCACCTGTAGTATTGTGTCCAGTTCTGGGGTCCCCGGCACAAAAAAGACAGGGATCTCCTAGAGAGAGTCCAGAGGAGGGGCACAAAGATGATTCAGGGCCTGGAGCATCTTCCCTATAAGAAACGACTGAATGAACTGGGGCTGTTCAGCCTTGAGAAAAGAAGACTGAGAAGGGATCTGATCAATGTTTGTAAATATCTGAAGTGTGGGACATGGGGAAATGGCCAGCATCTTTTCATTGGTCTGTGGGGACAGGACAAGGGGCAACAGCCTCAAGTTGGAGCACAGGAAGTTCCACACCAATGTGCAGAAGAACTTTCTCACTGTGAGGGTGACAGAGCCCTGGGACAGGCTGCCCAGAGGGTGGTGGAGTCTCTTTCTCTGGAGATATTCAAGACCCATCCGGACGCCAACCTGTGTGACCTGTCCTGGGGAGCCTGCTCTGGCAGGGGGTTGGACTCGATGATCTCTGGAGGTCCCTTCCAACCCCTACCATTCTGTGATTCTGTGATGGCACCTTCAGGTATTAACAACCTGCTTGAGCAGGGTCACCAAAACGCAGCTCTGGGGGACCAGAAGCGAGCATGAAAGAATCCCACTGCCCTGCTGCTGGGTCTTCCCGAGCTTTACCAGCAGAGAGCAACAGCTGACCCTGCTGCTCGCCTGCCCGGCTCTCGGGACTGCTGCGGGGCTGGGCTGAGGCTCGGCACTCGCAGGACCTGCATGGGCTTCCTGGATGGGCGAGGGGGAACTTCTCCTGCTTACAGTACTGCTGGCTGCTCACTGACAGCAAAGCCCAACAGCACTGCCATCGTCGGGACCCTGGAGAGCTGTGCTGGGGTGGAGGCTTGTTTCAGCGGGGGTGCTTGGGGGTAGCCCACCCAACCTCCCCCAAAGCACAGACCATGCCTGCGCCAGGCACGTGGCCAACAGTTGCACCAGGAAGGGAGATCTGCTTGAAAGCTAATGCCATATTTTACTTGCTCTTGTCTTGAGAAGCTAATGGGGAAGTACTTGGAGGAATGCCTTTACTTCTGATCTAAGGCTGACAGACAACTCGGAGAAGTCTTGTTGCCAGCACCTGAGTTACCAGAGATGGAGCCAGGCTGACTGGCCGGCTCCCACCTTCATTCCTGCTGGGCTCAGGCACCAGGAGGTGCTGAGTGCCCACACCACACTCTCCCCTTCCCCAAAATCTCTTTACAATAGGAAAAAAGGGAGGGTGATAATGCCAGTCCCTAGCTGGCTTTTGAAATACTAATGGAAAAGGGAAAGGAGGTCAGAGACAATGCTCCAGCTTTGTATGCGACAGCCTGCACTTACAGACCCGGGAGGGAAAGGGTCGGGGCAGGGGAAGGATCAAGAGGAGAAGAAAGTGGAGATAAAAGTCAGCAGAGCAGCTGAAGCGTGTGCTAAGGCTGGGGGAGATCCTGCAGCTAATGAGGAGATGACAGTGTGTGCAGAGATTTGCAAGTGGAAAGCCGAACTGGGAAGCCAGATGAAAAGCTGGAAAAGGCAGGTACTGAGGCACGTGATCATGGCAAAGGGGCTGCAGAGAGCAAGAAAGGCTTTCTGAAAGGAGAAGAGACATCTGTCAGATACTTTGCCAGGCTCAAAGGAAAGCACAGGGAGTCAGCAGCAGCGTTTCAGCCCTCTCTGCAGCAGGTGGCTTGCAGGCTCCATCCCCAGCCAGAGCTCGGAGGAGTCACGATTAAATGCAATGAAGTGGAATAAGATAGGCTGGAGCACTGCAGCGTGGCAGTGCCTGAAGCCTGGAAGGCGGTCTCTAATTCCTCCTGGGAGCTTCTCCTCCGATCTGCAAGGAAAATTGTGCTCACAGTCCTGCTACGAGCCAGAAATTAAAATTAAAAAGAATAAAAAAAGAGAAAGTGCAAGTTTCCTGTGTGGTGGTGAGCCATGGACTCCTGTAGCACAGGGGCAGGAGCCCTGAGACACAGCTGATGTGGGCTTCCAGCCCCAGCCCTCGCACCAGCGTGTCTCACTGCAGGGCACCCAGGAGCACTGCTGTCAGGGTAGTCTTCTTAGGGGCTGTCTGACTTGACAAATGGGAGGGCTCTGCAGCCTTGCACAGCTGCGTGCAGGCTGTGTTCTGAGGAGCAGAGTGTGCTGAGGAGTTGCACATGCTTTGTCTTCAGCAATGCCATCTTAGTCTCAGGTGTGTGGAGCTGGGTACTTGCACCCTCTCCTCACACTGAGTGCCAGCTCAGTTGATTATCCTCTGCTGCAGCCCCACATGAGAGGGAAACCCAATGACTTCTCCTGCATGGAGGGACAAAGATACCTGTCTCCAGCTCACACGCTGGGATCCACAAAGGACTGTTTCCTTTAGAGCCAACAGCAACCTGCCTTTGAGCTTTATTCCATCTCAGGTGGCAATGGGAGCAAGAGAGGTGTAAGCCAAGCTCACCTGGTGCTGGGCTCTTCCTTGCAGGCTCTGCACCTCTGCAAACCTGCGACCCCTCCTGGAACAGGACTCCAGGACACCCAGTGGTGGCTCCACTGCTATCAGGAGAGTCAAGGAGAGGGGAGGGAGGTTCAGCCTCCCATGTGGCCAGGCCCACGCAGAGCCAGTACCGCAGCCTGCTAGAGCAAGTGAGGTGTTGGTCACAGCGTGTGGGTCAGCCACCAACGACTGCATGCCCATGGCCATGAAGAACCCCAGCCACTCACCAGCTCAGGACTTTCCATCTCAGCCTGGGATGCTGTTGTGCAGTCTCCATGAAGAACCAAGGTCACATTGCTTACAGCTTTATCTATGTACTGGCACTTCTCACTGACACTCCAAAACTTCCCATATACATACAGAATCACAGAATCATTAAGGTTGGAAAAGACCTCCAAGATCAACAAGTCCAACTGTTCCCCTACCACCACTATTACTTACTAAACCATGTCCCTAAGTACCTCATCCAACCTTTGCTTAAACATGCCAAGGGACGGTGACTCCACCACCCCCCTGGGCACCTGTTCCAATGCCCAACCCTCTTTCTGAGAAGAAATTTCTCCCAATTTCTAACCTGAACCTCCCCTGGCAGAACTTGCAGCCATTCCCTCTTGTCCTATCACTAGTTATCTGTGAGAAGAAGCTGACACCCAGCTCAGCACAGCTTCCTTTCAGGGAGCTGCAGAGAGCAGTAAGGTCTCCCTGGAGCCCCCTCTTCTCCAAACAGTCCCAGTTCTCTCAGCTGCTTCTCATAAGACTTGTGTTCCAGACCCTTCACCAGCTTCATTGCCCTTCTCTGGACATGCTCCAGGGCCTCAGTGTCTTTAGTGAGGGGCCCAAAACTGAACACAGTATTCAAGGTGCAGCCTCAACAGAGCTGAGCACATGGGGATGATCACCTCCCTGGTCCTTCTGGCCGTGCTATTCCTGACACAAGCCAGGATGCTGTTGGCCTTTTTGGCCACCAGGGCACACTGATGGCTCATGTTCAGGCGAGTGTCAACCAACACCCCCAGATCCTTTTCCTCTGTACAGCTTTCCAGCCACCCTGCCCCAAGCCTGTAGCGTTGCCTGGGGTTATGACCAAAGTGCAGGACCCGGCACTTTGTCATGTTGAACTTCATCCCACTGGCCTCTGGCTATCAACCCAATCTGTCCAGGTCCCTCTGTAGGGCCTTCCTACCCTTCAGCAGATCAACACTTCCCCCCAATTTGGTGTAATCTGCAAATTACTGAGAGTGCACTCAATTCCCTCATCCAAATCATCAGCAAAGATTAAAGAAGATGGGTCCCAGTACCAACCCCTGGGGAACACCACTTGTGACTGGTCACCAGTTGGATTTAACTCCATTCAGCACCACTCTCTGGGCCTGGCCATCCGGCCAGTTTTTAGCCCAGCGAAGAGTGCCCCTGCCCAAGCCATGGGCCTCCAGCTTCTCCAGGAGAATACTGGGGGAAAATCAGCCCAGACCTAAGGCTTCAGCAGTATGAGTGACGGGAGCCTGATACTATGTTTAAGCACCCTCCTGAGCTAATCCTACATGAGCAACTGCTCCTAAGGATCCATTAGCCAAGTTCCCAACATGAATGCACTGTATTTGTTGCATTTGCTTTTGTTTCTATTAGACAAATGTTTCTGTTTGTCTCATTACACACCACCACCCACAAAGCAGCCAAATAGCTTTTGCAAGCTGCTATTTAGTTGCTTCATGCCGGTAAGGACTAGTTATGCTAGTTTGAGGAAGTCGACCTACATCCTTTCAGCTGTTGTTATCTCGTCAAACAGGCCAGCCTCATGCTAGCTAGCTCTTGCTCTGCCTTGTTTCAATCAGTTGGCTCTTTTTTTTCCAAGGGTTCACGTTTCATTTGCATAAGAACATTAATGGAGCAATTTCAGAACTAAGTGCCCAGCTTAACCCTGCTGTACCCTTAGGGAAAGTCCTCCCCTCCATGAAGGCTTTGTGGTTTTCTCTTCCAATGGCTCACAAAGGCACACGTGAGAGAGGTCAACCTCCTCTTCGTGCCCTTTCCAGAAACAGGGGCTTTGAAAATAAGAAAACATAACCAATGTTTCCTGTCTGTCTGAGGCTGAACTCATAAATCATCTTTCCTAGGGTGACCAAACAGGAGTAAGAGCAGAGCAGGCAGGCCAGAGAACCTTACTGCTGGCAAACATCCGGACTTCACAGTCGGTGACGGGGTGGCTGGGGACAGGGCCCTGCTCGTGGGGCTCTTCACATGTTTCACCTGGGGCAGTGATGGTGTTTAGAAAAAAAACCCACAATAATCCTAAAAGCAGAAACTCCCAACTGTCCCTGTGCAGGGCACAGAGCTGTGTGTGAGCAGAACCAAACTCCTTTTTTTGTTCCCCAGGGATTCTGCATTCACAGCCATGCTGTAGCAGGCTCCCAGTTCCAGAGAGGAAAAAGTCTTCCTTTAACCTTGAAGCAGCCTGCAACGTGCTGGTTTCTGCAAGGCGGATGTGTGCTCATGTCCCTCTGAGCCGACACTCCAAGCACCAGACACTACTCTCCATCACATCACACAGGAAACCTGATGCCTGTTTTATCTCATCCTTCACACTCACTTTCTCTATTCTATGAGGTAGACAGAAATACTCTGCTTTGTCAAGGTTAGTAAGATATTTATTCTACATTTGGTCTCTTCATTTAAAGCTTAATTACTGCCCTAGAAAGCTCCAGTTCTTGGAAATCAGCATTTTTGTGTAACTGAAAGATGGAGCCCTCAGCTATTTCACACTACATGAGAGAAGCACCATGTCAGTTCATGTTATAAGGTAGCTCCATCTTCTGTGAGTCAGTCAATTGTAGGTTTTCCTCAAGTGCTCTCTGAACCCCTCTCACCCTCCTCCTTCCTTGCTGCTCCCTTTCTCAAGCCTCTCTTGACAGCCCTGCGAGGACACCAGGCTGGGGTGGATGGTCTCCAAGCCTGGGAGATCCTTCAGCCCCTTGGGGAAATGTTTTTCCTCCATGAAGGCACTCCCCTATTTGGTCGACAGTTGTCCCTCAGAGATGCTCTCAAGCTGCCTGCATGACATGCTACCTGTCTGTCCCCTGGGTCAGATGCCCATGTCCCTGCGGATGCCTTCCCTGGCATAGAGCTAGGGGACCTTGAGAGACAAGGGGAGAAGGCCCAGAAACCTGAGAGAAGCAAAAAGGGTCCCTGCAGACATGGGGCTATCTTGATGCAGAGCGTGGTCACAATCTTCTGCAGGGGCTTCCAGCTACACCAGCCTGGCACAGCACAAGCTGGGTGCAAGGAGAGCTGAGCCCGCTGCTCCTCCCACTGGTGCCAGTGCCCCACACGAAGACCTGGTAATGAGATGACATCATCTCTGGCACCTCTGTCCAACCAGGGTACCACAGCAGAGCTACATCCTGGGGTACTGCACTGGGGGAAGGGCACAGTCAAGCAAGAGCAGCAAATAACACACCAGGACAGAAACTTCTGCCAGGCAGGAGGCAAAGCAGCACAGGCCGAGCCTCCAGCCTGCGTCAGCAGAGCACATTACGCTGCGCTGCACTAATTAGTAGCCTAAAGAGAAATGGCATCAGCATGGATGAGTTCTCTCTGAGTCAGGTCTCCCCGCAGAGACCTGCTTGTGCACCAGCCCTTTCTGCAGGCGTGGTACCAGCTTGCAGCTCTAGCTCCAGGCCCTTGTGTTGGTCTTCTCCCATGCTGGGGTGAGGTGTGCCTGGAAGGCGCCATCCTGGGGGCCGAGGAGAGAGGCAGGGTCTCAGGCTCGTAGCGCTGAGGTATGCCAGTCAGGAAGATTCTTTTGGAAGCACCTCTGGGCCCCGTGGTTTCCGGAGGAGGCAGGGTAAATGGGTCACTGGGAGGTGCAAGCAGTGACTCCTCAAGTGTCAGCAGGGAATGTTTGCACTGAGATGTGTTTCTGGAGTCAGGATTGCGTGTGTTCCCGGAGCTTTATATAGGCACTTCTGTTAAGAGAGGAATAGCCATATGCCAAAGTGGTTTAAGATTTTAACAAATTAATCACCAGCACATTGCTCTCAACAAGAATGTTTTTAGCATGGCCCACGAATATACAAATATTAATGACCATATAACAATGAAAATATTGGGGCTCCCTCAGCAAGTCTAATTTTTCCAATAGACTCTGAAGTTAATGGAGCAGTTACAGCTCATCAAGCAAACACAGATACTACTGTGGGCATGGTAAAACCTTCCCAAATGTAGCTGCACGCCCGTTATGGACTTGCTACATTTAAAAGATAAGTGTCCTTCCAAGGCCAGCACTACAGCTGCAGTTATTCAAGGAAAAAATACCCAAGCTCTACGTTTCAGTTTGAGATAACTTGGTGAAAGCAAATCCAAATAATATGCACAACTTGGCTCTGCAAAGCTTATGTTTTAACATTTACTTGGATGTACCATAGCTGTTCTAGCCATCGTTTAGCCAAAAATTATTCCAAATTGCCTGCTTATCTAAAGAACAAGAGAACAGCAGCCAACTCTCTCCCAGCATCACAGAAAGGGAAGAGTTCTGTTGTTCTCCCAGTGCAGGACTACACATTGGTGCACGGTTGTGTCCAGTCTTAGCAGAAGAGCATCAGGTTATGACACTCCGCATTTCCCTGCTGAAAACTGCTCCACTCTTGGGAAAAAAACCCTGTTTTGTAATGTTTGTCTTAACCATCTTTTGTTGTGCTGCGCTACTAGTAACAATTCCTTGAGCTGTATCATTCTGAGCATCAATAACCGGTGACAGCTAGTGCCACAGCCCATACACTGGATGCAAAGGGAAAAAACACCTCTTTTTAAGCGGTGTATTTCGGAGGCTGCTCTCAGGCATATTACCTCTGCTCCCTCCTTTCACCCATATCACTCAGGTTTAACTCATCTCTAACTGAGGCACACAATCTTGTCTCTCCTTCCCCATTCATTTCTTCTGCCCATGTATGGCCAGAGCCTTTCTGGCTGTGGCATTTCCTCCCTCCTTTCCTGAGTGGAGGGTTACGCGACATCAGATGTTGGCCCACAACGGCAGCGGCTGGGATGATGGCTGGGCCAGCCGAGGAGGTTTAGGGCTGAGCACTGGGAGCTGCAGAGGGACACTGGCTCCTCTTCCCCCAGCACTGATTTTGCTGTGCAGTTTGCAGTTCTGCTTTGGGCAGGGAGATATAATTTTCTCTAAGAGGAAGGCAGCAGCTCAGTGCAAAGGGGCTGGTGCCCAAAAGTGTTTGAGTACAGGCTGTTGCCTGGTATCCCAGAAGAAGACAGTAATGGTTTATTTGCAGGTCTCACATAGCACAAATTTATCCGAACTTTAAAACAGACAAACCAGAAACAACAGAGGGGAGTCTCTCATCTTCTGCTGCAATAACAAAATGAAACCACCTAAGATGTCATCACTGCCCTGAGAGGCACCTCTGGTTACGACAGCTCTGACGCAAGAGGGGAAACTCCTTTCCAAAGTGTCAGGACATGCCCAGCAGTGGCGATGGGAAATGTTTCCTGTTATCATGGGATCTTTCATTAAACATGATGGGAAAAACAACAGAAGGCCGTGCTGGAAAAGCCAGGGATGTTCCGTGTGCTGTGGCTGCATCCTGCGAGGTGGCCAGAGGAAGCAGGTGGCATTGCAGGCTCAGTCGCACAGGCCGCGCTTCTCCCTGGCACTGGTAGAAAAAGGCAAGGCAAAAGGAAAACCCAGAGATAACATAACAGGGTAATTTTAGTATTTTGTGTACTTACAGACATTAAAAACAACCAAGGGAAGTGCAGAAAATATATTGTGTGTCTTAGCTCTCATGTATTTCAAAAAGGTAAGGCAAACAGAATCACAGAATCACCTGGGTTGGAACAGACCCTTTAAGATCGAGTCCAACCACAGCCTAACCCTGCCTAGTCCTCCTCTAGATCATGTCCTTAAGGACTTCATCCACATGCCTTTTAAATACCTCCAGGGATGGTGACTCCACCACCTCCCAGGGCAGCCTGTTCCAGTGCTGGACAACCCTTTCAGTAAACAAATTCTTCCTGATATCTAACCTTATCTTCCCTGGTGCACCATTCCCTCTTGTCTTTTTGCTTGTCACCCAAGAGAAGAGACCAACCCTGACATCTCTGCAACCACCTTGCAGGTTGCTGTAGAGAGTGATAAGGTCTCCCCTCAGCCTCCTTTTCTCAAGACTAAAAGGCCCCAGTTCCCGCAGCTGCTCCTCACAGGACTTGTGCTCCAGACCCTTCACCAGCTTCATCACCCTCCTCTGGACGTGCTCCAGCATCTCAACATCCTTCCTGTAGTGAGGGGCCCAAAACTGAACACAGTGCTCAAGGTGCGGCCTCACCAGCGCTGAGCATAACGGAACTACCGCCTCCCCACTCCTGCCTGTTACACCATTATAACAGCAATGGCCAAGAATTATTTTATGCTTCCTTGTGAGGAGAAGACTGCCAAGAAGATGCCCACAGACAGCTCCCAAATGCAATAAATTGGCACTTTATCAGCTCCCTGCCAAGCCCACCTGGACTGTATGTTTATCGACTTGTCTGCTGATCAGATTTATAGCTGATGCTAATGAGTTAAAAAGAAATTGAGCTTGTTCAGCTCTTTGATCAAGCACATATAACATCCTGAAATAAAGCAATACTTTCATTTATTCAGGCATCAGCAATCATCCTCCCTAGCTCCAAGGAACCTGGGTCCTAGTGAAGCCTCTGGGGGAACCCCAGAATACAGCTCACCCACAGAGACCACAGCTCTGTGCTTCCCTTTGCAGAGAAGACACGGTGGTAGCGTTACCAAATGGCATCCCCTGTGGCCATGCACTTGGCAGATTTCCTTCCTGGAAGAGCTATGCCTCAAGGAAAAGGGTCCTCTATACATGTTAAGCTCCTGGGGTCCCTTTACTGGACTACCAGTGTGTCCTGCCCCCTCTGGGATTGTCTACTGAAGGAAAGGGAGCTCATGTAAACCCACCCATGTGCATCTGCAGCCCAGAAGGTCAACCACATCCTGGGCTGCATCAAAAGAAATGTGGCCAGCAGATCAAGAGAGATGATTCTGCCCCTCTGCTCTGCTCTGGTGAGATCTCACTTGCAGTACTGCATCCAGCTTTGGAGCCCTCAACACAAGAAGGACATGGACCTGTCAGAGTGTGTCCAGAGGAGGGCCACAAAAATGATCAAAGAGCTGGAGCACCTCTCCTGTGAAGACAGGGTGAGAGAGTTGGCATTGTTCAGCTTGGAGAAGAGAAGGCTCCGGAGGGACCTTATAGCAGCCTTCCAGTACCTGAAAGGTGCCTATAAGAAAGCTGTGGAAGAACTGTTCCCAAGGGCATGTAGCAATAGGACAAGGGGTAATGGTTTTAAGCTAGAAAGGGGGAGATTTAGGTTGGATATTAGGAAAAAAATCTTCACTCTGAGGGTGGTAGATTGCTGGAACAGGTTGCCCAGAGAGGTAGTGGAGGCCCCTTCTCTGGAGATATTCAGGGTCAGGCTTGATGGGGCTCTGAGCAACCAGATCTAGTGAAGATGTCCCTGCTTACTGCAGGGGGGCTGGACTAGATGACCTGTAAAGGTTCATTCCAACCTTACACAGTCTATGACTCTATGATAACACCCAGTCTCATCCTATATTGCAAGCAACTTCTAAACTGCAGCTGCACAATACAACTCTGCTCAGCAATATGGCTTCACTATTAGTTTGTTGGAAAAAGACCACAGAAAACAGAAGAATAATCAGCCTAATTCCCTGACTTCACAGCGGGGGGTGGGGGGGAGGTCAGCACAAGCTCATCACGTCACAGACAGCAGAGAACACCCACAAAAGACCCTTGTGTGTCTGCTGCCTGTGATGCCCTGTGTGTGCCTGGAAGGGGAAGCTGGGCTGAGAACCCCCACTGCTGCACCTCACCACAAAGCACAGAGTCTGAGGAAACCTGCTTTGATTCAGTCTGCCCCTGGCCCCTGCACCCCTCGCTGCTGCGCTGGGGTCACGTGCCGTGTTTCCCAGATAAAAGCAAGTGAGGTCAGCTTAGGTTGTCTTTATAGTAGATCTTAATTAGACTGCCTGTGGACTGCATACCTTCCCTGCCGCCGCTGCTCCAAGGGACGAGGCTGGCTGGCCATTTCCATTTTGCTGGCCAGCTAGCTGAGCCTCCTGCGCTCTGGAAGCCCTGGAAGCAAGGCCCACAGCACGCAGTGCTCAGCGGCTGGCCCTGCGATGCCAGCCCTGCTCACACAGCCTGCAGACAGCACTTGAGGAAGGGGTCCCTTTTGCTACGAGGTGACCATGTTATTTCTGCTCTACATTCCCTTCATGAAATGAAATCTGCATAAAGCTTCCCCACCAGCAGGCTGACACCACCTCCTGGGGAACCTGCGGTGCTTCCAGCCCTGCAAGCATGAAGCACCCACCACCGGGAAGTGTTCCAGCTCTGCCGTTCGCTGGGTACCCACATAGGTTGTTCTGCCTTTGGAAACCATAAGTCCTTCCTAGTGGGGTCAGCCTGCTGCTCCCCTGTCACGACAGAGCTTAGTACTCTTATCACACCACTGTGTAAGTAACATCGCCATCATTTGCTGGTGACCCTCATCTGCTTCTCTCATGCTGCAGCTTTGAGGTGATGCAGATACCCCCAGCAAAATGATGACTATAAGACCATTTGCACCTGAGAATTTCTTTGGATTTAGTGCCAGTGCTCTCAGTCATAATAAAAAGCCTTACCCCAGGAAGTTCAAAAGCGTTTGAGCAGCACAGCTAATCCACATTTTCCTATGGATTTTTCATAGGATTCTCTGCTGTCCAGCAAGACTCAAACTCCCACCAAAATCTGGGTATGTGGGATGCAGTGTCTGTTCTGTGTGGATTCTGTGGTGCCAGAGAGTAGAACCCGTGCTGCAGCTTGCAGGGCTTGGGGAGGATGCTCTGTGCACGGATGGCTGCCTCTGCTGATTAACTGCTCCCTCAGATTTTGACTGAAATCAGTCAATGGACCCAAAATTGCTAGTGGGACAGACTGACTGGTTGCATAAGCCTCTTTTCCATGGGAAAATGCTCCAGGACAATACAGGGTCAGGCCAACTGTGTGCACGTCGCTAACTGCGCTCTGAGTAAAGCAATTTACCTCAACCAGTCCGCTCCTGTCAACAAAACAGGAGACGTGCCAGTAAAGCCTAAGGAGCTTTGATAACATTGTGTATGGAACAGAAAGGTTCAGATAAAGCCAGTGGAAAGAATTTAAAGCCGGGTGAGATCTGAGGCTGAAGCAGAGCCCTGCCATAGCTGGGAGCCCTGCATTCAGACAAGCTCTTCAATTTCTGTGCTTGTAAAGTCTCTCCCCAAGAGGAGAGACTGCTGGGGACCAATCACAGGGCATTATTATGCTCCTCCTGAAGAGAAAGCCCTTAAAAACAGTCATCATCATCTTAATTTCTGTCTCTGGCTATTGGTAACAGGAAAGAAATCGGAGCTACTTCTGAGTTAGTGAGCTCGCACAAGCTGGACCAACGTACAGCAGAGGCAATGCCAGTGGATGTTGTGCTAGAAATAAATTGGACTTGATAGCTTGAATAGATGCCAAGCAGCAAGTCTGATCTACAGAACAGCAGCTAACAGACCATTAAGAGAAGCTGGCAGAAGAACGCAGCGATCAGCTGTCAAGAGCTGCAATACGTCCTGCAGACAAGGAGCTTGGGGCCAGGTACCACATTTTCCTACCATGTGCAAACTGCAAATGAGCAACTGCACCTCTTTCAAATTTACTTGTGGGCCTCCAGGAAAGGGTCAGGCACAGGCAACAGCATTCAAACCAGCAGAGGTGGGCTGGGTTTCTCCCAGTACTTTTATATCACACATGAGACTTCATTAAAGAGAGAGCAGAACCAGAGAGGAGGCCAAGCAGAGCTGTTGTGTGAGCTGCTGCCATGCACCCAGCGCTAATGGAGCTGTGCAGGTCAGTGCCAGGGAGCAGTGCAGCCCGTAGCATTACGCAGCATTATCTCTTTGGATGCCTGGTGAGTAAATCAAAGTTCAGAAATTCTTAGTCCCACCTTCCTTAGATGTTAAGGAATGGCGTTATTCATAGCTGACATTATCTGTCATGATACTACTTCTGTCCTTATTCAGACTAGGGCTGGCTAAGGCTCCTCTGTGATGTGTGCCACTCGGCTGCTGCTAACCACATGCAAAGTCAGCGACTGACGGGCAGAAGTGGAGATGTTGCTGGAGAGCAGCTACCCCAGATGGGTCAGGGTTTAACTTTCTTAGGCTCTGCTGTGGCTCCAGTGAAGACTTTCACAGCAGGCTAGAATGTGCTCACTAACACCAGGCTTGCCCAGCCTGGATTCAGCCCTTGACTTGAAGAAAGGATAGTGGATACTTTTTGAGGATTACTGGTACAGCTCTGGATGTCACTGCTGTGGTCTGTCACAGTGCAATGAGCAGCTGTTTCCTCCTTGGGGTTGAATAACAGGATCTTGAGGCCTTTCTAGCGGCCACCTGACACTTGGTCAGAAGGGCCATTACTAGCCGGTGCCAGGGCAAGCTGCCTTCTTGCTACAATCTGCTCTCTCCTCCATCACAAGCAGCAGAAGAGCTGCAGGCACTCAGGAGCAACCAGGCTTTCTAATGTGTGATCAAGTTGGTTCATCATTTCTGCCTCAGTAAATCCCACCTAAAACTTCAGGATTCACTGTGGTTAGATGAGACACAACATGCCAGTATGCTTGCTGGCTTTACATCCCATCACCATTGTCCTAACTGCCAAAACCAAATATTCCACACTGAGAAAGCTGTTGGCTGAGGCGATCAGAGGTTCTCACAGCCACCCTTTGCCCAGGGCAAGGTGCTGATGGGCCAGGTCTCTGCATTGTGCAGCATGTCCCAAAGACACTGCAGCCACATCTAACACCACTGCTCTGATTTAATGTAGATATCCCATCAAGAGACAGCTGAGGGGCAGGGGATCCAGCATCTGAATTTGGTGAACTCCACAGCATCATAAAAAAACAGAGGTAAATAGTGTGACTGGCAGCTGGGCCTTTCAGTTCTTCAGCTCTGTCGTGTAATTCTCCTCAACAGCCCTGAACAAATTCACAAAGACTTGAACAAAGCCTCTTGTCTCTTGCCTGGGCTGTGCTAAGCACAAGGATTGTTCCTTCCACCCTCTCCTCTTTCCCAAGACAAACAGGTGGGTGTGGTAAAAAGCCACCTCCAGTGCTGAGACAGCAAAGCCAAACCTTCTTTCCCTTATCATCACTGTTTGCCTAAGGACCTCACCCTCCATGGCACCTCTCTGAGGAAGGAGACACAGGCTGTCAGGCTGTGGAGAGCACAAAGGTTGTTTCCTAACCCAGGCCCAGGCCTAATCAGCGGAGTTAGGAGCTGTAGTGCCAGTGAGGTGAGGTAGTGAGGCTCTGTGCTGACACAGGGCTGCAGAGTTGCAGTGATGAGGAAGAAGGGATTTGAGCTTCAGCCTGAGCCCTTCCCTCAGTCTGCTTCATGTGCGTGGCTGCATCTGGGTACTGCCAGAGGCTTCCAAGTCAAAGGTGGTGTCAGGGTATCCATAGTGGTTAGTGAACACCAGGCTTTGCTGTTATCTTTGTGGAAACTTTGCCTGGCCTGTGGGACATACATCCAGAGAAGGATCTGAGGAAGACCCTCAGGACTTCCAGGCACCCAGTAAAGCAGTTAGGACAGTGGTTGCAACAGGACTGAGGAACACTGGTGAGACCTGGACCTGATCACCGTGCGGGTGAGCAGGTTGACTCCACAATGTCCACCAAGTCCTGTATGTCTACAGCACAGTCTTAGGAAGCCAAGAGGGAAATACGGGTGTCCTGTTTATATGGAATAATGGAAACCATGGGAACAGACTGGGGATCTGACCATACAAAATCTCAGAGAGTACTGTAAATGGGAAGCCATCCTCAGTGCCAGCCTTTCTACTAGTGTTGGTCACTCAAGGACCTGTTCTTAGGCAAGCACTATTCCATAATAACTCAAGCTCTTTGGTTTATCAAAGAGAAAAGTAAAAAAAGCATCTTATCCTGATTTTAAATATCTGAGGGAAAGATTTCTCTCATCAAAGAACTCTTTACAGTATCAGAGAAAAATATAGAAGCAACAAGCCTGGGAGATAATTTCCAGTCTAAATTTATCTTGCTTAAAGGTGCACATTTTTAAATAGGGAACAGGTGAAGAGTGCAAGGGCTCAGGCTGTGCTGGCAGCCTTTCGTTTCAGCTTCACACAGTTGGAGCTGTTGCTGTGGATGCCGGGACACAGGGAACAGTGCCAGGAAGAGCCTGGGACAGCTGGTTTGGAGAAGGATACACTGGAGATGTGGGAATAGGGAGGCTGAGGTGCAGGGTGGTAAGAGGTTGGTTGCTGTCTTGGTTTCAGGATGAGGAGAGAGTGCAGCAGACAGGTTTGGAAGCTCTATTTGTCTGAGCATGGTCAGGAGCAGGCCTTTGTTTTCCAGCCTGGTCTTTTTTTTTGCCCATGGAAGCATTATAAAAGACACTTCCCCACTGGGACAGACATGCAAGTCTCCAGCACGGGGAATTTCTACTTCATTTCACTGTAATATTTTAGCCAGGTTGCAAGAGCACACTTTTGCAAATCAGCTTTACAGACCAGCAGTCAGATTAAAATTAGTCTTTTTTTTTTTTTTAAATCAGGTAGTTTCAATGAGAGCTTTAATTTTTTTCTAGCCTAGTAAATACTAATGTGCAAAAGCCTGTACCTAATGTTACCTCGTAACTGGCTCTTGTTTCTTTTCAGCTCCGGGACTCTCCTTTAAGTGTTACTCTGCCTTGCTTCATTAGAGATGTGCACTGAGCATTTCCACAGAAGCGTAATTCATCTGCCTTGGTTTTCTCCTGCAGTTTTCAAGCAAAAGCCAGGCTGAAGGACAAAGTGAAAATGCATCTCTCTGCCTGTGCTGCTCAGGCAGCAGCCATACAGCAGGAAAAGGGATTCCATTCCCCATCCCATGGCAGTCTGTCTCACGAGTAAACTTGTGAGCATCCACTGGGACCTGGTTGTGGGCTTTGTATACCCACTGTAATTTAGCTGCTGACATCAAGTACATAATGTTCCGCCCTACTGCCCACAAGTAATGTCTTTTGCCTCTGCTTAGCTGCAGTCTTTTGGCATTGCTGGCTGCTTCCAGGAATGTGTTTCCTGTTATGCTCCCACATCCCATAGCACATTGCTGTGCTGTGGCACTCTGGGGTCTTTTGCAGAGAGCAATGGGATCCAGTGGCCCAGTGCAAACCAGACCAGGTTCTCTTGCCAGGTCCTTTTTATCCACCAGTGTTCGTGAGCTAGACCTTACTGTGTTCACAGTGCTGTCAGCAGTTGGCAGGAAACATCAGGGATCAGAGCAATCCTCACAGCTCAGGCTGCAGCAGGCTTGTTGGATTCCTGCCTTAAAGCCATGCAGTGACTTCAGAGTGAGAGTAACAGGGCATCCCAAAAGGAAGAAGTTTAAATCCAGTAGATGCTTCTCACTGATCTCTTCCTGAAGCCGCAGACTGCTGGGGCTGAGCCAGCACTGCAGGCCTGGGAAAACCAGCAGTGTGTGTGTGTGTGTATGTCACTTCCAGATGTCCAAGGCTGCTTTCCTTCCATGGGGAATGTCCCACAGCTGCAGAGCCCTTCCCTATGTACTCTGTGGTCATTCTGGGATGTGTCATTCCGGGATGCGTCATTCTGGGATGCACCCTTGGCCTCTGCTTCCTTGCCCAGCAAGTTTTCACGTGCTGTTCGGTCAGCAGAAAGAGCCTCCTACGCTGCCCTTAGCAGTTCCAGAATGGCACGTGGATGACTGAGAGAGAGATGGGCTTGTGTGTGGGTGAGAAGTAACTGCCCTCCCGCAAGGTACAAGAAGCAGCTACCAAAATATTTGCTGGTGCGGGGACAGAGCCTTGCAGATGGGCTGCAGAAGGAGGAAGGATGCTTTGAACCGCCTCAGTGTAGAAGCATCTCTGGGATGTGCAGCCGCTCGGAAGCACAGACAGAGGGAAGTACTGCCCTCTTTGAGGCTGGAGGCAAGTTGTCAACACAACAATGCTGTCACGTTTGTGAGAGGTTTTAATGACAAATGCTGCACATTTTCATGCACAACATCATGTGAGAATTTTTTTCATGCTTCATTCATACATTTAACTCTGTTGGTGGAGAGGAGGGAAGTCCTGGTAGTCTGCATTAGTCAAAAATGTCCGGATATATTTGTTTTCATAAGGCAGGGACACGAACTGTGCGAAACCCAAAGGCATGAATGGAGGGCATACGCAAAAGAGGAATGAAGGCAGCAGGTTAATTGGTGTGCATTTAAAAATAGTAACTGTATGTAATGCTGTGCAAAGCTAACATCTATTTTAAACTGTTTATACAGAACAGAAGCGTATGTTCTCAAGGTCTCCAGTTCGTCTGTGTGGGTTGGTCAGAGAAGCTGTGACATGCTGAAGCAAAAGGCATTTGTGCCGGGGTGCTTTACGCAAAAGGCACATCCAACAAAACAGGTTTAAAAGAGGAGAGCCTGGAAAATAGAGGTCACGTGGCAATCTTTGCCCGTGCTCTCCAGGAGGTACATATGCCTTGCCAGTATTTAAGGAACTGCACCAATGAGCTTCCGACTGCCTTCCTCTCTGTCATTCTTCACGAGCCTTTTCCTTGAGCCTTCTCTTTTTCTGCCTCTCAGAGGATGTGGGCAGCTCCATGTCAAATCCTCCCCTAAACATGTTTTTTGTCCTTCTAACGGAGAGGAGTGTTGACTGAAGCAGGTCTGTCCACGCTTGCTGCAAAGGGTCAGGACCTATAAGAGGAGGAAAAAAAGAGAAAAAGGACAATTAGTTGTAGTCTCTGTGCCCACAAAAACCAACACAATGCCACAACCATCATCCTTGGGACAGTCTTTCCTGGGTTTGTCCTAATTTAAGGTTTGGTCACCAAAGTATTTCCATAGTCTGCCTCATTTGCCCAGGATCCTGTGCCCCTGGTAAGGGTGAGGTAGAAGTGACTGCTGTATCAATTTTTGGAAAAGGTTAACAAATGTGCAGGCACCTGGCCCACTGCCAGCCTGCTGGGGGTGTGGAAGAATGGGGTGACTGTACTGCTAGGAAGGATAATGTCTCTGGTGTTCACGCTTCTGAACTCTACTGATGGGTCTATGCGTACAGCAAACAGGGAGGCTGGCAACATGGTGGACATCATCCAAGGGTGTCCTTGTTTTGGAGGATGTCACCCATCAGGTGTCCCTGAAACAGAGAGTCTGGTGAGAAAGTCAGCAAGCAAACCAGGGAACGATACTGCATTGCTGTTAATGGGGCTTGTACTTCAAAGCTCACGTGGAAGTGGAAGGGTACTGCAAGCTTGAGGAGCCCTGCCAAGAAAGCTGCATTGCTGTGCCGGCTTCCTTCCAAGACAGAGCAGAGTCTTTGGCTTTCCTTCTCATTTTGTTAGCTCTTCCCCACCCTCCCCCCCCCCCCCCCCGCCTTCTTTTTCCATTTTTAAACCTTGTGGATCAGCATAGTGTGCACGACAAAATGCCTAGTTCTACAGCAACATGCAGAAAGACTGTGCCTTAAAATATTTCCTTATGCAGCATATATGTATTATGATTTTGTATCATGTCACACCACCGCAGAACTAAGAATCTATTGAACCTGTGAACCAAATATGTGATTTAAGACCTCATTCTTTTTTCTAACTGCCACAACAGCAACACCGTGCAAGCCCATGAGATGCCAATATCCCAGCTGCAGAAGAAGGTAGCATGCAGCAATCAAGGTCAATGGAGGGACGGGAGATAATGTGTCAGGGAGGCATGAACTGGATTGAGAGCTGTTTGTGAAAAATGCATTTACAGGGACAAGAATGGTATTGGTAACACATGGGAGAGGGAGGAGGTAGAAGTCTGTAAGGCAGAAGGCTTCCCCGCCAGGCCCAGAGCTGGGTCACATACTGATGCACCATGTTTGGGAGCAAACAATGCTAACTGCAGAGGGTTCCAGCCTGTCTGGGGTTCTGCCTGCAACCATGTCATCCCTGTCCTGAAATTCAGCGATACCGGCTCTGACCTACCCTCGCATCAGCTTTGAATATCCTTTCAAAGGATATCGACTTCCAAGTCAACATCTTGACAACCTTCAGCCGCAGAGCCAATCCCTTCTGCGCCCTTGTTGACGTCGGTCTGCATCCACAAAACCTAGTGAGAAGATCTCTGTCACTTGCAGGGCCTGGGGCATGTCCCCTTCCCTTTCCTTCCCTTGTTCAGACGTGCCAAGGGGTCGTGGTGGGGCACCAAAGAGAGTCACCCAAAAGCCAGGCACACGCTACCGGCACGGGTGTTCCCCGGCACCGAGTAGCAAAGGGCAGCGCTGGGCCACGAGCCAGCCCTGAGCCGCGAGATGGTGTTTGATGGATGTGGCACCGGATCAATAGCGAGCACAGAGGCAGCAGAGCAGGAGAAAGGCAGGCAGCCAGCGTGGAAGGGAACGGCAGTGGGAGGACCTGGCAGGCGGACAGGAGTTGATTCAGAAGGGAGATGCAGCCCTACCTATGCTGCTGTGAGCAAACCTGTCAAAATGTCAGCTGGTTCACGGGGGGAGTCGTGCTGGGGACACTGGGAACACTAAGGTGAGACAGCTCCAACTGACTTGCAACAAAATTCAAGTTGCTGTGGAGTAGAACAACTGTTTTGATCTAATGACACATACTTCACCACTGTGCAGGCACCGAAAATGATGGGGAGCAGGGATCCAAAGAGATGGGAAGTGAGCGTGAAAATAGCAATCAATCAAGACTAACGAATAATCCTGCCGTACAGCACTGCTCCTTCCAGTTCCCTTTGCTGCTTTCCCTCAAGTAGACTGGCATTTTGCTTTTCCTGACCATGGTGTTCATCACATCCATGCTTGACCTTAAACAGGAGCCTTGTTTCTCACCACGAAAAGAAAATAATGTCCTTTAAAAAAAAATGCTGGACTATTTTTAAGGATGCCATAAGAGCAAAAATGCTTTATCCATACCCACACAGAGCTGTGTTTTCTGTGCCTGTGATGCTGCTAGAGTTCTCAGTGAATTGTGACCACTCACTGTAACCAGTGGAGGCCAGTAACAAGCTCCTTGCATTTGATCTACCCTGAGCTACTGGGAAGTATCCTTTATTTCAATGCAGAACACTTGGTAATATGAGTTGGTCTTAAATTAGGTAACAATTAAGCAAGAAACATGCAGGGAAATGTTGTGGTATCTTTCTAGCAATTCAAAGAAACAAGATTTCTGTCTAAAGTGTGCATTTATTTGTCATTTTAACTGCTGTTTATATGTTTAGTCACATAATCTGGTTTGCTTCACCTCACACGGGAGCAATACAAAGCAGAGGAAGTCCGTAAGCCAGATAAACTGCAATTACCACAGGTTCATTTTGTCAGAGCTATGCAAAGCATCCAGCACGCAGGCTGGCCTCACCTCTCAACCAGCTCACCATATCCACCCTTGTGTGTCTCTCTAAACCTGAGCACGTGCCTGGAAAAATCCCCTTTGGGGTGATAAATTAATCTCATGCAGTGAAAAAAAAATTGAAAAATTATTTAGAGCGAATGGGAGATTTTCCTTATGCTTTTCACAGTAGAAATGGAGACTCGTATTTTTCTTTCACAACAGTTTTTTTCTCTCCTAACCGCCTCTTTGGAAGCATCCAAATTGCAGAGCCACGATTTGGGCAGTACAGGGACCTATGCCATGACCAAGATCTACAGTGCAAAGAGACAATAGACAGAGGAACCAGAGGGAAGACCACAGTCCCCTGGCCAGCAGAAAAAGGTTTGGAGACCAGCCAGAGCTCAACGTGTGTCCAAGAGATCTGCTTTATTTGAAATTCTCGTCCAGCCAGGTGTGCAGCAGCACTGCAGTATGGGGACACAACCCTTGAGAGCAGTCTCCAGTTCCACATCTGAGGCCAGCAGTCTTCCTAAAATAGCATCAGCCAGGAAAGAGGCTACTTTTTCACTCAGCCATCTTTTCACCAAAGCAAACCCTCATTCTGAAAGCCACTTGTTTCCAAGCACAGAGCGCAGAATGCCAGCCTCTCCCCAATGCCCCACAAGCACGTGCACTTTCATTGGTGTTTGTTTATAGTTGCCCATTTCCACAAAGTTAGGAACCTACTGACAAGATTATTTTAATGCAGGTGGATTGCACTGCCCAGGCATAAGCATTTCCAGAGCTGTCAGTTCAATGCAGCAGACATCACAGCAAACAGGAACGTTAAGAAAAACGTAACTTTATTTGTTATCATAGGTTTATGTTTGAGTGTCCTAGATGTTGTCACATCCAGACCTACTTCCAGTGAATGAAGTGTCAGAAATCTGCTACACAGCACCCCTCTAACCTCTATCATGCTCTGGGCATGACTCAGGGTTCGGTATTAGGAAAAAATTCTTCAGTGAGCGTGATGGATCACTGGAACAGGTTGTCCAGAGAGGTAGCGGAGGCTCCATTCCTGGAGATACTCAAGGTCAGGCTTGATGGGGCTCTGAGCAACCTGGCCTAGTGAAAATGTCCTTGCTTACTGCAGGGGGATTGTTCTAGATGACCTCTAAAGGTCCCTTCCAACCTAACACATTCCATGATTCTATAATGATGGCCCAAAAGGTCCACTGTACTGCTTTGGGTACTTTTTTGTTGCTTTTCCTCTTAGATGAAAAAGGAATGTGATAGCCACCAAGCCACCACCTATTCACTTCTCCAGCAGGTGTACTGTGTTTGCTGCTTTGCCCCAGACACAGAACCGTTCGAGACTCAAGGCTCATTTTAAAGCTACAAAAGCTGCTCAAAGATCACCAGAAGGTCACTGCTGAGCAGAGATGCTGCCTCCAGCTCTCCTCCTAACTGGCACATACTCTGAGAAGCAGAGACACCGCCTCCCTATGGGATACACGACGGCGTCGGCAGAAACCAGAGCTCTCCTTTACCCTTCTTCACCGGGCTGCACGCACCTCAGCACGCCAGCCATCGCCTCAGCACACGGCCTGCGGACGGCTGGACCTGCGGCCCTCGCCCCAACGCCTGAGCAAGCCGCGAGCTCTGCTCCGCTCACCTCAGACCGCTTCCCTCTGCCTTCGGGTCACTCGGCCCTCTGCGCGGGCCCTGTGCCCGAAACGCCGCCTGAACGGGGTCTCGCCCTCCCGGCAGCCCCGCCTGGCCCCACCTCTGGTGCCTTCCCCGCAGCCCCTCCAGGGCCGCTCTCCCGGATGCCACCGAGGGGGAACTGCAAGTGCTCTCAGGCTGCGCCTGCACGCGGAGCGCAGAGGAACATGGCCGAGCGGGGCCTGCCGGGAAGCGAGGAGCCGCTCTCAGGGGGGCGCCGACCGCAGTCCCAGCGGCGCTGCGGCGCAGGGCCGCGCGGCGCCCGTTAGAGGCCGCGACCCCCGGGAGCCAAACGGGCCGAGCCGCCTAGGCCGCGTGCCCTGGCTGCACCCCTGCCGCAGCGCGGCGGCGCCTGGCCGCGGCCGCGCCCCTTCGCGTTTCCCCGCGCGTCACGCCCGTCGCAGTGCCGGAGGGTCGCTGGGTCGGCCCGCGAGGCGAACCGGCGCGCACCGAGGCGGCGGCCCGGGTCCAGTCCTGCCTCCGCCCGAGAACTCGCAACCCCCGCGCCGTTCGGCCGCGAGGGGCGGGGGAAGGGGCTTCACTGCCGAGCCCCGAGGCCACTTAGAGGCGGGAGCGGCCCACCCTGCCCCCCCTCCGCACCCCCCGAGGTCAGGGCGGCTGCGGTGCCCCATGCTCCCCTCCCCCCGCCTTATGTAACGGGCGGGCGCCGCCATTGGCCGCTGGGGCCGGGTCGCGCGCCGGCGGGGCTGGGTAGCGCGGGCGCCGGGGCGGGGCCGCGCATGCGCACTCCCGGCGCCCCCCCGTCCTCCTCCTCCTCCTCCTCCTCTCGGGCAGGCGGCGGCGGCTGCTGCTGCGGGGCCGCGCGGAGCCTTTTCCACCCGCTCGCCAGGCCCCCGTAGGCCGGACTCCCAGGCCGGGTGAGCGGCGGCGCCAGCGCTTCGCGTGGTGTGGCGGCCGTGCCGGCTGCAGGGCGGGCGGGGCGGGGGGCGCGGGCCTGGCCCTGGCGCGGCGGAGCAGGCCCGCCTCGGGGGGGAAGGGGGTGGCCCGGCAGCTAGGCGCGCTCCGCTCCCGGCCTGCCGCGGGCCGCCTCGCTTGCCGCGGCTCCGCGGCTGGGGCCCGCTTCCTTCCGCGGCCCCTTCCCGCGAGGCACGTGGTGGCGCTGGCGAGGCCGCGGCCGCCCCCCGAGCCCCTCCCGGGGGGGCCGCGTCCTCCCGCTGCCCCTTCGCGCCTCTAGGCCGGGGGCTTCTTTCGCGGCGAGGCCGGGCGGGGGGGGCCGAGCTTGGCGCTCCTCCGGCACGGGGCGGTGGGCGGCTGGCCGGAGAGCCGCGGTGCCCGGGGCTGCTGTTTGTGTCTGGAAGTGACAGCGGAAGCAGCTGTCGGTGTCCGGTTTGAGGACTCGAAACTCTCGGCTCAGGCTCCGGTTACTTGGGAGGGGGTGAGGCCGTGTGCGGTGTTAGCGTGCTGCGGGCTCCGGCCTCGCTGCCCCGGGGTGCCCGTGCCGTTGCCGTGGCGGGTCTGCAGCACATTTCTCGGCGGTGCTGGGCTTCCTCTCTGCTCGTCGTGCGTTTTTATTTCCAAACAGCAGGCCCGAGCTGGGCTGTCCGAGGGTGTGCCTGATAAGGAGAGCAACGCTGATCTGTGTTGTGCAACTGCAGTACAGATTTAGCCTTGTCGATGGACTCGCCATCCTTTCAGGAGAACTTTGGGATTTTTTTGGTCACTTGCTTAGCGTGATGATAGCCCGAATAATACTAATTATCCACTAATGGACGGCTGTACTCTGTATGTTTGAACTGTGTGCAATTTGCAGTATTTGGATTTTTGGTGTGGGGCATCATGTGGAAGTTGATCCTTTTAAGCAGATGTTTCTGTTCGTGTTTTCTTGTTTGTCTTAACTAAAAGCAGCAGTTGCCAAGTACGTACAAGCTCAGCGTGACTGGCTGCTGCAGTGTGCTGCTTGACAAGCTCTTATCAAGGGACTAAAATGCAAAGTGATATGCAAGCACCTCATGAAAATATTTTTTTAATGATTATTTATTGAACCTGAGTATATACTATCAGGAACCTCCTGATTTCTGGGGGGGGTTTTACTGTAATGGTAGTAAAATAGAACCAAATTTAAAATTACATTTCCTTCTAGTGTATGCAAAGGTACTGGCAGTATCTTTTAATTCTTTTTTTTTGTGTGTGGCTTTTTGTTTGGCATTTTGTTTCATTTTTTGGTTTTGGACAGGAATTCCGTGCTGTACATAAGCACTGTGAGGCCCTGCCTGGGATGTTTTGGAGTAACTGTAGCATCCAGTGAACACAGAGACTGGTGTTTTTAGTTTTATTAACATTCAGTCTGTATCTCACGGGAGCTGTTGAATGCTACAGGTATGCTTGTTACAGAGTTTGTGTTTTCTTGTGTTTGGTAGCCATGTGGGCTTATAAATTCCCCTTTAGAGAAATGGGTGGGGAAAGAGGAGGGAACACTGCAGATGTAGTGTGGTACTTGTGCAGAGGGTTACACGGTGGTGTTGCACACCGTGAAAGAACTGGCCTGTGGCCTGAGAGGTGCCTCTCAGTCCACAAGAGCAGTTTTGGGTTTCAGGACCATCTTTATGCTCAGTATTAAGCACTGTGATGCTACATCTCCAGAAGTGCTTGTAGTAGTGGATTTCCAGATGTTGATGTTTCATAGAAACTTCATTTTCATAATGTTTTTAAGGTCTTTTTATGCATGTTTACTGGAGGTCAGTTTTTGGATAGGCCATTCTCCCTCTTGCTGTGGAAGTCCGACTGTCCTTGCGGGAGGGACCACGTGATGGGCCGGTTGTAGCCACGCAGTGTGTCCCACGAGTACCAAACTTACAGCCAATGCCCTGGTTGCGTGGAGGGGCAGTGACCAACCAGCCGACCTCCTGGGACCGTTAACCTTTTTTACTGGTTCTCCTGGAATCAGTGGCCTTTGCTAGCTGTGCTGTGCGTGTGTAGTCAGTGTCTGTGCTTCTGTGTGAGCCGCACAGCTGGAGTGTGCGTGGGCCGGGAGGGGCTGCGAGAGATGATGGCAGAAAGTGGGCTGCTGGTTTATGTAACCACGCTCTGAAGCCGCCTCTGTCAGTGCGCCCAGATCCTGCCTGGCGTCTGATCTGGGGGTGGAGTGCAAGCTGAATTGGGTGGCCTAGTGGGCTGCATGCAGGTGGAGTGTTGCCTTGTAAAATATACCGTTTTGCAGCTCCCTGGAATGCGATTTTTAATTTTTTAAATCTTGTTTCTTCTTAGTGGGCCTTCTAATGGGATCTAGCAATAGCCTTTGCTGCCTTTGTGCTCCTGTGTTACATAATGACTTCTGATGGGGCAGCTTTACTTCTTTTTAAGAAGTATGTATGCACGTAAAGTTGGCTGAGTATCAAAAAAAAAAAATGTCCACCTGTAAAAATAGCCTTGAATAAAGAGGGGTGACCTATTGTTCTTGGCATTCCCAACTCCAAAGCAGGTCATGAGCACATGCACCAGAAGACAGTAATGCAGCTTGGAATTTGCCTTGGATCCCGTTTCAAGTTCCAGAACTAAAGGTTGACACTGAAGCTTCTAAGAAAAAAAAATAAATCGCAACACAAAAAAAGCCCCAAACCCCTTATGTTTTACTGTGCATGTGGAATAGAATATGTTTCTATTAACCATAAAGGTTCTGACTATTGAAAACACTTCTTAGGGTTTTCAGACCTTGAAGCTTTGTAGAGAAGACAGTCTAGAGTGGCCTAATAATCGACGTGCATGTTTTAAGAACAATACTAAAACCCAAGAGTCTTTACATGGTTCAGAGCGTGAACAAATGCCTGTTGTATATGGCTCATGGGAGCTGTAGGCCTTATGGACAAAGCTGCATGGCTGCTTTATGCTCGTGGTTACGGATTCTGAGTCAGCTAGTTGCAGTAGCTTCTCACGTGTGTGGACTAAATGTCTTCTTTTTGTTTGTAGATATGGCTCGTGGACAGCAGAAGATCCAGTCACAGCAGAAAAATGCCAAAAAGCAAGCTGAGCAAAAAAAGAAACAAGGACATGATCAGAAGGCTGCAGCCAAGGCTGCCTTGATATATACCTGCACTGTCTGTAGGGTAAGAGGAACTGAAGACAAAATATTGCTGTAGGCAGGTCTGTCTTCCAGCCTAGAGTAGAACCTCTTTTAAAAGATATAGTGGAAATGAAAACATTTTTAAGTGGCTGTTCAGCTTGTTGTTAGAAGCATTTGCATCTGTTACATGACTTGCTTACAGATTACTCAGCTGTATTGATATCTGAGATAGGAGGAAAATATGATTGGTCATGTACAGGCCTGTTTTAGGTAGCTGTCTTGCCTTCTGAATTGCAGGGTTCTGCATGTGCTGTTAGTATGACGTATGAAAGGTATAAAGCGTGAGATCATTTCCTGCTTAATCTTAAATGGAAACATCTTTTCTTTGTGATGGACTTGCCCCCTCTTGGAATCACTGTGTATCGGTGTTAAGGTGGAGAGGAAAAGCGGTGGTGCCAAAAGCTTTAGTGTAAGTTTGATGATACAGAGGAACTTGTAGTAGAAAAAATGACTTGACAAGGGAACTGAAATGTGAGCACTAATCAGATTATACTTTCCTTCTGGCTGATTTTCCTGAATGTGCTCGCTTTGGAGCTGGAGGATAAACTTGCCATTTTCATTTAAATGGTCAGTCCCAGAATAGATTTGTCACTTTAAATGTCTTAAATAAAGGGCTGCTCACTGAAGTACTTGTAACCAGCTCCTCCTTTTGTGGAATGAGGCTGTAGCAGCAGTTGCTTTGAGCAGTTGATGCCTCCAACTGTGTTGTAGCAGTGGTCTGAGATAGCCTGTGCCAAGCAGAGGATCAGTCTACGCCACAATCTTTGGCCTTTTGGTAAACAAAAGAACTAGCTTTTGTAAAGGTTTAATTCTGAAACAGGTAAACGTTTAAGTGTTGAAAAAGAAAATGGTAAGGAAGTAGGTTTTCCCCCAAATGGGCGTGTGAAGTGTAAGTTCTGCATGGATGAAAATGCCAAAGCAGTATGGTAGTGGTGCTGAAAAGCACCTCTGAAAATCTGAGGTTAAATATTCTCTCCTAATCTGCAGCTAAATTAGTAGTGCTTCTGTCACTAGAGCAGTGTCATTGAGGAGACAGTTGGCTTTGGGAAAAAGAAACTTAAACACTGGGGGAGGGACAGGTTTTGTAGTATCTTTAACTCTTGTCTATGCATAAAGTTAAATGTCTCTCTTTAATCAGACACAAATGCCGGATCCCAAGACCTTCAAACAGCACTTTGAAAGCAAGCATCCTAAGACTCCACTTCCTCCAGAGCTGGCTGACGTCCAGGCGTAAAGCTTGTCTACAGGTCATTACCTTGATTTTTAAGTGATCAATGGAGGTATATTATGAATCAGTGTTTTTACCAGAAACAACTGAGACTTAAAACTTGCTTCATTTCCTTTAATATGAAAAACTAACTATAGGTTAAAGTTATACCCCTGAACTATAACACAGGAGAGGCAAGCTAGTACTTACGTAGGTGAAATGGCTGTGGGATTTCACTGTGCGTGGAGGCTGTTTAAAAAGGGATTAATGTCAGTTGAAGTCATCATCTTTAGAGCTGTAGGAATACTTTATTATTTAGTTCTTGTTTTGAAATGTTAGTTCTGCTTTGAACAAAACATGTATAATAATCTGTCTGTTGCCACAAAGGCCGCAGTGGAAGCGGTTGTTCAGTGTGTTTCCCACAATTGAGCCTTTTTGTTCATGGAGCTGTGCGAGCCAATGCAGATTTTTCTGCATTCAGATACAAAAATTAACCTCTGCCTTAGCTGCAGAAGAGATTTCTCCCAGTAGCCAGTTGTTAGGCTGCAACTGAAGGCGGCTATAAGAAAAGGCTGAAATGAGGTAAAGAGCAGTTTTAGGATATTTCATTCACGTGAAGGTAAACAGCGTTGTGTAACAGTTCAGCTTAACTGAGTTATTCTTGTTTTTTATAGGTGAAACCATGGCACCTATTGACTCTTCTACTGTCAGACCTTACATAACAAACCTGCAGCTGCTTTTCTAAAACTGTTGATCAGCAAAAATGAAGGGGCTACAGAAACATTCATATTTTTATGCTGTTCCCTCTTGGGCTTCATGCAAAGACAATTCTGTGTAAATGTACAGTTGTGCCCTATTTGGAAATCCTGAAAAATCAGTCCATACTTGTTATAAAAAATTTTTTACAATTGTAATTATATTGATGTTCATATTGTGTAAAATAACTCATTTAATAAAGTAGTACTTTGATTTTACAATATCACAGATTAAATCCTTGTAGAAGTTCTGTTTCAAATTTTCTGCATTATCTGCCTTATAAAAGAATAAAAAAGACAAAGTGGAATTTTCCCCATCCTGCCAAAGCACGAGCAGTATCATTCCACTGAAAGTAATGTACATTACAGTAAATTAATCTCAAGTGAAGAGGGAAGCTGCTCAGATAGTACTGTTCAGTGAGCCGCCTCCTTGACCTCAGTCACTAGTGGTCAGGTTGTTGGCTCGAGGCGTGGCAGACTCCCTAGAAGCTGCATGAGAACCATGAGACTTCCTTCTAAGTTTTTGTCCTGTGTTTTGGAGTCCAGTACTGCAAGCCCTTTGGAATGGGATTCCTGTACCGTGAGGGATCGCGTTCCTTCAAGTCATGCACTGGAGAGACTCTGGTTACACTTGTTACCCTTTCTGTTTGGTAGATGGCTGAGGAAGCTGAGAGGTGGCAGGACTGAAGGCTTCTGGGTGTGCTGGCGTGAAAAATGCCCGCAAAGGGTAGGTTGAAGCAACTCTGCTCTTAGTTGAAAAATTGATTTGAAAAGAGTACTTAATCATATTTTTAGCAGTCAACCACACGTTTCCTCCTCAAATGCATCTGGCTATTTCAGTAGCAACTTTTGAAGAAATATGCAAAACAGCCAGCCATTAATAACCTTTCTTCGCAACCAGCTTAAAATAAGCCTGTTGGAAAAGAGCCAAAGTAACTAAAATAATGTGGCTACTTTAAGAAATTGGATGTGATTAAAGTTGCCTTGACGAGAAAAAGCTGGATAATAACTCTCCGGCCAAGAACATTTGAGCAGCTAAACATAATTACCCTCAAAGTGTTCTGGGCTCAGTTCTAATACCAGATGTACAGCACAGAAGTCGTGGAGAAACATCTGAATTGTGCTAGAAGGTCTGCCACACCAACTCCTACCTTTGGCATTTGGAGGGGGCTTATTTAAGAGCTTTGGTTTTGGCCTCACAGTAAGAAGCAATACCAGAATTGCTGTGATTTACTGAGGTTACAAGGGATGTAAAAATTCTGGCGGTCCAAGTAACCCTTGCTGCGCAGCAGGACTGTACAACTTACCTTCAGATGGCTTCCTAAATTCTAGGACCATAGTCTCAAAGACTCATTCACTTAAAAGAATGCACTTGGTATTTTATTATATAAAGTCAAAGCCTTTGTCTTCACCCACTCATTTGCTCTTTACTGAACCACTTCTGTGAGACTAGCTTCCTGTCCTCTTTGCTGTGACAGTATCTCTGTACATACTTACTTTGGCATAAACTTTCTCTGTACTATAGTCACTCCAGGATAACCTGTAAACCACTTAACTTTTATAGATGATGTTGTTCTCCTCTGAGAGTAATCCACTACTGCACTTGTACACCTGACATCAGAATGTAACGCTTCATTTCTTTTTCTTTACTGTCACCGACACCTGTGTCCTGAAAAACTGGCTCCCGCGAGGCAAGAAACCCGCTCGCGACATTCGTGCTGTATGGGGGAGAGATTCTTCAATGTTCTGATGCTGTAGTTTGTCTAAAAATACGCTGAGTGCAAATGCATAAAAAATGTTTCTTGCACTGATTGGTATTTGCTAATCTGGTTTTACTTTGGAAAATGTTCTGGGATGTATCCCTATAGCTTGGTCCTGAGGTGAAGTATATGTTCTATTCCTTCGATTCGGATTGTGTGGCATCAAATAAAAAGATTTTGTTTCATAAACCATCTCTATTCATGAGCACTGAAGAGCTGGAAAGCTGCATCATCACTAGTGGGATGGGGTAGCTGCAGTTAGAACTGTGTTTTAAAAGTTTATGATGCTTAAGTTGAAAATACCCTATGAAACAATGGGGGGTCTATGTATAAGAAGGCAGGGGGGTGATCCTCAGTTCAGTAAGACCCCGAGCTGCAGCCCTAATTGCAGAAATGAATGAAAGCTGTGACTGAATTGTTACAAAGGCTTTACAAGTACAGGAGGAATGCTCTACCTAATGCAGGAGTTGTCCTCCTTTAGATTATCTGCGATAGACCTTGAACCTAAAAGGTCACAGGAAGGATTAGGAGTTTTCCATCTCTTCCTGATCTGAAGGATGGCACCCTGTTACCTGGGTAGACACAGTTGTACGTTGTAATGTGTCTGATTAAAGAGAATTAAAAAACTATAATGTAAAATGTCATATTTCCTGCCTGCTTTTAGAAACAAGTATTAACTGTGCTTACAAAATTAATTCCCTGGCTACGGACAGTCCTGGGGCTCGAAGCTGTCAGACTTTGCAAGAAAGAAAAATAGGCATGGAAAGCATCCCATGTTCCCTTGGGAAAGATTCATCTTTGTGCAGGGACAGCATTGAGGTGAAGGGTTCTTGCGTTGTCAGCATGGGCATCAGCTGTCATGGAGACTTGTGGAGCAACTCTGAAAAGGGATTTGGGGTTTCAGAAGCTCACATCTCTTCTGGGAATCTCTCTGAATGCCATATGAAAAAAAATCTCACTTTAGATCCCAGAGTAACAGCGAGCACGTGTGGTTGTGGTGAGGCCATCTCAGGGACTATCAGGAATGTTTTTCCAATGGATGTTACTCAGGCTCGTTTCTGTACCTGTGTTGTACCTAATCTCTAAGGGTTTCTGGCTTTGTGCTATCAAAAAGCTGTTTGAAAAATCAGGAATAGGTTGAAGACAGTTGCTGTGTAGCCTGAAGGAAATAGTTGGTGTTATGTGGTGCTCTTGAATCGTCCCTGGAGACTGTCCCTTTTGGTTATTTGCTGTTGAGCTGAAAACACTTCAGCTTAAGTAAAGCTAATGACCACAGGCTGTTTGCAAACCACATAGGGATGAAGGAATTTGTAGCATTTCTGTGAGCCATGTTGAGCAGTTTACCCATTTTGATAAGAAGAGCTAATAGGTGGGATTTCTTTTATCATTTATTTGTTTCCCCTTCTCTCAGAAACAAGTGTTTGGCTTTAATAAAAGTATGGTCTTCCCGACCCTATTAGTCCTGCAGAATCCATAAACAAAGTAAAGGTCAGCTCGTGCTTCTGTTTGCTCAGCCCATCCTGCCACATGTAATTTTGGGGCCTTTGATGTGCCTATTTAGAACCTTACAGGTTTTGCAGGGCACTTGGAATTCAACCTCAGAGCTCGGCTTTGGCCTGGTATTCGGAACGTGGGTTTTGGTGTCCTGTAGCACTGTCTGAGATGGTCCAGATGATACCTATGAAGTCGAATTTTCCACTTGACAGGGACAGAATGTGTTTGGGTTAGTGTCCAGGCACCGTTTCATTTAGGGTTAAAAGTACTCTAAATGCTTTGCTGACAGATCTGCCTTTGGAGAAGGGTGGAAGGACCGATAAAGAACACGCTTGGAGAAGAGCTGGAGGACTGATAAAGTCAATTGTTTATTGTTCTTATTGGTGATAGATGTGATGAATAGTGCCTTCATCTGAGCATTACTCTCATCTGCTCCTCCTGGTTTTCTCTGTCAAGTAAACCCAGTTCACTGGGTCACTCTTCTTAGGTCACGTAAGCTTAGTGATTGTCAGTACTTTTCTGGGGATCCTCTCGGGTCTGCCTGTGCTCTGAAATTGGATGGTGCAGAAGGTGGCCCCAAGTGCTGGCTGAGGCTCATGCAGGGTAGCTGGGACAATTAACTTCTGGCAGTGGCATCCGTAAGTCCTGTTACCACACACTCGTATGATACTTGCCTTTTTACAACAGCATCACACTGACTCGGGCTCAGATCCTGGTCCATGAATGTCCCAGATCCGTTTTGGCACCACTACTGTCCTCTCCATTGATAACCTCCATTTTGTGCCTATGTATTTAGTGTCCACACACCTGCCTGATGAGTCTCAGACCACGCCTGTCAGGACACCACCAATCTAGTCCTGTCTCCAGTTCATCCCAATAACGGTATCATGAGAAGTCTTGCAGATGTCCCTCTTACTCTGCAGCCTGAGTTGTTTGTTGACACATGGAAGGGACAGGTCCCAGGCAAAGCCTTGCAGGACCCTGCCTGAGTTCCCAATAAGCCTTTGGCTATTAAGCCTCTGGAGCATCTTGTGTTGCTGGGATTATGCTTGTGGTCGGTACAAGGAGGCCACGGAATGCCAGTGACAAAGGCCTTTACAGCAGCAGGTTGGTTTGGCATCCTGTGTGCCTGTGGCCACCAGGCCAGTTCTCACAAAGAAGGAGATGGATGGTAGTGGGGTATGGCATACTTTGCTCCTGACCAGTCCACGCTGGCTGCCTGTTGCTGGGTTACTTTTCTGTATATGTTCACAAGTAGGATTTAAAAAAATTATTCTAACCTTTTCCCAGGTTCATGTCAAATGACAGAATCCCCTTCTTTTTAAATTCCTTGTGCTTGTCCCATTGCTCTTGGACTCTCCTCCGTGCTTGTGAGTTCTCAAAGAGCAACACTTGTGGTCCACACTGATGTGGCTGATGGCTGGAGCCTCCTAGAAGAGTAATCAGCTGTTTGCAGCTTGAATGCTATCTAAGTCCTCTGAGTACTTCAACTTACTCTTTCATCTTCTTAGCATGCTTTGGTTAGTTAACTTGTGACTGAGGTCAGGTGCTGTTTATTATTAATAAATAATAAAATAATGTAAATCTTATCTTTCATTTTCTTCCTCATCAAGTAATGTAGCTATACTTAACTTTATCATTCCCTAGATATTTATAGGCTTTGTGTCTGCCTTTGAGAACCTCAGCTGTTTTTTTGGCTCTGCTAACGAAGGCGTTACCTTGTTGACTTTTGAGCCACCTAAACCCCAGGTACCTGTCTGTCTCTCAGGATCCACACTGGCTTGTTCAACACAGCGTGGCTCTGCACAGCCACGAAGGCCAACTCTGAAAATCCTTTTGAGTTGTTTGTTGCTGGTTTCTTTCTTCTCTTCCATATGGATACTGATCCATCCAACCTCTTATGAGAGTCTGTCATGTCTTCTTAACAGGGTAATACCCCAACCACCAAGTCTTCTGCAGTGCTTTGCAAAATGAATGTTAACAAATGCATGTTAACAGCACAGCATGTTGACACTCAGGCCAACAGGAAGAGCCTTAATTTTTAGCTGCTTTTTCCTGGTGTGCCTTCAAGTTCCAATAGCAGTTACCTGCTGATAGTTTTAGCTCTCTTTTGGTTACACATTTGCTTTAGCTGTAAATGGTCACTGTGTATTTGCAGTAAAACAGCTGCTTTATTTTGAATTATTTGTGGATCTTTTGAAGGTTGAAAATTTAGTATTTATTTACAGCTACAAGAATAATTGAAGAATGATGTAGTCTTTAAAAAATAAGAGTCTAAAATGTTTATGTCCTGCTGGCATGCAGAATTATTCTTATCTCAAAGCCCACCTAGTCCCATCTCCTGCCATGGGCAGGGACACCCTCCACTAGCCCAGGCTGCCCAAAGCCCCGTCCAGCCTGGCCTTGGGCACTGCCAGGGAGGGGGCAGCCACAGCTTCTCTGGGCAGCCTGTGCCAGGGCTTCGCTGCCCTTGCAGGGAAGAATTTTTTCCTCATACCTAATTTAAATCTCCTCTTTTACGGTCAATACTCACTTGCTGTAGCGTTGCTTAATGCAATGGCACTTCCTGATGTTGAAAGAGATACAGTTCAGATTTCATATCTTAGCGGGCTGCATGCAGTACAGGAGCTGACCGCAGTTGTCTGTGCAATGGAGCTCCCTTTACTCACAGACACAGAGGGAAAAATAATTTACATTTGTGACTAGATTTCACTTGCTGTATTTCATATTTAGAAAATTAATTTAGATTGTGATTTTAGGAAAAAGTTACTTAACCCTTAGGTATGCTTCCTACTTATTGCTGCTATTTGCTCTTACCACATCAGCACTAGCAGAGGATGTTTTTCTTAATTAAGGACCAGGATAGGAAAGGTTAAGACTTAGTGCACAGCTGCGTTTCGCTGCTGCAGTAAATCATTCAGAGAATTTGCTGTTATTCACCTGAAAGCACGAGCTGTCACACAGCTGAAAGAGTGTGACTCTGCATCAGAACCACCACCAGCCAACCAGGACAACTCCTCAGCTCCTGGGCTCCTTTCTCAGTGGACAGAGCATGCCTCTCAGGTAGTCATTGAATTCTACATAACTGAGGTCAGTAGGAACTTAATTTTGTTATATGCTAAATATTAATGCATGTACAGAAAGCTGCTGGCTTGAACACCTTTGTAAAGTCTATAAATCATCTCTGTTATTCAGATCAGTGCTACTGACCTCTATCAATCAGAAGACAAATTCTGCGTGTCTGGGAGATGCGGTGGTCTGTGGCAGAAAACAGACAGTGCTGTACCAAGGCAGACTTCACAGCCTGTAGTTCATAAAGCTGTAAGATGGTTTTGAATTATGGTCACTGTCAATCATCAGCATTTCTCCTGCTGTTTTGTCATAAGCCTCTTAATTGGAAACACTGTGTGGGCAATACAACTCTGTGGACCTCACAGACGCCAGTGCCCCATGGACAAAGATTTGGAAACTGCAGTTAGACACTTCTGAAATCAATTGTCTCTCTTGCTTGCTCTGTGGCTCCAGGCATTTCCTCACGACCCAGACATCTCTGGGGTGCCCCCTTATTCCACTGGAGCGGGTGAATGGGTAGGACCACAGTCATGTAACAACACTGGCCAGTGTAAAACTATTAACTGCTAGTACCGCCTTCATTGCACCATCTACTTTCAGTCAGAGGTGGCCAGACTTCACCTTTCACTCTGACAAAGGGACAGAAGCAACCTGGCATCTGCAGAGGTCCTTTCTGGGTCTGCTGCTCCCGGGCGCCAGCCTGCCTTCCTCACCATGAGGCTGACAGAGCCACAGAGCAGCATCACTGGTCGTGTCCAGTTGGCCTTAGGCCCGAACTGTTAAAACCCTTGGCTGAAAACAGCCAAATTCGCAGAAGGGGAGGTATCTGTTGTTCCTATTTGTGAAAACAGGCAGCTGGGTAGAGGAAAGGCTCTCTGTCTCATTACGGGGGAGGGCAGTGGGTTGCAGTTGCAAAATAACCTCCTGCAGTGCTGGATGCCAGAGAAGCGCTTGAGAAATGCCCAAAGGACGAGACGAATTCCCAGCGTGCTGGTACACCTTGGGCTGGGAAGGAACATTCATGTGGGAGCACCTGAGAGCAGGTGCCCACACCGAACTCCCTCGGTGGCAGAGCTTTGGCCGTGGCCCTGTGAGCAGCTGAGCTGTTCAAAGCTCTCACTGCCTGGGACAAGGGGGTCCTCCTGCCTCCCTCTTCCCTGCCCTGCTCCCAGCTGCGAGCCCCCGCATCACCCACACCCGTGCTTACTGGGCATTTTCCTGAGCCAAGTCAGCCGGGCAGCCTGACAGAAAACGATCCCTTTGGCTTGTCCCCGGCTAGTGAGCCAAGTCAGCCCCTGGAAGAGCCTGGCAAACCGAGGTGCCCTTGTTGGGGAGTGGGAAAGTGGCAGGGAGTCTCCATTTCTGTGCAAGATCAGCAAACAAACAGCTCTCCCTTGCTGGCTGCCCTGTGCGAGCAAAGGAGGAGGGGGACAGGTTGGATCCCAGGTAGTAACAGCTCACGGAGTGTTTGCTTACATGGAATGTTTGCTTTTTGACACTTGAGCCTGGCTCGGAATTGATTGATTCCTAATGATGGCCAAGGTCCATTTAAAGGCAATAAATTAACAATGTCTTGAAGAGATTGTGCTTTATATGACACATATTTTGCAAGTACTGACACACTGTCCCTCTAATTAATGTGGTAATGAATGTGCTAAATGCTTGGGTGATTTTTTCCCCCTCTCTTCAATCCCTCCTTGTTTTGGGTATGTCTGTGCCAGGCCTCTGGGCTGCACTGATCCTTACCTAGATACTCATCTCTCCATCTCTTCATACCCTTGAACAGGCTTGTATGTAACTGGTGTCTCAGGAACAGAAAAACCGGATGGAAACTTCAACAAAGCTGATGCTGAGACTTTGTTGTCAGCAGGGAAGCTTATGAGTTGTTTTTGACCAGAATTTGACTCCAGTGGATCACATGTTGTAGATTTGGCAGGGATAGAAAGGAAGTCCTTCCACTTCCAGGGAGCTTCATGGGAGGAAGTGAACAGGAAAGCCCAACCAAGCAGTCACCGTTCAAGAGGAGACTTGAACAGCAGAGCGGGAACATCAAAAAGTGCCACGAAAAAACTAAAGGTCACCATGAACTTAACATCAGCTCTGGCTCTTGGGCAGGGGTAAGATTTACCAAGAGCTCGTTGGCTTAGGTGCTAAAATTGATTATAAGAAAGTATTGAAGCGTTATTCCTGCTGAAGGTTAGTTGTCCAGGTTCTTAAAACAAGTAAAGCTGTTACTTCCCTCTGGAGAGGGAATGGAAGCAGACTCTGATGAAACAGATGGTACAGAATTTAACTTAAAATCAAGGTTCTGTTGAGATTGGTCTGTCTCAAGCCACGCTTCAGGCAAACTGGTGTGTGTAGACGTTAAACAAATAATCCCAGTGGTTACCCTTGGTTCAATTTCTCAGTTATCAGATTTCAGAGCACTAAAAACATCACTTATTTTTGAGATAGGTGTCTAAGCTATGGTAAACCCCACCTATTTTAAGATGTGGATCCCAATATGTGGACTTGTATAGAAACAGCCCTTCTTTTACTTTAGTAAGGTATATCAAAACCAGCATTACTTATACTCTGTCTCCCAACGGCTGCCATTTTCTAGTGTCTCCATTTTTATTGCAGAATTCTCCTCATTTCCAGACAGCTTTCTAGGAGAGCTGTGTAAGTCCTCTTAAAAACATAAGTCAGTTACCATTTTTACTCCCAACAGCTCAGTCTGCCTCGTTACTGTGGGATGAATCTCAGCCCCTCTCTCTGACATTTCCACGTGATTGTTTGGCTGAATCCTGTAGCTCTGTACCACTGAAAGAAAGCTCTCAGCATTTTGCCCACAGCTCCTCAGCCCTTACTCCTTTCTCCATTGCTGCCACTGTTTTGTCCCTTTGGACTGTATGTGAGCCCTTGGTTTGAGTATCTAGACCTGAGTCTTGCTGGTTTTTCTGCCTTCCTTAGTCAATGCTTTCTTCCAGGTCCTTCACATCTCCTCTGTGCAGCATCCCTTTCTCTAATGTGTAGCCTTCCTATGTGCAAAGGGCACCTGGCATGGCTAGCTCCAGCTCCATGGCCAGGGCTCTTTGGCACTTCCCAGACATACACCGGGCACAGCCACACCATCCTTTTTTCTCAGGTCACAGCAGCAAGACCTTCCCCTGCAGAATGGGTAACTTGCTTTGGCAGAAGTTCTCGCGGTTGCTGGATGGCTGAAACAACTCTTCCTGTGCCTCTCTGTTTTCTTCCCCAGACAAAGAGTTCATGGCCAGCTGAGCTCTCTCTCTCCTTCTTTGCCAAGTTAATGGTTTACTCTGCAAGGTCTTTGCTTTTTGGACTATGTAATTTCAAATTGGGATTTACTGCTTCGTCCCTTAGCATCCAAACTCATGCAAAGACATCTTTTTAAGACCACATTTCTCTCTGCCGTGCCTCCTGCTCATTTTCAGTCCTCCATCACACAACCTTATTTAGTGACAGGGAGCTGGACAGTCAGAGACATAAGGGCAAGGCTTGGGACCAAATGGAGTGGAGAGTGGGACTGCACATCCACATTCCCCCCTGCCTGATGCCCACTGCTCTCTACTTGCCATGTGATCTTCTGTACAGTGGTGGCCATGTAGGGGTTTTTTACTATGATGTGGATGTTCAGCTGGTAAAGAGTCGCCCCAGAGAGGATGGCTCAGGAGCAGCCCTGACCTGCTCTTCCCACACTTAAAACCACCACGGCACTGAGCAGCCCGCTTCCTGAAGTGAGGAAACAGGCAGCTCTTTGAAACCCTTGGGTGTGTTTCACCGCTATGTATTTAACGTAATTAGCTCCCAGGTCAGGGCTTACCGCTCTGCCCTCACCCCTGGTGAACCCTGAACTGCCAACACCTTGCAGATCGGCTTTGCTGAATTTCCAGTACCTCCTGCCCAACCTGTTTGCTTCTCCCTCTTCCTTGTGCTTCACCATCTCATTTATTTTTCATTCAGTGTCCACCTGTCTGGAAAGACAGGTCTTGTGTGAGAGGAAATGACTCCCCAGCCCACCAGCCCTCCTCCTCAGCACCATGCATAGTGAGAGACCATCAGTATAAAATCCATGTGAGAGATCCCACCTACCCAGCCGATACGCCAAGCAAATCAGAGGAGCAGGACTTGCTGGGTCCAGCCCTTATGTTTTGGCCATCAGGGCAAGATGCTGGTCTTTGTTTTGCAGTCATTACCTTTAGTGGCATTGCTCAGTCACCCCTCAGGATCATTTAATGTGCCTTAGTCCTCTGTAACTGTCTCCTGGAGTATCGCTTGCAGGTATGTTCTGCTGTATCCTGTATTTCCCAAAGGACAGTTACTTTTGGGGCACAAACCACCGGTTCCTGTGGACTTGCTCAACTTGCCTGTGGCTCTGCATGAATACAATTCATGTATGTCTGAATGTGGGGTTGTGGATTGTCAAAAACATACCACAGGTGCCAATCCAACTTCAGTTGGAGTAGGCTTAGCCCAAAATTTCAGACTTCCTTTGCAGGTGGCATCTCTTCCTGCACATACATTTTCCCTTTAAAAAAAAAATCCAAGCTGCTTGTAATCACGATTTATAAAGCTGTGGTTTTAATCTCTTGCCATTTCAGACAGAGCTACAGGGATACTCCTTCAAGCAGACAACCAGAGTATTCCCAGTCCATGCTGATTTAAATTAGCCAAACAATAACCCTTCAGTAATTAAAACACCCACCAAAAATACCCAGAACAAAAAGCTTCCCATTTAAACCTCTGTTAAACCAATTCATCAGAGCGACGCGATTAAAATCTTTGGGCCAAATCCTCCTTGTCCTCTCATGTAAGCAGTGCTTTTGAGAGCAAAGGGATGAGTGAGAACAGCATTTAGTCCGTACATTAATAATGTATATCCTTTGACTGACAGGGAATGGGCTGGCAGAACAAATGAAAGCACCCTGGGGTAAGAGGAAGAAAGCCTCAGCTTGCTGCTACGAACTGCACAGGCATAAAAGTACATTTTGTTCCGCTATTAAATAAGGAGATTTGGGATATAATACTGTCTCCTTCTGCAGCCCTTCCATTTTCTGCTGATGGCAAAGAGGATAAAACTGTCCGCAGATGTAATTGTTCTGTCCAGCGCTCACATGCCCGGGAGAACGAATCGTGATCTGCAAAATCTCCTCCTCTCAGCTGCAAAGCAGCAAGCTTTGTATGGCGAACAGCTACTGACCTCTGAGTCCAAGTACACCAAAGACTGTCCTCGGCGTCCCAGCACTGCTCCTTGCGAAGCTGCTGGCTTCGTGGCTGGGATAGCTCATGGTGGACACCCAGAGCCTCCTTTATTCACTGAGCTTTACCCTGATCAGAAAGGCATTGCTGTCTTTCTTTTAATTAAGCTGCTTGGGAATGGAGACCAGAGCCATGATCCTACGTGTGCAGCCCCAAACCCCGTGGCTGTGGCGTGGGCAGGACATGCAGGGGGGGTGCCTGTGCTCGGTGGCGCAGGGCTGCCCGTGAGCGGACAGAGCCAGCATCCAGCCTTCGTGGCTTCAGCTCTACATTATGTCTTGGGGGGGGGTGGGTGTTAATATTATTTCATAATGGATTTGCTGCTTTCCTCGTTGTGGGTTGGGATTTTTTTGTGTGTTTTCTTTGCAAGAGGAACCCTAGTCAGACATCATCTGGTGAATTCAATAATATGAGAGAAACAAAGCAAATTCCAGGAAGAAATTGCCTCAAATTCTGCACAGTGCACTAACACTGCACTTCTACCATCCTTCCAGCCATTTCACAGTGATTATTGTTGTTAAAGTGAATTCATAATGTTCCCATCTAGCTTCTGCCAAGCAACTCTTCCCTATTTGTTACTGGGCTGTTTCTCTGGATGTTGTTTGTAATCTTGCCCTACCTGGTATTTATCATGCCTCGAGAGCAAAGCCAGGAACTCCTGCACCAGTGCTGAAGGTAGTCAGGGGGGGTGAGTCAGCTTTTCACTTCCAATCATAAAATTAAGGCTCAGTAACCAACAAAAACCCGCTAATCAGGGTAAGCGCCTTGCCATTTCCTTGGTGAACTTCCACTGTGATATAATTATTGCACGAAAATATATTAAAAGGAGCTGGTTTGGGTGCTGTGCTGCTGGAAGGCTGGCAGGCAGGAGGATGCCCTTGTGCCTGGGCTCCCCTCCTGCACAGCAGCTGAGTGGACCCATGTGCAGCTGCGTTTCTTCCCCAACTCGGCCCCACACGGCCATTGCTGGGACACATGCCCAAGGCCGGCCCGTGGGAATGCCTGCAGCCATCGAGCACCATGGGTGCACTGGGGTTTCCACCACTGGTCAAGCCCAGCTGGGAGCTGAGAGGATGAGGGAGGACAGCAACGTGTGTGAGGGAGGGGTGCACATATCCCCGGTGATACAGGAGGTCTTCAGGGTGAGGTGAGGGTGGTGAGAAAATAATAACCTGGCTGGTTAGGGGTGAGTATGGAGCATCATAAATTCTTTATGATGTGTAAAGAACCACTAAGAAACAAACAAGCAAAGAAGTGTAATCATCATGTGCACTAGTTTCCATCCTGCCATTGCAAAGCTTTCTTCTTCAGTGGCTGGCAAATGAAAGAAGATACATAGATACATCCCCAAAAGATTTAACAAGGGCAAGTGTAGGGTCTCGCATCTGGGGAGGAACAACCCCAGGTACCAGGATAAATTTGGGACTGGCCTGTTGGAGACCAGCGCAGGTGAGAGGGCCCTGGGGGTCCTGGTGGGCAGCAGGATGACCGTGAACCAGCCATGTGCCCTCATGGCTAAGAAGGCCAATGGCACCCTGGGGTGTATTAGAAGGGGTGTGGTTAGTAGGTGTAGAGAGGTCCTTCTGCCCCTCTACTCTGCCCTGGTGAGACTGTGTCTGGAATATTGTGTCCAGTTCTGGGCCCCTCAGCTCAAGAAGGACATAGAACTCCAGCAAGTCTTAGTATCCCCTGGGGACGTCCCTTCATGAGGACAAGACAGAGCCAAGGGGCTCTCTGCTGTGAGTGAGCCCTTGAGAAACTGGGTGCCATGGCAGTGGGAGATGCTTGGGCCACAGGCTGGGTGCTCTGTCCACACCTGCACCAGGGGTTTGCTGCGTTTGTTGTTTGGCAGTGGAGGGGTTAATCCCATGTGCAAAACCCTGTGGGAAGGTAGCAACGCCAGACACCCACAGCTGGGGAATGCAACCCACACAAACCTAAATTCAGCCTCTGGAAACCGGTTACTGTGATACGGTCTCTATTGGCAGCCCCACAGGCATCCTTCCCAGCGACGCAGGGCCCAGGCACCCTTCCTGTGCTCCGATGGCAAGAGAAGATGCGACCCCATACCCCCTCCCCCACACACACAGGGACACAAGTCCTCTGGCTCCAAGGAGGACACAAGCCCATTCTTTCATTGCTTGTCTTTTCTTCATTAGAACCTGATTCAAGTTTAAGCCTAATGAGATCAGAAGAGAAGGTGAGGTTGTCTAAAGGGTGATGGTAGGAAGCTGCAGATGCCAGGAGGAGGGAAACTCATGATTTTTCCTGCTTGATTTGGTATAGATTTTAATATCAAGGCCCTGCAAGTTTCATGTGTTTGGCCCAGAAATCTTAAAAGGGCTGTCAGTCTGGAGGCATTCAGTCCTGGAAAATACTGGAGCTTTGTATTTACCCGGAAAGGTCACTCTTTGTTCAATGCCCAAGAGCAGCTGTCAGGGAGCGGGAAGGACACGTGGAGGTTTTATTTGCTCAACCAGGGAGAGCACGTGCCATCAGTAGGGCTACGAGGGCAGCCACTGATCCTATGCCACCTTCTTTCTAGCACAAAAGCTTTTTCTGGCCTCCAGTGTGTGGCAGATGGCTAATGACTTGCTCCACCTCAGATGTGGTACCTCCAGGACACTGTTGGTTACTGATCCATCTACAGGGGAAAGCAAAAAGCCTCTGCAGATCATAGAATCGTAGAATGCTTTGGAATAGAAGGGACCTCAAAGAAACATCCAGTTCCAGCCCCCTGCCATGAGCAGGGACACTCTCACTAGACCAGGCTGCCCAAAGCCCCATCCAACCTGGCCTTAAACACCTCCAGGGATGGAGCTGGTGTTTCTCCCTGTCCTGCTCTCTGGCTGGGCAGCAGAACTTCTGCCAGCTTTGGTGATGGTTGGTGCCTCGCCCAGGCTCATGCCCATGGGGGATTTAAACCAGGGGAGCTCCCCTGAATTGGAGACACCATTTGCTTGCACCCATGTTACTGCTATAGAAATCAGGAAGGTCACGATCACAAGCTTCTCCTGCAGTGCTTTGGGCAGCAGACTGCCAGCAATGATCCTTGGGAGCTGTGTGTGAAGTGTACTTTTTCCCAGAGAAGGGCTTGAGTTGGTGTGTGATGAGCTCCGTGCGTATTACTCCAAGGCAGAAAAAACAGGTTGGGCCCTAACGTGTGACAAACTGATGGAGTGTTTGAAAAATCAAACCAAAAGGTTCTAGAGAGCTGTGAGATGCTCAAAAATGAGACTTTAAAATTTTATATTTGGGTATTTGAAGTTATGAATCAGTTTGTAATCCCTGTGCCAGCTGCCCCGCTGCCTCCGGCTCCATAGTTTGTATGTTCTAACTATTAGAGGCAGCAAATAAGTGTCCTGGCCCTAGGCAGAAGCACCCTGAAATGTTCATGTTGGGACCAAGGGCTGGTGCTGCTTGTGTACTTAAGGGCCTAAGTAGGTGCTGGCAGGTTTTCTGAGCCAAGGGTCAGAGGTGTAAATCCCCCTGACCTTCCTTGGGGCTGAGAATGAGGTCTGGACTGTGTGACACGGCATTTTCAGGATGAGCCGGGGCCAGTGAAGCCTGGCCAGGCACAGCTGTGAAACTGGGTGTCCCCTGGCACCATCACCCACCCAGTGCATGGCACGGAGCTGGAGCTGGTGGACGCCTCCAGGCTCCGAAATGTGTCCTCCTCTCTCCGGGTACATGGGGCTCATTGGGAGAGGTGGATAGACCAGCTGTTCCCTCTGAAACAGAATGAGACTTTGGGCCTCCTCTGGGAGATGGTAATGTTCAAAAAAAGAGGAGTGTGTTTTTTACCAAAAATCATGGCTTCACACCCTTCATACCCTTTACAAAGGTACAAGGGAGGTGATTCTCTCTCCAAGGGCTCCCATGGGCTGTGCTGCTCCCTACAGTCACCTGAGACCTCCCATGGGAGCCAGCTGCTTGCTCTGCTTTGGAGGGGGTGGAGGTTGCACTCCCCAGTCAGTGGATGGGAGCAGGGCGATGCCGTGCTGGTGGCTGATTCACTGGCTGGCTCAGCAGAGTTCGTTTGTTCCTGCTCTCATGTTTGCTTTTAGGGATGCTGGATGTATTACACTCTCAGAAGATTAATTGTCTGGGTGCTGACAGCTCTGTGCTCTTTACTGCTAACCAAAGCTAAATAAATAGAAAGTTCATTTTCTGGACCTTACAACACTAAGGTTTGGCCAAATTCCCCGAGTGTCGCTGTGCTGCAGTCAGCGGCATTATGCTGGCTGGTGTTTTGGCACCCTTCCTTATCCATCCTTCTTCCCAGCTCCCTCCTCACCTGAGAAACCCCTCCTGGCCTCACTCCCTCGGGCAAAGGTGTTGTTTCACCTATAACATGCTCCATCTTTTATCTCTCTCCTCTCTTCACACAGCTCCCAGGCCAGGGATCCTCCCCAAGCTGCCCTGAGCCTCTCCAGCACTATGCTGCCTTTCTCCCTTTCCCTCGGTGCCTCAGGTGCCCAGGAAATCCCCCTTAATTAGGGCATGCCCAGATGTCTCCTCCTCTTCCTTTTGAAAGCTATGGAGGATCTCACCTATTTTGTCAAGCACGGAGCCAAACCTGCAGGGCAAACCAACCTCCCAGCTGGTGTGCTGCCAAACGGAGTCTGCATTAAGGCAGGACTTTCCCTCCCACCGTCCCATCCTTCCACACCCCTCCTTTTGCCTCAGAGCCCATTTCATATGGCCCTGACACAGGCTTCACAAAAAGACAGCTCTGTGAACGGGTACCCATGGCGTGTGCCAGCATTTGGGGATAAGGTGCAGCATTTTGGCTGGCATCCCACAGTATTCCCCATCTTTGCACAGAGCTGGGGCTTCTGCTCTGGTGGTGTGCTGGAAAGCAGCTGGGTTTGGGGCATTGGCATCAAACAGGGTTTTATTTAAAGCATCCCTGTTTTATGGTGAAAATTCTGCTGGGCACTGTGATTTGCACTGTGGTGAACATGGGCTGGATGCTGCACATAGGGCTTAAGCTACAGCTGCATGTCAGAATCAAGGCAACAAGGAAAAGGAAGCTGAAATTATCCCTTTATCCATTGCCTTCCTGCTGCTTTTCCATGATGGTGTCCTACTCTGGAGCTTAGCAAGTGGTTGCTGCTGGAGCATCAGGGCAGGACCCTGGGATGCTGGTCTGTGGTGGAGAAACCTCACCATGAGTGCTCCTCTCCATGCAGAAAGAACAAAACCCCATTGAAATGCACCTTCCTTTAGTATTCCAGGGTTGTGGTGAACCTAGTGTGGCACCTGCAGAGCAACCACTGCGTGAATAGCTGCCCAATGACCAAAAAATGCCAGCAGTGGTTGGCTAGATGTTTCAGAAGTGACACAGCCAAAGCTAATCCTGCCTTGTGAGCCTCATAAGCTGTAAACAATTTCCAAGACTCTTCCAGATCTGTTTTCTGTGGTTTCCATGAGTCAGTCCCTCCTGTAATTGTCCCATCCACTGTCTGGGCCTCTGCCCACAGCTGGAGCTCATCCTCTTGCACAGCCAGCTCCTTGGAGAACAGCTCCTCTGGCTTAGTGGGGCTGGGAGGTGCTCACAGGAGGTCCTGTCAGGCTGGATGCTCCTAAGGGCAGTCCTGGGTCAGTGGCTGGCCCCCCCCAGAGCACAAACCCAGACCCAGGGAATATGCAGCACCTCTTTTCTTGATAAACCCAGTCACTGGGGAAACAGCAGCAGTTCAGCACACACTCCCTCAATAACTACCTGCAGAAGGAACCGCAGCTTTGGGCAAAAGGGCAGCATCCGCTTGTCGCAGTGGCAGCCTTTGATTAGCAAGTGAGGATAACGGCACCGGGCTGCTGCGTAAGCAGGCACTGAGGCAGAGCATCTTTCACCTCTGCAGCGAGGGTATGGGCTGTGATCCAGCCGTTCCCTTGGCCAGCTCTGGATTACTCAGAGCACAGTGGCCCCAGCCCACAAGCAGCCCGGGTCGCTGCGGAGAGGCAGCGCGAGCCAGCGCTTGCACTGAACAGCGACCAGCAGCATGCTCCAGAAAAGCAGCTTCCTTCACTTGGTTCAGAGAAGCCGAAAACACGCCTGCGCCATGTGTTCGGCAGCTGGGGCGTCACTTCAGAAGGCTGCCAAGCTGGTAACAGCAGCAGAACCCAAATAACCCACGTTCGCTAGAGCTAGACTCCCAACCCAAGTGCTGCTGAGACACTTGCTGTTCTGACTCATGCAGTTTATCACAGGGTCTCTCCTCTATCCCTGCATTTCTGCATGGCAAATACCTGCTCCCTTCGCTCTCCCATCTCCCTGCCTACTGTATCTAGTCCATATTTGTCTGTGAAGATTATTTTCAAGTTGTCAAAGGTCTCTGGCTCAGGAAGGTCTGTATATCTGGCCTTGGTCGATGGTAGTAGACCTTCCTAACCTCACTTATGGGTGCTGCCTGTGTAGCGTACCTAGGGTTTCAGCTTGTACAAATGGATTTTGCCACTGAGCTTTCATAGCAGTAATTACTTTAAAGAAAGCAAGGGTGTATGAAGTGGTCCCATGAGAGCAGAGTCTCCCCAGAGCATCTCTGCCAGCTAGGCACGAGGCCAGAAAACAGGGACTCCTCCAGACCTGCTTATAGCTGCCAGGGTTCGCTGTCTGCCTCCGATGGGATAATCATCGCAATGTCTCTGATCAGAAGATGCCCCTTCCCTGCAGGAGGGTTGAGCAATGTGCAGGCCATGGTGCTGGGACAGCTGTGTGTCTCAGAAACCAGTAAGCTGAGTTTCATAACCCGTATTCAGTGAGTGCCTTTACGTAAGAAGGTGAGGTTGGTCACTCCAGGTCAGGCCAGCCAGGTGCGGGAGCTGCCTGCAGCAGAGCCCACGTGCCAACAGGAGCGGAGAGCACCCAGGAGGTATTTGCCTCCTCCAATTTCCAGCCGCTCAGAATTAAACCAGGTGAATAAAACAAGCTGCAATTGGCTGACAAAATCTTTCTTTTTTGGGTTTTCTTTTTCCTTGTGCAAATTCCCCCTGAGGTGTGTGCTGTTGTTCCTGTGCAAAAAATAGAGCAAGGTATTTATTAACTCTCAAAGGAAGGAAACTAGGAAAGCAAGCAGGAGCAGGGCACCCTCATTAACTCCTCTGGCTGAAAGCAGGGCACTTACCTGCGGCAGCGGCAGCCTCCCTCCGCCCGGGCTGCGGGGACAGCGTGTGGGAGCAGCTCAGCCACCACCCGTGGGCGGCAGGTGGGCGATGGGGGCCGAGTGACCGACTGAGACAGTGTTGCAGCCCTGATGCAGTCCCAAAACATGAGGGACACTGAAGGGCCATGGCCCGACTGATGGTCCCACCAGGCGCCGGAGGACATGTTTTCCTCAGGCACTTGAATAACCTTACAAGAGCAAGGGGACTTTAGTGTGAGGACAGCCTCCGTTTGGCATGGCTCCTCCACGCGCCTGCCCACTGGTGAGGCTGTGCCAAGTGTCCCCTCCTCTCCCGGGGCTGGTTGAGCGGCAGCGGCTGCGGACTGCAGAGCTTCACTTGCCATTAACCGGCAACCGCCCTGCTGGCACAGCCCGCTCCGGGGACGTGTTGCTAGAGACAGCGCTGGGGCTGTGGGGCACGAGGCCTTTCTGCTGCTCCCTGAGACACCTTCCGCACCCCGCGGCCGTCTGTCTGCTCCCCCGTGCCCCCCGCAAAGCACAAGCCGGGGCTAAATCAAGGCCAGAACTCTGAGTTGGCTTTGTCTGACCTCACCCATTTCCACCCAGATTTTATGTTATACATATCCCAAGAGCCTTTTCTATCCTTGTTTGACACTGAGATCTGACAGGACAGTGCTCTTACAGAGCTGTAGCCCACACTTGAGCCAGCTCAGAGTTTGGAAATCGCTACAGGGGTCAAATTTTTGTACAGGTCCATTAGCAATTGCTCTGTCAGATGCTGTGATGGAAATACAGCCATGCGCTGAGCTGGTGAGGCCTTGTTTTGTCTTGTGCTGGTCTTCTGAGATCAGAGCTATCGGCTGCCATGTCTACCCTTTTGTCTGATAGTGGCAAAACATTTTACATATTTTGTATACTCTGGGCCCAGCTTTAGCCCTTGGTGATGGGCAGTGCTCCCCGGAGAAGCTTCTCAGCAGCCTCTCAGCAGCCCAGCACGGCGCAGTCCGAGAGGGGACGCAGGGGAGAGGTGGAACAGCAAGAGCAGCCTCGACAGGAAAAACCATTTAAGGTATAGCCGAGTTCCTGGTTAGTACCCAGCAGTATTTGTCTGGGGTACTGCAGCCATCATGGTTACCTCTGTGTGCCACAGGCATTTTACTTGTATGGAAATCACACAGAAACCAGGAGAGCTCGGCTGGGCTGTCGCAAGGGAGTGGGGAAATTACTTTTAAGCCAGCGGAAAGTGGCCTCCTCTCTTTTTGGTTTGCTGAGCCATCCCAGGGAAGAAATGCTTCAAAGACTGACAGGAGGGGCTTTAACCCCCTGCAGACCTGGGGACTGGAGCCCAGGGATGCTCAGTGCTGTCTAGTGGGGTACGGGGTCTCTGGCCACAGGCACCATGGCATGGGGAAATGTGGAACAAGGTGACGTGGCTCAAGACACCCCAGCAAGAGGCATGAAGCCACCTCTTTGCCCTTAAGTAGGATTTCGTGAGTCTTTCCAGCTTTAGCTACATGCATACAAACATTTAAAGGGATTTGTATTTACAGCTGCCAAGCATGCAGCATACCATGCTGGGAGCCCTCAAAATTCATCCCCTGGCCAAAGCACAGGGACATGTTGCTCCTGACCATCATCCCTGCGGCTGCAAAGGCTGTGTTGCCTGGTAGCAGGGGCAGGGTCTGGCAGGGGTCACAGGCTGGGGTTCATTGTCATCACCTCTCTGCCAAAAAAAAAATACAGCCAGGAGCTTGCAGGGCTGAGGCTGCAGCGCCCGCGTGTGTAGGGGAAGCCATACATTCATTTTCCGGAAATGTCTCCATAGAAACTCCTTCTCTGGGGCTGGAGATGTGGATCCGAGCTGCAGCAGAGCGTGCTTTCTGCCCCAGTACACCTCCACGAGCGGCCTCGGCAGTTTTCACAGCAGAATTGTTTGGCAGGAAATAATTCAGACTAATTTATCCCCCTGTGTTCCTCAAACTGTGTGGAATTTTAAATGCTAAATTAACTAAATCATTTTAAAAGTGCAAGCACCGTAATTATGAAGGGAAGCAAAGTATAGAGCCTGACTGTTCTGATGTTTACAGGCTGTAATTCTTGAAGCCATCCAGCAAAACAGCAGGAGCGAGCTAAGAAGTGGTGAAACTGCATCTGCAAAGAGCTGCTCCAGACTCTAAAATGGCACCACAAACACTCAGGAGTTTCAAAGGACTGGGTTCCTCCAAAGCCAGAGGTAAACTCAGACGCAGCTGAAAGGCTTCAGTGTGAAGGGTGAAGCTCTGCCTCTACCAACCAGCTCTGCTCATGGGTGGATGGAGCAGCCAGGACCCACAGCATGACCACAGCTCCAGCTGGGAGGTGGTGGTCCCAGGGGACCAAGTGGGTTTTTCCTTGCAGCAGCAAGTCTCCTCACACACACCTAGGGAGGTTTTTCAAAAGGCACAGCACTGGCAAAGACCAGAAGGCAAGGGGAGTGTGAGACAGCGTGCCCATGTCCTTAAATAGTGGAATTCCCAACCAGTCCTCAGGCAAACGCAGTGACCCACACTACCAGGAAGGTCCCAGTTGCTGGAATGGGTGTGATAAATGTGCCTGGCTGCCTCTTGGCCTGTGATTGACCCAACCAAGAGGTAAGAGAATATATAAAGTGAACGAAAACAGGAAAAATATCTAGGGAAGCAAAGCTGGTGATTGAACTGCAAGGAGCTGCACTGGGAAAGGAAAGATGAACTGTATGAGACCAGGAAATTCAGCAAGCAAGGCATGATCTAGGCATCAGAGGGTGTTAGAGGCTGCAGTGTGACAAGAGCATGATGAAGGAGAAGAATGAAAGTCAAAGGTGGGAGAGAGAGCCAGCTGACATCCCAGGTATTTAAGAAGCAATAGGAGAAGGCACAGTAAGCTTCCTTTAGAAGGAGAGGAAAATAACAATGGCCCTGCATCATGACTTCTTCCCCTCTTGCTTTACCAGGGGTAGGACAAGCCCTGGAGACAGGCAGGGTCCCTAGAGCAAGGGGCAAAGCTGCAGAAGTACATTACCCTCTTCCCTGGCTTATGTGGCTGGGCAGCTGCCGTGGCAAAGTGCTTCTCCACCCTCACCCTTTGCAGGGGTTTGCATCTGAGAGATTGCTTTCCTGTTTTAGACCATCTTATTTCACTCCATGGAGAGAGAAAACAAGGGAGCTTTGTAATGCAGTGGCCCATAATAGTGTCATGATCTTACACCAGGCTGCACTTGCACGATAGCTTTAAGGATGCTACCATGTGGCAGCCCTGATGTGACCTTTTAATTCTGCCTCCCTCTGTTTAATTACTTTTTTTTATATATCTCTGGTTTGTATCTGCTCTGAAGTCTCTGTTGCCTCCTCTCCCCTTCCAATCCTCCTCTGCCTGCTCCCCGCCCACCCCCAGTGCCATCTCTCCCAGAGCTGGGATTTCACTGTGCCACTTGTGCCTCCAGACCTCCCCGGGGAGCCAGAGCGGCCCAGCGGGAGAGGCCACACAAACACAAGCACTCAGTTAAAAATAAAGCAATTAATGACAACAACAACAACAACAACAACAACGAGTTTTTGCCTCACACCAGTGCCCTCTGTAGATGACAAACTCATCTTTGCCGCAGCCTGGAGTGGGAGCTGGCCCTCCAAGCCGGTATCTCCAGCTGAGCCTGACAGTCATCCCATGGCAGTGGCAGAGGACAAGCCCTGGCCTTCCATCTCCAAGGCATAAATCCTGCCTGCCAGTCCCCAGGCTGGTTTGCTGGCAAGCTGTAGACAGGAAGGAAGAGAGGAGGGTGACAGCCAGGGAGAGGCTTCTCCCCACAGCCCATCAGAGCAGCTCCACTGCCTTTGCTGCCACCACCCCTCTGCAATAGCACTTGGACCCCAAAGACCCTTTGCCCAAGGAGATGGCAGCCCTCCATGGCACTGTGTCCATGCAGAGACACCAGGCCTAGGGGACAGCTGAAGTGGTACCCCCTCTACCAGCCAGGAGCACCATCAGCAGTGGGACCCAGCATCTTGCCACCCCTTTGGCACCAGTGACAAAGGTAGATTTGGTGGGACATCACAGAATCACAGAATTGTAGGGGCTGGAAGAGACCTCCAGAGATCATCGAGTCCAACCCCCCCCTGCCAAAGCAGGTTCCTTAGGACAGGTCGCACAGATAGGCGTCCAGACAGGTCTTGAATATCTCCAGAGAAGGAGACTCCACAACCCCCCTGGGCAACAGCAGATGCCACTTGGACAGCTCAGCTGGTGTAGCACAGCCAGCCACCCTCGTGCTTGCCATGTCCCCATGTCCTCAGCAGCTGCCACCCTGGGACAGGCAGATAGATGTGGCTGCTTTTATTTTGGTTCCTCACGGTTCTGCTGCTTTTGGCTTTCAGCCTGATCAACACAGGCCTACAAGGCAGGAATTAGGCCCTGCTGGGCTTCATCTTCCCCTGCCGTAGGTTATGTATGAGCTGGCTTTCCCAGGCCGGCTCCAGGGTGTCTAAGCGTGAGGCTCTGCACCCCCAGGAGGTACCACACCTGCCACCCCCCACACACCTTTCCCGTGGCTCTTGCAGGGGCCAGTCCTGGCAGAACTGCCACTGGGGGAAAGTGTCCTCTCTTCACGAGCCGCATGGCTGTTGACAGCGTTACACATACCCTGTATTGCAAATACACTTGTTTGTGGGCCCAGCCTCCCTCTCATCAGGTACTAATGAGGGGTTTGTATGTAGCCGCAGTGCTTTGTGTGGCAGATGGTGTTGGGTTAGATCTGGATTATTCCTGTTCTGCCGGATTGTCTCTCCTATGTGCTAACTCATGTATGGCTCTGTGCTGATCACAGGAGCCCCATCAAGGACCCTTTCAAAATACACCTGCCTGAAGCTTTGCTGGGAGCTGCAGTTTTGTTTGAAATGGAGAACAATGCCTTTTGGTAGGCCTGAAAATAATTTTTCAGCTCAAATGCTCCTTGACCACTGAGACACTTGGAAAATACTGATCTTCATTTCTGTTTAATTAAGCAGATTTTATTGTACCTTGTGATTTCCTTGCCTGGAAAATCAGTGCCACGTGTGGGCCACCAGCATGGTGCCCAGCCCCAGGACTGATGCAAACGTGTCCACTCCCTCTGCTGCCAGTGCATGGGCAGGTCCTAGAGAACCACACCATCATCTCTTGGGTTTGAGTTCAAGACAGGTGCTAGGAATTCTGACTCTTCTTTCTTTTCTGCCTTTAAAAACAAAAGAAAACATCATCCTGTATCAGCCTGCTTGAAGTTTCCTTGCTTCCTTGCCCAACAGAAAACATCCAGAGTGCATGACACAGTGTCTCCTCAGGCTTCATCTCCAAATGCCATGACACTTCAGCCTAGCACCATGGCACTTCAGCCTAGCATTGGGGAAAGCTGGGGAGGAGGCGCTGGGCTGCGGCCAAGCAGGACCGCGGAGGGTTAGGAAGGCCCCATGGCACCAGGCTGCAGGCCTGACTGTGTCATGCCACAGGCTGCACGGAGAGGGATGGATCCCCCCAGAGAGCTGACAAAAGCTGGGTAGCATGATGGCACAAGGGTGCCTGGTCCCACTGGAGTGGGGATGCCATTTGTGCGCTGCAGCTTTGACACTGCAGCTCCGCACAAGCAGGCAGGTCTGTGAGGGAGAAGGAGGGATGCACACTAGGGGCGAACGAGAAGATCCAATTGCTTTCTAGGCCAGCTGGACTCTCAAAACAGGGTAACTGGAAACCAGTGCCTCTCTTATGACATTACAAAAAGGGAGGGGGAAGGTTCTTAAGAGAAGACCCCCCCGAGTGAGGGCTGTTTCTGTCCCCCAGCTCTACCCAAGGGCAGGACTGGTATGGGGTCACTGCAGCTCCTGGTTCCCCATCCCCTGGGGAGCAGCTGGCCCTCACCAGGATTGACACAAGTGTGCTGTCCAGGAGGACGGAGATCTGTGAGCACAACCTGCTGTGAGGGATGACAGCTGACAGTTGGGATCATGCCAGCGGGCAGTGGGCTGTCCCCTCGCCTGCCCAGGGCGGTCATCCCCATGTCAGCTGTTAAATGTCAGCTTGCTCATTTCTCAGCTGATTGATTAGGCTGCTCAATGGACTCGTCAGGTTCTTGTGGCAGATTCCTTATTTTTCTCTGGCTGCTGCTGCTACCAACTTGGAGAAGAGCTTAATCAGCCTCACAGACCTCATCTGTCCCAGAACTACTGCATGTTACAATTAATTAATATTCAAATTGTGGTAACACTCACAGGCATTGCTCTTGTAAACAGCTTGTAAAAAGAGGCTTTTCCCAATCCAGCAAACAGTGAGGATATTTGAACTACAAGCCCTATTTTTCAGGGCCTATGAGAACTGTGCTGTGAACTGATGGATCATCTTCAGAACCTGGGAACCCCCATAGATGGGTCCTCCTCTGAAAGAGCTGTTTCCGTTGGAAGCCCATCCTTACCTTTCCTTTTTTTCTAGCTTGAATACTGATGGTGAAGTATGTAAGAGATTGAGAGCTCTGGCTTCTAAAGGGTGCTTTTCAAACAGGCACAGAGTGATCTGCAAGACACGGGTGCAGATTCTTGGGAGACCTAAGTCCATCTAAAAATACTTTAAATAGGCTGACCCTCACTGTCCTTTTTCCGTCCCTGTGCCCTCTGGCAATGACCTGTTTTGTACAAACACCAGCCTTGCTCTTCAGGCTCCCAGGCCTGTGTCTCTCTGCTGAGCTGGAAAAAATGATGGGCAGGTCTTTTGCAGGTCTGTGGGAAGCCATAGTACTAGTTCATTAAAATACAAGCAATCAGACTCTCTGAAAATCATCATTACTCTGAGATGCTGATGCCTGTGCTAGGTTGGAAATACCCAAGGCCTCAGGGCCACTGGTGATTTCCCAAGCTCATCCCCTCTTCTTTCCTCCGTCCAACCTCTTGTTTAAAAGCTCCATTTTGGCTCTTGCCACAGTAGCTGACAGTCACTTCAGGATAGGCATCTATTCGTTATCATTCATTCCAGGTTGCTTACTCTGAGAAGGAGGACAAACTTGCATCAAGAGATAGCTTTCTGCTTGGGCCACCTGCCTTCTGTGAAAGGAACCAGAAATTCATCTGAGACTGCTTGACTTTGATTACGTAAGTCACCTCCACTTTAAAAACAAGCAAATATGCCCATTTAAAAAGAAACTTTTCCTAAAGACAGTCATAAAGCAGCCTGTGGCTGGAATAAAGCAAGGTACAGATAGATGCTCCAGGCCCCAGGAAGTCTCCCTTGGTCACTCTATTCGTATTATAATTGGTCCACTCAAGTATTAGAAGTTTGCAGGCTGAGTAGCAAGATAAGAGGCGCTCTTGATTATGTGTGGAGGTGAACTTCAGACACACACCAAGCAATATCTCCATGGGAATTCTGCAGATTGCACAGTAACAGCCTCTGCCTCCTGCACAAGAGCCAGGCTGCTCCCTCAAATGCTTCCCGCATGGGCACAGCCACGGAAACCAGAGGGGCAAATGGGAGAACGGGCCTGCAGGCTGCTGGCGGTACAATGCGGCCTGCTCAGAGAGGCTCCTAACGTGCAAAGCCGCAAGGTACTGCTGTGAAAAGACTCTGCTGGCCCAAAACATGCACTAGAACTTAATCAAAGCTAAACCTGCTTCACAGGGCTGCATTAGCCAGCCTGTGCAGATTAAATATATCTCATCACACTGCAGGCTCCACAGGAAAAGTCAGGGGGCAATTTTCTTCACTCCTACACAGGCGAAGTCAGAAAGACCTGCAGTAAAAGCAGCTGATTTGCTCCAGCATAAGTAAAACCAGCCTGGTACGGTCCCACAGCTTGAGCATTAGGTAATATTTCAATGTCCAGAGGGTTTTTTCCATTCGTGGGAGAAACCAAGGCTTGGAATTGGGTAGCTGTGGTGTAGCACTGTTTGCAGCAGCTGCTGGCACTGCTGCGACCCTGGCCATCACAGGAGCCCACAGAGGAGAGCTGCTTCACTTGGCAGGGCAGCACCAAGCCAGTGGCTCTGTGCCCCAGCTCCCTCAGCCACTATGGACCACTGCTCTCGCCTGCTTGGTCATCTTCTCTGCCTTGCTTTTCCAGTGAAGTCCCTCCTGCTCCCCAGTGGCATCTGATGCCCTCCCTGGTGTATCTGAGGAAATCTTATGGACTGTATGACTCTGTCTCTTCACACTAGCCTGCATGCTGAGGAAAGCCTTTATTATCTCACATTATGATATGGTATCTAATAGCTGCCCATCTAAGCTGAATAAAGGCATCATGTACAACCCCATCAGGGGTGGCTGCAACACATTGCTGTGGTGCAAGCATGGACCAAAGCCCGTGTACCTTGTCCAGGTACAGCCAGGGGTTTGATCCCAGCAGGAATTTTGCCCAAGCGTCTACTAGGAGTTTCACTGATTGTTCCCAGTAATGCACTGCAGCTATTTCACATGGGGATAAACCTAAATTGAAAACACAGGTAAAACTCAAGCATTGAGACTGAAGAGAAAATGGAACCGAGAAGGGAAATGCAAAAGAGAGCAGACAGTAATAAGTGCAGGCAGCATTGTCATGATGAATCCCACATGCCTGTAATGACACAGTCTTGAGGTCATTCATTGCCTGTTCAAGCTTTAATGTAATGCTGTAGAGAAGAAGAGACTGAGCTTGAGGGGATCTAGAGGAGGTATGTTTTCTACTTCTGATCTACCTGGGAACACAGACCAAATGTCTTCTCATTCAAAAAATGTCAAATAACCACACCCTGGTGTGATTGTGGAAATTGTATCTCACCCCATGCCAAGGCCAGGCTGGCACAGTGTGTTACACAACTCTGGCTACTGAGCCAGACACTCCAGGAATTGAATTGCCAATGTCCTGGAAAGCCAGATTGAGGGAAGCTCACACCCAGTCTTGAGAGACTCCGGGCTTGAAATTTCATATTTAGTTTCACTATTTCCAAGACTGTTGCTGCTTGTGATTGGCCACCATCCAGCATCTCTGGGGCACTATGAATAGGGACTCAGGGCCATTAAAGCAAGATTGCTAATTACAGCTGATGCTTAATGCCAAGGCCTCCAAGTTACTGTTTTAAACAACACTGAGTGCAAAAATTAAAGCTCTGACTATGAGATGCCCATGTAGCCACAAGCGTCTCCTGTGAGGATCAACTCAGCTATGTAATTCAGAAAAGGTGGTTTTAAAGCAGCACAGCTGATCCAAGAGCCTTAGAGCTTCATATCCTTCTAGAAGCAGCTTCTGAGATAGACCAGGCCACTCTGGGGGAGCCTGTGCCCTTTACAAGATATTCCACTTGCTCATGAGGCTTATTTAAAGAAAAAAAGTTTGTAAAAACAGTGTGACCAAACACAGGAGTGCATGTGGTGAATATGTGGTACTGTGTCCAGCTCTGGGGTCCCCAGTACAAGAAAGACATGGAGCTGTTTGAGGACAAGGGGTAACGGTTTTAAAGTAAAAGAGGGTAGATTGAGATTAAAGGAAGAAATTCCTCACTGCAAGGGTAGTGAGATCCTGGCACAGGCTGCCCAGAGAAGCTGTGGCTGCCCCCTCCCTGGCAGTGTCCAAGGCCAGGTTGGATGGGGCTTTGGGCAGCCTGGGCTAGTGGAGGGTGTCCCTGCCCATGGCAGGGGTCTGGAACTGGATGGGCTTTGAGGTCCCTTCCAACCCAAACCATTCTGATTTTATGGTTCTATGAATATTGGCTTGTATACAAGTGACCTGCCCAGCTCCCCTGATGCTAATCAACACTGTCCCTGGTTAATTATTTTTCCACCCTATTACCAGTAAGGAGAACAAGTGTTTTGACCTTGCTGTAAGTGGTGTTTTGTTTCTCTCCCACAGCTTGAAAGAGCTTCAGTCAACACCAGAGATGAAGTGTTGTCATACAGATGTGACTGTGCTGCTGGGGGACAGGATGCTGGGGTGGCACAGAGCAGGAGCTGGTAGCCCAAAGTGCAGTGTGGTGGCCACCCCATCACCCAGAGCTGGGGCTGCCCTGCAGCACAACAGGAGCTGAGTTGGTGCAGTGACCTGTGTTACGTTAGCAGTCATGCTTCAGACTCTGGTTGGCAACTGTGAGGAGTAAAATCACTTCATTTTCCAGTGAAAGCTCCATTGCTGGTGCTATCAGGAGGTAGGATCAGCAATGCTGCAGGCACACATGCAGAGGCATACACGTATTTACCAGACTTCTCTTTTTCACAGTGCTATCCCACCTGTAGAGTGAGGGAGAAGTGCATGGGACGTGTGCCTGACCTCCAGGCAAGCCGACCTGAGCACCCGGGGTGTTAGCCATAGACTGACAACTCCCTTGAGGTTGATTCCCTTCCTTAATTCTGTATAGTCCAAATTGGTTTTGTTTTATTAAAATAAATTAACTGTTTTTCCTGTTCAACTACAGATCTTGGATGCAGTAACTCCATGCTTGTTTTCTTCTTTTGCCTGTTCCCCAGTGACTCACTTAGGCAGGTATTTTCTAACCATCCTATGCAGCCTCCTAAGAGACGATGTTCTTTCCAGGTACCAGCTGAAAAGTGCAGCTACTCAGAATAGAGCAGAAACAGTCAAGCAATATGTCAGTCTGGAATGAGTAATTCAGTTCTTTGCATAGCAGGGGTTGGTTTTGTTACAAGAAAAAACAGGGGGAAAGATCTTAAAGACAGGATACCTTCACAGCAAGCTATACATTACTCCATTTAATTCACTCTTCAGGTGGAGTCACAAGCAATTCCTAGTTTTTAATACTCTGCAGTGGTAAAACAAAAAGCATCCTTAACTCCTGTGTCATTCTGCCTGCCCTTAACACCCCAGGAATGTTATTTTAAAGAGACAGGTTCTTCCTGGAAAGAAAAAAAGACAAACAAAAACAAACGGGGAAAACCCAAACAAACCCCAAGCAAACAAACAAACAAACAAATACCAAAACAAAAAACACTTCTGAAATTTGAAATGGCATTTCAAGATTTCAATGATTAAGAACACGTTTGAGGTCACCTCAAGGGACCACACAGATGAAGAGTAAAACCTTCTGCCTTCCCGCATGGTATTAAGGGAGGGACCCAAGTGCTTTGTTTTCCAGAGTTGTGTTCCCAGCGTGATCACCGCCTGTCAGTGCCTCCCACAGCACCAACCACAGGGAGCACTCCCAGCAGACTTCATCTCAGTTTTCATAGCACATGCTAACATAGAACAGGAAGGCCGGGCCAGCCTGGAGTCTGGGCTTGTTTGTCTACACCCAAGTGGAAATAAAAATGACTAGTAAGCCATGAGTTTTTCTTGCATGGCAAATTCCGATGGTGAACAACCACCAGTGCTGAGGTCCCAGCCAAAGACTGAGCTCACACTTCTGATTTATGGCACGTAAATCAAGATGACTTATGTGATGAAAGCACTTGTATTATTTTCCTGTCCATGCGGTGCTGTCTTGCTTATTTTATTCCTTTAATATGGGGAAAGATTGTAAAGGCTCCCCGAGCAGAGACAATTACATCTCTTATTTCCTGCTGGCACTCAGAATGAAGGAGATTTTTTTCATAGTTTTAACATCACAGTCTCCAAACCCCAAATCCAAGGATGTTCAAAGTGTCTAAAGGAAGGCTCTGCAAACTCACCTAACCATCTTGGTGGAGTTCAACACAGAGGCATCTGACAGCTGGATCCAGTCCATCCAGTTGTGGCCTGTCTCAAACACCGGGCAAGTTCCCTGCCTTGTTCACCATCCTAATAAACATCATGCTTCCTGGGAGAAATTACTTCAACTCTCTGAAGATGCAGGGGAGCCATGAAAAACTTGAATAAGGCTCTTACTTTCTTCAGAGTTCTGAAGAGAGGGAAGGTTTCCAGCTCCCTGACTAGCAGCTCCCTTGCTGAGATGAGATTTGGCACTTTCTCCTCCTTTTCTGACGAGAGGCAGCCAAGGAAGAACCAATCTGCTTCTGCTCGTGTGTAGATGTGTTCACACATACACACACACATGCACACTTGCACACTCAGGCACAGCTTCCCTTCCCCCAGCTCCTCCTGGCGCCTTCTGCATACGCAGCAAATGCATAAAATGAACAACTGCTGCTGCTGTAGCCAAAATAAGGCAAGAGCATGGAGAGGGAAAGGGCTGCGAGAACAAAAGCAACAAAGGCACAGCACACCCATGAAATCAGGCCAGCCAAGGGGTTAGAGCAGGGCTAACCCGAGCAGATTGAGTATTCTGGCTCCCAGCACAGCAGTGTGCCCATGCTGGGTGCTCAGCAGACAAAAACCTCTCCTTGGAACAGCACAGTTCAGAGAGGGGTGTTGGGTTTGCCATGCCCAGCCACCACCACCACAACTCATCCCAATTTTGGCCATGCTACCCCAAAGCTGTCCCACCAGTGGTGTTTTCAGTGCAGCAATTTTGTTGCCCAGCCCCACGGTCACCTCCACACCTCAACCCAGCTCTGTCGGCTGGCTGAGGCTCTGCTGGGGTCAGCGTGGCTTCCAGGTTTCTCATGGATAGCACCCATCAATCTGTCCTACAACTGTCTTTTCCCACCCAGATGGAAAAAACAATTGGCTTGAATGGGACCACATACACAAGTACACTTCACTTGGAAATGGGTTGTGACAGCTATTTTGGGGTCAGAAAGAGCTTGATGCCAGAGCACAGGCAGGGCTGGTGGCTCAGCTGGTGCTCAAGAGTGGAGCACCAAGGATGACACAAGGCAGGATCATCAAGAGTCCCCACACAAGGAGAGCAGGGCAGGGTCCTCAGCTGTAGCCAGGGGCAGCCAACAGTCTGGGTCCCCAAAGGCTAAAACCTCAGCCACCAAATTGCAGTCATTTGTCTCAGGAACCTCAAATATGGTAAATTCAACTTCTGACTCTGCCTGAGCAGCCAGCTACCCATCTTCAGTACTCCTCACTGGGGAAGGAGCAGCCAAGACAGCAGAGCTGGAATGACAACATGTAGCAATGACAGCTGGGACAGCCCAGTGTAGATGCCTTCAGAAGCAATCCACCTCCATTTCTTTCACAGGCAGGTCTGATCAAGGAAACACAAAAGACAGTGGAAGAGACCTCAGGAGGTCTTTTGTTGAACCACCTGCTTGAGCAGAACTGCCACTAAATCTAAACTAGCTATGGCTTTTCTTGGGCAAGTCCTGAAAACCTCCAAGGACAGAGACTCCACAGCCTTGATGGCTATAACCTTCCAGCACTGCACTCCCTCCTCATGATTTTTATTTTACTGACCAGCACAAACCTTCCAAGCTACAGCTTATGGTCATTGCCCCTTGTTTTACCTTCTGCCATTACAAAAAGGTTCATCTTCACTGCCTTTGTAACTGCCCTTCCACCAGGTGTAGGTTGCTATTACTTCCCCCATAGCTCCTCGTAAAAACATACCCAGATCCCTTAATCCCACCCCCCTGAGCATGTCAGTAACTCTTCACTGGGTCTTCTTCAGTTTCTCAACATCCTCCTGGAACTGGAATGGTATTCCAGGAGTGTCTCAGTAGAGCAGAGTAGAAGAGGCAATAACTCCCTCTGATGTGCTGGCTCCACTCCTCCTGCTGCAGTGCAGTCTGCAGTTTGCATTATTTGCAGTGAGAGCACACTGTTGGCTCGTGCTCCTCTTCATTTCCATGAACTTCTGAACTTCTGTTTGCTACTAGCATGCTTCTTCCTACCCTTTATGTCCCTAGCTAGTCTTACCTCCAAAGGGACTTTGACCTTTCTAATTTTATTCCTAGGTTCCCAAGCAGTTCTTTTACACTCTTCATTTTCTCTCTGTCCTTGTTTCCACTTCTTCTTCACACTCCCTTTTGGTTCATCAACAAGTTGATCCATTGAGAAGTTCCTTGCTTAGACAAGCAGGTCTTCCCCTGAAATTTCTGGTTGGACTGCACAACTGGACAGTTTGTTCCCCAGCTCTCAGTGGTGTTTTTTTTTAAAGTTAACCAGCTTTTGGGCACTGGCTTCCCTTGACAGCTTCCAAGACAACCCTTCCTAGCAATTTCCTGAGCAAGCCTAACTTTGCTTGCCTGAAGTAGAGTCCTGATTCTGCAGCTTGCCTGCCCAGTCTTCCTCCAGAGCCTGAACAAGGTCACCTCAGGATGAGGAGATAGGCCCACGGTCTCAGCTGTCAGCTCACACACCATTCATGAGATTTCTTTCCTATCAGCATTACTCATGGTGTTTAGGTGCAGACCTGCATTAATGCTCAGCATTTCAATACTAAGAGTTGCTTTTCTGGGCACTTCTCAATACACACTCCCAAGTGGTTGTGTAATGCTTTGTGTCATCAGCGTGCCAAAGCCTAAGCAATCAGAAGTGTAACACTAGCAACTCCTACAAAATGTTAAAGGTTGGGCAAGAAAAACCATCATTGCAAAGGGTTTGGATAAAGGGGCTTCAACACTCCTCACCAGGTACCCTGGTGAGTTCAACAGCCGTTCTGCTCTCCCCTAAGCTTGAAGGGGAAATACAGTCCCAGCATATTTTTCTCACTTCACTTCTCTGCCTCAGGAGGAAGAAGCATTTATATTACGATGTGACCAGTTTTGCACCTTTCTTTTTGCTACCTGGTTGTCACATCCAGTCCTTGAGGCTCTCAGTGATGGTTTCTGCTATCAGAAGGCTTCTGCTGGCAGAAGCTGCTGAGGGCTACTCTGACTTAGAAGCCCTGGACTGCATGGTCTCCTCTGACTGCTGTTTGAGTCAGCCCAGCTTGTCCCTCCTTAGTCTTCTCCTTGCAAAGCAAAACAGAGAGGTGACTCTGTACAACTGTGGTATCCTCCCATAGGGCTTCATCATCTTTGCTGTCTTCCCTGCCAGGGATCACTATCGCTGTAGCTGCTTCCACTTGCTTTTATGCCAGGGTAAATCTGGGCCATAATTAACCTATTTTCTGTTATGTAACTTGCTACAGCTGTGAATGAGAAATAAATTGGGTTTTACCCAAGCCTCCTGCCTAAGAGCTCAGCCTCAAACTGCTGCAGATCTCCAGGAAGAGAGCTGTTGGTTGTGCAATGTTCCAAGAGGCAGATCCTGTCCCTGGCTCACAAGGTGATGCTGTTGGAGGCCCAACCTGCACTCAAAACCCAACTCTGCAAGCCTTTGCAATCAATTGACCTAAATATCTTCTGGCATTTGCTGAGGCAGGTGACTAAACCCGAGGGGCTGCAGCTGACAACTGCTCACCCCAGAGACTAATGGTTGAGGACAGCGTGCGTGGAGGTCCACGAGACTTCCCCATGGACATCCTCTGCAGCAGAAATGGAAAGAGAGGGGAGGTGATGAGAGGTGTCAGAAAGACCGGCAACCCTCTGCCTCCTGGGAAAAGCTATCTGCTGGAGGATGGCATTGCCCAGGGCAAGGAGAGGCAGCTTCTCTCAAGAAACTTTTAAAATGGCAGCAAGCAGGCTGGACCCATGGACCTGCCTCAAGACAGGGAGGTACGTGCCTGAGCACCAGGCACAGCCTTTTCCACTTCTCTTTTCTTGCTTATTAGACTGGTGGGTACTTGATCACCATGTAAAATAGGAGTTTGGGAGCACTGACCCCCAACACCTCCCAGTGAACAGGAGGTCGTTGTAGGAATTGGGGATTCAAATCTTCTCCAAAGGGTGCTTGCCCCCTGTTGGAAAAGGATTGGAGGGGCACCTCCCTTCTGAAAGGCATAGTGCCTCCTCTTGTCTAGGTTTGTGTCATTCCTTCATCTAGGATAGAGTTGATTTTCTTTCTAGTAGCTGGTATCACACTGTGTTTTAGATTTAGGATGAGAATAACATTTATAACACACTGGTGTTTTTAGCTGTTGCTAGGTAGTTGTAGTGTCCACACAAAGTCAAGGACTTCTCAGCTTCCTACACCCTGCCAGGTGCAGGAGAAGCTGGGAGAGCACAGCCAGGACAGCTGACATGGACTGGCCAAAGGGATACTCCCCACCATATAATGTCATGCTCTAGATATAACTGGGGAAGCTGGCTGGGAGGCAGATTCAGTGCTCAGAAACAGGCTGGGCATCAGATTGGGTTTTTTTTTCCCCCTTTGCATGTGGTGAGCAATTGTGGTTGTGCATCACTTGTATTATTGGCATTAATGTTGTTCTCTTCCTTTGTTATCCTATTAAGCTGTCTTTATCTCAACCCATGACTTTTTTTTTTTTCCATTTTCCTCCCCATCTCACCTAATCAGAAGGGGGAGGGTCAAGGCAGCAATCCTGAGTGTAGGCTCACCAGTCCATGTGTGAGTCTCAAATCTTGATGATGGGCAGGATCCAGTCCCAAGGGCTGTCTCACATTTTCCTGCTGGCCATCTTTGGAGGATCTCTGCTCAGCACACTCATTCTGGGGATCCTGCTTGGAAGACCCTCCTTCCCTGCATGCCTCTGGGTGGTCTGCAGTGCATATGTTAGAGAGTCCTACAAGAGGCAGAGTGCCCAGCCTTGGTTGCATCAAATTCCATGGCCTGGTACCAAGATGCTCTGTAGCTTCCCAACTGGAGGCATGGATGCTGTTGGGGCTTTGGTGCTGCACATTCACCCATGTGAGCACAGCCTGCCTCCAGTAAGGCAAAGTAAATGCTGTTCCATTCAGCCTCCTGGGGTCTGCTCCCTGTGCCCCAGACAACACACGGCCCAGTCAGAGGGTCAGTGCTCCACACCAGGCTGCAGAGAGGCAATGCCCCAGCACAGAAGCTGCTGTGCAGGCTGTGTCAGCATGGAAGAAGAACTGTAAAGAACTGTGAAGAAGCTCTGTGAGTTCATGTTGTGGCATTTCAGCTTTCCCACCCATGTCCAGAGCAGGAGCAGGTTGTGCCTCATTCACATTTCACCTGTTTTTTTTGACAGTGAGATATGAGTATCATGTTTATCAACAGTTTGTTCACCGTGCTGGCGTTGCGTGAGCACGTTCAGTGTATAGCTCTAGGGACTCTGTTTTCCATGCAGGACACCAGGATCAGACCAGCTCAGGTGATTTGTCAGGAAAAAGGCCACATCTCTTTTTGCAGTCATCATTCAGCTGAGCCTTCACCAACACCTCCAGGCCTTGAGTTGGGTTCTGCATTGCTGCCAGGACTGCAGGGAGCCTGTTTTCCCCACCTTTGGAGGCAAGTTGTTCAAGCCTGCCGACCACCCGGGGACTGAAATGTCACCAATTTTTCTCATGCTAATCCTGATGTCTGTATGGGATTCCAGCTGGATGATCAGCAGTCTGCCTGGAGTCCCACAGCACAGCTCATTTCCACTCCTGAGCTGAGCTGGAGTACTGCTGGGATGCAAGAAGGGACTTGTGTCCCTTGGCTCTAACTAGGTTGCTGGAGTTGTAGCTCCATTCCTGTCTTTGCTGCACAACATTAAGCAAATGATCTGCAGTTGGGTTTTTCAAGCACCCAGCACTGACCAGCAGAACTTGGTCTTCAAGGCATATGCAGGTCCTGTTAATGCACCATGAGAGGGGCAGATTTTAGTAGGAGATTTTTTAATTTTTTTTTTCCTGCCAGCCAGAGAACCGTGGTCATAGAGCAGTCTGGCTTTCTGCTCTGCCCAAATGGAAACGACACTCTTCCTGCCCTGAGCTTGGCTTTCCTTACGTCTCAGGTCTCCATCAGTGAAGCTCCACTGCAAGTCCTTCTTTGGAAGAAAAACATGGGCTTTAGAGGCAGTGAGCCTTGTGAACTAATGCTTTGGAATGTCCTGGGCACTGGAACTGGGTGGTCACTGCTGTTAAAATGCTTGAATGTCCCTTGGTATGCAAAAAACCCCCTTTCCAGGTGTAGCTTGGGACTAAAGACAGGCCAGGGACCTTTTCTGACAAGGTGCTGAGTGGGCAGGAGGTGGGCTGGCCTCAGTGTCTGAGGGTGGTTTAAAGTGTCTCTGATGTACCCACATACCTGTCACCCCAGATTCTACAGTACAGAGAAAATAAACCACATAATATAGGCACTGCAATTGATCCCTAGAGAGGCTCGTGTTTGAATTTACTTCACTGATAGGTGAAATGGTTAATCCTATACATAAACACACACACATCACACTCGGAATGTGAAATGATACTGAGTCAAAAATACAAGCTGAGGCTTTGTTGGTTTGAATGCTACTCTCAGGCTTTCCTGAATGTAATTGTTATTTGTAAGTGTTCTCAAACACTTCAGAAAAAAACATTTTTATGCTGTGGGTTGTCTGCAAATGTTCATTTTGACAAGTTGCTGTCTGTTACTGGTATTGGACTAGTCACACAATGTATCTTATGTTCCCTAACTGGATGACAAGCTTGTAAAACAGAAGAATAGCAAGTGACAGATACTAGCATGATTTCTGGTTATTTTTTATAGTTCCTGATTTCACGGGCACTGGAAGCTGTATGAATATCATGAGCAGGATATTAGGAATGAGGAGGTTATTGGAAAATATGCCAGCCGTGGCTAACCCTGTCAGAAAACTAAAGGCTGGGTGATGAATCAGGTAGCTTCCCCTCGTGCAACTGGTATTCAGTTGCTGAGATGTACGAGGAAAGGTTTATAGGAAATAATGGATAGGACAAAGTAAGGTTTGATGTGTGAAAGGTTTGTCTAAAAACTCCTGGCACATCAGAGGAAATGTTTCACAGATGTTTCGCTCATATTTAAACACAGGGGAGAAAAAAAGGGAAATATCCTTAAAGGTCAAAACAACAATGTAGCAGCCCAGAGGATAATCATTTTCTCACCCTCTCAAGATGTTCTTCACACCACTCTCTCTCTACCTTAATGAATTCAACATAGTTTCAAGCCTGAACAACGATCATACAGAAGCATCTTGTTCTCAGGATCTTCAACCTAACATGTATACAGCAAGCACCTGGTATCACCATTAATTCTTGCACAGAACTGCAATAACTAACCATCTGACTCCTGGATTAGAGCTCAGTGCAAATTACCAGTCTAACAATGCCATCCATCAACCAAACAAGCTATGTAAATTAACTATAAAGGTACAAAAAGCTCAGAATTTTATCTGCTTAAATATATGTATTTCTGAATAAAAATTATGCTTAAAATATTAATTCTTAGCTAAAAGGGTTATAGTTTGTTGCAAAGAGAAACTGCAATACGGGGTATGTGGCTTTGCTGGCACTCTTTAGCCACAAGAGGAGCCAAGAAATTCAGCGAGGTATTTAAAAGATGGTGAGATATTCCTGTGGAGCATCCTTTGCAGTTATTCCCCAGGCTTAGTTCTTCTCTGCTCAAGACTTCATGTTCTAAATTGTCAGAATTTTGGAAAGAGATTTTGAAGGTGAAGCATGACCTTCAAGCCAACACATTAGTGTGTCCAAGTTGAGAGCTGGATGCTAAAGGAAAAGGTTTGTTTCAGTCCCCTATTCCTTAAAGCTTCTTGAAAAGAAGATAGGCCTCTAAATGGGTTTGGCCTATGGCATTAGCACAAAGTAATGTGAACCTCTGCTTGGCATCAGTTGGTGCACAAGCCCCTATAACTTCTGTGGTAGCAACAGATTTGGCCCAAATCAGGGGATCAGAATAAGAAAACTATTACTGTGCTTGAAAGGCAATATCCATATTCTCCACACAGAATAAGAAACACAGAGTGTATAATAAGAAGAAGAATAGAGTGTGCAGTCAGCAAGTTTGCTGATGACACAAAACTGGAAGGGGTGGCTGACACAGAGGGTTGTGCTGCTGTTCAGCAAGACTTAAACAGGGTGGAGAGCTGGGCAGGGAGAAGTTCAATGAGATTTAACAAGGGCAAGTGTAGGGTCTTGCATCTGGGGAAGAACAACCCCAGGTACCAGGGTAGGTTGGGCACTGGCCTGTTGGAGAGCAGCGCAGGTGAGAGGGACCTGGGGGTCCTGGTGGGCAGCAGGATGACCATGAGCCAGCAATGTGCCCTCATGGCTAAGAAGGCCAATGGCACCCTGGGGTGTATTAGAAGGGGTGTGGTTAGTAGGTCAAGAGAGGTCCTTCTGCCCCTCTACTCTGCCCTGGTGAGACTGTGTCTGGAATATTGTGTCCAGTTCTGGGCCCCTCAGTTCAAGAAGGACATAGAACTCCTTGAGAGAGTCCAGCACAGGACCACCAAGATGATGAAGGGAGTGGAACACCTTCCTTATGAGGAGAGGCTGAGGGAGCTGGGCCTCTTTAGCTTGGAGGAGACTGAGGGGAGACCTTATTAATGTTTATAAATATGTAAAGGGTGAGAAGTGGGAGGATGGAGCCAGGCTCTTCTCAGCGATGGCCAGTGATAGGACAGGAGGTAACAGGTGCAAGCTGGAGCATAGGAAGTTCCATAAGGAGGGACTTTTTCCCTGTGAGGGTGACAGAGCCCTGGGACAGGCTGTCCAGAGAGACTGTGGAGTCTCCTTTTCTGGAGACACTAAAAACCCACCTGGATGCTGTCCTGTGTGATTTAGTCTAGGTGATCCTGCTCTGGCAGAGGGGGTTGGACTAGATGATCTTTTGAGGTCCCTTCCAATTCCTAATATTCTGTGATTCTTCCTATCATCCATGAAGCCAGGTTTCCTGGAACTCAGACTTTATGCCTTTACGGGGTTTATGGGAGTTGAAGGTTGGGTATGAACATCCACAGGTGTTTAAAAGGTATTCAAATAGGTAAATGTGTGACTGTAGTGGTAAAGAACTTTGACAAACCTAAAACAATGTTGCTGAAGGACAACAAGAAGGCACAGGAAATGCTATGCAGCTAAACACAAGAAAGCACCTGCTAAAAGGAAAAAAATAAAAATTCAGTGCCTGCTACACATAGCAGATTCCTGAATCATAGAATCTTTATGGTTGGAAGAGACCTCTAAGATCATGAAGTCCAACCGTCTGTCCAATACCACCATGTCAACTAAATTATGTCCTGGAGTGCCACGTCTACGTGCTTTTTAAACACAACCAGGGATGACGATGACTCCATCACCTCTCTGAGCAGCCTGTTCCAATGCTTCACTCTTTCAGTGAAAACATTTTTCCTAGTATCCAATCTAAACCTCCCCCCATGCAACTTGAGACCATTTCCTCTCCTGCTAATGAACCCACTGACTCTGTAAGGGTATGTGACATCATGCTAGCTTTAGGCAGGGGCCACACAAGTAACACATAAATGAAAAAAGACAGTCTGCATACATACAGAACATGTTTCACATACCACATCTCCACTGCCAGCCCCACTGAGTGTGATGGGAACCTAGATGAAGAAAGCACTGTGGGCCCAGCAACAAGGCCACCCTCCCTCTGCTTGGCAGACATCAGCTACTTATAAAAGACTTATGAGGCTCCAGAAAAGAGCAGGTCTGTAAATGCTTTCAGTTTGACAAACACTTCCACAGATAGCTCTCAAAGCTGAACAGCACAGGCTTAGCAAAATGAAGGGATTCAAATTTGTATATAAATTGTGAACAAAAGATAAATAAAAAAGAGGTTCCCTAAGGAACTATTTCAGCCTCAGTACTATCATCAGGTTCAAACATCATTAACCACTATGTCAACCATCCAGGTTTAAAGGCAGAATGACCCGTTTATAATGGGGGGTAGGAACTGAAGGACTGCAAGGGACATGCCTTCTCTGCAAAGGAAAGACAGAAAGGCCTGAAAAGTACAACATTCACCTAAGCTAAGGTGGGTCTCGATCTCATTCCAGCAACTGGTGCTACCTTTATCACATACTCAGTGGGGAAGGACAGCGACACTGTTCCTCCCTTGCCACCACCACAGACAAGGTGGAGTCAAACATCCACTGCTGAGGCAGAATTCACCTAACAGCCATCATGGAGGGGCTGGGCGGCTGCTGTGTGTCAGCTGTCTCCGTCTCCTCTGCAATCAATGGAAAGAGATAGGCATTCTCATGCATGACTCACCACCTCCTAAGTGAGGTGTCTGGAGTAGGTGGGATGAATCATCCTTGGGATGGTCCTCTCCACGGATGTTCACAGGATCCTAGATCATAGCCTAAATTACACGCCTGCCTTTCAGATGGCAGGTGACATGAATTCCTGTCTTGCATGACATCCTTTTCCCTGTTTTTTTGCACATACTTATGACCTAGGACTTTCAGAGGAATGAGCAACCTTGTCTGGGACCTGATGCATTTAGTTAAGGCCTTGTGTACTGAGGAAGCTAAAACTCTAAAATGGTTTTCAGAACCTGAGGCAACCTGTGCTTCAACTATTGTACATCTCAGGCCCTTTCTTTCACGTGTGGCAGTATCATAAAGGCCAGCATGAGAGTAAGGTCCAAATTCTGGCAGGTGACCAGTGTAGGCAGCAGTACATGTTCTAAGCAGCGATGCGGAACATTTTATCATTAAGATGATAAAACATATGGGACTTTAAACACAGAACATTTTGACACCCTGTTCTGTGTTTGCCGTCTTCCCATGAATCCACAGCATCGTTAGCAGATGTGCTGGGGACTGGATTCTCAGAAAGTCTGCAGTCTTATTTAAGAGCTCGTTAAGACCAAACCGAACAAGTTAGAATAGCTCAATAAGTAGCCATAGTGCAAGGATTTTGTTTTTCTTGTAATGTTAGAACCAAGGGAAAAATTCTTACCTTAGGTCAGACGCTGAGAGAAAACCAGCAATTATCTGGAACATGCACCGACACCTCGGTATGCCTGGGCGCCTGCCAGGCAGATGTCTCCTCTCTGCCTGGAGACTGACTGAACTGCCTGCACAGGGCCCAGAAAAACAAAACACAAGACTCAGAAACAGTATTAGGATTTCCTTTTGGTGAAATCCAAAGATCTGCCAGTGGTCCAGGTGGGATGCTGCCCCTACTCTCTGATCTTCACAAATGAATCTGGATCAAAAGTGTGAAGTCCTCCTGAAGGCAAACAAAAGTTTCGCTTCATTGTTGATGGAGTCAGGCCACAAGGATGGGATCCAAAAGCTTTGTTTTTCATCCAGATGCACTTCTTGTTGATATCTTCCCTAAGGGGATAAACATCTTCCCGTCTGTCAGACTGCAGTTATGTTAAACGCTTTAAAACCGTGTCCCATAATGAACACCACCGAGAGCATCAGCTCTGTACAGCAGATGGCTGGAGAACATGAGTGCCCTGAGAGGATGGTCCCGAGCTGTGCTTTTATGCTGTCTGCCTTCAGCTGACATTGGAAAACCCAATTCATCCCTTTGAGATGGAGGGTGCTAAGCCTCCGCCAGCATAACGCCCTAGCAGGGGTCCTGCCTCCTGGAGGCGTGAAGCTTGGCAGTGCCATTTCACTTCTTATACATACAGTAGCCTCTCTATACCTGCAAGAATACCTTTTGTGCCTCTCTGACTAGCTGCTTTTTTCTTGGCACAATTCAAAATGACGCTTTCCTGGGCATCTTGGAAATCTAAAGGAGTGGATAAAATTGCTTGTCTTTCAGTAGAGGAACACAAAATGAGCACTGTATTTCAAAACTGGTTAATAATGTTCATGGAGGGCTTGATTCCACCAAAGTTAGTCATGCTGAGTAGTTTCTTATTCCACAAGTAGCCTATTCATCTCAATTAGATTAGTCACAGCACAAGGAGAGCAGAATTTGACTCTGAATAATTTCAATTAATTTTCTGCTGTGAAAAAAGTGCTATTAATTAATATTTCCCATTTCCTCAGCATTTGGCAAATATGTTTTAACTATGCATAAATATTACTCATTTTATACATTTTCTTCCCATACAACATATCTTGATGGTTTGTCAAGTTCCACTTAGCTTTTTAATACAGTTTTTATCTAAGCATAATTCACTGCATGATCTAAACAGAAGTGTCAGCCTAGAGCGGGCATAGCTTTGCTCTGCTAAAGTTCAGAGCTCTTGCAATTAGGGCCACATTTATTACAGACAAAATTAGGTGAATTTTGTGACTGATCTAATGAAATTACTAACATTTAATATTATCCTTTCTATGCAGGAAAGTCCTTAGTGCTATAATATTATTTTGCCTATGTAGGGAAGTGCTAAGTTCCACAGGGCTCAGTACTAAGGTCAGTAATCTTTAATATCTTTATCAATGATCTTGATGAGGGGACCCAGTGCTCCCTTAGTCAGTCTGCAGATGACACCAAGTTGGGTAGGAGTGGTGCTGTACTGGAGGGTAGGAAGGTTTTGCTGAGGGATCTAGACAGGCTGGATCAATGGGCAGAGGTCAAGTGTACAGGACTCAACAAGGTTCAGTGCTGGGTCCTGCACCTGGGTCACAAGAAGCTGGTGCTTGCTACAGGCTTGGGGAAGAGTGGCTGGAAAGATGCCCTGTGAAAGAGGACATGGGGGTGATGGCTGAATATGAGCCAGCAGCGTGCCAAGGTGGCCAAGAAGGCCAGCGCCATCCTGGCTTGTATCAGAAATTGTGTAGCCAGCAGGACTGGAGAGGCAATTGTCCTCTACTCAACACTGATGAGGCCACACCTCAAGTCCTGTGTTCAGTTTTGGGTCCCTCACTACAAGAAGGACATCGGGTTGCTAGAGTATGTCCGGAGAAGGGCAATAGAGCTGGTGAAGGGTCTAGAGAGCACAAGTCTGATGAGGAGCAGCTGAAGGAACTAGAGGAAGTGGCCTCAAGTTACATCAGGGGAGGTTTAGACTAGATATCAGGAAAAATTTCTTGACCAAAAGGGTTGTGAAGCATTGGAACAGGCTGTCCAAGGAAGTAGTGGAGTCACTGTCCCTGGAGGTATTGAAAAGCCTTGTAGATATGGTGCTTAGGGACATGGTTTAGTGGTTGGTCTTGGCAGTGCTAGGTTAATGGTTGGACTTAACAAGACCTTAAAGGTTTTCTCCAATCCAAATGGTTCTATAATTCTATGATTCCAAGTTCTGCATTTCCTGCTCATGGTTAAACAAAATTGTGCAATTGGTAAATCAAAACTCTCCTCCACTCTTTCCTGCTCCGTTAGTCATATTTCTTTGTAGGATAGGATGTTCCCTTCTTTTAACTATGCTGTTGGCAATTACAGAATATCAGTATGCATGTACCTCTAAATATGTGTGAGGGGGATCTCATGGAGAGCCTAAAGCATACATGTGGCCTCAGGACGAGAGGTGATGACTTTGCTCAAAAACATAACTGAAGGAAGGAGCTGTGCTTCAAGAAAGAGGTGCTACAGCTAGAGGATGTCCATCCAGTGGAGGGTAGTCCTTCCACTGTGCTCAGGTAGGACAGGGGGCATTGGCCTCCAAAAACAGTGGTGAGAGGTTGTTCCCGAGTTTATCCCTGCTGGTCCCACGTACTAAGGCCTCAGTTTCTGTACCAGTGCTGATCATAAGCAAGGGTGTATACATATTATATATGTATTTCCCCAGAGGTAAAGGAAAGGGCATTCACCTGCCATTCACAGCACCAGAGGGTGACTGAAGAGGCCAGGGTAGCCAGGTGAAACTTGGGTCTGAGGCTTATCACCTTCAGTCTGACAGAGAGATTCCTGAAGACGTTCTACGGACAGAGACGTTCGATGACTTGGTACAGTGGGAAGGGGAGGGAGGACTGTTTGTTTGCCTGGTCTGCCAGTGGGGAAATGCCAGTACTTAATGGCACTTAGACAGGTTTCTGTCAGAAGTATCTTTAACTGATGAAAATATCTGGCTAGCTCTGCCCAGGGGAGGCTTCTGCGAGAGCCGCTGGAAACGTGAACAGCATGTTCCATCTGCTGGCCCCCATATACACAGTGTTTTTAGGCAGCATTTGATGAGGTCCAAGTCTGTGCTCATGTCTAGGAGCTTGTCTTTGACATGCTACAAGAGAGCTATAAAGGTTAGAAGAAAATCTGAGAAAGAGAACGTCTGTATCTGGTTTCACTGGATGCTCAGACATTTCTCTTTTTTTACTTCTCCTGTGAAACTGATATCTGCAGGAGTTTCACTCTCTCACCTTACATAACCATACTGCTCCTCTCCCCTGTGTCACTGCTCCTGACAGATACACAGTCAGGCCCTCCCATACAAGCAGCTGATCTCTATGAGCCTAACCAGAAAATTAAGGAACCAAATCAAGAACTGCAAAGCAGACAGATGCCTCACTTCAGTTAATTTCTACGGGTATTAGACTGTGTTATAGATCAGGGCCTTAGTCATTCTGAACGCAGAATGTAGCAAAAGTCATGTTGTGAATGCAAAAGAGGTTCCTTTATTTCGCATTGCTGCACTGGGTTATAGGGACAGCATTACAGAGGAGTGGCTTTGGGGAAAACAATGTTTGTCAGCAACCTCGAATGCTGAAAATTTAAAATCCATCAACAGAGGAACTAAAGAGATGATCAGACCTCTTCAACCAGTCATCCAGAATGCAGTATTAATTTGCTGCTCTACCAAACCCTGAAATGCCATCCTTAATAGATAGGCACTAACTTGCTTAGTTCAGTGTTACTTGCCTCTGGGATTTATAGGAATAATGGCAATATCAGATAGAATGAATACTTTATCCTACAGTATCTCATTTCTCTGAGAGCATCTGAAAACGCTTTACAAATAGCAGTGATCCTTCACTGATGCACGGCGCGCCAAGTACAGTATCGGACCGCTGTTGATCTTCTCCTTAGCGAATATAATAATAGGGAAGAAGCATGGACAACTTTCCAGGACTGCTTTGCCTCATGGACAGTTCTTCTAGAGCATTCCTTGTAAAAGAATTAAAAATAAATGGAGCACAGAGGTACTGTTTTTCCTTACCACGGGAAAGATCTTCCCATAGGACCGGTACTGGCACACTACAGTAGCAATACCGGTTCCCATAATCTCAGAAGCTGCATTTTCTAGTTGCTGACACTGAACAGCTGGTCTGATTTGTTTCACATAACAAAGACAGTATAAATTAAGTTGCCATGTGAATCAAGAATGAATCCCACACACAAAGAGATATGCAATACCTTTTATTTAGCTTTGTGCACCACAAGTGTTCACAATACTGAAACCTACCATCCTGCAGTGAGGGAAAGATAAGTATTGTGCCATTTCTTTCAACACCAAAGACATTCCCTTAGGCTTTGATTCTAGGGGGAGGTGAATCCATGTAAAATGTATATTTTTATTTTTATAGCTTTAAAGAAAATTTCTGCAGTTTGGCTGTGTTTTTCTTCAACAAACTAGGTCTTTTCTCCTATTTGGCATTCACACAGATGCAGTTGTATACAGGGGTTAATGAATATCCACTTTGCCGATGCTACCGCAGTGAGCTGCATTTTATTTTAGTGAAGGAACTTCAACAGATATCTCACTTACCTGTCAACCTGGAGGTGTAAGACTGAGGATTTCTGTATTCTCACTTCACTTGTACAAGTGCTGCCTTTAAAAAGAAATTGTTTCCGGCAGTGGTCAGCTGGCATTTCTGAATGACCTAGTTCCCTCCTGAGGGATGAATCCTAAACCCACTTAATTCACAGGCAGCAATCCTTACTTCTTTAAAAACATTTTGAAAAATTAAAAATGAAAACCAAATTCAGTGTTTACCTGGCCAAGTCTTTTGTGCTGGCTCAGAAATACCATACTTTTAAGAGAAAGTCCATTTTTCAACATATCCAGTCAAGTAAGGGTTAGTGCCTCTCATGAAGGTAAAAAACATCAAACAGCCAGCTTCAAAGGATCACCCCACCACCTTGTTCTTTGCACGGTTTTGCTTTAGCAATATTGGCCTTTGCCTGCCCTTCTAACCACCAGCAAGGGGAGACAACTGGGAACCTTGCAAAAAGGGTAAATTCAGCGTGGTTGGGACACCTTCTCCTTTCTCTTTGAGAAAAAACCTCCCTGAACCCATTAAAGGCTCAGGCCCTTTTCCTCAGACATCATTTCTCTACATCATTTCCTCTTCTGGAATAGTACCATCACGTTTCCCTTCTTGGAGGAGTTTTCCCAGTGTGCAAAGGCCCTACCAATGTGCAACCCCCAATGAGGGACATGATGATGGCTGTGTTTGAGGAACAACATGATTGCTGTCTTGCCCAGGGCTGCACGGCTGCCCCCCAGCACCCTGTGGGATGGCAATGAGCTTTCATGGAGTGAAAATGCTCTTTAATTCCTGCTTATCTAGCAAGAAGACTTGCAAAGAAAGAGCCCTCTGCCCCCTCATCTCGCACAGACGGTCTGACTCACTGGACTCAGGATTCCCATCTGGATGTCTCTTTGAAAGATGGGTGCAAGCCAAAGAGTTTGTCTATTCTTAGCTTTATCTGTTATAAAGATAGTTTTCCCCGTGAAAATCTACTTTTGTTCAGCCATCTCAGAGAACACCTGTCTCTAAGCAAACACAGCAGCCGTAGCAGTGTGGATCCTGTTCTCTGCTCATTTTAATGAGGTGTTAATATTGGAGCCGGCTGGGGATTATATAAGCGCTAGCACTGCTAAGCAAAGCTGAGAAAGAAACAAAAATAAACGCAAGTCAAAGAATTTGAACCCTGTCACCATGCAGTGCCAGCTACAGCAACGCCAACTGCACTTTGAGGCAGAAAAATTTCCTCCCATCATCTCCCGTGCTCCAGAAATGACACCGCTTGCTTTGCCAGCTTCCCCCACCAGCCTCTTCCCGCTTTCTCCCATGCTTCCCGAGGACAGGGCACGTCCCAGCTGATGGGGTCCATAAAACTACACCGCTCTGCCATTCTCTGCGGCCCCACTGCCCTGCTGTTCATGCTCCTGATTCCCCTAGGAGACCGGCACCTGGCAGCAAGGCAGCAGCAGGAAGGAAAGCCAGAGGGGGCAGTGTATATTAAAGAACAACCGCACAGCCTTTTAAACCATCTGGAACCAAATTGTGCAATAGCTGGCTTGTGCACCCATGTGATCTTACCGCTACGAGCCAGGGTTTTCGCAGGGAACCGAAAGGAGTGAAACACCCACTAGATTCTGCTTCAGATCATCTGAAAAGCTCGGCTGTTTCCTTCATCCTCCTCTCTTTGCATGTTACATTTGCTCATCGTGGTATTTCTCCCTGGGAGCTCCTGGGAGGCCGGGCTCGTTGCCAGAGCTGTTTGTACACAGTCCCAGGGTAGGTTTGGGTTGCTGGCCGTTTTCCCTGGTGTCCTGGCTTTCCCTGCAGCTTGTGAGCTGAGGCAGTCCTGGTCATCTTCCAGCAAAATACTGGTATGGCCTGGCAGGGTCAACCAACCAAGCGTGCGGTGGCATTTGCCCTGGCTTTGTGGGCTGCCACCCTGACAGGGCTAGGGGTGCAGGGAGGACCTTCAAAGGGGATGCCTTGGGATAGACAAAATGTGGAGACTGAAAGGCCTGAGGAGAATGAGGGAAGAGACATCTTCCTCAGCAGTTAAGACAAAAAAAAAAAAAAAAAAGAAAAAAATCTGTAAAAATAGGAAGGAATGAGAGCAAAGCTATAGCAGTGTGTTGGGTGGGTCCTGTGCTGAGTTTATGAAGAACATTCAGGGTCATTGAGTTTCTGGTCTCCTGGCTGCCCATGACAAATACCTGAGCCTTTTCCTTTCCCACAGAAGTATCTTGCAGATTACCTCGCCTTCAGCTGGGATCTCTGGTTGCAGCTCTCTGTGTATCAACCAGGATTATGCTATGGGACTGATAGCATTTGTTGCCCACACATGCTTCCTGTGGAAGCTATGATCTGTCAGGGACACAGGGAGACTTGTGACACAGGGAGCAGGAGGCTGGGGTGCTGGGACAGCAGCTCCAAGGCAAAGCACTGGACTCCTATGAGACTAGTTGAAGAGAAATCAGTATGTCCAGAACCTGATTCCTCTTGTCCTCATGCAGATGTCTCAAGGAGATCATAGACTCATAGAAGAATTCCAGTTATGGGGCATCCTCAGTTTCTCTGTGCCAGGGCCTCGCCAATTTCACAGGGAAGAATTTATTCCTTGTATCTAATCTAAATCTGTCCACCCTTGTCCTGTCACTATACTCCCTGATAGAGTCCCTTTGCATCTCTGCTGTAGCCCCTTTAGGTACTGGTAGGCCGCAGTTAGGTCTCCATGGAGCCTTTTCTTCTCCAGGCGCTGAACAAGCCCAACTTTCTCAGTCAAAACAGTTTTTAACTGCCTGCTTCTCCCTGACTACAAAGGGAGCCCAGTTGCCTGATGGAGACAAGAGACAGGGAAAGCACTGGATTCAGGTGAAATCTCATCACGTATTTAGAAACCAGGGCAATTTCACACAAGGGCTCGATATATGGCACTTATATGTAGAGACAGTGATGGGTGGAGACATTTGCGTGTGTACTGATGTGCACAAGAAAGTATCATCCTCAAGATGATACAAACAGTACCCTTGAAGATACAGGCAGGTAGCTGTAGCACCATGCAGCCTTTAAAACTAGGCAAAATATCAGAGAGTCCTTTAACAGACACCAGGACAATGCCCAGAGCTCATCGATGACCGGACTGACCCCAGAGCTGCCGGGCCCCACACAGGCGGAGGGTGTGACACCAGGCCTCATCTAGAAGTCACACGTGTGCCACAATTCTCTTTTTAGTACAAACCGCCCTTGATTAGTCATCGACCTGGTTTAGAAGTTGCACCTCCACCACTCAAGCTGTGAGTGGAGTGTGTATTTAAATATAATGGGCTCCACAAACGTTTTAAAACTGGCCTAGATCTAAGCCCACGGGGGGCTCTAACTAATTTGATAGAAACTGTAGCTTCTAAATAGAGACCTGAGACCTCTCAAGAGTTTGGCTACGGGGTTTACTGTTCCAGCACAAGGTCTCAGCTAAGGTCCCCTGACTGCTTTGCAGCCCTTCTCAGCAAACCAAGGCCAATTTGGGGGGCAACAGGACTAAGTTTCCTGATGAGTATCCTTCCCTGTGGGAATTATGAAGCAGATCACTCCCCAAACCATTGAAAGGTCGCGTTTTTACACAGCTTTAAGTCAAAACCATATGCAGCTCCATGGTTTTGGCTGTGTTTTGCCTTGGGTTTTTTCCAGCTAACTGCAATAGTCACTGATCCAAAAGGTAGGAGTAAGTAAAGTCACCGTATGTTTTAAACCTTCCATACTGGAATGTTTTGTGCAGTATGCAAGTCCCATTTTTAATGTCAGAAGCACTGCCCACCTGAGCTTTTCACTTCTTCAGCATTGACTAAGTGTCTCTGCAAACTCAGGACTAAATATCTGCCTTTTATCAACAAGCACAACACTGCCAAGCAAGTAGGTGTGTGTATCTGTAGTGTTTGCATTAGCAGGTATGACCTTTCTGTGGCTTCCAGACCTGAACATCACAGAGAGCAAAGCTCTGGCTGATAGTGAGTGCTGCTGAATTAAAGCCTTCAAACGGTACCATAGGTGATATTCCCTTGCCCATATCTGATGTCAGCTGAAGAGGAAATCAGTCATTGCCCCAGGCTCTTTTTTCATACTCAATTTCTTTCAAATTTCACCTCTTCCCTCTCAAAAAAAAAAAAAAAAAAAAAAGAAAGAAAGAAAAAAAAGAAAAAGAAGCAGCTATAAGTGAGAGTATTATAGCTGCTAGTTTTGCCTCCAAAATCACTTTCCTATTATATTCCTATAATATCATAGTATTAATGCCATGACACCATCTTTGGACAGTAAAATGAGCGTCAGTGACACTGAGTTCTGAGACCACCTTTATTCATTGCAGATGGTACTACAACATGCATTCTGAACCTGGAGCTACACAACTAACCAAATATTCCAGTGTAGTTAAGGCTTACTGATAAAATACATAATAAATATCAAGTGCAACATATTTGCTAACTATCTTTCTAGTATCAAAGGAAAGCAGGCATTCCTAAAAAGCTTATTATTTTATGCTTCCTCCACACCAGCACAATCAGCACTGCAAAATCTGCAATATCCATAATGAACTGCACACTCCCCTAGATCCCAGTCATTAGAGCTGTACTGTGCCCTTTCTTTGCCTGGGGCACGGGAATAATGTTCAAATCTTGAACAAGCAAAGGGAGCCTTTGCCAGGGGGTCTGAGCGAGGGAAGGAGGCGGCTCAGTTTGCATGCAGACAGGGTTAATTTCTCCTTCCTACATTCTTACACAGCCATCCTGAGGGGAAGTGTCATATTACCTCACCTCTCATTCCTAGGTTCTAAAGTGGACCTGGATTTGAATTTCCCTGGCATTAGAGAGGAATCTCATTCAGTGCTCTGGTTTGGATCCATTTTACAATGTTAGGTGGGATCTTCACACAGAGAGAGTTTGATTTGCTTACTCCTGTTCCAGCCCATCTCCTTTTGCACAAATCCTGGTGTCTAATCTCCCCTCTTTTTGTGCAGCTGGGGAAGATTTTGTGTCAAATCACTGCTTTAAAGAGAATCTGAAGCATTGTCTTCCCATGGGAGAATTCCTGAAGACAGAAAGTCAGGGTAGTTAGCACTGCAGCCTTGTCCTGGCTTGTCTACACATGAAAGTTATCCCAGAATAAGCGAGAGGTTGAATGTAAAGCAGGATAGGCATTCCACAACAGCTGCGTGTATTGCTGAGATCCCAGCACAAGGAATGGGTCAAGGTAGCTGCATGTTGATTCACTGGATTGCTGGGACTTCCTCATGTCTTCTTTAGCTGTGTCCAACAGAAAGAGAGACAAGGCTTATGGGGACTTTGTCTGCAGTATAATACACACAAAAGCAGAAGTCAACTATTGCGGAATAGTCAGAATAAAATAAAGAATTCCTATTTTTCTCATGTCATAAAACTGAAGCCGTGAGACATCTTCTGGACTTCTTTTCTTCACCTTTCATGTCCTTGGCTCAGAGCAGGATGAGAGAGCAAGGCAAAGAGGCACGAAAAGGTGGCTTCAGAACATTTTGTTCTTCCTGGATCTCATACCTAAGATAGCTCAGCCCTGCCAGTGATCCCTTCAGCTGTATCATGCCCGGATCCAGCACAGCGGAGGGTAAACCCATGGGTGCTCCTCATTCACCACCTGAAAGGCACACTCCAGTGCAAGAGCTGGTTCCCAGTACAGAAACATCTGTTCCATTTTCCACATCGGCACAGATGCAATCGAAAACTGCCTGGCATAGGTGTAGCCAGATTTCACCCAAGTATTCCACATTACCCCTAAGCATACCCTAAGCATGCCTAAGTATACCCAGGCATACAAGGAAAGGTTATTCTTTATGACCTTTAACTGAGACTTCATGTCCACCATTTCCTTGACCAGCCTGGCAGTACACCTCTGGACTCTGTCACCATCCTTCCCTGCTGTCCACTGCAGGACAGAAGCAGGGCAGTCGAACTGATATAAACCCCACCCTGAGAGAATTGGTTGCCCACCACTTCTGCAGTGGTGGGCATCAGATTCTTTCTGAAACTAGATTCTGGTGACTGCCTGGACACTCATTAATACACCTCATCTGATGATGGTAGCACACAAGCACAATGATCATACTCCTTATTAGGCTCTTCCTTGCTTATTTAGGATAACATTCTCCTTGGTGCTTATACTCCATGGTGCTTGGTTCTGCCACATGTTCATGGAGTGTCCCATGGAAGTGACACCTGATGGCATTATTTGGCATTAAACCAGCGCAGGAGCACGTGAGGGGCAGAGGTGATGATAATTGGTGGGTTTGTTACAGCCTCTGCATGTTCCCAATGTGCAAACATCGAGGCAGCCGCCCCACAGCAACATGGCAGATGTTGTACAGGTGGGGGGTAGGGGTGACTTGGATTGGCTCTGTGGATGCCGTGGGTTTCCCCAGCTACTTCTGCCCACAGTTTGCTGGAAAACTCCAAATACTTCTGCAGGGAGAGGGCAAAACCAGTAATGCATCCCGAGACAGAGGAAAGGAGGAGGAAGAAGCATCTATCTAGTTTTCTCTATGCTCGTGACAGCAGTTTGAAAAAGGTCATTTTGCTCCTCGCTCCAGTACATTATGAGGAGTTGCAAAGGAGAGGTCCTCACACACGTGCCAGGGTGATTTAAACAAACAAGGCACTGGCTTTTCTCTGTTCCTCAGAGCCCTCTGACTCTGCAGCCCATGGTTGCTCATCGCCAGGTCCTTCCTGTCTCTGCTAAAAAAAGCCTGGGGGTTCTCGCCTTGCTCAGCCCAGCTGTGTTGATCCGCTCTGCTCGGTCCCTTTCTCCTCCCAGAAACAGGGTGGCTGCCACCTCCTACCCCACCAGGAGTTTCTTCCCTCACCTAGTAGAGCCTCTTCTGTCACCAGACCAGCCTGCCATGTCCTGGTGCCCACCGGCACTCCCCTAAGGTGGCGGTGGGACCCTGCCCTGAGGTGGCAATGGAAACTGGAGCTGCCTCTGCCCCACCTCGGTGCTTGGCTTTGAGGCTCAGGTCACCAATTAACCCAATTAGGCAGTACATAAGTGAGGTGCTAATTAGGGCTCCCCAAGGCCTTCCCTAACAGCAAACTCTTCACTCCGGGGGTGTGTGGCTGTGTGTGTGGGGGGGGGTGGGGGGGGTGGTTTTTCCCAGAGAGGGTAGAGATGTTGAAAATTCTTCATTTTGCTCAAATTCACAGGCAAATGATGTTTCGTGTTCACCCAACGCAATGAAGGTCTGTAAGGTCTGTGGCTGGTCTGGATTGAGAGGTTGTCAACCCTCAGCTGAAGTGGAAAAGCAAGAGAAGAAACAAAATATGGGAACGGGGCATGAGGGAGAAAGGTGCTATGGGTTTTTTTGTGAGATAGACTGATGTTTACTGAATTAAATGTAGGTAAAACTTGAGAAGTCTTTTAGATATGAGAAAATCCCAAAGCTTTCATTTTGACTATGTTGGAATAAAATGTTTTCAGAATGGTCACTGCTGAAACGAACGTAATTCAGTGTATTCAGCATAAACTTAAATATGTTTTTAACACCCTCTCCTCCCCCCAGTGCAGTGGACTCCAAACTCCCCAGCTGGCTGAAGCAGAATCACTTTATCCCCCGCAAATTTAGGGAATATTTCCCTTGGATTTGAACAGATGCACTGCTTTGTCTTCCCTAGCACATCAAGGACTAATGAACAAAAATTACATTAACAGTGGCTTTAAGTCTTTTTTTCTTTTTTTTTTCTTTTTTCTTCTTCCCTGAGAAGTCCTAGGCTATGTCTTTATTGTGAAAAAAAAAAAGTATTTTCATGTAGCTATGAAGTCCAAGCTGAAACAGGCTTTCCTACTGTTCTGCCATAAACTGACTGATGGAGCAGGGGCTGGGTTCGATTTTTAGAGGGTCTTTGCAAAAAAGAAGCACTTAAGCATTATTTTGAGCTTCCATGGAGAAATCTGGGAAACTGCATTATATTACCTGGGCCTCATTGTGTGGAACATCTCCAACTGTGAGCAATAACGTGAAAAATGTATTTGAACAGACATAACATCTTTGGAGGGGGATGAAAGAAAAGCACAATAAATCACATCAATTTGGTAAATCTGAACAACAGTCCCCAACACCTTTCACTCGGTGCGTTGGCAGCAGTCCTGACATTTTCTCCTCCAGCTGGGAGTGCTCTCTGCAGTGAGCAGCTCCTACCCTCTCCTCTCCCTGCTTCCACTAGTAATTCTTCCCCAGCTCAGAGGAATGCAGTCAGGGAACATGGTGATGCCTTGCTCCTGTTTTCTGCAGCAAAGATCTGTAATTCTTTAGTCAAACACATCAATTCTATAGAGGTAAAGCTTCAAAAACAGACATACGCACAGTGCTCCAGCGAAGAGTTACCATCTGCCTTCCCCTCTTCTCCTCCTCCTCAAAGGAAGGAAGAAAGAAATTTAGCAGGGGCTTAGTTCTTCATTACCTGCTTGTGCTGACATTCATGAGATACCCTGCAGGATTTTTCTTGCTACCCAGGCAGGATGAACACCCACAAAAATTGGCAAGGAGATGACTTTTAACTCGTTTTCAAAAGCTGGCTCTACTTCAAGTAGACAGCGTCTCTCTGGTATTAAACCAGGAAGAATTTGGTTTTGCTTTCCTCTGAAAAATAGAAAAGGCAAGTAGCCATCCTACTGGTTGCCTTGAATACTAACAGAAATATGATGTTTCAAGTATTAAAAGGAGTATAATGTCACATGTCAAAGCCCGAGGATGAAGTTCCATGCTTGCCTGATAGTATCTTTTAGGTGAGCATCCTACAAACCTGAAGCAGTTTGCTTTCTGCAGTCTGCTCCCCTGCTGCTGCTCCAGAGAGATGCAGGCACGGCTGCCTGCAGCAGCAAACACGCAGATGTCAAATGCAGAGCTCAGCCAGTGTATCAGGGGAGAGCACCCACCGTTACCCTGCAGCATTACACACCAGCATGACGCCCGTATGCTTGGAAAAGGGGACTCCTGGTACAGAAGTGAATATGTGATCTTCTTGGGATAGTTTTAGACTGAGAAAAGTTATAACGACTCCCTCAGCAAAAAAACCAACCACACCAACAGAGGAAAAAACCCAACTGAACTTCCTTAGCCAATGTACCGTGAGTAAGGAAATTACTCTCCTGGCAGAACTGTCTAAGGCTTGACAAGGCTTGAGATAGACCTGACAGATGACTGAGAGTTTAACAGGGATGCAGAGAAGCAGCAGGTAGGAAAGGGCTGTTGTAGAAATGTGGCTGCAGAGTTACTCAGCATAAGAAGGTGCATGTATTGTCAGACACTATTAATCTTAATAAGCTTTAATTTAAGTCCATTTATTGCCTGGGCAATAGCAAGAAGCATTATCCCTAACAGGTTGTCCAAGATAGCTCCCTATCTCAGAGCTACTTCTGCTTTTTGAGTTACAACTCAGCTGATTCTGGTTTGTCAGGGCCGTGAGGTGCTACAGTTGCCTGTAGGGAGCAAGATGTTTGAGACACACCACCCAAGGCCTGCTTGAGCCACACAGAAAAAGGCGAACTTGCTGTACAGTTCAGATGGTGCAGGCAGGAAATGTGCTTTGATTGGGTGGCCCCTACGGCAAGCTCAGCACCGGCAAAGCGCGGTGTGGAACGAGCACCCAACACAACTGCACGACTGAGGCTTTTATCACTTACTGGAAGTTTTCCACAGCCTGAAGAAACAGTCGCAGGTTTTTTTATTGCATCACTGAGAGTGCAATTTACATTGGAAACTAAGAGTACAGTGTTTATTCCAGGAAATTATTGCCATAGCTTGATGCCACTTATTACCTTGAAGGTGAAGCGCAATATCACTACCTTGTAGTCATTAGCAATAATTATGAACGGCTCATCAAGCTTAATACCTCCTGTGGCAGACAGGGAAACTTTGACTTCGATCTCTACTGTCTACAAGTACAGAAAGCAAGAAAAGCTCCTGAATGTTGGCAACAGTGGGATGGACGGCACTTTCACATTGCCACAGAGGTACGCTTTCTAACACAGCGCAGGAGTCTGATACGTTCCTCCTCTTTGTCTTGATGAAGACTTCTCATAGGCCAAGCACGAGATTTTTACTTACCATAGGAATTTAGATGCTTTCCTTTCACCTAAGTTTTTCAAACCTAGTATAAGAAATATCAATGTGTTTTGTCTCCTGGCTTATTTTATGTTCTTCAAACGCCACATCAAGTATGGAGTCTTGCTCCACATTAACACCAGTTGGAACAATTTGTCTTGAACACACTTAGGACTAGATGGTCCTGCCACTGCATCTGGTTAATCTTCACTTCAGATTCAAGATGGATTCAAGTCAAATCTGTTGTTCAGATTTATCTCCACTCCTGGCCTGAACATGGTCTAGCAGTAAAAAAGACTCCTGTAATGAAGGGTCCATCCCAAACTCCAAATCCACATACTTCCATCACAGTAGACATCTGTCTAGATGAAGTTTTGCTAATAACTATATGCTAGAGAAGTTTTGCTAATAAATATACACAGAAACATTGGAACAGGCTGCCCAGGGAGGTGGTTGAGTCACCAACCCTGGACGTCTTTAAGAGAAGGGTAGATGAGGTGCTCAGAGATATGGTTTAGTAGAGGACAGGTATGGTTGGACTTGATGATCTCAAAGGTCTTTCCCAACCTAGTGATTTTGTGATTCTGTGATTTTGCACCAGCAGTGGAGACCTGTTGTTGACACAGTTAAACCACCTCCCTGAAAAATTCAAGTTATCTATCTAGCCAAGAGGCTCTTTTGCCTGTATGTGTTGCGTCTGCTTTGGCTGTGGGTTGCAGGAGAGGTGCCGGCAAATCTTTGTCAGTGAGAATATTGTTTTTCCTACTCCTGAGCCAGCGGGGCCATGCCAGGAAAACACTGTATCCAGGACTTGCCTAGCATGACTCCAGTCCACTTCCACCTCTCTCTGAGCAGAGTTTACAATGAATGATGTGTGATATCTCACTTCGGGCAGCTCACCAAGACTCCCTCCCCAGATCGCTGTAGCTGCTAGGAAAACCAGTATCCTCAAATTAGACACCTACTTGAAAGAACAGTGTGCCTCACAGTAACAGACATGATAAGTGCTATGAGTAATGACAGATCCACGCGTTAACAGTACTCTCTATCAGCCACCTACTGGCTCATTTCTCTTTTGATAAAGGCTTTTCTCCTCTGGTTATGCATGAAATGCACACTTCTATGAAGGTGGATCTCTGCAGCAGCAGTGGGAGCAGAAGGCAGAAGCTCCTGACTGCAGCAGCGCAACAGGCTCAGCACTCATCAAACAACCGTCGGTCTTTGCCTCAGTTTCCCTGCTTGCAGTAGGATTGATGTCTGTGTTGTAGTCACGCTGCGAGGCGTAGCTGGTGTTCGCACGGTGGTGCTTTGGAGATGCCGAGCATCAGATAGTCCCAGGAGATGCCAGTATCCTCAGTATATCAATTGTATCAACGCCGTGAACAAAGGCAGGCACAGATGCTAGCATAATGTTATGTATTTTGGTACAAAATTAAATAAAAACCTTGCCTTCTGTCCTCAGATTTCTTGTCAAACATTCACTGCTTCACATGCTGAAGCAGTTAGTAATACAAAGCATATTTCTATCCTACTTTATTTTATTCTTTAAACAGAACTCTACATTAAAAAAGTGAAGAACCAGGATTGAATCTTAACACAAAAAAAAGGGCTTGAGTTACATTCTCCTGGGATCATCCGGAGCAAAGCGTAATAAGTTTCTCAATATCTGACCTAATTATATCTGTCCTTCTAAGTTTTGTTTCCCATAAGAGCTAAATGTCTATGGTTAAAAATAACATTTGAAACTCCTCCAAGTTCCAACAGAACTTTTTCAGCCTCTCTCAAATTTAGTATCTATTTTTAATTTGCTTTAATTTTTTCACCCAACTTTAAAAGTTATAATTTTGAGGCTGGCATTCTGCTCTATTATCCAGCTCCTAAAAATGTTTGGGTGAGATAAACTTGAGAGCTGGGGGGGGGGAAAGTTGTATTACACGTGCTTATTTCATGTTGGAAAATACCACAGCTATCGGAACGAGAGACAGAGAGGCATGGGGAAGGAAGGATGCCTCTGTGGTTGAAAAGGAATTGGCTCTCTCAGAAATCTATCTTCTGGGTCATGCTGAGGTCTCTTGACAGACAACACCAGGCAATGGCTGGTTGTATCGTTTGTCCCCACATGAGCACCCAGCTCTGCCAGCAGTCTCTGCCCCAGAGTGACTGTGATGGAAGGTGGTGACACAGGCCCCAGCCCCTGTGACTCATCAGTCATGTTTAGAGGAAAAAAAGCCAGCAAATTGTGCTAATATTGGGATGGCAGAATACTTCGTACACATCTTTTCCTGCTGGCCCTGTTATTCGAGGGCAGGGAATGCCTTGCATCTGGCTCCCAGAGACCCCAGTGGCCATTCAAAACCTTCGGGCCTCAGTTTCCTGCCCATATCCCACAGATAACAGCGCTTACCTTTCTGACCAGACACTGCAAGGCTGAAGTCCTAGCGTTTGCCAAGGACTAGGAAACCATGTATTTAAGAAATGCAAGGGATTATTGTAACCTGCCACGCTCCATTCTCAGGGAGGTTGATAATAAATAACATTTATGCAGCACGGTCCAGAGGCCAGCAAGTGAAGAGGCCAAGAAGAAAGGGAGCCTGCAGAGATCCAAGGAGAGGGTTTGGATGGGCAATTCAGCTCAGCCCTTCTCTGCTGAGAAGCTTTTTCAGCTCTGTGGAAGGAAAAATCTGGAGATAGGGTTGACTATTTGAATATCAAGCCTTGTCCACCTGCAGGAGTTGTGCCTCCATCACTGCAGGTGAGCCACAAAGCCTCATCCCAGCTCTTTGTAAGTGGTGCTGCCTGGACACAGGCGCAGAGCTGGTGTGAGCTGCGGTCTCTCGGTGTGGTCCACAGGAGCCGGGCGCAGGCTGAACAGCAAATGCAGTTTATAATTGGCCAGCTGTTCTGCTTCCAGGGTCTGGGAGACTTAAATGTCACAGTACACAAATGGGAATTGTTGGGAGAAATGGAGCAATGCAAGGCTCAAAGTGACTTCAAAGGCATCTGAGTCCAGGGTTTTCTCTAGTTCACAGTACAGGTTCAAGGCTGGAGGAGATTGCCTAAATTCCCTCAGGAACAGGCAGCAAAGGGCCGGGAGGACGAGGCAGCAGCTCCTCAGCAGGCCCTGCGGCGATAAGTTCTGGTTCTGCTAGATGGGCAGCAGTGCAGTTTGGTGGTTAGGGTATTCCCAGGGGATGTGTGCATTTAGATCCCATTAGGCTGAGACAGGTTGAGCTCTTCAGTTTCACTGACCTTGCCTTAACCGTGAGGTTATTCTGCTGGTGCAAAACCTGATGGCAAGCTCTGAATCCTAATTTAGCTGAAGCATCTGACTTTTCCCTAAGAACTCACAAGGGACACGCTCGTACCTTTCCTGTGGACTGCCTAGGACCACAGGCTGCTGTGAGTCCCCAGCTTCAAATGTAGCTCCTTCAAGGCAGAGCCACCCAAAAGCTCCTCAGAAGAGCTGGTGGCACTGAACATTGCCATCCTGAGGACAAGGGGCCAGGGCTGGGTTGCTCCTGCCACAGGAAAGGGGAAGGAAGAGCAGTACTGTGACAGAAAACCAGGCTTGTTACTGCTGCCTCCGCTGCAGAGATAGGAAGGGTGAAGACAGAAGTGCTGTTGCAGGATGGGGCCCTCCTTTGTCCCCAACAGCCACTGCTGCCCTGGCTGTCTGTGCTCCTCTGCCAGTTGTTGCAGCTGTGAGCCTGGTTTCCTACAGCTGATGCATCGTGTTGCTGTGACGGCCTATGCTGCCTGCATCCAGCAACTGGGGTGCGTGTGGCAGTCCACGTTCCCCTGGGGAGTTGTGGGTCTGCCTCTGCAGCTTGGTCAGTATCTAACAACTAGTTAACCACAGTTGTAAATCCCTTCACCCCGAGCTACTTCCTCTCCTCTCCTCTCCTCTCCTCTCCTCTCCTCTCCTCTCCTCTCCTCTCCTCTCCTCTCCTCTCCTCTCCTCTCCTCTCCTCTCCTCTCCTCTCCTCTCCTCTCCTCTCCTCTCCTCTCCTCTCCTCTCCTCTCCTCTCCTCTCCTCTCCTCATCTAGCCTGTCCAGTCCTGTCCTGTCCTGTCGGGTTCTACTCTACTCTACTCTACTCTACTCTACTCTACTCTACTCTACTTACTCTACTCCACTCTCAGTGCCATCCTACTCTTCCCAGTGGTGGGATCCCACACAACAGGCATTTCGCAAGATGTCTGGAGTTAAAGCCTCTCCTCCAGCGAGCGAAACCATCATGGGGAGGCCAGGGTTGGTAGCAAGCAGAGCATCTCCTGTTCATCCCTGGAGCAATCGAACCACATGGCAAAGGAGGAAAGATCTGACAGCAGAGCTGGGCTTTATTTACATGGGATTTCAGTTACTTTACTAGGGGACTGGAGTACAGCAGTAGCACCCTGGCTTACTTGTAATACGAAGGGAGAGTTTTACATGTGAATGAATTGCAGTGTGCTTCTGTTTTCCTTTTTTTTTTCCAAGATTAAGGTAGAAATTAAGGCTCCTAGGCACTTCTGAAAGTTTAAATATCCCAAATTTTGGATAATGGTTCTTTTTCACTTGGATGTTTTCTAATAAAAAGGTGGTTTGCAAGCACTGAGCACATTATATTCTTTGACGGTGTATCACAGCTCTACCACAACCACTTTGGGAAACAGTAGATGGGGAAAACTGCTATTACAGAAAAGCCAGAGTAGTTCTATCTTGAAATAAAAGGCCTACAATTTTACCAACATTAGGCATCCTATTTCAGGAAGAAACTGAAGAGAAGTCTACTTTTTTCTTTTCCCCAGAAAATATTGACATTTCCAAAAGCAAGATACTCATATGTGATGAGACTGACTTACAGCAATAGGTGCACACAAACATTCACTTGCTCCTCGACTGTGAGCAGGAATGTCAAAGACTCATTTCTAAATTGGGCACTTGCACCTGCATGTGTAATATTCCAAACATAGTAGGTGCTTCTGACTGTTTTGCTATGTCTGATTTTGAAAAATCTGTTCTGTGCTGGATTGAACTCGTTACCTCCCAAATGTCTTCTTAGATACGAGTTTGCATGTGATATTCATCCCAGAGTCCTCTGCAGGATCAGTTCTGATGTTATGTTTTTGGATGCTTTCTGTTATCCTTGTCCCATAACATTTTTCTGTCCTCCCTTTCATTTCTATCTCCTCTCCCAGTAAACCTTCATAATCTTGATATTCTGTTTTCATACTTTCCCCAATAATCTCTTTGAAGAGACTGGACAAGCTAGACCATCCCTCAAATGATGTAAAACATTTCTCTAATGTGGACATCATGTGTGTCAAGAAATTCCAGAATCAGTTTGAGTGTTTCCATGCTGTATTCACATATGGCAGCAGCAGCCATGGGAGCTGCCTGTCCTCACTGAGGACCACTCATTCCCAGAGAGGCTATTTTGCACCTCCAGGTCACTGCCACATCTGCCTCTGCCAGTTCCAGTAATGGGCTCCCATCCCTCACCAGGAAACACCCACCCCCAGCAATCACCTGCCCCAAACCCATCATGACGGATCCTTTTCAGCATCCTCAGAAACAGCTCAGCCAATCTCGGATATTTTTATGGCTAAATCCCTCCTAGGTGCTCTTTTTGTAAAATGAGCTTTTCATTGTTGCTTTATTTTTTTTTCTTTTTTGGTGTCCAGAACAAGTTCTGATCACCCAACCAGGCCAAAGCAAAGACACTTTAAGCAGCGAGACACTAAAATAGGACCCTCTCCCGTGGGGATTTGGGATTTCCAGCAGAGCTGCTCTTCAGCTGTTACGACAACCTTTACACAGCCGCTTCTCCTTTGCTCTCCCCCCAGCCTGTAGGGAGACTTTGACCAGCCCAGCTCAGCATCCTGCCTCCCTTGAACACAAAGGCAGCGTGCAGAACGGAAGGCTGCTGTGACTGGCAGCCAAGGTGCAAAAGCAGACCAGGGGGCTTGCAGCTGAGTGGCGGGGCTTGCTGGGAGGTCAGAGCCCACCCGATGTACCCCTTTGCAGCCTCCTGGCCCCTGTGTCAAAGAACAGGGATCCTCTTGTTTCTAGGTGCTGCGGGCTTGCTAAAGGGAATGAGGGTTTGTTCTTCTACCTCTGTTTGTGAGAATGTTCAAATACAGGAGTTAAATCCAGGCTTATCCTCTCTTTTCTTTACATAAAAGCTCCCACTCAAAGCAGACATGTTCTCAAATCTATTATCCTCTATATTGTTCATAGTGGTTCTAATTTTTCCCACATTGCTCAAAGCTCTATCCTCAGGTGACTGTTCTCAGAGCTTTCGCAGCTCAGCTTTACCTTTCAAATAAGATTTATCCATTAAAAAACAATTCCACTGCTTTTTGCAGCTATCATTTTGTCACATATGGATTTATTCAATAAATGCTTTTAATAGCAACATTTCTAGGCTTTGTTTGTCAAGAGCTGCCAGGCTTTTACAAGCCAGGGTTGGCACAGACGCTGAATTGCCTCTCTGTACCCAGGGGAGAGTTCCCCGCTGGTCATGACAGAGGTCCTGCACACACGACTAAATGAAAGGAAATTAAAAATATGAGTATCTACATAATTCACAGCCAGTAAATGGTGGAGAGTATCAGGCTTCCAGCAACTTCCGGACCTCAGCAAAGCAGCTTCTAATGAAAGAAGGGATACAGGATTTTAATCTGCAGATCCAAGACCTACCCGAAGACCTAAAAGCCAGGCTTCAACACAAGCCCCAGGGCAGGGGACAATACTAAAAGTGTCAGTGAGAGCACATTCAGCCAGCCCAAGGGCACTGTGAGGTAACAGCTGACAGCAGAAGAGAGAGGTCAAGATCGGTATGCCAAAAATCTCTCATTCCTGGGTCAGCCTGAGATAAAGCAGTGTTGCTGTTGTCTGTCCGCCGTCTGCTGTAGAGCAGGGGGTGTCTAGCATTTGGCTCTGGCCGTGCATGGCACCCACCCACACAGGACTTCAGACGTGTCCCCTGAAAACCTGGAAAAGGTGGCGGTCATTGAAAAAGAGAGCGAGTCTTTCCTTCTGCTCCATTTCCTCAGTCCCTCACTTTTTCAGAGGTCTTCAGATGTCTGTTGCTAAATCCTTGGCCCAAACTCTCCTCCTTGAAAGTGGTGCGGTACTAAGATTGTCTAAAGGAAAATTGAAAGAGAAAAGAGAATCCATTGCCTAACACTCTTTTTTAGGTTTTCTGAGAATTATAAACCCCTTTTGGTAGCTCTTTTGCTTTCTTTCAATGAAATATTTAATAAACTCAGACATTAGGAGGGTTTCTTTTTGCTCATGTTCCTCCGTTCCTTCCACAGTCACCCACAGTCCCACAAGGACTTATTAATTAAATTCTCTCGGCGCAGTGTTCTCTCTCCCCAACTATCTCTATTTTCTGTACTGCAGCTTGTGTACATTGTCGAGAGGAATCAGAGAGAGCAAAGAACCAAATAAAAAGATCCCTCCAGGAATACAGTGTTCGATTATACAAAGAAAAGCTGCAGTTTAGATTGCTCATCCTTATTTCCCAGAGGAGGCCTCAAATGTCTTTGTTCCTTGGCTTTTTAAAAAGAATTTCCTTTTCTGGTAAAATCATTTTACCTGTGAACCACAGGCCAGGCTTTTGGTCACATTTACCTGCTTTTCCATTATCAACTGTTACATATCGTTCTTCCTCGTGCTCTGCCTCCCACAAACAGCTTCGGGGTGTTTTGCAGCACTCCCTCCCTATGGCTTTGCGCCCGGGCTCCAGGACCTTCCACCAGCTCTGGGTTTCTTGGGGAGAGCCTGCCTTCACAAATGCCTGCCCACAAACAACCCAGCGGGTTCTTCTCACAAGTGACAAAGTGTCATAAACGCATTACTGCTGATAACTGTAAGGATGAGATCCCTGGAGAGGCCAGGAAAGGAATGAGCGTGGGGCCCGAAGCCCCCTCTCATCTCCCAAAGTTCTGTACCTGTTTAATGGACGAAGAACAACTTCTGCTCCCACAGCTGTCTGTCAAACCCAGCTTCATCAGTGCTAAAGCTGCTATAAATAACAGAATAACTCTTAAAAACATAAATGGGAAGTACAGTAGTATATACCATTCAGCACACGTTGCAAGCTGTGAGCTCCCTGCCTCCTTGAAGCCCACAAATGTGCATGACTCACAGCCATCACACCTGTATTACATGTGCACGCATATACATGTTTTGCTATGTTCAGTATTTTGCTCTTGTGTAAAAATAAAGATGCAAAACGGAAGGGGAAAATCCATTTACTCCCCTGCATTTTATACTGGGAACCTGCGATTAGCCCCCCCTTTTACCATCTTTCCCAGCTGGCTAGATGTTGTATCGTTTATGTTGGACCTCCTCCAAGATTAATGGCATCATCTGTACAGTTTTAATAGTCTAATCTTGCTAAATCTCTTTGTTTTGAAATGTGATTGCACCTGATCTTCATTATTTTAATTGTTTAATGTATTATAACTAAGGCTCAATTAGATCTATCAGATCCCAATTCAGCCCAAAATATTCATGTCCGCCTGTGAGCTGCGGGAGGCACCAGACCCACCAGGCTGATTCCATGCTGGTTTTTCAGTCCAGAGACAAGGTACTATTTTTGCCTCTGACTTATGTTTGACTGCAGGCAAGTCATCTATCTTTCTGTTTCTCCAACGGATTCCAGCTTGCTGTGTTTATAACCTAACTAGGTCTCAGCACAGGTTGACATCTTTACAGGGAATTGTTATGGAAATAACAATAACAATGTGCAGCCCATTCCAGACGCTGCTGCCTTCTAACTGGGACTGATTCCTGTTTATACAGAGCACAGGAAGAAAGATGGCGAACAGAGGCCTGTATATAAGCATGTTGTTTCAGCCTGAAACATGGAAACCTCCATTTCCTCTCCACCTACCTCATAGCAAGTTCTGGCGAGATTTTGGTAATTCCCAGAGGACAGTCTCTCTGCCTATGTAGAGGGATGCCTTCCACTCACTGTGCATGATGCAGTCCCAATGGAGCGGTGACAGTCATGTCCTGAAATCCAACTGCTGTAGGCCTGGCCTCCAGATACCCGACACCATGTCTCTAATGGGACATCTTCACTGTGCTTGCACCTGGATTGCAGAGAAGGATCTCTCTCTGCCAGGGGTTAAGAGCCAGTTGCATCTCCTTAAGATGGAACTGGGACAAGAACAAGCAGGTATCACGTTTTCCTTTCAAACAGTGAATGAAGTGGCCTACCTTCTCTTCCCCACTACCTTAACCCCAGACTTCAGTGGGAAGAGCATTCACGCAGGACACAGGGGATTCAGATTAAATTCAGTCCTCCATTTGAGAGAAGACAAACCCCTTTCTTCAGAACACAACTTTGCTAGCAGACTCCAAAAGAGGAACTTTAGGCCCTGCTAAAACTATCATACTTGTCCAAAAATTAGTGATAGAACATTGATCCTGAGAGCAAATACAACTTGCTCATCTGCTGGCCAGAGTTCACAGCCAAGGCGAGGAGATCTGGTTCGTTGTGCCCCAAGGACTTCTTCTGTGTCGCATTTGGTGATTCTTACCATGTAAAACAAACTCAGCTTCCCTTTCTGAGGAGTATCAGGGTTCCCGAGCACCTTCCTCACAGCAGTAAGCAGGATGGTGAAAGACTGAAACCACCCTGGAGATAACAAATCAGGCCTTGACTTACCTCATCATAAAAGCAAGATGGGAAGAAACAAATATCCACAGAAACCTGCTGCTCTCATCTTCACAAGGAAACCATGTGTTAACGCCCCCCAACCTGATAAAAGCATTCCCTTCAGCACTGCAGGCAGCCGACTGCACAGGGTCGTTAACTTGACGGTTATCAGCACGTGCCCTGAGGAAGATGCAACTGGGGTGACTGGAAAAGAGCACATGCACTTGGTCCAGCAGAGATGCCTCCCCACCCCCAGTTACAGAGCAAGCCCCCACTGGTACTGCACCTCCCATGAACACTGGGTTTGCAGTGCTGATGATTCTGTGGTTTCAGCAGCCAGCCACTCACTGAAAGTGTTTCATTCTGACTAATGAAGACCCTCCACAAAAAAACCCCAAGAGAAAGAGTATCTTATTGAGGACGCTCGGTATACAAGACGCAGAGAAGAGGCTCATCCAGCAAACATGAAGATAGAATTTAGATTTTAAAGCCCTCGGAGCAAATAAAAAAAAAAAAGAAAAAAGAAAAAAGTGCTTCCTTTGTTTTGAAATGCATTCAAACATTTTCAGATCTGTAAAAATATCCAAACAACTGTAATCAATATACTGTGTACTCTTCTGATCTGGTTTGGGGATTCTTTTCCACCCCAGAAACATAACAGGGGGCTCATCTTTTTGTAAAGAAGCAGTTTTATTTTTGCTTTGATTTTTAACTGCAGAAGGTGTGCTTTTAAATGAACGTGCAGAACGGCTTCAGAAATCTGAAGCAGTTTGCAGGCTGTTAGAGCTGAAAAACTAATGTGAGAGTTTGCGGTGTTGGGGCCAGGTATTCTCACATCCTGCCCGTTCTGCTGCCACTGTCCCGGTGCCCGGGTACGATTCAGCAGCCACGCTCTTCCTTACCCTCTCAGCAGAGTTGGGAAGCGTTTCTGACTCAGGTGGGCAGAACACTCCACGCCCCAGTAGCCATGACCACAGACTGGGAGGGACCCAGCAGGAGATATTGTTGCCAAGGGAGAATTTGTCAGAGTAAGAAGCTTGCTGTGGAGCACTGTGGAAGGGAGGAGCAGGCCAAAATCACCAGCAAGGCTGGTCTGTGGGAGGAAGATCATGGTGGGGATTTTTGGTTGGGAGCAAAGCATGGTGGCATAGAAAAAGAGCACTTTAGGCCCACATATATCCAATGGAATGAAGAGGCCTTTTGAGCTGCTGTGCTTTATTTACTTGGAGAGGTGATACGCTGGGGATGTAAGTTGTTCTGTGAATGTTGGAGCGGTGCCAGGGAGTGTGAGCCGGAGGCAGGACATGCTTAGCAAACTCCCAGATCTTCCTGGGAGTGGCACACTATGCCAGTGCCAGGAGAGGCTTCTGGATTTGCAGCTGAGGTACCCGTCTGTCAGCCTGGCTTCTTACCCAAGGACTTGCAGGAAGAGTCCTTGCCGAGTCCGCATCCAGCTGTTTGAGGGGTAGGTTTGGTATTGTAGATCAAGCACCTGTGCACCAAGAGCTTGAAAAAGTCATCAGAAACAGAACTCCTAACCATGTTGCCATATTGCCAGCCATTTGTAGCAGATTAAGAAAATAAATAATTTGGAATGCTTCTTGGACTGTGTCAAGTAGCAGTAGCATATACTGCACTGCACTGACTTAGGGATGTAAGCATGCTCTCAGGACATTTGGAGAATTTCCTGCCTGAACATCAACCAGAGCTCTAGCTGGACATTTCCAAAGCTCCACCTTGTCAAAGCTCAACCTGCTTATCAACATCCCCCAGCATTGCTTTTCTGATAGTCACAGGATGCAGTACAGATCATAGACTCATAGAATCATAGGGTGTGAGGTCTGGGCTGGAAGGGCCCCTAAGGATCAGAGAGTTCCAACCCTCCTGCCACAGGAAGGGCCACCAACCTCCAGTCCTGGATCTACACTAGGTTGCCCAGGGCCCCATCCAACCTGGCCTTGAACACCACCGGGGATGGGGCATCCACCACCTCTCTGGGCAGCCCGTGCCAGCACCTTACCATTCTCTCTTTCCATTCTTTAAGACCATCTATGGATTTCAGCTGCAGTAGTGATTTTTATTGCTTCTTCAGCCAAATTCTGAAACTGGACATGCCTCAGACTTAATACTCTTTTTATTTTCACAGCAGGTGGAACATTTTCTACACTGTTTTTTTGGGGGTTTATTTTTTTTCCCTCAAGTCTTGTCCCTCCATCTATTCTCTGTAGAAGAGCACTCAGTCATCACTTTTGAGTTCTGATCCTTCCCTAGATCATCTTCTCTGAAAATTTGCACTGGTACGCCTCTTAATCTGTGGCCTAGCAAGTCTTCCTGCACGCTGTTGTCTCCATACAACTTTCTGCATTTGCAGGCGTGAGCTGCAACCAGCTCTGGTGACAGTTTTTTCTGTTAAAGAAGAAGAAAAATGACATTGTAAAATCTGGAGCTGATCAACAAATCTGTTAGTGAAGCTCAGAGGAACTCACAGCATTCTGAAGTTAGTCTACTGCTATTATCGCTGCTCTCGTGCTGCTTATCATATCAGAGATCGTTTGGTTGCAGCCTCGCCGCACTCTTCATTAGCCCAGCCAGAAGCCTGCCAAGTTTAGGGGAAAAAAAGAAAAAAATTTAACTGAGAAAGTGAGACTTTAACTATTTGAGAGATAATAACCATTGTAGCTCGGTAGCCTCCTCCAGCAGTTTAACCTTCCTGTCATTGAAACCTCATTTTCAAGTGAAGTAGTAAGAAAAAGAAAATCCAGATATTTTGGAGAGGGGGTGTGGGGGGAGAATACCTGCCCTGTGAGACCTTAAGCCTGGAGTTTTTGCTTCAAAAATCCTTCCTCAAAGCTTGGGTTTGAAAGTCTGTCCCCAATAAAGGATGAGCAAGATTGGCTTGGTAACGCTGGCCCTGACTTGCAAGTGACAGGGTGGGATCTGAGCCCCTTCTTCAGCCTACAGGTTTTCCATAGGGCCACAGGCGAATCATGCGGCCCTGTGTCTGAGCTTTGTCCCTGCAGGGGCTTATCCTGTGGGACTGGGTGTAGATGTCAGTTTGCTGCTGACCTTTAAACGACTGTGAAACTGTAACTTGGCCACGCTGCAAGCACTCCCACTAATTTTATACTTCCTGGGGCTTATCTATTATGCAAAACCAGGCAGGTTTCACAAGCTGGGAAGTTGTGCAGAAGAGCAGCGTTTATTGCAGCCCCGTACTGTGCATGTGTCTATTCTTTGTTTTGGCATCAGCTCAATTGTGTCCTGTTTAGATAATTGACCAGAGAAGAGCTACAAAAACTTTCCATGCTAGATAAGTTATCCATCTTGAGGAAGAACCTGACAGAAAAGACAAAAAGGAGACAAGGCATTTTTCTTTGTTTCTCTAGCTAAGCTAATTTGTAAAATACACAACTCACACAATTTTTTAGGGCAATGCAGACCCTGCGGGACAGTCATGAGGCTCCATACCTTACAGGAATATTCTAAAATTGTTGTGATGTTGGGTTCTATATACTATTTGAAATGTGTGTATAAATTTAATATATATATATATAGTAAATTTTATATTTATATATATATATATATAATTTGTTTAATTTTAGTTAGCTTCTTTTAAGCTAGATTAATCAGTCCCACTACACAACAGCTGGGTCTTTGAAATGTCAGGTAGCTGGCTGGGGGACACAGTAAGAATCCACAAATGTTTCATGAGTCTAAATTCCAAAGCAAGAGATCCTCCAGTGAGATGGAAAGGAAGGGGTCAGTGCCAGTTAGTTTTGTTACAACGCTCTACATGAGCAAATCCGAAGACCCTGGTTGAACTTTTTGGATGAAGAACAGCCATTAACGGGCTCCCACCAGGGTACACCTGAGACCTCATTACTAAATCAGACAGAACCCTTAGGCCGGTTAAGTTACAGGAATTGATGCTGAGCCAGGAGAACAAGGGGTATACAAAGATAGTATTCTGGGAGGGGAAAAGGTGTTAAGGGTGGGAAAGAGGAAGAAGAGGCAGGGAAAGAGAACTGAATTGCTCTGCAAGAAATACAACACGCGAGGTGGGGTCTGATTGATTGTTTTCATGGACTTGTGTTCCTTGTCTCTGAAAATCTCCTCTACCAACAGCCTCAGGTTCTCTTCCGAAACCCACTCTCCACACAGGGCACATGTGATGTGCTATGCTCAATCAAAAACCTCTGAGCACACCCAGGCAGGCTGGCGGCTCTCAACGGCTATATAAAGGCTGGCTCCCACCTGCCTTTGCCACAGCCCAGGCATCTAATTACGCGCTTTGTCCTCCGTACAGCTGCAGTTTTTCACAGACCTTATTTATCTTGAGATTTCAGCTCATCTTTCAAATTTGGTTGAAATTGGGTCCCAAAGTTTTTTTTTTAAGGGGAATTGCTGAATGTACAGAGAGATAAACAACACAATCTCATAAACCTCATTTCAGAGGCAACCAGGCTAAAAAAAAAAATAATGCCAGGTTTCAATTTCTGATCCCGCTCATGCCAAATGTTGTCTAACATTTCAGCAGCAATCTGTGGCCCTGAGAGTCTCTTTCAATATCCTATCAAGAATATAAAATAAATTGTGATAAATGTAGTCAGTATAAAATAAAATGGGTTGAAATTGGTTGCTGGGATGCAAAACTGAAGTTGACAGGCAGTTGTGAGGAAACTTGCAAGAAAATGCTTATTTTATGTATTTCTTTGGGGCTTAGCAGCCTGGAGCTGCCAAGATGGTTTTGCACATGCTCAGCAGCAAAAACAAGGGAACTGAGCGATTTTACCAGTGGGGATTTTAAGTTCCTACTGCATTAAGCAAACCTTTGAGATTATAAATGCTATTAAGGCCCATCACTTGAACAAAATTACTTACATACATATTCAGGGACCTAAGCTGCCCCTGTAAAACTACAGCTTGAATTTCTTTAGTAGCCCAATTTGATCATTTTACCAAGGGCTTGTGAAAATCTAAATAAAATACATTAAGTTCTCTTTCCTCCATACCTCTATTGAACCATTCAGATACCACTAAGAGATTAAGGAAATTCTTCTGCCCTAGGCCACCTCGTAAAATGACCACTGAGGTGCTGTATCGTGCCATTTTTAACTATGAATGATCACCAAATACACAATTCACTTTATTAATAATTCCTTGGATTACTTTATAAAAACACAGGTTTGATACGTTACCCAATGATGCTTTTATTGGCAAATGTTTACAGTGAGAGCTTCCCTGTATCCTGTAGCAACTACACTGTTTCATTTGCTGTGACCAATGGGATGAGGTTTAACAATGCCAAGTCTAGAGGGGGACATGGGACATAACAACCCCATGCAGCGCTACAGGCTTGGGGGAGACTGGCTGAAGAGCTGTCAGGCAGAGAAGGACCTGGGGGTGTTGGGTGACTGTTGACTGAATATGAGCCAGCAGTGTGCCCAGGCGGCCTGGAAAGCCAATGGCATCCTGGCTTGTGTCAAAAACAGTGTGGCCAGTAGGTCTGGGGAAGTGATTGTTCCCCTGCACTCGGCACTGGTGAGGCCACACCTCAAGTGCTGTGTCCAGTTCTGGGCTCCTCATCATAAGAAGGACATTGGGGTCCTGGAGTGAGTCCAGAGAAGGGCAACCAGGCTGGGGAAGGGGCTGGAGGGCAAATCCTACGAGGAGCGGCTGAGGGAGCTGGGACTGTTTAGCCTGGAGAAGAGGAGGCTGAGGGGAGACCTTATCACCACCTACAACTACCTGAAGGGAGGTTGCAGAGAGGTGGGCGATGGTCTCTTCAGCCAGGTGACAGGTGATAGGACAAGGGGAAATGGCATGAGGCTGCACCAGGGCAGGGTCAGATTAGATGTTAGGTAAAAAATTTTTCATTGAAAGAATCACCAGGGCCTGGAACAGGCTGCCCAGGGAGGGGGTTGAGTCACCTTCCCTGGATGTGTTTAAAAAAAGGGTAGATGAGGTACTTAGGGATATGGTTTAGCATAGGACGGGAACGGTTGGACTTGATGATCTTAAAGGCCTTTTCCAACCTTGTAATTCTATGATTCTGTGAATCTGTGATTTTTAAGGTCCTCCAGAAATACCCAGGGCCTACCCTGTGGGACTGGTACCTTGCACCTCAGCATTTTTTCTGATGCCTTCGACTCTAGCAGCCCTGGTGTATTTCTACAGAATGTAAAGAGAATACATAATTGATCATGTGAAAAATAAGAGACAGCCTCAGGATTAATGCACACAAGACAAGATGCTCTGGAATTAAGTGGCAGGACTGATTTGAAACAAGACATTATTGAACCTTTTTCCTGACAATCAACATTAAAATAACATTAGCTAGTAAGTGTAAATAAATAAAAAATAAGTTCACAAATAAATCAAAGTAGGTGTAGCAGAATGATGTTAGTGTCAAGTTTGCTTCAAGACATCCTGTCTCTTCTGGTAACACCTTTTAAGTATTATCTTGCTCATTCAAGAGCAGTTAGACATAACGGAAATGAAAACAAGTTAAAAAGATTTCCAAGTTCCCAAATCCCAGTGGCTGTTGCTTGCAAAGAGAAAATAACTATTTCCATCTATAAACCAACAGAATTACTCTGGATTCCGTATTTCGGGGTGTAATTGTATCCTGTGTGGAACATTGGGATAAGGTAGTGAATGTACCCACACCACATTAAATTCACTCAGACTCGTACTTCCAGCATTCAGTGGGTGTGCCCAGCGGAGCGGGTGGCCAGCTGCCTTCACACATCCCAGGGCAAAGCACGCCCATTTCACCACCATCAGTCTTGCTTCCTGTAGAGAGAAATGGAGAAGAAAACACGTGGGAATACAGTGTTTTCATGTATCACTAGGCAATCAGGTAGGAGAAGATAATAAAGTCATAATGTCTAAGTGGAAAACCATTGCACTTGCAGGCCTCTGCCTAGCCAAGGGTTTTCAAACACCCATGTTAAATCTCCTGTCTGTTGCTGATGTTGGGGATATTTCATTTGATTTCTCCACGGTTCTGATGACTGCAGCAGCATTCCTAAAACACTCCTTAGCTGCATCTCAAAATAGCCTGATTAATCAACCTTATTCAGGAGTGATGAACTCGGTTCTCCCATGCTGCTTTTGAGTTTGCACCTGGGAGAAATGCACCTAGGAGGTTAAAAACACCAATGTCCACTTATCTCTTATGCAAATATTTTGGATGGAGATCTGCAATGTTGGTGTGAGAAGCAGCTGAAGGAGGGAGTCTTATGGCAGCAGGACAGCCCTGTTTTGGCTACAGACTGCAGGATAAACAGACAGATGGTTTCTACACAGGATTCTGAAGGCCACGGTGACCAGAGTGAGACCTTTTGATTCGTTATCCATGAAATGAGTATTAAAGTTCATACCCCTAAATACGGTAATGATCAAATACAAGCACATGCTAAACATGTATGACTACACTACTCAACTCTCCATCACGTTAAATGTCACTCCAGGGACGGGACAGCTAAGGTCAGGGTATAAAGTGTATTGAAGAAGTTACTCCCAGGGGGGAGAGAAGACATTGAAGACCCCAAAGAGGCAGTCGAGGGCTGTGCTCCTACTCCTCCACCCAAGACAGGGACACATTGCGACTTCACCTTTTCCGTGAAGAGTCCCCAGGATAGCACTTTCCTTACAATCAGAGTCATATATTGCATTGCAGTGAGTGTGTTTAACAATGGCAATTCTGAACTCTTTGTATCTGTTGCTTGAATAAACTTTCTGTGGGTTTCAGCTTTGCAAAGCTGCCTCAGTGAAAGTCCTTTGGGGGCTCTGATGGGCAAACATTGACCGATACGTGGTTTTACATAAAAATCCTTTAGACATAAACCATTGGCCAAGTCTGGGACTAAAACTGGACCCACCCACACCCAGGCTCCTCTCTGAGAAGGAGTTGAGAAAGCAAGGGGGTCCCTCCTGAACCTTGTGACTCAGCAGGAGGGCCCCCTCAGTGTGTCACACGTCAGACTCACACCCTTTACGTGACACTGCCGAACACTGTGGAGCCAACTCGGGCACAGACACAAGCTGACTTTTCTGGGAGAGCTGACGCACCCGAAGGAATGCCGAGGTGCCAGGGTTCAAATGGGCTCTCAGCAGTTTCAGAATTTGCACACTTCTACATTCAGTGTGTCACTAACACACTCAAACGTGACAACGAAAGGAACCAGCTCAGAGCCGTATATGGACCTACAGTGTCCATGACAGGCTCGCCACCCAGACCTCTCAAACCCTCCTTCTAGCAACTGGTCCCTGAAAGTTATTGCAGCCCTTCACATTTGGCCAGGCCCTGATGTTCTCCCCATCTCATGCACTAAATGTCAGAAATAAAAGCGCTTTAGATCAAATTCAGCTCTTAGTGACCCCTGCACAAACTTACAGCCTTTCATACCTTGCAGGAGCTCTTTCTAAACCAGGCAGAACAGCATCTAGCTTCCTTTCTCAGAAAGGTCAGTAGGAAGTAAAAAGCAGTGCTGATTTATCTCCATCATTTGGTGGGAAGTTCTGTGAAGGAAGCTGCCATTTTACCTTCTCTTTTTCAGAATCAGGGAACATGGTAAGTTACAATTCATCATTTATATGCCATTTATTTGGTGGGTATCCTGACATCCTTTTTGGACACTTGTCACTTTGGTGACAAGATGCTTGCAGAAAGTTTTTCAATTATTTTTGTGAAAATGACCTTTGCATTTTACTGACAGTCCAATCTGAGGAATCATCCTTGGGGACACATCCAACCATGCACCAATTCTCTAATATATGTACTTAAAGCAGTCCATATACAAAATCATTTGAGGATTTTAATCCAAGGTACAGGATTTCTTATGCAGGATCCACTGGTAATTTGGTTCTTCAGCTAAATGTGACGTTTTTTATAAAACTAGACTATGGACAGGCAGGTGAGAAGGCTAGAGAACGTTCTGAGGGCACTTTCAATGGGGCAGAAAGGCCGAGTGAGATCCAGCAGCTCTAACTACTTTCCACTCAGTGATGGACAATAGCAGCCTTACCCACCCTTCGTAGGTTTTACCACAGGCACCTGGCAGGGAGCCAGAATCTGACACATTTTAGACCTTTTGGAGGGGTGGGGTGGGAGTGGAGAAGGAAAGAAACAAAAAGAAAAGTCTAAAATGCATCCATCAATCACTAAAGTGTCTCTGCTGGGTCAGCCTACAAGAGTGCCCCTGGGATGAAGGGTATCAGTTGATCCAAAAGCACCATCCGGCTCCAAAGGAGAGGAATGAAAGATCTCAGTCCCTCCTGCAAGGCGTGAAGTTTGGCCTGTAAATCCCAGGCTGTGGCCAAGGAAAGGAATAAAGATAGCTTGGATAGATTCCTAAAAGTGTTAATGAATGTTTTATTCCAGAAAGGTGGTAATACTCCAACCATCTTCCTTTCGCTAAGTGGAGGGCAAGAAGCTGAAAGCCCTACAGAAGCACAGATACTGGATATTCCTATAGACAGCATGACCATGGAGTCTAAGAATGGGCACAGAAAGGGATGTAACAAAGTCACATCAGTCAGGGTTTTGAGCAAGCAGCTTTGGGAACCGCAGGAGAGCACACAACAGAGCTGCCAACTCCTCTTTCCCCCCGCAGGCCGTAGATTTGCAGAATCATCTCCTGGTCTCTGGAGAAATGCCCTTTGCTAGGCTGTCTTCCCTCATTTTCCTGTTCCCAGGAGAGAAAAAAACCAACCAAAAACCCGGTCAGTCAGAACATCTCCATTTTCTAGCAGCAGCCTGGTTAGCACCAAGCGTGTCCTGTGCCTTCCAGTCCTGACAGCATCTGCCGACCTGTAAGAGCTGTTCCTACAGACCCCCTGGCCTGAGCAAGGGTAACCCCCCAAAACCCCTGCTGTCCTCTTCTAGCATGCAGATAGCCCTGCCTTGCTCTGTTTTTAATTAAACATGGTTAAGCACAGAGAAGAATAACAAAGCATGTATGGGAGAGAGGATGGGAGGGAAGAAGAATTAAATGCTGTGTTAGAGGATAAAAGATATTTGAGGTCATTCCCTCCCCCCAGTCCCTCCATTTCTTCCTTTCATATGAGAAAGAATGACTGTAAATAAACACACATATATGTACTTTTATATGCAAATGTGCCTAACTCCAGAAATGAGTTTTTGCTCCTCGCTGCTGACAAGTGTGCCTGGCAGCCTGAGATAGTGAAAGTGCAAGTCATCAAACAAAAAGCTGTGTGGAGAGCAGCAGGGAGAATACATTTGGAGAAAAGGGAAAGTGCTCAAAGCCCGTCTTTTTAAGAGACCAACTTCCCTGGTCAAAACTGCAGTAAGCAAGACAAAACAAAACATTCCACACTGGGGGAAAAGTGCAGGAAATATAAGAATAGAAGACAGCAGGACAGTATCTGTTCAAGAGATGGCATATGCAAAGGTGAGTAATGTCTAATTCCTTGGATCCATTTCAAATGGCAGCATTCTTGAAATCCAGAGGAGTGGAAATGGTGTTTGGCAGAAACAGCTCCCTTAAAGGGGAACGAGTGCAGCGTCTATTGACACACGGGGCTGCCAGCAAACACAAACTATGGTTAGTGGCAGGTAGGGTTGCCGGGGGAGACCTTCCATTCACTCCAAAACCAGGAATAAAGGAAAGGACTGAGTGGAAAGGCTGATGTTCTCCTTCCACAAAACTACCAAGGCTGCCTACAGTTCTGCAGAACCCCACTTCATGAGGGGTTCCCCCAGTATTTCCTGGAGAATCAAAAAGCAGCACATACCTGTGCTTCATCTAACCTGTGCCCCCATCGGGATTCTTTGTGCACTTTTAAAGATTATTATTTCAGTTAATTTTTCATCGTGTTACGGCAAAACCATTCAAGCACCTCTGAAAATGTATAGTCTGGTTTTGGGTGGCTGCCATTTCAGTGAGACTTTTCTACAAAATAAAGGTTTAAAGCTTATGTTAAAAATGAACCCTGTAACATAACTTGAGGCAAGTTGCAGCAAATGCTGTGCCATCATACCATCTGTGTTCAAGTACAGCTCTCAAGCTCTCCTCCTATCGCTTCCTAAAGTGGAAAATAATGGTAAAAAACATAAAATAAAGGCAGATAAGATGAAGCAGCATTGTGTATTGGAACACATTACGAACTTGAGTCTTACGATGCCTGTTTCAGAAATTAACTCCTCTGCATCCATATACCCCAATGAAGGGAAGGTTGAAGTAAGAGAAAGGTAAGAGGGAAGGTTATATTCTTCTTCACATTTAAATTAAGTGACGGCGATGTTCTCACCTGGCTCAGCTAGTAAATTCTGCTCCACCCAATATTGCCCACTTTGCTTTTTTTTTAGCTCTCTTCACAAGTGTTCCAGCAACATTCCACAAGAACCTGAGTGAAATTCATTAAAACTTGAAGTAACTGGAAGGCACTAGAACTGACCAGAAATTAAAAATAGAGAGAAATAAATACCCCACTTAGACATCAGTGCCTAAGGTAACAAGTTGCTGGACAAAACTTACACAGCAAAAAAACGTACATTGTAACAAAATACAAGTTAGGCCATGAGAAAAGGTAGTAAGAGATCCATAAACAAACCCTGTAGGTATAAAGCCACCACGGAAAACCTAGCTGTTCTTTATGTGATACAATTGTAAGGGTAAATGGAAAAAAGCCTTCTTCTTAAGAAGTCAACTGTGTCACACAGAGCTTAAAATAGCACATCTCTGATAACTGAGTCAAAACACAGGGTTGCGTTTGGAAGATTCAGAAACAACCCCCCGTTCTGGTCACTCCATCGCACTGTCAGGTCTACAGTCACTTCGTCGCTGCAGGGCAGGAGGAACAAGGAACATTATCGCAGAAGCACCTGGAAAAGACAGGGAGAGGCACGCAGGCAAGGCTCGGAGGCACGAGGCAGCACGTCTGCAGAAGAACCTGTTGATGCTGTTTTCTCTGGTACCGTACCAACCTGGTCCTGGTCAGCCTCTTGTCAAGAACATAAATAGATTCGTAACTTCCTCTTGCTTTCTGGGAAGCAGGCACCTCGCTCTTCCTATACCATTCCCCCATCCTGCCCTACCAAGAGATTTCTGTGGCTCTGTTTACATGAATACATGTCCGCCCTGTGCTGGGGCTGTTTCTGCATGAGTAGATTTGAACGATTAGTCAAGCAAGTATTTGTGATCCGAGTGGGAGTCGCTCAGAAAGCCACGGCCACTTCATTTCCAGTTACAGGCCCACAGCCGGGATACAGTAACCAACTGCCTGACCGAGCCCAAGGTTTCGTACCAGGCCTGGTGTTGAAAAGGGATGGGGCAGAGTGCTCCCCGGGGTGTCCCAGAGGCACCAGAGCCTGGAGCAAAACCCCTGGGCAGGGACGTCCCTTTCCTGCTGGAGACACTCCTGTTCCCTGGCACTGCCAGCTATGACGTGAAGATCTCCCAACGCCCTCTATCCTACCTGACGCTTTTCAAAAAGCACAGCGAGGTGCTTCCTCCTTCTGTTTTCTTATTCTCCATTTTCTTTTCTAATCCTGTTAAGACAGTGCTGATCCCAGAGGCCAAGAGAAAGCATCCGAGAGGTCAGGACACTGCATACTTGAGACAGGAATTCAAGCTGGGGCGTGCTGTTCAAAGAGGGGACAAGCGAGCACAGGCTCTGCACACCTTTGGGAAACACTCTTTAGTAAAAAAAAGAATCATTTCCAATAACAGCGATGGGTTTTTTTTTTTTTTCATAGCTGCCCTACTCCTACCAGCATGTTCTCATCAGCGCTTGCATGGTGCTGGCCCAGATGCCTTTCCAAGGCAGAGGCTGACAAGAGGGCCGTTGTACATCTGCAGAGCCCGGCTGGGCGCCCACTCCACCAGTCCCGGGCAGGTACCTCTGGCCACCCTGCCGCTCCCCGGGCTCCTTCCAGGCTCTGGGGTGCCGCTGCCCAGGCTCCTTCTGAATCCTTCCTGTCCAACACACAAGCTCCCTCCCACCCCTGGAAGGACTGGGAACTGGGGCCGCGGCTCGATGCCGGAGCTGGCCGCCCAGCAGCCGGTCCCCGTCCCTTGGCTAGCCCGGAGCTCACCCACCAAACCCCGCTCCGGCACGGGCGCCCCGTGTTGCGGCCCCGCAACAAGCAGGGTGCCCGGCGCACGACCAGGCCCCGGGGGGGGGGTGGGGAGGGAAGAGGCGAGGCGGGTGATCGGAAAAGCTCGGCCCCGGTGGGAGGCCGCGTTAGGCGGTGCCGCCCCCCGCACCCCCCGTCTCCACAGGGCGCCCTGTGCCGCGGGCCCGGGCACTGCTCGACCGGCCAGCGGGGAAGGCGGGGGCTCCCAGCCGAGCAGCGGCGGGCCTGGCCGGGCGAGGCGGCGGATGTAGTGTCAGAAGCCAAGGCTGAGAGGGGCGGGACGCCGCCTCGCCCGGCCCGGCCCGGCCCGGCCCGGCCCGGCCCTGCAGCAGCCCCGCAGCGCGGACACCCCTTTCCCCTCCCCCCCCCCCGCACCTTCCCCGCTCTCCTCCGCAGTCGGGAAAGGGGCGGGGGCACAGGCGCGCGCCCGCGGGCGGGGCCGCCGGCTCTAGGCGTGTCCCCCCGGCCCGCGCGCCGCCGGCGCCCGCGGCGGTTGGCGAGGCCTCCACCCTGTGGCGCGCCGGGGGAGGCGCGGGCTCGTGCTCGCGCCTTCGCCGTTGCCATGGCCCCGCTTGACGTCACGGGCGGTGCGCTGCTCGTGCGTTGCGGCGCGGTGATTGGCGGAGACGCCGTGTGTGGCGCTGGGAGAGAGGCTGCAGCGCAGCGAGCCGCGAGACAGGCACAGTCCGCGCCGGCCGCCCGCCCCGAGACACCCGCCGCCGCGCTCCCGCCGCGCACAGGTAACGGGGCCCGCCGCGCCGCCCCGCCTCCAGCCCCCGCGCCGGGCGGCCGCCCCGGGGACCCTGCCCCCCGCCCCCGGGGGCTCGGGGGGAGGGGGCGGCGAACGAGGCGGCCGGCGGGCAGCGCCGAGCCCTTCCTGAAGAGCCCCCCGCCCCCTCCTCCAGCCTCGCCGGCAGCTGCGGGTCGGCTCCGTGGGGAGGGAGTGGGGCGGCGGGGGCAGCCCGCCTCGTGGGGGCCGCCGCGGAGGGCAGCGGGGGCCGCGCAGGTGAGGCCGCGGCTGCCCCTCCCCGCCGGCGAGGAGAGAGTGCGGGAGAAAAGAGCGGCTGGGGGCGGCGGGGCGAGGGAGGGGGCGGCAGGTGAGGGCCTCGCCCGTGGCGCGCCGGGCGGGGGCGACCCTGCGCCCGTGGGGGGGAGCGGGAGCAGTGGGGCGGGGGGGGGGGACGCCGCCTCCGCCGAGCGGGGGCGGGGGGCCGGCGCGCCGGGCGCGGGCGGCCGCCGCTGGGTGTGGTCTCCCGCCGGGAGCGGTGCCCGGGCGCGGAAGAGCCGCAGCGGCCGCCCCCCTCGGTCGGGCTCGCTTTCCCTCCCCTCTGCCCGGCCCCCCACCTCCCCGCCTCCGCCCATCCTTTTCCCCCCCCACCCCCCTCCGCGCCGGCAGAGGGGTCTGGGTGATAGCGGCGGCTCCCCTGGGACGGGAGCGGGCTCCTCCTTCGCCGCCCCTCCTTCCCTCCCCCACCCCGGTCCCCTGGGGCTGGGCCCGCGGGCTTCCCCTCGTCCAGCCGCTGCCAGGGCGGGGACGCGGCATCCTCCCCCGCCGCCGCCCCCGGCGCTGGGCGGAGGTGAGCGGGATTAACGCGCGCTGAAGTGGGCAGGGCTCCGGCGCCGATCCGCCATGACAAAGGCGGCCGGCGAGGCGCTCGGTGTCCCCGCGGCGGGCGGATGCGGCGGACGCAGCGCGGGGAGGGGCGGCCCGGGGTGCGCCTCCTCGCCCCGGGGGGCCGCGCCGCCCGCTCCTCCCCCCCCCCCCCCGGGGCCGCTCCATTTTCTGCTGTCACCTCGCGGGCGGGGTAACCGCGGGCAGCGCCCAGCCCGCGCCGCGGGCGGTCCCCTTCGGCCGCCGGGAACGGCGGGAGGCCCGGCCGCCGGGGCGGGATGCGGCTGTGGCAGCTTGCGGGCGTCCCGGTGCCCCTGCAGATTGGCGTCGGGGCCGGCGTTGTGACCCCGCTTGGTCCCGATCGCGCCGGGTGGTAAATAGCCGCAGCCAAAACGGTGCCTTAAAATGGCTCCTTAACCCCGCCGTTCGCGGCGCGGTCAAGTTTTAGGCGCACGTTGGCGGGCGCTGCCGAGCGCGCTGAGTTTGCGCCCCGATGCTGGGGGTAAGAGCTACGGAAACTCTGCCTTTCGGGTGACTGGAATGTTAAAAAATGCCCAGTTTGTCCCCACATGGATGGCAGTGCCGCTATTGTCTGCGGCGACTTCTTTAACCGTGAGCCTTTTTGTCTTTTTCTTTACATGGTGAAGGGCTGGACTGTTGTGTGTGGCTTGTTTAGAAGCACATAGAGCCTACAATGACCAAAATTGCTTCCTGCTTTAATAATCCAGTCAAACTTCAAAGGATGGCGTGTCCCAGAGCACACTGCCAGGGCCTCAGAATGATCGAGTCAAGAGATGTAAAAGAATGGGGAGTGAGGGAGGAGCTGTACATCTTTCCTGATGTACAAAAAAATCCAAACCCCGATACCTCTGTTTAGCAGAGCTGGTTTTTGAATTTATTTTTCTCAGTGCTGATTATGAAGCACCTCAGCCAGGTTATGCTACCTGAAATTATGATTTAGAAGGAGTATTTCTTAAATAGTAAATTTTCCTTTTGTCTCTGAAAGCATAACCTCTCAGGCTGAGCAGCAGCACCCAGCTCAGGCTGTCTACTGTATCCCATTTTGGGATAGGAAATGATTAACGTTACTGAAGGATGTGCGGCTTGAAATTTCAGTATTTCATGTGCTCTGTAATGCCCAGCATGGGATTTGATTTGCAGATCCCTATGCTAAGTCTTACTGCATGTAACTAAGATTCTGTTAAGGCATGTGGAGTTTGCTTGGTGTTACAGTCTGTCTAGCCTTTATTCTTGGGAAAAACTTGCTATTGTCAATTCCGTTATATTGATAACTGGATGCAGTTGATGCTGCAGCTTAAACGTAGCCTGATGAGTGTGATGGCAAACAATGGGTATCATTTGTGTGCATAAAATAGGAATGACTTGCTTTCACTTCACCTTTGGATGGTTTGGTTTGCATTTATTTTAATAACATAATTTCAAGTTAACAGTTTTCCAGGAGGAAGTGGTGACTTTAACTCTTCAATCCACCTATCCATGTGTTTAGGCATTGCGTGCTTGTTTTATGCCTTGCATTCTGGATTACAGTTGTCCTTCTTACATTTCCACACTCCTTAAGAGAGTCATTGCTCTGCCTGTGAAGTTAAAACACCTTTGGCTTTGGTTGATGTCTGAATAATGCTTCACTATTTTTCCTTTTTAGAAATATCAGCATGGATAAAAATGAGCTGGTGCAGAAGGCCAAACTGGCTGAGCAGGCTGAAAGATATGATGACATGGCAACTTGCATGAAGTCTGTGACCGAGCAAGGAGCTGAGTTGTCCAACGAAGAGAGGAATCTTCTCTCTGTTGCCTATAAAAATGTTGTAGGAGCCCGTAGGTCATCTTGGAGAGTCGTCTCAAGTATTGAACAAAAGACGGAAGGCGCTGAGAAAAAACAGCAGATGGCTCGAGAATACAGAGAGAAAATTGAGACTGAGCTAAGAGACATCTGCAATGATGTGCTGGTGAGAAATAATGAAACTGTTGATCCATTTTTACTTAAGAGTTGCAGGGTAAATGGTGCTGGGACTGCTTCTAGCCTGTCTGTAAAGCTGTCATCTAGCTATTTTAAAAAACTCCTGACTTTTCTTTCCTTCTAATGTATTGATTATTTATATACAACTCATTATAGTTAGGAATGCTAGTGAATTTGGAGAGCTGTTGAAACATTACCGTATACAAAGTAATAGGCATGAAAAGTCAACATATTTAATCAAGACTGAGTTAGATGCAGGTTTAGTTTGGGGTTTTCTCCTCCTCCCAGAGTGCAGTATGTTTTCATCCTAGGCCGCTTTGATTTCTGCAGTTTAAATGTGCTGCTCTAGTTGTAAGAGGTAGTTCTTACTCTACGGAAATTGTGCCCCTCCCTGGGCAAGATGATGTAATGTTAGTTATGACTCAGCCATGCAGAAAACTGTCTGCAGGAAGAGACAGTAGAAACGCTGGGAGACCCTCTTAAACTTCAGAATTTTAGTAGCAAACTAAAAGGGGTGTTCAAGTTGGGTGTTGCCTGTGGCTTGTAGCTATGGCAAAACGAGCATGTACCCAGCAGACAACCCTGTATTTTTATTGTGAGACTGGCTGGTGAATTTCCAAACCTTTTACAAATGCATATTCCAGATTGTCAGGGGGTTTTTTTCAACTGCATCTGCCTGTGGTGCCTCAGTGAGCACACAGTTAATAGATATCCAGGCCTGGGACCGCTTGTGAGGTAGGTGCTACTGTCAGCAATAGAATTGTCCTCTGGACTGTAGACCCTGCTGCTGTGTCATCCCATATGTGACGAAGGATCGCATACCTGGAGGTGACAGAATGACATGTGATACGAGGGAAGTGTTAAATAACCAAGTATGGGCTCGAAGATCTGATGCCAAACGAAAATTAAGATCAAGGAGTAGCATAAATTTTGCTTGCTGTGTCAGATAACCAAATGGCATGGGCAATGATTGCTTCTAGAAGACTGGTTCTCCAAGGGTGTGTGAAAGTCAGTATGGGTAACTCCAAACCTTGGCTTCCAGCTTAGGCTGGCTTCCATGGTTGTTCTACCACACCCAGTTTCGTGTGTGTGGTTATTTGTGTAAGGATAACTCTTAAACTTCCACTATGAAAATGAGAATGCCAACTTGCACTTAGGAAAAAAGCTGATTTGCTAGTTCTTGTGTTAAGTGCCTGAGCCAGGGAAATAAGGGTCCAAATTGGGTGTTCTAATTTCTTGTTATTTCTTTTTCAAACTAATGAGTTTATTACTAGAAAAGTCCTCATGAGTGGATGCTTTCTGTTCAGAGTGATCTGAAATCATTTTGTAAACCACGTTGGGTTTAAAGAAATCACTTTAAGTTGGTGGGCTTAGAAACCTCCTTTTAGAAGAACTTGGTGTTTGCAATTATTACTTTTTTTTTCCTGATAATGGAAACCAGATTGAGGTGAAACTGGCTTTTGTTGTACACATGATACACAAAAACAAAGCCCCAGCTTTCCAGTTTGCTGCAGCAGCTGAAGTATCTGGGGGGGAGGGTGCACATTGGTGGGGAATCTGGTTAAATCTTCTGAATCTCAAAATGGACTTGATTTTTCTCTTTATATTTAATGAAATACATAGATTATTCAAAGAAATTATTATTCTTTGACATGTTACTACTTTTAGACAGCTCATGTCTTACTAATCTTTAGTGTTGCCAGTACAATTTTTTTTTCATAAAGAAAAAATTACTCTCCAGAAGAAACAATGCCTTAGGCAGTGATTAGCAGTAATAAAACTACTTTTTTTAGACTTAAATTTAAAAAGAAAGATAAACTTTTTTAAAATTCAAGGGATAGGATTTTAAAACGCTTTGAAATGACGTTGCTAATTGCACTGAATTGGATTCATATTTGCACACGTACTCGTGTTTCTTTGCTGGAATATCCTGTTCACATCCCTGCCTGCTTGCCTAGGAAGACTGACCGTGTTGCTGTATTTGACATCCGCTTTGCTTGACAGAGGAAAAATGAACTGTGGAAACATACTTGGTTTTCCTGAACAGGAGTCTGCACAGTGCTACAGGCAAACATATGTAACTAGGGTTGGTTTGTTGGGTTGGTTTTTTTCCACAGAAGATCCTCTGCAATTTTTGTACAGCATGATCTAGCCTGTAGCTGTTCAGAAGTGAAAAGCAAGGCTTACCAGGTCTCTCTCAGTGTGAAGTAGGCCATTAATAAGACCTGAAGTGTTAACAAACTTGCAAAGTTTTCTGTCACGAGCCTTATCAATTACAGTACAAGAGCAGCTTGGAAACTTTTCTATCCTTTATTAAGACTGTGAATCTGTTTGAGTTGTTGTTGTGTCTTCAGTTGGCTGCTAGGCTCTTAAGTAATGTTTAATACCCTGGGGTGTTACATCACAGCTGAGCATGGAAGTGACTGGTGTCCTAACTTCAGTGTTGAAGGGAGGAAGCCAATTAAGAGAATGTGTTTGTGACTAGGAGAACGTAGCCAAAGCTGGCTCCTCTGCAGCTTCTCCTCTCTTCCCTCATTTGCTGGAATCAAATTACTGGTGGATTGGAAGAAACAGCTCCTCTGATGCAGTAGACGCAGCGTGTACGGAACTGTGCCTGGGTTCTGTTCACAGCTCTTCTACTGGCTTATGGAGCGAATAAGAGCAATTAATGCTGGACTTCCTTCTTGCTTTGTAATTACTAGACTCGGTGATAAAAATGTCAGCAGTTACACGGGGCCAGTCCCACTGTTTCTTTTTCTCCTCTGCGCTGACCTTGCAGCAGGGAAAGCCGGCATCTACATCCTTGCCACTTCCTCAATCCTCCCTCGCTTGAGCTCTCCGCAGAGTACCTCTGCAGCTCTACAAGCAGCTCAACTCCCCTTGTTTGCTGCAGCCTCAGTGCTGCTCTGCAAAGAAGAGACACCTAAAATTTGTTGGTCCAGCACCAATTCTGTCAGATACACAGTGGAGTATATTCAGGTGTGGTATAACTGACTCTAATTTGGAGCCTGGTAGTGCTGATAAACTGCAAATAAGTGTGACACGTTGTGCTTAGTAGCAGTTTGTTGTGCTTTAACAATAAAAACTGAATTTCCAAATTCTTCAAGAATAATGTAGAGTGAGTGTGTGTGTGAGGAAGTACATGGCCATACTTGGGCATCTTAAATGTACTTGAATATTATAGAAAAATTTCCAGCCTCAGAAAATGTGTATTGATACAGGAAATTAAGCTTTCTGTTAAGTACTTTTCCTCATGTTAACTGTGTGCTTTATATCCTGTTTTACTTTCTGTAGTAGAAGGGAAGGGTCTGTCTAAAATACCAGTATAACAATCTTTTATTTATCGTTTCCATAATAGAAACTGTTACTAATCTAACAGGTCCAAATTGTATTCAAAATGCTTTTTGCCGCTAATGGGAAACAGTTCTAATTGGAAACTGAGCTCAAACTGCTGGAGTGGTCCAAATTAAATCTATAGTAAGATGAATTTTTCAGCTAATAAGGATTCTGAAGTATGGAGCAGAATGTGTGGAGAGGTCTTTGAATAGCTAATGTTGAATACTGCTTGCATGTCAGAAGCTCTCGGGAGCTCTGAACACTAGTAGCTTTAAGGCAGTCTCCAGCATGAGCTAAATGTAAACTAACCATTTAAAACATGACTGGCTATCTTCACTGTGAGTGTAATTCTAGGCAGTTAGCTCTCTTCCCTGGGCTGGCACTTGCAGCAGCAGCTCAGTAGTCCCCTGCATGACACTGTAACCCTGTGGGCTTTTCCCCCACTCCCTCCGTGCCAGAAAAGCTGCAGGTCAGTGGTGGTGTCCAGGTCTCTGTCAATAAGATGGAATTGTTGGCTTTATTCACTGTTACTTGTTTCAAACTTCATACTCAAAAGTGTAAAATGGTGCTCCTTGGGTCCTTCTATGATTTAAGCTTCTTTGCATTTGTTAATTGATTCTTCACTTTTTAGAAGTGGTAATTGTTGTGAGAAGATGCGGTTAAATCTCAACTAAGTGACTTTAGGCTTGTGATTCTTTCATATATGTATTGGGTTTTGGGGGTGTGTAGGAGCAGGTTTAGTAACCTGTCATGGGGCTGCAGTTCCCTGGAGGAAGGGAGGATAATTCCATTCAGAATGTGTTTAAATGGCTTTTTAAAGAGCATACCACAGAATTAATGCCCATTGCCATCATATTCAAATTACTGTGGGACTATTACTGCAAATATCTAATAAGTTACTATGTTAACATCTATAAAGCCCGTTTCTGTACTAATTCTTAATGACAGGATTAGGAAATTTACTCCTGTCTCCAGGAAGCCATATGTTTTTTGACATGCAGATATGTATTTTTTTTTATTAGTCAACCACTGTACGTTCAAAGTGTCCTGATGGTCAAAGAGCACAGCTAACCTATGGGGTGGTGCTGACTAGCAGATGAGTAGGTTGCTTATGAGCTGGAGTGAAATGATTATAGCATGCAACCTTCTATCCTTTGAAGATACTTGATACTAAGGAAAACTCAAAGTTCTGACTGAAAATTGCTACCTTCAGTTACTTTAGGCTCTGTGACTCCTTCAGGCTTGGTTAATTTTTTGGTTTTGGCTGTGCTTAGTTTCTGTCTTTGAGATCTGTGTCCTTCATCTGATGTTTTTGGAAGAGAACGGGAGGCATTTGTAGAAACTTCTTTTTGCAGATTGTCAGTCACAGAAGAGGGCTGTTAAGTTAGGAGTTCAGTGCCAAAAAATACTTGCTTTGAAAAACAGTTATTATTTTAAGTTGTTTTGATTGAATAATTTAGATTGGAAGGGGAGGTCATTTAGTTCAACTCTGCTCAGAACAGATCCAGTTAGATCACATCGCTCAAGGCCTTGTCAGTCAAATTTTAAGTATCTTCAAGGGTCGAGAGCCTACAACCTCTCTGGACAGGCTGTCATAACACTTAGTTATACTCATGGTCAAACGGCAAAAAAAATCCCATGTTCTCAGAACTTCTCATGTTCCAAATGGTCTGCTGCCTCTCCTCATTTCAGTGTAGACTTCCAGGAAGAGTCTGGCTCCCTCTTCTCAAGGCAGCTGTACACAGCAGTAAGATCTACTGATCTTCTCCAGGCTGAAGAAACCCAAGTGTCTCAGCCTTGCCTTGTACATCACGTGCTCCAGCCCCGTAATCATGCGGATGGCCTCCACTGGACTCGCTTCAGTATATCCAGGTCTCTTGTCCTATGGAGCCCAAACCTGGACGTAGAGCTCAAGATGTCACCTCAGTGTTAAAATTTGTATTAAAAGATGGTAATTGGTAACATGCTAGTAGTGAATGTTGAAATGTGTGAGTGCTCCTGGTTCACAAATGCTTCTGTGAATGAACTTCTATATACTGCTGAGCAAAAGGTAGCCAGGGCTTGCTGTCTTCCCAGGATGACTGTCATCATTTAAGCTTTTGATGAACTCTCCGAGCATAGCTTTTTTTCAGTTAAGTTTTGGCTGGTATAATTGCTCACATATATTGACGGTAGGAGGCTGAGACAATTTGCATTAACTTCATGGTTTCTCTTGGTTAGTCCTTTAATTGTTTCCCTGGCTGTAGCTGCACCCCTTCAGGGTTTTTTGGGTTTTTGCTGTTGGGTTTTCAGTTTGGGTTGGCTTGGGGTTTTTTTTTCTTGTTTAGGGGTTTGTTTTGGTTTGGTTTTTTTTCCCAGCAGTGAAAGCACTGCCCAAACTAGAGCAATTTCCTGATTGGTTTTTTTAAAGCAAATGGTCTTTATTTTTGTAAGCAAATTAAAATGTTGAAAAAACGTTGAATCTTCGAGAATTAAAACATCATTCATGGCTCAGTTCAGATGTGAGATGACTTGTGCTTTTTACTTATTCTGCATTATTCATGTAATTGTTTGTAAATGCATGACAGTTAGCTCCGCTTGAAAGGATTTTAGATTCCAGCACAAAGAAGTAATTTACTGGTGGTTGGGCTGCAGGAGCAAAGGTGAGCTAGTACTTACTAGTCCTAGCAAGAAGTGCATCCATGATGTTGATACGTGTCCTTAATGTGTAGAAAAATCTGCTAATGTGCTCTGTAGAAATGCAAAAACAAAATTGAAACATGCGGTTACCTCTGATTTTTAGATTAACTGTGTACACGTGTGTATACACATATATACATGTAGCTATATCCTATTGCATTTATTGGAAGTAGATTAAATCTTTACTATAACCAATAGTCTGCTTTACTAATTCCACTGGGCATTATCACTTAGTAATTGGCTTTGATTAAAAAACAAGTGCATAGTGCTCGTACTTGTATGCTTTTGAAAAGTAAAAACTTGCTTTATATGACAGCAGCTTCCAGTATTCAAGTATTTCATGCATGTATTGCTCATCAGCAGTTCTAAGCAGCAAAACAAATTTAGTTGATCAGTTCAGTCATGTAGGAGAGATGACAGAATACTCTCCTCCTCCTTCTTCCCTGCTCTTGAGACAAGACCTTATTTGAGTGTGCTTGTAACTTCGTGAAGCTGCTAAGTGTGTTTGACTGGTTGGTTACTTAGAAGGCTGAGGGTAGAAACACTGGCTTGTAGATACACCAACTGCTACTGTGCCTGTGAAAGCCTTGAGTGGTAGAAATGCAGAATTTAGAGGATTGTCAGAATTGGTGCATTATCTCTGCATCGGTATAAACAGATGCTGTGCTATCTCTGGTTTCATCTGGAAACTTCTGTCGTGTTACCACGTACTTAACAGCAATACATCTCTGAAACAGGTTCTCAGGCACTCTGCTTGTGCTTTGCAGTGACTGCTGGCTCTGAACCTGAAGCTGGTGGTCCATTCAGGCGGTAGATGACTACCATTTTGAAACAGTTAGAGAAAGCTTGTGCTGTTAAAGTTGATGTTGTTACCCTTTGTGTCTATGTAGTTAACAAAATATTTAGAAACAGGAGTCTGATCCTAGCTGACGAGATTCTCCCAGTGCAGAGTAGGCTTACAGAGCTGAAGTGGCATTTTTGCTAATAAAATGATTTTGTTACTATTGTATGCTATCACGAACCCCTGATAGATGCATAGTCTACCCAGGAGGTATTGGATCTGCTCGGGATGCAAACTGCTAAAGATAAATGGTTCATACTTCTGTTTCTTATCAAGGGTAAGAAGTGTTACGTCATGTTTATGGGCTTTTTTAGCACTATTTCTTCAGAGACTGAAGCCATATAGTCTTAAACAAGCCAGAACGTGTTCTGGTTTGGAGTCCAGCCACAATAGCTATCGCTTAGACCTACCTGTCTTGCAGAAATTTTCATCCAATTCAGTTGCTTTCGATGTTGCATTATCTCAGGTTTCTCAGATGTTCTATTTCTTCAAAGAATAATGATCGATGTGTGTGGTTGGCATCATTCATCTTTGTTGCAAGCTCCCAGTATTTAGAAAACAAATTAATGAGGTGATGCAGAAAAGAAAATGGTAAAAATTGTACACTGGCTTTGATCCTCAGTAGAGACTGTTTTGTCTATTGATGCTTCAATGAGTTAAATACTTCAATCTTATTTATTTGTCTATTGAGTGTCTTCCTGACTGCTGTCTTTTGTATGAGGTGGTTACTAACTGGAGATGTGTTTTTGCATGTGCTTCAGAATTCGGTTCTTTCGCTGTGGTGTGTTAAGCACACTGGTAAAACACCTGGGATGATTGGCATGAAGGACTGTAAAAGTGTTTTGAATAATCTTGAAGAGTACACCCCGAGATGAAGCACGTTTGCTTTCCTTGCCATAAATACTAATTGGAAAGCAAAGTGGTAGAAGGAACAAGCTGGTAAAGGCACAACACTCCCTAAGTTGGGTAAGGTAGATCTGCAAGGAGAGTTATGTGTATGGCTGCGGAAGTGTGAACCAAGATGCTCCTCCTCGTTGCCTCCGTTCCCTTCCCTGTCTTTTTATGCAGACCAGTGATGTGTCTTGTCTGTAAGTGTTGTACCTTCCTTCCCTCTGAGCATTTTGGTGCATATACCTGTTTCTTACTGACTTAGTTCTATCCCCCAGCATGTGTGTGGGCACAAAGATGATTTTTCAGGGTGTCCTACTTCCTCCATATTTTCTTCTGCCTGCCCATATGTGACACTGCTTTTGTTCTCTTTTCTAAAGAAACACGTTTAGACTGCTTTAGTAGTATTTTTTTTGCATAAGCTAAAATTTCTTGCCGTTCTTTCTGCCATACAGGATTCCCTTTTATCTCCATTAGTCCCCTAGTTCTTTTTCATTTACCCTTGTATTACTCCAGACTCGTTTCTTCCACTTTTTTTCCTTCCTAGATCTTCACCAGATGGACTACAACAAAGCTGCTAATCAGGTGTACCTTTTTCCAGCTCTTAGCAATCCCAGTGTCCTTACGCATGTCACATCTCCCACCGCTGCATGAACTCTGCAATCAAATTCTTCCTCCCTGCCCCCTGAAGGTCCTTTGTCCCAAATTCTGAATTCTTCCCCTGCTGAGGCTCATCATTCTCACCTCATTTCTTCCAGCCAGCCTTGTCTTCTAACCTTTTTCGAACTTCTGCTGCTGTCTGTCTGTGTGAGCAGCCAGTTTGATGGGAGGGGAGAATAACTGGTACTGAGAACAAGCAGCAGGCTTCTTTCCTTCTTCAGCAAATGTTGTATCAGAGAGATCTCCAGTGCCACAGCAGCTGCCAGTACGTGACAGGTTTTCTTGAATTCCTTTTCTAGTCAGCAATTTAGTAGATAGGAATCTGTAGCTAACTTTAAGCACGAGAGGCTTTGCTTTTGGCTGGAGTAGAAGGCTGACAGCAGAACAGTCCTTTTGGTTTTACCTGAGAGGATTGGAGGTTGCCCATGAGGCAGCAGTTGCAGAGCCCTCATCCTAAGCTCTGGGTCATCGGGAGCAGTGTAATGAGCCTGTCTCAGAACAGCCTGGGATTGCAAAGGGGTTGTCTAAAAAATACCCCCCTTACAAATACAAGGATTTGTCATTTTTCTCCCAACAGTTCAGGTAGATGTGTGTAAATAAAACTGCTGGCCATGGATGGCTTGTTTAAACCCTTTGTGGTGTGTGCACCAGTCTGTGCAGTGCTGATGATTCCACGTGTTGCTTCACAGCCAGAGTAGCTTTCTGAACTGTTGCTGAGGCAGAAAGCATGTGCCTGGAAAATCACGTGCCAGGCTTTTGTGGGAACGGTAGGTGTCTTTAACTTGTGTGACACAGGGCTACTTTCACTTTGTCATCAAAATACAAGCCTGTAAAAAGCTTAACAAAGGTGTGCTACAGTTACTGTGCTGGATGGAACCAAGGACATGTACCTCTTCTCACAAAGTGTGTACCTGGAAACACCGACCGGTGTTGTCGAATGCCTGCCTCAGTACACCTGGTGCTTCGTAGGTGTGATTCTCTAACATACTGCTGCTCTGCTGTGCAGGTAGTCAGAAAAGAGCAGGTCAGCTCTTGTACAGTCAGCACTGTAACAATAGTCCAGATAGGTTTGTGTCTCCTGCCATGGAGGGAAAGGTGGTTGCCCGTAGGAGCTGAAGGGAGCTTGGTGCGCTGGGCTGCAGGTAGTAAGTGAATCTCGATGCACCTGGAAAGCTAAATGTTGAGATTCAGTAGACTGTAATTTTATTTCTTGTTCTAGCTCTGTGCTTCAGCTGGATGTCCTTTTTCTTAATATCCATCACATCTTTGTGCTTTTTTCCCCTCCTCCCTTGCTCACTTTCTTTCTTTAAGAAAAAAAATAAATACCTACCTGGATAGTGTGAAAGCGCAGTGAGGGCTTTTGATTCCTGTTTGAAATAGGAAGTTAATCTGGTAGTCTAAAAGAAATGCAGACTTGAATAGCAGTGCTTTTATAAGCTAAACTCTTTTTTTTTTTTTTTTTAAGTGAAACTGGGAAGTAGGTTTAAGACAAAAGAACTGCTTTCTCATGTGCAGATAGTAAACCCAACATCTTCTCCATGGTCTATTGTGGGTATTAAGGTTATGTTGATGTAAGGGGAGTTTGGACATGACTGTGGAGTGCAGATGAGAAGCCTGTTGGAGGTTACTACAGTCAGAGAAACCACATGTGGCTCAGGAAGTTCCTGGGCATTGATGGAAGCTAACGGAAACATGACGTTTTCATACTTTCTTTGTGGTTTTTTTTTTTTAATGGCATCCTCTTTTGGGCAATGTTACAGGCAGGTTAGAAGACACAAGAGTCCTTTTAGCTACTATAATCCTTCTTGTGTTCTTGCAATGTCTTGGAGAAAGATAGTGGTGTGCTGCTTACATCATGAAAATATTAGGCCGTTGTCATTTAGTTTGAAATACGTTTCAGGCTGAACTTAAAAAATACCCTTCCTTCATGTCTTCCATGAATTTAAAGAAACAAAGAGTTCTTCCATGTCTTGTCTTCATCCCTATGCCATATATCACAGGTGGCTGACAAATGAATTAACATTCAGCTAATACTTCTGTGTAATATATCTTCAAAATTGAAATAATGTCTTAACTATGTCAGGTGTCTTTCAGTATTGCAGGACAAGGCCTGTCTTGTCAGCTCTGACCAAAATTGATACTGTTTAAATTGGGTAATGTTTATCAGCGTATTCTTTTGGATTTTGGCTGTCCTCTGGCTTGGCTTTTTTGTGTGTGTCCTGGTTTCAGTCAGCACAACAGTGTGAGAGCAGTATCTCTTTGTTTCAAGGTATTGGGTTTGCATGGCAAGGTTTTGTTATTAGTAGCTGGGGTGCTACATGGGTGGCTTCAGTGAGAAGCTGCTAGAAGCTTCCTCTAAGTCTGATAGAGCTGATTGAGGTGCTGGAGCATGTCCAGAAAAGGGCAACGGAACTAGTTAAAGGTCTAGAGAGCAAAATCTGATGAGGAGCGTCTGAGGGAACTGGGGTGGTTTAGCCTGTAGAAGAGGAGGCTGAGGGGAGACCTCACCACTCTGTACAACTCCCTGAAAGGAGGTTGTAGCCAGGTGGAGGTTGGTCTGTTCTCCCAAGTAACAAGTGATAGCATGAGAGGAAATGGCCTCCAATTGTGCCAGAGAGGTTTAGATTGGGCATTAGGAAAAATGTCTTCAACAGAAGTGTTGTCAAGCACTGGAACAGGCTTCCCAGGGAAATGGTTGAGTTGCCATCCCTGGAAGTACTGAAAAGCCATGTATGTGGTGCTTAGGGACATGGTTTAGTACTAGGGACTTGGCAGTAGTAGGTTAATGGTTGGACTTGATGACCCTAAAGGTCTTTACCAGCCAAAATGATCCTATGACATGCCACCCTATGGAGGATCCACAGTAGAGGTGTTGGTGGAGGACTGTCCAGTGGGAGGGACCCTAGGCTGAAGCAAGGGAAGAATGTGGAGTGGAAGGAGTGGCAGTGAAATTACATGATGAATTGACTGCAATCCCCATTCCCCATCCCCCTATGCCACTCTGTGGGAGGAGGTTCAGAAAATCAGGAGTAAAGTTAAGCCTGGGAAGAAGTTGGAGGTGGGGGGGAAAGGTTTTAAGATTTAGCCTTATTTATTATTATGTGACTCTGATTTGTTTGGTAATTAATTAGTTTCCCCAAGTCAAATCTGTGTTCCCCATGATAGTAACAGCTGAGTGATCTCTCCCTGTCCTTATCTCAACCCGCAAGCCTGTCATTATATCTTCTCTCCCCTGTCCAGCTGAGGATGGACAGTGACAAAGCAGCTTTGGGGGCACCTGGCCTCCAGCCAGGGCCAGCCCACTGCATTCTCCAACAGTTCTAGAGTTTTCATTCAACAGTATATCTTAATTTTTAGTATTTAAAAATTAAGTATTTTAAGTATATATTACCCGCTCGTTTACAACTGTACTTTTCTAGAGTCTGGTGATTTTATTCTTACTCTCCTGCTTGTCAGGAGTGAAATACCTTGAATAAGAAATGGAGCAGTTAGTGCAACCCTGGGGTGCATTAATAACTATCTAAAGTTCCCAGACAATAACGTGTACTAAGACCAAGACTTAATTAAATGGAAATATGCACAGAACATCAAGACAAAACTGAGGCATTGATTCTAATGCTCTTATGATGAATTTGGGCATAGTATTCTGGCTACACAAGTCAAAGATGTAAGCAGATGCTTTTAAAAGAAGGTTAGTTTTAGGCTTCAAGTGTCAGGAAAGGACTATTCAAGTCTTTACGGGGTGGCTTCCTGTCTTCAACTGAAGTTCTCACCACAACTTGACATAGTGAAGCATGTCTACTTGAGTAAGAACCAGGCAGACCTTTTGTAGAGGGTTGGGCGTGGGGGTTTCTTTCCGGTTACAGAGAATTACTACTTGTTGTGCTTCCTTCACACTCCCCAGTCTGGTAACTCTTACCTTTTGTCTTGCAAAACCACAGGGACAAGTCCCTGGGGCCTTTCATCAAACAGGCTCACAACGCATTTTGTTTAGTGTTACTGTTCGTTGACTGTCCTGCTCTGGCAAAAGAACTTGTGTAAGAATGAAGAAGGTGGCTCTCTTACCAGTTCAGCGTTTAAAATTGGCCAGGATTGGAGTTTTCCAGCAGAGCAGAGAAGCTGTGTGCATGGAGCCCCTGTCATGTCTTCGGAGACAAAGACTTTTCTTCAGTGCGCACTTGCTGAGAGCGGTGGCACATACCAAACTTACCAGACGTCTTGTTTGTGGTGTGTTTGAGCGTAGCTGTCATCTGCTGAGTTCAAATGTGCTGTCTGGCCCAGTCCAGAGTACCAGAAAGCTTTTAACTTGGTTGTAATCACAGCTGCAGATGTGAGGTGTTGAAGCCTGATCTTTCAACTGCCAGCACGTTGGTAAGAGTCGATATTCGGACTTAGTACGTGCGTCTTTGTTTTCCTGCTTTTTTAATGAAGTGCTAATTTTCCATGAAGTCTTTCTGGAAAGACTGTGTATGACTTTGCTTAGAAAAGTATTAGAAGCACTTGTACAAGCTGTTGCAGGTTTTGGCTGAGAAGTGCTCTAAGATGCTGCTGCATCTGCCTGATCGGCTACAGTGCTATGGTTTGTTTCACAGCTCTCAGATTCTTGCCATCAAATTAAAAGCTCTGACAATTACAGCTGAGTAGTTGTGGGGTTTGGGAGGCAGGGAGTGGTGATTTGGTTTTGTAGAAACAGCTTCTTAAACCAGATTCTGATTGAAGCACTGTATTTAACTGCCCATGGAATTGTAGTTAGTTCGCATTAGTATATATCAAAAATGGATGAGCATTTGGCACCACAGCACAAACATCCTGAACGAGCATGAGGGCTTAGCCACATGCCATGTAGCTATAATATACCTGTGCTGTATGGGCTTCAGTTGTCAGAGTGTTTGTATGCATTGCAATGATGAGGATCACCTAGTGAACTTGGTAAATACACATCAGCTTATGGGTCCGGTCTCGGACTAGCTGCAAGCACTTCAGTGGCCAGTATGGTGATCAGCTCTGTGCTGATAAACATTATCATGTCACCTGGTGAAGGAGAAAGAAGGTAGGCACTTACTGGTGGTACTAGCAAAATCGTTCTTGTTTCTGTTTCTTCTGTTATGGACAAACAGAACACATCAACAGGACTTAAAATGTAAGATATTCCTCATTGTTGAAGAAAATGTATCCTCCAGGAAAGCCTTGCAGTTAAAGCTGTTTAAAAAAACAAAACAAAAAAAACCCAAAAAAAACCACCCCAACAAGTATTCCCCATAAGCAGATGTTTGGCAGATAGCAGAGTGTTAGATTGGTTATGCCTTTTGTTATGCCCAACGTTTTATGTTCTTTTTTGTTATTGAACTCTAAAAGGTCAGTAGTTTTATTGGTCTCATCTATACGACTTTCTGTAGCCCCACCATCTTAATGCAGGCTGCAGCTTTCACAGCCACTCTCTAGGATAAATCAGTCTACTCTGAATCTTCAGGCTCGTTTCAAAGGAGTGTTTGATGTTTACTTATGCCAGTAAAAGAAAATAGACCCTGAAATAAAAAGACTGGTACAAACAGTAGAAGCTGAATATATAGTACTAGATAAATAATAGGAGTGAGATCTCCTTTCAGTAATTTCACATGCTAGCTTTTAAGTGTTAATCTGCTTTCAGGTTTTGTTGCTGTTTATGAAGAATTTGGCATAAATAAAATTCTCCCAAAGATATGTGGCCTACCAGTCCTACGTGTTGCTTGTTTAGAATAGTGTCTTTCATCCAGATATGAGCATGCTACCAGGGCAGGCTCAGAGTCAGAGCCTCTTTGCATAGGCTGTATGCTGTGAATAGCTGTTCAAAAGAACTTTCTTTGTCAGCCTTCTAAATGTGACATTGGTTTAAACCTTTTTTTTTGGTATGAGGTTTGTGTGCTGTCCGAGCTGCTGTTGCTGTGCTAGTATCTATCTGATTAGGAAGACTTCCTAAATTGCTAATCTTTCCTCTTCTCTGACTGTGGGTTTAATTGATTTGCAAACAATTCTACTTCATTTGTTGCCCAAGTGAAGCTTGTATCTGGAAGTTTGGTTGCTGCTATGGGAGTGAGCAGAGCTGTACAGCTTAATCAAACAACCTTCTGTTTGGGTGGTGAATGATTCCTGTTACTAGAGCCACTGAGAATATCTTGGTCTGACCAGTTAATGGAGGGCAATTCCCCGTGGTGCCAGAAGGGTGGGTGCAGGCTGACACACTGTGTAATTGCAGTCCTACAGAGGAAAACTAATGAGGAGCCTTATTCTCCTCATTAGCTGGGAACCTTCAGCTGTCATTGAAGTCAGAGTTTCTTGGCACTGATGAAAACATCTCATAGCTGTGAATCTTGAAGCACTCTGGTGGTGAGAACAGAGTGTGTATGTTGTTAGAGAGCTGAAGCGTGTGACCCATCTACCTTACAGCCTCCTGCTTCGTGCCAGCTGCATGGGGACAGAGGTGGCTTTCAGCCCTTCTCCTTGCACAGCAGTATGCCCTCCAGAAGGGTGCCCTTGGCAGGAGGCAGCTCCACAGCGGGTTTCACTGGCTCCATAAAAATGCTGCTGCCGCCGACGTGCTTGTCTGGTGTTTCCTTTGTTGCCATAGGGTTTTCTCTGCTGGGAAGCAAGGACACACAGTAATGTTTTGATGTCTTTCAGTGGACTTATAAAATGAAGCTGTATACCAAATCCCCTGGTACTGGAAGTATCTGTATATTAAAGATGATTGAATAAACACCTTCTGTTATGTTGAAACTAATAAAGGAAGTCTACTAACGGGTTTCTGTCTTACTGGAGCACAGGCATAGCTGAACCTTCACTGGTTTCTGTTGTGTTTTGGTTTGTTTCTGGCAGCTAGACTTCTGTGTTACCTTGTCTGCTGGGGTAGAGATGGGAGAGAGCAGCCATCATTAGGTCACTTCATTTTTGAAAGGTTTCACACAAGTTGAGACTACCAGGCTAAATAGTCGTTATTTATTTAAATTAATTAGCAGTACTTGAATTAAAAATAAACAACAAAAACCCCAAAGTGAACTCAAACCAACCAACTCAGTCAAACTTGCTCACTCTTCTTGCTCTTTCTGTGAATTACAGACGGTTTTCTGTAGCTTTAAGTCATTTGGCCCGTGAAGCAGCACAGGTACCGTGGGTACCTGGGTCACAGTACAGTGGTTACAGCCTGCCCTGTTCAGGGTATGCCTGCCTGAGAGTACATTGTGTGAGGTAGTTGCTTAACCCACAGGGTGCTGCCTAGGGGAAGGTCCTGTAAAGCAGCCATTGCTCTGTGGTCTCATTGGAAATAGCAGCTAAAGCCAGGCAGAACTGAAATGTCAGTCATCTGATTTACAGGGGAGGAAAAAACACCCAAAAACTCTTAGTAAAGCCTCTTTTTTAAAAAATATTTGCTCCATAGCCTTAGCAAAGTACATGTAACAGCTTCTGATTTGAGTATTCAAGAGCTCTCCTGCACTCTTTCTGGCTTTAAATAACTGGCTTTTCTTTCAAAGTCTGAATTTAAGCACTTGATTATCAAGAAGTTTGACAAGCTTGTACCTTAATTTGACTAAATGTGTTGGAGCTAGTGATTTCATTTTTTTTTAACTTTCTTCTTTTCATCCTAGTAGAGCTTTTGCTAAATTATATGGCTGCCTCAGCTGGGAGCTTGCTATGTTAATTTAATAAGCAGTTAGAATAATCTAGAAAAACCTGGTCTTAACTGGCAGCCCACAGGGAGGATTTGGTGGAATAACTCCAGAGTTTTGCTTTGGAAGGTATAGGAAACACCTCTTAGGGCAGCACATAAAGTCAAATAGATGATCCTTTTCAGTGCTATGCAGCTGGCAGTCGTCAGGCTGTCTGGAAATGCAAGAATCCAGGTTCACCTTGGAGTTTCTTGCTGGCCATGCCAGTACAGCATTCCAGGTAATAGGAACAAGGTTAACAAGGCTTATTTAGTGCTTGTGTGTGTAAGATATTTGGGATTCTGATTTGACAGCTGATCCTTCAAATCCTTTTATTATCTTCTGTGGATGCAGACTTTCTCGCATTGCATGCCCTCTGCCTGGACCTTTGGGTTGCCTTAGTTCTGTGAGGGTGCTGTATATCAGCTTATCAAAACCCTTCCTTTGGTCACACAGGGCTCATGGCTAGATTAACAAAGCCTTCTACCCCCGAGGAGTCCCAGCATCTAGCATACCTTTCTGTACCTAGAACTGTGATCCAGGACATGTTCTCCTTACCTGTATATGTATGTAGAAAACGGGCAAAAAGCAAAGCTGTCTTGACTTTGAAACAGACTGCAGTGTGATTGCATTGTTAGTTCAACCTGCTGTAAAAGTCTTGTGTGTTGAAAACAGTGTTCTTTGTTTCTCTTTCAGTCTCTGTTGGAAAAGTTCTTGATCCCTAATGCTTCGCAAGCAGAAAGTAAAGTTTTCTATTTGAAAATGAAAGGCGACTACTACCGCTACTTGGCTGAGGTGGCTGCTGGAGATGACAAGAAAGGTACCGTATGTCAGCTTGAGGAGAAATACTGGCACATAGGATTGCTTTTGCCAGTCTTGGAATAATGTAAATCTCTCTAGTAATGGGCTTCTGTTTTCTTCAGAAAACATAGGTTGTTAGCTTTCAAATTAGTTGCAGAATTTTCCACTTGCCTGTGCTGTTGTAAGGAGGGAACAGGTGTTCAGTCATGAAACCTTGAAACCATCTCCAGTTTATGCATGCACACATCTGGTTTATCACTGAAGTCAAGGTTTATGCAGGAGCCTGGCCGAGTGTTACTGATTCGCTTCTTTACAGGGGGACAAAGCCTTGTAGCTTCCTGAAGTCCTGTTTGTGCCACTTCTGCATTTCTGCAGAATACAAAAAGTCTGTAGGTTCAGTGAGCAGCGAGACTATAAACCACCTGGAGAAGAAAAGGGTTGATAAAATTAACCTTACTGCTAGGATAATTCCTTCCATAACCATGGATGCCTTAACAATTGGTTTTTAAGTTGCTTGTATCCCTGCATAAGCAGCTTGACATAATTGCAGGTAAGTTGCTTTCACCCTAAATTTACCTAGAAAAGTTAATATAAGGTGGCACTTAATATATTGGGCGTCTTAACTGCTGCAGTTGGAGAAACTCTAACAACATGCTCCAGTTCAGAACTATACATCCTGTGTAGGTACAGCACGTTGCAAAGCATTGTCTCCTGGAACCAGTTTAGGACTGGTGGCCATGAAGAGCAGCATGCTTCAGCATAGAGCCCCGTCCAGTAGTTTCTGCCAGCCCTGAGCTGTTTCTTGCAGTCTCAGTTTAGTCTGCGCTCAGTCTGTGGAATTATGGGATGCTTTAGAGTGCACAGACAAATCTGAATGCTTGTACTTGGGACCCTCTGGGATTACTGAGCTAATGCTCAGCAGCACTCAGCCTTTTCCTAGGATTGTCAGGGTTAAACATGCGGTGGCCCTGTGGCCTTGTGCTGCTCTCAAACTGGTTAGTTCTCCCAGTACCATACAGAGGGATGCCTGCACACCTTCACAGAAGCTACCCTGAGTTGGGTGTAGAGGTGAAACAGACTTGGAGTAATTTCAGGGGGACAGAGGTGTCAGTTTCAGCCACGTTATGTAGGGTAGCCCAGTTTCCCTGGGATGCCGGATAAAGGGGAGTTAAAGATGCTGAGTCTTAGTATAATAGGACTTTATTTGACTCTGCTTTTACTGTGTGCCAACTGACCTGGTGACTTGGTGACTGGAGAATTATGTGTTACCAGTACTTTAGCTCTGTTACCGTACAGAGACTAATTATATTTTCCTTTCAGTTCACATGTGTAGAAGGTACAATATTTTGAGTCCCAAAGTTTCTTTTTCTGTTGAGAATTAAGTTTGCAGGCTCTGAAATTAGATGGTGAAATTCTATGTTTAAAGTGGCTTTGAAGTTCATTTTTATTTAACCAAGTCTCCTGGCTGAGCAGTTTCTAGTGGGTTTCCAGATGAAGGGAGTTTTTTTGAAAGCCCATCTAGCTCATAGTTGCTATGGCTCCGAAGCTTAAGATACTATTTTTATTTTTTCCCCTTTAAGTGTTCCATCTCACAGGCTTTTCCTGTATGCTGTTTGTGACCTTGAAGAAGAGCAGTTGATAATTAATTATTGTTTACAAAATAATGCCTGTTTAGTTGGATAGTATTCTTTTGGCCTTTTGCAGTATATAACAGCAACAGTAAAGCTTCAGACTCTAGGAACTGGATTTCTGTCTTCATATACCAGATGATTTCTTTTCTCCACTGGGGTTTTCTTACTGCAGTCTGGTGGAGAGGAATGTCAAGCAGGTACCTCACCCTGCTATTTTAGTCTTGAACTTTGGAACTGTATACTTGCTAAAGAATTCAGGGTTAAAATCTAGCCACTTTGTTTTTTAAGCTGGGTGACTGATTTTAAAATTAACAGAATACATCATATTTTGTACTAAATTCCCAGAATCACTGTTCAAAAGTTAATTGTATTTTCTCAAATAAGGAGGGGGGTGGGGAAAAAAAGCTCTTTTAAAAATTATTTATGCGGAGTTCAGGTGCTTCTGACTTGGATACTGATTTGGTTTTGAGTTCTTCACCAGACATTCCTTTACTTTTGATGACATGTGACTGGCTGCTCTTGGCAGCTTCTCTAGTTCAAATGTTGGGGTTGGAATCCTTTCGCATCTGAATTGAGTGACTTCCTGCCCACCTTTTCCTCAGATGCTGTGAAGAGCTTCGGGGAGCGCAGGAACAATGGTCCCTTTGTGCTCAGTGTCTCCTGCCTCCTGCAGTCACCAGGGGCATAGTCCAGCCTGCGGGCTGTGCGGGCTGTGGTCTCTGACCTGCGCAGGCACAATCTGCTCGAAGTTCATGTGTGTTCAGTGAGCATGGGAACTGTTGAGCTCTTCGATCTTGGTAGACACAATAGAGGAGGGTTTGTTCACCAAGCATTCACAACATGTATGGTCGAACCAACTAAGAGAATGGCAGGACGTTAATCTCTGAAAACGAGACCTGTTGTTAATTTTTCTCACTTACTTCAAAGTTTACAGGTAGTGGAATGTTTTAAGTTAGGTGAAAATGCTTTCTGTATCTCCACTGGAAATGGAACTTTGTTGGAAGTTTTTAAAAATATGTACTTAATTGGGGTTGAGGTATGCCACATGTTATTTCCCAAACATTTTGAATGGGAATTCACAGGTGACTGTTACTGAAAGGGTTCAGCATGATAGGCAAAGCTCATCAGTGTTTTCTGTGACCAAAATGTGATCTGTAACACTTTGTGGTATTTAAAGCCATTGAAATGACAGTATTGCCTCAGACCTGTGTGTAGTTAAAACCCGTTTTGTTCCTCTATATGTAGGCTGTGGGGTTTATATTCCTGAAGTGCTACAGAGCTGCTGCAAACATTTGTAGAGGCAAGTAGTTACCAGGTGGCAGGGAGAGACTCAAACCTGTGATTTGGGCAGTGACAACTTCTTTTTTTAAAAAAAATCAAATGTAATTTAGTAAAATCTTCATAAAATAGCAGTTTGTTAGGCAAAGTGCTCATTGACAGGCGTTCACTCTCAACATACTTGGTTCATGCAAGCGTGAACACAGTCCCGATTGTGTGTCTGAATACAGTATGTGAATTAATTACTTGTTGTGGGTTTTGTGTGTTTGTTTTTTCCCCAAAGGGATAGTGGAGCAATCACAACAAGCATATCAAGAAGCTTTTGAAATCAGTAAAAAGGAGATGCAGCCAACACATCCTATCAGATTAGGTCTGGCTCTAAACTTCTCCGTGTTTTATTATGAGATTCTTAATTCCCCGGAGAAAGCCTGTTCCCTTGCAAAAACGGTAAGTCTAAGGGGGAGAGAAAACCCATTTCTGCTGTTTGCATAACCTTTTGTCGCATGGCCAATGGAGTTGTTTGTTTTTATAACACTAGGCTTTTGATGAAGCAATTGCTGAACTTGATACATTAAGTGAAGAGTCATACAAAGACAGCACGCTAATAATGCAGTTACTGAGAGACAACTTGACAGTGAGTATCGTTAAAATATGCCTATTGTTAATAAGGGGGTATGTCTTTGTGGCACTCCCTTGTCCTGTTCGCTCTTGGCTGTGGAGCTGTCATTTACTTACAGATGGGCTTACATCTTTCTCCTGCCTGGTCTTTCTTTTTTGCTGCATGCTAATTAACGCGGGTTTCTGACATGACAAATGACCAAACTCTTCAGATGATTTTTTTATTCAAGGAATCTAGGATGTTGAGGAGCTGCAGTGTTGGCTGTGACTAGCAAAGCTATTATCTTTTGTTAAGCAGCATTTGAGAATACCCTTGCATTTGCCTCTTCAAAACTTATGTCCAATTCCCCATGGCTTAGTCTGTGTGATTGCATGTGCAAGGAACAGATCCTGCATGAAAATCACAGAGCCACAAGTCCTTTTAAGGGCCTGTCGTTTGGGATTTTTTGCTTGGTTTTAATTTGGGGAAAGCTGAAATTGGAATCAGTGCTAGCCAGGCTATTTCCATGGCAGTCATAAAACAACTGGCTTAATTGTTGTCTTTTCCTTGGACTCAGCTGTCTGTGGTGTAAATTATGGGGCTGGGTTGAGTTGCTCTGTCAGTAATCGAAATCTTCATCTTGGGGGGGGACCTTTTTAATCTACTTTGACCTTTAAAACTGGCAAAGATAAACATCTAAAGCAAATGAAACAGTAAATGCAAGCAAACATGCAACAGTGTAATTAATGGCACAGTTCACTCCCCGGTCGTCACTGGGGTGGGGGGGCAGGGAGGGGAGAGCTGCAAGCAAGGTCTGAAGAGGGTTTACATCTGGCAACGGCATCAGACGTTCACAGAAGAGTTGGGCTTCTTTTAACATGGTAGAAGCAAAGTTGTGCAGTTGCATAAAATCAGAGCTGCTGTATTTTCCGCTTCTGTTTCTGACACCTTATTTCCCTGCTCCTGGGAGCCCTTTCCACTACAATGGCAACTAAACGCTACTGAAGAAAACTCCTTGTGATTGTTCCAGCTGTTGCTTACAAAACAAATGGAAGAGATTTCTCAACCTCTGTATTGGAGACAGATACAGGGTTGGCATCACTCTCAATGTGTGTACTGTACCCTTTGTGAGATCGCTCAAGAGCTGCCCTCTGAATGAGTGGCATTGAAATAGTGAATAGAAGCTGACTTTAATTGCTGGCCTCCCAGTAAAAATAATGTAAAGCTTGTCATAACAAATTGTTTCATGTAAGAGCAAAAGCTGGACTGAGCTCCCATAGTGTGAGAGTTACGGTGCTAGGCCTGATAAGTGACGTGAGCTTTCCACTATAAGGGACAAAGCTGCAGACAGCTGCAGGATTCTATATTCTTGAGTGAATGATGTGTTTTGCCTTAAGCCCTTAGTGTGACCTGTACAAGCTTGTGGATTCCATGTTTTTACACAGCTTCTCAAGGTAGAAAATGAAGTTTGGCTGTATGGGGGGGCTGACAAAGACTGCAGTGAACTCTAACTGTAAAGAAGGTCCATTTCGCTAGTCAGGCAGGTCTGTTAGAAAGGCTTTTGAGAGTGATTCAGTGCACTGATCAGTTGTGGACAGGAGTGGTTTCCTCAGTTGTTGACTCTTCCTACGCTGAGTCTTGCACAGCTGAGGAACGGTCTCTGTTCACTTTCATTGTGGACTGAGGGCGAGGAAGCGTTCGGAGGGTTTAACGCATCGGGTCAGAATCAGTTTTACTGGGACTGCTACATAATCCCTTCTTTGTTTTCTTCAAAAAACAAAACACACAAAAAGGGCATCCCTTCCTCCTAAGGGTTTGTTGGGTTTCTTTCCTCAGCAAATGGTGTTAAACTGTGCTTTTAATTGGTAATTTTCCTTTCATACCCATCAGGCCTTTTTTATTTAACGAATAAAGGCGTGCATATCCCTAGGTACTCCAGAGATGAGGATTTAGGATAGAAGCACCTGATAAAAATCTAATTAGAAGCATTCTTACTAACTGTTCCTTACAAGGATAGCACTGGAGAATACCGTAATATTCTAACAACGTGGTATTGAATGTAGTGCAGGGGCTAGAAACTGGCACATATGCTGCAGTCTCCAGTAAATGAGCTTGTTGCTTAATGCCTTCAGCAAGGAACATGCAGTGCAGATACCGTGTGTTACATTCAGAGCAAGAACAAAGCTACTTGTGCAGGTTTCTCTGTTATCTTGTACTCCTGGAAAGGATAAAGTGTTTCTGATGACAGATTTTTTTATTATTTTATTTTTTAGCATCTTGTGAGACCTTAGCGTGGGTAGAGAGTAGGCTGTGCATAGAGAATGAGTTATTCTTGGGTTTTGCCACCTTATGCTATAGAGCGTGGAGGATTCAGTTAATGCTGCTGTAACTCCATAAAGTGAGAAGAGATTACAAATCACACGGGGCTGGTAATCGTTTGGCAGCAGTGAGTGTGGAGAAGTAGTTACAGACTGATTTCTGTGGCCTGCGTGTTGCTCTGGAACTGATGCTCAGTTTCCTTAGCTGGTACTGAATCTTGATATATGAATCCTTAGTAGGATTATTTTTTTAATGGAGCTGAAAATGAAACGTTGTGCACACTGCATGTTTAGCATGATTTCTTCCCTCCTTGCCCCACCCTTCAAATTTGGAAACTCTGTGTTCCAAACTCTGCTCCTTCAGAAAGAAGCATAAAGCTCTCTGGAGGAAAAAGTACAAATCCACAGGAAGCCAAGTGGTCTTAGCTCCAGATTCTTGTCTCTGCTGTGTAGGTCTCATTCTTACCTGCTCTTAACTGTATTTTAGTGAGCCATGTGGATGGGAGGCTTTGGTTTGGACTGCTCATGAACTTCCTCAAGAAATGCAGTGTGGGGCTGACTCACCTAAGACTGCATTTCCAGTTCCCTGGTGTGTAGAAGTAACAGCAGTTTCCCTATTTCTCTTTACAAGAGAGCAGAAAATACTAACACTAACGTGTGCTTTTCCCTGTGGTGCTTTGTAGGACCTCTTGTGAAATTAAGTAGGCTTTCCATTTAATAATTCCTCGCTAATTATTATTCATAAATGTCAACATCTTATGTATTCTGCTCGTTTTTCTTTCCCAAACAGTTGTGGACATCGGATACCCAAGGAGACGAAGCCGAAGCAGGAGAAGGAGGGGAGAATTAACCAGCCTTCCAATTTCCGTCTGCCTCATTCTGAAATTTACACAGTAGACCATTTGTCATCCATGCTGTCCCACAAATAGTTTTTGTTTACGATTTGACAGGTTTATGTTACTTCTATTTGGATTTCTATATTTCCCATGTGGTTTTGTTTAATATTAGGGGAATAGAGCCAGTTAACATTTGGGGAATTTATCTGTTTTCATCTGAGATGGCCAATATAGGGTTGTGAAATTTTTATACGAGTTTTACATGTTTGGCATAGTACTTTTGGTACATTGTGGCTTCCCACAAGGCCAGTGTTAAAACAGCTTTCTATGTCAAGCAAAGGCGACTGCTTGCATATTGGTCTGTCATGATGGAAAAAAGGGATCATCAGTTGCAGCCACAGGTGTAGTTGGGGTGAGTGGTGGGGCTGGAGCACACACACACACGGCTGTGGGGAAGCTGATGTGCCACAGGTACCGCGTGTCACGCCAGCACGTGAAGCCTGTGGGGTGTCGCGGTGGCGTGTGCATCTCTGATTGCGGCTGACGCGTTCCTTAGGCAGTTTGATAACCCGCTCGACTTTCTCTAGAGGAGGACAGAGAAACGGTTCACATTCCATTATTTGTAAAGTTACCTGCTGTTGCTTTCATTATTTTTGCTACACATTTTATTTGTATTTAAATGGTTTAAGCAACCTAAGAACAAATGTACAAGTAAAGATGCAGTAAAAAATGAATCGCTTGATATCCATAATGACACTGTATATCGAGCACAGCAGTAAAACAAAAGCCCATGTATTTAACTTTTTTAGGTTTTTTGCTTTTGTGATTTTTTTTTGATACTTGCCTAACATGCATGTGCTGTAAAAATAGTTAACAGGGAAATAACTTGAGATGATGGCTAGCTTTGTTTAATGTCTTACGAAATTTTCATGAACAATCCAAGCATAACTGTTCAGAACATGTGTATTAAGTTGATGTAAGTGGAATAAAAGTTTTATGAATGGACTTTTCAACTACCTTTGGTGTAGCTTTCATGTGATCTGTCTTCCCACACATTTTAGAGCAATGGTAGTATTGCACACAAATTCAATAGGGAGGTATTTTTATTGTGGAAAATCTTAATACACATTTAGGCATTTAGTTAATTCCAGGAAGTCAAGACTGAGTACTTTATACCCGATTTTAAGATTGCTCTAATTTCAATTTTCAGATACCTACAGCTTCCTGACTGTCCAGCTGGTGCTCTGGGGGTACTTTAACAAGTGTACGGTCCCTGGGCCTAAGAAGCAAAAGGCATACGAAGCTCTTTAAGAGCTGACCTTTGGAATAGGTCTCATTATATGGACACCCATAGCTCACTGCTGGTAGCTCTTCCAAAGAGAACTGAGCAGGAGCCTCCACCGAGTTCAGAGGGTTCAGACACTGCACCTCAGCTTGTGGAAAGGCTCCCCTGAGTAACAGTGTGCTCTCTTCCCTCATCCCCACTGAGGTCTGAATAACTGTGGCATATGTGGGTATTTGGTTTGAAACGGGAATAATTACAGGGAAATTTTTAGTGTCACATCTCTGTCAAGAACTTGAGACTACTGGAAAATAATTGAACTGTATTAAAATATTCTTGTTGTATTTATGTAGTCAACATAAGGGAAGCTTGAGTGGCCTTTCTCTCGATTGAGCTGCACCTGCATAGTGTAAGTATCTTCTAGTTCTAGATAATCTTCACCCAAGTAACAGTTATCCTGGGGTCACCAGGCTAACCTGATACCTGGAAGAATAGATGAGCCAAGTCACTGAACATGAGCACCATCACTTCACCCTTTTGCACATGCAGAGGACTTCAGCAAGGCACAGGTCTGACTTCTAAGAAGTTCAGTGTAGAGTTTCTTTTGTATTAAAAAAAGTTAAATACATTTGATGGTTGTATTCAGGATGGGATGTGCCATTTCTAGATGCAGCTGAGCCCGTTGTCCCAGAATTTGAGGGTCGAGATCAGTAGAAAAGGTGGGTAGGATAATCTTAAAGTAGTTGGCACGCTAGTCACCTTTTCTAGAATTGAAAGCTAATAATCTGTTATAATGGGTAATAAAAATTAGAATCTGATTAAGAACAGGAAGAAGGGAAGAACGCGGAGGGCAAAGGTTAATGAGGCTTGCTAAGGGAGAATTCAGTATATCCCTCAATTACCACTGAAAAAAATAACAATGACTTTAATATATGAATGAGCTTGCCAAAAGGAAAAAGCAGTAATCAAATACATTTACAAAACAAGGCCACATTCCAGGCTGTAAGCAAGGCAAGCTGGCAAACCATGACTAAAAAATTCCTTTGGGGATGTTGGATCCACTTTTAGAAAGGAAAGGCCACGCTCACTGCAGCAAATGTGAGCCATGTCTCTTGGAAAGGCTTTAATGGAGATGCTGCCTGCTTCCCTCACTGAAAGGGCTGGGCTTTCCAGCCTCATCGTGACTTTGCTCTGAGCATTTAAATTGAAGCTGTACAAAACAACATGACCTGGAAGTGCCTTTTGGGGGGTTTAGTATTTTTGTTTGTGTGGGTTTGAGTTTTGTTTCTTTTCGGTTTGTTTTTTTAAACTTTATTCAAAATGAGTTGGATAAAGTTTTGATTTAGCAGGGTTCTGTAAAGTTATTTCACGTACCTGGAGAAATCAAGGCCTTAATTAAAAAGCTCATAATGAAATAAGGACTGGTGGAATACAGCCGAAGAAACACCGTGCTCTTGTGCCTTTAAGCACAGAATATGAATGTACCTTGCATAGGAGGTCAGTGGGGCTTTTTTGGTGGGGAGGTTGGTTTTGGGGGTGTATGGGTTTTCTGTGGGTTTTGGGGTTTGGTGTGGGTGTTTGTTAGGAGCCGCTTTCTTTAACTTCAGTACTGAAGTGGGTCTTTTAAAGGTCAGAAGGTTCACCTCTGAGTCTTCATGTCCTCGGTCCCTCCGCTCGAGTGACCCACATGCTTGATCACGGGAACAGAATAACCCTGGACTGTGTGGTCAGCCCCCCTCCCCCAGGATCACAGGCACCACCCGTGCACAGCTTTAGTCTTCGTGCTGACACTGAAGACCCTCCAGAGCTCTGTGGCTGCTGCTTGACATGCAGCTCGTACCCCAGTCTGCAGTGGGACCTCCGGCTTTGTTGAGCAGAAAAGGCTCAGAGCGGCCTCGAGCTCCCGGAGCCGTGGGCGCTGTGGTGACGCCGCCGTGCGTGACGCGATTCCTGCGGCAGCCGCGTGGCCCTTGGGAGCTGCGCACCAGGCGGCGCAGGCGCAGGCTGAGGGGCCGGGCAGCCAAAGGTGGGAGGGGGCGTCAAACCGAACCGGCTGTGGGGCCGGGCGCAGCCTCGCACCCGCCTTCTGCTTCGGGTCCTTTGGAAGGCAGGTGGCTGGGAGCTGCACCTGCTGTTGGTAAGCACTGTCTGTGTGACTGGGAATGCTTCCTTATTCCAGTACTTTCTGTCTCAGAGGGATCCTGGCAGGCTGGTGTTTCCAGATTCTAAATGGAGGAGGGAAGGAAGGACAGCTCTGTGGATAAGGAAATGTATTGGAAGTCAAGATTTAGCCTCTCTTCCCAAGATGGGATCTTTTTTTATGGTAAGTAGCTTTATTTTCTTCTGAGGGACAGCTAAAGGTTGTTGGAAGAAGCCTTTTGGAGACCCCTGCCCTGGTTTCAGCAGGGATAAAGTCATGTTGTTCTTGCAGCTGGTGTAGTGCTGTGGTTTGGAGGTAGGATGAAAGCTGCGCCCATAACACACGGATGGATTTAGTTGGGGCCAAGCAGTCAGGGACTTTTCAGCTTCTCATGCTGCTCCCCTAATGAAGCTGGAAGGAGGCACAGCCAGGACAGCTGACTCAAACTGCCCAAAGAGGTATTTCCATAGCATATACATCATGCTCCATGTAAAACCAGGGAGTTGGCCAGGAGGCAGTTTGGCTCAGGAATGAGTATTATTCAGGAGGCAGTGAGATGTACGTCCCTTCTTTGGTATGTTCTTTTATCACTTACCTTACTTTCTTCTTTTGCTGCCCTATCAAACTGCTTTTATCTCAAGGTGAGTTTTACCTTTCTCACTCTCTCCCCCGTTGCTCTGGGAGGGTCAGCAAAGGGCTCTGTGCTGCTTGCAGCTGCTTCCAGGGCTGAACCAGTGGTTACCCAAATACCTGTCCCACTGGTGTGGCCTTGAGGTGCCTCAACACTTGAGTAAGAAACATGCTGAAAGTAAAAAATACTCAGCACAATCTCTGCAGCCTTTGAGCTGGAATCAAGGGTGTGGCATTCATCTTGGGGATATAACTGAAAAGAAGCTTTTTGCCCACCCCACCCTCGGACAGAATGAGTATTACCTGTCAGCTACAGCTGTAGGGGCTGCTGGTTGCCATGAGTCAGATCCAAACGTGCTTTTTGACCCTTGAGGTTACTAATTGTACAGTAAAGGTTGCTTGATTCATTTATTCCTTTGTTTTAATGTAACAAAATCATTTGCCTTAAGGGTTCTTTGCTTTTTCCCTATTGTAGCCTAGTCTGAAATAACAAAAAAAAGACCCAATTTAAATCTGCCAGGTGCTAATTGCCATAACAATTACCTGGTCTTTAAAAAAACCTGAAATATGCATGACAAAAGACAACTTCGATGTGAATCCAGAAAATGAAGCTGTCCCCAAGCTCTGCTTTTGATGGACGAGTGACAGGAAAGTGCTCCAAAGATTTCCTGTCCCGGGTGAGCCAGTCTCTGGCTCAAAGCAGAAAAGCTGAGGCTGCTCTCTGGGTTTGGGACTGAGGGACCTGTCGGGTTGGTGTGGTTTTACCAGGATCAGCACTTCTCACTGTCGTTAGTTGTTCAAATTGTGGGTCAGATTCTTTTTTACCTTCTCCTCACACCGAGCAGAGAGGAAGACTGATCCCCAACCTTGTGCCACAGAGCCTGGTGCTCGTCCATCGCAATGAGCATTTTTTAAGAGGCTCATTATAGTTCAACCTTCTGGGACAGGGTAGTTAAGCTGTTTTGCTGTTAATGCTAAGCTGTTTAGCATCAGCATATCTAATTCCAACTCCTACTGCCAAAAGGAACCAGAGAACCCTTCTAGGTCAGTGAGTTTGTCTCTGGATTACCAGCCAGTGGCATTCCATGAATGAGAGCGTTTCTGAGCGAAGACAAGGATGTACCGTGGCCTCAGTTAGTTGCTTACCGTGGGTGACCAGAGGCTGTGGGGCTGCAGGGTTTGTAGGGAAACCTCTGAGTTTCAGCAAACGGTCTGTGTGTGCATTCTGAGACCTGGCAGCGTTTCTGTACTCAGTTCCACAGTTCTGTTCGAGGCAGAGAAGGCTGGTTCCTTGATGCTTACAGATGAGGTTTCACCTGGGCTGGGCGATGTCAGGCATTTCAGTGTGAATCCAGACCGTTCCCCTCCTGTCTTCTCATCCTGCCACCTGTCCATGAGCAGTGGCCATGAAGGGGTGACAGGTTCTCACACTGGAGTGGAAAATGACTCTGTTCCCACAGCAAAGTGCTTACCTCTTCACAGGAGTCTAAGTCCGTTACCTTGAGTGACAAACAGCCATGAGTGATTTCCTCCAAGACGAAGCAGGTTGATGGTCAGTCTGAAATTCTAGCTCAGCTTAAACTTTAGTCCTGACCTACCAAGGCAGAAGGATGGGTTTTTCTTCCTGCTGCCCATCGGTGCTATTAAAGAAGTCTGAACTTTTGCATGGCGAACTTTGTCCGTCTTACCCCCAGTCTGTTCTGTCAGGCTTTGAAGTCCATGGTGTGCCAAGCAGTGCCAGAGAAGGTGGCAGAGCTGGGGCTAGGGACACAGCTTGGTGTTAAAGGTTGGGGAACACAAGGGTGCTGTTACGCGGTCGGGAGGGTGACTGTTCATTTTAAGACAAATGCAAACGGCAGCTTTGGCGGGTGAAGGAAATGCCAGTAACAACCCTACACCAAGAAGACGAGGGACTGCGTGTTGAGAGAGATAGGGAAGTGAGGCTGCAAGAATCTAACCTCAGAGCACTAGGAGGTTACACAACCCAGCTTCTGAGCCAGCCCCCGGGCACTTCAGTGAGGACAGAGTAGCCCAGTCAGTGGGGGGTTGTAGGACTGAGAAGCGTTTCACAAACTGTTCGCACATGGGCTTGATAAAGGAGAATTTATAGATGGAATGTGATGTAGAGAAATGGCCTGGACTTCGGCAACTGTGACCTGCAGAGAGAAGCAGAGCTCTTCCTCTCCCCCCAACCCTGCCTTTTTCTAAATGAAGAGTCTGTGTTAAGCATACTCCAGGCCCGTGTTGCTTACAGAACTGTGATGGGATTTCGGTTAAAATTTGGGCTTGGTTTTGCTGCTACACCCTGCTGTTCAGGTCATGAGGTTATAAGGGAACCTGTAAAATGACATCACCAGCGTGAAGGTACGGCGTGCTGCACAGATAGGGGTTTTAAAGGAAGTGTGTAATACAGATTTTTACTTTTCTTATCAAAACCCCGATGAGCTCTGGAGCGTGTCACACAGACTCAACAGCCTCTCCTTTTCCATTACTGCAGGAGCTTAAAACCAGTACTCTGAGGGGTCAGCAAAGGGACCTTTTGCTTCGGTGCCCATTGCAGTGATAGAACATGCACCAGAAATAATTCCTCCCTGCTCTTGAATCTGCAGCATGGCCAAGGCTTTGAACATGCTTGCAAAAGAAAACCAAAATCAGCCTTGATGGTCCCGATCGCAGTGTGTACAAGCCAAGGACAACCTCCAGCCATCACACCAGAGCTACCCACCTGTCACCTACCACCCGTGTCCCAGCTGCAGAGCAGAGGCAGTTCTCTGCCTTCCACAGCTCCTGCTATCTGGAGCAACTGCCAGGATGGACAAACCACTGAAGGAAGCCCTGGGAAGCAGATTGGGAGAGAGGTGTGGAATTGGCAAGCAGAAGGGGAAAGGGGGCTGATGGATTTTCAATGGGGGGAAAGGAAATAGGGTGGCATGTAGCAGAGAGTCTTCTTATGGTGGGATAAATGTATTAATAATGGGGGGGGGGAATCTTCACAGAAGTCCCTTGGTGATACTTTTGGTAGTACTTCTTGTTCCAAACCCATGGAAATAGAAAGGGTGGGTCCAAGATGCCTTCAGTCAAAGCGGGTTTAATTTGGGATGCCACCTGGAGGTGAAGTGAAAGGCTAAAACTGATGCCATGGGGAATATTTGGTGGTGGCAGGAAACTGGTATGTGTGGGGAGCAAGGGTGGCTTTGAATGATCACCACAATGAAGTTTGCAGCCTCACCAGGTTGTGCCTCATAAGTGTAAAAGAGCCACAGTGATCCATGAGTCACCCGCTCCTTTATCCTACTGATACGTAGGGACTGATAACAAAAGGAAGTGAAAAAGAAGTTGCTGTGCTGGTTTCAGCCACAAAGTTTTCTTAAAAAGAAATTTAAGTCAAAATTTTAAAAAAAATGGATTTCTCTGTCTCTGAATTCCCAGATTTTTCTTTTGCCCTATCAAGGTGATGAAACAAGATAGCAAATTACTGAATTGTCTGTTCACTCTCTTCTGGTGACACTGCAGCTATGGTATTTGGTTGCAAAACGAAGAGGAATGCTCTTCTTGCCCAGAGACGTTCAAGAGTTCGGTGTCCCTGTCCTATGTGACACCTGATTTTCAGGCTGTGCTGCTTCCCTGTCTCTAAGGAGCATCTTGACCGGGCAATAGGCGTGTTCAGCAGCTGTTGCTGAACATAGTTGTGCTCTGAGGGATGCATCTCCCCTGCCACTCGCTTCTCTGAAGCACGGCACAGGCTGGTTTTGGGGACGAGGCCCTGAAGGTCCCTGTGGGCGGGTGCAATGGGCACCTGAGCCATTTTTGCAGATTAGTCAGTTAACACATTATGGCCACTGAAGCTTTGGAGCAAGACAACCCTGTCTGAGGTGACAGTATGAGTGACGAGTCAGTGGGTGAGCTGAAGAGCCAGTCCAGAGCCGCTGGCAGAGCACGTGTTTATGGCCTCAGTCACTTATGGGATATTCCAAAATGATTCCCCAGAAATTCAGCTTGTTTGAGCCTGGAGGGTGATGGGACCAACCTCCTTCACCTGCCTGTCAGCTCCTCCTCTCCTTGCGAAGGCAGCGCGGGTGACAAACCTCCGAGGTGGATGGATCGGCTGCGAACATCCAGCGCAGACTGGTGATGACAAAGTTCACCCATCAGAGGTCAGCCAAACAGGCCAGCTCTGCTCTGCTGCAGGCACACCTGGAGCAGGTGTGCTCCAGTTTTGTGGTGCAGGAATAGAAAATGACATGTTCTTGGGAGGATAAAGAGGAAGCCTGAACTCTCTCCTCTGTCCCTAAAAGCCGTCCCTGAAGGTCGCAGTGGAGACATTGGTGAGCAGATTGAAGGTGGCTGCCCGCCTTGCTCCTGCTCCTGTTCCCTGGATAAAGGATGGATTTCAGTCTGCAGAGCTGGCAGGTTTGACATTCATATAAGGGATATTTTAATTGAAAAAGTTTCTTAAAACATTTATTATTCAAGCAAGAAACTTCTGACAGGAAATCACAGATGTTTTTGAGGAAATGTAAGATGAATTTGGAGCAGGCTTCATGCCACATCCTGAGCAAAAGCTACATCACACTCTCCCTAACAAGGTTCCAGGACAACTTAAAGAATCAATTTCAGTATCTTTCATGAGGAAATAAGATGTCCAGGAGGGACAAGCCAGATGACCTTTTCTCCATGCAAGAAATGTCTGTTACACTCTGATGATTTTATTTTCAGTTGTTAACCCTACAGAATGTGCTGTAATACTATTTTTTGTGATATTAGATTCTCATTAATTATGTCTCTTCTTTCATGTAGCATGTGCTAAGGTTTCCAGTTGTGTCATAGACTTCAACTCCTTGTGCTAAGACCATGTGCAGCTGAAGATAAAACTGAATTAGAAAACAAAAACCAAAAAGCAAAGCAGATTGAGAAGCCATCAGATACGCTGGTGCCATTTCAGCCACTCAGTGAGCAGGAAGTGAAATCTGCCTTTCAAAGAGTGGAGATGTTGCTTCTGTTGTTGATGGAAAAACAAGTGTTTCTGCAGTTACTTAGGAGCTACTGTTGAAAGTATCTGGCAGCCACCTTCAGCTGCTTCTCTGACAGAGCCTGAGGATGCTGTGTAGACGTCTGGTGGTTCTGTAGCTGAGGAGGGAGCACAAGGAGAAGGGTTTGTTTCTGCTCTGAATTGCCAGAAGAGAGAGAATTACCTGAGAGAAGAGGGAAATCTCTTAGGAGATGTTTGTGCTGTTGATAATGGCAACAAAACCTGCCTGGGCTCTAGAGAGGCATCCAAAATGCATGTCCGGGGGGGCTTATGCTCTCAGCTGTTGTGCAGGGCACCTACAGGTTCCCTGTGGCGGCTGGATGCGATGATGGAGCTCGTGTCTCTGTCTGTGGCTGCCTGGCAGCTCCAGCTGCTGTGTAACCTCAGCAGAGAATGGCCAGAGACCCGAGTACTAAACCTTGGCACCTGCAAGTAAGTGCTGCTGGCAGTCCACACTGAAACACCGTTCTGTGCAGTACAGAATGACCTGCCCTCTCTTAGCAGAGCAGCAATGTGTGTGTTTTCTGTCCAGAGATACCTGCAATCTTTCTTTTTGCCTGGCTCACAGGACAGCATCGCTGTCCCATCTCATGACAGCATGATCGGGTGTGGCACAGGAGGAGAAAGACGCTGGGCTCCCCAAATTCAATACTGCATCCAGCCTAATGGAGCATGGACAGTATCCCTCAACATCAAGCCATTAAAGAGGGCAAGGTGCTGAACCATAAAGCATCTAACCCTTTGACAGAGGAGACAGAGTGGGAGTGCCCCCTCTGCCTGCCTTCAGGAGCAGGCACTGGTGCACGGGCTGGAGGTAATCCCTGCCACCCCCTCTAAAGCCAGCAGAAAAGCAAGGGACCTTTGCCATGGCCGAGTGACCCCTCCCTGTAACAGGCATGGGGCAAACTGCACCTCCTGGAGATGCCTGTCTCTCCTTTGGCAGACAGATGCACCACAGATTTTGATGGCTGAAGTTAGAGGAGCTGCCCCTCCATATCCTGACTCGTGCCCACTGTTTCATGTGTGCAACCTTGTCTGCTGGCCCTGCCCCCCCTCCCCACTTCCCCCCCCCCCACACCACACCCCCCGTCAAACCCACACTGTATGTGCTTAAAAGCCTGTGTCCCCAGGAGCAGGCAGCCCCGGCAGCACTGCTGAGCTGACGTGCACAAGCAGTGCCCGAAAAAAAGGGCATCCCCTGCATGGCTGGCAAAGCCCATGTCAGGAGCAGGCAGGCTCTGAACCCCCTTGTTTTTGTAACCAGTCTCATCACTGCTGAGCAGCAGAGTAAATGCCAGGCAGCTCCTGCAGAACCCTTCGGGTTTGTCTGGCTTGTGTGCCTATTATGTGGCTGGGGCAGGAGGGCAGTGGAGCAAATCAGCTGCTACCTCTCCCTGTCCCCTGTGCCTGCAGACACCCTGGGGCCTCAAGAAGCTTTTTCTTACCAAAATCATAATCTCTGAATAAATAGAGAGGCTGGGTGGATAATAAACCCTTGATGTTTCAACCTGTCATACACAGAAAGTGGAGCACTAAAGCGAAATGAAATCATAAGTCATAGAATCACAGACTGGCTTGGGTTGGAAGGGACCTCAAAGATCATCTAGTTCCACCCCCCTGCCATGGGCAGGGACACCTCTCACCAGACCAGGCTGCTCAAGGCCCCATCCAACCTGGCCTTGAACACTGCCAGGGAGGGAGCAGCCACCACATCCCTGGGTAACCTGTGCCAGGGCCTCACCGTCCTTGTGCAGAATTTTTTCCTAATACCCAATGTAAATCTACCCCCTCTCATTTTAAAGCCATTCCTCCTCGTCCTGTCACTACAGAGTAAGTATGCAAGCAGAAAGAGCATTCAGGAAACCTGCAGCTGGGACCTGGGCGTCTTATTCTTACCATTGATTCGACGTTGTCCGTAGGACGCTGCTGCTGTCGGCACCGAGCGGTGCATGTCAGGACACTGACCTCGCCTTCACTGCAAAGGTGCAGAGAGGAGCCGCAGTCCTCACGTGCAGCTGCCCGTCAGGCAGAGTGGGCCTCTCTCCAGTTTCAGAGCTGCTGTGGTGCGCCCCATGCTTGGTGGGGAACTGGCTGTGTCTGAAATCAGTGGGGGTCTTGCTGTTGCCTTTCAGCACAGCCGGCTGGGAAGCTCGGCCAGGCCCAAAGCAGGCCTTCGCTTCCAAAGCAGCCAAGGCTGCAGTTTACACGGGAGGGAAAGATTTCCCGTTCTGCTGTGTTTGTTTCCAAGGGCACTGGGCTAACCTACACCTCTAGTTTCACAATCAGAGAACTGATGCAGCTGGAAAACCTTTGCTTGTAATTCATCTTTATTTTGTCCTGGACAGGGTCCCTGGTCACAAGGGCACAAAGACCCCAGTGTGGACACCAGAAGAGTATGGTACCACCCTTTCTGATCACAGCCTGTTAGGAAACCATGGGCTGCACATAGTGTGAGAGCCACGTGCAGTACTCAGCTTTTCCATCCCACAGAACAAAGGTGTGGGTCTTGTGAGCATCTCTGGCCTGAACCAGGCTGATTCACCCATGAGCCACCACCTGAAACAGGCCGTGGAGTGCTGAGTCCTGCCCTCTTGGTGCAAGATATAAGTAGTCATTGAGCTTCAACGTGTTTACGATGGTTTCTGTACCTGAAACTAGGTTAGGCATTGAAAAAGCACATTGCTTCATTATTATTTCCCCCCTAAGGGGAGAGGAAGGTGAACCTTCCGTTTGTAGACAATACATGTAAAGGGTTTTCATCAGTGGGTTGATCTCACCCTCGGTGTTGCCTTGTTACTTGACAGTAAACAATGTGCTGATGAGATCTCTTAACATTTGCCGCAAGAGTATGGGTTTAGAACATGCTGAGCTGGAGATAGAGGCACCGTGATGAGCTGGAGATAGAAGCCAAGTGATGTTGGTAAGGAAATGCCAGTATGTTGTATCAGACCAAGTTTAACTCATTAACATTGGGCAGAGCGTTTCTCAGGGCGTTTTCACTTGAGAATCTCTCATCAGGAGTGGTCAGGATCCAGAGTGAATCAACTGAATTTCACAGTTTCTAGTATTTGCTGTCTCCTATCAGGAGAGGGGGTGGGAGAAGGAGAGCAGGGAGTTAATTTGGTTTCCATTGCCCTGTGATGTTTTTTTCTATAAACCCACCACAACCCCACTGCGGATCCGGACTCTGGTGCCTCTTCCAGAGGCAGCACGGGATTGCTCCCGCTTGCCCAAAGCTCGCAGCATCACCTGCAGCTGCCTGCAAGGCAGGTATCACTGCTCATCAAGGCAAACCATGGTAACTGGAGAGAGGAAAGGAGTCCCTGGGGATTCTCAATATTCCAGAATCCCTGAAGTACATGTGCAGTGAGATAAAAAAAGCTGAATTCATTTTGCATTCGAATAAGTCCTTTGGCAAAGAACCTTCGATTCCCCACTCCAGAAGACTGGCAGCAACTGCCGCGCCATTGAAGAACAGCAAAATCCAGTGGCCGCTCTCACCTTAGATCAGAAGTCTGAGAATCTGCCTTTCAAAACACGGTGCTGGAGGGAAAAGTGTGATGGAGACGTGATGGCTGGACTGCAGCTCTTTGGAAGATGCCATGCTAAGCTGCTGTGGCTTTAGGCAGGGATAGCTTTAACTAGCGCTGAGGCAACTGGTGCTTGCATGGCAGAGGCGGGCTCCAGGCACCCACAGCCCCTGCTCTCTGCTCACAGCTGTCAGCCACTGGACCCTCTCCAAGACAGTGATGAGGAGGATGCTCTGCATGCCGAGGCCACAGTGAATGCCTGGGGAGGTCGAGGACCAGGGGGTGCGGCGGGGCACTCCTTCAGCGGCGAGAGGAGCGGCTGTCTGCCTGCGCTGAGGTTTGAGGAACTGGACGTGCTCATGTTGGAAATGAAATCCAAAGTGCCATTTGGGTTTTAGCAATAACTTACACTGCTGAAAGAGAGATCATGAGATCTTCTGAAGTTGTCTGTTTGTTTAAAACCCCCTGCCTGAAATGTGATGGATACTGCTCACAAAGATTGAGGCGACCACCCAGGAGTTAATATGATTAAGATCATTTATTCCTTTTGTAATTCTCCGAAAGCTTTCAGGTTCATCAAGTGAGCAGCGCCTGTTCCTTTTATCCTGAAATGCATACACCTACCTGCGCTCGCTGCATGTCACTTTGACAAAATACATTTTCTGAGCCTTATCTACATGGAAAAAAATCCAGATTATTATAAACATTTCAATTCACATCAAAAGCATTTTCACTTTGGAAGCATTTCTTTGTTATTTCCTACTTAGACTTTGCTGCTAAATCACAGCTGCTGGGAGGGGACCTGGCACCGCTGCTCAGCCTTCCCACCTACCACGGCTGAACTGGTGGGGTTTCCATTCCTGCATGGGGATGTTGGATCTGCCCATGGACGTGCACAAAATAGCCCCTGGACTGTCCCAGCTCAGAGCTTCAGCCCCAGGAGAGACGGGAAGTGCTGCAGGCTCTGGTGTCCCAGCATTGCTCGACCCAGGTTTGCCCACGTGTTGAGGGGAGAGACCATCCCTCCAGCCCCACTATGAGTGCCAATGACCAGAGATGAGAGATGATCACTGACACCTCGGCAGGGAGCCAGGAGGAAAGCAAGAGTGGGCAGCACTCAGCTCCTGCTGAAATGCAAGCTGGCCTGGCAACACACAGCCTCCTGCATCTGCTGGCCATCAGCCATCAGCACTCGGAGGCAGAAGCTGCGGGAGAGGTGCTGCTGGCACTAGGCGATGTCGGTGTGAACAGGCCTGGGGTGAGGAGACGTCTTGGTGCTGTGAGCTGTGCTGCTGGGACAGGGCCCGCCCCACTGCCTGTAGGAAGAGAGACCAGGCGTTCCTTTCCAAAGACGGAGCCCTGAGAAGGATGAGCAAACGCAGCTGCTGCAACGTCACCTGCAGAGCTGAGCTGTGGGAACACAGGACACGGCTGCAGCAAGAAGGGACACAGCCGCAGCGCACAGGTATGGAGATCATTGCGAGACAGCAGAGTGGCACCTGGCCTGGCCATGGGATTCCAGTGCTTATCCATGGGGAGGCTCTTCGGCAGCTTTTCCTTGTTCTGCCAGTAGTGTACTTGCTCGCAGTTGTGTCTCTGCACAGACCCTGCAGTCACTCAAGCTCTTACGTAAAGCAGTTACTGATTTCTCCAGGGACAAAGACCAGCCAGCCTCGGGGCGGCTCGGCTGAAGAAGCAAACCTGGCGGGGCCAAGATGGGCCGAGAGACCTGCCCGTGCCTGGCAGAGTGCCGGGTGCAGGCAGTGATGGAGGCTACACTGACAACAACAGGGCTTCTGCCTGTCCAGGGCTTGTCAGCAGAAGGAAAAAAAAAACCCATCCAGCGTGCTTTAAGCATGGCTGTGAGCCCGCAGGGCATCAGGCTGTGATGCCCTGTCGTGGTTTCACCCGGCTGAGGGCCAAGATCCATGCAGCTGCCTGCTCCTTAAAGGAAAAGAGCAGGTTAAAGGGAAGGGGAGGGGGGGTGAGAAGTAAGGGAAGGGAAAAGGAAGAGAAAGGGGCAAATAACCCCAAGATCAAGAAATTAAGAGGCCCGTGGGTTGGGATAAGGATAGTTTACTAAGATAATAGAAAGATACAATGTAACAATACTAACAGGACTTCAAAGCAAAAACATATGAAGCTGTTGATACACAATGCAGTTTCTCACCAAACCACACAACTCAGGCCGTGCCACCCAGAGCCGTCCCAGAACCCGACCGTCCCCCAAGAACCGCGCGTCCCGGAGCCGCCCCAGGCCTTCCTCCCATCAGCCCCCGATATCCTGGGCAGGACGTAACTGGCGTGGAATACTCTCTTTGGTCAGTTGGGTCACCTGTCCTGGCTTCGCCCCTCCTTTCTCATGAAGAGCTGAGAAAGTCCTTGACTGTCTGACAGCAACTAGAAACATCAGGGTGTTATCAGCACTACTCCCATTTTACTCTCAAACACACAATTCATCTGCTGTTACAAATGAAATTAACTCCATCCTGACCAAAACCAGGACATGCCCGCAGAGCATTGATCGGGCAGTGGGGCTGGTGCCAAGCTGCTCACCACATCCTTGTACTGCTCTCCTCCCTTGTGCCCATTGAATCCCCTTTGGGTCTCGCTGTGATGACCACACAAACTCTTCTGTCCTTCAGATTGGAGTGGGGCAGGCAGGGCTGTGACCTGTCCTGGCAGAGGCGATGCCACCTCCTACGCCTGGGGAGGAACAGCCCAGAACATTGGTACAGGCCGGGGCCAGGTGGCTGAGAAGCACAAGGCTTCTCATAGTGGCCTCCTGTGCTCTTCCACTCTTCCTTTCTTAAACAATTTGGGTTTCAAACACCTTAGTTTCTTGGCTAAGAAACTTAGATACTGCTCAACAGTTTGCATACTGCGGTGCTCAGCAACGCCCTATAGCACAGGGCTGCTCCCGGCGAGCGTGGGGCATCGGTGTGGTCGGCACTTGGAGCTGGTGGGTGGAAGCAGCCAGGCCAAGTGCACTGGGGACATGGGATGGTGAGGCCAGGACAGTCCACAGAAACTAAGCCAAAGGCTTCTGGATGGCTGCGTCTCACTGCCAGGAGTCATCCGCTCGCGCTCGGAGCCTCGTGCTGTCCTTGTCCCTGCCAGGTCTGTGTGTCATCTGGTTAAAAGGACAGGAGCACTTTGCTGGGAGTCCCACCCAGGCCACGCAGTGCCGTGACAGCCTGCCCAGGGCTCTCCTGGGTGTCTGCAGCATCAGAGACTGGCTAATTGAGTAATTGTACAAGGTAATTACAGGGTTACTTTTGCCCTCTAAAATAAAGTGCTACCTCATAATTAAAAATAAAAGGAACTGCAATCCTAATTGTCAGACTTTAATTAGGCTGACAGAGGCACACACGGCACTGCAAGGACTGTTCTCACAACCTGCTCTGGGTCCCCACGCCTCCCCACAATGCTTCTGCGGAAGCCCAGGGCAAACTCTGCCGCTGGAAACAGAGGGTGAGATGTTCATCTCCACATAAACCTCACCAAATGCCACGCAGATCTGAGGAACAAGAGGAACCTTGAGCGTCCCTCCAACTCCAAGGCCTGTTGCAATCTGAACTGCAGCTTGCCGCTGTCGCTCAGCCCTCAGCCACCCTTGCAGCTCATGAATTGCGATTTCAGCATAAGAATCATGAATTAGGCCACGTTTCAGCTGTTCACATCCTCACTGAAGACAGTCGTAGCCTGGTTTCTGTTTGTGCTTAAAATACTGCAGCAAACAGACTGTTGCTCTTCCCAGCCTTCCCTGAGCAGCCTGGCTTCCAGCATGCTGGGGAAGGAACAGTTGGGGCTCAGGATGTTCTGCTGGAGGTGGGAAGGCTTAAAAGTCTCTCTTGCTCCAACTAACAATGAAGTGAATGCTAGAATACCAGGTTGGAAGGGATGTCAAAGATCACCTGATCCAACCTCTCAGCAAAAGCACGGTCTAGGCAAGATGGCCCAGCACCCTGTCCAGCCACATCTTAAATGTGTCCAGTGGTGGGAATCCACTGCTTCCCTGGGAAGATTATTCCAATGGCTGATTGTGAAAACTTGTCCTCTTGTCTGCAATCCAAATTGTTGTCCCAGGAGGAGGTCCAGCCAAGCAATGGGTACAAGTTACTCCTGTGGAGATTCTGAATGGACAAAAGAGGAAAAGATAGTGAACAACATTGGGCCCACCACCCACTGCACAAACCACTCTTCTAGACTGTAACACATCAGTTTCTCTAGGAGGGGTCTGTGGGGAACCATACCGATAGCCTTGGAGAAATCTGGGTAGACAATGTCCACTTCTTACCTCACAGCAACGGAGCAGGTTACTTTGTTGTAGAAGGTGATCAGGCTTGTCAAGTATGACTTTCCCTTGGTGAATGCTGGCTTTTCCCAACCATATGCTTGACTCGTGGTAGCCCCAGGAGGATTCATTCCAGAACTTTCCCAGGGATTGAACTCAGACCGTTGGGCCTGTATTTTCCCCGATCCACCTTTAAGCACATCACGTAGATGGGGGTGACATTAGCTTTCTCCCAGTCTTCTAGGACATCCCCTGACTTCCAAGACTTCTCAAAAATTATGGAGATCGGCTTCACGGTTATGTCAGCCATCTGTCTTGCACTCGGGTGGATATTGCCAGGGCCTGCTGATTCGTAGAGGTCAAGCTCCTGCAATAGTGCACATACCAGCTCTTTCTTCAGGGCAAGCAGCTCCGTGTCTCCATCAACCCAAGGCCTGGGGCACCACAGTGCTGCTAAAGACAAAGGTGAAGAAAGTTCTGAGAATCTCTGCCTTTTCAGCATTGTTGGTGACTAATTTACCTCTCCTGTTCAACATCAGGCCAAGATTTTCTTCCTGCCTGACGTCTGCACACCTGATGAACACTTTCTTGTAGTTTTTGGCATCTCTGGCCAATTTCAATGCAAGCTGAGCTTTTGCTTTTCTAACTGCATCTCTGTATGCTGTGGCAATGCCCTTGTAGTGCTCAACTGGCATTCATCTGCTGACAAAACATGGTATTAAAAACTCCATCCTTGGAACAACAACAACAAAACAGATGAAATTCAGGCCCTCAGAGGCCTCTCAGTTTGGGCGGGCAGCAGATTTGCCCTGTTCCTCTGTGAGTGTCTTCAGAAGCACACGAGTCCCATTGACCCAGACAGCCGGCACTCCGCACCAGCAATGCCATCGATTTCAACTGGACAAAACACACCAGAGGTCAGCTGATGGGTAAAACCACACCCTCAGCCCTTAGTCTGTCCCAGAGCAGATCTGATGCCTCTCAACAGTTGGGGCCAGACCTACAGAGGCAACTGTGATTTCTGGGAGCTAGGCTGAGCAGTCAGACCCCAGAGCTGCCTGGCTGTGGTACAAAACCATGGGGTCTGACTGTAATGCTGCATCAAAACCAGCCCAGCAGACCTGAGGCTGCTGCAGCGCTGCCTTTGCCCCTCTGCAGGTCAGGTTGCTGAAAACCAGGAAACATGGAATTACAGGGATTAAATGTGAATGTGTGAGAAGCAGGGAGCAATGAGATGGGGTATGTTCCACATGCAACCCGGTGAGCCAGCTCTCTGTGGGATGACTATGCCTCACCTACTTCATCCCACTGCCCAAGCTTGTCCCCCCGCCCCTGCTTCCATCCCTTCCTTCCCAGATCCCACTTCCCTGCCCAGCCCTGATGCTCTCCCACTTACTCCCTACTTAAAAGCAGACAGGGACAGCTTTGCCCCATGCACTGCGGCTGCGATTGAGGGGCGCAGTGACCTGCAGAACTCTGCTCCAGTATTCAGGGACCAGGACTATGTTACCTGGGCCAGTGTTACCTTTCCCAGAATCACAGAACGTTAGGGGTTGGAAGGACCTCGAAAGATCATCTAGTCCAACCCCCCTGCCAGAGCAGGATCACCTAGATTAGGTCACACAAGAACATGTCCAGGCAGGTTTTGAATGTCTCTAGAGAAGGAGACTCCTCAACCTCTCTGGGCAGACTGTCCCAGTGCTCTGTCACCCTCAGAGTGAAAAAGTTTTTCCTTATCTTCACATGGAACTTCCTGTGCTCCAGCTTGCACCCGTTGCCCCTTGTCCTGTCATTAGACATCACTGAGAAGAGCCTGGCTCCATCCTCCTGACTCTCACCCTTTACATATTTACAGACATTGATGAGGTCACCTTTCTCTTCCTCCTAGTTAATCAGTGGTAATTGATTGATTGGGGTAACACACACACACACACTACAGAAGAAAAGAGGCATCACGGCTGTCTCTCAGTGGAGCACCTGTAACGTATTTGCTTTCAGAAAGCCACCAGCACCCTTCCAAAAGCAGGTGGACATGCTCCCCAGCATCATAAGAAATCATCATTTACGTGAGACAGAGGGCAGCCACGTGCCTACCAATTGCTCTGACACCTCTGCCTGGAGTGGGACTGGCAGCGACAGCACCCAAGTGACACTCAGGGGTGATGGCCATGCCCTGCCAAGAACCTTGAAACCCTCTTCCCCGGCCTCCTCCCGCACAGAGGCCTCTTGGCACATTTAGTGTGTGCAGCCTGGGACAGGTTTTTCCATCATGTGTCCCGTGGGGTGCGAGGGATTTGGAGCACAAAAATGATATGGGGACCTGGTGTTTCTACCAGGGACTGGAGGGGGCACTGTGGAGATGCCTGGCTGCCCCAGAGAATGGGGCAGGGAGGAGGGGCAGAGGCACCCACCACACAACTGGGGAAGGAAGTGGTGGTTTCGTCAGCTGCAGGAGGGGAAATCCAGAGAGACGGGTGCTTTGTCAGAGCCTGAGTCTCCCAGGGGACACGTCAGCTTGCTGGGAAAGTTAAAAATCGACTCGGGGTTATTTAGTCACTAGCCACACGCTGGCAGAGGGACTATGGGCATGAACGTGATGCCCCCGTCAGCACTCCCTGTGTGGCACCCTGGGGACAGGCTGCCTTCACTCCCACGTGCCTTGTCACCTCTCATCCCTGGCACCATGGTACAGGGGACATGCAACTGGCAGCCCTCAGAAGGCAGCTCCAGCCTGCCAGAAACACAGCCTGATGCAGCCCAGTCTCCCAGCTCCGGCTCTCGAGCACAGCCACCCAGTGTGCCGCTGGCAGCCTGGGGATGGAAGGGCCGTGCCTAGAGCCGTGCCTTGAGGACATTCCTTGGGGACATGCCTGGGCACCACACCTGGTGGGAGCAGGCTGAGGCTTTTCTGTTCAGTTATTCCATCCACTGGGAGCAATCTTGGACATCCCTCTGGGGCACCATATGATTCAGAGGTGAGGCTGCCCTCAAGTGCCATCATTTTTCTCGTTTTAACACAGAAAGAAGAGCAACCCCCACTCCATGCCACAAGAAAGGGAATGGCAGGACTCCAAAAGACCTGGGGAGCAGAGGGGCAGCACTACCAGGAAAATAAAATGAGTTAAGAGGTGTCATCCTCCCCTGCTCCACAAGGGCTGCACGACAGGACCACGTGGGGGTCAGCAAAAGGAGATCAGCAGCCCTGGAGGACCTTCCCTGTCCTGCAGTTACTTTCTTTTTAAAACCTCTGAAGGGTGCGAAGCAGCACCTGAGATCTGTGTGCCGCTGATTCCGTGCTCACAGAACAGGGGTGGCAATCGCTCTTCTAAAAAGTGGTGCATGAAAGAGAGCTCCAGGAAGGAGCAATCAGCTTTTTCACATAAAATAAACTCTTCTGGATTACTGTGGTCAACTACATGGTACAAAACATCATGAGACAAATAGTTGGTAGAGACAACTTTCTTAAACTCCCTTCTAAATCACATACCCCAAATGTGACCTTCAGCCCCATGTTATTTCAGGGAGAGGAGCTGCCCAGGTCTGTGGGGAGGATTCTTGTAACCAGCAGCTTGAATTCAGCCTGTCAAATAAACCTGGGTTAAATTCAGTCTGAAGTCGTAGCTGTGTAGGTGAAGTATGAGAGGTCTCCAGATCCACATGGCTTGAACTCCAGGGAAAGCTAAGCCCATCCTCACGTTTAGTCCTGACGTAGTAAAGTGGAGACCAGCAGAGTAAACGGCCCCATGATTGAAAAATCCAAAGTTCATAAGGCAGCACCAGCCCCTCAGCCAACTATTCAACACCTCTGTTTTCCTGGCCCACTTCGTGTTCTTCGCTGCCCCAAATGGGATAGAAGAAAACACCACTTGCATTCCCCCTCCCTCTATCAGCCTCCCTAAATCCCCGAAGTCTCTTTTGATACTTCTCAGACTTCTTTGAGAGATACCATCACTGCCTGCCTGAACAATGAGTAATGGGTAGTAATCAGAGGGACGAACCAGATCCGGGAGTTTTCTAGTTACATCCTTGATCCGTGCCCCAGGGAGGCAGCACACTTCCCTAGGGATAGGGTCTGGTCTGTATATGGGGCCCTCTGTTCCCTTGAGAGGAGAATCCCCAACCAAAATCACCTTTCTGTCTTTCCTAGCGGAGGCAGTCTTGAGGCGTGGAGTTGACTTCCTCACTCTTGGCCTCCTGTTAGGGGGATTGTCCCCCACCTTTCCATTTGCCTCCTCTTCAACTCCCAGCACCTCAAACCTGTTGCTTAGAGGGACCTGAGGAACCAAGGTAGGCAGGGAGGAGGTTTTCCCACGGCGTCGAGCCAGGACTATCTGCCAACCCTCTCTGTCTTTCTGGTCACTGACTTCTCCCCGTTCTGCCCGATAGGGCTGGGGATCCATCATTTTTTTGGGAAAATTTCCCTGGTGGCTTTCCCTCTGGCATGCCAGCGAGTCGCTCCACCAATCAATTTCCCTCTCACACTCCCTAATGCTTCTCAGTCTCTCCAGCTCTTCTTTGAGCTCTGTCCCCATGCTGAGCAGATCTTCCACCTGCTCACACCTCACACCGGTGAAACTGTCGCCACCGTCTGCCGGCAGGAGCAGGCTCAGGGACCCCCTGCAGCCAGAGACTCGCACAGCCCCACTCCCGGGCAGGCCCTCAGTCTGCGTCTCCACACCCTTAGCGGGGCGAGCCCTCTGCCTGCTGGAGGCCATGGCAATCTGCGCTCTCAGAGACTGTCAGTAGGTGAGACAGTCCCCCGGGTGATGAGAGCCGGAATTCACCTGCCCGGCCACACGAGCTACAGGGTCAGCGCTGCGCACACACTGACACCCCCCACCCCCCCTCCCCGCGTTAGGTGGGCAGCGACACCCGCCCTGAGGCTTTTTCTAGGCGATGGGCGGTGCTGGGGCCGCCGTTGCCCTGGCAACGCCTACTCCCCGTCAGCCTCTCTCGCGAGAGCTGCCTCCCGCTGCCGGGTCTCCGCTCCCACCGCAGCTCCTCCGGGCAGAGCGGTCACTGCAGACGCTCCCGCCGCTCGCCATCAGCCGCCGGCTGTGCCGGCTCCGAGCAGTCGGCCGCGTTGGTTTTAACTGGTTGTGCTGGTACTTGACATGACGGTGTAGGACGCAACCTGGGCTACAAATAACCCCTGGTAAGAGCCGGGATAAAGGCTTTGTGCTGCTGCTGCCACCACAGTGTTGGACTAAAGAAAGGCAGCAGGAAAGCCAGGGGAGCCTCTGTGGGCTCTCCCATCACAGCTGGGAATGGGGAGCATCACTTCTTCATTTCTACTGGGAGGGCTTTGCTGAGAGCGTGCCTGTGCTCAAGGAGGATAGTGAAGGGAACAGCCCACGCACCATCCTGTGCTTGTGTATTTATTCAAAGGTGTCAGAGACCTGGACATACATGAGCACTTCCTTGCACTGTTAGCACCTGCTGCTATTTCATTCTCCTCTCCAGGCCATTTAATGGTTCACCCTTCATTTTGAGTGTGATGTCCCCCAGGACTTGGCCACATCCCCGACAGCTGACACCTAATGCCCTGTGCTTGTGCAGGGGGTCAGGTCACTTGTACAGAGAGAGCAAGTGCAGAGCTGGGGGCAAGGCAGCCGCAGAGTGCCGGGATGGAAGAGTTCACCCGAGTGTCTGAGGATGCTCCCCAGACTATGTGGCCCAGGCAAAGGGAGTTTCGTAGCTGGTTTTAAAGGCCTTGCTTTGAGTTAACCCCGCAGTGCTGGGCTAGGTGTAATCCCCTGCTTGCTCCCTCTCTTCCAGTCCCATTTTGGATGTGCTGCACGCAGCCCTGATACCACTCCGCTCGTGGTTTAGCCCCAGCCGCAGTTCAGCCCCACGCAGCTGCTCGCTCGCTCCTCCCCGGGTGGATGGGGGAGAGAATCAGAAGAGTGAAAGTGAGAGAACTCATGGGTTGACATAGAGACAGTTTAATAGGTAAAGCAAAAGCCGTGCCCCCACGCAAAGCCAGACAGGGAATTCCCCCACTTCCCATGGGCAGGCAGCTGTCTGCTTTCTCAGGAAAGCAGGGCTCCATCATGTGCATCAGAGACTTGGGAAGACAAACGCCATCGCTCTATATGTGTCCCCCCTGCTCCCTCCTCTTCCTCCAGCCTCTTCTAAGCTGAGCATGACATCATACAGTATGGAATATCCCTTTGGTCAGTTGGGTTCAGCTGTCCTGGCTGTGTCCCCTCTCAACTCCTTGTGCACCCCCAGCCTACTCACTGCTGGGGTGGGGTGAGGAGCAGACAAGCCCTTGGCTCTGTGTGACCCCTGCTCTGCAGGAACAAACACATCCCTGTGTCATCAGCACTGCTTTCAGTACAAATCCAAACCACAGCCCCATAGCAGCTACCATGAAGAAAATGATCATGGCTGAAACAAGGACACCTCCCAGCCCATGGCACAGTGCAGAGCAGAGCTCATGCTGCACCACATCACACGCACGGGCAGCCAGCCCTGGCCAAGGCTAAGTGAGGCTGACATTGCAACAGACCCCTGATAACTTGCTTCTCTGGGCCAACTCACATGCCTCTGACCTGCTCACTACATCCAGCAACAGGGAGGCTTGGGGGAGGAAGCCCTCACCAGGAGGATCTCCAGTGAGCTGCAGTGGGAACAAACCACCACAACTAAGGGCTTGGTACTTCTCACTAAACCAGCCAGCCGCTGGGCAGGCACATGGAAGGTATGGTGGCTGGGCATGAGGACTCTGAGGTATGGGTGCTCAGAGCAGGGTGAACGTTTTGAGAAAGCAACAAAAGGTTCAGATGCCTCTGGGCTACCCACAAGCAGCATCTGCCACGGGATGCAGCAGTCAGTGCTTTTGCTCCATCCCTCTGCAGGGACGCCTGGGACTCAAGCAGTGCCAGTTCAACACATGCCTGAAAGTAAGCCTGTTTGCTTCAGCTCCCCAGTGGCACAATAAGGCAGCGTCTTTCCTAGGAAGGGTGGGGGATTTGTACAGTCTTCTGTCATTTGCTAATTTGAGCATTACCTGGCATTTTGTTACTCACCCCTTGGGGCTGCAGGTAACTAGACTGGTATGTCTTCTGTATCTGGGGGGGGGGGGGGGGGTGGGAAAGGGGGCAGGGTGGGGTAGAGTGCCTCTTAGCTGGTAGGAGAAGCTGTTGAGGGACCAAGGACCATCCCTGTGGTCATCTTGGTGTTTAGGAGAGCTCCTGCTCATTTCCAACCCAGCTCTTCTCTTCCTCCAGCTAACCTGGCAAGAGGGATGGAGGCAGCTCTACGAGGCTGAATTGATGCCCTTACAGGACACAAAAATGAAGCACCTTTTATCTAACTTTTGGATTTGGGCCTTCATAGAGACCAAGGTGCTTAGCCAGAGATCCACCACCTATTTTCCACTCTATCTGTGCCTGTTTTGTTGAGAGAAATGGGACAGAAGCCAAACATGCTGGATGTTAAATCCTGCCCCAGGCACCTCCTAAGGCTCTGGGTCAAATCCCTCCTGCTCTGGAGGAGGGTCTGCTCCCCCTCCTCCTGGCAGTCACTGAAATCCTCTTCCCATCATGTCACTTCCCAGCCCCAGAGCCTGAAGTCCCTTTCCCAATCCTCTCTCCCCACCCTTTTTGGGTAAAACAGGGTGACCAAACAATTAGTGCTAATTATTCCTCCAGAATTGTGCTGCAAAGAATACAGTTTCACAGGAGGCCAGAAGGCCAGTTAACATTTTATCAGCACTGGAACAGTCTGCATTCGACCTTGGGCAGGAACCCTGCTGCTTATCTTCTGCTGATGCAAGCAGGTTTGTCACTGAAACATCCGAAACCAAGTCATTGAAAAAAAATTCCAAACCAAACCCAAGAAACCCAAACAAAACGCAGAAACCCCCAACCCTACAACCAGCAGGCCTTCAAGAGGGAAGTGGTCAGGACTGCATGGGCTGGAGAAGGGGATAGAGCCATGAGGACATGAGAAGGAGGGGGCAGGAAAGGGGAATTGTCCCCTTCTTAGTGGCAGCAAGTCACTGGGTATGCTGGGCTGCGGCTGAGTCACAGCCGATCAGTCAGTGCCCTCTAAAGGATGGCTGGGCAGGGCTGCGCTCCCAATCCTCTGAAGCACCGGGCTTGGTCATGTTGGGGTCTGACTGCAATGTAAGGTGCATTGGGAGCCACAGACACCCCAAAACGCACCTCAACAGCTATTATCCTGCTCTAAGTGATCCTGCTCTGGCAGGGGGTTGGACTAGGTGATCTCCAGAGGTCCCTTCCAAGTCCTAATGTTCTGTGATTCTGTGTGAAGCTTCATGTGGGTTCTATCTTCGTGCATCCAGGCCAGGGTTTCATGGCACCTTGTACAGCTACCTTGGAGGTTTCATCATCTGCTCCTCCTTGCTCTCTGCCTGCTTTTCAATCCTTTGTATTACCAGCTCCCTTCAAATGCAGAGCCTTTCAACCCTCTTTGCACTTTCTCTCTGAGCACCTGCTATATGCAGGTCTTTTCCTGCCTCAGATCTCAGTTCTTGTAGCCAACTCCTCCAGAAGATGTTTGCCCAGACCCTCCTGTAACTGATGTAAACGTTCCAGGTCACCCTGGGAAGGTGAGTGCAGCACAGAAACTGCGCTGGCAGTGGGAGAGGGAAGCTTAGCAAGCAGATCTGCAAGGTCCTGAGCTGGGTGCAGCACTGTGGAGCCAAGAGGCACAGAACAGTGTGAGGAGTGAGAGTTCAGTCAAGCCAGCATACTCAATAGGAGCTCATTCAAGTACGACCAAATTTTTGAGGGTCCAGTGAGTGTTTCTCATCACCAGCCAACTCCCTTGTGCATGAGCCGCGCTCCGCGCCCTGCGAACACCTTCCTCAGCAGGCACCCTTCCCAGGCCTCACAGGCCCCGCAGCGCAGCGGGACCAGGCTGCAGGGAGCACTCACCGCGTGGCTGGGCAGAGACCAGCCCCACCACCCCCGCAGCCATCCCGCTCTCTCTGCCCTCTCCCCGGCTCAGCTGCGCGCAGGCCTGCGATCACATTCCTCTTCAGTTTCATTTTGCCTGGTTTTCCTCTTTGCACTTCCCTATTCCAAGGGTTCCTTGCGCTTCCCTTTGGCTCGTCATGCGAATCGAGACAATCACAGCCAGGGGCTGCCAGGGCTGGGGGCCTGCGCCGCCGGGGCTGCACGCTGACAGTTCAGAGCCAGCTGGATTTGGGCACTGGCTCAGAAGATGCCAGGCTAGCGATTCAAAGGTGGCAGGAACTGTGAAAAAATGGTTAAAGGACCTGGTCTGAGACCTGTGAGAAAGGGTTAGGGGAAAGCATCATCTGCGAAACACAGAAATATGTCCAGCATATGGGCAACCCCATGTCACAGCGAACAGCTAAAGGACTTTTACATAAAGAAATTGGCCAAAGCATCCTTTGGGTTTTGGTCCTTCCAGTTCTCATGGCAAATAAACTGCAGCTGAATATCCATGCTTCCTCTCAGGCAACAGTCTACTGGTACTGTCATCAGCCTTTTGCAGAGGGAACACACAAAATCCCCCCATCAAAGGACTGGCACCAACCATGTGTGCTCATGGCAGAGCAGCAGCAACTTGCTCTGTAATAGGGAGCAGCAAATTGGCACATGCTGGCACACAAATCACTGCCATGTACACATGCTAATTCAGCAACACCCATCCAATGGGCTGGAGCTCTTCATGCCAGGGCTCATTCCAGTCTGACCCACTCACTAAGCCAGTACCACAAGACAAACATGACCATTTTTCCAAGGCATGCTCTGCAAGAGACATGGATTTGTTGAGGCGAGAAAGGGAGTGGGACAGAGACAATCCTGCACTTCCACGGGGGGATAGAATGAGAAGGAACTGCAAAAACGGGAACTTGGGCAGACATCAGGAAAAAGTTCTTCACTGTGAGGATCACTGGAACAGCCTGCCCAGAGAGGTAGTGGAGGCCCCATCCCTGGAGACAGTCAGGGTCAGGCTTGATGGGGCTCTGAGCAACCTATCTAGTGAAGATGTCCCTGCTTACTGCAGGGGGGCTCGACTAATGACCTCTAAAGGTCCCTTCCAACCTTGCACATTTTGTGATTCTGTGATCGGGAAAATAATTTCCCAATTAAGGAGAGTAAAGCCCCGAACAGATGGCCTTAGGGATTGCTGCACTGCCATCCCTGAAGGGTTCCTACAAACAAGCTTGGAAAATCTTGGTCAGAATGATAGAGAGTTCTCACCTGGGGAGAGAGCAGACTGGGACACTTACCACGGTTCCTTCCCGTCTCTTTTCTGCATCCCTACCAGTCTACAATCTGACACAATCCAGGTGTCTGCACAGAAATACAGCAATTTCCCCGAGTATATGCCACTTACCAGTCACTGTGTGGCACTTGGAGGACGCTCGGGAACAGCAGCGTGGTACTCACACGGTTTTGCTTTGAGTACTTCAGCTCTTAAGGAGGAAATGCTGTAGCTATGATGAAGGGAGAAAGCCCCAGACTTAAACAATTCTGTTTCTAGCTAGTGAGGGGCAGAAGGGAGGGAGAAACCCTCATCTGTTTTTCACAGTACCTTCATGAAGTGGTGTCTAAGTGAGGGGGGGTAGACTCTATCTGGCAGAGGGGGAAACAAGGCACAGCAAGTGACTGAGAGGAGGTGGCTGTATTAGGGACTGGGACAGAGCAGCACAAAGCTCACTCTCAGGGAAAGGCCATGAGAGAGAAGAGAACCAAGAGACCTGGAGAGCTGAGCCTGCCCCGCAGGGCAGCCTGTGACAGCCAGCACAGGCTCCCCGTATGTTACACCATCCCTCTCCCCCAGTGCCGACCTTCCCACAGCAGCTCTGTGCTCAGCTCAGACCCCACTCTAAGACCTCTCCCACTGCCCATCCCTCTTTTCAACCCTGACAGCATCTCCCAAGGCGAGACATGAGGGGGGAAATGCTGCAATACTGCCAACCAAACTCAGCTCTGTACCCTCCCATTCCCCAGCTGCACTGGGCATCAGAGAAACCAACCCCACCAGCACAAACCTGTTGCTTTGGCCGCTTCAGCCACATTATAAAGTAATTAATTATTACCTTCCCATGTCATGAGTGCCAGAGAATGATACTTCTTTCCCTGTTTGCTGCCAAAAGAGCTTCTCTCCTTCACAAGCTCATTAAAGGAAGCCGAGGTACAGTTCTTTGTATGATTGAACAATGCTCACTGAATAGCCCCCAAAACAAGAAAGCAAAACTGGGTTTGCTCATGTTCACAAAGCTTCAAAACACAGAGCTCTGAGGTCTTGGTGTAGGGTCTTTTGGGTTTTTTTTTCCCTTTTTTATTTTTAATTAAATGACTCAGAATTTGGGGTCGGCTCTACTGAAAAGCCTATCTGGACTAAGTAGGCTACCAAGAGCAAACAGCATTATCAGCTAGGCACTCTGTTAAAGAAACAGGCACTCCCCTTCAAAAGGTCCACGTTTTTCCCTTATCTCTTTACACAGCCCATCAAGGTTTGAGCTTTCACAATGCCATTTTAGCACCTGGCATTGCTCTGGAGCTAAAATGAAAACACCAGGATGTGAAAAAGATCACACAGCTCCTGAACTCAGAAGCACAGCAGGCATACTCTGAACAGTCAAACTTTTTTTTTTTTATCAACAATGAGCTGTGTTAATTAATTTTTTTAAAATAATCTTCAGTATTAGCACTTTTCAGTTACAATTTAAAAATGCTTCCTGGGGCTAACTACAAAGGTGGGTTTGCATCATTTCCAATAGTTCAGTGAGATCCATTGTGTACTGAAAAGTCATCACTCCTAGGCAACAGAAAGGAAATTTACTTAAGTCTGAACACATTTCAATAACTTCCCTATTTCCATGATAGCCCAGAATAAAAAAGCCCCACAACTGCATTCACAAATCATAATACCATTGCCACAAAAGAAGAATCTTGTATCTGCTTAGAGCTTCAAGTTACAATGAATCTTTATTTAATGTTGGTAGAACTGATGTTTAGGAAACATGTACCAGTGAAGTCTAAAAATATCAATCAATTGGTGCTTGTGAAAAACACTGCGTGTGTAAACTTTGTTCCTTTTTCCTATTTGACATTCTAGTAACATTTAGCTGAAAGGAGGAAACGTGTCCATCAGGGAAGTCACCTTATCTGGATTGCGAAATACTTCAAAGATTTATAATTAAAGTATTATTACCCCTCGTGCAATTCCTCTTTGGCTGAGATTCCCTGAAGCTGACAAAGGAAATCTAAATCTCGACCTCGGGGTTTCAAAGCAAGCAGCTGCTGTGAAGAGGCCCCACTTCTAGGCCCAGCCACACACGTGTACCACCTGCAGCGAGAGGGCACACAGTGCACTTGGGCAATCAGCCCAGCTGACGAGGCAAGCGTGCTAGAGCAACTTTTCTCAGCCATCATGTAGAACTTGGGAGGAGCAGAGCTACAGTTGATCTTAGTGAGACCCAGAGGAGAGTATCAGGTAATACTCAACAAGGGTTCTCCTCCCAGGATCGCTCCCAGACCCCAAACCTCACCCGGGGCTCTGGGCTGCAGTTCTGGGTGGGCAGTTGGCAGAACCAAGCTCACAAGCACCCAGGACCTTCAGGAGACTTAATCCTAAATGGCTAGCAGAATTTGTCAGCACCCCAATCTCAGGCTTCGTGCACATCTTGTGCCTTGGCCACAAAACCATTCTTTTCTTTGGCCTTAAAACACACCACATCTTGAAAAGTAAGCTTAATATACAGGAGAGGGACAAAGTAATAGTTTTGGGCACCACCAGCTAACTGTACCCTGCCTCCTACTGCGAAGGTTTTTTCCTCTTGTAACACACAACCAAATTTCCCATTCAACACTTTGTGACAGTATGGTCAGGTGGGGTAGACAGCAAAATGTTCAGCGTTTCACCCTTGCTTCAAGTCTAAGCAAAAGGACTGAATATAAGACCCAAGCAGCACATTATTTTGCCAGAAGAAAAATACTAGGGATGTTTAGTTAGAAAGTTCCAGAACATCTCAACAATAATTTGAACTTTGCTGTCTCTCCATCTAAGGTTAACAGTGCATTTTTACTGCCCTAGTAGCATTTAGTGATAGAAAACTCTGAAGTCATGCAGTGTTAAGAAGCTAAGAGCAATATCACAGAAAAGTCCCTCTCTGCTGAACAAAACTTGAGAACAAAACTTGGTTTAGAGAGAAGAAATGCCCTACCATGGTCTGGGCTCTTTCTTGCCGTCATCCAGGAGTGCTGAAGACAGCAACGGAATGACCCAACTCACAGGAAAGAACAAGATGAAACATGTAACAATATGCCCAGGTGCCAATGACAGAGAAGTAGGAAAGAAAGAGCAGTATGAAAAAGGACAGTGAGGAAAGGAGGAATGCTGGGGAACAGAGCAGACTGAGGAAGGGAGAGAGCAGGAACAGTACGCAGTACATCCTAGGGAGGGCATTATAAACCAGTACTGAAACTAGAGATACTTTCACCACCGCCCTTCCACTGCTATAAAAACGATGGTTTAAATTTTAACAAACCCATCAAACCTCACTAAAAGGCACCACTGACTCTGGCCGTTTGCTCATCCGACAGAAGCGGCCATGGCTATTAGCAGAGCCAGCAGCCGAGGACACAGTCGTTGGTCAGCTGCTTCAAGTGCAACCTCAGGACCTCAGTTTAAAACACCAGCTCGGGGTGGGGGGTGGATGAAGATGTCAGACTTTGCCACGAAACAGATGGGGAAATGCCAGTGGGTTGTGTGACCTCCGACAAGAGGCAGTAAAACTGCAGCAGCTGCTGAATGCAAGTGGAATCCTTCACATGTGACAGCAAAATTCCGCAAGTACTCCCTCCTACGGCTCTATTTAAACCCGAGATGGCAAATGCTGGTGAGAGAAAAATAAAACAAGACATGAAAATGCAGGCAATTCTTCCTTTCTCTTGAAACTATGTTTAAAAAAATCCCAAGCCAACACACAGCCAAAAAAGCCCCAACCCACACATAGAAGAAACATTGCATTATACTACACGAAACATAAAAAGCCCTGCTATCTCCAAGACTTTTGCAAATCTAAGATCTGGCTCCTCGCCTTACATTTGTACTAATTTGTTTAGCAGGTACATTTGATGTGACTCTCTTCTTTCATGAGAATCTGAAACACATTTAATTAGTTGGTAATAAACCCCCCATATAATTCTAAAAGATAGCTTTTTTTTTTCTTTTTGCAAGAAGCTTGTTTTTTTAGGACTGAAGCAGTTTGCTAAAAACAAGCCAGCAGTATGCCGTTTGCAAAAATCCACAGGGTTGTTTCTTTTGTTTCTTCTCTTGTGTGCCACAGTACAAGAGGGACACTAAACTGTTAGTGTCCAGAAGAGGGCAATGAGGATGGTGAAGGGTTTGGAGGGGGAAGTCTTATAAGGAGAGGCTGAAGTCCCTTGGTTTGCGCAGCCTGGAGAACAGGAGGCTGAGGGGAGACCTCATCACAGTCTATGGCTTCCTGACGAGGGGGAGCAGGGGCAGGGGCAGGCACCCATCTCCCTTTTTTGATGACCAGTGATAGAACCTGAGGGAACGGCATGAAGCTGCAACCTGGGAGGTTTAGGTAGGGTGTGAGGAAGAGGTTCTTCACTGAGAGCGTGGCCAGGCACTGGAACAGGCTCCCCAGGGAAGTTGTCACAGCACTGAGCTTGACCAAGTTCAAGAGCCACCTGGATGATGCGGTCAGTCCCATGGCCCTGTGTGGAGCCAGGAGTTGGACTCAGTGATCCTTATGGGTCCCTTCCACCTCAGGACATTCTGTGGTTCTCTCTGAAACATCCTTTATATGGCACAAGCAGCGCTGCTTATCTGACAAGCTTCTAACGGGACATTACTGCCTTGTATCCCCCCCACCGGTAGACGCCTTAGACACTCGTTAAAACTGCAGAAACCCGGCCAGCTGACACCCAGTGCCAGGCAATATACAACCGGAACTTTAATGGTTCAAGACAAAATACAACAGCGAAACGCACGAAGCTCAGGAACCAGCGGGGCAGCACCGCGCGCCGCTCCCGCCTCGCCTCGCGCCTGGGGACACGCGCGCGGCTGGAGCCAGGCGCAGCCCCGGCGCGCGCGGCTGGCAGGGCTGGTCGGAGGCGCGGCCGGGCCCCCGGCAGCAAACGGCGGGGCTGGCGCGGCCTCGCCCCGCCCCGCCAGGAGACGCTACCTAACGCCCAGGCCGGACCAGGCCGGAGCCGGGGCGCCGGCGGAAGCAAGCTGCCACCGCTTCCACCAGCGCGGCTGCGGCCCCCAGGACCCAACGCCCGAGCAGAAGCATGTCGGGACGCCCCCAGGCCGCCACAAGGCGGGCGGGAGGGAAGGAGGGAGGGAGGACACCCGTTCCCCGCGCGGCAGCCAGACACCCCGGCGCAAACGGCGGCCCCCGCGAGGCGGGAGCCTCACCCCCTCGGAAGGAGCCCTCCCGGCTCCCCACGGGGGACCGGGTGGGTGGGGACCGGCCGCCCGCCCGCCACGGGCCCTTCCCTTTCCGGCCTGTGCGGGACCTTTCGCGCCCGCCCGCCCCTTCCGCCCGCACCCCGCTCAGCCGCCGATCCCCTCAGCGCGCACGCGCGCCCCGCCCGGGCCGGCTCCCCGCCGCCCCGACCATGTGCTCCCACGCCGGCGCACGCGCCCTGGCCCCGAGTCCCCGCAGCCCCCCGGTGACGTCTCCAGGCGCACGCGCCCTCCCTCCCGGCCGTTTCCTCCGGCGGCCGCGGCGCATGCGCCAGAGCAACCGTCCCTCCCCCCCCCACCCCGGCCGGGCGCCGGCGCCGCGCGTCTCTCCGCCTTCCCCCGCGGCGGCGCCTGCGCAGTGCGCGCTGTCGGTGCGTGGCGTGCGGTGCGGTGGGGGCGGGTGGGGGCGGGGCGGGTATATATAGTGCGCGGCCGGGGCGGCGGCCTCCCCCTTGTCCCCCGGCCGCCGTCGGAGCTGTGTGCGCAGTGCGTGTGCTCCGGACACCCGGACACGCCGGCCCGGCCCCGCCGCACCATTTATTACTAAAAATACTAAAAAAGCCAAAAAAAATCCAAAAATCCTAAAAAAACCTTTAAAAAAAAATAATCCTCCCTCCTTCCGCCTCCCGTCAACCTTCTGCAACCGGCCGGTTTGATATAAAATAACCCGGTGAAGCGAAGCCCCCGGACCCGGCGCAGCCGAGAGGAGACACAGAGCGATCCCGACCCCCGCCGAGGCCAGCAGCAGCAGCCGCCGCCGCCGCCACCTTCGCCAGGCCCGGCACTGAGTGAGCCAGAACCCCCCGCCCCTGCCACCCGCCGCCGCGCAGCCGCTTCCTCCAGCCGTTAAGTTTCGAATCCGCCTCCGGAGCGCCCCTTCCCCGCGCGCCGCCGGCCCCTGCCCTCACGGACCGCCGGGCCGCCGCGGCCTCCTCGCCTCGTCAGCGCCCCCCCCTTGCCCTCCCGCGCCGGGAGACGGCGGCAGGATGAACCCCAGCGCCCCCAGCTACCCCATGGCCTCCCTCTACGTGGGGGACCTGCACCCCGACGTGACGGAGGCCATGCTGTACGAGAAGTTCAGCCCTGCTGGGCCTATCCTTTCCATCCGCGTCTGCAGGGATATGATCACCCGCCGGTCGCTCGGCTACGCCTATGTCAACTTCCAGCAGCCCGCCGACGGTGAGTGGTCGGGGACCGGGCCGCGGAGCAGGGGAGGGGGTGGGGAGCAGTAGTCGGCGGGCGAGGCGGCCTGAGGGGAGAGCCGGGGCGGCCGCCGGCGGAGGAGCCATGTTTCTCCCCCGCCCCCACCAGGGCTCGGCGCGGCCTTCCCCCCCCCCCCCGCCTTCCGCCCCCCCCGGCCGCCGCCGCCGCCCCGCATCCATTTTCTCCGTCCGGGCGCTCCCGGGGCCGGCGCTGGTGCTGCCGGGACGTGGGCAAACTTGGCGCGGCGCGGAGGGAAGTTTTGCGGCGGGGCCGCCGCTGGCTGACACGCGGCCTGGGGCCGCCCGGCCTCGTGGCGGGGGTTGGGGGGGGGGGGGCGGGGAGGGGGGAAGCGCTTCCGCGCCCCGCCGCCGGGAACCGAAAGACAACGCGGGGCCCCCGGCGACGGGCGGGGAAGGGCCCCGGGGTGCCCCAGCCGAAAGCCTGGGGCCTGGGCGAGCTGCCCCGGCCGGGCGGCTGAGGCTCTCGCTGGCCGTGGGGGGGGGCGGGGTGGGTTTGCGGGGGGGGGGGGGGGGGCTGTGCTAGGCGCCTCATTCACAGGCCGGCACGTCCGAGCGTGGCTGCATCAGGAATCCGGGATGAAGGCTAGCATCAAGAAAACATCACAGTCATTAGCACCTTTTAATAACTACGCAGGAGCTGGGTGTGTATGCGTGATTAAGAGGCCAGAAGAAGGAAGTAGGACGTGTCGGGTGGTTTGGTGGTTTCTTGGACGTCCAGGCAAAGCATGGGCCAAAGCACAATACTTTAAAACACCCTGGCAGACCTGTCACGTGTAGTGAGGGAGGGGAGGGAGTTACTTGGGCCTCCAAGCAATATAGCGAGCAGCATTCTGATCCATTTCTCTCTGCAGTAATCTCTTCCTAAACTTGCTTTACAGGATGTGTTGCTGACTCTTAAAAGTTTTATCAGTAAATAAATAAACTTTCCGTGTAGTTCTGGTCGTATTTGTGTTAAGTTCGGCAAATCAGCTTGTTCGTTCGGAGGGTGTTCCAATAAAAGAACCAAATGTGACCAGTTCTAAGTTTGCGAAGTCCAATTAAAGGCAAAAATAATCCCGCCAGCTAGAACATACTTAATTTCAAGTACAGTTAAATAAACAGCTTTGTATTATAATGGCTTTATTTTCAAGCATGTGAAAGCGAGAGATTTGAATTACAAACTTTTCAAGCAATTAGATTAACTGGCTTTCGAAATTGGCTTTAGTATGTAGTCATTATCAGATCAGACTTTGGTGTACCGATGATATCTCTATGCAAGTAGTAAAAGTCACAGTAGGCAGATATTTTAATAGGCAGATATTTCGCCTGCTATCAGCATCGCTCACTTCAGAGTATTTAATGTATTCAGCCGTTGTTTAGGATGAGACAATTTGAAGGCTTGGTTTTAACATACTTTGCTTTCATTTGATTAAAATAAAGCCCTGGTATAGTTTAATCTTAAAAATAAGGGGCTAGTACGATATGATCATGTCAAGGCAAAAGTGGAAGGTGATTCAGATGCTTCTCCTGCTGTAAGGGCTGACCTTATCCTTGTTAGTTGAGCAACCTGTTCAACCCTGCATTTTGTGACTTAGTTTGTAATTTGTCAAATGCAGGAACAAATAGAGCAGCGCTTGCATTCAGAGTTCGAGAATGTGCCTCTTGGAACAATGCTGTTACTCTAAATGCTTTAAATATTTTTCAGACTTTGGGAAGCACACATACTTTATTCCACAACTAGTCCAGTTCATTGAAGTATTTCTCATCTGTATCAACTTGAATCTGGCATGTATCTGGAAGCACTTGTTTAAAATATACTTAAATGATACTGTGCCTTATACTTTTGAAGCATTTTTAAAATTGAGTGTTCTTGACAAATACCTAAAAAGCATTTGCTGATTTTTTTCCCCCACATAGATCATTCTGTCCATTTACTGAACCTCAAAATAGGAACTCTGAGGATGAATGGTTATTCTTACAGTAATTTGGGGTTCATTTTGCTTCCAAACTAGCTGCCTTTTCTTGGCTTAGCCTAATTCTTAGATGCATCTCAGGCTGTGCTTATTAAACAACTAGTAACAACTAGCTGGGGTTTTGGAAAATGTCTTTGAAGGTGTGTTTGACATTACCAGCTGTCTGTAAACTAGGGATCTCAAAGCTCATCCAAAAGTTCATTAGGCCTGATGATACATTTGTGAGACATGCACGCATTTCATAGTTGTGACTTTTCTGAATTTGAGTCATAGTCTGGAGTAAAACCCAGGCAATCACTAAACTAGAAATATTCCTGAGTAATCTGAAACGGCGCTTCTCCCTTCAGAGTTTTTTGAATTCTGTTTCCAGAGGTTTACTACCTTACAGCTCTTGCCAGCAAGTGTAGCTCAGTTGAGCATTAAGCGTGTATCCCGTGCGATTTTGCCAGTGCTCCTGGAGTGGACTGTCCAGTTGCTGGTGCCTAGAATGGGAATTGGTGACTCACTCAGTAAAAGCGCCTGCAGAATCAGCAGAGGTACAGCATGGGTAGGTGTGTCCGCGTGGCAGCGAGAGCACTGCGCAATGGAATCGCCTCCTGCAAGCCAGCACATGGCCTTCTACGGCTGAAACCTAAGTTAGCCAGTTCTGCTAGCTGGGGATTGGAACGAGAGGAGCTTTGACCTGGATGTGGATGGGTTCTGGTAACGTCAAATCCGTTGTGGAACGGCAATCTCTACATTTCTTGTACTTCTCCATGGAAAAGATGAGGAGAGCTGCTGAGCACTTCCATGCTCTCCTTGTCTCTATGGAGAAATTATGTTGGTCAAAGATAGGTGCTCCTATTAGCAAAGGCTAGTATGGACCTGCTTTGAATCAGATGTTTGGGAAAGGTGTCCATGAACACACATTTTCGAGGAGTGTCGGGATTATTCTAGAAGCAATTAGGATGAATTAGAAAAGCCTCTTTCCTAGCAAAGGAAGCCCTGTTGCTACTTCTGGAAATAATGAACTGTTTGTTGCTGGCACTTCTGCTGCTGCTGGCAGTAATAATTCTAATGACTTCAAGGGTAATACTAAAGAGATTCTTCTACTGTTGCCAGTTTGATATCCACAGGTTTTTGGGGGACTTTTTTTGGCTTTTTTTTTTCTATTTGTCATGTAAAGTCTCCCACTGCCTCTTGTTTCTCATTATCAGTATCTAGGTTGTCTTTTCTCTCCTGCTTAATTTATATTAAGTTTATGAAAGCTTTGTGAACTTATTTAAAAGACTGGCAGTGCTTAACCTTTTTTGTGGCTTCAGTTTAAATCAGTTGTTGACTTGCTTCTGTTATGCAAACACAGTAATACCAACAGGTTTGCGGTTTTGTTACAAGAAAATGTTCGATTATGTCTCATTAACTACTGCAGATGTCTTTCAGAGAATGTAACCTAGAAGTCCACCAGTAATCTGAAAATGTGGCAAGAAGGGATGTAAAATGTGGTGTACCAGCTGAACCAAAGGCTGATAGCAAATTTTCTTTGGCCACAATATCCAATAAGGCTTCTAAAGTTAAAAGCTGCACTTAAAAGAAACAACAGTATAAAATAAGGGTTTTCACAATGTGATTGGCCCTTGGTCCTCCTAAGAAAAGCAATTAACTGATGTAGTTACTGTTTTTAAACTAATGCTAAATCTGTTCCAGCCTTGTTAACATCACATTGCTCTACTGTGTGCAGATTGCAGAAAAGTGAGTTAGGACCAATGGCTGTGACTCTGTGTATACATTGTGGCTGTTTTCAGTGCTCTTCCAGACGTAAAGGAACAATGATGAAAAGGAGCAAGTGTAGGAGATAATAAAATATGTCTGCTGTACTTGAGAACTGTGGCTCTTTCTTGCCTAAATAACTTGCTGACTTAAAACGTCACAGGCATGTCTTGTTACTTTGAAGGGACGTGTGAGAACATCTCAATACTTCCCTATCTAAATACACTGAGATCTTAAATTGAGGCTTTGAAAAGTTAGTTATGGAGTTCTACTGGAAAAACTGCTCCATTGGAGTAACAAAACCTGGTTTATGTTACTTCATTTTGCTGTTCTCATACATGCTCCTTCATTGAGCTTGTAAGTGTTTCATCGCAAGCTTTTAAAATACATAAACTTTAGATGTTCAGAGTTAAATGCTAGTTTTAAATCTCCTGTGTGGAAGTCCACCACAGATCTTCATGGTCACTAAGGAAGTTGTGTTGGAACCAGCTACCTGAACCAGGCTCGACCTCTACCTAGCAAAGAAATTTGCCAGTTTAGAGGTATTGGTAGTTGAGGAGTTCTTAGTTTACAAAAGGCCTCACTCATATAGGCACAAGCTGTACCCCTAAAGGCATTTTTGTTGGTAAGATGGGCATTTGTGTGATGTGGGAGTGGCAAGCTGATTTTCACAAATCTTAAAACTTTTCCTCCTATGGAATAGGTTGTAGTTGAGTAAAACTCAACTGAGTAAAAAACTGTAACTGAGTAAAACTCAACATGTTCCTGTCACTGTGTCTCTTCAGAGCAGGGTCTGATCCTTCAGGCTGCTGGGTTTCTACAGCTTCTTAGCTGGGTTGGGCTTCTTGCTGTCTCTTAAGTGCAGCTTTTGCTGAGGAGTTTCTGCCAGTTTTCACTTGCATGAAACAAAGTGAGGTTTATCCACATTCACTGGAAGTTTGTTTGTTCCTTGGTGGTGCTGGCCTTAAAATAATAAAAACTTCATGAAGAATTGTACTTCAAATGCTATTTGTGTGCTTATTGAGGTAACTTCAGCGTTTCATACTAATTCCATGATGTTTTTCCAGCTGAACGAGCTTTGGATACCATGAACTTTGATGTCATTAAAGGCAAACCAGTGCGCATCATGTGGTCTCAGCGCGATCCATCTCTACGCAAAAGTGGTGTCGGAAACATCTTCATTAAGAACTTGGACAAATCAATTGATAACAAAGCTTTGTATGACACCTTCTCTGCTTTTGGAAACATCCTGTCTTGTAAGGTTAGTGGAAAATTATTGGTGCATTTGAGGGTTTGACACGCATGCGCACACACACACACACATGCCGTTTACGCTGGAAGCATTCCATGGGTATTATAACAAACAGGATTTTTCTTTAATAGGTGGTATGTGATGAAAATGGATCCAAGGGTTATGGATTTGTACATTTTGAGACACAAGAAGCTGCAGAAAGAGCTATTGAAAAAATGAATGGCATGCTGCTTAATGACCGCAAAGTGTAAGTACATAAATACGTAGTTGGGGATCAACAGACTGAATTCACTTTACAGCAGACAAATACTTAAAGCTTTTACCTGGAAAAGACAGGTAGTTCTAAAAATTTCTGGTTTTAAAGAAGATTTAGAATTTCACTGCTAGGAATACTGTGAATTGTATCACCCACCTATTCTAAAGGCACAATAAGTTCACAAGAGGCTAATAATGAAATCTAGGGAAAAAATTCTGACAACAGGAGCCAGTGCTGTAATGAGGGTTTGGGAACTTGTCTGGTTTTTTGATCTTACTGGTCTGAGATAAAATACAATCCATCAGGTATTCTGAATAATACTTCCTTTATAAGAGTTATGAGATAGGTACCTGGTCCGTTTTTTTGGATGAAACATTAAGCTCTAGAGTTACTTGGCCCTAATTAGCTGTTGGGTTATGCTTTTTTTTACATGAATGTTTGTCAGCAGGCCTATACAACTTGCAGAAACATAATGCTGTAAACATTACTACTGAACAGTGATAAAAAGGGTTACTTGGTTAGTGGTGTCTGGGGTTGGGAGGGGGCTGTGAGTGTGCACAGCTATGCTGAAAGAATCATTGTGGTATTTGGCATGGAATTCTTCTTTGGGTACTATAAATACTTGAAAGGGTTTGGAAAAAGGATACCAGAAGTCAGCATTGGCTTGCTGTCATGGATTATTTTTACATGTAGAGATGGATGGATCAAGCCAATTACAGGAAAACATACATTTTGAAACTTTACTTTTCCTGCTTGGTTAGTGCTTGACTGGCTTACTGTGGATGCTTTTACTCAGCTTCCTTCTTTATACAGCCATTTAAAATTACTAAGAAAAGGTCAGCATGTTGTAAAAGCACGATTTACGTAAACTTTGGTAAAATGCATTGTGAGAGCTGATTTTGCTTTTACTTTCTGTTCAGGCTGGGCTTCTAAAAGTGAATTAAAATACTTCACTGTAAGAGGCTGCTGAACACATTACTCTCTTTTTTGCCATCCGTGGTTACTGTAAATGGGGTGAAGTTGTCAAAGTTCAAGAAAATGTTGAGTTACTGTATGCTCCTTCATTGGATTTGTCAGATTTGGAACAAAGTTGGATGATAAAATTTGAAAGGAAAAGTCTACTGCAATCAGAAATCAGTGTTAGCCTTGTAACGTCTGTACTAGGGGCAGCTCCTTGGCTTGCAGAGCGTTGTGTTCAGTTTCTGTTCTTTCTCCAACTGTCTGAACTGACCTTTGGTGTTCCCAGCCAAGTTGCAGTGGTATTTGACTAAAGAGCAAGGTGAACTATTTATTTCTCTATGCCTATTAAAAAAAACCAACCCCAACAACGAAAAAACCCAGACCAATCACAAGTCTTGCTTCAATATAGGCTGGAAAGGTGTGTAAGGGAGTGGGGAAGGTTAGTTAAATATCCCTTAAAAACTGGATCAGAGAGTGGACACTGCTTTAAGGCTGCCAGGTTTTAGTGTGGCAGAGGGATTATGCTGATATCGAGAATTTCTGTTCAGCAGCTTTACCTCTCAAACTCCTGTTGTCAGAGGCTGTTCTGTAAGAGCCGACAGTCTCCCCAGTGGCTTGAAAGCATTTTCATGCCAGTAACTGTGATAAGCACACTGATGTAGCAAAGGATAGTGAAATTGTGTTTCTCATGGAGTTTTATTGTAAATACCTAAAGAATTTCATAACTATACTGAACAGTGAGGCTGATTAACAATAAAATGTGGTGCCAGAGGATTAAAGTAAACTTTTAAGCCTTGATGGGCTTTCTTTAATCTACACTATTCTGTTCCCCTGCAACTAGATTTGTTGGAAGGTTTAAATCCCGCAAGGAACGTGAGGCAGAACTTGGAGCCAGAGCAAAGGAATTCACCAATGTTTACATCAAGAATTTTGGAGAAGACATGGATGATGAGAGACTTAAGGAACTCTTTGGCAAGTTTGGTAATGTCTTAAAGTTTAAGTTTATATAAACACTAGTGAACTTTAGCTTGCTACTTCTATTTTAGCTGTATAGTGTCTTGTAACAGAAGGACTTGGCTGGCTGATGTTGATTTAAAAAATAATACTAAAAAAGATACTGAAAAGTTGGTACGTGATTCCAGTTTGCAGTTCAAAGTGCAGTAGTACCTATTGCAGAATTCTAAATAGGCAGAAAGCACATCTAATCCAACAGTCAGAACTGTTTCTAGTAATCTGAAAATAACGTGTCTAAACCTGTAGAATGGGTTTTTTAAGCTTCAAATAAAAGCGTTTTCTGTTTTAGTACAGATTGATGTTCTGAACTCCCTCCAGGGTACATGACAAATGAGTTTGCTTTCATTGATCTGCAGCCTTACCTTACTTAGGGTATCTCTGCTTTCATTGTTGAGTTGTGTTATGGTGGTTGACTTAATAGAAAATTGTAAGGAACTTTTCCACTGGCAAATTATTTGTTCTGCCTTGATCATCACTGGTTAGCACAGGGTGAAATTGTGGCAGGCATATGATCATGACTTAGTAATACATGTCATGTGTCACTGTTGAAATAGGAAATGGCAAACTCCTTAAATCAGTTACAGACTCTTATAGTTGTTTATAGGGCATGTCTGCCTTATTTTCTTTCCTCCATGCTGCTTCTGTTCTCCAATGGCTATTATGTAAAGCAAGGCAACACTTTATATGTGAGATGTTCTGTAGCAGCCCTAAGCAATGTTTACAGGAAATTCCTTTGGACTATTGAAGTGTCTGCTGTTGAAAAAGTAGCAAATTTAGCTGCTGACATCTGTCTCAACTGAGTCTGTGAACTGCAGTTTTACAGAGGTTTGGAATTGGTAAACTGGGGTGTCCTTTCACCTGGATAAACAGTGAAGCACACGTCGGAAGTGAAAGGCCTCCTCTCTGGCTTTCAGTACCCATTTTCAAAGGATAGAAGCACTAATGCTTTTAAGTGTCATAATTTTTAGTAAGGAAAACAATTTTAATTCACTGAGATGAACCCTTACCCTATTTTGGTTGAAATTGCAGTAGGACAGAAATTCAGCGTGGCAGACTTCAGCCATAATGGCTAAAGCTCAACATCAGGGCAGGTTGGTGGGGTTTTAATATTAATTGGTGATACTTTGTAGATATGTTTCCTACATACTATATTTGGTGCAGGTGTCCTTTGTGATACAAGTGAAACAAGCTAAATGCTGTAACTTACAAACAGGAAGTTCAAAATGTGAAGAGAATGTGGTGTGTGTATGAAACATCAGTATTTCATTCTCTGTTTAGGTCCTGCCCTAAGTGTGAAAGTTATGACCGATGAGAGCGGAAAATCCAAAGGCTTTGGCTTCGTTAGCTTTGAGAGACATGAGGATGCCCAAAAAGTAAGCTTTTGGACTTCACTAATATGTTTTGTTTCTTTGAGTGATTTGAAATCCTGTGACTTCATTAAGGGTTTTTTAATTGTTAGGAACTCAGCGAAAACAGTTTTCTGCTTCCTATAAATGACTTAGTACAGTTTCTGTCGTTTAGAATGCTTGCTTAAGAGCAAATGTCAGTTGATTTGAGGAGCCATTTAAGTCAAGATACTGAGAGACAGCTGGAACTGGTGCAGAAATGGGTAATCTTGAAGAATTTAATAACATGTTGTAGTTGAGCGTAAAGGTCTTGTTGAGATTTGGACTCCCTCATGCTGGCCGACATACCAGCATAGTAAATTACTAAATCTCTGCAAAGCCCAGGTGATGAATCATGGGATGCAATTTGGTTGCACAGAAGATTTGTGCAAGGCAGAAAGGGTTGTGTTTTCCAACTTCAGCACTGCAAAGTCAGCAGGAAAGCTGTTAGTGTATGGAGCAGGTTTGGCACAGCTGTAAGAAAGTAGTCAGAGCCCTGTGACATTGCTTTTACTTTGAAGAGTAACTGTGGAAGAAGGGTCCTTTTACTTTGTGTATATGTCTATAACTTGCCAGTATGCTGTATAACTTAATTCTTTGTCTGCTGGTTGCTTTGATGTGTCAGTTGACTGTGACTGCAAGGACATAGCGTGAGGAGAAAAACACAGCACAGAACAATTTGGGGCAGCAAATGAAGTTTGCTTTTCAAAAGGCGTTTCAGTGATTTGTCAGTACTGCAAGTGTACAAGCAAGAGATGAGAACAGATCTTGTCTTACATCTGCATTGTTCAATCTTGAATATGTTTATTGATGGACTGTTTCTCTTACAGTAGCCAGTCACTTGTTGGGTGTTTGAGATTAATGTAAAATCCTAACATCTCAGGCAATGTGTGTTCAGTGCCTTTAATCATGAAAGTATAGAATATAACTTGTGACTTCCTGGTTGAAATTAATTGAATAGATCTGCCAGAGTTTTCACATCATTAATAGTTGTAATTCAAAAAAGCATGAAGATGAAAAAAAAAATCTTATTTTCATACCCCTTATTTCTGTAATGAGAGATTAAAAATAGAGCCATCTGCCAGCTGTAATTTAATATACAGCATAAGAAAATCTAGTGGCTAATACAGTTCTAGATGTTGCTTTTACAAACAGAAGTCAGGTGTGTAATTTAGAGAATTTGCTTGCTTTAGCAAGCTAAGGCTGGAGAAATAGGTATTTGTTAGGTGACTTCCCCCCTCCCCCAACTTCATATAAGAAGTCTTTTTGCATCCCTTGTGACTTCTCTTTAGCTGGACAGAAGCACACTCAGAGGGCGATCCCTGTTTTACTTTAAGCAGGGGAGTCTTGGGCTATTTTGGTTTTGGCTAGTGATTCTTTTGATGGGCTGGCTCTTTTTCTGGAATCCTTCTGTAACTTTTTAGATTTTAATTACATTTTTGGTATGCCTGAAAAACGCTGAAATGCAAAGCACTGCTAACCTCTTGTTTTATTAATGAAGGCTGTAGATGAGATGAATGGGAAAGAGCTGAATGGGAAACAAATCTATGTTGGCCGGGCTCAGAAAAAGGTGGAAAGACAGACGGAGCTGAAGCGCAAGTTTGAACAAATGAAGCAGGACAGGATCACCAGATACCAGGTTCAATTTTAATTCAAGGAGACTCACTGTTCTGTGATATTTTGAGTTACACAGACCATTTGCTTTGAAAATTAACTTGCCTTTTTTTAGGGTGTAAACCTTTACGTGAAAAATCTTGATGATGGCATCGATGATGAGCGTCTCCGAAAAGAGTTCTCCCCATTTGGTACAATCACTAGTGCAAAGGTAAAGTTTATGGATTTTACTTGGCCTTTCTCTGAAAATGAGCCTTTCACCAAGGAAGAGTATGAACTGTCTATTTCACTGGTGAACAGCTGTGACCTGGTCACTTAGCACTGCTACTTTATATTATATACATGGGCAGCTGCTCTCTTGGTTATTGTACATCTTCGGTTAAATGCATATGATCATTCTGTCTTGAAAAAATGGAGTACTGATATTAATGTGAGAAAAATGGCACCTTTTCTGTACAATAATGTCCTCATTACTTTGCAGTGATTTTCATGTGTGTTCAGTAAACAGGCATTCATTAAGAGATTATATTTCTTTTTAGAAATCAGTTCAGTAAAGCAAATGTGGTCTCACTTCTAGCTAGGAAGGTGAAAAAATAAATCAATGCAAAAAGTAGATATGACATTCTTCTGTTTTAAAGCTGAATTTCTTACTGACAGGTCATGATGGAAGGAGGCCGCAGCAAAGGATTTGGATTTGTATGCTTTTCATCACCAGAAGAAGCCACCAAAGCTGTCACAGAAATGAATGGTAGAATTGTGGCTACTAAACCATTGTATGTAGCTCTAGCCCAGCGTAAAGAAGAGCGCCAAGCTCATCTCACCAACCAGTATATGCAGCGGATGGCAAGTGTAAGAGCAGTACCTAATCCTGTAATCAACCCTTACCAACCAGCACCTCCTTCAGGTTACTTCATGGCAGCTATTCCACAGGTACGTACAGAGATGAGTGACCGAGTGCTGTATAAAATCTGGTTAGATTTAACAGTAAATGTAACTGTTAGCATATGTCTATAACTTCGGCATTCTGATTGCATAGCAGAAGGGTGATGGACTGTGTAGCACGCCCTTCAAAGATAAGTTACACATTGGTTTTATCTTTGACAGACTCAGAACCGTGCTGCGTACTATCCTACTAATCAACTCGCTCAACTTGCTAGACCTAGTCCTCGCTGGACTGCTCAGGGTGCCAGACCTCATCGTAAGTCACTTTGCCTCTTCCCAGTGGTTGCAGTGAGCTCCATAGCGTGTACCTTTGCACTTTTAAATACACTCCATGGCATTAGTGTGCTGTGTGCTAGTGCTGTGACTTCTGAACTCTTTCCACCGTTTGGTGTTCCAGCATGTAACTTAATGTATTGTCTCTAAACCGTAGCATTCCAAAACATGCCTGGTGCTATCCGCCCAGCAGCACCCCGACCACCGTTTAGTACCATGAGACCAGCTTCTTCACAAGTTCCACGAGTCATGTCAACACAACGTGTTGGTGAGTTCCATTTATGCAAACCTTAAGTATTTCTTCTTTATTTTTGACTGGGTCAGAATGATTTTTCAAAAGCATTTGAAAGTTCAGTCTCACATAGGAAAGTTTGCTGGCTCTTACTAAATGTGTAAGCTAGTGTCACCTTCTAGTAGTTGCTTTGAATACTGTCCCAGCAAAAGCTCCTGCTCTGGACTCCTTTCTTTAGCGTGGATCATTTCTTTTTTTAGTGTGCATTTTCATAGTATTGTGTGAGAGCTGCTGCCAGTTCTAAATGGTGTTCTGGCAATTGTACTCACAGGTTGCATGTAGAGATACTGAGATAATAGAATTTTAGCTCTTACTATTTTGTCATAGAATACTCTTGAGGCAGTGTCACGTATGTGGAATCTGCATATCAGCGAACCAGAATTGATTGTAATGGAGCCTTAATTCTCACAGAATGTATTAGGCAGTAGTATTTTTTAGCTAGTTACTTCATGAGAGTATTGTTTTTAGGATGACTATTGATATAATGTGCTCAGGAAATCAAGTGTCCTTTGAGGTTAGAAGGAAATGAAATTAATATGCAGCCAAAGTGAATGTTTTCTCATAGATCTTTTTTCAGTAGCATCTAAGAAAAGCAATTCATTAGTGAAATGACTGGAAAGTAACATCCAGTAAATTTGAACCTTCAGATATAACCAGTGATGTAACAGTTGGCAAATACTATTGAGATGAATATACAATACCTAAATTAGGTATTTGGTTTGAGCTGGTTTGGGGTTTGTAGGCTAAATAAAAAACTTGAATTACTCACATATGGCTTAATGTTATTTTTTCAGCTAATACATCAACACAAACAATGGGTCCACGTCCTGCAGCAGCTGCCACTGCAGCTACTCCTGCTGTACGCACAGTACCACAGTACAAATACGCTGCAGGTGTCCGTAATCCTCAGCAGCATCTCAATACACAGCCACAGGTTGCTATGCAGCAGGTATGTAATTTTAGGAACTAGTTGGTGTTTTAGCAGAGGAAGTGGGGGACCGCTTCCAATTAAGAGATGTCTTTGTTGTTTGTAAAGTATATTTCAAGTTCACCTGGGACAGGATGTGATCCTGTGTTACTTCTTTCCAGTTGGTTGATACGTTGGCCTGAACTCTCCCTTTGTTAGCTCAGCAGTGGAGCAGTTGATACTAATCTCCAGCATCACTCGGCTTTAATCAGCGCTGTTTGATTAAGTTGACTTGGTTGTAATTTCTTCCATGTTTCTGACAGCGTAGGCATGGTTTACGCTGAGTTGTGGAATGTGGGATATTTGAAACTGCACCTAATTACAAACTAGAATTGAATTTTGAAATGGTGTTAATTAATTTTCAGCCTGCTGTCCATGTGCAAGGTCAGGAACCCTTGACTGCTTCCATGTTGGCTTCTGCCCCTCCACAAGAACAAAAGCAGATGTTAGGTATGTACACAATGCCATTCTCCATACTTTGTAGCAGGACATTCAAAAGTACCCCATCTTTAAGAATAAATGGGCTTAGCAGTAGAACAAGGTGTTTGTTTCCCTTTTCCCTTTACATCTAGGCTGTGTTTTCCAGATGAGATTTGTGACTGACTTAATTTCTTTCTCTCTAGGTGAACGTCTATTTCCACTCATTCAAAGCATGCACCCTACTCTGGCGGGCAAGATCACTGGGATGTTGTTGGAGATTGACAACTCTGAACTCCTCCATATGCTCGAGTCTCCTGAGTCTCTTCGTTCGAAGGTAGGTGGACTTTGCCTGGCTCTAGTTCTATCAGCAGTTAAACCCAGATTGACTGAACAGGTGTTTGTGCTGGCACAGCAGAGCAGCAGCAGCGTGGCAGTGGCCTGGGGGAGAAGCTAGAATGCCCTCTTGCAGAGGGTGGCAGTGGTGACTTAGATTAACATGAACTGGAACAGCAGTGTTACCCTTCACTTATGTATAGAATATAAACTGTTTCATTTATGTGAATATACAGAACTCACTCACCTTCCCTTTCTTAACAGGTTGATGAAGCTGTAGCCGTACTACAAGCCCACCAAGCTAAAGAGGCTGCTCAAAAGGCAGTTAATAATCCCACTGGGGTTCCAAGTGTTTAATAAGTAAGTTTTCTGCGCACTGTGGTTCTACAGGTTGACTGGAGCAGTAATCCTTAGTGCGTGGCCCTTAGAAGCAGCATGCTCCCAGGCTCCCTGTCACTTTTAGCCTCAGAAATCAGCAGCTGTGGTCACAGTTGAAAACTAATGTTGTGCTCAATCCTGTTGCCAGTTCTGTAGTGCTGAGTTAGCGAATGCTGCCGACATTGTGTTGCATCTTTAAAGTGTTGCTTTAGACAGCACATTTAGCTGGGATCACTTCTAGGCACGTGTGCAGAAATGGGCAGGTCTGTCAAACGCTGCTATTCTGGCTGTTGTTCAGGAGGAACTTGTGGAATTGAAATAAGCTTAAAATGATACTCCAACCCTATTTTCTCCTTGGTAATTAAATAGATTTACACTGTAATTTGTATATACTCACCAAAATTACAGTTAGACAGTGACTAGAACTCTGTGTTCACATTTTGGTGAATTTAACATTTGATGACATGTTTTCTTTTTTCCTTGGTCTTTTTAACTTCCGCAACTTCCCTTTTGGAGGCAGAACGAGTCGTGTTTTTTCCACACTTCATTCTCTCTTTTTTTTTTTTGCTAGTGACTCTCACACTGGAGAGATAATCAAGTGCTGAATAAGTTATCTGTCTTAAAGTAAGATGCCCAGACTTTGAGACCATTACTCTCTATGCTCCATGATGCATTTGGTAATTGGAAATTGAAAGTACTGCTAGTGTAGAAGTTTTAGTATACTGACTTTTAAAAGCAGAGGTGACCTGAGGTCAAATTACAGTAACAGATTGCTGTGTGTAGCCCTTGTCCAAGTCCTTGCTGTGCAGTACACTGCTTCATTCCAGACTCAGTTTTGTCCTACCAAGTATCACACACTTGGGACGCTTGCCCTCCACGTCTCTAAAAAGAGGGGGGGGTAATACTGATACTCTGTTTGGAAAGAAGCTTGGTCTGATAGCATGGAAGCCCCAAAGTGCTGTTGGGTTTACAGTTGCAGAAAGCATGTTGGAAAACATAAGGTGGTGGTTCAGGCCTAACAGCATTGTTTCTGTTTGCAGAAAGATCCGGGACTACAATCTAGAACTTCGCTTCACCGAAGAAAAAAAAAATTTAAACATGGAAAAACTATTAAATATTGAGAAAAACATTGCAAAATATAAAATAAATAAAAAAAGGAAAGGAAACTTTGAAGCTTATGTACAGAGCAACGCCGGGGCTAGCAAAACAAATGCTAGTCCTAGATTACTTATTGATTTAAAATTCAAAAAAAATAGTAAAATAAAAAATACAAATTAATGTTTTATAAACCCGGGGGAAAAGAATTTTCAGCACAGTACAAAAATTTAAAGCATTCCTTTCTTTAATTTTGTAATTCTTTACTGTGGAAAAGCTCAGAATATCACCACTGTTTTAGTTGACAGTGAGAATTGATAGCTGAGCAAAGAAACGTAATTTGGATTATAAAATTCTTGGTTTAATAAAAATTCCTTAAACACTGAGTGATTTGTGATGGCTTCTTTTGTACACTGTACTTTCCATAAGTTGGGATCCACTCTGCAGTAAGTTCTGGTGGTTTCTAGAGAAGATTGGTCTACATTGAGCTACCTGTTGATAATATTAAGCTTAGGGACTAAAACCAAATGTTAAAGAGCAGCTAGATGCGTATCTGGGTTTTAAGTCCTTACTAGAATGATGTCAGAGCTCTTGTCATTAGCTAGAAACAGGCCTTTTAAAATACCCAAATTGGAGGTGATCAGTAAGAAATGTGATTAGGAAGGGCCTGTGATGGAATTAACAAACCAGCAGATGTCCCATTTGACCACCTACATGGTGGGGGAGGGTGTGTGTTCTCACAGGCTTTGGTGGAAGGAACAAGCTCTATTAGGTCTCCAGCTGTGTCTTTAGGTGGCTAATGGACACTGAGGTGGAGGCAGAGTAGCAGGGGTACAGGGCAGTGAGCAGATTGTCTGCAGTAGTGTTGCAGAATCCAAGTGTTGAGAAGGTTTGAGCACAAGGGATTCCTAGAGCAAAGTAGTGAGGCTTCAGGTGGTAAGGCACTAAAAACTGGGTGTGTAGTAACCAAAAGGTCGTGGTTTTCACACAGTAAAAATCCTTCTGTGGGCAGGACGGCCTAATCCTCTGAGCTGGGTATTTCCAATGCTGTGCTCCCCAGGAAGTGAATGGATCCTTTCCTCTTGGGAAGAAACCAATTGGTTTAATTTTTGGTTTGCTGCATTTTGGGTTTTCTTAACGTGCTGAACAAATCCGTCTTGTCAGAGCCAACCCTGAAAGTGTCAGCTAGTTCTTTGGTAACTAAATTACTGAGAAAATCCAGTTAGGGGACTTTGAATCAGCAGGCTGTAGAACCAGGACAGTGATCTGAAATGGAATGCTGTCCCTTATTGCGGAAGGTTTGACACAAAGGTCTTGTGGCGAATGTTCTGCCAACTTCCAGGTGACTTACGCAAAACGTGGGGGGGGTTTTAATCGAACTTGAAAATGGTGAAATAATTCCAGAGGTTTTACTGGCTCCAGCAATCTGCTGCTTAAAGAATAAAGTGTGGGGAGTGCCTTTCTAAAATAACTTGCTGTTTGACTTAAACTTGTGTACAATAGCATAGAAATAATCCTGTCTTAGTAATGCCTCATACAGCTGCTGCATGAGGCCGTGAGCTAAGGCAGGTGCCTATCATGAGCAGTAACTCCCTTTCTGAAACAAAAGGACTGGACAGTTGAATTGGACTGATCTATGTAGTGCTCATTCACCACAAACTACATGTCAGATAAGCTCTTTAACATGAGGGTGGTGGATTGTTGCCCAGAGAGGTAGTGGAGGCCCCATCCCTGGAGATATTCAAGGTCAGGCTTGATGGGACTCTGAGCGACCTGATCTAGTGAAGATGTCCCTACTTACTGTGGGGGCGGGGGGTGAGGGCTGGATTAGATGGTCCCTTTCAACCTAATACATTCTATGATTCACATATAATCAAGAGTAACAAGAGTTTCTTTTCACTGTTCGAGTTAGATATGTTGAAGTTGTTGACCTACATGTGGGTTAGCCTACAGTGGCTGTCTCGCCTTTTATCCTGTTCTTTAAAGGAGTACTTGTGCAGAACAAGAGGCATTTTCTGCCCAGTTTACCCCATAATTGGCTCTGTAAGCTACTTAATCAAAATTGATAACACGAGGGGAGAAAGGAAGTGGTGAAGATGGTGTGTGCTTTTACAGAAGAGAGAAACCTGGCAGGCTGGGATGGGGGAGAGGAAGTGTGTTACTCCATGTTTTAGTCATGGAGAAAAAGACATGACCCTTAGCTGCTGCAATCTCTTGGGCCTCTATGGCTGTATTTAGGGGACATGGCTTCTGTGGGATCACTGGAAGGGGTTGTGTTCTTTCTGGAAGGCTTTCTGAAATCCCTGTTTTATGGGGGAGGGAGGACATGGCGGGGATGACAGTGGTGTCTCGACCCATTGTTGCAGTCATTTGGCCCTTCAGTATGCTTTCTGAAGTCCCCTGAAGGGCAATTCAAAATGCCCTTTTTCCCCTTGTGCAAAGGACCTCAGATTATTGAGGCTTTTTTTTTCTTTGTTAAATGAATTAGAGAAATAAGCCTAAAGCGAAATTAGTCTGGCAAAAATGAATGCTATTTAAAATCCCTCACTTGACCATAGCAGCATTAGGTTAAGCTTGTACAGTTCTAGTGTTCAGTCCTGTCCTGATGGAGGCAGACTGGGTTAGCCTTTAATTTGCAGACTTGCTGGTGTGTACAACTGCAATTAAGAATTTTTGAAATTGCATAGTAAATCCCTCCAAGGAGGCAGCTCAGGCAAGATATGTACATAGTAAGAGGCTGAATGTACAGTCTTGATTTGCTGTCAACTATGAAAGCATTAAAGCTTTGGAGGCTGTTTTAAAGCAAAAATATTCAGCACCATAATAAAAATGTTGAAAAACTGGATTATATTTAAGGTTTACTTGAAGGCCTAAAGGATGGTGCAAAGACCTAACTTCAGGAGCTTCAGGGCCTTAGCAGGAAAGTAAGAGCCTACCTCACTTCTGCTTGTTCCCCCAGATAAGCAGTATCTGCAGTGAGTGTCCTGGAGTTCAGCTGAACTAATATTTGTATTTTGTAAGAATGTGCAGGTTATTTAGCATCTTGCATATGGGGAAACTGGGAAAGGAGGGGGTTTTCCAGCTTTGTGCAAGGATTCTGTGGGTGTGTCAAGCCCTAGAATCTGTACCTGCCTGAAATACTGGGTAATTTTTGTGATGGAAGGGAACAGCAAGGCAATTCTGCTGAGGTGATCTTGACAGCTTAGGAAAACAAACCCTTGGGTTGGGTTTATTCCTTCCTGCTCTTGAGTATATGGTAATTCCCTACTGTGATCACAGACACCTATTTAATCATTGGGGCGGTGTGGTGGGGTTAATCCTACAGGTAGTGCACAAGGCTTTGTTGTGCCTCTGTCAGCTTCTCCTTAGAGCTCTGCTGTAAAACAGCACAGCACAGAAACATCCATGTGCTGGGCACAGGTAGGGTGCTCTTCCCTCGGGTTAATGGGCAGCCTGGCGGGCAGTCACTGCCTTCTGCCACCACCATTCCCTGCAGCATGTGTCAGAGGCTTATGCTGATCCTCTGCTGCCCTCCAGCCACACAGAGCTAAGCTGATTTTGCTGCATCCTCTCTTATTTCATTCCTTTGGTCCTCTGTCTCCTACTCTAACCAGAGCAAACCACCCCAGAGTTCAGCAGTGGCCAAAAGCCTGCTCCTAAACTGGACGGTGATGTGAAAGAACCAGTGGTATGATATTCACCAGCCTCTGTCCCAAGCAAAATGTGGCTTTATGCACAGCCAAATCAAAGGCTTGGTGCAGAGGTCATCTGGATTGCTTATGTTTTCTTCATTGGTCTGCAGAAGTCCAGGAAATCTGGATTTCACTGGGTCCTAGGGGAGGAGGGGACAAGGCAGTAGAAATCAGGATGTTCCAGAGCCAGGCAATGTCATTCAGTTGCTAGTTCACTCTAGTTAGGGGCCTACCCTTGAATAAATGGTATCTTCAGTCCTTGCACCTTCTCAGGAGCATGGTTAATAATTGCTATGGTCAGGAGTTTCTGCTTGGAATAACTGGGAAAAAACACCACCAAACCTCCCAAAACCCAACAGAGTTTGTATTTATTCTCAATAGGACTAGGAGCTGTGTTGGGAATTGACATGCTAGAGGCTGCTGCAGTCTTGTCCTTGGGCCCACAATTCACAAGGCTTTCATAGTGACATGTTTCTAGCCATCCTACCTGGGATTAAGTAGAAGGCTCCACTTCTGGGACTGATCTTTCCATCGGAGATGCTCCCCAAATACGAGCAACATTTTCACTCCCTGGTGGAGTAGTTTAAACTATGAGTGAACTCTTGATAGCTTCCCGTGTGCATGAGTTGCCCGTCTGAGGCGATTTGAAGTTAGAAATGCCTCTTGAGTAAATCTGGCACAGGCTTGAATTCACTAGAATGAGAGGCTACTCAAACAAGTCTCAGTCCTTCTCTTAGGTTACTTCTAATGATGTAAGTGGCACTTTGAACTAAGCTGCCTTGTTTCCCTTGCCTCTTTCCTGTTTTCCCTTTCATCAGCTAGTCCTTTCCTTATGAAGAGAAAGGCCACATCCAATGTCTCCTTACACCAATTAGCCGCCTCATCAACATCATGACAAGTGACAGTAAGAGCCCCGTACCACCTTGCAATGAAAAGCTGTAGAAAGGCTACAAGGTCTGCCTGGGAAGTGCTGCTGATCACCTCTGCTGGGGTTTTAGGGGCAGCGTGCTGACTTTGAGAGGACCTGCAGCTCAGATGCTGGTGAGGGAGGCAAGCCCAAGACCTCCCTACTCTCACATGGGACTTGAAATCTGGGGAATCCTTGTACACCCTACTCCCACCTGGTGATGATTTTCATTTGGGATCCCATCTCTTCTGAGTCACAAGTCAGCATCTAGCTCACTGCCTGCCCTCTTCGCAGGCTCCTCAATTGACAAGCCAGGAGGAGCACAGAAAAAAAACCCAAACCCAAAACCCCACAGGGTTCTTCATCAAGGTAGGCAGAGATTTCAGCACACCAGCAGCGTAACTGCTGTTCCCTAGGCAGCTGTGAGTCCCTATTGTATGACTACCTCTGTGAAGGAAAGCTTTCAGAACCCTCTCCCCTGCTGAAGGATGGGGTCAGCTATGATGTGTATTAGCTGTGTTCAAATGACAGTGCAGCTGGCAGGGTTACAAATCCTGAGGGCATGGCATCTGAAGTGAATACAGCTTCAGAATTTTGAAACAAATGTTTCCAGCTACACGAGTGCATCTATGCCCAATACTCTCCTACTTCCCACATAACCTGCCAAAGAAACATCCCTAACCAACTCCCATTCCAGCTAGCTATAGCTGTCCTGAGGTTTCATTGCTGGGAGCACAGCTTAGAACGTTCCATGTGATATCTGAGCATTCAGAAAACAAAAGCGATGCCCCGGGCAGGTTAACTGGTTATGCCATGTTACTGTGGCTGGAACCTTGGGTTACACGTGGTCTAAGCTAAACATGAAGTCAGCAGATGACAGCTCAAAAAGTGGGACCAAAACACATTGCATTATCACATTTGTAAGTGGAAGCTTGCTTAATCCCGTCTCTTGCCGCTGTTACAGAGATTTGCCACCAAATGTAGCTCCATTTTCCATCCTGTGGTTTTCCAGAGGGGAACCAGGTTCAGGCAGATGAGACCAGACCACCAACCTAGAACGACAGCAGAAGTAGAAAACTCCTGCCCATGTCCCAGAGTATAGATCTTTCCTCTGACTGCCTATACCTCACATTTTTCCATCAAACTCATCACACAACCCTTGCCTCACAGGTTATAAGTGGAGGTGTGGATTTGCAAGATGGCAAGGGATGCAAATGAAGATGCACGCAGGGGCCTTGCTCGGGAGGGGAAGGAGAGCTCTTCTAGACCCCTCCAGGATGCTGGTGCCTCATTTCCCAGTTACAACAGGGCAGCTGCGACACCACGAGCTACAAAGTTGGCTCTGTAAGAGGGCGGTTGCCTGGGTGCTCCAGAAGTCGTCAGACAGGTTATATTTGGCTGCACAGATGAAGAAGAAACACGAATCAAGTTATCAAGCACATTACACAACGTTACTTTACTTACTCTCCTCCCTTTTCTCCAAAATGCCCACTGTTAATCCCATGTATTGAAAAATATGTACAAATCTTTTTCCACTGGGAAGTGGGGGAGGGGGGGGGTTGGGGCACGGGGAGTTCCCCAGGTCGTTTAGTGAATCACAGCCTTCCCAAAATAATTTTCTTCCTCTGGTGAAGGGCCTTTTGGTGAGGTCAGAGTGCTGTGCTTACTGTCAGGTGCTGGTTTGCAGGGGAGGCATTTCAGCTGCGTTATTTCCATGCTGGTGAACTCATTTCCCGTCTCCAGCAGAACTGCTTGTGTAAGACCGTGAGGACTTCCACAGTGATTCACAGAGGGCCCAGCTCCCGCGGCGCCTTTCCCTCAGGGTTACCAGAAATACGCTGAAGGAAGCTGTGCAGGACAGCAAGCGTAACTCGCCTTTATCTCTGGTAATGAGTGATTTAAAAAGCCCCAGCCCAGAGGTGGGTGTGCGCTTGTAGCTATATTTGGCCTCCAACGAAGCAGCGTGTGAAAAAACGACTTTATTCTCTTACAGACCTGCCGTGTACCCCCTTCGCCAGACGGTCCCGAGTGCTTATGCCTTGAAAAGCAGTGAATCGTCATCCCTTCGTAGCGAACTACCGCTCCGTAGTCCCCTGCCCCGCGCAATCTGCGCCTACGCGGGCCGCAGCAGCGCAGTCCCTCGGCCGCCTCCTGCCCTGCTCGGCACCGGCTCTTCAGCATCCCGGGTCCCCCGGGCCGCCCATCCCAGCCGGGTCGCTTCCTCCGCGGGCACCGCCTGGGGCTTATTGACCGTTAATCTCACCCCCACATTGCCCCCCGCCCCAACGAGTCCCCTCGGGGCAAGACAGACCGCCCCCTCCGGCCCTTTCCTGGAGGGAGCTCACATAAAGCCGCCGCCGGAGGGATCGGCTCGGCTCGGCTCACCTCGCCTCAGCACCCGGCCCGCACCACGGCGGCGCCCTCTGGCGTTGCGCCCGCTCCACCTGCGCCTCCTCCCCTGCCGCTGCCTCAGCCGCGCCGCTGCCGCGAGGGGACGGCCCGGCCCGGCTTCGCCATGAAGCTGCATTTCAGCATCGCCGCCGCCGAGGAGCTGCGGGAGAAGGGCGGGGGGCGCTACGTGGTGGGCGCGGGTTGGGGAGTGGGTGGCGGGGTCTGGCGGGGCTGTGCGCTGCTCTGACGGCGGTGTGCTTGCAGCTGTACTCGGTGTGTCTGGAGGGCTTCCTGCTCGGCAAGGCGCGGTACAGCCAGCTCCGCCGCTGGGACGCGCAGGTGAGGGCCGGCCGGGGGGGGGGCAGGGCCGGGGGCACCCCGGAAAGCCTGGGAGGGGGCAGCCCGCTGGGTGCGGGCGGCCGTCGGGCCCCGCAGCCGGGCCGGGCTCCTGTGACGGCCGTGGAGCTGGAGGGGCTCTCCCGGCCCTCACAGGCCTAATGCGGGGCGGGGGCAGCGAGCCGTGCCTGCCCAGATCCGCGTTATCAAAGCCTGGCTTTGCGCTGGCACCGGGGGGGGGGGGGTGGGGGGGGTGCTCCTGGTCCCAGCCCTTGCCCTCGCACCCTGCCCGGTTTCCCCCCTGCCCCAGTGCAGTGCTGTTGGAGGGGCAGAGCTGCTGCTTGGGGGTCACCCTTGTCTGTGGGGTGGAATCCAGCAGCAGCTGAGAGGCAAAGCCAAAAAACGGCCACGAGATGTGGCAGTGGCTGTGTGAGAAATACTGGCCAAGCAGCAGCTGTAGGCTCCCAAGTCCCTTTTACCCTTGGCCTCTGTCAGAGGTGCAACTGCTTTGCTGTGGTCTCTAATCCTCCGAGCAACTCCAGAAAAGTGTATAGAGGTCAGGCAAATGGCACAGCCAGTTACAGGGGGCTTTTGGCAAGACAGGGGTTATCCAAGTGTTGGATCCTTTGGCCCAAATTGCCTAAACACATACTTCAGGAATGACCCTTTCCACACAGGCAATTAATTACTAGGCAATTACAAATCAGCTGGAACACAGGGCTGGAGTATTCCAAGAAATGGTGGATGATAAGAAATGATAATGCATGGTCCCAGCTAACTGAGGTGGATTATTTCAGGGTGAACCCACTTGTCTATCTCTATCTCTGCTTTTGGGTTTTTTTTTTTTTTCCCAACTTGCCTCTGTCCCTTTCCCCTCTATCTTTACTCTGGTTTTCTTAGGAAATGGGAGCATGTGACATTGAGCTTTTGTGTGGTGGCAGGGTGGTTACGGGCTTTCTCGTCACTACCCTGATCTTTCTGGCCTCTGCCAGTCCTTGGGTCCAAGCAAAATATCTCATGGTTCTTCTGCTAGTCTAGATGCATCTGTTACCCCAGTTGAGCAGCCTTCATCTGCCTTGACAACCATGTTTTAGCACCCTGTTTGATAAGTACTTCTTGTGGTAGTGGGTTTGGTGGCTGCCAAAATAAGGAGCATCTTTCTTGCTGTGCTCTCTCTTGCAGTGATGGAACCACTCCAGAAGAGTTTTTCAGGCAGGTAACCCCTGATACGGATCAGTCCATCTCCCAATTTTGTGTGTCTGCATAAGCAGTTGATGTAGCACAGCTAAAAGGCAGCTGAGTCAGCAGCAGGGCTGCCATGGGAAGCAGTGTTTGCTGAGGTCTGCTCTTGTGCCCCAGCTCTGTGATTCTTTTCCCTGTAGAAGCTCACACAGTAATATTTTGCTTTAGTTAATGGAGCATTTTGGATAACGTGTGAACTAACAAACTGGCTTATGCATGTGGTTGTTTTTTCTTTAAGGCTTACTCTTTCTTGCTCAAGAGGTTTTAACTTCATTAATGCTCAGCAAAGTCTCTAATTTCTCTGCATCCTCTGTAACACGCAGTTTGCCTCTTGCTGGGTTTTACAACTCATTAGCTGATTTTTATTTTTAATTCCTTCATTTCTATTCTTGGTAGCTGCCATACTTGGTCTTGAAGTTTACAACTACACTCCTGTCCTTTAATTGTCTTCCCTATACTTCTGTGAAGTTACTCATTTATAATTATTGTATCCTATTCTGCTTATTTACTTGAAGTACTGTGTTAGACTCTTAGAAAAATGCACATGCACAAGAAGCCTTAAACTCCAGGATACAGTCATTTCACCAGATTGCATGTGATAGATGCAGGATGTGAATTAGAAATGTTTCCTTTGTGGACATATTTCTGTGTGATTATACTTGATGGTATTTCTTGAACATTGCTCTGGAGGATCTGGCTTTGGTCTCTGTTGGATGTGATGCAGGACTAGTTGTGCCTCTGATCTCCTTCAGGGTAGCTGTTTCCAAAGCACTGCTATTTGACCTCTACAAGCTCCTCTCCTAACTTGTGATACAAAATTGGGACCCAATTTTCAGTCGTGATGCTGTGCCTTACCTGATCCTCTTCTCCTGCTGTGCAGTTTCCTGCTCTTTGTATTCCAAGAGTGCTTCTGTTGTCTGATACTCCCCAACTCAGTTCCTAGCTGTCTCCTAGAGCAGTTGTTCGCTACAAAAGGACTGTCCGAAGGGAGCAGCTGCTGAGAAGCTGGTCACAGGCAGCAGGACAGTATGTGAGGTTTTGGATACAGTGTTGAATGGGGAGGTGCACACATACTACTGAGCAATGTTTCCTTACCCCTAGGTGCCTTACCTCCAAACTCACAGCTTTAAACTGAGCATCCAAGGCAAATGGTATAGAGAGAGGTGTGAACAACCATGAGTGATATCTTAAAAGAGATTTTGCTTAGAAGAATAATAGAATGGCCTGGGTTGGAAGGGACCCCAAGGATTATAGACCTCCAACCCCCCTGTCACAGGCAGGGACACCAACCTCCAGCCTGGATCTACACAAGGTTGCCCAGGGCCCCATCCAACCTGGCCTTGAACACCTCCAGGGACCGGGAATCTACTACTTCTCTGGGCAGCCTGTTCCAGCACCTCGCCACTCTCTGTAAAAAACCTTCCCCCTAATATCTAATCTAAACCTTCCCTCCTTTAGCTTTAGTCCATTCTCCCTTGTCCTGCCATTATCTGCTCTTTTAAAAAGTCAAATCCCCTCCTGCCTATAAGCTCCCTTCAGGTACTGGAAGGCTGCAATGAGGTCCCCCCGCAGCCTTCTCTTCTCCAAGCCGAACAAGCCCAGCTCCCCCAGCCTCTCTTTGTAGGGGAGGTGGTTAGGCAAGCCTGGCAGAAATGCTGAGGAGAGCAGTGTAGCTTCAGCCCTCCTCCTCTTGTGAAGATGGGCACTTGGCTGTGGATTGCTAGAAAGAGCCTGTCTTAATCTGAGGATTTACTCAACCTTCCTCTGGGAGATGGGGCTTTGTATTGTCTGTAAGAGGCTCCAGAGGTGTTCTACCTTCTCCTTTTTTTCCTTTCTTTTAATTACCCCATGAGTTGTGGGAAATCCAGTTTTCATTCCCTCTTCTGTCTGGAGTATTTAGGTATTAAATATTAGCAGTAGGAAGGACCAGTTTCCCTTTGTTCAGGATGAAGCCCATACCCATTGGGCAGCATTTCTCACTGTCTGCACTTGCAGGACTAAGACTTGTGTAGCCATTCTCCACAAATAACTGCAAACAGCTTCAGCAGGAGCATCCATGGCAGGTGGATGTGTGTTTTAAAGATCTAGGTTTACACAAGGACAGCTGTGCAGTGCTCTGTCCTGTAGCAGCATTCTCTGGCATTACTTCTGTGGGGACTACATGCTGACCAGGACCCCCCTAATAAAGATGTGGGTCTTTACGCTGCTCACAAGTTCTTGCAAGAGAGCATTACCTCTCCACAAGTGACAGGTCTTTTAGAGTGGGGATTGAGATCACCTGGACAGTGATTTGTGCACTAAGAATGTTGCTGATACCTTAAACCAAACAGTTGCTAAAGGCACAGACTCTCCTTGGTCCCCACCTTTGTGATGTTTGTATTTGGCTTTTCAGTTTGGCAGCTGCTTAGTGCATCCCCTCTCCAAACAAACATAATAACAACAAACCTGTGTTCTCTTGTAGGGCTGACAAGCACACATTGTGTCTTGCAGTTGTTGGAGTATTCCTTGTGTACTTCTAGGTAGGGGGAAAATAGGAAGTGTCCTCTGTAGGGCTGAGAGTGAAATGTAACACTGATGGATTCTGGTTGTAATTCTGGTTTCTACTGAGCCAGGTAACAGCATCTGTGGTTGGTACAAATCGCTGTTGGAAACACTGAATAAAACAATTTGTGAAAAGGAATCAGATATAGAAAATAGGTTTCTTTAAACTTCATTTAGCCAGTCGTAAACCACAGCAGCCTCATACCTTTGACTGCTCGGACAGTTTGTGTGGACAGATAAATTTTTACATGAAATGTATTTAAGAATTTTAAAAATTTTGAATGGTGTCTCCTTTTTTTTAAAAATATTTAATCAGGTAACTGAGAAGGAAATGCCCAGAGGCCTGTTCATACTGTATAGAATCTATACATAATAGCTTTATAGTTACAATGCTGCTCTATTTTTTCCAGGTTGGCAGTTTTGTTTCTAGTGCTCTGTCTGACTTTTGGCATCTGTACACCTATGATGGAGCATGGCCCTGGGTGAAATAGCTTGTCTAGACAGCATTGGCAGGACCTGACACCAAAAAGCAAACCTATGGGATTAGACTAAGTAGGAGATGATTAATTCTGGTCGTCTACACTTCAAAACTGATGATGTCTCCTGTGGAAGTGGAGAGTACTTATTGGAGAAAGATGAGAAAGAAACAGTACTAGCTATGGCATGTGTCTTTACTCCCCTTTTTGGAGACATTAGCTCTTAGAACTTAAAACTCATATTTAAGGAAGCTGTTCTGTCTCGGCCTGTAGCTCTTTTAGGTGGAAATTTTGGAGGAAGGACAAGTAGCTCTTCCACCAGGTTGGCACATCCTGTCTGGGCTTCCAGCAAAGTCAGATTTAAGCCTGGTTTTGTAATCCAGTCTCCTGTGGGCTTCCCTGCCTCTTGAGTTGGGGACCTGGAAGTGGAGCTGTACCCCTCAGTGAGTGAGGCAGGGCAGAATAGGTCCAGGTGGCTGCTGTGGTGCTGACAGGAGCTGCACACAGTGTCTGCAAAGAGGCTGGCATGCAGAGAGGTCAAAGGGTGAGGGCCCTCTCCTTCCTTGGACAGCTTGTGAAGCAGGATGGTTGGAAGTAGATGTCTGGTCCAGCCAAGAGAAAAATACCAGTGCACAGGCCAGTCTGGCTGGAGGCTGAGATGTCTGTACTCTGTTGAGTGTCTTTACATTGCAGAAACAAACCCAAAGCCTTGATGAATAAAATGGTCAGAGGCAGATTTTGTGTAGGGGACCTGTATCCTGTGGGGGTGTTGACCTGGCAGAGCAGCAGGCAGTTGGCACCTTGCACCACCAGGTACAGTGTTGATGACTTGCATTTAAAATACAGCCTAGTTCAAGGACTTGAACACTTGGCTAGTTTTGTTGTGTTAGACTGAAGTTTCATGCTAGTGGCTGATAGTCTGGTGGACTTTCAACACTGTATGCAAATATACACTTAAAGTTTATGGGCATTTTTTAGTAATTCTTTGAGATGGGAAAGTGTAATCAGCTGGGAGAAGCTTCTCTTATGTATCCCAAATCCAGAGGAAATACAATTGCATTTCAAGGAACTTACCAAGCAGTCGGTACTGAGATGAATTAAGTATTTTTGGAGTACACCAGAGTGTCTGCTTGTGCAAGCTGATGATAAGTGTTGTGTAGGTGAGGCATGGCCTGAACACAGAGGGAGGACAGCGGATGGACCTTCTTGTTAGTGTGGCTCTGGCTTTCTGAGTTCTGGCAGGTTTTTTTGCTGTATCTCCTCAGTTTGCCTGCCTGTAGAGCAGAGATAATGTTTTTTTTCTTCCCTGGGGGAAGATCACATACGTGAAGGGACTTTGAAGATAAAAAGCACTCCAAACTAGCCATTACTGTTAGCTTTACACAAAAGGAGAGCATGTAGTGTTATCAAATTCTTCTGTGCTGTGTGTCTGATTCACATGTATCTGAGAATCAAGAACTCAGAAACAGTAGTGTGTTGCCAGTGTAGGGACAGTGGAGCTGTGAGGGGATGCCTCCCACCTGCTTTCAGCCAACAGTCAGGAAAATGTATTGATAATTCTTGCAGTAGTAATAGGTTGGGGTTTTTCTTCAAGCTTCAGCTGCTGGAGTCATGTGAAAGGCTTGGGCAGCTGCAGCTGGAGGGAAAGTGTCATCCTTCACAGGACTTAGTGACATTAATTGCCAAGTTGAATACTAGTGGTGAAAACTTCATCAGTAGCAATGTCTCAACATGCTATAGGAGTCTCACTTTACTGATCACACGCCATAGTCTTTTGATTCAGGTGAAGGAATGTTTCCAGACAAACTCACTGCATTTTGCTGTGTTTACTAATGTGTGTACTGGGAAGGTAAACATAGCTCATCCTTCTCTTGAGAACTTGCTTGTAGCAGAGAATTTTTACAATTCTAGGTGACCAGTTAGTGCCCAAACCTATACTGGAACTATCTTGTGCTATTGTAAGGTAATTGTGGTTTTCTAGTCCTTGGAGATCTGTTTATAAATGAGATAGGTTTTATACACAGACATTATTCCTTTACAAGCCAGCTAACATAGCTGAAGGAAGAATCAAGCTTTCAAACACTTTGTGTTCCTGAAAGATTCTCTGCTTTTTGTTGGGTGTGGGTTTTGTTTTGTTTCTCTGTGGTGTTTTTTTTCTTCTAACAATCTTAAATGATCTGATAAAAGATATTACCTCTCTTGGACAAAATAATAAAAGTCTCTAGGGTACTACAAGTCAACATAGACATTATCAGGTCTTAAAAAGTTCTATGGGTACAGATCAAAGAAATCCTGTCAGGATGTATTTAGGCAGAGGAGACGTCTGTCCATGAGGTGTATGAGACCTAGCTGATAAGGTTAATCCAATGCTACTCTTCTGACTTGGAGTAGGAGCTCAGGAGTGGTAAGTGTAAAAATGAGAAACTCTTCCAAAGAGGTTGCTCATTTGGGCTGTCTTCTGGTGTCTGTCCAGACAAAGGTTTTGCTCTTGGTGTGGGCCATGATGATAATCAGGGAGGTGCTGGGTGGGTATCCCCATACCCTCAGCAGGCCATCACATTGTCTTGTCAAAATGAGACAGCACTGGAAGCTCCTTGGACGCTATGAATACTTCTTCACTTCACTAATGCAGAGCTTTACCTTGGCTGTTTTGCAGCTGAGGCAGCTTTTTGGGAGTGCTGTGCCTTCTTTCCCTCCAAAGTTTTACCTGTCAATGACCAAGTCGATGGCAGATGAGAGACGGTCTCAGCTGGAGCAGTACCTTCAGAATGGTAAGCTTGGCTATAAAAACATGATCTGCTATCAGAAGAAGGGCTTGAACCTTTAAGGATGTGCTCACTGTTCTAACAGTAGAGTGCTTTACTTTCTGCACTGAGCTGAGTGACTAAAAGGCTAGGGCTAAGTGTGGCAGCCTTGTCCATTAATTCACTGGCTGTAGAACATCAACGTATCACATATCTATCTTCTGGAGAGGCTGCAGACTTCCCAAAATGTGAGGGTGGGTGCAGTTTCACACTAAAACCATCTTGTCCTTCTGGTGGCAGCCTGTGGTTTGGCTGTCCTCTGTTCTTGTGGATCAGTGAGCTGAGCCACTCATCCCAGTTTCACAACTGCCAGAGCTAACATGGGGTTGGGTGTGAGAACTCATGGCTGGTGGGTAAAAGGCAGAAAAGACAGCCACTTGGACTGGTAGAAGTGTAATATGGAACTGGACTAGGTATAAACCTCTTCCCTTGAAGGGTTTCCAGGCAGACTTGTGAGAATTATAACAAGATAAGAGTTTGTAGAAAAACTAAATCTCAGGTGCAATGTGTTGTGCTATAAACCAGGTCTGTGAGTTCCTCAGAATGCATCTTGTGAGCTTCACACAAGACAAGAAATAATAATAATAAAGAATAAACACAAAAACCCCAAAACTCATCTCAACTACCCAAAAAGAAGGGTGTGTAAGGGGATGAGCTAAGAATTTGTGTAGCCTCTGGCTTCAATACTTTGTGCCAAAATTTACAAAGCAGACCCAAGATTAGTCTTTAAAATCTTACTTGGAGATTTTGTCTTTCTCACTTGAGTTTTCAACAGTTCCCTTCAGAGCTCCTGGCCATGAATAACCATGGATTTATGTGGCCAAGAACTTTGCCTTGCTTTAGGATAATAGCAACACTTACATGTATTTTGCAGCATTCATGGCTTCAGTGAGTTAACAGGCTTGTAAAGGTACCTGTACTGATACTGAAGGATAAGTAAAGCAGCACTAATAGTTTAACCAGTAGTCATGCTGAATGCATCTTGTTTTTACATGCCAGCAATGTCATCTTTTGACTGTTTGATGTCCCCCATCCCTGTTTTCCTCTTGTTTTTCAGTTACTTTGGATTCAAATATTACCAATAGTGATGCCTTCATAGGGTTTTTCCGAAAGCTACAGCAGGTAAGTTTTGCATTTTTCAGCCAAATAGTTTGTTTATATGAAAGACTTGAAACATTATCCTACCTCCTGAGTTCAAGGCTTCCTTTACTATCTTCCTCTCCTTGTGTTCTTAGCATATTGGTCTGTCTTGTAAAGCAGCAAGTTCGGATGACAGAGTGCTCTCTGTGAAGCCTGGGTGGCAATAATAATAGTATTGCTATTGTTTTGTCCATGTACAGACTTGTTCCTCACAGGGAAAGAACTATTTGCTTTGTTTTTATATCCTGTGGTGTATCTGATGAATCCTTTGCCTCTAAACAGTTCCCAGAAGAGTCTTTGTGAGAGCTCAATAGGAGGATTACACACATTCTTGGATTTTGCAACTGTAAATGCTTTTTGGTAGTGTCAGTGCTTTGGGGTGATAAGTGTATTGATGACTGCTGTGGAAATGTCACGTTCTCTTAGCTTCCAACTGTAGTGATGGGTAGAATCTGGCACGTGTTTGGGTTGTTGCAACCTAGATGACTTTTGAAATCCATGATGCATGTGATCTTTCTTTGGCAGGGATGGGCAGCTGGAGGAAGAGAGTAGGAGGGGAGAAGAGAAAATAATCATCTAATTCTACAAGCATATCTACTATCTGCTGTAATGCTAACTCTGTCATAAATGTAAAATCAGAAGACAGTCATAACTCCTGAAGGACTCCTAGGTGTGTTTATCTGTTTTTGCAAATGGTTGGAAACTCTGTCCATGCTGCCTGGATGCAGACTGACTTCAACCAGACAGCTGATGAGTTCAGTTAGCATGATGCAGAGCTGGAAGTAATGAGCACTCCTAAGGAACAGGGTATTTGTTTTCTGCTTAGTCCTGGCCTAGTGTAGCACCCGGTCCTTGAATTTACTTGGAGTCCAGATAGTTCTTGCTTGTGTCTGACTACTGCAAGGTGCCATATGTCCCTTACCTCCTCTCCAGCTGCTGTGGTTCTTATGAGGACAGCAGTGGGTTGCTGTGCTGCTGGTGCTGCTGTAAGCATGCTTGCAGAGAGGGGAAGCTGTGAAGGACCAAGCAAGAGTTTTGTGACTTGAGAGGTCTCTGCTTGTGTGTGATTAAGGTACGTAAGGGGAGTTCAGAAGGGCTGCAGAAAGTAGTGTGAAGAAGTGCTCCTAATAAATGCTGGGAAGGTTTTTCCTATGTACTTTGTAACTAAAAGGATAGGGGTTTTTTTTACAGTCTCTAAATTCAGACCTAGTGAAGTGCTCAAGATAGTTGAATGGAAAGCCCCTTTCTGATTAGGGATTTCTTTTGTGAGAAACAGTCTCTCTTTATTTCTGATCCAATGCCTGTTATAGCCTTAAAGACAACTCTTGGCAATTACTGCTGAGTCTTAATTAGTCTTGATTAGACTGATAACAGGTCTACTAAATAAAGTTAAATTAATCAGGAATGCCTATAACTTGCCCTCGAATGCCATGACCTGACTTTCTGACAAAGTTCTGCAGGAAATAACTCTGCAAAATGCCTGTTTGAAATGTTTAAAGATTTCTTTTGGTATGCTATTATTGTGGATTTCTTTTAACATACCAGCAGAAGTGATGTACATTTAGGTTTTTCTTTACTGCAGGCCCTTTTGGTGAAGAGGGTTCACTTGATAAGTACATTACATATTGCTTACTTGATTTAAGGTTATGGATGTATGTGTGTGTGCTTATTAAGGCGTGTGATGACTGTGCTGCCAAAAGCAGTCAATTATTTTGTAGAATTCAAGGTAGGCACTGAATTAGACCTTAAATGTTAGTGCAAGGTCAGTGCATTCTCTGGACATAAAATGAACCCAAATTTCTGTTCCACAATACAATGGATTTTCATACATGATGTTTAAGCTTCCTGCTTGGCAAAGATAGTAGTTCTCCAGCCTTTTTATTCATAATGGTTGTGCTTACATAAATTACTGCTTCATAATACAAATAGTAGTAGTGCTTTACGTATTCTTTCATTATGGTAAAGAACAAACTCCTATGAGATCAAATAACTGAAAGAGAGGAGTGCATCCACTGTCATTAGCTGTGCACAGTGCCTTCAAGTGGCGTAACTGACAGCTGAATAAGTATTCATTTTGGTTATTAAAAAGTCTTACTCAACAAACTGGCTTTGTGCATGTGCCTGTATTATTGCGAGGTGTTTTATGGCAGAGTGACAAAATTTCTGTAACAGCCTTGAAAGATCAGGAGTGAAGTTCATCTTTAAAGCAGCTCTGTACTGTTCTTTCCTTGCCCATTGTTGAAGATGTGTAGGCAGCACTTAGCATCCTACATGCTGCTCAGGAGTGAAAGCAGGGCTTCAGCGTTACTGCTACTTGGTGTAAAGACCAGGCATCCCCCCAAACTTCCTTGTTTGTATTATGTTGCAAGGATGAGTAATGAATGATTCAAGAATAAAACATCATTAACATGATGAAATAGCATGCTCCTTTTTAGTCAGTGACATGGACTGGCTTTGACTAGTCAGCATTGGCTACCTGAAACAACTTGGTGCACACCTATATGAGCAATGTGCCTTCTAATGTAGAAGTGGCAGGGGGGCTGCACTGCAAGAGGTGATGAACAGGAAGCAGTCAGACATTTTTCTGCCACCACAGCTATTTATTGAGCACAGATCTGTCTGCAGGGAAAGCCAGTGCAGTTTCTATAATGGAAACTTCTAGTTTGAATAGAAGAAGATAGGAATCCAGAGGTGAATGAGATCTTGTGGTTAGGGTTTTTTTTTCCCCCTAAAAGTTATACTACTGACTATTTTCACCCTCGTTTGTATTTTTCACTGAGACTCAAGACTATAACTGTCCTCAGGTAGTCTGCTAGTAGTTGCTTCATTTTCTTGGCTTGTCTTAAAAACAGCATTATTCAATCTTCAAGCTGAAGATATTTGTATATGCCACTGACTAAACTATAAGATGCAAAGGAAAAATCAAACTCAAATTAAGACTCTTTTGGTCCATGTTTTGCCTCTGAATGGGATTGTGAAGGTTGTGCCTGCACTCCTTGGAGTGGGAGTGCTGTGCAAGAACCATGGCTTTACTGCAGCTGCCTGACAGTGGTGAACATGACTTATCTGTATCAGCACTCAGCATCACACTGACCAGTTATATCCCCCTGATCATATCTAACAGGGCAAACATTTCAAGTCGGGGCAAGCCCATGCAGGTTAGCTTTGCTTTCCAGGCCCCTGGTTTTGCCCAGCATCCCCTTTACCTGTTGCATAGGTTGTTATGGTTTGATCCTTGTAGAAGGTGTGCTCTGGCTAACCTAATCTCATGGGAGAAGTTGTCAGGGGACAGCAGAGCTCCTAACACATTGGGAAGCAGCTTGGCACCATGGATGCTTTGCTTAAAGTGAACACTGCTGAAGTATTTATCAACACTGTTGTGTAGAAGAGTTCAACAACCTCACCCATAACCTCCTTACCACTCTACTCTTCCAAACCCTGCAAACTTGGCCAGTGACCAAGCAGAGACTGTTGCAGCTGTGCTGTGGCTTCTTTTTCATCAGGGGAAAAAGGCAGTATGAGCAGGCACATACAGTCCTATCAGTCTAATTTTAATGCAGCTCCTCTATATCCTTGAATGTAGTCTGAAATCATGGTGTGTCTCTGTATTATCCTGCGTTATATCAAGGACTGAACTGTGCTTTAAGTTACTGGGACAGGCAAGTGGGGAGTTGGCAGCAATTCTAGGTGTTTCAGGAGATTTTACCCCAGGTAATAGTGGCGACGTTAAGGGAAGATTCAAGTAAGTGATATTCAGGGGTACAAGGGACACAATTCTAGTTACATGGCATGTTCCTTGAATGGAAAAGTAGGAAGCATGAGCAGTACTGCTAGCATGTGCTGCTGACAAAACACAGGTGTGTTTAATGTCGGTGCCTGTTTTGAATAGATGAGACAATGACTGTGCTGCTTTTACCAAAACTAAACTAGCAGCTTGGGAGAACATCTGAACCTTTCTGACTCACTGGTGCCAATTTCTTTTAAAAGTATTTTTCCATCCATTTTGGAAGTGGTTGGGATTGTCATGTGCAGCCACTGTATAGATTATTGCTAACACTGATAAATGTTCTTTCCTTTGTATTTGTATTAAACTTATGCTGGGTTCTCTTGTATTGTTTTAGGGACTGTCTGTATCTGTATTTCTTCACTTAACACTGTATTCTCCTGCTTACAGAATGCACTGTTTCCTCCTTTTGTTTTTATGTAAGTAATTTTTTTTTTTTGTCTCAACAATACTTTGCTTATAATAGGTGAAACACAAATATTTATAACACTGAACAATGCATGGAGTTTCTGGCATGGACAGCTCTGCTTTCTGGGGCAAAACCACGTGATTAAATGGGGAGGCAGGAGAAGTCCCCAAACCCAACAGTTCAAGATAATTCGTATTGTTTGCCATGTTGTTGCTGTGTTGAGAGAAGAGTAATTGGAAGTTGTAGGCAAGGAAGTGCAGCATTTGTCTCTGAGACCATGAACAGAAGCTGTGCCTGTAGTTCAGCAGAGTCAAGTAAGAGAAATTAAAACAGTCTTTAAGACAACTCTGGAAACCACCAGTTTAAGAATTAAACTGATACTTAATGTGACCATTCCAGATGGGACTGGGATGCTCTTTAACGCATCCTTTCTTGTAGATCCGATCCTCAAATTAATCAGCTTACTAGTATGTTGCAGAGTGTTCTTGAACTCAAACTGCTTGGGAGTAGGTGAAATTCTGGGTCATGCTTCTTTCCTGCCCCTCATGATTGCTGAGTAGTTAGGTGGCAAATAGGATATGGGGCTGTGAGGTGTGACTCCCTTTGAATGGCAGAAGGGTAGAGCGACCTTTGTGTCTCTGACCCTGGGCTGCCATGGTGGGTGAGGTGGCCTGTACCCAGGCTGTGAAAGCTGCAGGAGCAGCAGCCAGGATCTGGTAGAAGTAGATGCACATCTTTTCCCTGTGGGAGCTGCAGTATTAGCAGCCCACTCCTAGAAGCGCTTCCTGCAGCGTGTGAGCCTTCACACACTGAGGACTTCAGACAGGGCATTGGCTAATGCCTTGAAGAGGTTCTCTTGTTCTTTAACATGTGCAAACATGTGTAGGCATGTAGCTAGGTGCAATATTGGATGTCAAGGAAATCTGTGGGAAGTCTGTTTAAATAAAGATTGTTTTGGTTTGGTTTTCCTCAAGACCGTTTTCCCCACATATCATTCTACAGACTTTTGACAATGTTTTCTTAATTTTTAGATGTTGTGGAAGAAAACACTTTTTGTTTGCATTTGATCTTACCTTGAAATAACTCTTAAACCATATTTACTGGAAAATGTGGTCTGTCTTACCCCAAAAATGTTACTGAGCTGAATTAATAGGAGTCATACATCCTAGCATGTTCTCCAGGGTACCCAGAGAGGAGTGATGTAGCACGCAGCATAAATGTCAGCCTAGCCACCCTTTCTTGCTGATGTTAAGTCAGGTGATGCTCTTATATACAGGCACCATGAATATTCTGCAGCAAGGTACTGAGAGTGCTTGAAACCTCAAAGCTCCCAGGGAGTCTCACGTAGCTTCCACCAGGTTAACAAAGATGAAAAGAATTTAAAATTTAAAGTTGCATGCAGTATGTACAACTACAGCATTTTCTTGCACTGTGAATTTCAAGGGAAATACTATACCTCTTTCTGATAAAAATGCCAGAAGGACCACTGCCATCCTCTGATACAGGGCAGGCAACAGGAAGAGGAGTTGTGATGAGATTTTGCCACCTCATCTAGATGCATCCCTAAGGGAGTTCTTAAACCACTCTCCATCCTCTTGAAACAAGTAACTGACATGCATAGCCAGACATGGGGCTTCCTGAGCTTGAGCTTAAGAACAACAAGTTCTTGGTATAAAACTAGTGGAGAACACCCCATTCCTGTGTGCTACCTCACTGCTAGAAAGGTATGCTTTACTTACAGTTTGACTGTGTCATCTCACAGCCAATGGATTTGGCTTCTGTACTTTCCAGATTGCAAATCACCACTTCGTTATGTCTAGAAACAAGACAGTTCTCTGAGCTCACTTACTTGAGATCTATTTTCTCATGACCTAAATGCTTTCAGGTTTCTTGGTGGTTTTGAACCGTGAGCACTGGTGCTGCACAGTATTCCAGTAGCAGTGGTTCTGGTATACTGAGATACCATAGCTTCATTATTCTCACTGGAGGTTTTTCTATTTATAGGTACAGGGATGCATTTTTTCCTTTTGGCAAGATTATGGCTTTGAATATTCATGTACAGCTGTTTATCCACCTCTTTGGGGGTTTTTTTGAGTCTCTACTTCTAGGACAGAGACTGCATCGTTCCTACAGACACTGAGACAGACCTAGGTAACCTCTGCTCATCTTAACATCAAACTGACCCTCTAATTTTGCATTATCTTCCCACAGCTGTTCTGCTTATTTTTTATCTTCTGCAAGCTTTAACAGTAATTCTAGTAGTTTACTGTTGAGTAAACAGTAATCTCAATTGTTTATTTTATTGAGTAAATAGGGAAATGGAGCATCAACATCTTCGGAAGGACTCCAGCAATATGGAAAGCAATACAACTATGTTCTGTTTCTACCTTACAGGATACATTTAAGATCCAAACCCAGAGAGCTTTTTTGGATGTTTACCTCGCTGATGGCAGCAACCTTAGACTTGATATCCAGACATCAGACACTGCAGAAAGAATATTAGAGGTAATGGTTTTCTAGAATTGTGTTGAAATTTTCCATTTGCAAGACGCGGGCAAAAGTGAAGAAAATTTCAGTCAAGAAAGGATAAACCTCCCCATTTTTAAGACACACAAGAGTGTCTTCTGTAGTCTTTAATGGGTTTACTGTACTAGGGTGAGAGGGGTGGGAGACATTACTGAATTTGCAGATGAACTTTTTTGGGTCTTATATTTGCTCATAATTTACCTCTTCTTATTATGTACCTTCTGCTTCTATGGCATATGGCTGTTGAGTTCAGGTTTCCTTAATATATGATAGAATCAGAAAGTATACACTCTTCTTTATGGGGACTCCTCCCTCTGGTTTAGCATAGTGTGGGTGAAAGTGCTTGAACACTGTAGTCAGAAACTGTGCCCTTGTCATGGCCCACGCCTTAGCTGGTGCAGTGCTGTTAACACATGCTGTGCAAGTGATATGGTTTGGGTTTTTTCCCCTGTATGCTGCTGCTTTGCTTGTTTAGTGTCCCCTGATGTTTGCAGCATTGGCGCAGTTCGAGCACTGTGGCTCTGATGTCAGTAACAGCTGGTGTAATACATACAGTAAACAATTGCTAGTTACGTTTTGAAACCAGTAGCAACCAAGTGTTGTTTACACAACTGGCTGGCTTGTTTGAAATTTTCAGCTGGGGTTCCCTCCTCCTGCCTGGAGAGGAAGAGCAGCAGTGGTGCTCTGTGTGTTTGGTGTATTTGCACACGTGTGTGTGTGTGTGTGTGTGTGTGTGTGTGTGTGTGTGTGTGTGAGCAAGGCTGAAGCCTCTTCCTCAGTTGCTCTCATTTCCTAATATTAACAGCAATAACCAAGCATACACTTGCCAGATGGGGACTCTTTGTCATGGAAGTTGGAAATTTCCTTTCCTAGTACATGAAATTGTGTACTGTATTTCTGCTGTGCCTTTACAATCTGAGTTTGTGTGCGTAGTTCTCAGCCAGACATAGTTATGAGCAATCTTCACCCTCCTGTGTCAAGCTGACATGTTAGTCTGACTGAAGAACATGCAGCATCTGTGAGCAGTTACCATGAGTTGGATAATGCAGGGTCACCCCTCACTGGCTTTGTTCTGGCATGGGGTTTGCACCACCTGGGGCAATGCTGGGACTAGTTCTTCCAGGGGAAAGGTAAGAATCAGTGTTGGCCTTAGACCTTGCAACAGGAGACTTGTGGGGTGGGAAATGCTGAAGATAGTGTTGGGGGTGGCAGGAAGATTGGAGCGTTGATTGGGGGAGAGGGAAGTAGGTACTAACAGTGTAGAAATAGTAAGGAGACGTTTTTAGATAGTGTCCCTGTACAAGCCTCCTAAGGAAAGGATTTGCCAATATACTTTATCAAGCCTATGGTATTAATATTTTAAAAACTTGTTAGTTTTGCAGTGGGTCAAGGTAACTTCCAAGGCAGACAGTGGTATTACATGTTTTGTGTTTATGTGGCACTTAAAGAAACAATGAGGTTTGAAATGCTGCAGACCTCTTCTCTTGTGGTCTTAAAGATCAGATAAAAGTTATTTAGTGTTTGTCATTGTAAACGTGCTACCATGTTCACTGTGCTTCTGCATTGGAGGTAGACTTTGCAACCCTCTCCCCCTAATATCCTGGTGTTCAGGCAGCATACAGCAGCTTGTGTTTTGGTCCAAGAAATAAAATAAGTCAAAATCCTACTGAATAAGATCTGTGTTTGTCATTCCTGGGAAATGCCATCTGGTATGCTTAGTATTATGCTACTAAGGGGTAACATGCTGAAGCTCTGGCTAATTTTGTAAAGTAATTTGTGGGGACTCTTTAGCATAGAGACAGGAGAATGAAAGATGGTGCTGCTAATACTCACTCTTGTCTTTTTGTGTTTGGACTTCTGAAAGTTTCTTTCATTGTACCTGGCGTCTGAACTGAGTGTGAGGCAAGCGATTTTTATGCTCTGCTGCCCTCTCTGGTAACAGCCCTAATATTCACGAGGTTTTCCTTGTTAATATGTTTAACTTGGAACAATTCTTCCCAGCCTGTAATTAGCTTGATGTCTACTTTTTCTCTATGTACAAACGTGTCTGCTTTTTAAAACAGCTGATAGAGCTGGACAAAACCATTCTGAACTGTGGAGACAAGTGAGTTTACAAGGCAGTCACTGTGACACGGAGATACAAGTGCTTTGGGATTGGCATCCTTTGGAAAAAGGCTGAAAACCAGTACACCCACCTTGTGCTCAGACAAAGAAAGGCCAGCATCTCTGATCAAGGCATGACTTCTCTGACAGGCTGCACAGTCTGCCAGATGAGTTACAACAGGAGCACTTTCAGGGGTGGAGAGTTTTCTTATGGTTGTCACAACACCTCCCTGAGCATGCTCAGGAGACTATGGTCACTGCAGAATTTAGGAATGTAATGTTCTGATAGCACTGTGTTCTTTTAGTTTATAGCTGCTTTAACTTATGCTTTGATCATATATATATATATGATATATAGGTCCTAAATATATATGTATTTATAGACCAAGACAGTCACCCCAATCTGAACAGTTTCCATGCTCACCTCTGCCAGACTTTTTTTTTCTGTCCCTGCTATTCCATTGTGCAGCTGGTCCTGCAAATAATTTCTGTGTTTTCCTTCAGTGCTACTTCTGCCCTGTTTCAGAGGGGCCACAGCAAGTTAAAAACAATCCACATGTCAATCTGGATAGAACTTTCTTTTCCTCCTTATGTGTTGTTAATAATGAAAGCTCAATAGAGCTCAGAAGCCTTCGCACAGAATTGTAGAACTGTACAAGACTGATGCTCTCAATTAAGGGGCAAGACTCTGTATCAGCTTAGAAAATATACAAATTCTGTAAAAATGCATATTTGTGATGCTTGTGAGCAGTGCTGCTAGGTCAGAGCATGCAGAGCTTATTGTACCACAGGATTTGAGGATTTAGTAGTAAAGATGTGAAATACCAAGGCAGATGCCTTGTGTTAGAGGATACTTAAATATGTGGCAAAGTAGAAGACGTTTTCTATCTTAGTACATCTTAATGTTCCTTTGAAGCTTGTGAAACTCCTCCCAAACAAATACTGTGTTATGGGAATGGTTCTATTTGCTTTTACGGGGCAGTTAACTGAGACTAAGTAAAATTTAATGCCAATTAAGTTACATTCATAGGTATTGAACACTTCTTCCTTATTTATGCTAATGGACAGCTAAGCTTCTGACCTCCTTTATTTTTAAAGGTTGCATCCTGTGAGATGGGGCTACCAAGAGAATTAATAAAATACTTTAGCTTATTTTTCTTTCAAGATCACGACGACGGAGTGCTCTCTGGTAAGTTCCACGTGGTGCTTAACTGAGTCTGCCTTTGGAGGTGTGTTTTTTGGTGGCTGCAGTGACTGAACCATGAGCCTGCTCAGGCTGAAAGACTCTGCTGTCTGATAAAGCCCCTCAAGCACTCTCCCCATACGGCTTGCAGAGAGAGGTAGTGGGGAACTAAGTACAGCAATAGATAGTGTGGTGCAGGGCTGAGACTTTCACATATGAGTGTCAGGTCCCTTCCAGTTTGCAAGACACAGAGCAACTTTACCCCATGGGAACTTCTGGGTAGGCATTTAGTCACAGCCATACCTACATAAAACAGTTCTGAATTTATAGCTCACGTGCCGAGTTTAACAATGGGACAGGAAACACTTTTGTTACGTGTATAAACAATGCCCGTGGTTTACTTTCCTTTATATCATGACAGGTTTCCTTTCTTCACTGATAGAAGCTTAAGTTTAACCGTGATGCTACTGAGCAAGCTGTAAATGAGGGTTGTGGTCAGAAAATGTGAAGGGGAGTTTCTGTCCTCATTGGGCTGCTGGTGTCCTGTTTCCCTGGGGCTGGGACAGGCTCAGCCCACATCAGAGAAGGGAACAGTCTTTGCTGTCAAGTGGAGTGAAGCTTGGTGTTGCAGCCTCTCTGTGTGGCCTTTTTCAAGTCATTTAGCTTTTTTCAGTCTGCTCATTTGCATAAAGATGTTTAATGTTCTTTGGAACCTTTTCAAGATGAAAGTCCAGTAGTAAATTCAGGCTTGCTTTGTGGGATAGGGTCTTTACTGTCTCTGTCTTTTTCGTTTCGTTTTATTAATTCTTTCTTTGCCCCCTGCTTTCTGGCTGAGAAAGTTTATCTCTGAGTATGCAGAATCCTTGACCTGAGGACTGTGTCTCAGATATATTTTGATGTAACATGTTTTATATATTCTTTAACTGCAGTTGCAGATGGATTTGTTTTTGCCTTGTATTGTGAAATAATTAGATGCATAGAAATGTAATTGTTTGAAAAAAAAAAATCTGTATTTTCCTATGTATTGTTGACATTCCTCACGAATACACCAAGTCCAAACGTAACCCACAGTCCACTGCCAAAAGATGGTTAGCTACTCATAAGCTTAAAATCCCATGTTTAAGTGTTCTGCTCAGTTGTGGCATTGGCTTAGAAATAAATGTTTATAGACTTGAGCTTTTGGACATGTTTTTAAAAAAAGTGCTCAGGAAAGTAGTGCCTGCTAAATAGTGATAAGCTTTTCTTGCAGTATGCTAGTTACAACCCTCTTTTTTAGTGTTGTATCCAAGAAAAGCATCAGCCCTGGAAGCTTGCATCCATATGTCCTTTAAATGCAGAAACATCTATATTGCTTAGCTGTGTTTTGAGAGGATATCCTGTAAGACCATGAGGGAGTAGAGAGATTCTGTAAGTAACAGAGCGATGTAAGTTTAGACTTGGAGAAGTGAGGAAGGTAATTAGTTATATTCATATAATCACAGAATGACAGGGGTTGCAAGGGACCTTGAAAGATCTAGTCCAGCCCCCCACCTGAGCAGCATCACCTAGAGTAGGTCACACAAGAACACGTCCAGGTGGGTTTTAAATGTCTCCAAGAGAAGGAGACTCCACGACCTCCCTGGACAATATTTATATTCACCACATGTCTTTGTCTTTTTCTTTTGCCAGTGGTGAAAAAAGTTGCAGACTTTGAACTTCCTTATGTGAGTCTTCAGAGCATGAAAGAGTTGCACTGTAAGCTTGGGATCAGAAAATGGTGAGCAAGAAGCTTAAGATGAACTAGTGAGATACATGGCAACTGCTACACACAGAGAAAGAAATCCCTTGGATGACTTAATTACTAAGTCTTCAAGCGTCAGCAGCTTGACCATTTTCCTCTGAGGCCAATTTGTCATTGGAAGTGACTGCTTTCCTGGTGCTGTGTGTTTAAAATTGCATCACTGCAGTATTCCTGAAGTGTCCCTTGCTAGCTATTTATTCTTTCTGTTGTTTGGAATCTATAGAGAGGTGCTTTGTGGCTGCTTGCCTCCTAATTTGTACACCTGCATAATGCAGTCACCACAAATGGGAACGTACCTGTAAACAGCATGGAAGAGAACATCGAGTTCTGAGTTGGAAATTGGGCAGAGATAGATTAGGTTTTATGTAAAATACTTGTTTCTGTATACTGATGCACAAAACACCTGAGGGCATAGCTTGAGCATTTCTCTTGGTTAGTGGTCTGACTTCAGCAGTGGAGCACTTTCCCCTTTTCATTTGCTTGCACCTCAGGCTCCTCCTTACGCTGGTAGGACTGTGTGGGCAGACATGGTGAACTGGGCTGGTGAGCTCTCTGGCATTAAAACCAAGCTGCTGGATGCTTATTCTTTTACTTGGTTTTGCTGGCCTATTTTTGGCCTGAGTCAGTCCCCAGTCTTGTTTGTTGTGGAGCAAGCAGTTATGCTGACTTGTAGGTGAGGATGAACCCTGGGGACAGGCAGTCTGGTGCCAAAGTTCTGCTTGTCAAGCTGTCCTCAGGGTGCAGTTAGGCCCTATAGCTGAGCTGTCTAATGGCTTGCTGCTGTCCTTGTGGTCTGGTCTACTTCTGCATACATTAAAAGGTAAAAAGAACAGATATTTTTGATGCTTAGTGAGTTGCACTGGCTGCACCAGATGAGTGTTAGAGCAAGGACTGTTGTTGGGAGTAAAAGAGGACGAACAGACCATGCCTTCTGGTGGCAGCAAAGCAGGTTCCTTGGCTTGAAGCTACACAGAAACCTGTTGTTTGATGCTTATAACTTGTCTGGTTTAAATCTACTGGACTGGATCTTGGCATCTACAAAGCTTTCTGTATTTCCCTACATGTGCCTTATAAACTGGAGATGCTAGCAGCCTAATGAAAGCAGGGCATGGGCCTAAGCCAGGGCTGTCTGAATAGACACTTCTCCATTGAGCACTGGCTCAAAGCACAGAGGTAGGAAATGTCAGTCCCTGGGTTGTTCCTGTGCCACAGGAGGTGTATCATCTGTGCAGTGTGAGCCTGTGCTGGTCTCTTGGAACTGTCATTGGTACCCAAGCTGCTTTTAAAATGGCTTAAGCTAGTTGTTCCAACATGGCACTTGGATCAAGGTTTCACTTTGTGGCTAAACTGACCTGATCCTGCAGCAGTTCTACAGCAGTTGGTATCACAGCTGACTAGCTAAAGGCTGGGTCTTGTGTGTCAGCACTGCAGCATGGCAGTGGATGCTCTGAGACCCCTGCCAACTCTTATGTAGACAGGCCTCTAGCTGCTTGAGAAAAGGAGGAGGGAAAACTTGGTTCTAAATTGTAACTCTTATTTTTGGTACAACCCAAATCAAAGTGGAAAGATCTGATAACTTGACTTTAGTTGTTGCAGTTTTATTTCCATTCTGCTACAATGTATAGAAAAAATAGCATAATACACACTTCAATGGCATAACTGTTGTTCAGTTGGCTTTTTTTTGGTGGTGAGGTTTTTTATATGGTAAGTAATGGGATCATTCTGGGTTGGGCTCCTATCATATTTAACTCAAAAATCAAAATGCCATATTAAGAAATGTGTCTTCATAATTTATTATTCTATTTTTTTTTCCTTGGCATGGAAAAGGTATATGGATCCTTCACTTGATAGGCTGTTGATGGATTGTAGAGCTTCACTGAATTTGTTGTATATGCAGGTAAAATCAAAAGTCTATAATACAAATTTTGAAAGTGAACTTTCTTACATTATATCAACCTTTTACATAAATTTTTGACATGTTTGTAAATGGTTCATGTTTAACACAGCTCTGTTGCCTTTTTCTAAATGCTGGGTATAGCTGCTGCTGGTCATATTTTGGGCTTGTTTCTCCTAAATTGTTTTGTTTATGGGAAAAGTATTGCACAAAAGACTTATTTAGGTGTCTGTCCATTCTGTTTTCAAATGTATGTGTGTGTCTGTCTGTAGACACTGTACCATGATATGGCAGCATTCAAATTCTGAGCTGTAGGTGTGTTGAGTTGTACTAGCTTTGGAAACTATCAATTCAGGAGGAAAGAACACGTTACAGTTAAATTGTCCTGAAATCAAAGGCCTTGTGTTTAGGGGTTTTGTTGTGGTTGGTTTTGGGTTTTTGTGTTTAAAAAAAGTTGTTTCTGAGTATGAGAGGAAATACATCAATAAGTTTTTTTTCTGACTGCTTTGCTATTTCGGAAAAAATCTTCTAAGGCAATCCAGGAAGTGAAGAGGAATTGGCTTAAACCAACAGAAGGGCAGGTGCAAGAACTTGAACGTCTACAAAAAAATGCAAGCAAAGCAAAGGTAAAATAGTATTTTAAAAGCAAAATAAACATAGCAAATGAGTGGGTTTTGAAGCAATGATACTAGAACCATAGAATGGTTTGGGTTGGAAGGAACCTCAAAGCCCATCCAATACCAATTCCCTGACACAGGCAGGGACACCCTTCACTAGCCCAGGTTGCCCAAAGCCCCATCCAACCTGGCCTCGGACACTGCTAGGGAGGGGGCAGCCACAGCTCCTCTGGGCAGCCTGTGCCAGGGCCTCGCCACCCTCACAGGGAAGAATTTCTTCCTAATATCTAAGAAGCTATGACTTAAAAATTGTGTGAGGTTTTGTGGAGTGATTTGAGCTGGAGACCCCATCTCCTGGTCAGATACTGAGCCACCAAATAGAAAAGGAGGTTCCCATCTCTGCTAGTATTATAAAATATCCCAACACAATTACTTGGATTCCCAGAGTAGTAAGAAGCTTTTGACCTTGAATCCCAGTATTTGTATTTGCTAAACTCAGGTGCAAAGGTTTTTCACCTGCTATAGCAAATCAGATGGAAATTCAGACTGCTGGGACTTCTGTTCTCCGTACTTCTTTCTGGCTAGTTTTATCTCTTCCTTTCATCATATCTGATGGGCATCCAACTCATTATATACCATTAAAAAAAAAAAGGGGGGGAAAAAAAATCAAGTTTCTAGATGTGGCCTGTGAGTGCTGTTCTCTGAATCCAGCATTGACATGGTTTGGTGAATCTGTCCTCACAGGAGAGAGAATTAGAAAACAGACCTTACAGCCCCTCCCCCCAGTCAGAGGATTTCACTTACCTTTAGAGCTCCTCACTCCAGTTCTGTCTCTTTGGTGCAGTTCCTGGAGCTGATTCGGGAAACGCAGTTCTATGGGTACGTACGGCTTGATCCTTGCACCTCTGACTACCCAGAAGAAGGCTGCTCAGCTGACATCTATGTTGGCAATAATGAGATTAACTGCTGCATAAAACTGCCTACTAACCAAACCAAAGAGGTCAGCTTTAAAATCAACAGGTTAAGAAGCTGGCAGGTTACTTTTCTGGTAAGTGCTTCACTGACTGTATCTGAGTTCACTTTCTTGTAATGAAAACTGAGGCTGTCAGGGAAGGGCAGATCTGGGGATGAAGGAGGTGGGCTGTTTTAAATCCCTCTCACCTACCCATATTCCACTCCAAACCTATCCTGAAGCATGTCCACCTCTACAGCACTAAACTATCTGGCCTTACTCTGTCTCCTTTTCCCTGGCATTCCATGTCTCCTTTTTTCTGCCCCTGTCCTTTCCTGTTTGAAGCAGAGTTGGCAGAGTTTTGTGTGGGAGCAAAAGGATTGCTTTAGTTAGCTTTGTGTTGGTAAAGACTCCCATTTGCTCCTTCCCCCAAAAGCACTCTGGTACAGATTTTCAGCTGGTTTATTTATATACTGTGTAAAATGAACCTGATTGACTAATTCTGTTTTAAGGCCAAACACCTAAATGCTGGGTTTTTTGCCTTTCTTTCTTTAGGCTGATACAGAGGATGGTGAAGACACTCTGGAGTTCAGATTTGAGTACAACGATTCAGGCACATGGCAGTGGATAATCTTGTACACAAAACAGGTTAGTTCTCAGTACTTTTAGGAAAGGATGAGTAAAATTACAGCCACAGGGGATCTTCCAAAGCAGTTAGCCCATCTGTACAGGAGTGCAGCAGCTATGCTTTCAATAGGTTAGCCTGGGGACAGAGCTGTCTGCAGAAAAGCATTTGAATTTCTGGCATAAGGGGGAAAAAATTTTTCCTGGTGAAGAGAAATGTGTAGCAAGAGGAAGCCTGGGATGGAGTGTGAATAGGTGTCATTGGGTACTTACTGAGTAATAAAAGTCACTAATTGGTCAAACCCACCTAAGGTCAAGGCCTCCCATTTTCTGCAGTAAATCCTGTTGTGCATCTATAAAGTTAAGTGATATTAACACAGGTTAATGGAGGGTGTGAATATGTGGCACAGTAAGTATTTTTTTTACATATAAGTAATGCTTAAATAAGATTTGATAGGATGCCATTCCTCCCACTATTTTCAGGCAGCTTTTTAAAGAGAAAGGGATCCAGGAATTCAAGTCATCCATCTGTGGTTATGCTGCCTAGCAAATAATCTAGGCTCTGCAGTATCAAAGACAGCTCTGCTCTCAGTTTAGGTATGGAGCTTCTATAAAAAGTATAGAGCCTCTTATTCAGATAAACTGCTTCTCCTGCCTCTAAGATCCACCTAGCAGCAGACAGAAATTTTTCAAATAAAATCTAAATACTCAATTTCTCACACATGTCTTCTGAATTCTGGGGTGACAGTGTAGTTCACACAGCTATTTAGTAAGTGTTAATTGTCTGCCATGCTTAAGGTTTATGAGAACATGAGCCATAAGCAGTAAGATTTCTAGTTTCTTGCTTTTGCTGCTGGAGAACAAAAAAGAAAAACCCCTAGAACTACCTCAGTATTAATTCTCCTGGGAAATCTATTAAGGTTGTGACTGATACAGTCGCTTCTTGTGACTTGTTGATTAGAAATCCTGCCTCCCAGTTTCCTTGTAAATGTCAGGAAAAGCTAAAGGCCAGAAAGCTGCTACTGTGTAGAAGAAACCACGGTTTGATCCAAGAGCCCACTGCTGAAAATGGAAGGACTGGATGATACGGAGCATAGTCAGAGATGACTCCCCAACTCCATCACTGATCTTGAAGGATATTTTGTCTTTGATTCATCTCTGTGCTTGATGCTCTGAGATGCTTCCTTTTGGAAGCAAGGTGTACCTGCAGGGTGCAGTTTGGACCTTAACTTGGGGTACATCATCCCAAGGAGTTGCACATACTCGTCAGACAGCATGAGGAACTAACAACTCCACTCTGCTCTGAGGTGCCTCTGCTGTATACCTAATACATGGGATGAACACATACTGCTCTGTTCATACTAGTGGTGCAAGAGGCAACTGTGAGCTGGTCTACAAACAGTTGCAGCCACCTTGTGTAACCATCAGGGCTTTGATTTTCAGCAGTGCTGAGTGTCTGTGAGCTCCAGCTTGCTTCATTTGTTGGAGTGGTTTTGATGTTGACAGTACTATGTTTGATTAACCTTACTTAATCTTTGGTGTGATTTGGGAGCCACAGACAACTAGAGAGAATAACTTGCCTCACAAGACCAGTCATAGAAACTCTTTATTCTCCATGTTGAGCAGTGCTGTGAAGGTTAGTCGTGCTGAGGCTGGGCTTTAAGCAACTGCAGTTAGTACAGTGCACTGCAAGGATGTTGAGCACTGAGTAAAATTATCTGAATTAAGGAAGCAATAGTTCAGGAGTTAGGGCTTGTGATTCTTCTGGTGGAGGAGGAATGGAAGGGTCAAGCACCTCTTTCATAGAAGAAATCACAATGTTCTCTGCTTTGTCTTCTTCAGGCCTTTTTGCTCAGTAGCTGCTTGAAGAAAATGATATCAGAACATATGATGAAGGCAGACAAAGGCCCAGAAGTGGTGAGTGTGTGTGTTTGTTGGTGTCTGTATTTAAAAAGAAATCTGTCTGCTGCCCTTTCTTTTGAATATGCTGAGAGAAGTGCCATTGAGGAGAAGGATCTTGCAAGTTTCAACGTTTCAGTAGAATTAATTGATTATAAACTGCACCTTTGCTTAGCTTTACTAAAATAATATTCTAAATGTGAAGGTGGTTTATCATCAAAGTTTTTAATAAACTGTTTTGCATTCCTTGACTCTAATCTTTGCTGCATGTTATAAAGGGTATGTATGGCATAATTTTTGAATGTTCTGCTCTACCCCACTGAAAGCCAGAAATGGATACACTTTTTCACCACTCCTCTTGCTTGCTCCATCGGCTGCAACATTAGCCCAATTTGAGATCTGTGACATTCACACTGATAAACCTTTTTTGGTTTAAATAGAAGTGTTAATAAAATAAAAATCTGACTTGTAGCTGAAATGTCTGCTGTATTTTGTGTAGGCCTGTAAGGATGGAAATATGTTTAGATACTTGCTATTTTAAAAAATAATTTTCAGTGTTCATCATCTTTTTGTTTAATATTGTGATATCTGAAGACTTTGAATGTCTGCTAACTGGAAACTTCTGAAGAGAAAAAAGGAAATGAACATGTGTGATCCTCTAGATCCACACTGATTAGTGAGCAACGATCAGCATGTATATCATAGCTTTAAACTACAAGCAAGTCAGGAAAAATGGGACCAATTTTAATTTTGGAAAGGGGGTTTTAATTGTTTATTTGTTATGGAAGTACAGTAAACCTTTAATTATGAAGGTGATTACTTAACTGTTCAGCTGTTGATAGCACTCAGGTAGCTTGGACTAAAACAGAATAAGGAGAGGAGGGTACATATGCCTGCTCACTTCCTACACAGTTTCTGCTGGGTTTAACTGAACACTGGTTTTCTCAGTGTATTTTATTAGATTACTTGGAGCATTTAAGCTTATTGTAAGTTTAAATTTTTTCAATCTGTTTAGGAGCTCAAGATGCCTGAATCCACGAAAGATAGCGAGAAATCCGGCATCCAGCAAAAGCAGGTCAGTGAGAGGTGGTCTCCGTAACGTGAATACCGCATGTCTCGCTAGTGGTGTTCTGCCCAGCCTCTAAATGCCAGCTCCTTTGGGTAGGAGAAGGAGCTGAACTTGAATTTTCTGTAAGGAAGAGGGTAAGAAACTTGTCTGAATAAAAGTTTTATTTTAGTTTGGGGTTTAATGACAGCTTGCTTGGTTTTAGTTGCTTTTTGCAAGTGTTTCTGAATGAGACATTTGAAGTTTACAGAAAGCTGTGATATATACAGAGTTCATGTGTGTATAACCACATGCAGCTGCTGATGCAGTGTACAGAGTGGTATTTGAATGCATAAACAATCCCAGTGTGGAATCCATTTTTCCCTGTAGTTGGGAGTTGTACCCATGTGGAGAATTTGTCATGTTACGTATCTACACTCATGCATTCCGTGCATGTAAAAGATGTAATGCCAAACTCTTTTTTGCTGGAACCAGTATTCATAGATAATTGTTCCTGAACAGCTAAATGGCTAGAAGGTGTTGCCTTTCCAAGTTCAGTTGTTGAATATCCAATAATAAATGGAAAGGGAATAATGTAATGAATGAAAAGAAGTACCTTTTTTTCAACCTGTGATTGGCCAAAGGTGAAATACTTCTAAAAGAAGCCCAAAATGTAATCTGAATTCCGAAAAAAGTAATGCTGCTAGATCATCAGAAACAGCACAAAGCCACTCACTAACTGGTCTTCAATAAACAAATCTATGAACCTGGGGGGGGATGTCCTTGCCCCTTTCTTTGAGGTGCTCTGTACTTCTCCCTGCTGGAGACAAGATTTGAGGCTAGGTGTGTCCTTCAGTATTCACAAACAAGTTGCAAATGACAGTAAAGGAGCCAGCACTTTCTGACCAGACTTCCACCTGTGATGAACTCTGAAGGATGTGGTTCAGTGGTGTTGCACTGGTATAACTTTAGCAAGGACTAAGTTGTGTGGCACTCTGGGCTTGATACAATAGTTCTGACTTGAAGTTTTTTAAAATACCTCCTTGATTTGTGAGCAAGATGGACTGAGAATGGTCCCTTGCAATGCTGGTAAGGAGAGCAGCCTTGGACAGGGCAACACCACCAGCACTGATCTCCTCAGCTGTGTCTTGCTGGTGCAGTGTCTGGCAGCTGATAGGAAACTCAGTGAACTAAGAAAAAATACAGCTGATAATTAGAAGGGAGTTGTTTTGTTAAATCAGGGTATGCTGTTGCATTAAGCAGTGGTGTTATGGTGTGCTATACCACATTTTATACAGCACTGGTTGAGGTCTTTATGCATAAGGCTGTGTTATTAGGCAGATAATTAATATAAATTTTTTAAAACATTCTTTACTAACTTATAAATGCTGTGATTACAATATTAAGGGTCTTAAGGTTTCCCTTTCCTATTCCTCTATTTCTCTTTTCAAGACATTTGAAAAACACATTGAAAGTGTACCTCTGCACATTATCAGTTGGAAGGGCTGTTTGAGTTGGGTCTATAATTTTGCCATGAGTATCCCTGAGAGTCTTGCAAGTCTTTGCTCTGAGTTGGCAGAAAGTTTAACTGACTTCTATCCAAAGACTCTGGGAACTTATGCCAAGTATTTTCTGCTGACTCATGTGAAGAAAACCAACTCTGGTTTTCTTTGCAATCCTGTAGCAGTACACTGATGCTGCCAGGTCAGCCTAACAGCCTCTCAGTTCCTGTTTGAACAGATAATCTAGTGCAGCAGTAAGATTTAGTAGGAAATTCAAGGACAAACTTTTCAATTGAGATAAATATTAATTAATATGCAATAGGTGGACTTTGCAGATACTGAGGCTGTGCTACAGAATGTACCTGCATCCAGGCAATTTTGTTGTGATGTCTTCTAGAAATCTTGAAGAATATGAAATCTTCTACAGAGATAACTTAGGCAAAATTCAATTCCAGTTTCCAAACACCTTAATGTTAGTTATTGCAGCATGGCTGCCATAGCTTTGTGATGGACAGTTTTAGTAGGGTTTTCCAGGACACTTACTTTACACACACACACATATATATATATATCTCAAAATATATATACCATGTGGCAAGAGGTAGATGTGCCATAAATTTTCCTAGTACAAGAGAAAACTGTAGCTACAACCTCTGTTTGTGTGTAGCTTGCCTGCTTATACCTTGGGTGCCTGCAGTTGGCCTGCTCCTCCCTGCTGGGTGATGTGGTAGGAAGTTCCAGACTGTACATGGTACCTTCAGGAAAAGTGGAGTTGAAAGGTGTCGCTTATTGCAGGGGTTACAGTTCAAGTTAAGAACCTGTGAGTAACAGGAGTCAGTAGCAGGTGGGTGAGGTACCTGTACATATGTCCTTGTGGTCACTGTGTGCCAAATAACATTGATGTTAGCCCTTCAATCTGCACCACATCTAGTATTCTCTCTAAATACCTCCATAAAGACCAAACACTGTCATAGTATCTAGCTAATGTTTGTATGTAATTACTGAAATGCATATTCTCTTTTAACTCTTTCTTTCTTTCACTGCAGGCAGCTCATCTGGGTTTTATAGCAAGGAAAAGATTTTTGGTGAGACCAAATGAAAATGACTCTGTATTTGAGAAAATAAGAGAAGAGGACCTGTGATAATTTATTTAGATACTGTCCTTCAACATGAATTGTCTGGGAATAAACAACCCATTGTGGAAACCTTCCACTATAAGGGGGAAAAATAAATCTTCAGTGTAATTCTTTGCAATTGCAGTTTTATTTATAGCACTTAGAGCTCCAGTGATCCAGTTTGGGTGCAGAGAATCAGGACATGCCTTGCTGCATACATACCTTTCTGGCTTCTTCCATACTGAAATTACACAAAGGGGAGAAAGTTGGAAATAGTGCTGTGGTGATGTCTGGAAAAGGCCAGAGGTTCCTGTGACCAGACCCCAAAACTGGTCATTCCTTTCATGCAGAACAGGCCCTTGTGGAGCCCTCAGTGACCTCTGCGATGCCATCAAAATGCTGCTGTGCCTTGGAGGGTGAAGGCAGGGATGTGCTCTCTGGCACAGCAGTGGGCTGAGCTGTCTGGATATATGTGACTGTGGCAGCAGTTTTATACTGGGATAAGCAGGTACCTGATGTAGTTGGGGAAAGGTGGATACATAATCTGATGCTGCAAGAAGACTGAAGTGCCTAAACCACGATACTCCATACAACCAAGGCTTTGTAGGATCTTTGATTCTTTGTTAATGTCCTTGCTCTGAAAGGTGGGATTGGGGCTGAGAACAGGGGAAGCAAGTTGAAATTAAAAACCAAAAACCACAGTAAGATTTATGTGCTTATAAACCCCCCTTTTTAAAAAACACTTTCCCTAGTTATTTGGTGCTGCAGTGACTCCAGGCGCAGCCCCAGGAAGCTTTAGCCCGGTGCTTCGGGGGAGGGCAGTTGTGAAGACTTTATGCTGGTTCCTGTCCCTAACAAAACCGGTCGGGTGTTTCGCAGGAATTTTTTCCCCTAATTAAAGGTGTTGTCCCTGCCGCAGCTGTTGTTTCCCTGCCGCACAGCAGCCCAGCCCCTTGACTCGGCCAGGCCGTGGCGGCGCGGAGGGATGGGCCTCCCAAGGCCCCGTTACAGCCCGCGGCGGCTCAGCCCGCTGCCTTCCCTCGCGTCCCGGAGGCCGCCTACCCCCTGACTGGGGAAAGGGCTCGGAACGCAAAAGCGTGGTGGCAAAACGCCTCTCCCCCGGAGCGGGGACAGGGAAGGCCGCGCCTCGCCTACCCCGGCTCCGCTGAGCGGACCGGAAGAGCAGCGGCTCCAGCCTCCTCTGTCAGCCGGGACTGCGGACCGTGACAGGAGGCCCCCTGGGAGCGCTGGGCGGGCGGCGCCGCGCCTGCACATCCGCCCTGGCTGGGAAGGCGGCGCAGCCCGGCCCGGCCCCTCTCGGTGCGAGAGGAGCTCCCGTTGCTGGGCCCGCCCAGCTTCGGCCGTACCGGCAGCCGCAAGGCCCGGCGGCGGCCTCCGCCCAGCAGGGGGCGCGCGCGGCCTCCCCGCCGCGCCGCTGACGCCCCCGTTCGCTCGCCCGCCAGACCCCGCGCGCCCTCTGCGTGCCGAGCCGCCGCCGCCGAGTGGCAGGTACCCCCCGGGGCGGGGCGGCGTCCGCCGGTCCGTCCGCCGGTCCGCGGGAGAGGGGCGGGGTCGGTCAGGCGGGAGCGGGGAAGGGTGATGCAGGTCGGCCGGTCGGTCCGTCTGTGAGGCGACGGGAGGGCTCTGCCCGCCCCGCGGTGTGTGCGGCGGGCCCGGGCCCTGCCGAGCACCGAGCGGGAGCAGCAGCGTCGGGGGGTGGCAGCGGCAGCACCGGCACGGCCCGTCCCGAGGCCGTGACACCCTCGCCGGAGCGGCGGGGGGCGGGAGCGCGGACGGCCGGGGCGCCGCCCCCCAGACCGCGGGCGAAGGTGTGCGGCGGCTCGGCAGGGAGCAAGGCCGGAGGGCGCGGAGCCGGGGCCGGGGCCGGGCCGCAGGGCGCCGCGAGAGGGAACCGCGGACAGGGCGGCGTGGGCGGGGGCCCGGCGGTGACAGGCACCGCAAACGGCGACAGAAGCGACGTGGGGCCCGGGCCCTGCTGGGGCGGAGCGTGGTCGGTGCTGCTTCAGTGGAAGGAGGTTGGGTGGGAGAGCAGCCGGTGCCTGTCGCGGGAGGAAGGAGATGGGCTAGGAGGGCGGGGCCGCCCTCCCGGCAGGACGCTACAAAGCCCCTGTGCCCAGCCGCTTCGGGACACGCTTTTGAGGAGAAGACAGTGAAGTTACTAAAAGGCAATAGTGTTTGTGCCAGAAGAGCTTTTCTTAACCTGGCTTTGATAGAATAATTACTGTTGGGAAGGGGAGCGGAGTAGATCTCTGATTCTGGTTTTTTTTTTAATAGACAACACTGAAGTTTATAGAATAGAATAGAATAGAATAGAATAGAATAGAATAGAATAGAATAGAATAGAATAGTCTAGTCTGGGTTGGAAGGGACCCCAAGGATCATAGAGCTCCAACCCCCCTGCCACAGGCAGGGACACCAACCTCCAGGCCTGGATCTACACAAGGCTGCCCAGGGCCCCATCCAACCTGGCCTTGAACACCTCCAGGGACGGGGAATCCACTACCTCTCTGGGCAGCCTGTTCCAGCACCTCACCACTCTTTCTGTAAAAAACTTCCCCCTAATATCTAATCTAAACCTTCCCTCCTGATCAGCTGCTGCAAAGGAAACTGTTACCGTGCTGAAAAAACAGGGATAACGCCCGAATTGTAAAGGGAGCGGGAAGTAACTAGAGACAAACTATTGGGACTGGTGACAGTGAGAGAATGGCACTGGGTAACTGCTCTCTTTTTGAGTTGAAGAGAAGGTATTGGAGAGTGAGCTGGACTGAGTTTCGAAGGCTGAAGTGTAGTACCTGTGTCTGCTGTCTTCTTGCCAGTGGGGTGCTAGTTTGCCTCTGAGAGAGGGGTCTAAAAATCAGTTCTCATCTGTACTCCGTGATAGGTTTCCTCTCAGCAGGTTTTGGTATCCTTAGATTTTAGAATTGCCTCATCATCAAGAGCAAGGGATTCCAAGCGGTGCTTTAAATTGACTGTATTATCCCACCTCATATTCTTGTACAGTTAATTGCTGAATACGTGGCCCTGAAGACCTCACCCGCAGCCCAGGACCTGAGATACCTGGTCATCCAAGGAGTCAACTGCTAGTGGCTCTTCTAGAGATTGGGGTATGCTGAAATTTCAAGGGCTGCTTCTCTTTCCTTTCAATCAGTTGGTTGTTTGCCTCCCACATGATCTTAGTTGTGGATGCTCCACCTCCAGAGGGATCAATTAATACGCACATAAAATATTTCAGAGGGCATTTGTTTATGTATGTGATGTGAAATACGTGATCATAGAATATCCTGAGTTGGAAGGGACCCACAGGGATCATCAAGTCCAACCCCTTATAGTAATGATCCCTGATGCCTTCTGTTAGGGTAGGCAGGCTAATGGGCCTGTCTTAAGTGCATGGGCCTGTTCACCAAGTTTCAGTCATCAGTGTTTACTGAGGTTCTGACACAAGAAGAGATGCTGAGATGTTCAGATTTGTTGTGGTTTGCTTACTGTTGAAAGGTGATACTTACTAAATATGTGGAAAAAATGTTTATCTCACACAGTACCTCACTGAAACCATATTTGTACTTATGGGACCTAGACTGTGGCTTTAGTTCATGTACCAGCACCACTTTTTCAAGTAACATTTCTTTCTCTTACTTTGCCAATAAAATTTCAATGACTAAATGGAACAGAATTGCTTAAACTCTTACTTTTGTCACTCAGCAATTTTCTCACCCTCAAGTAATGCAGCTACATCAGCTGAATTTTATAACATAAATGTAAAGGAATAAATCTTTCCATGGTCATTGATGGCGTTATATTCACCAGCATAAGCAAGACCTCTTACAGTGTCAGGTCAGCAAAATGGGTGGTGACAGAGAAGGGGCAGGTGCCCATTTCAGGGAAGGCTTCTGGTGCTTGGGTTTCCCATAGATGATATAGAGTGTTTGTCTGTCTTCTTCACCTCAACATTTCTTTTGTGTAGAGAAGCCCGTGCCTGTCCTTGCTGTGTGTTAGTGTATTAGGGACTGGTTCTGACTGAGTTTGGATATATTTTTAGAAGTTTGTGACATCTGAGGCTTGTCAGCTTTTACTGAAGTTTACTGAATGTATTTGTAGATGGAGGTGGTGTGATATATATGGGCTACTTGGATTTTCAGGGACCATTTAAAAAAAAAGTACCCTCCCAGAGACATTTGTGGGGACTGGGTGCTTGTAGCATGGAAGAGATTTGTTACATGCAGAAATAGTTGAGTTGAAAAATTAAAGAGGACAAAAATAACTTGCCAAAAAAGGAAGGGGACAGAAATGTGGCACATGAGCTTCAGTGTATGCAAAGGTAAGATGATGTTTTGGGTAGAATACTCTCAGCCATGCTCTCATGGTGCTGAACTCACACTGGTGGCCACCACTCAAGAAAAACCTCTATTGCCAGTTACCTGAAAACCTCAGCTCAGCGTGCCATGGCAGCCAGAAAGCCAGGAAGATGGTGACTGTCCTTGGGAGGGCTACAGAGAGGAAGATGAAGGGCACCATTTTGCTGCTTCAGCTTGATGCAGCTGCATCTGGAGTAGTGTGTGTGGTTCGGGTCTCTGCATTTAAAGAAGGTGGGTTAGAGAAGGGCAACTGTGGGGCTCAGCTTCCTTATGGGGTGTGGTGGTTTAGCCCTGGCTGGAGGCCAGACACCCACCAAAGCCACTCTGTCACTCCCCTTTTCAGCTGGACAAGGGAGAAAATACATATTGAGAGGCTTAGGAGTCGAGGTAACGACAGGGAGAGATCAGTCTGCAATTAGTGCCACGGGCAAAACAGACTCAGCACAGAATAAAAGAAAGAAAACTAATCTATGACACTGCACTGCACAGCCAGTGACACCAGAGTTGGGTAATGAGAAGTGTGACCAGATCTTAAAGCACCTTCCCCCACCCCTCCCTTCTTAGCAGACTTCACTTGAGTCATGATTTCACTCCCTTCTTCCCCCCATTGTGACACGGGGAGGGGCAGGGACTGGGGGAATGAGGGGTTCGGTCAATTCCTCATGAGTTGTTTTCCTTGTTGGCTGGTGGGGGACACATTCCTCACACCCTTCCCCTGCTCCATCGTGGGTTCCCACCCACGGGAGAGTCCTCCACGAACTTCTCCAAAGTGAGTCCTTTCCCACAGGGCTTCAGCTCTTCACCAGCTGCCCCAGCGTGGGTCACTGCTATGGGGTGTGGTCATAAATCTTAGAATGTCTCTTAGGCCCAAACTGCTCCAGCCTGGTCCTCCATGGGGTCACAAGCCTCCCCCAACAAACCTGCTCCAGTGTGGGTCTCTCTCTCATCTCTGTGTCTCTGTCTGTCTCCACGGGCTGCAAGTGCTGGCAGAGGCTTGCTCCAGTGCAGGTCACAGCATCTCCTGTATGTCTCCACCTGCTCCAGCATGGGGCCCCTCCAGGGGCTGCAGGTGGGATCTCTGCTGCCCATCATCTTCCATGGGCTGCATGGGGGCACCTGTTCCACCATGGGTTTCTCCATGGGCTGCAGGGGAATTTCTCTCTCTAGCACCTGGGACATGCCCTCCTCCCCGCTGCTTCACTAGCTTAGGTGTCTGGACAGTTTCTGGTATCTTCTCACTCTCCAGTGGCAAAAAGAGGCTGTTAGTGGGGTTTTTTTCTCCTAAATGTGATTCCCAGAGGTGCTGTGACCATTGCTGATGGGCTCGGCCTTGGTCAGCATCAACTCCGGCCTTGAGCTGGCTGGTGTTTGCTCTGTGGGGCCTGCAGAGAGCTTCTGGCAGCTTCTTGCTGAAGACACCCCTGCAGCCCCCCTCCTTCACCAGAAGCCAGCCATGTGAAACTACAACATGGGGAAAGACTGGAAAGTCAGGATTGTTCACATTAGAGGAGATAGCTGAGGTGTGATCAGCACTTCAGAAGGCAGTGGATAAGGTGAGAGTTTTTTCTTCCATCTTGCGGCACTAGGATGGGGTTTGTTCTCTGGGGTTGGTGGGAAGGTGGTTTCAGATGGATACAGGGAAGGACCTCGCCAGGGGGAGCTGCGGAGGCACAGAGTGTGTTGCAGGTGCAGGAGGAGATTAGAAAAAAACTCTGGTACAAGAAGTCGGTTGTGGGCTGCTAGGAGGACATCAGTGAAGTCCCTGACAAAACAGTGGTGGCTGCCGGGGTGTGTTTTGGGAATGGGCTGTAGAAAGCTCTCTCTTGAAGGATCTCTGATTGCCACTGTTGAAGGCAGAGTGTTGGGCGAGCTGGATCAGTCTGATCCTGGACAGCAGGTTTTGTCAATTTATGATTGCTCTTTTCAGGGGAAGAATTGTAGTTCTGTGGGGTTTGGTTTGGTGTTAGCACTTCCATGGACCCGTGTTCAAGCAAGCCTCTGCCTAGAAAAGGCAGTGATAGTGCTTCCTGATGGCACAGGATAGTAAAGATAGGGTCATCTATGAAAAGCTGCAGAAGGACCCTGTAATACTGATTCACTGGGTAATATAATGTCATGGCACGTGAATCCGGCATAGGAAGAGTGATTCAGATAGCATAAAAAGAATTCTGACTTCCCTATGAGATACCAGGCTTTCAGTAATGAGCAGCGTTTCATTGTTATGATAAATGGTTCTGTGACAGTGTAACCACAATGCTGAGCAGCAGTCAGAAAGGTAAATCAGAGAGCATATATTGTTGGGAAAGAAGAATAAACCAAATGATCTTGTCGTGCCACTAGTGGTGTTAATCAGTGGTTCACCTCAGACACCCCGTGTGGTATCGCTGTTCATTGTCTTCATGTTGAAGACCAGCTTCATGGTGAATATTGAGACTTTTACAGATAAGTTTCTAGCATTTACATCATTACCTCAAACCAAAAGTTCTTCCTGCACGAGTGATGCCTTTTGTTTCTGAGCTCAGCAAGATCCATCAATGCAACTGATAAACATCAGTTAAGTTACCTCACTCTCAGGTTCCATAATTACAGTTTCAAACTCATTTCACTTCATTGCAACCACCTTCCACTACCTTTTTGGTCAATACCAGTCTCTGTGGGGATGAGGAGCTTAAGGGTAGCCTCCTTGATTCTCCTCAGACTTGCCAATTGTCCTTGGAACCTGTACACTGCTGATTTATCCCCTTCAGTCCCTAAAGACAGTGTTGGGCAGACACTAATTCCTCAGGGTTGCCTGCGTGGAGAAATTTTTTGAGCCTAAGCACGGTGGAATAGCTATACTTGAAAAATAACGTGTGTGTGCATGTATGTGTATATATCAAAATAGAAATACAATCTTAATAGTTTTACCATTTAATCTTAACACGTCATATAACATGATCTAACGTGATACGATTAACTATTTGAAGTCATGCTGTATTGATAATAAATTAGGATATTTGAAAGTCATAAATATGTTGGTTAACTGTTTAGCTTTCATGAACTGGTTCAGTGATTTACTGTGTGAACATGAAAATTTTGAGCAGAAATACCTGTAGGGAGCAGTCATAGCAAGAGTCACGTATCCGGCAGCATGAGTTGTCTTATCATTGCTATTATTTGTTGATACAGAACAATAAACTAATGAACAAGCAGAGCTATATTTTAAAGGTAAAGTCACAGTTATATATAAATGACACATTTATGAGATGTGCTTTCTGAAGTCATCTGCTTCTCTTCAGTAGCCATTAAGCTGGATTTGATGTTGGACACATCACTAAGGCAATCCCATCAAGGTGACTAGGAGCTCATAACCTGTTACATATATTACAAGAAATAACGTAAGAAAATACAGGCTGCGTAATAGTAAGCAGTTAAGCAGCAGGTTCTTGGTTCTTTGTTTGCTTTATTGCTGGGGTAAAGCTGACTAAGCTGGGAGTTGGGCTGCTTGCTGCTGGACGTGGAAGTTTTTCCCATTTCAGGAAACTTGTAATCTCAGGCTTCTTGTTTGCCTGGGTAAGGACTGGGCTTTCTGTGCTGGGGCAGTGTTTTGGTTCGAGTCTTCGGGGGGGTGTGTTAAGAGCAGGCATAAGTGCTTGCTTTTTTAAAGGAAGTAACTTTGTCTTCACAACTGCAGCCACCCGCCGAAGCCCTGGTTTCGCTAACGCGGGAGGTGGCTGTCCGTTCCGCGAGGGATGGGCAGCAGGCTGCATTGCATCAAGGTGTATAAAATGTTACGTTCAGGCCTTCGGTCATTTCCTCCTCGGGAAGGTAGAAACCACCACAAAAGGTAGAGGAAAGGGTCTGTGTGAGCCCAGGCTCAGCCGGGAGACCGCGCAGGTCGTCCGGAGCGGGACGCGTCAGCCATGCGGCGGCAGTGTTCGCCCGGAGACAGGCCGGGGCCTGCGCCGGCTCCCCGCGGCCTGCGCCGGCACCCCGCGGCCGCGCCTTACCCACCCCATCGCTCGCTGCTCGGCTGCTCTGCGCTCTCCTCCTGCTTCGAGGTCTGCAGCAAGCTGAAACACGGATCTTTTCATTAGGAGTGGGACGAATTCTCTCTAGTCAGTTAAAAAAAACAGATAAACCAACAACTACATATGCGATGGCCTTTAGTATTCGCTTGACTGACACACATTAGCACTCTTCATGTTCCCAAGAGAAACAAAGAAGGAATTCGAATAGAGGTTTGTGGAGAGGTTGGCGGTTCAGAGTGATGTAAGTGATTCGGTAGCTTTGGATAAAAGCAGATGTATTAGAACTGGCCGCAGTGATCAGGGAAGTGCTGCAGTTATGTGCTGATTTCCAGGCCTGTTGTGGGGAATGCAAGTTACAGATGATTTGAGGAGGTCTGTAAATTGCCTCTCTTCCTAAATGCAGCTTTTGCAGAGGATGAAAAGTGAGCAAGGCTCAAAAGGACTTAAATGTATATTTGATAGAAGTGCTCTGAAATACATAATGCAGCTGAATCACCAGTGAGGAGATAATATTTGTGAATCTTCTTGTCAATAAAGGTCTTTTAACAGTGATCTTTTTCCTGTGGCTCCCTTATTTTGTGTATGCATGTACAATATTCTCTGGGGAAGCGTTCTGCAACCCTGGATTGGCATTTGAGAGCTTGTTTTTCTCTTGTAGCATTGACGTACTGTACAACGATGAGGAAGGCTCCCCGTTTCTCAGTGCTGTTCATTGTCTGCTGATCCATAAAAGAGCAGCAATAATTACCTTGGTTTTTTTCACAAGGCAGTTTGTAGCCTGTACCTGCAAAGCCCTCTGTCTATGCAGTGTGCCAGTTTCTACTTGCAGGTTGGTCCTGACGTCAAGAGAGTGTGCCTGTGTCTCAGGGCTGCTGAAGGGGATGGGAATGCCTGAAAACAAATGGCACAGATTATGTTCTTGTCTTACTCCTTACTCATGGCTGGACACAAGAGAGGAGAGGTAGGTCTTAGGAACCTCCTGTGATACCTCTAATCTAGGAACTGTTGAAAAACACTCTAAAGTTAGAAAGGGAGAATCCTGCAAAATACAGCTGCGTGTAAAACAGATGTCATGCTGTACTGAATTTGAGGTGCTGCCTTTAGCAGGAGATCCATGTTATTGGAGCAATAAAACTCTGCTTCAGTTGGGCTGAATAGGTGAAGATTTTTAATAGAAGATGCAGAGCTCTCAGTGGAACTTGATACAGATAATGGGCTTCTTTCACGAACACAAATGACGATCATGATTTTTTACCAACTGTAACACAGTTAAATGTCTTCTCAGTAACACACATAAATATAAGTGTGCATGAAAATGTATGAAGGAATTTTTCCCTCAGGCTACCTAGAAAGGGAAAGAGAGTAATATTGTTGGGTTTACATTTCACATCTGATCAGTGTTCAGGGGATACACAAGCAAAGTAATGTGGCTTTAGCTTGGGCTTTTTCATTATTAAATTATACCTTTAAAAAAAAATTTCTTGTATATCCAAAGAGAGCTTATGTTCACCTAGCGTTTTTAAGGAAACAATCCCATTTGACCAAGAAACTGCCTTCAGAGGTGACACACTTACAGTTTAAGCAAAGCACTGGCATATTTTTCATTCATCTAAAGACAAGAGCTCTGCAGGCCCCTGCTGCTGACGTGCTCTCAGAGTGGGTTACAGCAGGAGGAAGCTCTGTGCACCAGGGACCCAGCAAATGTAGATTTTGCAAATAGTGCATGGTGCAGCTTGCTGCCTGGGGGGTGTTGCTTTTTCTTGGTTTTGGTTTTGTTTCCATTTCTTGGTGGTGTCAGTTTCTCTAGTGATAGTCTTACTGATGCTTGGGGTCTGGGTTAATACTCAGAAGTGCTGAGCAGACTGATACTGTCCTGACGTGTGGTTTAACATAGGGACATTTGCTTCAGTTCTTCTGAAGGTTCTTGGAAATACTGTCGTTTTGCAGAATTGTTATACCTTATGCAGCAGTGATGAGTGTGAGAGAATTTGGCTTGCTCAGCTTGGAGAAGAAAAGGCTCTGGGGGGACCATATAGCAGCCTTCCAATACCTGAAGGATGCCTATAAGAAGAAAGCTGGGGAAGAACTCTTCCTGAGGGTGTGTAGCAACAGGACAAGGGATAATGGTTTTAAACTAGAAAAGGGGAGATTTAGGTTGGATATTAGGAAAACAAATCTTCAATATGAGGGTGGTAGATCACTGGAACAGGTTGCCCAGAGACATAGTGGAGGCTATTCAAGGTCACACATGTTGGAACTCTGAGCAACCTGATCTAGTGAAGATGTCCCTGCTTACTGCAGGAGGGTTGGACTAGATGACCTCCAAAGGTCCCTTCCAGCCTTACACATTCTATGAATCTATGATTAATTACAAGTTGTCAGGTTCATTCATGTTTTTGTAGTGGAGAAACTGGTCCCATTAGTGAGTCAGTCTCATGGTCTTCCCCTTTTCTGGAACTGTTTGGTAGCTGCCGAACTTGCTGAGAAGGTAGAGGCAGCAGCATGCATTTACTGTAAAATAGAACTGTCCACAGTTAGTGCAAATTTAGAACTCTTATCTAGCTCTGTGGTTTGAGTGTCCGAGATCACTCCTGGGTTCTGCAGGTGTGAACATGCTGTCAGCATGTGACACCGAGCTACCACTGTACTGGTACAGTGAGAGACAGCTGCTTTCTAGAACATAAAAGTAAGTTATTCTCACAGAATCACTTATTGTCAGCATTGCTTTTGAGAGCAGAAGAGTTTGGTTAGATTATGTTACCCTGTACTAGCCCACGTGTCACTGAAGAAGTGGCTTACAGCATCATTTCTAAAATTGTTAATGGAAGTACACTGTGCTCAGCTACATCCATGTTGCATGAATTTAGGGACAATATATTCTTACGCCTTTCTAATAGGAATCCTTCGTGCTGGGGAGAATGTCTTTGAACTCACTTTTTTCTACAAAACTAATTTTCTATCAAAGTACCATGTTACTAACAACTAAACTTTTGGGGTTTTTTTTTATTTTAAACAAAAGTATGATTTAAAAGATAACATTTTCAATAGGTACATTTTTAGAAGCAGTCATTTGCCAAACCAAATTAGGTTTCTTTAATTCCAGACACAGAAATTTATAGGGATATTCAGAATGCTCATTTTGCAATACTTTTGTGTCTCGTTACTAATGCAAGTCCGTTTGTCCTAATTTGTGCCTGTGACATTAGTGCTTAATGGTAGGTATACTAGCTTTTGGGCAGGTTCAGAGTTGTGTGATTCACCTTTCAGAAGCAATTTAAAGAGAATGGCTAAAGCTTGTGAAATTTGTTTCTGAGTCTCCTGCATTAGATATTCATTACAGCAGTAAGCTTTTTGATACATGCTGCGTAGAGAAATGTAATCACAGTTTATTTATTCAAAATTATCTAATTGGCTATTGTAATTTTTTTCTGAGTTTTGTTAGGAAAGTTTGCTAAATTGGGTTAAATTTGAGGAAAGAATGTATCATTTGGGCACTGGCATTTTAAAGATGCTGTGTAGTTCAGCTTTGTATGCATCGTGTATCTGGCATAGGTTAGGCAGCCATATGTGAAATAGAATTGTTTGTAGAAAAAATATTTTTAATCACAAAGATAAATCAAACCAGATGGTCCAGATTATTTTTTTTTTTGTGAATGCTTTTGCTTAGTCCGCAGTTTTCAAGTGTTGGAAAGGATTTGTTGTGGGGTTTGTCTTTCTTACTGTAAAATAATAAGGTTTCACTTGGGTTTTCTACACTTCAGTGATTGATTCTGAAAGATTCTAGTGATAATAAATTGTGAATCAGAGTTACTTCTAGTTACACTTTCTGATAACTGCTAATCTTCGTGCTTCCCTTCCGGAGAAGATAAGGCGGTGACGGGTTTTTTTCTGGTATCATTAGCTAATGTTTCATCAGAGTTGTATGTCAAGTGAGGGGGAATTCTGTAAGACATGCACGTCTGGTACGAAGCTATAAACATTACCTTACATTTACCATAGCCTGCCATACCGTTTCTCCAACAGCATATGTCTCTCCCAGTGCAATATTCTGCCTTTGATTTATGCTAGGCCTTGTTTCATTAAACAGGTTTAAACACGCAAATAGTATTTTACAAGCAAACCACAATCTTTTTATCAAGAACAAGTAGGGTTTTGTGCTGTTGATACGCTGTTACTATGGCTGATAATTGGAGGTTTTAAAATGATTTATGGTCTTGCTTTAAGGGAAGATTTATTGCAGAACGTAAAGGTCACAGTCACAGAGACTGGGCCCGGTATTTTTCTCAGCGAAGACTGGACTACCAGAACTGAAGATGAATTCTCATGTCATTTATGACTTGGGTGGGAAATGAGCAAGAAAATTGAAATTGCTGTCAGCTTGGACTCCTGGCTTTGCAGCATCTGGCGGGTTGTAACATATTAATTGGAAATACTAGCAAGTGCACTGCCCTTTCTTTTTACGTAGGGTTACAGGAGAGCTGTTAGTGTCCGAAATGACGCCAGTCTTGCATCGGTGAACTGGCCTTTTTGCTGTTGGAGGTGATCGTGGACAAGGGTGCTTGAGCCAGTGAGGTACATCATGCACTTAAAAACATCCTTGCAGCCTAGGGGAATGTATTCTGCTTAAAATCATTCCTTATACAGATTCCAAGACATAGAAGTTACTCCTACCTCTTTCTTTTCTGTGTCCAAGAAAGAAAAAAAGTAGTTGTGCATTCCTGCACTGGGAAACTAGGCAGTGTTGATACATGTAGCAGAATTTGTCCAGATAGGAAATACAACTTAGTGAAGTTCAGAAATGATTTATGAACCTCAGCAGCCCCAAATGCTACAGCTGTTAATCACACCATTGTGTAAAAATTTTGAAATTACTTCTGTAGGTACTTTGATCTGGAATTTGATCTAAAACATGAGGGAAGAGCTATAAAATATAGACATAAACTCTCAAAAAAATGAGAGGTTTTAAATTGAATTCTTTGGCTGCTGTCCATGTTTCCATTCTCCTGGCTGAATGAGTGCATGGGTGTAGAAGGATACCTTATATAGATGAGAAAATTTAAGTCTGTGTATAGCAGTCTTAATAAGAGGTCCAGATAGTTAATCAGAAGGCTGCTGCATCATGAGACCAAAATACAAACCCTGGGCAAGTGAAGTACACTGTTTCAAGTGAAGTTTCACCTCAGTTTCCATTCAAAGCTTATCTAGTAAAATCACTTTTCCTTCCTGTCACTTCAACTGTGTCACGTCTGCATTGAGATTTCTTGTAAGGGTTTTTACTGGTTTATATGATTTTTTTTCTCCTTTCCTGCCTCCTCTCTGAGGCAGTGCAAAGCTTTGTTGCCCAGGCTCCCAGTAGTTTTATTTTATTCTTACCATTACCTCATGCACATTTTGCCATCGTCTTGTCTAGTCGTTCTCTTTTTTTTCCCGTATTGTTTTCACGTCTAGTTTCTGTGTCCTGTAAGCACACTGTGTCATCATACCCTCATTATTTGACTCATCCTTAAAACACTCTTCTGCAAAACTGAAATCACAGTTCGTGAAATAGTCTGTATCGAGAAATCTATGGTGAAACAACATTTCTCTTCCTCTCTTAGATCCTGCCACAGGAAAGGACTTAATCCTTTATTTAGTATTAAGCCAGAGAAACAACATTTGTGTTTCTCCATACTGGGGTTCTAGTTGAACCCACAATAGCTCTGTACTTGATTTTACATGTCCTGCTTGTAATCCCAGTTTTCACTTTCGAGTGGGCAGTTTCACACAATACACTGGCTTTTCTGTGGTCCCTGTTGCTGTCCTTGTCTGTCAGTAGTTTGTGTATCTGCAGCACTATAGAAATAGTGTTCTGCAAAGAGCATTGACAAATACATTTCTCTCAGAAGGAAGGAGTTGGTGTTTATAATAATCAAGCATTTTCAGGAACTAACTGTACTTTGTGCAGCAGAGTTCAAATGGTGGAAATCCCACAGGAGTAACTTTATTTACAGCTAGTAAGAATTGCAGCTAGCATCACTGTCTGTTAGGTGAATTGTTTATAGCTGCCCGATTTATGGAAGGTGATTCTTCTCCCTTTCAGTCCTGATCTTCAGTCTTTTGCCTTTTAATATCAGTACGACTACATGTGATCTGTCATGTGATCTCTTACGAGGTGAAAGCTAATCACCTGTCTTTCATTTGTGGCATTCATTTTATCTGTTTTCTGTAATCACAAAGCTGTGCTGCTCTTTCCAGAGGTGTGAGTAAGGATAAAAAGAGGTCTTCCCATATTACCAGAAGGGAATGCAGCACACAAAGTTAACGTGTAGGATGGGAAGATTGCAGAGTTGGTTTAGCAGCTAGTTTGCCTTCTTGTTTGGAGGCTGAGTAGTCTACCAAAGATTTGTGTTTTGTTTATTTGCCTGGTTTCACCATCATTTCTTCCCTCCTCTACTTGCAGGTAGGTCACCTACTCCAGAGGGAATCAGAACAATGTCCTACGTTTTTGTGAACGACTCTTCCCAGACAAACGTGCCGCTGCTGCAGGCTTGCATTGACGGGGATTTTAACTACTCCAAACGACTGCTGGAGAGCGGTTTCGACCCAAATATTCGTGACAGCCGAGGCCGAACTGGCCTTCACCTTGCTGCAGCCAGAGGAAATGTAGACATCTGTCAGCTCTTGCATAAATTTGGTGCTGACCTACTAGCCACCGATTACCAGGGTAACACAGCCCTTCACCTGTGTGGGCATGTGGATACCATCCAATTTCTAGTTTCTAACGGGCTTAAAATCGATATTTGGTAAGTCACTTTGGTTTTGTTTTTAACAGCACATGTTATAGAACATGTTAGTCTTCTGTTGCCAGAGCTCTGCATATAAATCTGCTGTTGTGGAAATGCTATATTCGGTACAATTCAACTTTTTTAAGGTATTGCTTAATAAAAACACAAAATAAAAAGGCAGGAAAGCAGTGAGAGGCTGCTTGCTTCTGCTAGTCTGTGCAACAAGCAAAGCAAATAAAAATAGCAGTTGCTGGTGTGGGCTGCTGATTCTAATCCTGCCTCCCTGATGGCGTTGCTATCCTGGTTTGGCCAGACAGCCAGGTGTGGGTGGTTGGCACCGAAGAAAAAATCACATTGACTACTTTAAAAGAATTTTCTCCACTACGGTTCTATTGTTTTGATTGTTGTACTGTATAAGACAAAGAAAATACAGTATATCTGTGTGTCAGTTCATTCCCATACTCCTTTGGTAACAATGCTTCCTTTCAGTGTTTTCCCCCTCCCTGAAAGTCAGTGACTCAGTCCTTCTTTTAAATACTGTATATTCTTTCCTTCTGGCTTCCAGCATCTGTCAGATGCCAGTGCTCAGATGTAAGCTCTCAAGCTGCAAAATAACTAGCTGTTTCATTGCAGTAACTGAATTATTTTGTTTGTGGAGCTTTCCACGTTTTTACAACATGTGCAAAACCCAGTAGTAACTTCAAAACCTTTGGGCTTTTTAATCTGTCTCTTTTTCACCTGCTCCCTATTACTGTTTTTAGCTAAGCAGAACTAGTTACTGGCAGACCAGATTCTTTATGTGTTGTGGGTTGAGGTTTTTTTCTCTCATTTCAAATAACTGCAATGAAAATCCCTAGTCTGAAGGCAGCTCTGATCCTATTCAGTGTTATTTTAATAGTAGCGGAGGGACCATCTGTATTTTATTTCACTTTTGCCTGATGTCCTAATACCCACATGGAAAAAGGAACTGTGAGGAACCAGATTGCACAATTCCTTCTTGCAATTAAGCTTAACCTTAAACATTGCCATAAACCTACTGGGGTTTTTTTAACACCCAAGGTTCCAATTAGAGTACTAAGAATTTTGATCTTATTTAGAGGAAAAAGAGTGGTGTAATATCAAGCCTAAATATACTGATTTTCTTCTATAGTCAATTATGCTTTAACCTGTATAGATAGGATTTTCTTACCATCTGCTATGACAGCAAAGAATTCTGAGGGCTTACTAAATTGTAATGCTTTATGCTGAGTTGTCTTGCTACAAAATTTCTATATTAAAAGTTTCTTTCCTTCTCATGCTCTTTTGTGGGGTTATTTTAGCAATCACCAAGGTGCAACACCGCTTGTTCTTGCAAAACGAAGGGGTGTGAATAAAGATGTCATTAGACTGCTGGAATCTTTAGAGGAGCAAGAGGTCAAAGGATTTAACAGAGGAGCTCACTCAAAGCTGGAGACCATGCAAACTGCTGAAAGTGAAAGGTATTTACAAACAAAAAAAATTACTAGGAGAAATAATGTTTATAGCTTTTAGATTTTTGTGATTGACTTGATTGTTTGTTCCTCAAAACAGATAATACCAAATTTGGCCTGGGGTTTTCAGACCAAATCAAAATAAAACTTTTAAATTTTGGAAACATCTCTTTAAAGAGATCAAATATAAGAAAAAACCCACCCGTTTTCTATTGAGATTTTAATTTACAGCAGGAATTTTTAGAACATAATTTCCGACTCCCAGAAATAGATATTCTACCACTTATCACTAAGCCAAAGGGGAAATGGGGTGAAGTCCAAAATGCCAGTATCACAGGCTAACCTAACATCCTTTTGACAAGATGGATTGTCTGTGCAAAGAAGTAACAGCAGACTTTTCATCCATCTGAATTTGAATAAAGGATTTGATATGGTGCCACATTTGAGACTTCTCTCAGTAGCGGTCCTGGAAAAAAATGGAGAATCGGATAAGAATTTCATGGTGGCTAAAGAGATAGTTAAAGGAGAACTGAGGAGTTCAGGAAAATTGCTGACAGTTTCAGAGAAGGTCTTGGGTTAGAGGGAAGTTACTGATGAATTCCTAAAGGGCTGGTTCTAGGACTGTGCTTACTTAGAATTTTCATAAATGATACTGGCATAAAAAGGAGTCACATGAAAGTGATACTAAGAAATGAAAGACAGGCAACCCAGAGCAAAACAGGGATGGCACAGAGAAAAACCTGGCATGACCAGGCAGAGGAAATTAGTAGGAATAAATTATGATTCAGTAGCACAAAATGCAACTTCATTTACCTAAAGCTGCATGGCCTAAAATGGAAATTCCTCAGTGGAAAATGAGGGCATAGGAAAAAAGGCTGTCAGTCAGTTCCAGGAGTGAGTGCTACCCTGGAAAAGGCAATGAAGTCGTAGAATGCACAAAACGAGATACTCCCCCTACATAAACTGTCAGTGCCCTTGTAAAAAGCAGCAGCAGCTTCTGCTGTGTAGTATGTTTTATAATGCTGTTCAGCCCTGTTCAAAAAAGTTTAATTAATCCTTTTAAGAAGCATGGAGAAGCATTACTTCAGTGGTGAAGGGAGCAGAGCATCTCCTTGTGAAAGGGGGCAACTAGAGCTTGCTTCAGCCTGGCAGAGTGAAGGCTGAGAGGTGTGTGTGGTTGCCAACAGGAATGAAAATGTAAGAAAAAAGATGATGATAACACAAGAGCCAAAGGATACAGATAACAGACAGAAAGTTTTTTGATTGAAAATTGGGAGTGCTGTTTTCACAGGGAGCCCCCAAGACAGCCTTGTAGGATTTAGATGAGGCAAAAAGCTTTGCAAATCTTTCAACGGAGGATAATTCTCTCACAGAAATCCTTGAATTGCCAGTAAATATCACACAATGTGGCACTGAGGTTAATAATCTGAGAGATCTCTCTAGTACTGTTTTGGTTTTGTTTTTTTAAATTTATATTTGAAAGAGGGTATCAACTTTGTTTGGAATATTTGCTCTTGCGCTGAATTTATTCAAATTTGTAATTTTTTGATCGTCTAATAATGATCATGACCTGTGAGTGCTGGAATGTTATATCACAAAGGACAGGGAGTTTTGTCACACAATTCTGGTTCAGTTTGTGTAAAAATGTGCACAGCCTTTACTGTAAATGAAAATCAAAACTGTGTAGATGGAGTTGTGATCTAAGTTGAGTAAACAGAAAAAGTAAACCCACCAAAATTACAGAAATCATGCAAAATACTCCCATTGAGCAGACAGGAAGTTCTTTATTATGCATCAGCTGATCCCACTCATCAGAGAGACTGTTTCACACCCTAAAATAGAAAATGTAATATTGTTCTCAAAATGACATGGGTATGAATTGGAAGAATGTGTGCACATTACCTTTCTGACTTGACTGAGTTGGCCTGGAAGCTGCTTGTCACACAGAAATGCATTTACGGTGGATTTGTTTAAACGTAGGGACCAACAGCTCAGACCCATCCAAATTCCCATTTCTGATGCATAGTTTCCCTTTAATGAACGTAGCTTCCTTTCTGTTATTTGACCTTCATAAATGTTATATTGTTTGCTTTGGCAAGGAAGTCAGCAACTCTCCTTGGGGAGAGGCACAGAGACATAAACAGTGCACTACCCGGCTTGTTTGTGAACAAGTTTAAAATGTCTGAAATAGAGTATTTTTAAAATAACAAAGAACAGATGCCTCCAGCAGCAAAAGCAAGGGAGCTTGTGTGCTGTTTGTTTTGTAAATAAATAATGGCTTTGTAACAGTTGGTTTTTCAGACCTCCACAGTTTCACTCCCCCCCCCCCCCAGTATTTTCACATTTTAGAGACACTTAGATGAATGTCTTCTGTCCTCTCCCTCCCTGACTCGCTTACATTATGTATGAACCTATGGAGAATGATGGTCACTCTTTCTAAAAACAGTCTCTGACTTAAGTTTTCTGCTCTTTATGACATACAGTTGCTGCTGCTCTGGAGGTGGAGGCCAAAGCTAGGTTCCCAGCTCCGATTATTTTCTCTGGCCTTGCGCTCCTCACTAGGAGGAGTGGCACTGTGCTGTCAGGAGGCAGAGCTGGCTCTGTCCGGCTTTCAGCACAGACCGTCTGTCCCACACAGCCCACCGTGACCTGTGGCTGGGCCCACGAGTCCATCCAAATTTCTGCAGTGTGTGGGAAGTAGAACAGACTCTTCTGGAAGGCAGTTTCTTAAGCAGCTGCAATTCATCATTAAAAAAATAATAATAATCTTGAATAACATTGATTTTAATTGGGTTGTAACATAAATTAACAAAAGTGCTTTCCACGCACTCTTTTGTATGTAATGTACGAGCGGGCAGTCTTTTCACTTAAATTGCGTTGCACCTTTATTTAACCTCTCTGTGGTTATGTATTAACTAGTTAGTGCTTAATGAGTGAACAGTTCTGTTCTACACCAATGGCTCTCTTTCATTAAACCCTTTGCTTTGCTTAGGAAATCATAATAAGCAAGGAAGGTAACTAAATTCTGCAGCTATGGGCAAGCAAAAATAGCTTTACAGCAAGGTGAATATTTAAAAAACAGAAATACAAGCTGTTTAATAAGTAATTTCTGCAATCTTCTGCACGTGATGCTGCAGTGCTCAGCGAGCTCTGGGCGTTTAGGCTGATTATTCTTCAGTAGCTGTACTTCCTAAGAAAAAACACCATGTGAATAATGTGATTTTTTCCCGTGGTGTAATCTTAGAAGAGAGATTCATAAACGAAACCTTTCTCTGATAACAGTCATTTGTCAATTTATTATTGTCACCAAGAACAATAGTACTTCTATAATTAGTTTTTACTTGGAAATTACTTTTCCCTGAAATGTTTTCCTTTCTCATTGCTATGGAAGATATCTAGGAATATGGTAACTGCAAGCAATTAGAAGGGAGGGAAAAAATTGTGTTTTCTGTGGTTGCCTTCTGCTTATTGACATCATTGCACACGTAATTGGTTTCACCATTTCCTTTCCCTGCTTGTCAGAGCCTGATCTGGTAAACACCTGCGTGTGCCATTTCACTCAGGTGAGAAATTGTAGGCCTGTGCAGATGGCTACAGTTTTACATCAGTGAAATCAAGTGAGGAGAAAGTTTTCCTGTTCTTTGTTTTTCATGCAGCAACAGAGAGAGTTTCCAGTTACAAACCAATTGGGAATCCAGAAAAACTGAGTGATACAAGTAGCCCTGCGGTATTTGAAACAGTGCAGGGTTTTTTTTCTAAAGGCAATTCATTGTCAAGATGACTGCCTCCTTCTAGTTTTGTATTTGGTGCTTGATATAAAAGTGGGAGTTCCAGTCCCTAATTTATAGTCTGATAATTTAAGGAGGCCTGGTGGATTGCTAGTGGAATGTTAAGACAGCAAAGCAGTTGCTGGTCGCTGTATCACAGAAAACACAGCAGTGCCAACTTGTCTTGAAGGTCAGAAAGTTACTGAACTGTGTTGTTACCCAAATTTAGTGTTACCTATGATACCATTATGCTAGAGAAGAGGCCTCTGTCACAAAGCCACCCAGGAGAGCAGTAAAGATCACTGCAGAGCTCAGAATCTAAATTACATCGGTAAAGTTTCCATTTTATTAATCAGAGTTTATTTTTAAATCATAATTTGTTGTTTTATGAGCAAGAGCTGTGCCCCTTGAGGTTTTAGATTACGCTTCATTAGATTTTACTAAGCCATATTTAGTAGGAATTACGAGGACTGACTTTTGAAGGCTTCTAGGTGGCAGGACTGCAAAATCGGGGCAGTTGTACAGATACAAGTATCATTCTCTTTACTCAGGTTAATAAAACATCCATTCAACTGATTTGAGTTTAGAGTTAGGAGTCTTTTCCTGGCCTGTTTTGTCTTTAGTGGATGCTACAAATCTGCATGTGGGTTTAGTGTTTAATTTAGCATGTTTCAGTCACTCTTAGTAGGATTACTGTCGTACTTAGAGGCGCATTCTTTTGCTCTGATGTATTTTTAACTTTAATCCTTTGTAGTGCGATGGAAAGCCATTCCCTCCTTAATCCAAACCTGCAGCAAGGTGAAGGAGTTCTTTCCAGTTTCCGTACGACATGGCAAGAGTTTGTGGAAGACCTGGGCTTCTGGAGGGTGCTGCTCCTGATCATTGTCATTGCTCTGCTCTCGCTTGGAATAGCGTATTATGTTAGTGGGGTGCTTCCTTTTGTAGAGAACCAGCCTGAACTGGTGCACTGAAGCAAACGTGGACTCGTGCACTGTGCTTTTCCCTGTTCTAATCTTATGTTGAGCTTCTTGGAATTGTTCTTTTGGTGCAGGCAGTGGCAGCTGTATATACTGTTTGCCTTTTGTAGTTACTATTAACCCCTTGGAAAGAGGGACTAATTAATTTCAAGTAAAACACTCAATTCTAAAGCATTCCTAAGCTACCTCTGACTTATCTTGACTTGCAAGCAAGATATGAAGATAATCCCCTCTGTTGATAAAATATCACGGTTAGAAAAGGCTTTTCATAATGAATATTAAATTCCTGGGCATGAAAAAAATATCCTATTTGATCTATTTTCCCTGTGGAGAGAGGTAAATCTATCCATGCATTTTTTGTGCGTGCTTGAGTTGAAAGAAAAATATTCTCTTAAAAGTCCTCAAGAAATCCAAATAATAACACATTCTGATATATAGCCAGTAATAAGCTACAACTTCATAGTTCTTTTACTGCCTCCCCATAGTTTCGTATCTGCTAGTTTATAAAAAGAATGAGAAAGTTTTATTATGTCTTTAATGTATAGATCACTCCTTTATTTATTAGGCTAATGCAGTGTTTTTCCCCCAGCTGAATTTGGTGTTGTTAATACCTGCCTGAAGTAAATTTTGTAGCACAAAGCTGTTTGTTGTGAAGTTGTTGCAGCCCTAGGCAGAAAATTTTGCCTTTTTGTTGTAACCTTCCTAAGCACACCTTTCTTGGTAAGCGTGGTTAAAAATGTGAGTTAGGTGTTCTGCTCTGTATATAATAATTCTGTAAGGCCCTTGTCTTTGTGAAATATGTCAGGAAGGATTAACTCTTTCCTCCTCCCGCAAGGACCAGAGTGAACCATGTAACTGGACTGTTCCCATGCGTGCAGAGTGGGATAGATTGGATAGAATTCCTTTCTAGGATTGTTTTCCATTTCAGTTGTATTCAGCCAGCGCTTAACAGGCTTAGGAATTAATTTCTGAGTATGCAGAATAGAAGTATTTAAAATATTAATATTTAGGAGCATGAAGTGAAATCCTGATGCATTTTGTACTTAGCTGTGAAATCCTTTGTTTGTAAATAACCTAGGGATATGAATCAGTTAAAATAGCCTTTTGTGAAGGCTAGAAAGATACTACATAGTGAGGTGGAGGTTTTCAAAGCAAGCAGATTCTCTGCTTCCCTTAGTTGCCGTTTCCTTGAAAATCTCAAACAAAATTAATTCTGCAAATCTATTTTTTTTTTTACTTAGCCACTCCTAACTTGTTGCTAAATAACATCTAAAATCTGTAAAATTATAAATTACAGTAAGTATTGATGGAAATAACTACCCCTCCCTCTGTTCTGCTACCATGTGTATTTTTCTTTCTTGTTTGTGGTTTGAGTGAGGAGAGTTGTCCTTGTTTTGATGTCTGACATGGGCTTCACTGACCTGGGCCCCATGCTAAATTGTGTCTGAATAGTTCTTGATTTCATTTTTTAAGTTAGAGGTTAATGAAACAATATTTTTCTGGCAGCTGCAATACCACCAAAAGGAAAGGCTCTTTAAAAAACCAGATCAACAAAACCAGACAAAAAACCAGAGCATACTTCTCTTCTGAATATTGTATTCGATATGTTAATGAACAGAGAAATATAAACTCACAGCCTACCTAAATTACATTTACTCCTAAATAAGTACATTTCTTTTAATAATACTCTGTATCTTGAATATGTTGTCTTTCAGTATGTATTATTTGCATAATTTGTAATTGTATTCTCAGTATGGGCGAATGCAAATAAATATATGTAGTAAATATGTTTTGGTTTATTATTATGTTAGTGCAGCGGTAATGATGCTGCCCCATTTCACTGAGTTTATTTGTTTGTTGTGCACTGATAATGAGGCTTCAGAAGTGGGGGAGGTTTTTTCCCTGAGAAAAGGAAACCACGTTGTTGGTAGAAATGAGGTTTTAGAAAATGGTTGCTTTAGATTTCCCTATTTTATCTTCAGTATTGTCACTGAATCACAGTTGCTATCTCTCTCTCTCTTATCTAAGATTTCAAGTACTGAGCTCAGGATCTAGAGGCCCCTTGAGATTTAAGACTACCTATGGAGAGGGGAGTACAAAACATAACAAGAAAACCAAATTTGAGCCTTAGGTTGCCCTTCCTCCTTTGCTGTACAGGGCTATGCATAAGCAGTTTAGGAACTGCAATTTAAAAGGTTTGAAAAAAATGTGTGTGTTCCAAATTAACTTCTTCACTTTGTAAACCCAAAGAAACCCAAAGCACTGTTTGAACTTCACAGTGTAATAGCTGCTACTCTGAAGAAAGGACCTGTTAAAGGTCTGACTAAAAGAGGGGTTTGTTCTGTATGTAGCTCTGTTACTGAAAAAGGGCAGCTGTGCCTTGCAATATATCTGTAAACATTAACAACTTCCTTTTCAAAGGTTGATTCTCAAGATTGCGTTTACATTAGGTTTCAAGGAATACCATGTGTCTTCCTTACAGGAACAGAAAGAGGACTTTAGCCTGCTTCTCTTGAAGCTTCTGTTATAGGTAGTTCCAGTGTTTCAGCATAACAACACAGATCGGTTTAGATTGTCTGTAGGTCAGTAAGATTTATTTATTATTGTCTAGATACTTGGATCCAGGGGCTCCAGGAGCTCTTTAGATCCAAGATGGGTTGTTGTCTCAAGCTGCTCTCAGACTAATGAGATAAAACAGAATACGGAAGTGAGAGAGAAAATAATCATGAATGATGATGGATAAAGTGATTTCTTTTTCAGTGTCATAAAACAATTTGGCGTAAACTAGAGTGGAAAACGGTGCACATAGGCTACTCTGCAGTGGGCTGTCCCTGTGCTCACATTTATTCCATGGCACGATCACACCTGTCTTGCAGTAACTTACTCATGTACCATATCTTTATATCTTCAAAGGCTTCTGTTTTCTCTCATATCGGTGGTTTGCTTGGCAGAAGGGGATGAGGGGCTGGGGGAGCTGGGCTTGTTCAGCCTGAAGAAGAGAAGGCTGCGGGGGGACCTCATTGCAGCCTTCCAGTACCTGAAGGGAGCATACAAACAGGAGGGGAATTAACTTTTTAAAAGGGTAGATAATGGCAGGACAAGGGGGAATGGATGAAAACTAAAGGAAGGAAGGTTTAGATTAGGTATTAGGGGGAAGTTTTTTACGGAGAGAGTGGTGAGGTGCTGGAACAGGCTGCCCAGAGAGGTGGTGGATGCCCCACCCCTGGAGGTGTTCAAGGCCAGGTTGGATGGCCTGGAGGTTGGTGTCCCTGCCTGTGGCAGGGGGGTTGGAGCTTTATGATCCTTGGGGTCCCTTCCAACCCATGCCATTCTATGATGATTCTATGACCCGTTGTGTGACTGTCGGGGTAGGTATTGCTGCACTGCAACAGGTATGTCATTACTGCATCCGATCTGGCACTGTGGGGTATATCACTGTGACAAGCTCTTATGAGAGAAGGAACGTGGTTTCACTTTAAAGAATTGAAACAGAAAATCTAGGCAGGTTCCGGGTCTGCAGCTGTTCTAGAGTTTGATTTTAGCATGAGGCAACCAATCTCTCTGGCTGTCTTTCATAGCTTAAGCAAGTGTCCTGGTTTCAGCTGGGATAAATTTAATGTTCTTCCTAGTAGCTGGTCTAGTGCTGTGCTTTGGAGTTAGGATGAGAACCATGTTGGTAACACACTGATGGTTTTAGTTACTGCCAAGCAGACAGTGGCTTATCAGCTTCTCACGCTGCCCTGCCAGTGAGGAGGCTGGAGGTGCCCAAGGAGCTTGGAGGGGACACAGCCAGGACAGCTGACCCAAACTGGCTGCAGGGGTATTCCATACCATATGACATGTCATGTGCCATATATAATGTAGGCTTTGCTGAAAGGCAGTTTGGCTCAGGAATGAGCTAAGCATTGTCCAGTGGATGGTGGGCAGTTTTACTGTGGATTACTTGTTTTGTATTTTATTTTGCATTATTACTATCATTATCATTATTCTCCTTTTCTGTCCTATTAAACTGTCTTTATCTCAACCCATGAGTTTTACTTTTTTCAGTTCTCTTCCCCCATCCCACTGTGGGGACGACTGAGCAAACAGCTGTGCGGTTGTTTTAGCTGCTGACTGGGTGAAACCACATCAGTAAGTAAGAATAATCAGCTCATCAGTGCCCTGTAGATGGGCTAGTTAGCTAGATAGCTCTTTCTGTAATCAGAGTATGTTTGGTCATAACACATTAGGGAAATGCAAATGAAGTAATTTATTCAGAAATTCCACAGCGTCATTTTAGAGTAGCACAGAAAGGAGAAGTTGTAAGTGAAAACCTGCCTGCAAGCTCAAAATAAAACCAACAACCAAATGGTAATATTATCTGTAGTGCCATTCATGATATTCAGAAGTCTGGTGTTTATTTAAACATCACTGACATTGACTTTTTAACAGAACCAATCTCTTCCTCAGCTGACAAACACATTAATTTGTTTCTGAAGCCGGTGGTTCCTGAAGTTGTGCCTGTTTCTGAAGCCAGCTCTTTGTTAAATTGTCACTGGATTCATTTTGTAATTGGTTATTAAAATAAGTCTTAAATGATGTGAGAATTCTGTCAGAAGGCTTTTCCTTCAGTTCCTATATTTCAGCATTAATCCTTGCAGATTGGTTACTTGGGATGCACTTTGTACAATTTCCTGAGAGATCCAGTAAGTTACAGAAATTGCTGTTGCCAGTGATTAACTACACCTCTCACGCCTGGTGCTGAGGCCTTCTAGAAGAATTCAAATGTCATTGCACAGTTTCATAATCTGCAGTTCTCTGCAAGCTTGGTTCTTGCTGAAATACTGTTGAATCATGACTCTTGAATCTCTGTTAATATTACAAAACTAGTTTTCTGTGACAGTAGAGGTAATTCTGTAACTGCACTTGCAGGGTGGTGTGATGCACCTGTTACGTTAAACACGTTCAAGTATTTAAGCTGAATTTTGTGTTGCCAGGCATCTTCTGTACTCTTACAAATGCTTCAAAGGAGGAACACTTGTAGCACACACAGTATTAGGAAACAGATGCAGCTAGTTCTTTGCTGTTTACTGTTGGCAAGCAAAGTGTTCCCAGGGTCAGGCTGCCAGAGAAATCTGAGAAGAAGACTAGAAGTCTCTGACCAACAGCGCTCTGGTGAAGTCTGTGCTCGTATGCAAAGCAGAACCAGTGCTCTGACCTTGCAGCTGAGGCACTCTGTGTGCAGAACCCTGAAAAATGTCTCTCTGCTGTAGGCATTTATAGTTTGTAAATCATTGTTGTAGCTTAGCATTTAGCAACCAATATTTCCTAATGACTGGGATGAGACAGAGCTGTTGTTCTTCATTACTGCCAAAGGACTTGGGGATCTACTGGAAATTGCTGTAACTAAACAGCAACAAATGGGAATTTTTTTCCAAAGTCCAAGTGTGAACGAGTCACAACCAAGGCATCAAGTGACGTGCTCTCTCTGCTTGTGATTTCAAACTACCTTCTGGACAAGGAAAAATGAGGAGATGTTTGGAACAGAATTTGTGTGTTTGCAGAAAAATGGGGGGTGAATGAGCACAGTGAGCCATGGCAGCAGGGAGGGAGGCAGAGCAGTGTGACACCTTCATGAATCACTGCTTAAAGGCCAATCTGAATGGTTGCAAGAAGCGAGGAGTAAGCAGTAATAACCTCCTAGGAGGAGAAGGGTTTCTCTGGCTTGTGATTGCACCATCTCACAGAGGTGGCCATGCAGCCCTGCAACCTGAGCTGGCCCTTCTTGGCTTTCAGCGTCTGGAGCGCTGCTATTTCAGACAACTGCATGCTTGAATGTGTGCCTACATTAACAGCTGCTCATGTGGAAGCCGAACTGGTTCCTGTTATACAAGAATCCTTCTGCACATAGGTTAGCAAAAGAAGTTTTACCAAATGCAAACAGAAGCTCTTTGTAAAACATTAAATATTTCTGGTGTATTAAATTATGTTTATCTAAATATCAGAAGGCAGGAAGCCAAGATGAAGAAGGATCAAGTACATGCAATAATATCTCATTTTCCTTTGCCAAATTAAAAATAACAGCATTCTCTTAAATGCAAAACAAGAAGAAAATCATAGTAAATTTGTTCTGAACTCTAGAATATGAATTCGTTGCTGAGCCAACTTCCTCAGTAGGAGGAATTTTTCAAATAGCATGATCTCCATCAGGTAAGTTTTGTGGTAAAAAGGCTGACATAGCCTTGCAGTGATGCAAAGGTTGTACTGTTTAATGGTCACACTGGCTTAATGAAAGGGGCATTTTGAAACAAAACTAGTTAATAAAGATAGTGGGTTTCTACTGAGATGTAAGAATTGAAATGCCATATGCTCATCCTTATATTGTTGTTGTCTCACTGCAGACTGAACATCTGGCAGGGTTTGTTTTGGTACAGATATTTTCAGACAAAAAATCAAGTATGTAAACACCCATGGATTTAAGCTGGCAAGCACAGTTCCTGTAATGGACATAAAGAATAACGAAGTACCCCGCTCAAAGTCATGGCAGCTTGTATGTGGACCGCTCAATCCTGCCAGACGTTTCCCTCACACAACTGGTGGTTTTCCCATTTATGGTATCGGTCTGAATCCTGTGTCAGTCCACCACACCAGTGGTTAACATGGAGCTTGAACTGAAGGCTGTTTTCAAAGATTCCAATTATTATAAAAGTCAAAACTTTCCTTTTTTTTTTTTTTCCATCTAATGTTTACTGAAATTACAGCCTGCAAGTGTGCACAGATGATGAGCGTGTGTGTCCTTACTCTGTGCTCTCCTATGCCAAAAGGATGTTTAGGAATAGCAAGCAAGGCCTCCAGTAAAATCAGTTTGAAATAAGTCTGGTTTAAGGAATTCTGGGTTTTGTCATTTGTCATCAGATTGGTAGTTAATACACCGTCAGTTCTGGTTTTATTCGTTGCAGTGACTTACATATTTTCTTGGTTTAGGGTATGGTTTGGGAAGCATAGATCACATTCCCTACCTTGCAGAGGTATGTTTTACCTGCTGAGTGCTGTTATTTTGGTAAGAAGCGAAATTTTCAGTTTTAAAATGTTAGTCAATTTGGTTTTTAGAGTTATGCTGTCTGCTTTGCAAAGGGAGCAACTCCTTCGCTACTACGATACGGGTTGTTTAGTTAAGGACTCAGTCATTTTGTCCATTTTTCATGTGAAATGCAACAATGGTCATGGGAGCTGTTGGTCTTGGCTTAACCTGGTCTTCTAGAAATCCTCTGCAGATGGAGTGAACACTTTGAGGAGTAAATGCCAGTGCGGCATTAGAGCTGGAGAGGTGGCAGTTCCCAGCGTTTTCAGGCTTTCCAGGACCCTTGGGAATTTAATATTGGGCATTTGGAATCACTGCCAGAAGGATGATAGCTTTGTAGAAACTCTTGGCTTTTGTGCATGTTCTGAAATTCAAAGGACTATAGTTTTGAAAACTCTTGTCTTCCTCCAGGCCAGAAGCTACTTTCCAACAGAGCAATTAGGAATACTTTCTATGTATTTTTAAGCCAAGAAAGCAATCTAACTGCAAGGGGTCAGGATACAAGGCCACAACCTTCACCTCCTGCCTGCGCCCAGGCCCCTGCTGCTTTATTCCTAGCCCTGGCACTGATGCTAGCAGGTATCTGACCCCAGGGACTTGAATGGGAAGCTGTGCCGGTTTGCCCTACCAGATATTTACTCTTCCTCCAACTGTCCTCTTCCTGAGTCTGCCCCTCCCCATCGTTTCATCTCCTGCCCTCCACTCCACGCCTCAATCTTGCTTCACCTGGGCTTGAGATTTACCCCATTTCTTAATGCACCGGGGATTCCGGTCATAAAACACATTTCTTCCCCATAACTTCTTTCCAGTTTGCCATCTTCACTGCTTCCCTGTCCCCTGTCCTTATCTTACCTGAGCCATTGCTCCTTACAGGGTGTCTTTATTTGCCTGGCTTAGTCTGTGCTGACAGCTCTTTATGGGAGAGATACCGTCTTTTGAAGAGAGGGCTGTCAGTTGCCTCCGATTCCCCAGTTCACTGCTAGCAGCAGTAGCAGTCTTTTTAATCGACGCTTTCCTGTAGTAAAGATACCAGAAGCTAACCTTGTTGGATAAGACTGGGTGGAGGGTTTTTTCAGTTTTACTTCCTTTCTCTAATGCTGTAGCTGCTTCTTTTGTTACCTTCATTAAATCAAAGCAAGCCATGTGTGGATTGCTTCAGCTTTCAGTAGAAAATGTCCAAAATCTGACTTGTAAACAAGCCGAGTTTGGCTTAGGTCAGTGGCCGTGGGGAATCTGCACACTGTTTGTGACACTCTCTGGACAGCAGGACTGGATGGGGACCAGTCTGCTCCGTGGAATGGGGTGTTATAACTTCTGCAGTCTGCAGCAGCAGCACAGATCACAGACTGCAAGGACAGCGCGCAGGGATGCCCCAGGTTTACTGCCCTTCTTTTGGCTACAGCTCCGTAATAGGCTCATGCTGGGCATACAGAGGATGCTGAAACAGCCTGTAGAGTGGACACTCACTGCTGGAGATAATCCCCTTCTGTTGCAAGACTTTTGAGGTAGGACAAAGTTAGTCTATTGAGGCCAAACCAGATGTTAAGAGACAAGATCAGTGTGGTTCCTAGTTATTGCCAAGTGTTTGAGAGATGGTAGAACCAGCTGCACATCTCCTGTGGCTTATGAACCTACCTTGGCTTCTTGAGCTTCCTTGGTCACCTCCCAGCTGAGACAAGGCTGTGCACCTGGTGCACTGGTGGTGAGGAAAGAGGAGGGGAAGTGGAGTCAGTGGTGTGACCTCTGCATGGCCAGTGAGCAGGCAGTTTGGAGGGCACAAACCGTGTTTAAGAGCCTCTGGTGCACAAGGGAACGCATTTTTTTCATAAAAAATATTTTATGCAAGTAACTTCCCCCAGTTTTGGGTTGGTTTTGTTGTTTGCTGCGTTTTTTGGTTGTTTTTTTTTGTAGGCAAGCAAACACTAGGATCTGACGTACAGCGTGACATTTTGGCAGATGAAGGAAGAATGCTGAGAGTAATGGATCAGAAAGAGTGAAGAGAGAGATTGAGGGAGAGATTAACAACTTCCTTAGAAACTGCAGATGTTTCTGAGGAAGACTGGGCAGACGCAGACATGCTCCTGGCAATAAGAGCGGTTTGGGGAAAAAACTTTTCATTCTTCCAGTTACAGATCCCTAAGCAGCATTTTCCTGGAGCTCTCGAAATGAGCGACACATTCCCAGCTTTGTAACGTTAAACATAAGCAGAGTTGCAGTTTTTCCTCTTGACTACAATGGATTTTTAAGGTGAATTTTCATTTGTGACATCATTGAAGACTTTTCTGTGTAGTGTGGCTGTGTTCCTGAAGCAGTAGTGCGTACCAGGAGTAGTGCCTGGTTCTGACTTAGCTCCCCGCGGCGTGAGTTTAGAATGTCAGTTCTAAATTAAGTATCAGAATATGTGATTTCCCCGTCTATTTTTTACATGTGGGGATTGGATCAGGAGCTTTCTCAGCTGCTTGACTTTAACCAAAGCCAAGTTCAAATAGGGCCATTCAGTTCCTTATTTGCTTTTTTTGGGGGGGAAAGAGGGTTGGGTGTTGGTATTTGTCCTTTGAACCTCTTCTCTCTAGGTGCAGAGTAGAGATTGCTGTGGGTGCTTAGGTTTGACTCTGCCAGCGATAGGTGGGGATTCATCTCGTGACCTGAGTGTCAGAGGCACGAATGAGGTGCAGTCGGAAGAGGGTCGGCAGAGCAGGCAGCATGCAGCTTGAACTGCTCTGTGCACTGAGGTCTCTGTAAGTCCCGTCTGATCATTCAGGGACCTGTGTCAGGTTGGGCATCTCCTTTCTGTTTACCTGTAAAAGGAAACAAGCTTTTTATGGACAGAGACTCCTAATGGAATGGAAATGAATTCTTTATTCCCACTCCAGAGCCAGATTCCAGATGGTCTGGCTGTAGGATTGTCACATATCCGGCACTTCCTTTCACACTCATCTCGGTTAATGTCTGACTTAAAAGCTCTCTGAAACTGTAGGGTCAGTTCCATTTAATTTTCTTAGATTTCCCAGACTTTCATCTTTAAGAGGAGTAAATTAATATTTAAATTCTTAATTTGCTTAAAACAGGTTTCTCTTTTCAAAAATGTTTCAGACCAGCAGGTCCAACACCTAGGAGCGGTTTACATAATGCAGAAATAGTCTTCCAGAAGCTGGAGTAACAGTATCACTGCTGCTTTCTTACAGCCTCCTGGATGCCAGGATCTGCGTGGAAGGCAACAGTCCTGGTGTCTCTGAACTTTAAAGCTGCTTTGGGATAAATCTCCATAGGCTTCATTTGAAATCTCAGACACATCCTACATTTTCTTTGTACTGGAAATCTCATGACATAAGGCTGTTGTGTCTGACTTTCAGTTTTTGTTAAAAACACTGTCCCAACAATCTCCCTTGTGTTATTCTAGTGCTTTTGTTTCTGGCTAACCCTCTGGTGAGGTGTGACAACTTCAACCGAAGTCAACTCAGGTTTTTTAATGGCAGAAAACATTTAATTTTTAGAATCGATGCTTACTTTCTCTGTACCTTCGTTTATCCCCTTTGATTCCACTTGTCCCTTAAGAGTTTGCTGGAAACATGCATTCCACAGTGAGTCAGCATGGCCTGCTGGACTGAGCAGAAAGCAGATTTGGGAGTTATAAATCCAAAGCACTTACTTGCTGTGTGGCCTTACAAGAACTTATTTAACCTCTGCTTCCCCACCAGTAGAATTGGTACAACTTACCAATCTTTGAGCGTTGTTGTCATCATTAATATGCATAAAAAGACTTTAAAAATAAATACTGGCATCGATAGCCTGTAGACTTTTTACTCAAAGTAACTATTTATTTTACCCAGTATATTATAAGCATATTCTAATGACAGTCATTATAGCCCTTGATATGTCCATTATTAATCTCATGTTGTTTCCTATTGCTTCTTTAGCACTGTTAGGCATGCATGAGTTGCAGATAGAAGCTCTAATCTTACATCATTGCTCTCCAGCTGAGACTCCTACACCACTGTGGGAAGTCCCGTTGACTTCAGTGGCTGTGGGCAAGAGCAGTTGGTGTCCAGAGATGACTTCGATCCAGAATCATGGCCAAGTATGGAAGACCTGCCTGTTTTCAGCCAGACGTAATGGAAATGGAAAAAGACTGAAATGCAGAAGCTGAGTCAGGTGTCTGCCATTTCCTAAAGTTTTTAAGAAACCTATTCCCAGGGTCAGTGCCTCTGGCTGAGGTTCAGTGAAAGCAGACTAGGAAGGACTGTGACCCAGGCACTTCCCTTTCTCCTTTCTGGTGGATGTAGGGGCTCTCATATTTCCCTGTTGAGAAGGGCATCAGTTTTCATTGTGGAAACAAGTTTGGCAGCAAGGAATGAGCTATGGAGTCAGAGCTTTGGAAGGTCTTCAGTGACATTTCTCCATTCTTAGCACATCATTTAATGACAGCACTTGATGGCCAGGTCTTAAATCCGGCACCCCGTTTCAGAAGTCAAGCCAGACACCGCATGTTCGGGTGCAGGAATATAGGGGAGTTCTCTTCAGCCGTGTCTTGGACTAGCTGTGGAGCAACTTTGCTGCTCCAATCCCACAGTTACTCTAACTTTCACAGCATGAAAGGGTGCAATATGAGCTAGGGAGCCTTCTTTGGCAGGGGGGTTGGACCCAATGATCTCTCCAGGTCCCTTCCAACCACTATGATTCTATGATTCTTTCTTTCCTGTAGCACTTCCAAGTTGTGTCCATTCTGCTCCCTGGGTTGCCAGTTCAGGCACTCACCCAGGATTATGTCTTAAAGGTCTCACTCAGCTCTCGTATGGCCCTTGCCAGCACCTGGTCCTGCGCAGCAGAGGTTAGTGCCAAAACCCTCACAGCCATGGAGGAGGCAAGTAGTTCATTCTCGGAGCAGGCAGGGTTTGGTGGCCCAACATGTCTCCTGGTATCCATAAGGAAGAGGTTCAGGAAATGTCAGGGGGAGAAGAAAAAGCAATCAAGAATCCCCTGAGAGACAGGTGGGGGAAGAGTAAAGGGAACTCAAGGTCCTGATGGCAGGTAGTACTTCATGTGGCTTGCTTTTGGCTGCAAAACTCATTGCTTTCACCACCACTGTGCACAGTGTTGGATTGTGGAGCAAAATGCTGGTGTTTGAGCTGCTGCATTATGAAAAGCTGCCTAGAAATGTCACTTTGATTTTGCTGGGGCTCTTGGTGCAACACAACTAACATAAGAGACACCTATCTAGTATGGAACCAGCCAGAAAAAAGCCTTCTTAGGGCTACAGCAGTTGTAAGCTAGACAGTCTTAGAGGCCCTGTGTAAGATGTGTTTTTTCTGTTGTGTTGTGCTCTATGGAATGTCCTTTGCCATGGATTTTACTGAGCCGGGCTGGGGCAAGATCAAGTGTGAACCCCTCTCATTGGGTGTTCCTGTCTGAGCCTGCACTGCCCACATTAACAGGTTAGAGATCCATCTCTTACACTGATTGCTAAATTTACAAATAATAGTAATTCGGATCCTAGAAAAATCTTTCTCCATCTGAATTCAAAGGTCCATCTTCCTTTAGAGCAGTTGGATCCTCTGCATTCCCTTACTTCGCTGCTTGCTCATCTTTCATGAAGATAAACATAGAGCTTGAGGGAATTTCCCAGGTGGAAACTCCCTGTTCTTTATGAGCACTTCATGCAGCGTCAACTGCCTGCAACAGCCGCTTCCCTTTACTTTTGGTCCAGTATCATTTTTATTAGCTTCATTGTCTTTCTTGGGGAGAAGAAAAGCTGAGAAAAGGACTTACTGGCCCCTTATTATTTGCTCAGATTCCAACCTCACTTTCCCCACTGTAAATCAGAGTGACTCCACCAAAGCAAGGCTGTTATTCCAGCCTTCAACTATGGAATCGCCCATTGTCATTGCCTCGAGGCTCACTGCACATAGAGATATCTGGTGGAGATTGACAAAGCTGTCTAATAAACAAAACAGCCTCTTTCCAGCTATGTGAATTGTGGGCAACTCTCCAACCATTCACAGTCCAGAGTGATTTTGGGTATGGCCAGCTCATCAGTTCATCAGAGAGACTGCTAGGCCTTAGCAGGGCAGCTAACTTAGGACAAGCAACTTACCCAGTGGGTTTTCCCTTAGCAGGTCTCTGACTGTAAATACCTGCTTATAATTTACCTTAGAAACACAAAAGGGTGGGAATCCTGACTGACAGTTGCTCTGGGAATGGGGGAAGAGATGGGTCAGCTGAGTTACACCCCTTAAATGCTGGCACTATAGTCTGCTGGCAGGCTACAAGCATCTTTAAAACCTTATGAAAAGTGTAGATTCCTTTTCTAAAGACAAATTTCTGTTGCCAAATGCTCCTCAAGGTGTTGTTACAATTTGTAAACAAATTTCTTGGCCATTACAAATCACCAGCTCAGGCAGATTTTAGTCAGTGTGTCCCCTCACCACCCTGCCATACTGTCTATGTTGAAGACACACCCCTTTTATCCTGCTGAAGCTGGGTGGTTGTTTCCTTGGGTTTTTTTAATGAACCAGCTCTAAGCTGAGATGCTTGCCTGCTCTTGCAACTCTATATGATAGCAGTGATCCTTTGGTTGAGGTTTTCCAAAAGCTCTTTCAGTTTAGGTCCATCCAGCCCTGTGTGAGACAAAATAAGCTTTACGTTTTGGAAGAGGTGGTTTTACAGCCAAAGGATCTTAATCCTTTCCTAAGCAATTTTAAGAAGAATAGCTATAATAAGTGCAAAGTGCAAACCTCTAGCCTGTTCTGTCAGTCTTTGCAGATCCAGGTACTGATGTGCTGGAAGCCAGCAGCAGTGCTCATACAGGTAAAGACTGCCTGTAAACTGAGAGGCGCAGGGTAATTCTTAACGCATGGGACTTGGATGCTGAGTGCCAAGCTGTGTATCCAGGTAAACTAAACAGTGATTAAAATCTTTAGCTTTAACTCTGAATGCATTTTCTTTGCATGGAAAATGTCTTTGGAGACATTCAAAACCTGCCTGGATGCTGTCCTGTACAACCTGCTCTAGGTGATCCTGCTCTGGCAGGGGAGCTTGGACTGGATGATCTCCAGATGTCCCTTCCAACCCCTATCATTCTGTGATTCTGTGATCCACCACTTGGTTCCTCGGCTGTTTTTACCCTCTTGGTAAAGAAATGCTTCCTCATGTTCAGTCTGAACCTGCCATGGTGCAGCTCTGAACTATTCCCATATAATTGACCACTGGGTAGCAAGGAGAAGAGCTCAGCACCTCCCTCTCCATGTCCCCTCCTCAGGAAACTGTAGAGAGCAATGAAGTTGTCCCTCAGCCTCCTCTCCCAACTAGACAAGCACAAAGTCTTTAACTGCTCCTCATAAGACATGCCTTCAGCCCTCTCACCAGCTTGGTGGATCTCCAGATGCATTCAGGTCCCTTAACTGACTTCACACTTCTCCATAGTCTTCCAGTTCTTTCCCTGAAACAACTTCTTTCTATCAGTATGACACGATTCACCATTTTACAGGGAGCCCCCAGGTTCTTTGTGATGTCGGTGTTCCCCAACTGAGAGCAGGGCCAGGTAGTTTTAGGCAGGGCACAAGCACTCTGTTCCTCCACAGCGCACAAACCCTGTTCAGATGTTACTCAAATATTAACCATCATGGTACCCTAGAGCTGAGGTTGTGGATGGCAAGGCTTGGTAATAACAATGGGTGGTTTGTATCTTCAAGAAATGCATCAGGAAGTAAACTGTTTCTGGAGAGATACCAGCTGACATTCCAGGAGGCTGAGCCATAGTCAGCAGCAGTCAGCAACACATTTTCTGTAGACAGCAGTGTTACTAACAAGAATTGTCACTTTTCAAGCTAAACAGAAAGAAAAACACAGACCATTTGACCTGACCTTAGTGTTCCTCATTCTCTGACAAGCATTTTCCTACATGGACAATTGGAATTTTCCACCCCAAAAGTTACTTCAAACCCTTTCCTGCCGATGGCATTCATTTGCCATCAACATCAGGATTTCTTCTAAAGCATGCTGTTCATTTTTAATTTATAGTTTTGAAATATGAGACAAATATTTGCATTAGCATTAAATAGCAACCATTGTTCATGCTCCATGCGAATGGTCCTCACAGAGGACGAAGGCAGTAAGCCATGGCTTTCCTCAATGTATGTTGTGAACTCAATGACAAAAGCAAGAAACTCTTCCACCCTAAGATGCACCCAGCTGAACTCACAGCAAATCCAGATCTTACAAAGCTTTCATTCTGGATGAGTTTCTATGACTAGCCATATCCCCATCATCTTTGAGTGCACTCCAGTCATGCCTTAAGCATTGTGCCCAGCATCAGTCCAGTGGGCTTCGCTCTCTCACTGTTGCCTGGCCTCCATGCTTTCCAGTTGAGCTTTTCAACAAAAACAGCCTCAGTCTCTCCAGACTCAGCTCCCTGCTATTTCTGCTCAACTTGCCTTCCCCTGATAATGCCCATCTTTATCCAGATATCCAAAGCAACTTAGCAGGCTGCTGGGTAGCTTCAGCAGTTGCAGTTGCTGTGTGGGAAGATACAGACTTTTTTTTTTTCTCAAAATAGCTCTTCTGTGAACTTTCTGTGCTATTTCCTTTTCCTGCCTCCTAAGACCTTGAATAGTTCCCTAATTTTGGTTGTTGGAAGGCTGTCACTAAGCTCTTCTCATTGCCTAAGCAGAAACAAACCAGGAATTTCAGTATGCATGATCATCTCAAAACTGTAACGCCTGCCATGAGCCTACAGTTCTGGGACAGCTCTTCTGACGGTGACACTCAGTCCTGATGGCAGCAGATGACTTCACTGTGTTTGACCCATTTGGCAAGTGAGCTTCTTTACGTGTGTCTCCTGTAACATACGGGGCTTTCCACCATCCAAACCTGCCCCAAATACCTACAGCCAGTCCTCTGGCACAAAAGCCTCTTGTCAGAAGTGGAGGTTTTATCCTTGGAAGACGACCAACAGTTTCACCAAAAGCTCTGTCTGTGCTTTTGACACAGTAAAGATCCCCTGAGCTTTTCCCTCAGTTTTCCTCAGCTTCTTCACAAAAAGCCTTCCCTCTTCAAGTGCAGCTTTTCCACCACCACCCCCCGCCCCGCTGTCCCATTCAGTGTTAGGAATTAATCATGGTTACGAAGTAAATTCCTCATCTGTTCAAATGGAGTTCAGAGTCTCTCAGCACTGTAAATGAAACTCATTTTTTGGTTTCTCGGGGATCTCCTGGCCTAACGTGAGAAGGGAAGGAACAGAGGGAAAGATTGGTGTGGTTCCAAGCAAGTCAGACTTGCTTCTTCTGCCGTGGCCCATGCCGTGGGAAGAGGGGAGGTGGTGCCTGCTGTGGCTGGGTGGGCTGCCTTCATGAACCGCCCGTAGTGCAGAGAGGACAAGCAGGCAAGGAAGTGCACAGGCAAATGGAGAGAAACCCCAACAGCCACATGATCCGCTGCGGGAGGTGGGCGCTTGTGGAGCATCAGTACATTAAGGGCTTTGCCACTGTAGCTGCAGCTGTGAGATGCGTTAGGGACAAGCACAGTTATTCTCGCAGCATCTTTTAACCATGGGAATCCAAAGCATCCACAAAAAAACCCGAACCCAAACAAACCCCACAACATTTCAAAGGTTTTGAGCCCCAAATCTTCACTTTCCACTTGGAAATCTAATATAATTATCACTCTATAAACAAAAACTCAGTTAATTTGCAAGGCAAGCCCCCAGAAAATGTTACAAAGGTATTTCTGTCCAAACTTACTCTGTTGGGTTTTTTACACAGGGGCTGCAACTCCCAAAACACCTTACAAACATCCACAAATCTTCACTATGCCTCTGTAGGAAGGTGAGATATGGACTGGATAAGTGACAATAAAGTGGATGGAAAATTGGCTGCACTGTCTGACTCAGAATGTTGGGGTCAGCAGAACAAAACCCATCCAGTGGCAGGTTACTACTAGTGGTGTTCTGCTGGGACCAACACCATCTAACGCATTCGTGAACAACTGGATCTTGTGGATGATACCAGATTGCAGGGATGTGGTTGATATGCTGGAGGTCGAGGCTGCTATTTAGAGGGACCCTGACAGTGGAAGAAATAAATGGACTGCCAGCAGCTTCGTGATTATCAGCAAATGCCAGGTCCCTCACCTGGGATGGAATAACTCGCAGCTTGCAGAAAGGCACCCGCGTGGTGGGCCTAAAGCTGAATGAGCGCAGCTATACACCACTGAGACAAAGACCAGCAGGTCAAGAGAGGTCATTCTTCTATTCCATAGTTGTGAAACCACAGCTGGAGTACTGTGTCCACTCTGGGGTTCCCCGGTTTAAGAAATTCACTGGCAAACTGGAGCAGGACCATCAGGGTGGTTGAGGGACAGAAGCACATGATGTTTGAAGAGAGACAGAGATGGGTTTATCCAGTCCCATGATGAGAAGGCCAAGGGGAGATGTTTTTGTGCTCTGCAGCTCAGTAATGGGAGTCAGAGTCTTCTGCATGGTGCATGCTGATAGGATGAAAGGCAACGGGCACAAACTCTGGCAAGGGAAATTCATTCAGATGTGAGGAAGATGATTCTCACCACCAGGGTAGTTCAGCCCTAGAACTGGCTGCCCACAGAAGCTGTGTCATTTCCATCCCAGCAGACATTCGAAACTCGACAGGACAGGGTCCTGAGCCATCTGATCTTGGCTGGACTAACTGTGTGGGAGGAGAGACAAGATGACTTCCCAAAGTCTCTTCCAACCTCGGTGACCCCGGTTCTAAGGAGAAGGTCTGCTGAGGGGAAGTTCAGCCCCACTGAAAGCTGTTGCTTTCAATATGAAACCTCCTGGTTGATGGGTATGTGAAATGCTTTTCATGCCATCCCACAAAAACAGTTGACATTTTAGAATTTTCAAATTCTTTTAGTAGGTCAACACCAAGGCCTTCCCAGGATTTGTCTGGTTTGGGGTTTGTTTCTCTGAAAGGACAAGAGAAGACATTAGCTATTTGTCCAGCAATCAAATAGTAATTGAACCTGAACCTGGAGCTCTTTCATCCAAGAGTGCCCTGATCTTCAGCCCAGAAAGTGTTAGCATCCCTCCACTTTCCCTGATACAGAATACACTTTATCAGGAAAAGTAGCTCCAAAAAGAGTACTAAGTGAAGCATTGTTACCGGGAAAATAATTTAGTTAGACATTTCTGACCAGGTCTCCACGTTCCCTGCAGCACTGGACCACACAGCGACTTTAACAAGTTAAAGAACAAAAATTAAAGAAAAAAACTCACTCGTGTTACAAGAGCTGTGTTTCTGAAAGAGAAGGAAATTGTGATGCCAGTTGGCCAGTATTTTGGGATTAACACCTCTGAAATGTGAAATACGTCCCAAGACAGATCATTATAATGAATGATAGAGTTTTGCTTTTATGTCTCAGGCAATAATGACGTATTTGATCTGAGCAGGGACTTCCCACAGATAAAAGCAAGAATGAGACTCCAGGCTTTCAGCTGACATTGTCATCAGGCATCGTGTGACTACAGTGCTTTCATGTGTGGCAACAGGGGCAGTGGTAACTAGTTTTGGAATGGGCTTCATGAGCAAGATTTAAATGCTTTCAGTGGTAAAGACCATGGTGTTATCTTCCTTGCATCATTCAAACAGTGCAAAGAGATGTAAATCTGTCCTAAATTGCACATAAAATCTGTTGGCTGCTTCTCCACCATCTCTTTCACCAGAGACAGTTAGTTACAACATACTTTGTCTCTAAACTGGAGGGACAGGGATTTGGCTGAATGTTTGCACTCAAAAGAGTTGTGGTCAACAGCTTGATGTCCAAGTAAGAGGCCAGTGACGAGAGGCATTCCTCAGAGGTCATCACTGTTTAACATCCTTGTCAGCAGCATGGACAATGGGCTCGGGTGCACCCTCAGCAAGTTTGCTGATGACACCAAAGTGTGTGGTGTGGTCGACACACTGGAGGGAAGGGATGCCATCCAGAGGGGCCTTGTCAGGCTTGAGAGGTGGGACCATGCGAGCTGCATGAAGTTCAACAAGGCCAAGTGCAAGGTCCTGCATGTGGGTCGGTGCAACCCCGAGCACAGCTACAGGCTGGGTGGAGAATGGATTGAGAGCAGCTGTAAGAAGGACTTGGGGGTATTGATTGATGTAAAGCTCAACATGAGCTGGCAATGCATGCTTGCAGTACAGAAAGCCACCTGTGTCCTGGGCTGCATCAAAAGCAGCGTGACCAGCAGGTCAAGGGAGAGGATTCTCCGCCTCTACCCTGGTCTCACAAGACCCCACTTGGAGTACTGAGTCCAGCTGTGGGGTCCCCAGTACAAGAAAGACATGGAGCTGTTGGAGTGAGTCCAAAGGAGGCCCATGAAGGTGATCAGAGGGCTGGAGCATCTCTTCTTTGTGGACAGGCTGAGGGAGTTGGGCATGTTCAGCTTGAAGTAGAGAAGGCTCTAGGGAGACCTTAGAGCAGCCTTCCAGTACCTGAAGGGGCTCAGGAAAGCTCGAGAGGGGCTGTTTGCAAGGGCAGGTAGTGATAGGACAGGGGGTAATAGGTTAAGGAAGGTTAAGGGTAGATTTAGCCAAGAAGGCCAATGGCACCCTGAGGTGTATTAGAAGGGGTGTGGTTAGTAGGTCGAGAGAGGTCCTTCTGCCCCTCTACTCTGCCCTGGTGAGACTGCACCTGGAATATTGTGTCCAGTTCTGGGCCCCTCAGCTCAAGAAGGACATAGAACTCCTTGAAAGAGTCCAGTGCAGGGATACCAATATGATTAAGGGAGTGGAACATTTTCCTTTTGAGGAGAGGCTGAGGGAGCTGGGCCTCTTTAGCTCAGAGGAGACTGAGGGGTGACCCCACTAATGTCGATAAATATGTTAAGGGTGAGAGTCAGGAGGACAGAGCCAAACTCTTCTCAGTGATGTCCAATGATAGTTCAAGGGGCAGTGGGTGCAAGCTGGAGCATAGGAGGGTCTCTGTGAAGATAAGGAGAAACTTTTTCACTGTGAGGATGATGGAGCCCTGGGACAGGCTGCCCAGAGAGGTTGTGGAGTCTCCTTTTCTGGAGACATTCAAACCCCACCTGGACAAGTTCTTGTGTGACCTAATCTAGGTCATCCTGATCTTTCGAGGTCCCTTCCAACCCCTAACGTTCTGTGATTCTGTGTGTGATTCTGTGATCGGCTCCAGTTCTGCTCAAACACAGCTCTGGGATCCTTGTTTTGACCCCTGGATCCCCCTTGGCTCCAGTTCTGCTCAAACACAGCTCTGGGATCCTTATTTTGACCCCTGGATCCCCCTCCCCTCCCTGGCTCTTTATTTCCTGCTCCATCTGTGTGCCCTGGCCCAGTAGCCCACCCTGTACCCTCTTGTGCCATGGAGGGGGAGGACATCCCGGCTAGACTGCTAACAAAGTTTTTCTCAGAAAAAGCTTCACCACATCCAAAGCCAGGCTGTGACTCCAGAGACAAACACTGCCTTCCTGAACGGGGCCGCTCTGTTCCCATCAGGCAAGGCAAGTGTTTCAATAGCTTCAGCCAAGCTGCTTACCGAGCCTCTGAGCTCTCAGGCCATGAGAGGGAGCTTCTAAAATGCTCTTCCTCTACAGGAAAGTCTCCTTTGTCTCCTCGAGTTCAGCTGGGCCCCATCCTGGCTGGGCGGCCGTGCTGGCCAGCAGGCTCCCATCCGCCGGCCCTCCGCGCGCGGCCTGCTGCCGAAAGGGAAAGGTGGCGGCAGCAGGCCGGGGTGCGGCCGCCCGCTTTCGGAGCGGCTCTTATCTCGTGTTCACACCCGAGCGTACAGCGCGCGGTCGCGAAAGCGGCGTGCTCCAGATCTGGCCACCGTGCCTGGCGCCGGATGTGCTGCCTGGCGCCTTCAGAGAGGGGTGACTGAAGTCAAAGGGGTTCCATGAGCTCTCTGCCACCCCGGTGTTTTCGTTTCTTCTTTCGCTCTTAGTACGTTTTGGGGTTTAGACAGACGCTGTGTGCGAGAGGTTATGCAAAGTTTGGCGGGGGGGGGGATGTGAGTTGTTAAACTATTAGCCTTAAATAGTTTTATCTCACGGTGATAAGACCAGTATTTCTGATAAGCCTGTGGCAACAGTCAGAAGAAGTCTCATAACCACAATTAAATAACGAGAGTTTCTTACAGGTCAGAGCCAGGCACCCGACTGCCCCGCACCTTACATGTCCCCCATCAGCTGGGGTAGTTGTCATCGGGGCTGATGTGACACATTGTTATTCTCTCCTGTGGCCTTGTTTCACGGCTGTAACCCCAGGGTCTTCAGCAGAGAAAACATCAGCGTGATACAGTGAGGAGCAAGCCAGAGTTTCAGATAGCGGAGCTTTTAAATTGTGTTTCTAGGTTATGCAGTGCTCAGCTGTGGAGGAGACAGGGTTAGTGAAGGTGTTTAACTTTTGAAGTTTCAGAATTTCTCATTTGCAAAGCCACCTGATGATGTTAAGCTGAAGGAGGGCAGATTTAGATTAGACATTAGGGAGAAATTCTTCCCTGTGAGGCTGGCGAGGCCCTGGCACAGGTTGCCCAGATGAGCTGTGGCTGCCCCCTCCCTGGCAGTGCCCAAGGCCAGGTTGGATGGGGCTTTGGGCAGCCTGGTCTAGTGGAGGGTGTCCCTGCCCATGGCAGGGGGTGGAACTATATGATCCTTGAGGTCCCTTCCAACCCAAACCATTCTGTGATTCTATGTTATTTTACATTTTCTGCCTGTAAGTAGATGTACCTGTGTAACAATGTGAGGCCCAGCTGGGTGGACTATTTTCCTCAAGCTTTCGGCTGGGAATCTTCTCAAGTTTTTTAAAATACTCAACTGGATGATAACATTTTGATATGCAGTCTTGGTTTTGGAAGGTGGGTTGGTTTGGTCTTGTCTTTAAGTCTGTAATTTTTGCTACTGTGCAGACCTCCCTAGAGGAAGAGGCAGATTTAATCTTTTAAGAGGCCCCCTCAGGCTTGTACGTGCCACGGCTGGATGCTATATGGGAACCCTTTCACAGTGTCTTGGAACATTTATCTCCAAATTTACCAAAGCCCAGATACCTGATCAGTTCCAATACACACAGCCTCTGCTCAGACACTCCAGCATCCAGTCAACACAACTTGCTTCTCCTTCGTTTGGATCAATAGTGGCTAATAAGGACAAAGGTAACACATCAGACTCCACCAGCATGCTGTTGCTGCTGTTGGCTGAAAGGAGAGGGACCCTGCAGGCAGTTTCTGTTAAGAAGAGAAAAATAACAACAAACAGTTGGGGTTTTTCTAAGGCAACCCCTTTCATTTTCAAAGCATGTGCAAAAGTCTGTTTCTTCTAGGGCAGAAGAAATCAAATAGGAGTGACAGCATCTTGGAGCCAGGAACAAAGACAGTATCTTTCAGCCAAAAGTCTGTGCTAGGGTGGGGGGATTTTTCCTGCTGTGAAGACTTCTATGTTTGTCTGCACTTAGTTGTTATCTTTTTTTTTCCCCTCTGCTGTGTCTGCTTGTCTTTCACAGAACCTACCAGAGATAGCAAAGGAGCTGCTCTGCCTTTGTTATGAGGCAAAATCTCTGTTGTCTGAGTGATCTGGTTCCAGGAGGAGGCCTAAGCCAGTCTGCCACGGTGGGAAGTGGCTATGTCCAGCCCCTAATGTTACTTATCGTGTGATAGCTCTGAAGGTCTGAGGACACAGGCAAGGCAAGGATTGCAGGTATAATTTTTCATCAGGCCAACCCATGCACTCAAAAACTAGGTATAAATCTTTGGGCAGCCAATATTCTGTCTCAGATTTTTATAGGTCTGAGACAGAACCCGAGATTTTCATGGTACTGGTTGGGAAAAATCACTTTGAGATCAGTTTACTTTTAATAAAATAGTTTTAATAGAGTAAGGTAATGGAGCACAGAGGGTGTTATGCTTGGGAGGGATGGTGACAGGTAGGGAGCACCTGAGGACTGGGTTGTAGGATGTATGAAGCACTACAGGATGATGTCAAGAAAACATCTCTGCTGATCTGCTGATCTTTAGTAGCTAGTAGAGGCGAGTATGATTTCCTAGGTTTATTTTTGGTAGGTCTTTACTGAGAACTGGCAAATAGAGACGGGGTAGTTGTCTTGTGAAAAATGTTCTCCCACCATGAGCTGGCTTGAAGGTTGTCTTGGAGAGGTGATACTGCTGGGCAGCGGACCTGGGCTCGCTTCTTCAGAGACTGTGGCACATCACAGCTGGTGTCTTCCCCCTCCAAATTCTGCACTGGGGAGCAGTAAAAAGGAATCCAAGTAGAGTCACATGAATTTTCTACTGATTTGTATTTGTTTTCTTGTCTTGTCTTGTCTGATAATCCTGTCCAGCCATCCCTGAGTAATTTCCAGTGTGGTTTCTGACACAGATGAAGCAGCGCGCTGCTGACTCCCTTCAGGTTACTGTAGCTGTGAGAGGGCGTGAGCGTGGCTACGTGCGGGCGCGGTGCCTGCATGTGCATGTGCTTATCAAAATCAGATAACGCCAGGAAACTAATTACAACTTTTAACTGTTGTTGCAATCTCTTCTGGGGAAGAGAACTGTTCACACGAAGATTTCTTGCATTCGAGGTGAAACCAGATCCCTGATCCCTGTCCGGCACTTGCTGTGTTTGGAGCATGGCCAAAAAAGCTCTTTTCAAAAGGCATTCCTACTGGAATATGTCACGGACTATTCCCGCTCCCAGCTCTGATGGGCTTCAGGCGGGGAGCTGGAATGCAGACCTCCCAGTCACACACTGGAGCCGGGCATTCAGGGGGCTCACACTGCAACCTGGAGAAAATAAGCACCGAGGCAGGGCCGGTATCGCATGGAGATGGCGGAGAAATGAGCCGATGCCACGTGCCGCATGTCGGGGGCTCAGCAGATCCACAGCTCTGCAAGTCTGCCTTTACCATAGCCAGAGCTGAAGTCACTGTCACAGTCAGCTGGGGCTCTCACACATGTACTTCTGCTGAAAAGTCTGTTTTTATTGCTTTAAAAGGCAATATCCTCAGAGTAAAAAGGGCTGCCTGTGAGTACAGTGAAAAGTGAGGAGAGAAGGAAACACCTGAGGTGAGAATTAGATCATGGGAAACTCTTTGAGGTGGAGCAGTAGATGTGGAGTCCTCTTCATTCATGCCCATCTCGCTTAGAAAGGACTACCCTGCTGTAAGGAGAAAGAGGTGTAAACATATATATATATTCTGAGGTAGGGATAATTGCATTTTAGGTTCTCTGTTTCCCACGTTTGTTTTAAATAAGCAGTCCCACTCCCTCCCAGTATTTCCCACTTCCTTTGGTGTCATGTCAGATTAAACCTGGAATATCTTTTAGAGATCATGTGAAAATTGATCTGTTTTCACTGGGTAGCTGTCATGAATATCAACATACCAAGTAGAACAGCCTGTGATAATAAAATTGTTGATCTCTCTGGCTGCTGAAAGAGCGACATTAAGTGAATCTCACTGGTGCTTAATTTGCAAACTGAATCACACCTATTTAGGGAGGGGAGAAACAGCAGCGCTCATATTGATGAGAAATTCTGCATTTAACAAGGCTCCTTATTAATGATTCAAAACATACAGTTCCTGGGAGCTGTAAACAAGTTCAGTATTCTGTACGCTAATCCATAACCATTATCATATGTAGAGAACAAGAAGTTACTCACAAACAGATGTTCTCTCTGCCAAACCCAGTCATTTAATGCACATTTTACTTTCCAAGTCCTAGTTAGCAACTTTCTGCGGTGGGTGGATTACATGAAAGGGTGGAAAAGCAGGGATTACTTTGCCTGCAAAGCAGCAGTGTCTCCATGTTTGTTCTGGAGTCCTTTCTATCTTGCCTTACCGGAGAAGAGTTACTCACCCTGGACGTGCTCTCCCTGCCCTGGAGGGCACTCAGCTTTATGTTTCCAGGCACTGTGAGATGCCAGACTCGTTCTGTTACAAGAGGCCTGCATTGTTAGCCCCGCTCTTTGCACTGACCGGTAACGAAGCCTGGCACTTGAGATGCTTATGCCCAGAGAAGGCAATTACCTTGCTCATGTCACAGGTGAGCTTTCAGGGGAAGCTATGACAAAAGCTAAGGGTGGAGGAAGAATTACTGCTCAAAGCATGACTAATTTCGGAGCTACTTCTTGTTTCCCAGGGCCCAGTTCAGTCAGGTTTTAGGTGTCCCCAAGTATGGATACCCCACCATCTTTCTGTCCCCCAGGTTAAGTACTCCGGTGAAATTTTTTTCCTTATGCCTGGATGGAATTTTTCTTGCAACTTGCAGCTGTGTCCACTGCCCTCCTGCTCTGCCCTTCTGAGCAGCACGTGACTCAGCCTTTGCTGGAGCTCCCCGTTAGGTAGGTGTCAGCAGCAATAAGACCCTCCCTCAGCCTTCTCCAGGCTTAAAGAAATCCAGTTTTCCCCCACCTGCTGCAGCACTGTGACCATCCTGGTGACCCTCCACTGGACTCTCTCTGATTTGTCAATGTCTTTCTTTTAATAAGTACCCCAAAACTCATCGCAGCGCTCCGAATGCCATCACGTGAGCACTAAACAGAGGGATCATTATATGGATCCTTACAAGGAAGAGGGCTGTCACGCCTTATAAACCTGACCAGGCTGCACTGAGCTCTCAGAACTCCGTCACTGCAAGGGGGTGTATAAGAAAGATGGGGGGGGGGGTGAAGGAAAGGAAGGAAAGGAAGGAAAGGAAGGAAAGGAAGGGAGGAAGGGAAGAAGGAAGGGAGGGAGGGAGGGAGGGAGGGAGGGAGGGAGGGAGGGAGGGAGGGAGGGAGGGAGGGAGGGAGGGAGGGAGGGAGGGAGGATGCAAGATCCTCAGAGTAGGAGGATGCACAGCAAGCTCACTGCCCTGGACTTTGGGGGAAGTATTAGAGTAACATGGGACATGGTAGGGTACCATGGGACAAAGCCCTGGAGAGAAGAGGGACCCAAGAAAGCTGGTTAGTATTCAAGGAACACCTCCTCAAGTTCAGGAGCAACGTATCCCAACAAAGAGGAAGTCAGGCAAAATGCTCAGGGGCCTGCATGGATGAACAAGGCCAAACACACACAAAGGAAGCCTACCAAGGGTGTAAGCAAGGGCAGGTGGCCAGGGGGGAATACAGTGAAACTGTCCAAGCAGCCAGGGACCAGGTCAGGAAAGTTAAAGCCCTGATTGAATTAAATCTGACCAGGGACATCAAGGGCAACAAGAAAAGCTTCTGTAGGTATGTCAGTGATAAAAGGAAGTCTGGGGAAAATGTGGGATCCTCTCTGAAAGGAAACAGCAGACCTGGTTAACCAGGATATGGAGAAGGCTAAGGTAATCAATGACTTTTTCGCCTCAGACTCCACTGGCAAATGCTCCAGTCACACTGCCCAAGTCTCAGAAGGCAAAGGCGAGGACAGAGAGAATGAAGAACCGCCCACTGTAGGAGAAGATCAGGGTTGAGACTGTCTAAGGAACCTGGAGGTGCACAAGTCCATGGGACTTGCATCATCAGGGTGAGGGAACTGGCAGATGAAGTTGTGAAGCCACTCTCTATCATATTTGAGAACTCATGGTAGTCTGGTGAAGTTCTCACTGACTGGAAAAGGGGAAACATACCCCCCACCCCTCCCACCCCCATTTTTAAAAAGGGAAAAAAGGAAGACACAGAGAACTACAGGCTGGTCAGTCTCACCTCTGTGTTCAGTAAGATTATGGAGCAGAGCCTCCTGGAAACTATGCTTGGGCAAATGGAAAATAGGAGGTGATTGGTAACAGCCAATATGGCTTCACTAAGGTCAAATCGTGCCTAAAAATGTTGGTGATCTTCTAAGATGGGGTTACAGCTATGGTAGGTAAGGTTAACATTAGAGGAGATGGCTGTGGCATGACTAAGACATTTTTGTGAACTTAATTTTCAAAGAATAGAGATGGGTATGAAGTCTGGTCTCCTGGCAGTGACAGGGTAACTTGCTAAAAGGAAAAACAACAGTTTCCAGGAAGCTAAAGGCTTTGTTGATACTGTAGGTAGTCCCCCAGAGGAACTTGTTGTCACAGGGACCAGGATTGTTCCTATGATCTCATCAGACCCTGTGCCCAGGAGGCTCTGCAGATGGCTAAACAACGTCCTGTGTTCTTCAGCAAGTCAGGTTCTTGCTCTGTCACTCTTGAGCCAAGGACTGATCCAGTCCGTGGGTGTGCACTAGTGCTGGAGCTCTTACTTGAGAAGAAGCGGAGGGCCTGGGATCAGCAACGGGGCTGAAGTGTTTCCATCAGTCAGGCATTTGCTCCAGTCTTCTGGCCAGCTTGTTTTGTGTGTCTTTTGCCATTACGTGGTTTGCAGTTGTGTCCCAAAGGCAAACCCCCTATATGCATGGCCTTTATCTGCTTTATAGTATATTTAAAACAAGGGGAGGGGGGAGAATTCTCTTTGTTTTGAGTTTCCTTCCAAACAGGACTTTTTTGGTTGTCTTTGGAAATTTTTGCCTTGTTTTGTTTCACTGGTTAATGTCATCATTCATCTTTCCTGTTTTTGCTGTAGGACTTCTTAGATGGTTCACAGATGTGCACTGGAAAGTCTCTCACTGGAGATTAGAAGGTAGCACGCTGCATGCTGAGCACAATAACCTTCATGTGTAACTCGAGCTGTTGCTGCTCAGAAAAGCAGAGAGGACAGAGCCTTCCCTGGCTCTGTCTGCCTCAGATTCCCTCTTCCCTGGGTTTTACAGAACTCCCTCCCAAGCCTTGCGCAAGCCCCAGGGAAGTTTTTTTACAATAACATCACAGCTCAGCTGGCAACCTTCCCCCAAACAAGCCTCTCCTCACCCCATGCTTTCCTCAGCCCTTTGCTAAACGCAGTGGAACTTCCTAATCAACAAAGCCTGGTTTATTTCTTCTCCCTCCTCTCTTCCCCTGTAAAGCTGCCCATTGCCCCACTCAAGCATCTCTTGACGCTGTTTACAGCAAAAAGTCAGGATGACCTGTAGACACATTTCCTGGTTCTCCCTGTCAGCTGTTCTTCTCAAGATCCCCTTCATATCTATTTCTCCTCTCAAGCTTGGGCTTGAACTCACAGAAATGACCCTCTCAACTTTCCAGGTGTGAGCAGAGGAGTTTCTGCCACATCTGCTCCACATACTCAGCAGGTTTGGAAATGCTGAACCTTTTACCTTTCCTAATTTTGCATCTTCCTGTTTCAGACAGGACATCCTCTTTTTAGCAGTAAGTCACAACTCTCTGGGCCAACAGTGACAGCCCTATACCACCTGGCCCAGCAAAATAACATTCCAAACTATTTCTATGTGTGTAGAGCATGTCATATTTTCTTCATAACACATGGTAAAAACCACTTGGTTGGAATGTGAACTGTTCACTGGAGATCACAGAATCATAGAATGTGCAAGGTTGGAAGGGACCTTTAGAGGTCATCTAGTCCAACCCCCTACAGAAAGCAGGGACATCGTCACTAGATCAGGTCGCTCAGCGCCCCATCACACCTGCCCTTGAATATCTCCAGGGATGGGGCCTCCACTGCCTCTCTGGGCAACCTGTTCTGGTGACCCACCACCCTCACAGTGAAGAATTTCTTCCTAATATCCAGCCTAAATCTCCCCTTTTCTAGTTTAAGACCATTACCCCTCATCCTATTGCTACGTGCCCTTGGGAACAGTTCTTCCACAGCTTTCTTATTACACACACCTTTCAGGTACTCAAAGGCCGCTATAAGGTCCCCCCAGAGCCTTCTCTTCTCCAGCCTGAACAAGCCCAACTCTCTCAGCCTGTCTTCACAGGAGAGGTGCTCCAGCTCTCTGATCATCATGGTGGCTCTCCTCTGGACACACTCCAACAGGTCCATGTCCTCCTTGTGTTGAGGGCTCCAAAGCCGGACACAGCTTTGGTGGCAAACTTCCCCATGCCTGCTGTCACACCAAGTGTGAAGAGTTTAATTGTGTTCCTGCAGAAAGCTGTGTGAGGATTCAGCAGAGAAAGGTGACTGAGTATGGGGCCTATCAAGCATCTCTGGAAATGGCATCACGCTGCTTTCATTAGTTCCTGACTCCGGTCAGCTGGGATTGAGTGAATGCTCTCAGGGAGTTCAAAATGAGAACGGCTGAATCACAGCCGACTCACTGGAGTGATCGAAGGCAACTGCAAGCAGAAATCTGCATGAGTCATCCTAAACAAAAAGGCCAGAGAAAAGGGTGGATGTGCTTTGTACTAAAGTACATAGCTCTTCTGGGAACACAAATTTCTCAGGAGCTTCCTGTTCTGGCGTAAATCCAAAGGGGATCTATGGATTTCTGTGACATTTTCTATTCTCTAGATACAGACGGGGTCGGCTGGGAACATGAGGTACAGCCCAAGCCCTTGCACCTATTCTACCCTTAGACCTGCCTGGTTTTCACCTGCTGCAGATCCACATATGTGGGAAGGCATCAATCCAGAACAAAAGTCCGGGCTCAAGAGGGACAAATCTGTACCCAGAGACATTATGTGGCCATGGTGTCAGCTTCTTCCACTGTAGTATCCTGAATGTGCAGAGAAAATATGCTACTGACACTTGTCAGCATGGGCAAGAAAGAGCTAGTTGGCTTGACAGGGGATGCATGGAATGTTTGGTATTTTTTGTGCAGATGAAGGAACTGGCAATGCCAGTGTCGTCGTTTAACCCCAGCTGGCAGCTGAGCACTACACAGCCACTCACTCCTCCTGCAGTGGGATGGGGGAGAGAATTGGAAGAGTGAAAGTGATTGAAGAGAATTGGAAGAGTGAAAGTAGGTTGAGATCAAGATAGATGAATTGGTAAAACAAAAGCTGCTCACAGAAACAAAGCAAACCAGGGAATTAATACCCCAGTTCCCATGGGCAGGCAGGTGTTCAGCCATCCCCAGGAAAGTAGGGCTGGCTGGGAAGTGACTTGGGAAGACAAACACCATCACTCCAAATGCTACTGCCCACCCCTGTCTTTCCTCTTTCCCAAGGTCCTTATAAGCTGAGCATGAGGTCATACAGTATAGAATATCCCTTTGGTCAGCTGGGGTCAGCTGTCCCAGCTGTGTCCCCTCCCAACCCCTTGTGCACCCCCAGCCTACTCACTGGTGGGGTGGGGTGAGGAGCAGACAAGCCCTTGGCTCTGTGTGAGCCCTGCTCTGCAGGAACAAACACATCCCAGTGTCATCAGCACGGCTTTCAGCTCAAATCCAAACCACAGCCCCATAGCAGCTACTGTGAAGAAAATTAACTTCACCCCAGCCAAAACCAGCACATTTTCCCACCACTTATTCCATACCATTTACATCATGCTCAGGTACCACACTGTCCCATACGACCTCATTAACCACTCCCCCTTCCATCCTTTGATATAACACACAGATAATCACAGAATCACAGAATCATAGAATTGTAGGGGTTGGAAGGGACCTCAAGAGATCATCGGGTCCAACCCCCCTGCCAAAGCAGCTCCCTAGGACATATCACTCAGATAGGCGTCCAGACGGGTCTTGAATATCTCCAGAGAGGGAGACTCCACCACCTCCCTGGGCAGCCTGTCCCAGGGCTCTGTCACCCTCACTGGGAAAAAGTTCTTCTGCATGTTGGTGCGGAACTTCCTGTGCTCCACCTTAGCTCCACCCTTAGTCTATAGATCACCCCTGTGAAATGTCTGTAGAGTTTCCATGAATGTCCACAAAATGCCCATTGAGTTAACGGACATGACTTTGGGCTCCATCTGTTATGGTGGTCACCCAGGAGAGGAGAGGTCATGTGTTGCGTGGAGTTACTTGGCACCAAAACCAGCTGAGGTCAGGTCCACTGCTGCATTTGCCCTGCCTCTTGTAAGGCTTCTCCTCCATCGGTTCAGGTGGTTCCTGCTATAGTAACTCCTATACCATGCAACTCAGATCCCAGGCTATAACAATTTAGCAATGTTTCCATTACAGTCTCCACCCCTGTTACCTTTGGACCTGACCATCAGGTTTAACATTGCACTGAACTCCTCCCCTTGTCCCTGCTCCGGATTGAATTTATCCATAGGCTGCAATCCCTGAGGGGTGTGCCTGCTTCAACTGGAGCCTTATCTATGAGCCACAGTCTCTACAGGGGTATTCCTGATGTGGCGTGGACTTATGGATAGCCACGGTTGCTTTGAGATGCCCCTGCTTCAGTGTGGCCTTCTCCAGAGGCCACAATGGCTTCAGAGGTAGACCTGCTTCAGCATGGCCTTACCCACAGCCACAGTGCCTTCAGAAATAAACCTGCTCTGTCATGGGCTCATCCATGGCCACACACTTTGAGATGCACCATCATAACCTCATGGCACAGCCACATCAAGGTGTGCCTGCTGCAGCATGGCTTTATCCACAGCCACAGCTCCTTCAAGTTGTATCTTCTCCAGTGTGGACTCACCCTTGGCCCACTCAGTATCCACCTGTTGCGGCACAGACATAACCACCTCCACAGATGCTTTGAGATGCACCTGCTCAGGTGTGGAATTACTCACAGCCACAGACACTTTGGGGTGTCTTGCTCCAACATGGGCTCATCCACAGGTCACAGTCCCTTCAGCAGGAGTTCCAGCCTGCCCAGTACAGCCGCACAGAAACAGCAGCGATGCCCTGGCCGCTGGCCAGCCCAGGCGCCCTGCTACCGCTGTTACCCAAATGTTCCCAGGCAGAGCAGTGAGACCAGCAGCAGCACAGCGGGGCAGTGAGCAGGGAAAGCAGGGAGCAGCCACCAGCAAGCACGTATGGACACCTGCACAGCAAGGCAAGCAAGCCCTGTGGCAAGCCCAGGAGCCTGCCAATTAATACCTAACCAGCGGTGTCAGCTATAAATTCCATCAAGCACATGCCAGTCAAAGCTGTCGTCGTCTCGAACCTCCCGTGCCCCGTGTCGTGTGCCACAAAGGCCTGTCATGGCTTAGCCCCAGCCGTCGGCTGAGCCCCACGCAGCCGCTTGCTCCCCCTCATCTCCTGGCAGGGTGGGGGAGAGAATCAGAAGGGTAAAAGTGAGCAGACTCGTGGGTCGAGACAAAGATGGTTCACTTGCCAAAGCAAAAGCCATGCCCGCGAGCAAAGCAAGACAAGGAGTTCCTTCCCCGCTTCCCATGGGCAGGTGGGTGCGGAGCCGTCTCCAGAAAGCGGGGTGCCGTCATGTGCAACGGTCACTTGGAAGAAAATTAACTCCACCCCAGCCAAAACCAGCCCAGCCACAAAAGGTGTTGGTCTGAAGGCCTCACGTCAGCAGGAGTGAGCGGCCAAGCGCTTGCTCGTGTGCTACCTGCTGCTGGGCACTGGGCAGCACATGCTGGCTGAGGGACCCCGTCACCGGGACTCTGGCTGGGCTCCTGCTTGATCTTCCATTCAGGACACCGTTAGCTATAAGGGATTGTGCTTCCATGGCGTGGTGAAAACAAGGACCTCAAAGCTCTTTATAGACAGAACTAAGCACTGTCTTGGCAGTGGCCTTCTAAGGTAGGGAACCATCCAAAGCCTCAGCTTGGAGCTGTAGTAACAGAGCTGTTCATTTTGGGGTGCCCAAGGATGCACCGCTGTGCCTTCCATCAGTGACAGGACACTGCCAACTGCAGAGAGAGCTGAGGATGCTCAGCACACTGGAAAATGGGTTCCCAGCTCGGCAGGGGGAAAACAAAGGCCGAAACCAACCTGTCAAAAGCATCCCACAGGCTGTACTCCCACAAAGGTGTCCACGGACAAACCCCAGCACCCATGGACACCTGTCACTCCTCTGAGGGAGTAGCTAGCGAGGACCCAGTGCCAAATGCAGCCTGTCCTCTGTGCCACCACACAAGCTGCTACCATAGCTCACATCCTCTCTGCTTGGCTTTATCTCCCCAGGGTTGCTGCTTTTAAATCTGTTTCTGACAGAAAGGGTGCCATCACGACCATAAACCCACATTCCCCTGTGGAGAACTGTCCTCCTCTGTCCTCCACATTCAAAGGAACAACGTTAGGCTAATATTTACCAGAAATATTCTGATTCCAGCATGTGAAGCCATCGTCTTAACAATTTATTTTTCTGACTAAGCATTAAAATGTTTATTCAGACTAGACCAAGATCTATTTCAAGTGAAAGTCCTACAGTCAGACATTCCTGTGTCCTGCAACTGCATTTCCTCAAGCCAACTGTGACAGCTGTCTGTGGGACAGAAAGGGCCACTCCAGGTATCTCCTGGAAGCCGCCTTCTTTTCTAGTTTCCCTTTTCACATCACCTTGATGTGAAAATCTGCTGTATGATGAGATACAAGAATTAAGTTTTTTGAGGAGTTTTTTTGCTTTTTAACCACATTATTAGATATCTTCCTGAGAGTTTCTCCTCATGATCTTACGGTATGAATACTCTTTAGGGTATTATGACATGCATCTTCCCAGACTAGTCCATGCAGTGTAGCCAGGTGAACAAACAGAAGTATGATTAGATATTCCTGCACACAGAATCACAGAACAGTCAGGGTTGGAAGGGACCTCTGGAGATCATTTAGTCCAACCTTCTGCTAAAGCGTGATCACTCAGAGCAGGTTGCACAGGACCACATCCAGGTGGGTTCTGAAGGTCTCCGAAGGGGACTCCACAACCTCTTTGGGCAGCCTGTCCCAGTGCTCTGCCACCCACACAGAGAAGAAGCTTTTTCCTCATACAGAGAAGGAACTTCTTGTATTCCAGTTTGTGCCCCTTGCGCCTTGTCCTGGTGCTGGGCACCATTAAGAGGAGTCTGACCCCATCTTCCTGACACCTGCCACTTAGATATTTGTAAGTGTTGATCAGATCCCCTCTCAGTCTTCTCCAGGCTAAACAGCCCCAGCTGTCTCAGCCTGTCCTCATACGAGAGATGCTCCAGTCCCCCGATCATCTTTGTGGCTCTCTGTTGGACTCTCCAGTAGTTTCCTGTCTGTCTTGAACTGGGGAGCCCAGAACTGGACACAGTGCTTCAGATGTAGCCTCACCAGGGCAGAGCAGGGGGGAGGAGAACCTCCCTCGACCTGCTGGCCACACTGCTCTTAATGCACCCCAGGATACCACTGGCCTTCTTGGCTATGAGGGCACCGTGCTGGCTCATGCTCAACTTGTGTTCACCAGGATCCCCAGGTCCCTCTCCACAGAACTGCTTCCCAGCAGCTCAGTCCCTAACCTGTACTGCTGCCTGGGGTTATTCCTCCTGAGGTGCCGGACCCTGCACTTGCCCCTGTTGAATTTCATTTGGCTCCTCTCCACTCAGTTCTCCAGCCTTCCCAGATACCTTCTATACATGTAGGGGTCCCACGGGTATTTCACGATACAGGGCTTGCAAATATAAATACAGTGAATGTGAGCCCAAAGAACTAGTAGAGACAAAGGAATTGTAGAGACACTGCAGTGACCAATGGGGTGACATGGATGTATGTGTGTACATTGTGCTTTCCTGTTCTGGAGCATGGTGTTACCAACTCGGGAAACTAAAAAATAACAAGAAATTATTACAATTCCTTAAAAAGGGTGAGATTTTTAAAAAGTCAGTGTAGAGTGAACTCTCTGTCTTTTACTTTTTCAACCCTCAGATTCTGCTCTCGGATATACTGTTCAAACTTTAAAAAAAAAAAAAAGCATTGTTGAGATTCCTGATCAAAACAGGGCTTGAAAAGACACCATTTGTCATGAGCCACACACCGAAGCTGTGAGAGCTGGCAGCAGTGACAGTATTACAATTAAGAATAACATTTTTTCCAGATAGGATAAACACCATTTGTCACTTCATAAGCTTTGGGACTGGAAAATAGAACTACAACTATTTCCATTTCTCCTCCAGATGCAGATGATGTTGCTTCATCTTCTGACACTGCAAGTATTTGTAGACATGTTTAAATGAAATTAAAAGCCTCCCCTCTTTCTGCTCCCCTCCCTTATTCTCCAGTTTTGATACTTTTTTCCCAAGCATCAATGTAGAAACCATCCAAGTGCTTTTCTACTGATCAGCTGTATCGCTTTAAATTCAAAACATGCGGCAATAGGAAAGAACAACCCGAAAAGGATGAGAGAGGAGTGTGTGGGAATACTTGAAGTCCTCAGTGTCCATACTGGAACAATCTGGTATTTGTTATGGCAAACCTTTCACAACCGCAGGACCAGAGCCTGTATGACAGAGGTAAATTTGCAGCTAAATTGGATGCCTGGGTATCTTTTTGTTATGACAGTTGCACCCTGTACAGAAATGTCAATAAATCTGTTAGCTATTCATCCCATATGTCAGCGAACTGAAGAGGGATGTGACCGTGTCTGTGGGTGCAGCTGGGAAAGCTTACTGCAGCACTGGGGAGCAGAAGAAACCTAGAAAGGATCCCTGCCAGTTTTTCCCAGTCTTCCCAATACAATAATCTGGTGCACATCCCCCAGGAAAGCTGTGGGAAGGCTGCACATCTGATGATTTTAAACCTCTCTGAAAACCCCACAGAAGCACGCCACTGAACTGCAGGGTGCTGGGCAGGCTGCTGTCTTTCTCAGCAAAGTTAAACAGGGATCTTTAATGACCGCAGACAACAGGACCCAGGTAATGCCTCTCGCTGCTGAGTGGCACAGCAGGGTGTCCCTCAAGGGAGGAACAGCCAGCTGCACTCCCTGTGGTTCTCATGTCTTTCTGAATGCTCTCTCCTGCTGTCCTGTGCCTGGCTCTGAGCCCCAGGGGCATTTCCAGGCTCCCCAACATGCGGGGCTTCTCCTTCTACCTCCCTGCGCCACTGTCAGAGCTCTGCTTGCTGGCATCCGCTGCTCTGCCTGAGCTCTGGGTACTGACAAGTCATAATCTTTCCAGCTGTTCTCTTTTATTGGTCTTGAGTTTGATATTTTTTCCCCCCGGCAGTGCCCTCCAAAGTGAGAAGACACAGCCTGGATGTGGATGGCTGGACAGAACACTCCCCCCCCGCCCCTTGCAAAGCTAAAGAAAATGTGCTGCCCTTTGCAGAGCCATCATGAGGGTCATACAGGTCCCTTCTCCCCTCCCCTGTCCTCACACTGGCAAAAGATGGTATCCCTCTGCCCTCCATCAGGGACATTGTCCTTTCTGGGCCCTGAATTGGTTCCAGTGCGAGCCTGCTCTTGATACTGCAGCAAAGACCAGTGTAACATGAGTACCAACAACTTGGTCCACCTCAGTTACTTCCCAGTTACCCTAGTTCCTTGGTGCAGGACCCTACACTTGCCCTTGTTGAATTTCATTTGGCAAAATGGAACCTTAATTTTTAACCTTAATTCGGTGCATCACAACAGCCTTTCCCCACAACACTGCACACGATCCTTCAGCATGGCACCGCCGTTACCATGGCAGGCCATGGGTGAGACTAGTGCTGTGCCCACAGTTCACGGCCTGGTTCCTTGCTGCACAGGTGGTCCTAACCTCACCCACCCCCACCCCCCGCTCCCACCTAAGAAGCCATGTCCTTAGGCAAGAACTCTGCTTTCTCCCCCATATACTGTTCCAATTCTGAGGCAAACAGGGACCAGCCAGAAGGACAGGCCTTTCAGCATCCTCTGTTCCCAAAATACCTCATTATAACATTCAAACATTCTTTATGATCTTAAAACAGCCTGGTGACTTGGCACCTCCACTGTCTTTGATTGTCTGATGTTCAGTTTGGCCGCCTGCAGTTTCCAACCTGGGAAGGCAAGAGATTTCATGACGGTGCCCTTCCATTTGAGCACATGCCTGCCTTGGGCTTGAGTCACCCCTGGTGAGATGATTTGCAGAGCAAAGCCTTCCTGACCTGAGCTGGTTGGGAATTTTTGCTGTGCTACCTTGCCACACTGCCTGACATCCCCCCACCCCCTGGGCTGTGAAAAGAGCACACTCACACACGTGAGTCAGTTTGTGATGCACCAGCTCACAAGCAGCAGAAAAAGCATTTGACCCATGTGGGTCAAGTGTGCTAGAAACAGATCAGCATGTGGCAGTGAGAGGCACCGATGCCTTTTGCACAGGAGAGAAAAGGAGCATCACCAGCCTTTTGATGTGTCTCAGTGAGCAGGCAGTGACACCAACAAAGACAGGGCAAGATTTAGAAAAGCACACTTGTAATAGCTGAACACAGAAGTGTCCAAAAGTGACAATTTTGATAACTTTAGAGACAATTGGCTTTGTGATTTGATTGTGTGATTTGCCCATCATTTCACATAATCTGAAAACTAGAAAATAAGACACAGTCAAAATGTTCTGGAGAGGTAAATGGCTGCCCCAGTGCTAATATCCTCCTTCAGATGAATCTTCTTCGTTCTGCAGTCAAAGGAGGGAGGTATCCGTAGGTCTTAAGATGGGGATGGTTTAGACTGTGTTATTCAGGGCACTTCTGAGCCAGGGGAGAGACAAAGAGATGAGAACAAGTCTCCCCTTTTACCTGAAACCTGCCCTCTTGCAGTGAGAAATCTCAACAGCCATTATTGCCCTCCCCCTAGCTTTGCCATGACCTTGTATGGTGGTTTAGCTCTGGCTGGGGCCAGATGCCCACCAAAGCTGCTCTGTCACTCCCCTTTTCAGCTGGACAAGGGAGAAAATACATATTGAGAGGCTTAGGAGTCGAGGTAATGACAGGGAGAGATCATTCCGTAATCAGTGTCACAGGCAAAATAGACTCAACACAGAAGAAAGAAAACTCTCTAATCTATGACACTGCACTGCACAGCCAGTGACACCAGAGTCGGGTAATGAGAAGTGCGACCAGATCTTAAAGCACCTTCCCCCCACCCCTCCCTTCTTAGCAGACTTCACTTTAGTCATGATTTCTCTCCCTTCTTCCCCCCTTTGTGGCACGGGGGGAGCAGGGACTGGGGGAATGGGGGATTCAGTTAGTTCGTCCCAAGTTGGTTTCCTTCTTAGCCTGGGGGTGGGGGGAGCATTCCTCACACCCTTCCTCTGCTCCAGCGTGGGTTCCCACCCACAGGAGACAGTCCTCCACGAATTTCTTCAAGGTGAGTCTGTTCCCACGGGGCTTCAGCTCTTCACCAGCTGCCCCAGCGTGGGTCACTGCTATGGGTGCAGTCATAAATCATAGAATGTCTCTCAGTCTCTCAGGCCCAGACTGCTCCGGCCTTGTCCTGCACGGGGTCACAAGCCTTCCCTGCAGCAAACCTGCTCCAGCATGGATCTCTTTCTCATCTTTGAGTCTCTGTCTGTCTCCACAGGCTGCAAGTGCTGGCAGAGGCTTGCTCCAGTGCAGGTCACAGCATCTCCTATATGTCTCCACCTGCTCCAGCACAGGGCCTCTCCAGGGGCTGCAGGTGGGGTCTCGGCCTTTTCCATGGTCTACGGGGGGACACCCACTCTACCATGGGTTTCTCCATAGGCTGCAGGGGCATCTTTCTCTCCAGCACCTGGGGCGCCTCTTCCCCCACCCCCTTCCCTGGTCTTGGTGTCTGCACAGTTCTTTACATCTTCTCACTCCCTTCTCTGGTGCATTTTCTTCTCCTAAATGTGATTCCCAGAGGCACTGTGACCATTGCTGATGGGCTTGGCCTTGGTCAGCAATGACTCCAGCCTTGAGCCGGCTCTCTGGGGCCTGCAGAGAGCTTCTGGCTGCTTCTTGCAGAAGCCACCCCTGCAGCCCCCCCTCCTTCACCAGAACTCAGCCATGCAAAACTGACACCCTGGTCCAGGAAGCCCTCAGCTGGTTAACCAACAAAATCAAGCAGAAAACCAAAATGGACTGTGACTAATTAAAATGTTATCTTGTGAGCACATTCAGATGAGGGTTCCTGGGAAGAGAATACAAAAATCCTAAGTAGCTGCAAAGTGGCTTTTTTCACCAACCTTAAGGCACAGTACCACATAATAACTCACAGCTGCACATATTTGATCCTCATCTAACATCAGCTCATGCATTATTTACATCCTTATTACTGGCAGTGGAGCTGGGCAGAGATGACGGTAATATCTGTTACACCTGATGGGAGACGAAGGGTTTTGCACAGCTCCTACTTGTTGCTGAGTGCAGCCCCTTTGCTGGGAGAGAAAGGCAGGGGAGGAGGTGGTGGGAAAGCCACTGAGCTTGGAGAAACCAAAACCCTTCAGAACTCAGAAGAATGGGCTGGGGGAGCATGTTCTGGAGTGTGAGCAGGCTCTCGGCAGGTGGGAGAAAGAAAACTTTGTCACTTTGCCTATGTGGTGCTGCAGCAAAGGGCAGGTGAAGAGTGGAGAGGCACAGGTGGAAAGTCCTGCAGGTTTAGCAGCACATGAAGCAACCCCATGCTCTCAGAGAGTGAGCTTAAAAGTCCTTTAGTACTGTCCTTTGAGTGACACTTGATGGCCTATGCTAAAGGTAGGTTTCTTGGCCGTCAGCCTGGGCAGGGAGCTGCTCCTGGGCTCAGATACCTCTAATAGCGGTCCCAGGTGTGTCTCTAGGAGAGGCGGTGAGGGACACCACTCCCTGTGGTGCTTAGGCAGCCTCCTGCCATCAGGAGTTCCAGGACCGCCGTCACGTAGTGTGGTTATGGATGACAGCCCATGGGGACATGGATGGACACCACCAATTACACTCCTGCAGAGCACCAGGCAGCTGGTGGCAGCTGAAAACTTTCCCTCCTTCCTAGTGAGGCCAAGAACAAAACCATCAATAGCTGCGTTTTCTGTGCCTGAAACCCATCTTGGCTCCTGCAGTGCTGTCCCGTGGGCAGTCTGGAACAGATTATTTCTGCTGTCTTTAAACAGCCACTCCAAAGTCCTCGCTGGATGGCAGGGACAACCTTTGCAGACAGGCTGCCAAGCAGAATGGTTTGGGCTCTGCTGGTGCCTCATGGTTAGCACCAAAGGATATTCCAGGACCACATCCAACTGCAGTCAGAGACAGGCAGGAAGCTAACACACAACCTCCCATACACCATCTGCTCTAAAACCTGGAATCAAACCCCAAAGCGCAGCCCTTCAGTCAGCAATGTGACTAAAGCCGGGCTGGCTGGAGCCAAATTCTCTGTCTAAATAAGCAGACCTCCAAGCAGTGCTTCTCTGACACGGGCGGTAGCACCATGCCAGATCACCGCACGCAAGATGAAACCAGCCTTTCTCCTGCCCTGACCTCTGAGTCGGAGGCAGCTTTTCAGTGAATCACGGATCAGTCTGTTCCATTGCGCCTGATCCATGTGGGTCATGAAACAGGAGTGCCACGTTGCAAAAGCTCTGTGTGTTGGCCTGGCTGCAGAGGAGGAACGTGAGGCAGGAATCAGCAGCGTGAGGCTCGCATCGGGTCAAGTCCCTATATACATGGAAGGCTTGGCCTAAAGTATGCTACCAGCTGCAGCTGCCCAAGGCAGCTAAGACTCAAGGACAAGCAGAGCCTCTGTGGATTGAAGGGCATGGCAGGAAAAAGGGTCCAGAGCCATACAAAAGCACCCAGCCCATTTGGAGGACCTCTGAGCAGTGGCCCCCAGGGGAGGCATAGCTGCCAGTATGCATAATTGGCAAGAGTTTGAAAGAGAAAACCCACAGCATAGCATGACTCTTGAAGTTGTCCAGATCAAAGCAGCTTTGTGGTTTAGAAAATGTGTCATCAGAGGGAGGGAAAATAAAATTAATGGGAACCTCTTCTAGGACAGCCGAGCAGTAGGTGAGGGATAACCTGCTTGGCACAAACACCCTGTGTGAGGTTTGTATATCCCTCACCGAGCCTGGGAAATTGCCAACCAGCTTGGGTACAGTATACCCTCAGTGTAGTCTGCCCTGGGTGAAAACCAAGCCCGTGTTCACAGGCTGGGCTTGAGGCTGCTCACCACCACAACTACTTCAGCTGGCTGCCCCCTCCCAGGGCACCTGGACAATTTTGCCTGGTCTTGCATCTTCTCTAATGTCTTACGGTGATTTAAGAAAAACATAAGGAGACACAGCCTCAGCTTTTCAGGAGATGCCCTGGCAAGGTAGCCTTGCACAGGATGGCAACAGGAAAGCTCCTCATATTCCATCCCCCCCTCCCCAAGTTCCTCTGTGAAGTGGTGAGGTACAGATGCACCTCAGTGTTTGCTGCTTGGAGACACTGCCACACTTGAGACCTTTATCCGACTCACCTGATCTGCCCTGGCTCCGGCATGTGACTGATGCAAGCGGCAGGACAAGCCTGGTAGGGGGAATATATTCGTGAGCACATTCCATCCACCCAATTGCCCACATATGCTTAAGGAGACCCAGGAAGGCAGCCATGAGGCCGCGCAGCTCAGACCTCATCCCTAATTGCTTCCTGTGCAGCAAGTTGCAATCATATGATAGCTACAGACATCAAGACTATTGCCCCACCAGGAATGCAAGGAGGAGGAGAGACATCCCTGACATGATTTTAGTGCAAATCATCTCAGGATCCACCTGTGCTGAGAATCACAATTCATGGGTTAAATCCTTGCTCAGTACTTGTTCTGGCATTGAAAAGTATTTGTGGAAGCTGTGTAAAGCCTTACTTGGACAAATGTTTTGAGACCAGGTGTCCTGCTTTCCCTCAGCAGGTATCTAGTGCCACAAAAGCCTGCCTTGCTTTACAAAGCTTGGACAAGAGAAGGATTGAGGAATTTACAGTCGAGGATGTGTCAGTAAGGACAGGCAGTCTCTTAGTCTCCATCAGTGGATCAGTCTCCATTGCTCTTCAGGCATTTCACATTTTGCCATTGTTTGAAACAAACAAACAAACAAAAAAAGCCCAGTGTTGCTGTGAATCCCTTTAGAAATCTAAGGTAGCAGACCACTGTTGCGTGTTTACTGGTGAGACCTGGCAGGAGCGCTGGCAGGGCAGCTTCAGAGGAGCACATGCTCTGGGGTTCACAAAGCGACAGCAGGCACTGGCTGGGGATACATTTCTTCACCCTACCAGCAGGATAGAGAGAGAGCTGGGAAGGAACAGGCATGTGATTCCTTGCATTGAAACAGACAATTAAATACTCCGTGCTGTAATACTGTGTGTGTCCTGGCAGTGCCTGCTGGATCCAGTGAAGGTCCTGTGGTGCTTGCACAGGCACTCAGCCGAATAAACAGGAACATGCCAAGAAGTCCAAAGAAAGATGTCTCTTCTGTTCAGTATTTATCATTAGGGCTGAAGCTTGTTCAAGGACTCCGTGTCCTCCCCTCTCTGACGGGCTGAGGTCAAATGAGAACACAAATCTCGTTGATAAGATTGTCAAAACATGTCAATTGAATGTCAGATGTGATTAATAAGGAAGATAATAGTGCTGTGACAGGTCATGGGGAGGAGCCTGCTAAACCAGTTGTAAAAATGAAGAACACATTAAAGGTGGCAGCAGAGCCAAGCCAAGCCAGGGTGAAGAGGTTTATACTGCAGAGCAGAAGTCAAATCCAGATGCTGGTGCAGGAAACTTTACTGTGAGTTCACTGGTCACTATGGGAGGGCTTGGAACTTCTTCAGGAAAGTCACCCTCTTAGAACATCCAAATGGTTTCAGGATAACTTCCAGAGACACTGGTGATGTCATTGCACTATTGTGTTGCATGGCATTCCTTGGTATACTGATTTTCAGCCTGGACATCTCGCTGAACTATCTCTGAGTGCTGGTAGGATGTGTCCTTAAACGTTTAGTTCTTTAACAGTGTGATCATGCAGCAGACCAGGGATATAGCTGGGAGTGGATATCTCCACATATACACCACTTGCAGGATTACAGGGACAACTGTAAGGGCTACAGCTTCCCCATTCCTCTTAAGCATCAGCTGCTCTGACATACATGCTTCAGGTCACCCAGGAATGGCATACAGCTCCTGTCACTCAGATTACACTGTTTTTCCACCCTGTGCATTTGCACAAGAAAAAGCTGGAGGTTGAGGTGGAGGAGGAAGGGAAAGGCTGGGCACAGAGTGCTGCACTGCTCTATCAAGAGAGTAGGTGAAAGGCAGGCCAGGTTTCACAGTGCCCTTTCAGCCATCCCAAAGCACCTCTCAACCTAACTGAGAGGTGATGTAGTAGAGGTGAAAAACACATTACCTCTACCTTGGAAGAAAGTCCCCCTGTACTCCACTCTCATAAGACCCTACCTGGAGTGCTGTGTCCAGTTCTGGAGTCCCCAGCACAAGAAGGACATGGAACTGTTGGAATGGGTCCAGAGGAGGACCATGTTGATGATCAGAGGGCTGGAGCACCTCTCCTATGAAGACAGGCTAAGAGGGTTGGGCTTGTTTAGCCTGGAGAAGAGAAGGCTCTGGGGAGATCTCATAGTGGCCTTCCAGTACCTGAAGGGAATACAAGAAAACTGGGAAGGGACTTTTTTAGAAGGGCATGGAGTGATAGGACGAGCAGGAATGGTTTTGTATTGGAAGGGACTAGATTTAGGTTGGATATTAGGAAGACATTCTTCACTATGAGGGTGGTGAGGCACTGGAACAGGTTGCCCATGGAAGTGGTGGATGCCCCCTCCCTTGAAGTGTTCAAGGCCAGGTTGGATGGGGCCTTGCGCAGCCTGGTCTAGTAAGAAGTGTCCCTGCCCATGGCAGGGGGTTAGCCCTTTGGTTTGTTCAGCCTGGAGAAGAGGAGGCTGAGGGGAGACCTCATCGTGGTCTATGGCTTCCTGACGAGGGGGAGCGAAGGGGCAGGTGCTGATCTTCTGTTTGGTGACCAGTGATAGAACCCAAGGGAACGGTATGAAGCTGTGCCAATGGAGGTTTAGGCTGGACATTAGGAAGAGGTTCTTTACTGAGAAGGTGGTCAGGCACTGCCAGAGGCTCCCCGGGGAAGTGGTCACAGCACCGAGCTTGACTGAGGTCAAGAAGCGTCTGGACACTGCACTGAGTCCCATGCTCTGACTTGGCTGGCCCTGTGTGGAGCCAGGAGTTGGATGTGATGATCCATACGGGTCCCTTCTAACTCAGGATATTCTGTGATTCTATGAAAGAGTGGAAGAGGGCAAGCCCTGGCAGCTTGGCCTGCCAGACCCTTGGGCCCCTCGAGTGCTGGGGCTGTCCACAGGTATGCCCTGCCCTGGGCACCTGCTCGGTGTGCTCTGGCTTTGCCTCTCCAGCCGCACTAATGGCCTCCTGCACCCCAAGACCTGTGGGTCTCTGCTGAGCCAGCGCCACCACCTTGGGTGAGGTGAGGAATGGGCAGCGGAGAAAGCAAGTGCTTTGCACCCGTGAGAGGGTGTTTCTGTCTAAACTTTCAGTATCTGGAGCTGTACTGACACACAGCCCTAGTGCAAACACACAGAGCTGTAACCTGCACACCATGAAACTCCAAAAAAAATGTAAGTGGATTCTGGGACCTGGCTGCACAGCACAGGAGCAGGTTTCTGGCCACCACCAACAAAAAATTTGGGTTCGTTTTTGTGCCAACAAAGCTTCCATTTTAATTCAGAGCACTCTCTCATCTCTCTGCCTTCCCGCTCTAAACCAAACCTGCTTTCTACCTGCTGTAGACTCACTGCCAGGGAAGCAAATTAAAACCCCATTTTTCTTGCACTGTCGCAAGGGCCTGTCCTGGGGCAGCTGCATGTGTGGAATTTTCCAGGCGGCTGTGATAAGCAGCCCGTGTGTGCAGAAGAATAAACATTCTGCCATTTAGATGGGCCTAGAACTGCCCCGGATTATTTCCGCAGCACCTGTACAGGCCCTTACCCAAAGCCTCTGGCTGCCTCCAAGCGAAACAGGGCATTCAATGCTATCAAGACAACCAAATGCCGAGCGGAGCATTTAGAAAGTGTCAGCAAACAATGCTGGAGTTGTTGGGATATTTCAAAGTGTCTCCAGCAGCTGTGGCTGCCTGAAGTGCACAAAAGACAATAGTAATTAATTCACAGTGCTCCACACCACTGATATAACGCACACAAGCTGGAGAAGCAGGGGCCTAAATGTCATGCCCCTGGCTTGTTTCCGGAGCCCAGGTAACAGATTTCCAGTTCCTTACCTTACACAGTGAGAAAAAAAAAGTGCAGTGATTTATGCAGTGACTGTGGCAGCAGATAACTCTGGTATGAGGGTTATTTTCTCTGGTCTATAAAAAAATGAATTTTTTCTGCTTCCATCCTATTGTTTTCTTGAATATATCTTAATTTTCAGGTTTAGTTTAATTATTTCTAATTGATTGTAAATTACATAAATCCCTCTTACATTAAATTAAAATTTTTCTGATTCCTCTTCTTAAAACCAACAGGAGTTTGTTGATGGGTGGTCGGAGAACCAGACTCTGATCATAAGATCCAACGTATATGTGTCAGAAAGGTGAAACCTGCTGTATTCAGCATTGGTGTAGCCTCACCTTGAGCACTGCACACAGTTCTGGGCCCCACAGTTTAAGAGGGACGTGAAGGGACCTGAATGTGTCCAGACAAGGACAACAAAGCTGGTGGAAGGCCTGAGGCATGTCTTGTGAGTTGCAGCTAAGGGCTTTGGGCTTGTCTAGTTTGGAGAGAAGGAAGGTCAGGGGTGAGTCCATTACTCCCTTACAGCTTCCTGAGGAGGGTACATGGAGAGGGAGCTGCTGAGCTCTTCTCCCTGGTGTCCAGGGACAGGATGTGTGGGAATGGTTCAGAGCTGCACCAGGGCAGGTTCAGACTGGATGTAAGGAAGCATTTCTTTACTGAGAGGGTGGTCAAACATTGGAACTGGTTCCTTAGATGGTTGATGCCACAGGCCTGCCAGTGTTTAAGAGGCATTTGGGCAATGTTCTCAAGTGCACCGTTTAACTTTTGGTCAGCCCTGAAGTGGTCGGGCAGTTGGACTATAGGCCCCTTCCAACTGATCTGTTCTATTCTATTCACATAGGAAAACACTGTTCCTCCCTCACACATACCTCTGCTGTAGCAAAAGATGCAGAAAAGGCATATGTGGAGGTCAGTCCCTTTTCTGGGCTTATATGTTTGTCGTATGAACTTCATGCACCCAGATGGGGTGTTGGGCAGTGAATACATATTCCTGAGTTAAACAGAAAAGGCGTGAAGTTGCTCCTGGGATCCCTGACTGCCACAAGCGCTGCATATTAATTCCCAGTATGAATTTTCAGATGGAACAAGAGAGGATACACTCAGGTTCCCCTTGCACCGCAGCCCCGTGACACCACACGTCACATGGTGGCCTGGCTGCTCAGCCCCTCTGTGTGCATGGGAACTGGGTTCTCACTGTGCATCCACCTGTCAGAGTTCCTCTGATCTGTGCCTGGGGTTTTCATGTGTCCCTGAAAAGCCTTTGAATGCCCTGGTAGTCTTGTTTCCCAGCCTTAAGCATTAAGCTGCATAAGGGAAGAAGTCTGTGTATGTTGCTATTCCTGCAGCCAGGCCTGTCATACTGGCTTCACCTCTGTCGCCTCCTGAAATCCTCTGTTGCCACTTTCCTGCAGCAGATGCCCCCTTCATGTCCTTCACAGCCTGCCCCACATCAAGAACTCTGTCCTCCATCACCTCCTTTTTGCCACACACCTGAGCCACCCAGTCACCCTGATTGCTCCTTTCTCAGCAGCCTTTGGTGCTTTCAGACTTATGCACTCCCCTTCACCTGGTGAGCATCTGGGTGTGGTGCCAGCTCCATGTCCCACAAGTGGTCCAAAAGAGGCAAGAAGAGCCCTGTGACTGAAGCCTACATTTCGCTCTGCACATATGCTGTCGTACAGGACTGAAGGGTAAGAGAAAGGTGTAGGGGGCACCATCCAGACACAGCTCACATCTATGAATTACAAGGAGGAAAAACCTAGGGGTGGTTGGGGATAGTTTCTAAACCCAGCCTCAATGATCTTCTTCAGCTGGCGCTGCAGCTCAGGTAATCCGTAAAGGCTGAAGCTGCGGCAGCCGCAGCAGCTTGGGGACTGCTCTGTGCGTGGGCATGAATGCAAAGGTCACCAGGAGCGCAGAGGCTGTGGCAGTCACGCACAGAGGCTGGCTGTGCCAGCCGAGCCGGGAACAGCTCGCAGCTCGCAGAGCCAAAGAGCCTGTGGAAAAAAGCCCCAAACAGCCCAAAGGCTTGAAGGGAGACAAATTTCTTACTTGCCACACTTCTTCTGCAATGCTAACAAATTATGCTAAAGAAACCCACCTCTTCTTCTACAAAAATTCACCCGACTTGCTCCTTTTCTTGAGAAATGTTTCTAAGTCCCAAATGAATGCAAACAGATGTGGGGATGTCAGAGGCTGTGAAAAGCTGGAGACTTTATGGGAAATGGGAGCCCCACAGAAACACACCCAAGACTGACTTTGAAACCTGATGACAGTAAGTCCAACCTGAACACCAAGAATGGTGTCAAGGGGATGACTTTCATGAAATGTCCACCCAGCTCACACGTTCCACTGTTCACAGTGCCCATATTACCTTCCCAAGGGCTGGCAGCCCGGATTCTCCCTGCCTGGCTGCCAAAACCTCCGCCGCCACTCCCAGGATGTAGCCTGACATTTTTGCTTTAGCATTCTATAATGCAATGACAATGTAATATTTAAGAGGAGCATGAAATTAAATGTGGTCTCAAACTAGGTCTCCCCAGAAGCGTTGCAGTAGGTGCATTATTCATTTTCATATTTAATTCATTCTAAAACTCCATTTGTGGATCCCATGATGTGTGCTGACATGGAGCAGCACAGAGTCAAGGTTTCTCACCACGAAACGTATGGGGACCCACACCACAGGATGGAGAGAGCTCAGAGAGACCTCTTTTACGTCTGGAGTGTCTTGAACATAACTACACAGGCACACGCCTGGGTTTCCACAGCTCACCAGCCTGGGCCTCTGATCCGGAGCTTAAGGTCTGGTTTAGTGTTCCTTGGGCTCATTTTTCAGAAGGGCTGCGAACCAAATTAAAGTCTTTGGGAGATGAGCTTTGAAATTGTATGTATTAGTCAGTGATGGATACTGGGAAAAATCAGGTATTTCTCAAATTGTGTCCTAAAAGTTTTTTAATTTTTCACTTTAATCTAGCTCAGCTTGCCATCAGTGATGGACATTGTTCCCACCAAAGAGAAGATGTTGCAAACAGAAGTTCACAGGCATTCCAAGGTGACAGAGATGAGCACCAGTGAGAATTAAAAAAATGAGGAAACAACCATCTATTCTTGTTAGTGGGATTTGAACAGCATGCAGTAACTGGGATGTAAATTCACATGTAGAAGAGTCAGGGGAAAACCAATCTTGCCTTGTTGCTCAGTAAGTTAGTACTGCACATTTCATACACTGAATGAGGCAATGGAAAAGGAAAAAGCAGAATATATGATCAGGTAATTAGCAGTATGCAAAGGAGACTTCCTAATCCTGGTCTTTCCTACCTTTGGCTGCTTCACTTTGCAGCCTTGGTGTTCTCTGAACGCAGGTTTGGATTATAAATTAGTATTTATATTGCAAGAATTTCCCCCGTAAAACAAGATTCACCAGTACAGGCAGAGCATCTGATCCAGCAAGCTTACAGTCTAAGAAGACTAGTACAGATGGAAAAATAACCTTAAATATATATGGTTGTGTCTGTATATATATATATATGCACACACATATACACAAAAATGCATTTATATATACCTATTTGTCACATATATACTGATTTAAATACTCAACAATTTTAATATATATGTAGATGTGTACAATATCTGCACTATATATATATAATATATTATATATAGGTAATATCTGCATTATATATATATAAATATATATATATGAGTATCGATCAGAGCACTGCCAGTCTCCAGCTGACTTGTAGCTTAGCTAACATTCAGTGGCTGGTTTTCCTGCTGGCATCGTAGCATCAGTGAGCAGAGAGACACATAACAAAGACAGGATCTTCCAGATTTCTTCAGGGGGGTGCTCCATGTGTAAGGTGAAGTGCAGTGTTATTGCAAAGATGTATATGAAAGGAATGGGTACATTTTCTCAAAGCTTCTAGGAAATTACCCATCTAATTAGGTTTGGCTGAGAATGTTTTGAAGAAGCATTTCAATAGGAAATTATTTTTAAATTTCTTCTATTTACTTGTCTTCTGCAGAAATTGTCTGTTTTGCTTATTCAGTTTTGAAGGAGGGAGAACAAAACCTGGGTTTTTTTAGCTTCTAATATGATTACTATGTGCATCACATGAAAACTAAGACTTAATATATGAGTTTTACAGAAGCAAACACTATTTCACTGTGAGGGTGACCAAGCACTGGCACAGGTTGCCCAGGAGGTTGTGGAGTCTCCATCCTTGAAGACATTCCAAAGCTGTCTGAAAACTGTCCTGGGCAACTGGCTCTAGGTGGCCCTGCTTGAGCAGGGGCGTTGGACCAGATGATCTCCAGAAGTCCTTTCCCACATCAACCACTCTGTGATTCTGCAATTCTGTCCATTTCAGCTAAATATCTAACTCTCATGATTGAGATTTCTTATTTATATCATGTCATTTACTCCCATCTGCAAATGGCACAAGTGGTACTCAGTAGTTCCCAGTCCTTTTTGAATCATTAAACCCTAAATGTTTTCCAGTAGAAAACCAGATTTGTCTACAGTGAAATGAAACACAATCATAGGAAGTTTAGCTTTCTAACTTATGGTTTACTGAATCTCCTGGGTCAGAGGACCCCAGCAGGGCTCCAAAGGCCCTAGCAATGTGATTGTTATCATTAATAACTATTTATTTTCTTAGAAGGGCTTTGAGCTCTATCAGGCACATTCAAATGGCTTGCAGTGAGTCATATTTATCATACGTGTGTGCACATGGCACTACTCCCATGCTTCAGGTCTGCATAGAGATGCCCTGTAAACAGCTGTGGGCTATTCTTGGGACACATGTAGTCATGTAGTTCCTTGTTAGTCTCGCACACAGCAACCCTTGTTTGTAACCTCCAGTGTGGTTTGGTTCTGGAGTTTCATTGATTCATTTTTGAAGCAAACAATTACCTATTTTAACCAAACTTACTAAAACCTACAGGAGGGTTTACGAAGGAACATCCCAGGAAACCCACAATAACACTCTTGCTTTCTCAAAATCCTGCTTGTGCTGTGCACAGACTAACAAGTCAAAGTGCCTGCAGTGGTGACTAATGCCTCCCTTGAAGAAAAAGACTGGTTTCGTCTGATCTGCTGTACTTAGCAAACCTGCCTTTCTTCATACTCACCACTGTAAATAAAGACTAATTTAACTGAAATCAGTGGTTATACCAGTGACAAACTGGAGTGTAATAAGATCTGATTCAAGCCCACAGGGGTGAATATACAGTTTGTTGACAACCACACATATCACAAGCCAATGCCTTGGTTTTCAAAAATGCTGTGAAGCCTTGAAAGTGTGTATTGCATCTGTACTGGCTGAAACCTGCTCTTTGAAATACCCCTTCTGATCCTGACCCAAAAGAGAACAGAAGAGAAAAATTCCCCTGTCCTCCTTATTCTGATACTGGTTAGCATTTCTCTGCATATTAATAGCTCTGAAAGTGCCCACCCTTCCTTCAGGACCTGCTGTGAATGGGTGAGTGGAGGGGTGAGTGAAAGAGGGATGACTTGTCAGTGGAGGAAACAGATGAATCTAGAAGGCGTCTCCTTCCAAACTATGAGGAGAAGACAGGGAGGGGGTGGCTGAAGGGAGGCAATCACTCAAATGCCACATGCTTCTGAGAGACTTTGTGAGTCCCTTTTTTTCATTCAACCTTCTTCCACAGCTGCATTCAGTTGCTCCAGCCTTCAAACAGACTTCCACGAGCACAGCTGTCAATCAGTGTTACAAATGGCCTAGCTCTCACTCTGCAGTTGTCTGCTGTCACACAGATTTTGTGTTAATCCTGTCTGCCTGCAACATATGGTTTGAAGTCCCATCTTGAGCACTTTGCCTTCAGTCTGAAGTTAAATCAAGGGGTTGGGTTTGGGGGTTTTTTATATTTCTGATATAATCTGCTTGAAACACATGTACTCAGGAAATTTCGACTCCTTTATATTCCTTGATAAATGCATTTCCCAAAAAAAAGCACCTGTGTATGTTGCAGTGTTTGCTAGAGGCACACTGGTAAATGGGTACTCTATGTCCTTTCAGTTGGCATTAAGGTTGTAATGAATCATTGATAAAGCTAATAACGTACTCAGTTTAATCTAATATTACAGCACAGTAGCTGCACCCAGTGCTTACAGCGCAGGAATATACAAAAGTAATTAATTTTACACTGCTGAAGCTAACTGCAGTTGAACCTCTCCAGGTTATAGAAGTCTGCTACAGCAAACGGTGAAAATGATCACCGTAGACTATGCAAGGGATGAGTTTGGAACAGCTGGGCCAGACCCAGTAGCACGTTAACAACAGAGGATATAATATGTCTCTGATGTATCCCAAGCAGCCCATAAATGAGCTGTCTGCACCTACACATGAAACGGAGCTACCTGGGAGCACATTTCAGACAGGCATTGCTGTTTCCCCAGTCTTTCATGGGGCAGGCTGGATGTTTACTTTATAAGCACTCACTTCATTTGCAAAGTAAGAGCAGATAATACAGGCCAAAAGTAATCATAGCCCTGAAGCCAGTCCCTTGTTGGTATGTGCCATAATAGCTCTTTGATGGAGTCACACAGTCATGGGTCAGCTGTAGCTCTAATCCACTTGCTCCTTGAAATGGCAAACCAAGCATTGTCTTTTAAATGGACATCTTTTCCTTAAGTCAGAACATTGTACTCAATCTAATTATACATTTAAGTAGTATCCACAGTCAGACAACTCTTACCAGGTTATCTACCTAGGCAGAAAAATTTAATTGAACTCATTCCTCTGACAGCAGAAGCCAGAAGCAAATTTACCCCAAATATATGCTGGTCTGTGGATCATTACAGCCCAAGATGGTCAGAGAAGCACTGAGTGCTTCCTCAGTAGCAACAATGTTGTTCAGAAACTGTAGTGACAACTACGCCATTAGAAGTTGGGTAGGACAGGCGAGGACAGGACCAGAGGGGTCAGAACAGGACAGGGATGCACAACTGGCTTGAGCTTGTGAGGCTGTCAAGTTCAGTCTCCCACCACATAAAATTCTTTATATAAATGTTTCCAGCTTGGAGACTAGCATCTTGTTACCCATCTGGCAGGCTCTCGGGTTATCAAGGAAACATCAGCTCAAGCTCCCAGCCAGCCTCTGAGGAAAACCATCCTTTTCCTAACTAAATGCCCAGCATGTCACATCTCCAAAGAAAAATCAAACAGATGGATTTGAGCAAAGAGGAATTTATTTGGCAAGAGAGCTGAAGAGCAGAAAAAGCTCCCCAAAGACAAGCAGTCATCCTGCAGCCCCATATGAGTAAGGGCTTGCTGCTTGGCGAAGCTTGCTACCTGTTAGGCCAGATGACCATTACCTCCGACTGCATAGATCAGGCTCAGCAGAGATGTCCTCCTCAGTCCCCTGCAAACTGCTCTGTTTTGACTGCAGCCATTCTGTAACAGTTTGTGGTGTAAAGGGAGAGCAGTGAGTCCCCTGCCTGGGAGAAAGGCTTGATAAATAGTTTCTCACTTTCACACCTTGTCCATCATTTCTTTACCTCAAGATGAGAATTTACAACAGCAGGTAGTTACTGCTCATCCTATTCACATGGGGTTAGTTTGCCCTCTGCTATCACAACAAAAGGATGTACTTCACATTAGGTTATGACATGGTGTTATGGTTTAACCCCAGCCAGTAACTAAGCCTCACACATAACAACAAGAATGAATATATATAATACTAAATATAATATATATTATATATTATATAAATATATAAAAATATTATACATATAAGTGATGCATAAATGCAATTGCTCACCACATTTGGAAAAGAAACTCCCAATGCTCAGCCTGTTTCCAAGCAGCGATCCCACCTTCCAACTAGCTTCCCCAGTTATACATGAAGCATGATGTTCTATGGTGGGTAATATCTCTTTGGCCAGCCTGGATCAGCTGTCCTGGCTGTGCTCTCACAGCTTCTTCTGCACCTGTAGGGTGTGAGAAATCAAAAAAATCCTTGCTAGGTATAGACACTACAACTACCTAGCAACAAGTGTGTTATCAACATTATTCTCACTCTAAATCCAGAATTATACCAGCTACTAGAAAGCAAATTACCTCTATCATCTCAGCCAAAAAAGGGACACATGGCTACCCTTTTTCCTCAGGCTATAAGTACTACATCAAGTACTATATCATGGTGACATAGAGCTGAGCATCAGGTCCTAGCAAAGTCAACAGACCCCAAAAACATCTACCAAGCCCCTGTGTCATGTTTAGTAGTAACACTAAGGAAGCAGGAGACCTTAGTGGAAAAAATAGTCAAAAGACAGATATAAAACATTAACAGAGATGGAACACCACCAAGAAACAAGAGCACTGTAGCCAACTGAAATAACATTGAACATTGGAAAAATGATATTAATCTAGGAGATAGCCCGTCAGAGCTGAACAACAGGGCTTCAGCATAGTCTCCCCTGTTTTTGCCACCTCTTGGTTAGAGCTTTAAAGCTAATCTACTTTGTTGTATTTATTTTACAAACCTTGTCCAGCTGGGCCATGGATGAGTTTTACAGAGTAAGTTCACTGCGTTGGTCAACAACAGGGTGAGTTCTGCCAAAAACACAACTCTGCTCGCGGTATGTTGAGTTTTGTAGAGATAGTAACTTTGGACTGTTATTTTTAGCATTTTGCTGGGAAGCCTTTATCACCAGGACCACTTGTTTAAACAGAAAAGATTCTTATAACCACCCATAGTGGCTTTTTACCAGGGAAAGTTTCTAGGGTCACCATTTTGTCTCTAAATTTGCCATAAATTCCCACCAGCTACTTTCATCTCTCTTTAGAGATCTATAACGATAACAACAATAATAATAGATCATAAACAATTATGAAAAGTTCTAGCCAACTCACTTCAGAAAGATAGGACCTGCTTTGACTGTTTTCCCCCACTGTCCACAATTCCCTGCATCAGTTGACTGTTGTTGAAGTCTTTTCTGTTCGTGCGCTCATTTTCTTGACCTTTGTCCTGGCTTTCTTCAGCTTCTCTTTAGCTTTGTGTGGAGGAGATTAAAAGAGAAAAAAGAATAATGAAGAAAAAAGACCCAATTGCTAGAGATGATTTTTCTTCTTGGTGAGAATGTCTGTCTCTTCAGAGAGACCAATTAACATTCTCATCATCTCTCCGGACCTAATCTAAATATGAATAAAATATCAAACCCTTCCTAAAATTGTTCTTTGTTCTTCTTACTGCACTGAAATTAACTTTTTGACATGATGCCAGGCAGAACGTCAATGCAAAATGCACAATTCCTTCCCCTGCACATTTGCATGCCAAAATGCCGCTCCATGTGTCACTGGGCACTGCTACTGTAACAATGGACACCCAGACTTCCCCCCCAAAATCCTGACAGTCTTGTGCAACAATTCAGAACTGTCCCCAAAGTCTGAAAATTTTTAGGTGTCTGGATTATGACATATCATCTATGAACATACAGAAGACTCTTTCTTTGGTCTAACCACACCTTTTTATTGGCTTAAGGAAAGGAGCTTGAGGTAAGCAACGAGTATCTCATAGAAGGATGAAGAAAATCTTATATACGGGAACACTTGCAAGGTTTTTGCTCATTTCTGGCTAATTATGGTCATTTCCACATGTAATTACCCAAATTGCTCTTGCAATCAATGTAATTGTGCTAAGTTGTTTAAAAATCAGCCTCATTAGATTTTGCCTGGTAAAAATGTACTGTTTTTCAAAACGTAAATTTTGATCTTATGTGAGCTGCCAACAGGCCTTTAAAAGTAAATAGGTTTTCTTTTGTCTGCCTCCCCCCTTTTTTGTGTGCCAGTGTGTGTTCTTTTACATTCATTACAGCTTAACTGTAGTCAGAAAATTGTCTATAACTTCCTGTAAAAAGCCGTTATGTGTGTCTGCAAGTTATTGTACGGCTCTCTTTCATTTTCAGAACTGTAAAGTCTCCAGTCTTTATGGTTGTGGAATTAAAAGAATATTTCAAAATGCAAATATTGAGTGTTTAGGTAATTCTACCCCAAGTCTGCGGTGGCTGGAATAATGAATAGTCAGTCACACGATAAACTGAGCTGTTCACCGACTCCTGCTGCAACCACGCAACCGTGTTTTGGAGGAAGGGAGCAATCTGCCAGAAGCATGCTCCCTCTCAGCAGTTTTGATTGCACTCTTCTTCTTTTGATTGTGTTTGCTGCCTCTCCCTGTCTGACCCCACCGTCTATGCCTGACCAACCACCTTGCTGCTTGCATTTCCTTTCCTAAAAGTTCCTTCTCTCTATGCAGTCGTTTACAAGGAGAAGCTATAATTGCAGTAGGGTGCCCTACGTGTCCTTGACTGCAGCCAGCACTGTTTCATAGGACCTGCTCACACTGCTAGCAAGTGTTTGGGCTCACATCATAAGCATCTGCTGCTCAGAACTAGTGAGGAGTGTTGTGTGTTGTGAGGAAGACAATGGCGCTGGGGTCAGAGGGAGGAGCAGTGCTGTGGAGTTGCCTGAGATGATGCTGAGGCTGCCCACAGCTCTGCTCCAGCGGTTCACCAGAAAGATATTGCCCCTTCAGTTGTACATTTAACCTCACTGGCTGGGAAAGCCAGCTCTGTATCAGCTCAGCAACCCTGGGTTATGCTGGGAGGTGATAATTGTCTAAAGGGTAGCAGTAAGTGCCATGCTGAGTGTGAACATCCACTGATAGGTTTCTGCAATCCGCTGTCTGAAGGATACTTTTTCACATCATGTTTTCTTTTGGGATAAAAGCGATTTGCGCACCAGTAGTAGGTACTTGAGTCTCTCCTCTGTTTTATTTTAGCTAAAATAAATCTCTTGTAACCCTAAGGACATGCCAGGGTTAGGATTTGTTCTAGAGAGGAAGGCGCAAAACAGGAAAGGAAGACAGAATTTCATTACATAGAACCCTGAATTTGGTGTGGGGCACAGACTGAGGAGCATGAAAGGGGCTGTAGCATGAAAGGGGCTCTCCCCGACTTCAGTACTTGGAGATGAGTGGGGTGTCAGGAGGCTGAACCCCAGGGGCAGCCCCTCGGTGGGCTGTGTGTGGAGCCTGCTGAGCTCCTTGGCTCTCCAGCCTGCTGTGCAGTCCCATGGGTGCAAGGGCAGGATGTGACCCACATCTTCTGGAAAAAAGTAAGTGACAAGCCCAAGCACAGCTACAACTGATTTTTCTCTTATCTGAAGATCTTTTGCTTTCCATGCCTCCCTTTGATTGTAACAGAGGTTATGTTGGAGTCATCTGTAACAGCTGCATTGTAAAATACCTCAGTCATGTGGTTTTAAGCAAGCCGGTAAAAAACCCCAGTTCTTTAAATAAGGATACATGTATTCTTGTGGCACTTCCATACAATTGCAATTTTCAAGGGAGCCAAATGCTCATTACTACACAGGCTGTTCTTTAGAGGCCAAACCTGACCTTTAGTCAGAGGCAATTCCCATTTGGCTAGGCTTATCCACACAGCCTACAGTTTTCTTTGAATACAGCAATGACAGAGAAAATTTTAAACTAGATTGGAGAAGTAATTAGATTAAGAGTATGACATGGGCAAAGGAATGGCCCTACCTCAGGAGTGAAGGATCTTATGCTATGTGTAGCTTCCAGAGATCTAGATGTAAAGGAGAAGTGCTGTCTAAAGGTGTATTGCGACTGCGGGGAGGAAGATGAGGGTAAAGAATGGCCCCAAAGAGGTTAATTGAACTAGTACATAAAAGACCAAATGTCCAGCTTTTTCATATGGTAGGTCACAGGCAAACAAAAAGAAACCTGTCTTGCAAACTCTGTCTCCCCTGCCTTCAGGCTTGTGGAGATAATCTCTTGCCCAGTACATATTGACTTAGTACCCCTGGGACAGACATATTCACTATTTCTGTGGAACACCATATTCCCCCTGCTTTTATTAGAAGCTAGCAGCTGGAAAAGATGAGGAATGAGCAGCATGTGACCAGACGACTCTGTGGGGACCACCAGGCAGCTCTCCATAGATCGCAGTTGGAATTTCTGGGCAGATTGAAAAGCACTGGTCTCACTCTCGCTCTGTGCACCGACACTGAGACACTATCTTTAGTTATGCCAGGAGGAAGGAGATTTAGCAGAGTATTATATGGGTTATGTTTTTTTCTGATTTTTTTCTAATTAACCTAAAGGCAGGTGCAAGCAACAGGAGAATGAAAGCTCAGAGCATGCAGTTTTTACAAAGCTGTACTGATATCTTGGCCTGTTGGATAAGGCAGTAGTAAGCATGATTCTTCATTTGATAAACAAGGAGGGACAGCAAAAACCTGCAAAACACTGAGGGAAAATAACCTCACTGAATTGAAAGGGACATAAGAGTTTGGGAACTGACTGAGCTGCAGAGAACTGAGGGTGCATTGCAAGGTTGTGCTCAGTCAATCTCTGGCCAAGCCAGCTCTCCATATTTCCCAAGGGAAAGTAAATGCCATCAACACTCTCCTCCAAGCCTATTTGTACATAGGAAAGAAGGGAAATCTTTTCCACACAGCTGTTTTCAAACTGTCTTTCATTTACCTGGCTCTAGAGAATGGCACTAGGGTTAGATATATATTAAAGGATCAGTTCTATTTATTGATCAAAACATTGCCCATTGATACATTCTGATGTGAAGGGATCCTTGGGCAACAGGGATCAAAGAACTTCAAAATGTAAAATGCCCAGAAGGTACAACTAGGGGCTTTTCTTTAGCAAAAGGAGCACTAGTCATTCAGGATGCCCAAAAGTTTGCCTAACTCCTGTTAAAATGTTACAGAGGGTCTTCTTGTTGCCCTACTACTTCGTTCCACATGGGAATTTTGTGAATATTTCTCTGACAGCTGGTACAGAAGTACCTTACATTCTGCTAGTGTCCATTTCAGTTTCAGAAAACATAATATTTAGATATTATGGATTATTCTTCTTGCAATTAAAGTAGCTCAACAAGTTTAATTGCTCAACTTGTTTAAGCTCAACTGCATTTGCGGCTTAGAACTTCTCTGCTTCCTCCAAAACAAGGCATACTTGAATAAAGTTCCACTTGCCCTTAATTTCCCCTTTTCTATAGATAACAAACTATTTTCTCTAAGCATTTTGCTTAAATTTATTTCTCAATCGAATACAGTGTTTTGTCATCTTCTTCAGAACTCCGCAATACTACTGCGATGGCCAGGACTGACAGCCTCGTCGCTCTTGTGATGTATGTGTGTCTATGTGCAAAACAGAAGGCTAGATCTTGCAACAAAAATATATATTCAAATTACAGGTTTACTAGCATCATGCCTTCATACTGTGCTAAAATCATCTCCTGCAGTCTATATTCAGTGTTTCTATTTATGCATCCTGTATTTTGCTTAGCAGAAAGACAAAAAGAAAGCAGGCCACCATGGGCATAGCGTTTTGAGGATGTTAACACTCTTCTCTCTGGGCTCTCCCTAACGTATCAGTAGAGAGGGTGATGCTTGGTTTTAGCAATATGTTTAGAATTATTCTTTTCTGGCTTCTGTGCAAGGAACATGGGTATGGACTCAGAAATGTGATGATGCTCAGAAGCTGATGCTCCAGCTTAGCGTTCTGTCTCCTGTTTTTATATCCTTCACACCCTAGAAGCCTCAACTATAATCACAGGGAATCATGGAAACCCTCTTACTGCTGTTTTATTCACTGCTGAGCAGCCCTACCACTTCTCTCTGAGGCTGGCTTCAAGCTCCTCAACAGCTGCATAGGGAGAGCCAATGCCTGCGAGTTGTTTGGTCTGGGTGCCTGTGCCAGATGCATCCCACACATGCCAGCCCCTTCCCTCTCTCCAAGCAGGAGATACAAGTGGTTTTTTGGGAGTCCTACCTCCCTTAGGAAGCCTTATAGTTAGCCTGGATCCTTCAGGAAAGCAGGACTATGAAAAGGGTAAAAATGACAGTTCAGTAGGTTGTGAGGACCTATGATTTTGTACTTTCTATTCCTTCCAACCCTCCATTACTCCTCACACACGTTAATCCCACATGGGGCATGTTCATGGCCTTTTACTTAGCTGTAGTGTCCCTTGCACATCTCTGGTACTGCACAAGCACTAAATCAAGGTTTCATGTACAATAAAGAGGAATTAAAGCTCCAAACTGGCACAGCAAAAATGTCCTTGCAAAGAGCCCTCACTGCTTCCCTCCAGTTGCCTGTTGTGATCTGGCTGGCAGAATCCTCCAGCTGTGGAAAAATTGATTTAAGGGTCTTAGAAATGGGATAAGAGTTTATTTTCAAATTAAACTATGTAAGCTATCATCACTGACTAATTATAGCACTTTGCTTTTAAGTATGAGCATTTATTATACCAAATAATTCTGCAAGAATCACTATCTAGGTTTGTAGTAATGTTGTGGAGGAAGAAAGAAAGGAACATTTGATATCTTTTCTCATATTTAACTAATTTGAGGGCAGAATGAATTTTACCTAGCATTGACTGTTCAAGTGGTAAACATGAATCTAAGCTGTGCTTTCTCTGCATTGAGAGAAGAAAGACAGACACAGCCAGAAGGTGATTCATGCAGCTTCTTCATAGGCAATTATTTGACATGGGGCTACAGGATGTCATGGGAAAATGGCATGCCTCTGATATATGATAAAATGTTTACATTAGCCTATGACTTCAGTGTCAGAATATAAGCTGTTTAAGTATTTCCAGTCTTCAGAAGAGTATAGTACATCCTTTAGATCCTAACTGCAGGCACTCAGGCTCCAAATGTTTTGTCTCACCATGGTAAGTAAAAAAAAATATATTAAGAAAATCAGTCTTCATGCATTCCTATTGCCAGATGATAGGAATCCAATCTGTGAGCTGGAGATTTTTTCCTTTCTGGTCAAAAAAGCTAAAATAAGCATCCATCCCTCCATACTCTATACCTTTGTCAACTACCTTAAACTCACTTTTGGGGCAGAGAGGTGTTTCACAGGTGTAAATTGCAACCTTGTAAAATGCTAATGGTGCCACTGGATCCTAACTTCTAGCAGCACACAGAAAGAAGCTGCAAAATGGAAAGCAACTGCATCAGATCAGTAGGAAGTTGTAAGCAATGAAAGGATTCAATCCCAATAAATGTAAAGTCCTGCAGAAAAGAAAAACAAAAATACAGAGAGCAAATAGGGTATGGTAAAGAATCTAAGGAATTCATAAAAAATAAGTTTACTCTCATTGTGTCTTCCTTTCAGGCAGTGATGTTTTTTCATGTAACCAAGCACTACAGTTGTCACAAGGCAGGTGAGGAATCAGAAGCAGGAGTGTGTCATGGGATCTCTGCTGTCAAGCTGTAATTCAGTACTATGAAAAGGATTTAAGTTGATAGCATTGGAGTATCTGTCGTTATGACTAAGGTAATTACACCACTGAGCCCTGTCTCTAGCAGTGGGCAATATCAGAGGCTTCAGAGGGACTGCTCTACTATGAAGACTGAATGTGGGGGTGCAAATTCTTCCCTGGACTGTGGTGAGTAGACTGCATCCTTTGCTTATTGTTTTCTTCAGCTCTGCAGTTATGTGAATTTCTTATCAATCATAAACTCATCCAGCCTTTCGCAAACATCAACTAAGGATCTGGGTCTAATAATGAATTCCAACCATCAGTTACATCGGCTCCTGGGTTGCAGGGCCCAGGTCTGACAGCTAAATAGGTGGAAAACTGGGGTGACTTGAAGCTTAAAATGCACACTCCTGGCATTGCAGAAATACCTTCACATGAGCAGAGATGTGTGTTGCCAGTTGCTGTTCCAGGGAATAATTCTGTACCAAATCTCACAGATTTGCTTTGTTCTAACTCAGCGTGCCTTACTGAAGGACAGAACAATCAAGCAGCAATGGCAAGACCAGGATCTCAAGATCACAGCTGACTCAGTTACTGTCAGCATTAATGCTGCAACAACACAGAGCACTCACCAGCCTGGAAATGTTCTTTGCTGCGCTCTGTGGTTGCACAGCCAGCTGAACCCATTTAGTGCGAGCCCAGATGCATCTACATACCCTGCACAACAGATAAACCCCACAACGTCAGAGAGCCTGTTTGCTGAGCGGTGTGGCTGCCCTTTTGTTGCTTCAAATAGAAACCTGGACTATGTCAGCAGTTAAAATTTATCAAAACTTGAAACAAACAAAAAACCACCCCAAGCAACAAACCACAAAACACCACTGAACAAGTTTCAGTGCCAAGTGTCAGTTCTAACCTTTTAGGGATAAATGTGGTACAGGGACACCTTCCAGAAAGTGATGAGTAGCACTGAAGTTTCCAGAGGAGTCACTTCTGCAGTCTTGTGGTAGACTGCATCTGCAGTGAGTATAGGATTAGGAATGGTATCTGAAGGAGAAAATGATCTCCCAAAAGGCAGGTGAAACCCTAACCCTTCCTTCTAATCGGCCAGACTTTGTGACTCATTACCCTTGGGTGAGAGGAAATCTCTGTCCGTGTATCTTGGCCAGATTTGAGTGCAAGTGGTAGAAGGGGGCCAGAGTGAGTGAAATCTTAGGTGTCATGTGTTTAGCTGATCTAATGCAAAAATAGAAAGGAATCAAGGGGAAAGAAACCCTGTGAAGGCAAGCCAAGGAAAAAAAAAAAAAAAAAGGAAGCAACACCAAAACACACAGTCCCCTCCTGCAGAACTTGAAGCAGACTCAGTCCTCAGAGGAGGCAAACCCACTTTTGGGACAGTAGGCAAATTCTAGTATGAAGAAAAGAGGCTAATTCAAGACACCTGGTCCTAGAAATTAACAACTGTGGCCTAAAACATAGGTTGAATATAATTTAAATCAATTCACTTTTCTTTTTGAGCAGGACAGGCAAAGTCAGTACACCACCCAAGAGCTGTATCACCTCATGTGTAGCATGGCAGAGGTCAAGCCAAATAGAGGGTCAGCTCCTGGGGACCTTGTTGGACAGCAGGGAGAAGAAAATACATGACAGCATTTTCCTCGCTTTACCATCAATACAAGTACACACTGCATAATATATTTTTTCTAGTCCTATGGTTTTGAGCCTCATAGATGGAGACTGAATTGTACATGACTCTGTAACATGTGGTTCAGAAGATTATCCCATAGCTGATCCAGAAGGTTGTTAGCCTGGAAGCTGCTGTGTGCCTCCACTGCCTATTCTCAACCACACACAGCTGATCCTCTCCCAGATACCATCTAAGCTATTCCCAGTAATGTTCTGCCAACTATAGAGTTAAATGGTTAATGGATAGCAAAAAAGAAAATAATAAATAGACCTTCCCAATTAACCTGGTAGGATTCACTTCTTGTCTTCATGGGTCCAGAACCCCCCCTGTATAGACAGGAAGCTGAGACGTAAAATGCTTCAAGAATGCAGAGAGGAACTAGAAAGTAGACAGAAGCACTTCAAATTCCAAAGTCAATATCAGTAGGTTGGAAAAAAAAGGCATTTTACCCATGAAGTAAGTTGGTCTTTGGCAAACTAAAAGATGAAAGGACTCCCACAATGCTCCTGTGGCCTTCTCACCCCTACAAGCCCTCTCAGCATACAAGCTGACTGCTACGGAGCTAGAAGGAAGAAGGCTGTGGGATGTGCTCCCTTCCTCTCTCTCCAGGCCTGGAGCTCACAGGGGCTGACCTTGAAGTCTCAGCCCAAACACTTCATGGATTATCTGCCAGTTCAGTTTCATTCCTTGCACATGTAGGAGAAAAGATTCCTATCAAGGCTGAATTTCCAGCTGGTAACACTGCTGGAGATAGCTCTGTGTGCCACTGCTGTGATTTCCTTCATGTCCCCACTGGGGCATGTCTCCTGCAGATACCTGTACCCTCAGGGACAATGCTGCAACCTTGTGTATGGATGCAGGGGCTTGGCTCAACTCTGGAGACAGCTTCATGCAAGGAAGCAAGAGGTTCCTACGTCACTTCATCGGCCGTCTGGGAGGCATGTTCCTGGCTGGTGTGAGGAAGGAGAGACAACAGAGGAGACTTCTGGGACAGAGGTAAATGCCACAGTTCCTGCTTCATGAGGGTCATGCTGAGAGCAATCACAGTAACAGCAAACTTGCCAGAGATGTTGGCAGGCATGGACACAAGTGCAATGCTTGTGGCAAAACTGCCACCTTAGTGGTGGCCTCAGTGCATAGAGGAGACTGACTGTACATGCATGCAGAGTTTACCCGCTAATGCTGGGGAGGATCAGGCTGCCTCCCAGTGCCCTGCTTGTCTCCCCACCCTTGGACAGCATCTGGGATTGCAGGATGTTTTATTGCAAGTTAGACGATCTGGTAGAGCAGCTTCCCAAGCACATCAAGCAACTCTCCCCTACAAATGGCCAGTCTGCCCTGGTGAGACCAGGATGGATGACGCAGTCCTGGAAAGCTCTCCCTGTACAGAGGTTCTGTGTCCTACCACTGCTTGTCTCTTGGCTCTCACAGAGTTAGCCACTATATCAGAAACCACATGCCCTCTAATCAGCCACTCCTCATTGACCCCACCTCTGTCTTTTTCCTCCCACAACGTGACTGCACACACCAATGCTCCCATCCAAGCTCTGCTTGCATGAGCTTTTCTTGAAGTCAAGGATGGTCAAAGCCATATGGAGTCTCTGCATGAGGATGTGCTGGGACCCTGAGGGCACCCACAGCCATGACTGTCCTTGCCTGAGGACCCCATTTCAGCCTCGGGGGCTGTCAGCCCCTGCCCCAGCGACGCTGGGTCAGTCTCCAGCTCCCACAGTTCTGCCCTACCTGGCCATGGGCCTCACCAAGCTGGCTCAGGTCCCCACCTGGTCTCAGCCTGTCCCCAAGGATGTGCAGATGCGGGGCTGGAGCTGCCCTAGTGCTCTCCAGCTGCCTAGCTTAGGGCTGGGGTGGTGGAACAGGCCCTGGCTACCAGGCCCTACCTTGCCACCATGAGGAACCCCTGGCCTGTGCTACTTGCTAACAAGAGGGTTTTGTGGCCACAGGAGCAGAGGTTGTATGCTACAGGTCCAGCTGAGAAGGACACCTCTGTCACTGTCTTTGACAAGTGCTCATGCCGGACATACAACACCTGGCACAATAGCAAGTAACAGTGTGTGACAATGCATTGTGTGGTGTCATGCCCTCCTAGAATCTCCTCCTCATGCTGCCCAGGCTGGCAGTTGTCACCTTGGTTGCAAACACATGCTACCTTAAGGTCAGATGACCTCCTTGCAGTTGGCTTGCACCAGATGTTGTGAGGTGTTCCTGTGGAGAAACACTCTGCTTCTGCATACCCCATTTACACAGCAACAGAGGCTCTCTCTGGCCCCTTGTGATACATACAGAAGGCATATTTTTTTAAGTGCCCGTGAGTGCCTAGTGGTACTTCACTGTGGCATGAGGACATGCAGGGGAACTAGGCCACAAGGCCCGCCCTGACACTTTTGGAAGTCCTGTACCCTCAGCAGCAGGCTGTGGCCGTGGTGTGCATTGAAGTGGGACTGCCATGAGCACCAAGCACCTCCCTCAGCAACCTCTCCTTTTCCAGTTCATTTGTGAAGGAACCTGTAGATACCCTGCAGAGAAGTCACCCCAGGAAGGATTATGCAGTAATGGACCAACAGGTGAACTAGGGCTTTGAGGTGTAGTCAATGTGCCACCGTGAAAATATGGAGGTGCTATCTGTGACTAAAGGACAGCTAACTCTAAGCAGGTGTTAGCTCCTTGGGGAAGGGCAAGTCTAAATGTTCTCTGGCTCTGCCAAAGATGAAGCATACATGCTGTTGAAAGACCCTCTGACTGATGTGAGACCAACTATAGAAAAAGTATAGGCCTTTCCTGATCAGGGTTACTTCCACCATGACTTTAATCTTTCCACATCTAGTGATGTTGATGAAAATGTTATTTAGAAACCCTCAAGCACTTTTTACCTTTTGCAATTTTGCCCCCTACCCCACTGTTCTCACACTTGAAACAGCAAAAACATTCTTGCTCAAGCTTTCCAGAAACAATTTCACCTTTGGGCACAGACCAAGCACAAGACTTCTCAACCCAGAAAACCAGAAGTTTCAGGCTGTTCTGAGTAACAGAAGAGGAAAACCCAGGGGACAAGAATGGAAAGAGTGTTGTGCAACAGAAATGATAGTCTGCTGCTTTTTACAGCATAAATAACTCTTACTTGGTTTTAATTTCTTTTTCAAACAAATTGAAGCTACCTAAGGATACAGGCAGTGAGAGCAAGAGACCTTTAAAAAGGGCTAGCTCCAAGAAAATATGGGCATCTCATGTGCATCTTGCAGGTCCTCACCTTTAAGCACATGACTGTCTTCCTGAAAGTCTCCAGAGCTTAAATATTATGCCCAGAAGTGGAATTTTAGGTGCTGAAGAAATACTAAGTGCCTGAACAAGTCTTTTTCAGACTTCTTGAGCTTTAAAAGTTGAGTGACACCTGATAGGTGTTTAAGAGCAACCTTTTGGGTTCAGACACAGATTTCTCAATTTCTATTCTCTCTTTTGGGGACTGGAAATAAACCGATTTGATTTAAACAGATTTCTTTCCTGCAGTAGGCATGTTCTGGGGCCTGTAGTTCTAGGTATTTTACATTTTCTACTCTTGCCTTTTCTTTGTTGACTACAGAAACTGATTAAATCAGATGATGTAACTCTAAGATACAGGAGATGTCTGAAATGGCTATGGAAGCTTTAATCTTTAATGTTTTAAGACATGCCAATAATTTGGAAGGTTCTCAGTTTGCACATTGTTTACTGGTATCCTGCCACTTTGTAACTTCAAACAAGGAGGTTGCATCTACATCAGATAGCTCTGACATTTCCAAGGCATGTCATCATGGTATGCACCCCTATATGTAAATATCCTTTCCATTTATCTTCAGGCTAATGATGCTTTTTGAGAAAATCCTAATCTGAACTGATGAAAACCAATGCATGGCAAATAATCTTCACAAGAGTAGACAGAAGCCTGTCAGAATTCAACACCTATTCCTCTCAAGTGCAATTTGTATCTTAGCTATACTAATATATAATAGAATATTTATCATTTATATATTGATATGAATTAGCATTGCCTATTTTTGCATGCCCTAAAACAAATCTAAAGATATGTTTTGCTATCAATGGATACTGCAGATATTTTACTTCATCACAGGCTTTTATCCTTTCTTCTTTGGTTGCAAGTCAGAACTCATTTCCATATTATATTTTCTCCAGTGACAAAATTGATCTAGACAGTTCTCTTCCTTCCCTATGCCACTTGTTCTTGCTGCCACATCAATCTTCTGCTGTGCTTTTTGTGTAAATGCAGCCATCTGTGGGGCAACACTGTAAGACAGATCAGTAAAATCAGGGGTGCTAAAAATAAACTCTCCAGAAAAGAAAAAAAATTGGCAAGACAGTTGAGCTGGAAAATGTAGGAGGGTGGTGAATCCCCAAACAAAGGGTGTTTCTTCAGAAGAGGACAATGGAAAGGTCATGGACACAAATGTATGTAAAAAAGGGGAAAGGTTAAGGATGCCTCTTTTTCCCCTAAAAATGATGGACTGGAGACCAGATGATGGCAGAGGGTGCAGGAAATAGAAAATTATCTTAGAAAAAAAAAAAAAAAAGAATATAGCTTTGCCAATTTTATGTTGAAGATGGTGGTTAAATATTCAGATAAAAATTTCTAAGAGGCTCAGATGTGGGATCAGAGAGATGGAAACATTTACCCATCATATTTGATACTCTTCCAACATACATTTAAAGAAAAGACCATAAACACATGAAATTCTGGCCCAAGGCACTGGATTTTACAGTACCCTTTCATATGAGATAGCAGTGTTTCATAAGTGAATACTGAAACTATACTGAGGCCAGCAGTCCATACAAGCATAGATTATGAGAAGAATGTACCAAATTAAGGTAAGGTTGTCCATGTCATATGTCCTTTCCCCATTCCCTACCACTGATTTTTGCCTTTCCATGCATGTTGTGTGTGCTTATGTCTCCTTAGAAAATACCAGATGCTTTGCTTGGAGAGCAGTATTTTTTTATTCTGATATAATGCTTTGTACTTTTCTGCCAGCAGCTGAATTAAATACCCAGAATGTTTCAATCCTAGATGTTCTCCAGCAAGTGTTTTGGGAAGACAGGCTTGTTTGTTTTCATAAATCTTGTATGCTTCACAAAATGCAGTGTGCATGAGGTATTTCTTCTTTGTTAAAGGGTTTGGGCAGCCCTTACTTTTTTCCTCAATACCTCTTTGTCATCCTATTCTATAATAATAAGCAAGCAAGCAGGCAAACATATCTTGCCTACATACCACAACTAACCGCTGTCAGTTTCTGTGTACAGCTTGCGCAGAAGGGATTCTCTTTCCTCGCTGTGCTTTCTGTATTTTGCTAATTGACTGTTCTGAATGCTTCTGACGAAAAGCACCTATTTGGCTGCAGGCTCTCTGCTGCAGAGCTCTCTCTCAGGAGGGTGGCTGGCTGGAGGTTTGCTTTGTCCCTCATCAGCTTCAAGGAGAAATTATTTGACCACCACAGTGAACACTCAATCTCCCAGTGCAGAATTTTAAAATGCCTGGGCTCTGTTCCCCTCTTGTTCCCCAGCATTAGCCAAGAGACTTCAGAATATTTGGACTGATTTGTTGAGTCCCTCTGGACATTTAGAAAGTAATACATCACTGCATTGGTTTGCATTTCTTGTAGCTGTTCTTTGTTTTACTGGTGGTTGCACATTTGAGTTGGTAAAACGGTTTGCTGTTTATGTTCCAGTCAAAATTTGTTTGCCTATCCTATCATGCTAATATGTTTGTTTTCTTTCTCTCATTCATCTCCACCCCTGCCTTGCCTTTTTCTCCTTTCGTTTGATGAACTTCAGTTCTCTAATTCCATTTCTCTGTACCAAATCTCATGCATAAGAAAGTGGCCAAGACTTCACCCTGCAGTTATCAGTAAGATTTTTCTGCCTATCTTATCCAACTGAACACAACGGTGCTACTTACATCCTTAAGCAACATGTACCTGTTTGCAACCCTGGAGCCTATGTAACCCACCTAGCTACCAACTTTTACAGCAAAGAAGGAACTGCCATGGTTTGTACACAACATACAAAAATTCCAGCATAATCTCATTGCTGTTACCCTTATTTTCCACTTCCCCTCCCTGTTTGTTATCATTGCCTATTCTGTCATTCCAGATTAAGTATCTCACCATGGAGCGACTTGTATTCACTCTTAACTGGATGTACTGGATGTAGCCTTATTGACTCAAATGGAACTGTGCACGTACATAAAGGTAAGTGCATGTGCAAGCCTTTCACAGACTGTACATTGCAAATCCCACAGGAAAAGTCATTTTACAATATTTGCACATGTTAAATGCTTTTTTCCAGAGTAAGGGTTCATACCAGGGTTCATACCAGCTTAACGGAAGCGTCACTAGCCTATAAGCGCAGGATAAACTCCAGTTCCAGAGAATTCAGAGATGCCACGAGGCAGTATGAATGATTAACTAGAGAAAGGGGAAAAAAAAAAAGGCACACGATTTAAACCCGATGTAATATTAATGTACGCAAATAACTCTTAAAATATGCCGGAGGACAGGGGAGAGGGATTGGGACTGGGCCCACTGGCAGAGGCTGTGGGAGAAGGCCGCGGCAACCGCAGGGCTGCAGGCAGAGGGAATCCCGCGGAAGACGGCAGGAAGGTCGGTAAGGAAAGGAGACCAGAACCCGAGTGAGGGCTACGGGCGAGCTCGGCACCACGGGCGGGGGCAGCCCGGGCTTTTGGGCCCTGGCCGGCGGGCTGGGAGCTGGGGCCGGCTGCAGTTCACCACAGAGGGCAGGGTCACGCCGCGGGAGAAAAGTTGGGGGATTCTGGACAAATTCTGGAGGAGGTTCCGCTTCAGATGGCAAGAGGGGCGGAAAGAAGGCAGGTCTGTTGTTTTGCAGCACGGAATCAGTGCTTTGCCATTTCAGTGAGTGAATCAGCATTCACCGGCACGGCCCTATCGAAACGCCTCAGCAGCTCATTCCTCGCCGTGCGCTTTACACTTCAGCGGGTGCGAAGCCCACGGAACAGTAAATCATTACTCTGTGCTCCTGCCGCCGCGGCGGAGCCCCCGACCACCGGCTCAGCGAGCTGAGCGCCACCGGGGAGCGGACACCAGCCCCGCCCTGCCGCCGCCGAGCTCCCCAGGGCCAAGCTGGGCCCAGGATCGACAGAGAGCGGGGGGAGGACGAGGCGGCCCCGGCTCCCACCTCCCCGGCGGGGTGGGGGGCGGTGTCGCAGCGGGAGGACAGTTACTCTCTGAGGCGAGCGCGACGCGTGCAGCCCACCGGGCGCGCCCCGCCCCAACGGCCACCGGGGGAGGGCGAGGGGGCGGCGCCGCCGTGCGCGTGCGCCCAGCGCGTCGCGGAACCCATCCGCCCGGGCACCGCCCATCCAACGCGGGCAGAGCCAGCCCCGGCCTCTCTCCGCCGGCCTCTGCCCGCCCCGCCCCTAACGGCCCCGCCCCGCCCCTAACGGCCCCGCCCCAGCCGCGGCTGGGCCGCCCCCTCCGTTTCTCTCACACACACACACACGGAGACGCTTCCTGCGTGAGGCTGGGCCCGGGCGGGCGGAACGGCGCTGCTGCTTCTCGCCGACTCGCAGGTACTGGGGGTGGGCCGGCGGCGGGGCAGGGGGCGCGGAGCGGGACGGTGGTGGAGGGGAGCGTTCCCCGCCTCGGGCCTCTGCCGGCGGCCGGCAGCCGCCGCCCTGAGCGTGGCGGAGGGTGAGGGGTGGAGCGGAGGTTTGGAGCCGGAGCCGCCTCTGGGCGGGGGCCCGGGCTCGGGTGGGAGAGAGCCAGGGTGGGTTCCCGTTGCGGCCGGGGTAGCCGCGGCCCGGGGGGGGGTCCCGCGAGCCGGGGCGGGCGAGGGGGGGTGGGGGGAGAAGTCGGCTGCGTCCGCCGTAGCTCCTCACATTGCTGGAGGGTGAAGTCATCGTGCCCATTGTCTCCCCTCGGCTCCCCCCAGGCGGAGCGAGGGGCCCGTCCCACCACAAGCCCTGGTGGAGGAGAGGGGCACGGCCGGCCCGGGCCGCCTCCCGCCCGAGGGGCTGAAGTAGAGAGGGAGCCGCCGGCTGGGTTTCGCTTGGCCTCGGCGTGGCGGTTGGGGGTGTGCGGAGAGGAGCTGCCGCCCGCCCGGGTGGGCCGCGCCGCCGCGGGGGGCCCCTCCGGCGGGCGCCTCGCTCCCGCCGCCCAGCAGCGGCATCGGGCCGCCGCCGGGGCCCTGGCAACTTGAACTTGAACTTGCAGAGCGCCGGGAGAGCGGTGCACGCAACTCCCGGGCCTTCAGCGCAGTCTGGGGGGCAGCGTTTGTGCCCTCCCCCGAGAGTTTCCCCTTTACCTGCCTGTCCTCTCTTGTCCACCCCGGATCCGGTGAATCGGAGGGGCGGGGGGGGGGGGGGGGGGGTTCGAGCACCCCGGCTGTAAAGGCTCCGGGGGCACTGGTGCGATAGCCGAGCGTTTTCTTCGCTCAGGTTATTTTGGAGAGCTGGGACTTTTCCGCCTGGCATCGTGCTACACGCAGAGCAACTATTGCAGGCGTGTTTTGGAAGGGTCGGGGAAACCGTCTGAACTTAGCGTGCATGGAAGTGAGCTGGGAAGGTGATGGTTGGCAAAGGGGAGGTGCCCTTCTGCCTTTCCCCTCGTGCTCCAGTACTCTCTGACAGAAGGAAATGGAGCTTTGCCAAAGGGGTAGTAGTGGAGTAGAGTTATGGGGATATGCCAAAGGGACACTGGGAGAATGCAGTTATTGCTGAGCAGAGAAATCAAAATTTGAAGCCTTCGTGCCCTTGTGGTCGCTTGTTGGAAATGTGCCCGTGTTTTCCTGTGAGGGGCACGAGTCTTGTTTCTGCTAAAATACTGTAGTTGGCATCGGTACTGATTAGTGCTTTATCTCGATTGTCATCAAGGACAGCGTTACTTTCAAAAAGCAAAGGGCAATTTGGGAAATAGCTCTTGCAAGATTTAATTCTGTAGACAAAACTAATCATAAATTATTTTTTAGAAATTCGAATTTCCCTTCTAATTTTTCTAAAATTAATTTTTTTGTCAGCCAAAGAACCGTATTTCAGTATCTGTTGAAATGGGGTTTTTTTGTGAAGCTCACTGCAAAGGGTTTTCAGTTTAATATCCACATCAAACTGAAGTATAAATTCTGAATTGCCTAGCTAACAGAATTCACTCGTATTCTTAGAAATGGTGGCTGTGCAACATTACTTAACAGTTTCCAATGTCACTGTAAACATTTAAATGCTTGTACTTAAAGCTGTAAGAAAGCTGAGAAAGGGCCTTTTTTCTCCCCGCCTTCCCCCCCCCCCCCCCCCCCCCCCGCATGTGAACTAGGCCTATTTGGTCCAGTAAATGAAAATGAAAGTTTTATTTTACCATAACGGCAATAATGCTACTCCTAAAAATGAGTCCAGTAAAAAGCTAACATACGTGTAACTTTCTTACATGCTTATTTCTTTCAGTGTGCTAGAGTTTCAACTTTGTTTTGCACAATTCAGCATTTATAAATGCTGGACTCTTAACTGTTAGGTGTTTACCTTGTCAGCTATTTTTGAGTTTGAGGACAGCACATCATAATTTCTAAAAGAGGCAGTTGAAATGTGTGTATGTGGTTTTCTTCTCTCACCCTCTCCTTAAATCTACCTGACAAGTGACACATTTCTTACATAGAGCAATCATCAAATTTTGATTAATAATGCTAGCTGTGGCTCAGGAGGAAGCAAGGTACTTAACAGATGCATTTGTTTACTTTTGTAGTGTGTACAAATCCTGGTCTCCATTAGTAAATGAATCTTTAAAACCCCCTTAGGTATGGGACTCCCAGGTAGCATTAATGTATGCCTTAGGAAAACTTGGTTTATGTGACTGTTACCAACCCATGAACCTTTGAAATATTGTGGCAGTTGGATAGAGCCTTTTGTGATGGAAAACATGTATACTTTTAAAAATTTATTATTCATAGCATTTAGCCACTACTCCCCATGACAACAACTTCAGACAGTATTTGTTCAGTGGGTAGGTGATTCTTCCTAACCAGTCGGGCTTGGAGTGGGGTTTTTTTGTGTGTTTTTGTTGGGAGATGTGTGTGTGTGTATATTTTCTTTGGCCTTTCTGGTGCCTACTTAGTCTTCTTAAAATATTCTTCAGAAAGATTCCTCTTGCTCCACCATCACCCCTGCCTCCTTTCCAGGCAAACCAAGTAGGATGCCTGAGTCTTTTCACAGGACTTCTGAATCCTGATTTGCAAGTGCTGAGAAGGGTCTTTGAAGTGCAGCTCTGCTGTCCTGTGGCACTGTCCTCTGATGGCCTTTAGCCAAGCTTGCAGTCTCCATTATGGGGTCAGTTTACTCCGGCACATTGTCAGACATCCATAATTAGCTTTGTGATTTTTCTGAATTGTATGTAAACACCACATACCAACCTAGTAGAATAAATTTTAATACCTGACCAGAACAAGTGGATGGGGGCCTGTTTTGAGCTCTACTCTTCTTAGTGTGGTTTCTGGTTTGTAACCGAGTTGCGAGTCAGTCTGATTATTTCTTAGGGTCAGCAAATGCTCACTCAGGACATAAGACAAATATTCATTCTAACCCTGGTTTATCCATAAAGAAGTTGATTTCAGATCTTTCTTTTTTTTTTTATTTGTCTTAGCCTAAGTTTCCATTGTCCCTTCTGTGTTAACTGATGGAAGATGTGTAGCTGAACAAATCTGTGTACGTAACAGCCTCAAGAATACTGAGAATGGTGTGGGATCTTACATTGCTAAAAGCATCTGACTTGTACCTGGAGGTAGACTTCCACCAAGAAGGTAAAACATTACACTGAGTCTTAGAGAATTGGTTGGTTTTAGTAGTGTTGTAGGATACAACTTTTTTTGTTTCCCCATAGGAAGAATATGGACAGGGCTCTATCAGTATCTAGGAAACAGTTGTGGGGTGGGGTGTGTGTGGGGGACTGATGTTCCTGATTTTTCACAAGAGGAAACTTCCTTTTATTTCTGATGTTCTGAGATGGAAGTTTTATCCTGGATTTCATCTAATGTTAGTTCATCTCTAGTAGTTTGTCTCTTAATTCTTAAGTGAAATAATCTTTAGGGAAAAGTTGAAAACTTCTAAAAATATAGATCAGATTTCAGATATTTCATGCTCTGGTTTAACTTGGAAAGATACAAAAGTCCAAATCAACAATTGTGAGTTTTAACTAAAGAGTAGAATTCAGAGTAGAATTTCTGTCTTCCCTCGTAAGTGTTCACTTGAAGGTTACTTCAGAAGATTTCTTCAGGCACTTTTAAAATTTATTTTGTTTCTTAGTGCCTTGTGGTAAGTTATTACACTAAGTAGGTATTTGGTCTAATGCTGATAATAACAGGTTGACAGATTTTTTCCAAACTTCTGCAAACAAATGTTCACTTTACAATCCTAGATTTTCTTGTAAGGTAGTTTTAATTGATGGGAAGAGACTTTCTTCATTTGAGTCATAAGGTGGCTTTGTCTTCTTTCTTCAGTTACCTATCTATGCTTGTTTCATGTACGTTTTTGGCAGTTTTCAAGCACTGCAGAACTGTGTTTTACTTGGATTTTGATTGCTGGTTCCTCTCTGGCGTGGGTTGCTTGTTGTTTTTCTTCTATTTTTTCTTTTTTTCCCTCTTAGTGCAGGTACTGACTCAAAGATCCAAAACAAAGCAATGGATATCTAAAAAGAACTGTAAATGTTACGTGGGACTAGAATATTACAGAGCTCTACTAGAAACTTTCTTCCTGTTGTGAGCATGGCATACACCACAGCTTCAGAATAGGCTTTGAATTCTTCAAAGTAGAATTTGGAGGAGGAAGAAAGTCTCACAGTTGAGTTATGAGGTGTCATTTGTGATACTTTCTCATTAAGGCAAGTAAGGAAGGCCTCTTGTCTCTCTTGCTTCACTTTCATGGAAGTCGTGGCATACTTAGAAGAATTAACCTGGAGGTTTATCCATGGAATAAGAAAACGTAGGGGTGCTTTTTTTTTCTTTTTTTCCTTGCTTTGCAAAGTTTACTGCAGGCTTTCCACTCTTAAACTGTGAATTGAAGTCAGTCACCTGCTGGGTGACTATTGGTATCTTGTTGGACCGGTAGCCAGAACGCTGCAACTGCCATTTACAAGATGAAGGATGGGTTTCTAACAGGCACACTTGACATGTAGATGTACTGCACCAGTCTGGAAAGCTGATGTGAGAGTTGTGTTAACCTCAAGAAACTTAGCAAAGGAACCTGATGAAAAGAGCTTAAATAAAAGTTCCATATACACAGGTGTTTCCTTGAGCATTACAATTTCTCTTTAGAGGCCAGCATATCCCTTAATGATGCCTTCAGAAAGACAGTTGAAGGGTATCTTGCGAAAATAAATGTTAGTATCAGTTCAGTTCAGTGAAGTCGTTTGTTTTTGCTTCCGAAGTAGAGCACAACTTTGTTAATTCAAGTATCCTGTTATTGTTCAGCACAAACTGTCATTGTGGGACTGTGTCAGTTCTGTTCTGCTTCCATTTATAGTTGAGATAAATTGCTGTTAAACAAACATTTTTCCATAGGTCCTTTAGCTGTTCCCATAAGGCAGATTAGAGCTCTTATTCTGACTTGGAGCCCCTGGCCACCCCCTTCAGTTGCTCCATTTTGTGACTAGAGAACTGCTTCAGCAAGAAGACTTGAGTGGAGAAACTGTCTGCAGCAAGAATCATGTTGTTTTGTTCTCATTGGATCTTGCTGATGCTGCGTATTCTCAATGAATAAAAGTACCAGTTTTAAATTTCTCGGATTTGTCACATAAAATCAAAGTGCAGGCCACATCAAGTTAAGCTCTATTTTTGCCTGAATAGGCTTGGTCTATAAGACAGTTCCAGCTTTACTGGTTAATGCTTTGTTTAAGACTTACAGTGAAACAAATTGACCTGGAGTGTGTTTTCAAGAAATGGTTTGCAGGGAGTGCAAAGTGGTCCTGCACTTCAGGAGGCATTAAAGGTGGCATTAAAGATTGTAGTTGAGGCATAGGGATTTTACAGTGCTACCTGGCTAGTGTTTTGCTAGTGCCTTGGCTTTATGTTTTAATATTTATACAGAATAGCCTTGTTAACTGAGAGTTTTTAGGCAAGTAACAGTCTTGGCACCATAATGGTTGCTTTCCAGAGGAAAAGAGTATTGATAATACCATGCCTGAATGTGGCATTCATCCATTTCCTTTGGTTGAAGGTACGTGGTGCACAGAATTTACACACTATTTCAGTGAAACCGAGCAAGGGGAGGAGTGTTTTTATCAGATACTCTGCTAAACATTTACACCTTTTTTAGGAAATAAAAGGCTTTTGTTCTGTCTAAATTAGATAGTTGATAAGTTCTTTGGGCTTTTTATGAACTGAAAATCTGGGGCCATATGCTGAGCCCCTATTCAGTGTTGTAGCTGTTTCCAGTTTTAAGAGCTAATTGTGCCTTTCCAGTAAATGTTTAGCAAGTACTAAGATCTGTACAGGGAATGCATATAGTAAGTGAAGATGCTTACAGGAAGAGTTTGGTGCAACATACTGTTTGGCTTTTCTCCTTCCTATCAAAATGCTTTATGTAGGGAGCATTCAACTGTCCCACAAACATCTAATAGTAGAACATTTGGATGGGAATTAATAGTGGCTGTAGTGAGACCACCCAAGCAGCAAAGGGGAAACCTGCGGAGAAACACTTTCTCCTGGGCAGCCGTGGGCAAGTATCTTTCTTTAGGTCTGTGTTTCGTGTTTCTGTAATAAGCAGTGTTGAATGCAGAAATAAGGTGACTGTACAATGAAGGGTGTTCAAGGTTAAAGACTTTTCTTTAGAGTATGTACTGGAAAAATAACTTTTATGAAAGGCTTTGCCACTGTATATCCTGATGGAGATGCTCTGACTTTGTGTTCTTCTATCTTAAATATAAACAGAATGGAAACATTACTATTTTAATTTTTTTTTCTGAGTTGAAGACCTTGCTTCAGTTTCCTGAGAAAAGCAGTCACCTTCTCAGTTTCATTTTACCTGTGAAGCTGTATCTGATACTTACATTTTGATTGACTCTGCGTTTTCAAGAGAAGGAGTCAAGCTTTCCTTTATATGACACTGCTAAAAATACAGCTTGGGAGACCAGGAGCCCTTTTACTCAGGGTCAGAGATGGAGGTATCAAACTTCGAGGTCCTTTTTAAGTGAAGGGATCTTTAGGGCTTACAGCCTTTAAAGCCAGGCTCTTGCTTTCCTGAAATGTAAGATTTTGCAGTCTGTGCAAGTTTATCTTTGGGACAATATAGAGTCAAAACCTGCAGAGGTCTCGTGGTCACTATTTCTCTTAATTTCACACCACCAGGATTTTAAACCACCTCCACTTGAACGAAGGGATTTCTGTATTTAGTGACCAAAAGTGTTTTGCTCCTCAAGTTCCTACCGGACTATTTGCTTCCCTCCGCTTCCTTTCTTCACTTTTCTGTTCCTATTTGCTGTTGCCTGTCCACATCCCACTGACCCTCACACCCTCCCTATGTAGCAGTATGCTTTTGTTCAGACTCTGTGGTGGTGGTGCTTAGTTGCAGCAAAGTAGACTTCGTCTTCTGTGACCTGATACCGGGCAGAAACTCAGCCAGGGTAAGAATAGAAGAGAGCCCTGTAAACTCAACACAGGAGTCCCAAGTCTTTCCATTATTAACAATTAAAGATGATTCCAAGATGAATTAGGTAATGGATTAACTAACTAATGAAAAGAGAACAAGAATAAACAAAGAGAAAGATCCTGCCTTGCAAGAATTCAGATTATTAGGATTACGTGCAGCCTGCCTGTCTGGGAAAGGAAGAACAAGCTCCCTTGTTTTCAGTCTTAATTTAGTTAGTAGATAAGGTATATGATGTGCCAGATAAGTTTATCTTTGCTGTTGAATTGAAACTTTGCAAGGAGGTGTTATTTAGAAGGGAATGGGGTAAGAAATAGAAGCATCTTGTTAAGTCCTGCCCAGCAGATTCAGCTTTTCCTCTAAAAGAGTAAGCAGTGAAAATGGTTTCTTCCCACCTCCCACACCCTGCCTAATCAACATAATACTGTGGCTGGTTCTAGACCAAGTGCTGTTTTGAGTAAAATATGAAGACAGTGACAGGGTATTGTTTTCATTGTTGTTTTTTTTCTTTTCTGTTTTGTTTGAGGTGTGAGGTTCTGCTATATTTTTTAGTGCTATGTAATCATATCCTTTTTCTTACTTCAAAGGTCATATAGTATTACCTTTCCCTTTTAAGGGTAACAGATAATTTTGAAATCACAGTTTCAGCCTGAATTACCTCCCACAAGCTGTGGGGATCTTTAATCTGTATTCCTTTTAAAGCCATTACATAGAAAATGACATGTGGACAATTAATGTAAAGCCACAGTATGCTGCTTTGTGGGATGGATTCTCTTGAACCTTTTGTAAATTTGCTTTTGTTCATCTCTGGTGGTTAAAAGTAAAAATAATAATATCTTTTGATATGGTTGGTGTTTCTCCTGAAATGCATGGAAACACACCTCTAAGAGTAGGCAGAAAAATAGTTTTATTGTGCTAGAAGTCATTCAGTGAGAGAACAAATTAGAACTCAAAGGAGTTGGCAGTACAGTGAACACAAATGTAACGCTTTATGGAAAGCCTTGGTAGATTGATGCTTTTATCTGTAAAAAAGCAACATAAGTACTGAAGCTCTCTGTAAAATACAGTCCTTCTGAAGTTAGAACTACTTACCTGTAAAGTTCAGCATTCTGAAATGTGTTCTCTGTTTGTACACTATTACTGTAGACTAGTAACTGCATATGGATGGGTTTGGAGAGGAGGATAAAACCTTGATAGGGTGATTTGATTTGCTGTCATTATGAATGACTGTCAAGTCATCAAAGTAGTTGACTGGCGTATGACTTCAAATATTGTCTTAAAGTTATTACAAGCATATATTGAGTTAACTTCTGTAATGGGCATTCTGCAAAATGATGCAATTTTTAGGTGAATAATGGTTCCAGTTTTAATAGTGTGTGGAATGCAAAACCCTTTGTCTCTCCTGTTGTAAAGACAAGGAAGATGCCTTCAGGATGCTGGTAGTTTGCAAAACCCAGTGCATTCATTTCTGAGAAACAATGTAAAGGATTGCACATGTCAGTGAAGTGAAACTGATTCTGCCATTGCATGCACTTTATTTTAACTTTAAGGTTTCAGGGAAAATTCTCAAATGTTATATGCCAGAATTAACGTTGAAGACACAGCCATAGTTCGATCATCTTTTGTGCCTACTGTTACTAAATTATAGTCCTTAATTATTCAGCTGTGTTTTTCTGGTTTCTTTTTCTTCCATTGTCTACTGGGGAATCTCTCCAGGTTGGGCAGCAATAAACTTAATGTCTTGGACAACTGTTTCCTTTGAATAACTGGACATAGAATACAAATAAAGCAGAAAACTGAAAAGATTTTTTTTTCTTGGCTGATGAAGGCATCTGAATCCTGGCTGTGTAGTATCAGTTGTATTTCTTGGTTTAGGGGTGGGGAATGTGTACACAATTGGTACTGCAGGTATCTCTAAACATGATTTGCTGTCTAACATACCCAAGAACTTAATTTTGTTCAGGCTGTCTCAGATTAGGCACCTGAGGTTGTGGCAAATAAATCTACCCTTAATCATATGTTTTAATATTGTTTCTGTTAGTAGGGACAATAACCATGCTACTTCAGTGGAAGGAGTATGGTGTTTGACTATTTCAGCAATATTATACTAACATACCAGTGCTCTGTAATGGCCTATGAGGAGATCAGTTCCTGCTTTCTTTGTCGAATTATATACAGGTTTTGGTTTTTTTGTGGTCTTGGTTTTTTAGATGGGGGCATGATGAACAAGAACAAAATACGGACTGGTGACCTGTTAAGTGTGAACCTGGCAGAGATTCTACAGGGGGAAATGGACAAAAGCCGTGCAGTTAACCTCCATAATATATTTCAGCCCCACTTCCAAACTCCAGGGCTTAAATCTGTTTACTCAATGAAGTTATTTCTAGTGTAGTTTGAATACTCTTTCCTAACTGTTAAAAATAATTGCAATTGTATTGGCAGGTTTGGAAGCCACTCACTAGGCAGACTGCTGCTATTTGAGCTAGTGGTATCTAATAATACTGTCATGCTTTGTAGGGATCAGTCCTAGGCACTATGATCTGTGTGCTTATTCAGAGGGTTTTAATGTCTTTGGACTGTGGAGGATGAGCTCTAGAGGAAGGCATATTTTGACAGTACAAGCAGCTCATGCTGCTTTTTTATTTGTCACCAGCAATGTACCTTTTACTGTCCTTATAGTTGTGTTCTATGCAAATCCTGTTTACATTTAGTCATTGTGATTTTTGTTAGGAAGATCTCTTAGTTGGTATTCATGCCTTTTTCATTACCTAATCTGATGTTCTTTGTGTTCTGTGGTTTTGAGATGCTCCCTGTCCCTGTTCCCAGCTAACTACTCTTTGTAGGGTCTCTGTTATCTTTGCCCTGTGCTTGTTAGCTCTTCCCTCTAGTGTGAGCCACTGAATTTTCTCACCACACTGGGATTTCATGACACATACTGTCTTTATTACTTGTGCTAGTGTTCCCAGGTTACTTCCCTGAACAACTATTGGTGCCCTCACGCTGCAGTCCCTATTTTCTTAGATATTTTTTCTCTTTTTTTCCCTCCTCCGTCACTTTCTGATGGAGTCTCTGTTCAGACATCCTGTTCCTGTTTAGTGCAGACTTCAGTCACCCTTCAGGCAGCCACCACTTCTACTATTAGAATTACAGCATGGTTTGGGGTGAAAGCGACCTTTGCAGGGTATAGAGTCCAGCCCTTGATCCAAACCGGGGGTACTCCTGTGTCAGGTTGCTCAGAACTGTGTCCAAGTAAGTTCGGACTATGTGTTTCAGTCTGCTCTTCTTCCCCCCCGACCCCGCCATGAGTTTAATCCTGTTCTCTTCACATTTGGTTAGGGTGTCTTCTACATTGCTGTTACTTCAGTAGTGGGATCTTTGGAAGGGTAACTCAGTTTCCCAGCTTTGTTTGCTTGTACTCAGAGCCAGCATATTGTGCACCTGAAAGTGAAAGGAAGATTCTGTTGATTGCAGGCTCGATGAAGTGGAGGAAAGATTATAGTCGATAGAAGATAAATTTTTTTTTCTGACAATCGTGTATTTTCCCATTCCCCAAAACTTGGCAAGCATATTGATGTCCTTTGAAGGCTGGTTACATGTGCATCATAGACACACAGTTCAGAATTCAAATTCCAGCCTCAAAGTGTACCAGTGCTAAACCTTTCCAGAGAAAAATACTGCCAACTCTTGAATTAATTTTCTTTGGTAAGATAATTTTCTTCATTAAGTGTTGTGGGGTTTTGGGGTTGCTTGGGTTGGTTTTTATTGGTTATTGGTTTAAGTAGTTTAGTTGAAATAAGAGCAATGGAGATACATAACTTTTCAGTCAGTTTGCTTGGGAAGATTCCACACAGATTTGGAAACAGGATGTTACAGTGGGAAGTGTCAGGCAAGAATAGAGTCACTAGCCTTTCTTTTAAAAAGAAGTCATTGTCATTTGAAATAAATGACTTACTACATGAGGTGAGTCACAATGCATGTAATGTATTACTTTGGTTTCCGCTCCCAATAGCGTGCTTATATTTTTACGATTTGACTTAATCTGACTGCTTATATTCTCCTCCCCCATAACATCTGCTGTTTAACCGTGAGGTGCTATATCCATCCTTGCTTTAAGCCTGTTGCTGCCTTTTGTTGGATTGCTGTACTCTTTATGTGCTGCTTGTGTCTGCCCTGTAGAGTAAGGTCTGGTAGATGATTGCTTTTTGAGAGGTAGTTTGACAGAATAGTGTAGTAAGCTACTCTGGAGGCTTAGCTGCTCCTGTGAGGACGTTGTTAATTGAGCAAATAGCCAGGGTGGTTTAAAATGTTAAATGTATTAATGTCCTTTTTTTTGGAATTTACTAACCTACAGCCATCAAAATAATGAAATTAATGTCCTTGCTTCCGTTCAGATCTGGAGATTTAGGTTAAACGTGTCTTATAGGCAGTTTAAACTGAACATCTAATGTCACTCTGAAGAGGGCATGGTGGCCCTGCTCTGAGTATCTGCTACAGGGTAGGTTAACCCACAACAGACAGAGTATGGACAACTACTTGTACTAATTTAAACCTTATAAGCAATTTCGTAGGAGGCTTCATCTGTAAGATTCTCAAACTGTGTAGGGAAGCTGACTGAGCGTAGAGTCTCTATACCAGAGCCTCTGGCTCTGAACATTGGATTGTGTTCCCAGTAATATACTACATCTTCAAATGCAGGGAAATAACTTAGAATTTGTCTGCCATGTTTTTGAACACATCAGGTTGCTTTGCACATTGTTGGAGGAAGTTACATTAAAACATAAAAAACCTGCAAGCTGCCTGACTACACTTTAACAGAACTTTCGTAAATGTATGCTTTCTCTGCAGAAATACCTTTCTTAAAGTTGCATGTAGCTTAATTAGTCTTAAACAACTCAAAAGTACTACTGTAACTTAAATGGCAGCTGAGTTTTAAAGCAAAAAGTAAGTTTGAACTAAAACTGAGGGCATATTGAAAACAAATGGCATAGTATCTTCTGGAATTTGCAGCCTTGCTTAGTTTCTTTTCTTTCTTTTCCTTTTTTTTTTAAATTGTCATGTCCCTAGGTATTTTACCATTTAATTGTTGTGATGTTGAGAATTTCCTTCACATATTTACAACTTGAAGTGACATTCATGTTTCCTGGCACTAGGATCATTTAATTTAGTGCCTAGGGCCATGCAGAAGTGCTTGCTAGGATGGTGCAGTAATACCCCATGGTCGCTTTCCTTTTGTGAAGTAGCAAGACAAATGTTTAAGTATATGTTCTAGCAAGTAACTTAAGGAAATGTTTGATAGAAACTTAAATGACTTCAATGAAATGATATACCTGCTTCCTCTAATGTATTTGTGTAAGTATTTTCCTTGGAACTGTAGGAGGAAATAAATGGTTTCAAATAAACAGTGAAGCTCCTGACTTCAAAGAACTTCCTTCAAAAGTGAAATAATTTCATTTTCTCAAATGAATAAAATCAATTACACTTACCTTGTAACTTTTTTGGGGGGTTTTATCCCTGTGTATAAATCTACAGGGATTTTCATCTTGGATCTTCTTTAAAAAAAGAATTACTAGAACAGGACATCGTGAATTAGGTTACCTTAGGGATATGGTTTAGTGGCACACTTGGTCTTGATAGTGCTAGGTTAGTGGTTGGTCTTGATCTGGAGGGTCTCTTCCAACTTAAATGGTTCCGGGAATTTGTGTTGGAAAAGACTTATCAAATTTATTCTCCTGTGTGGTGTATCTTTATTATGTAAAAAAGCCAAACTCTGCTTGGAAATGTGCTCCCAGGATGAGAAGAGGCAATACAGCTAATTTTTTCTGCAGTGATGCTGCAAGGCAGAGTCTTTTCTTCTCCAATAACTCCTTACCTAAAGTATCCCCAAAATAGACTAGGTAGCATCTGTTCTCATGCTCTGCTTAACCAGGACATTACTTAAGGAATATAATTAAAACATAATAGTTTTTACTGGCAAAGGCTGCCTAATTAGGATGCCTGCAGATATTTGATCTTCAAATAAGTTTATATGTGCACACAGATCAAATGTTCAAAAGTGTTGGATATCATTTGTTTTCATTGTTCTTATTATAACTGCAATATTGAATGCTCCTGAAATTCTATCTTGTTTAGATTTCACTGGCAGTTAATTTCTTCTACAAATCTGAGCTGTAAGGGCTGCTTTCCCCCATCCTCTTAGGATGCTGAGTGTGTATCCTCTTGCTGTGTTTCTAAGTGTATGTTTAGCCTTTTCAAAAGCTTGTCGCTTTTTGTTTGACTTGGTCTGTTATCAAAACTTTGCATTAAAGCATGATTCTTGAATATTATGCTCTCTAATATTTACTAGAAAACTGAAATGCTTGTGTATGTTTATAAGGCCATAAAACTTCAACTTGAAGGTTCTATGTTTGGTTTAACACTCTTAACAAGCTTCTTCTAGATTTGAGGAGGCTTGCATTCCTCACCAAAAATTGTATACTAATAGTCTTTTTAAGAGTCAGAACTTCAAATTGCTGGAGTATTTGACATCCAAGGCATCATTTAAAAATCCTTCCCTCTTGCCAGTTGTGGTTGTAAAATAGTTTATAGGTAATTAATATATTTCAGAGGCATTTAAAATAATGAGAAAAAATAAAATTTAGTAGTAATAATTCTTGTGAATAATTCGGTTGCTATTATGATATTAGATATGTTTCTTTAATTCACTGATTTTGATAAAAAGTGTGGGCTGTTGCATGTAATCAGAGAGGAATATTGAAAAGCAGGGAGTAACCTCACCCTATGCTGTAAAGGAGAACAAAGGGAATTCACCTCTGAGCCAAAGTGTGGTACTAGTTGTAACTGTGCATTGCATGAACTGTCTAGTAATCTCAGTAATATGAAGAGTATCAGAATACTCCCGCTGTGTCTCATTTACCCCTTCACCTTGAGAAAAAAGTGAAAACAAATGCAAGTCCCTTCCCCAGTGCAGACTGGGAAAGGACAGAAGTTAAGTGTTTGACTGGGGGGACAATTTTATTTCTGAACTCTGCAGGTGGCTGTTGAGAATTTTGCAGCCTGGGAGTAAATCCCTGAAACAGACACTGTCAGTTGTAAGACATCCAGCATGCTCTGAGTGGATTTAGGCACAAGTTCAATAATGCTTCACAGAAAAAAAGATGTCAGCTATAAAACTTGCTGTTAAGACACAAACTGTACCTGGTCAGTATGCAGTTTTGTTTGTTCCCTTGTAGACTAGTTTTGATTTTGAAGGAAAAATGTTTTAGTCCAAAGTTGAAATTCAAATGATTACTCTGCTATCTACTTCAGGTTATAGTCTGGTTCTGCTCTTTTGTATGTGTAACTAGACAGCTGTCTTTAAAAGGTCCTGTGACATCCTCAGTCAAAATAATCTGGCTTTTGACTATCATTTTAATTTTTTGGTAGAAAGACATTTTCTTAAGTGGCTTCTCTTTTTTTTAATGGTTCTTTTTGCCCTTAAATTGAGACAGTTCAGAAGAAACTGCTCAAGGAAGCCAGTGTATTGCACTTAGAATGTAAATGCGGTATCAACAGCGTATCTGTAAAATGGAGGCCCAGAGTTGTTTGAAATAAAGCCTGTCATGTGGCAAAGCTGGAAAGAAAATGAAGGATTCACTGTAATTTGGCACTTCTGTTTATTTGGCATCCCTCCTGTCTTTTCTTACCTTGTCTAGTGTTACGTCAGTCAGTGCACTTGTATATGGATTGCTCAAATTCCATTTATTCATTATTATAGCGAGCTGAAAATGTGATGCATCAAGACAACTGTGGAGGAGACCTGTGATATGCCCCTAGTAAAGAAAGCTACACATTTTTTTTCCTTTTCTGAACAATCTGTAGTTAGTCTACTATCTATTAAAACGCTGATTTTTAGATCAGTTTGTCTGTTGAAGTTCCTGTCACTTTAAAAAAGAATGAATCTTATGTAAGACCAAAGAATTTCATGGTGTTTCTTCTCAAAGTTTATTATTTCAGTCTGATTCATTTCCTGTTTTTCTGCTAATGCACTGACAAAAGCAGAAACAAGTATTTTTCAACTGTTTGTTTGTAAATCTAGAAAATAGGTAATTTACTGTATTGCAAGTGACTATATGTAAGCTGTAAATGATGCAGAGATTTATACAGTAGTTGCCTCTGTCAGTCTCTGGTCATGCACTTGCTTCCTCAGCTAACCCTGCTGCTCCAAGGCTTCACATCTCTCTAGGTGGCAATTCTGCTCAGATATAAAAAGATGAGGGTAAGTTGGAACTTTTGATCTCACATTATAATGTGAGAACAAGAAGATACTCAGTAAGATTAGTAGCAAATTAAATGCTGATTTCAAAGGAGTAATTTTGAGCAGTGTTTCATTATGCTGTTGAGCTCATTACCACAGACTTTTTTTGGGATTCACAACATTGAGAGAGATTTGATATTTGTATGAATGGCAGTATAGAAAGTACAACTAGGACATAGGGCAGGGAGATAAACTTCCTTTCTGGATTTGAAAGCAGTCTGATGAGTTCATGTTTAGGACATGGACCCATTGGGAGATTTTCCTCCATCTGCACAGTGGAGTCTTAAATGCTCTGGAGACAGGATCTTGTACTTGTGAAATCCAGTTCTTAGGTTCTGGTGAAATTTGAGGGCAGTTGGGAACATCGATGATGACTCAAATGACAGCGTGTTTTTTCTCATGGCTAGTGATATCTTGTTACGGTTTCAATACAATCCTTGTAAGACTTAGGATGTTTGAGTAAAGTATAGGTTGGCCACTATTAAAGGTGTATCGAAAGACTAGGTCTTAGATAAAAACTAAACCTTGTCTGTTTCAAGCAAACGCCTGGAAAAAGATAAGCACTTCCAACAGGGTGTTTCTTTAATGACATTGTGGTTCATGCTGTAATTCACAAATTCATGAATTAGGAAGCTGTTTGAAGTTTGCAGTTACTTTCATAAAACATAATCAAATGAAGTAATTGCTTAAATGGCTTTTTAAATTAAATTTTGGGATTACAGTAGTCTAGTATTTCAATCCTTTTCAAACTCGTATTTCAGAATTAGTTTGAATGATAGTATAGCAGGCTTGGTCTTGTAAATGGTTCCTTCAATCACTTAAATTCTTTTGCTGGTGAGCTTTTCTACGTGTGGATTAAGTTTTATTAGGTGCTTAACTACAGAAAAATTAATCTAAAAGTATCAAGCTTTTTCTGTTACAGTTAGTACTGGAAATGTCATTAAGTTCTTGTCCACTTTTTTGACGAGTATTTGTCTTTCTTGTGGGTCCTTCAAAGATGAGAACGGCATATTCTTGAGTGGCATTAAATACCCCCAGGTTACCTTTACAGGCTGTGTATTTTGGTGAGTAAAGAAAAAATTAAGGGCTCTTCCATATGACTGACATCACTGAAGGAGGAAATTGTACTGTAAAATGAGCAGCGGATCTTTTTGTACTGGCACAGTCTGTGGCTGGGAGGAAAAAGCATGTTTTTTCTCCAGGTGGTGGTGGTATTTATAAATGTTTTTAAGGATAGCCACAGTGATGAGAGATTGGACTTGTGAGTACGGGCAAAAGAGTTGTGAAGTTACTGTAGCTTAATGCTTGGTAGCTCAGATGTAAGAGGCTGATGAATCATGCGATCCCAAGCTAAGATAAGACATGTTCTCCTCTGGCCTTTGTCAGGCTGTTCTGTGCATTGTCTGTGTGAGAATTTGGCAAGTCACGTTAACTGTCTGCCTCAAACTCCTGTCTGTAAAGCTGAGTGGTGTGTCCTTTCTCTTCATGCTTTGTTTTTAGAATTCACACTATATACAGAAAGACACACATGTGCTAAGTGGAAATGGTAGGTACTCATTTTGACCAGGGCCACTATCATCAAGTAAGCAACAAAGAATTCATCTTGTTAGGAGTATTGTGTGTCTGTATGTGGGTACAGTACTTGGAAGTGAATTAAGATTAATACATTTCACATTATGAAAACAGGCATTCAGGTTATTGATTATATTTCATTTAAGATCTTGGTGGTGTGGAACACTTCTCTTTTGTGGGTCAACTTGAATATTAAAACAAACAAAAAGCCCCACCAAATAACTGATTTGGAGAATGCAGTGTAAAGGTTTCTTATTGTTAATAAATGTAATCCTTTGCAGCTGCTCTGAGAAAGTTACAGCATCTGTGTTTTAGAGCAGAGGTTGGTTATCTTTTTTTATTTCTTAGAGAAGATTTGCTTGGTCTTTATTCTTTCCCTGGCTAAACAATGACACTTTTTCAGAAAATTATTTTGAGAATTTTCTTTTAAAGACTGGCTGGCACCCAATTTTCTAATTATTTCACATACAACCAGACTTTTTTAGACGCCGTAGTAATTGGTGAGATTCTTAAATTTGGTCTCCTAGCTGCCAGTTATCAAGGGACCCAGGTGAGAATGGGGAAGTGCTCTTGGTTCTCTGGCAGATTGAGAAGCTTGAGACAAAGTGGGAGATGCCTACCTCCAGTTCAGAGGAGGCATAGGAAAAGGTAGAGATGACTGAGGAGGGAGAAGGAAAAAGGATAAGTGTATGCCTTGAGGAAAAGTAGGAAGAAAAGATTACATGCTGGGATGAAGGAATTGAGGGTGGTGAAGGCTGAAACTACTGAAACCGCTGCTATTCAATGTCTTTTAGATCAAATCTCCTTTCTTTTTATGATAGCTTCCCATATTTCCCATTAATGTTCCCCTACTGCCATGCATGTGTTCTTGCAGCTCTCAAACTTGAGCATTTGCAAAAGAAAATGATGGAAGGAAAGACGGGACTGTTCACAGGTATTAACCTTAACCCCTGCTAAGTAACAGCCAACATCTGGGCCAGCACAGTGTCATGTGGGGTTCCTGTGGAGGGAGGGATGGGGAGGTTAAATGAAGCTTAGCCCTGGATAGCCCTCTAAGCTACTGCCCCATGTCTGCTGTTACAGGAGTGTGGATTTACTTGTTTCTTGTGTCTCTCCACTGAGATGTCCTCCACAACCCCTACTTGAAAAGCACTGCAGCAGTGTCCTTCTTTTCCCTTGCTTTCCTGAGAACAATGTGTCACATCCTCCCCCCACTTTCCCTCCTCTCAATAATTTGTATACCATGGTGTCATTGGTGAGGTGAAATTAGTGAACAAATAATATTGTATCAATGTGACAGTTGTAGAGACTTGTGACTTCCCTGGTAGCTTATCTTTCACTCCACCCATTTCGTATTTCTTCTGTCTGCTGCTTTTTCCTCTCCCCCCCGCTTGTGTCTCTGCAGCACAATCCTCTTTAGGATTGTGGTTCCAGAGGTGACTCTCCGACTGGACATTTGGAGGGCATGAAATAGAAAGGTTAGGGATTGTACTCAGGGAAAGCTGTAAAGTTTTAATATCTCAGGAGTTGTTTTTCACACAAACTCTCTTCCATTGAAAAGCCGCAATTGCAGCTGAAGCTGTTGTAACCTCTCTGATGGGGAAGTGTAGGCAGATATCAACTACTCCAGTTATATAAGTTCCAATTGAAACAAAGTGGTATCTTTTTAAATGTAGCTGTGATCTTCCCTGTATGTAACAACATCAGCCTGACCAGCAGTTACTTAACAAGGCTGTGCTGAGCATACATCTCAGTTTGAGTTAAAGCCTGCTAGTGTAAGTAAATAATGACAGTCTTGCAGTGCAAAGCGGAACAATTCCTTCTCGGACGCAGTGTTGTGACATGCAAGTTGACTTGCCAGATTGTTGCTCTAGTTTATTTGCATTTATTATTCATATTTTCTACCTGTTGTGATGTTAGAATCCTTTCCAAAGTGTCTTGGCTTTTCTGCTTGCTTAAATTCCACTGCATAGCTGTAATACAGCTGTGATAGGTACAAGGTGATGATTTTCTTCTGCTTGGTGACAATATTTTGATCTTCTAAGGAGGATTCTTTAATAATACAGGCTAACATTTTGCAGTAGAATACTTCTGTAGTTGCACACAACTTTAAAGGAATAAGGTTCCTTCCAATCCAGTATTTTACAGCTTTCAGTCCATAGAATGATTTGAGGATGAATGCTGAACAGTGGGACTGTGAATCAGAAAGGTCAGAAACAAGGACAGAAGGGGCCTTGTCATGAAAACTTTTCTTCATAATGGTGATTTTAAAAGATGTGAACAGGAAAAAGACTTGAGGAAAAAAGGAAAGAGAGAGCAGATAAAAGCTTCAGAATTATTTTCTGAATAAATTTAGGGGTTTATTTTTCTCTTTTAATGCAGTGTTGAATAGTTGGTTAGAGAATGGTCTACAAACTTTCCTTACTGAAAACAGAGTTAATAATACCAGAAATGAAAACTGGTTTTTTTGGCTTTTTTCAAAGTAAATGAATTTTCTGATTTGTATCATGGATTTGAAGCTTCTATGTAACTACTAAATCATTAAAAGGATCCTCTTTTAACTTACCAGTGCTAAAAAGATCTGAGTGAAACACCTCACTTCTAGACTACTAAAACTTTTTTGACATTTTATATGCCATATTTTGGGGGTTAATGTATTAAATTTCAAAAATCACTGAAAAACTTCATCCTTTCTTTGTACAATGGAAACAGATGTGCAAGTGAGGTTTTTACAGGGCACTTTCATTCTTTAATAACAGTGATCAGGCCAGCTTTATTCTCTATTTTGGCACTGTTACAGTGTATGATTCATTTTTGTCTCATGCTAGCTGCAGCAAGGAAACCACACGCATATTGCAGCATAACAAGGTTAGAGAAGTACATTTCAAATCGAATACAAAACAGTCATCAAGGATATTTATTGAGTCTGTGGCAGTCTTGTCCTGTGTTACAAGTCAGATTTGGGGAAAAATTAATCTCTCCCACAGATGTTTCACTTTTGCTGTAGGCAGTTCTGTGCCGCCTGAGGAGTGGAGCTGGTGCTAATGTTCCATTATTGAAACTTCAGGTTTGCAGTTTGTTTATCCTGGCCATTTCCTCCCCTCCACCCCCTCGAGAAAACATACTGCCTTTTTTGAATTTGTTTCAACAGCCAGAGGAAAAGTCTGGGTTGAGACCAGAGCCTAGGATTTATACCTCTGTAATGATCCTTGCAGCTGAAGGGAAGAGCTCTTGCTGTGATAGCTGTACCTTTCCAAAGAGCAGCTGGCAGAGTGTCCTGGCGTTTTGTATTGATCCGGTCTTGCTGTGAGATGGCAAACGCAAATACAGGTTTGTCCAGATCACAGTCCACGTGAGTTGGAATGGGATGTCCTAGCAAACTCCAGTTTGCTCCAGGTAATGTTTGATAGTGTCAGTAGGTTATCTAGAGGCCAACGTGGCCCTTTGTGAATATGAAACTTGAAGCTCTCTGGGGTTGGTTATCATTCAGATGTCAACATCATCACTGGTTTGTCTGGTTTCTCTGTCAGACGCTCGTTTTTCTCCCAGGAGCTGCTTTTTGTTGAGGAACAGAGTCATGTTGTCAGTGGCTGTGGAAGCTCAATGTCGTTATCCTTAAATGTTCGTGTGCAGGTTTGTAAAATCCACACTTTAAATCTTTCAGCTGGCGTGGTCCTCTGTGGGGGTTCTTCTGTTTCATGTGGCACTTGGTGCATGTCAGAAACTCTGACAGAAATGAGGAGGTTTTCATTCTGAAAGTATGGGGATAGCTGAGAGTGAGGCATGAAGATGGCTCACAGCCTCCTTTTGCAGTGGGGTGACTGAATGTCCTTTTCATACAGGCTGGATCGTGATTATGAGTGTGCTGCCTTGTCTGCGTGGGGCTTGACGACAGTGGGTACTACCTTTCTGAGTATAAATTCAGAATGTTCCTGCTCTTGGATTGGAGCAGGAGTGACCACTCATTGCTGTAAAAAGCTGAGTGAATGGAGCAGTCTCAGGAGTTAATTCCTGAGATCTTTTTAGTAGTATTGTACATTCCCTCAGCCAGTGTGAGGTATTCTGCCACTGTCACGGACACAGTGTCTGCAGGCAGTTTCAGGAATCCCTCAGTATTAAGTGATCTGCAAAGTATACAAACTGTTAGCTTTGGCTGCAGTTCCTGCTTTTAGAATAATTCAAATGGCTGTTTCTTACTGGAGGCATCTGTTTTGTTTTTGAAGATGGAAAAAGGACAGATGCACTGCTGTCTGCCCTTACTCTGTCTGGGTCAGGCTGTGTGGTCCAGAGGGACAAGGTGTGCTAGCTAGGGCTAGTGCTGTCTCCTGCAGAGCTGCTGTGACCTCATTGCCTAACTGGTTGCTTCAGCTGACCTCTTCAGCTCTTACCACCGCTGCTTTGTTCTCTTCCTGGCTCTGGGTGATACAGAGAATTTACCTGAAGCTTGCAAAATGAACCAGTCACACAGAGAGGCTAGGCCAGATGCGTCTGTAGTCAGGGACTGAAACATTGAGCTTGTCCTCCCCCTCTTCCTGCTCTTCATTTGTTTTCCGATTTGGGAATCCAACCTCTGAGTTACATTAAGTCTCTCCATTGTGCTATATAACTAGTTCCAAAGCATCTGTTGGCAAGAAAACTTTGACGTCAGCAACTTCAGGGTGAGGTTTTGCATCGTGTGCGTTCAGTGGCTCTGGTTGGTGTGGACAATGGCACCTTGGAATAGAAGCAGAGTTCGGGGCAGGGAGGTGGATGGAGGGGTGGATCATTGTGTATTGTTTTTGTAGCCTGCTGCTCAGTGTGTATCTTTCGTGGGTAGAAAATGTACTTGACAAACTATGTATAGTCTGATTTGTCTGTTACAGACATTTTGGATTGTTTTGTAAATACTTGTGCCTGACGCTCCTGGCTTGCAGGATGTTGCTTTTAGTTCTTTAAACTGGGACTGCAGTAAAAGTTACATGCTGGTGTTCCAAGTGAAGATATTTTTCAGAAGCAAACTATAGGTATTGCTGAAGGAGTTATTTTCCCCCAGTGTTAACACTAGGTTTAGTTAAGCAAAAAGAAAACAAATCAGTAATAATCTGCTGCAGTTCGAAATTCATAATGGTTAACTTGCATGTAGAAAGAAAGCTGGGACTTAAAAGACACTGAATTCATGGTCCGCCAGAGAAAGTGGTATTTTGTTTAAGATGAACAGAGGATTGACTTTTGTTACTGTTGATGAAGCAAATATCTTTGACTTCGAAATAAATATGCAAGCCTGTGTGTTAGATTCAGTTTAAGATCCTTCTTCCATCTAAGATTTATCTGGATGCAGACAGCTCTGGAGAGCTATATTTAAGGCCATCAGAGCAGAACTGTGGGTGTCACTGTGACAGGATTTGAAGACAAGCTGGAGTATTGCAGCTGATTTAAAAAATAAACAAGAAGCTTTTGTAGTGTTTAGAAATTATTTACTTGGCTATTTAAAGGGAAAAAGTCATCTCGATGTTTGAGGACTGTCTCAGGTTTAGGCTAACAAGTACTTCTTCCCTGAGGCAGCATCTTCTGTACTAATTCACTGTTGCTATGGTCTAGCGGGCTTTTAAATCTGATTTAAGGTGTTGGGATTTTTAAAAAAAGTTTTGCTAAAAAGGGTATAGTTGAAGGCATATACCAGTGTTACTATTTAAAACCACAAGTATGGTTTTACCTCAGAACCTGGAATAGCACAGGCTTGTTTGGAAACTATAATTAGAAAGTGTTTAGCTGTTCTAAATAATGGAGAAAACAAGCACAGTAGCTTTTCTAGGAATTGCATTATGCTTGTTCATTTTTTTTCTTTTATGCCTGTAATTGTTTGAAATGGATGATGTGTCACAGTCAGCAGCACAAAGGGGCTTAACTAATGATGCTTCCATAATTGTGTTGAGAGAGCTGATGATGCTGTGCGGAGCAAAAAAAAAAGTAGCATCCAACAAAGTGTATTTAAAGATGTGTTAGTGAGTTTGTATGTGTAAATGGGGGGGTGGAGGGAAGAAAGGCTTTGTAATCCCTCCTCAGAAGCATGAGGGCAGATCTGTATTTCAGAAATACTCCTGTGTGGAGTAATTAAACTTGGCACTGGAGATATAACTTTAATTGAAAACTCATGAAGTAAGTGGAATAATGCAAATACACTGTGACTTAGGCTTACTTTGCTCCTTTCTTGCAGCTGCCGGAGGAGTGTGTCACTAGTGCTGCTGTGGCACTCCTGGACTGGCAGGGGAAAGGCACACTGGGTCCCGTGTGGTTTTGTGTGACTTTGTCTTCTGCTGCTAAATGTATTAAGCACAGCAGGGAACCTTTGAGCGTGTGTGTGTTTGTTGTGAAGCATTCTGACGACTCAGATCGTCAAAGCATTGCCAAGGTTTCATCAGGAAATGTGTGACCTGGAGTGTCCCCTGACATGCAGGACTGTAAGGCTGCTGGCTAAGGCACAGTGGTTTGCAGGAGATACACAGACTTCCCTGTGTTGCTTCTTGCTTGGATCCTATTAATGATGTAATGACGACTAAAAGTCTCAGAAGAGTAAGTCTTTAAGGCCACGAGTGGGTTGTTTTTGCTCTGAGTTTTCTAGCTCTTTGAAATGAGACAGCTCTGCTTAGTCCCCAGTCTGTAACAGTTGCATTGCATTGCTGTCAGTGAAAAATGTTTGGAAAAACTTGCATCAACCTGGCTAAATCCTGCTGTGTGCTGACATCGCATATTTTTGGCATGGTGTATTATGTTATTGTAGGTAGAATAACTGTGCTGGCAGAATAACTCCTCCTGTTGGCACACACTGTATTTACAGCGTAGGTGCAGCATCAGATGTACTTTCAATGACAAGGGTTCGGCTTCTTCTTGCTTTGTGCTTTTTTAACTAGCATTTAACCTATTTACAATGCTAGTGGAGCCTGTCTGTGAAGGCTGCTAGATCATTCCTCTTTTCTTGCTATATCTATGCTGAATGGGTATCTCTTCAGCCTGATCTTTTTTTCATTTATTTATTTTCAGTGGGACTGGACCTAGTCCTTTCCACTAATTCTGTCCCCCCAAGAAGCATCAGTCAGACTGAACTTTTCACCCCATGTATTCATAAGCAAAGATGTGTTTGATGGCTAGTCAGTTACCTTCTTTTTTTCTGAGATTCTCCCTTCTGCCATTTCCTGATGCCAATGGTTTTTCTGGAGGCAGTATGTGTTTCCTGCCTGGAAGCTAGAAACAGTGTTCCTGGCAGGATGGAGTATTTTTGTTTCCCTGGCTAGACCTTTCCCTGTCTTTGTTTTTGTCTCTCTCCGTTGTTCATTCTTTTTTGGGTGTGTTTTTGTTGTGGAGAGGGTTTTTTGTTGGGTTTTGAGGTTTTTAAAAATCTTGGTCTGTATCTGAAACTGCATCAGTTTAGCTGGAATTAAACAAAACCCAGACCTGGTTATTTGACATACATCCATGCAGGATTTGTCAGTTAACATACTGACAGAATAAATCCATAGGCCAGGCAGCAGTGGAGTTGGGTGTGTTGCATCGATCTCACTTTTTCAGTGAACAGGAGCAGGTGGTAATGCTGGTGTAACTTTGTACCTGGCCTGAAGGCAGTTTCAGCATTAGCCTTAAGAGTTTAGAAAACCCTGCCACAGTTCCTGCCTTCATCCTGGATTTGCTGCTGCCAGAGTAGACTGGCTTGGGTTATTCATTTAGTCACCAAAGTTTTTCTGAAAGTTTTATATTGAATTATATTTACCAATTTTATTTTTTTTTTTCCCTGAAGAGACTTAGATCAAATGAGATCTATGCAGACTAGCTGGTTTGTTCTCAGGGGCTGAGATACTGTCGGTTGACAGTGGCTTAATTGCTGTGAGTTGTCACAGTGGCCTTCAGAAACTGTGACCAAGTTCTTGTCCCATCCCATGGTAAGGTAACAGAGCCTAACTTGATCTCACTGGAAGAATTCAAAACTTTTTAGCTACTTAATACTTTGGATAAAACCAATAAAGTAAACTCACTACTGTATTTCAGTTTTGTTAATAAAACTGGTAAGATGGCAGTGGAGGATTAAAAAGGAACCTATTCATAGTTTCCAGCACTTCTTATTTTGAAGGAAAAGCTATTTCAAGATGAGTGCAGGTTTTTTGTTTGGTGGGCTTTGGTTGGTGGTTTGTCTTGTGTTTTTTCTTCCCCTCCACCATCCTGAAGATAGAGATTAGTTATGCCAGAGAAGAAAACAAGCTGGAAGATGTGGCCAATCAGCTGGTTAATCATATCTTTCAGTGAGAGACAGAAACTCCTGGCTCTTGCTGAATTTAAAAATCAATAGGATCTGGGAACTGAGGTATCTTACCTCTTATATACCCCTGAAGCTGCTGTCTCTGGTATGCTGCTCAGATTCTCTCTGTGTGCTCCCTGGAACTCTTGCTCTTGCTTTCAGATCCTTATGCTACAATATCTGTCCCACTTTGTATCTTGCAAACTTTGATTTGATTGGGTTTTTTTATAACAGGGCAAACTTTAAAGCCTGCTTGAAAACAAAAGCTTGACAGGATTCACTGTGTAGTCGTTAGTATTTGATCAGGCAAAATTACAGACCAGAAATTACATCTGCGTATTCTGGAAATTTGTGAGTCTTGGTTATTTTCATTTTGGAGCAGTTTTTCTGTAGGAATGATCTCAGCATTTAGGAGTTTTGCAATGTTTTCCATTTGCAGGATTGGTGACACTGCAGGGAACAAAACTTTTTGATACTATTTTAATGGTTTGTTTAATCTGACTATTTTGCAGTTTAAAATTTAAAATAAAAAGTATCTGCAGGAAATTCTGAGACATTTAGCAGTAGTTTTAAAGAGTAAATTCAAAAGTGGGGAGTACTTGCTTTCAACTAAAGTAAACATCAAGCTAAAAAACTCTGAGAACTTGCTTTGGGATTGGTTTCCTATTGCAAGAAAATTTACTTTTGCATTTATGCTTTTGGTAAGACTGCATTAATGAAGTATCTGGATCTGTTCATGCCATACAGGCATTCTCAGAAGATAGGATTCAGAATTAAGCTCTTTAGTTATTTTATATTGACTGTTCTTACAGATGGTTTGGATTTCTAAAAGCAAAATTTGCAGTGTATTTTTACTTTAGGGACAGGAAAGGTTTAGAGTTTATGGGAATTTTTGTCTCAGGCAGGTCAAACAGTCATTTGTCAATCTTTTTAATTATTTGTTCATACAGGCTAATTTTCTTTCCAGATGCTGGTCAGAAAGAATGTTTTACTGAAAGTATTAATATAGTTAGATTAAAACTTTTTTTTGGTGTATAGGCAGATGTGAAGCTTTCTTAACCCTTTAATGTTGCTTCTACTTTCCAGACCTCTAGCTAATCAGATGTTTACATTATTTTAATGTCTATATGAAAATATACAATATTGAGAAGTGAAAATATATGTGCATCAGTGCACAAAGAATACATTCATTCCCATCACTTATGCAAGAAAAAAAGACTGTGCTAGTGTGAGGATTTTAGTAATGAAAGGATTGTGATGTTTTGTTTTTTCCTTCCTTTTCTTTCCCCTCAGTGTTTCCAAGACGTTGGCTTCTGCTGGCCAAGTTTGGTGCACGTTTGCTTACAGCAGCGCACCGCGGTGCGTGGCATAAGCTGTCGGCACAGCGAGCGAGTGCGTGGCTGAGCTGAGGCTGCTCTGCTCGCGCCGATAAGGGAAGATCGGTCCCGCTTGTCTTACTTGCAGCAGATGTAGTGCTGGAGATTCACAAGGAGAAAGGATTTCTCCACTGAGTTCTTAGCTTTGGTCAAGCGTTGCACTCAATATACCCAGATTTAATGCTGCTGGTTTGGAAAATTAATGTTTATAGAATTTAAGGAATGCTTGCCTGTGTGTGGTTTGTCAGCAGACGTATGGTGGGGGCCCTTCAGAAGGCCCCCATCCTAGCGGGGCTCTCCTCGCTCAGGAAAGCGCAGTGAAATCTTGTAGTGAACATTCAAATCGTAGAGGAATAGATGTTTCTCTTCTACGTGGTTTGGTTTGATTATGGTGTGTTTCTTTGGGGTTTGAAAGGATAGTGACAAAAAAACACCCAACCAGCCAGACTGAGGGGAGGCACTTTAAGTGCTCTCTCCTCACAGGCAGATGCAAGAGGAACAGTTTTGCTGGAGTTGGCAATCAGTTGTTTGGAGACTTTCAGAATGAGTTGAGCAGCCTGCAAGACTTCCTTTCCTAATAGCAGCTGTCATGGACACATGTTACAGGATGTATTGCATGTACATTTCTAAGGAAGAAGCATGACTTTGTTTTTTACTAAACTACTGAAGATTTTTCTAGCTGAGAGGATTGATTTGTCATGTGCTACATACCATTGTGAGTTTTCAAACAGAATTTGTATATCAGTTAACTTCTGGCAATACTGCAGTGTGTACTCTGCAAGCTTCTCTGTATTTTAAATACTGTTAATCTTTTGATTTTAATGCCCGGTCAGTCTGAGTGTCTCAGGCTTTCAGCCCAAGCAGGTTTGCTTTATTGTTCTACAATCAATATTGCTTTGTTCTGTAAGTGAAAATAGAATTTCCAGATAATTGACACAGGACTTTAAGGGAAAAAAATAGTGCATCACAATAAACTGAGACATGGTAACAGTGCAATGTGTAGGGGTTTTTAAGATACTAATATAATTTTGCCTCAGGTATTTTTCTCTTATTCTTGTGTAATAGCCAAAATACTGTGGAGTTACTATATAATTTACAATACAGAGTAATTTGAGAAGTTGATTAGAGAAAGCATAATTTTTCACTGCAAAGCATCTTTCAACAAACAATACAAATAGTCTTGTTTTAGTGAACATCCCAGTTGAAGTGCAGATGCACAGCTGAAAAGAAAGGTTTGCATGTGATGCTCTAACCATTTGTTTTCTCTTGGTATCTCGTAATAGAATTTTGTTTAATTTTCAGGCATTACATAGTGTCTCTAAATTGATCCTAATAGAAAAATTTCCTGAAGTAAACTGACTCTACTTTATAGAAATTCTTGTATAGGCCTTTTGCTCCTGGAAGATCCTTTGTTTCTGACATTGCACTGGTCTGATGGCCTACATGTGACAGGCTGGCTCATCCCAGAGGGGTTGACTTTCAGCTTAGGGATAAGGGCGCTATTGGTTATCACTTATCAGTTCCATGCTGATAAGGGCACATCCCAGTTCTTGTCAGCACCTTCACTGAGCCTTCTGCAAGCTCTAGTAGGATATTAATGAGTGAATGTTTGGTACAGTACTTTGCAAGGCAACCCAACTCCCAGTCTCTTAAGGTTTGTGCAAATTCACAAAGTGAAATTATTTCACTGAAGCTGCTCTACTCTTGTTTAAAGATTATATGTGAAGTTTGAGACTTGGCAGGTTTCTAAAGGTTTTGGAAAGCTTGCATTAGAGTTGTGGATTTGGGAGTCCTCTTTTTGAAATAAAGGTCTCTGCAGCTATCAGCAGTCCATTGTAAGCAGAAAGAGCCTAACTAAATTATCAAGTAATTTTCACTCTGAAAAGGATTTACTAGTAGAAGCAACTCTAGCAACTTTCATAAGGAATGGTCTTTGTGCTTTAGGAGAAATATTCACGTATGTGGCAGGACAGGAAAGATATCTTCCTGCAAAAGTTTCTGAAAGATAAAAGTTACTTTTTGCTTAAATTGATTTTGTAAAATGCAAACTACCATACTTGTGCCTTGTTTTGAAAGCTTTCAGATTAATCCAAATTGCACTAACCATTTAAATTCACCTTTTAGAAATCAAAATTAAGACACATCAAAAAAGCCCCCCCCAACTATCCTTGCAAGCTTCTAAACATTAAATGGAAAATATTACTATTATTTTTGTTTTGGAGATGAAATGCATTGAAGGAGTCACAAGTGCATTCTGATAATGTGTCAGTTGAGCATTTATCCTGTGCTTCGTTACATTAACCATTAATATAATTTATTTTCTAACTTACCATGAATAATGGTTCTCCCAGAAACTTTGTTGTTTTGACATAATTTCCATTTGTTTACTTCTACGTGGCAAAGCATTGGGTTTGCTTGTACCAAATTGTCTGTAAATTAAACCAAGAAACAGTCCTAGTATGCTCTGACACCGTTTGCACTGACATGACCATGGTGGGTTTTTTAATGGGACACAGTGCTGTAGAGGCACAAAACTGCCAAAATGAAGTTTTTTCAGACTGTTCCTGACTCTTAACTCTCAGGGATGCCATATTTTTAGTTGAACTTGAGGCATGTGTAGAGCAATTAGGGTTATATACTTCTAAATCATCAAGTAAAAGTGCTTGGTGTGTATGTCCCCCAGTTTTAGAACTATTGTGGAATGAAATGACATTTAAAGAATACCTGTTGAAATGAAACTTAATTGCTGTTTAAATGTCCTGTGCATTTGTATTTAATTTAGTAGCTTAAGCTTTTGCATGTTTTTGTCTTATTCACTACTCTTACTCCATAATGTAAGAACTGTAAACAAAAAGGAAAATGTTTTTGCTGCCTCTTTTAGATGTTTAGAGATACATCTGTGTTAAGGACATCATAACTTAGAAACTCCAGGATGCTATGTGATTGACAGGAGAGGCTCATTAGAAGAGGGAGGCAGAAATGTGTTTCAGATCTGTGATGCATTCAGTGTTGGTGGATGAACTTCAAGGGGTGGTCTGGTTGTTGGATTTTTTTCTTACAGCTGTCTTTAAGCTGGAGCAGCACATCTCAGAAAGCAGCTTCAGAGTATGGATGTTGGGAATTAGAGGTCAGAGCAAGAGTCAGTCAGTTGTAAGCACACTGAAGCCTATATCTTGATAACACAAAGTCTGTGTCTGGTTAAATTGCCACAAGGAACAAATGCCTAAAATGAAGAGTGTTCATTTGCCAACAGGAAAAGTCTAAATTTGCCATTTAAGCACCAATGACATGAGGGAATACTTAAGGGTTTTAGTGAGGATGTAGCTACATCTGTGTTTATGGTGGTTTGTCTGCTTTCCTACACAGATGCTTAAACCTGCCTTTGTTTGCAATGCCTATGAAGCTGCTTGTCCTTATAGCAGACTCACTTATTTGTTACTCCTGTACACCAGGATGAACATGTAGCGGAGGAGCAGGCAGCATGCTGAGCTCGTGCCGCTGGTGTGTTTGGAGGACAGTTAGAAGCACGAGGGAGTTGGTATCCCCCAGCAGCTGCCTTAGGGGAATAGGGCTCTACCAGTCAGTTCTTGCAAAATCAGTAGGGTTATACTCAGCTGCCTTTCGTGCATTTCCTACAGGTTTTTAAATTACAAGACAAGGAAAGGTTATGTCGTGGAGAGCCAGATTGGAGGATGCTTCTCACTCTAGTCACCTGAGTTGAAAACTTCTCCCTTTACAAGATGATTCTTATTTCCTTCCCCCTCCTTTATATGGTCAGCAATAGCATTTACTTAAAGCAGTATGGTCGAAAAGAATTCTAGAAGGAAGTGAACAGGATGTTACTTAGGTTTCCCCAGAAAACCGTTTAGGAAGCGTTATTGAAGGAACAGAGAGCAGCTAAGTCCTGAGCTTTATGGGAGTTGTCTGTAAATGTCATTTGAGCTTTTGGAAATCTTCAGCTGAGAAGGTGTGTTTGTGCTGTGGCAACTGGTGTTTTGTGGCAGTCTGTGGTGCAAGGGGAACGCAAAGCATGGCTGGAATTTGGATTTGTGGCGGGGCTTTAGTCCAGGCCGGAAGCCAGAAACATGGGGTTTCTGTAGTCAGTAAGTGCTTTTGAGGAAATGTTGAGGACAGTGGTGAGCTGAAGTTTGTAGGAGGTGTACTCTGTGTGTGGTTTTTCTGTCCCTTCGCTGTTGCCTGTGTTAGTTTCTTCTCAAAGTTGACAGAGTTTATACTGGTCAGTGAGAGTGGTGCAGAGTTTGCACTGAATGTTGCCTCTTGACATCAGATTGGTTGTTTATTATTACCATACTTGTGTGCCTCAGCTTATTTCAAGTCTTTTGATTCCAAAGCTTTTTTTTTTCCACACAGCGTATCTCCTTCATGTGGCCTCATTATTACTGGAATAATACAGATGATGTGTTCTCTGGCTGTACAGAATCAAATATTTTTTTCCCTTTTCTTTGTCAGCAAAAACATGCAGATGCTGTGTTGGGTTGGCAACATGAGAACTGGCCAGTGCTCCAGATCACACTAGTAAGACTTTTAGGATTTTGTACAGCTCTGATCGTTCTTAGGATACTAACATTTATCTTCATTTTTTCCTGTAATAAATCATCTGCTGAATCTTTTCACTTTAGCAAAGTCATCTTTGAACGTCACTAAAATGGCAATCCAAAATTACTATATAAGGAAGAGTAGGGCTTTTGAAACTAGCTTTGTGCATTTAAATCTAGAGAGCATAATTGATGTTTGTCTGAAATAACTGGCAACTGCTCTATTCAAAAATCCTAATGGAGTTTAACCATTTTCTGCTATTTCTGAGAGACTGCTTATCAGATCCCATTACGCAGAGAGAGAACTATAAGGACGTACTGGTCTCTTTCTTTAGAGCCTGGGAGAATCTTTGTTTGTTGAAAAAAAAAAAAAAAAAAAAGGAACAACTGGTACATCACCAGAGCTGCTATTTCTTGATTTTGTACATCTGTTGGAACTGGCAACGGAAGGGGCTTGTAGGAAGGCTTGTAGTCACAGGCGTGGCTGTGTTACTGTTTTCCTACTCATTTTATTAAAAAGAAACCAAACCCAACCACAAAACACACCACCCATAAACCCCACCACACAAAAAAAAGTCCTGCCTGAAATGTGCTTTGATTGCTGTTTGTGTTGTTTATGGACTCTACTGGCATGGGAAGGATGACACTTTCTGCTGTCCTAGTAGTATCTGTGTGAAAGTGCAAATATGAGGTTATTCTTCAAGGTTATTTTTGCACTTCTAGACATAAAAATTCAATTTATTGTCAGCCATAGCCTATAGGTTTGATGTATCTGTAGTATATTTCAGATGCCACCTACCAACTGTGTGTATCTAGGATATAACGTCATGCCAAGATACTAAAGAAAGATTTTCTCTTCTGTCATTATTGTTTAGTGTCTTCAGTTTCACCATTTTTTCCTTAGATAAAGGAATGTTTTAGCTCACTTAATGAGAAACAGTGGCTATAAAACAATTAAATCTGTTTTGGGAACAGAAGTAGATAAAGCATCCAAGATTCCTTTTGACTAGATTTTAGGCTGAAAATGTTCCCTTAGGAGGGAGGGAAGAGTATGTTTTGTTCTGGAAATATGCTTTATTTCAGACCCTGGGAATATAATAGGAATTTTTTGGATAGTGTTCCACAGAGGTAAGATTTTTTCCTTTGGGAGATAGCACAGAGGGGGAAGAAGTAATAATTCAGCATTAGAAAAAATAGAATATAGTGGCTTTTGAATTTTTTTTTAAACAAAAAAATCTAGCAGCCCAAAATGTATGGTTTATTTTTAACAAACCCAGGGGATGGGGGGTGGTGATGATTTTTTTTTTTTTTCTGTGTGCTTTTTATCTTTTTTTTCTTTACATTCTTACACTTGAGGATAGTAGTATTTTTCTTGGGGTACTGCTGTACGGGATGGCAGTATAAATTGCGTAGTGTTTACTTGGCTACTTGCTAGTATGTGTGTAATATCAAGTAAATAGACAAGGGCCCAGCAGTGGGTTTGCTGCACACATTGTTCTGACGAGCTGGACAGCCTGTGGGCTATTTGTGTATTTCCTCTCTGGAGGGGGAATTCCTGTTTCCATTGCTCCTCAGTCTTCCTCTGAAACTTCCTAGGCTTGACCGAGTCGCCTCAGTGACCCTATCCCAGAGACACAAAGCACACAGTTGTCTTGCAGCCAGTCTGTCTGCAGGCTGCCCGGGCGCTGGTAAATAGAGGCATTCACCTCAGTGTTAGTTTTTTGCCTCCCTTCATCTTCTCCATACCAAGATGTCTAAGTTAAAAATGACATTTTTGTATCATCTTCAGTGGCCCTCCACACCCCCCTGTATTTCTACCTTTGGACTTATCTTTAGTATCCAGTTTCAGATTTTATCATTCTGTGGTAAAGTCATAGAAACCCAGCCCACTCCTTTCTGGGAGGTAAGTTGGAAACAATGAAGAAAGAAGTGGTCCCAACAGTAAGTAGTTGCATCTAGGTATGCAACACTGATGTCATGTAAAAACTGCCTTTTCATTCTTCCATTGCAGAAGCGATTCACTGAGAGTTAGAAAAAATCCTCTTGTCAAGCTTCCAAGAAGTGGGAATTACTTGCATGTTTGGGGAAAGTTAGTGATTTCAGCTGGAGGTGATGTGCTGCCACTTGTACCAGTCTCCTCTGGTGGGGCAAAGCAGAACACCGTTCTTTCTCTCTCTCTCCTTGGAGCTAATCAGTTAAGCAACAGGGAACAGAAGGACATCCTTGCTGCCATAGGGTACACAGGGAATAATTGAAGCTTGATATGTGAGAGGAATCTGTTTTTGGGGTGCTTTTAAAATAAAAACCATGATGAAAAATCATCACCATAGCTCTAGTCTTTGCTTGAATTTCAGTATGGAAGTCAAAGGAAGTAAACAGTGTTGACTGCCACTCATTCTGCAGCTCTGTTTCCTGAAATATTCAGGTGCCTTACATTATAAATATGCATCTGCATACTTCTCTGAGAGCCCTTACGTTTTGAGAATATCTTGAGGTGTTAAGCTAGAGTGTCTTAATTTCTGCTGGTAGTCTAACATGGATTCAAAACTCATGCGTTTCTTTTAATGGTACTGGGTTTGTCCATGATCATCTTGTGTGGAAGATGTAAGGGAGTGAAAATGGAAAAGTTTCTAATGCTGTAAGCCTGTTAGTGTGCTTTATAGCAAAACTTGTTATGCATTTACTTAGTTGTCACCTTGGGTTATAGTAACTTCTGCATCGCACGCACACACAACTCCCCTCAGGGAGCAGGGAGTGAAGATGCCGTTCTCAGCACTGTGTAAGTGCGATAAAGATATGCCTTGACCACAGGGAAACTTCAGGCTCGTTAAGATGAGAGGGATATAAAGGACAGAAAAAAGCTCACAAAAAGAAGTATTGGGTCAGATGGTGAGGAGAAGATGGTAGTAATACGAATAACAGGTTGTTAGACTGCTGCGATCTTTCAGAACCAAAAGTGATGTATGTGATTCTAATCTATCTTTTTTCTTTTTTTTATCTTCTAATATAGGGAATTCCTCTGAAGAATTTGCTGGAAGCAGATACATGTGAATTTTCCGCATGAAGACTCTCAAACTGGATTACATAATACTATGCCTGCATCTTCTGACTCTGTTTTGATCCTTAAAAATGATTAGGGTTGTATATGAAATTTAACCCATTTCTCATGAGTGACCTAGACATGAGTTTACATCGGCAGATGGGCTCCGATCGGGACCTCCAGTCTTCTGCTTCCTCCGTGAGCTTACCATCAGTTAAAAAGGCACCAAAGAAAAGAAGAATTTCACTGGGCTCTCTCTTTCGGAGAAAAAAAGACACAAAACGCAAGTCTAGGGATTTAAATGGAGGTGTCGATGGGATTGCAAGCATTGAAAGTATTCATTCAGAAATGTGTACAGACAAGAACTCTATTTTCTCCACGTGTACCTCTTCTGATAATGGAACAACCTCTAGCAGCAAACCAAGTGGAGACTTCATGGAGTGCCCCTTGTGCCTTCTGCGGCACTCCAAGGACAGGTTCCCGGAGATAATGACTTGTCACCATAGGTCTTGTGTGGATTGCTTGCGTCAGTACCTCCGGATAGAAATTTCTGAGAGCAGAGTTAATATTAGCTGTCCAGAATGCTCAGAACGATTCAATCCTCATGATATTCGTTTGATACTAAATGATGACATCTTGATGGAAAAATACGAAGAATTTATGCTTAGGCGATGGCTGGTTGCTGACCCTGATTGTAGGTGGTGCCCAGCTCCAGATTGTGGGTATGTATTTTTCACAATATCTGAAAAAAAAAAAAGTGACAGCATAGATAATGTTCATAGCATTATGCTTTTTTGAAAAGTTAATTGCTTTGCTTTAGTGTTTTGTTATATGTTTTATGAGTAGGTAGCAGGCAGCTGGCAAAAAAATTTAGATGTTGCACTACCAAGGCAACAGTGCAAAACTCAGCCTAAAGAGTTGAAAATCTGGTGACTGTGCTTTTAACAAATGGACTATGTTAAAGCACAGTGGGTATTCTGGGCTTTTCTTAGCTGTGAAGAATGATTGAAGGCTTTCTTTTGATAAAAAGGCCCCTCTAGCTTCAGATATCTTCTATCTTGTGGCTGCTTGAGACACCACTTGTTGCCTGTCAACAGGATTCTGATGAAAGATAATGATCAGCTTGTTCCTGCTTATTATCTGAGGAACGTAATGTTTTAACATTGCTTTAATACTTAAACAGTTTTGAAACCGTTCTGAATTCTGACGTGAGTAGGCTGGATACCGCTGAGCAGCTCATCACGTTTTTCTGCTGCTGGTATCTCATAATGCCTCTCTTCAGCAGGTTGCTTTTTTAGAGATTGTTTGTGTTTCAGGAATGTCTAAAGGTTATAGCCATGACTCCGATCCAGATGTGTGGTGCACTCGATAAACTCACAGAAGATGACATCTCTGAAAGCCTCGCAGATGAGCAATAAGTAGAAAGAAGAAAAGAAACAATGCTGGAAAAGAACAAGCAAAATAGGATTTACTATTAGGGAGATTAAATATTCCAATATTAATGTTCAGGTGCTTAATGTTTAGGAGACTTTCAAATTTAAATGGCATGTTAAGACACATTGGAAATACAATTTTGCTTTCATACATCACATGAAACCAGAATTTGCAAATGCAGGTCAAAAGCATGGACTGGGAAGGTGATAGTTCCTTAGGTCCTCTGGTCCAAAGTGGATAGCATTGCTGTGGTATAGTTTGAATAGAGGAACAAAATTTACTTGAGGGATGGTTTGGTTGTAGGTGCTTGTAACAGAGTTGTGTGGACAAAGAGTACAGTGCTCTCTTGATATTGAAAAAGACAGCAACCGCTAGAAGGCATTATTTGCTAGAACTCAAGTTTCCCTGAGTTCTTGCATTTTGGACAAACTATTATTCAAGGTGAGGGAAAGCACATAAGATGTTAAACTGTTTTCTGTTAAACCATGTTTCAGTCATTCTGGTGCTTTCTTTCAGTACTTCAGTAAGCAGACTTGGGCATCTTGGTTTAATGGAGACTCTTTCCCTTGACTATTTTTTGTGCCTCAGTTTTCTCATCGGTTTGTTTTAAACTCCGGAGAATCTTTAAATAGTTGACAATTGTAATAATTGGCATAAATAATAGAATTATAAAAATAAAACGGGGGTCTTCAGTGCAAAGTTAAAGTGGGACCACAGCAATGTATTAGTATATATTAAATATTTAAATCATTGCCTCAGAACTACCTGCTGCATGCTCCTTACTCTGAGGCTGGAATCCAGTGTTTAAAAAAAAAATTCAAACCCACAGTACATTGCCAGGCAGCTAAACTATGCCAGTGTTTGTGAGAGGATAACGAACTAATACTGTATGGGCAACCGTGCCTTTGATAACACGGCTTCTTGCTAATGTAGTTCATGTGGTAAGGAAATGCTTCACAGTGATAGATGGGTTCTGTTTTTAATGCATGGATAGTACCACTTCACTGAATTCTCATTGCTAGTTTAAAATTGGATTAAGTCGATTACTTGGATACTTCTCAGCAGGATCATTCTTTATGGTTGTCATCCTAAAAAAAGAAGAGCTTGTGCGATTGTGTTTTGTCTTTCTCCCGTCCTTCTGATCACTTTTGAAATATTCAGCATCTTTTGGATATGTTTGGCAGAGGGGGTTGAGTATCCAGCATAAATTAATTTGTTTCAGGGGAAAAAAGTCTCTCTTTTTCTTGTTTCTATCAATAATGCCTCCAGCAAGAGAAATGCCTGCTCATGAATCCTACAGGAACCCTTTTTAATCTGGCCTTCCCACAGCGTTGTCTGGCAAGTGTGTATGTGCCTAGCTGGGAGCCTGCTGCAGCTCTGGGTGCTCTCCTTGCTGGTAGCCAGGGGAGCTGGGAGGAAGCACATGGGGGAGGTGGGAGTGGTAGAGAAAGTAATGCTGGGGATTTATGTTGTAGTGCAGCACAGGAGGAGGATGGAAGAAGGAATTGTACCAGGGTGTGGTTTAGAGAAGAAGGTACTCAGACTTGCACTGAACATTCTAGGCTAACAAATGGTTAAAGATGAGGTATCGTATACAGTGTGCACAAACAGGTGCACGAGTGTGCACATCAGCAGGCATTTGCTTTAAATTGTGTGGTGCAACAGTAGTCACCCTTTCTACAACAAAGAATAGTTAAGTAGTAAGTATCTTTCAGCCATCTTTCACTATGTTTGGGGTAAAAACAGGTCCTAGAGATGGCAAAACTGGAACCAAACAGATGTCGAAACGCTTATCCACAGTATTAAGTGTATTCCAGCGTCTCCTGTCCAGTGGAGAATTTATCATCTTCCCAACAAGAGAACTTGGATTAGTTTGGAGGAGGCCCTCTCATGCAGTTAGTTATACACTGGACAAGGTGACTGAGACCTGTGGGGTCTCTATCACTAAAGCAGTCACCTGCCAGAAATGGTCCATGCTGCTGGCACCGTGGTCTTTCTAAAAGCCCTGGGCTACTTCATCCTCAGCTTTTGTGGCAAGCTCAAATGCATCCTGACTGGTGATGGTACCTGAAATACTGTAAATGTCTGACCAGCTGCAGCCTGCCTGCAGTGGCTTGGCCAGGGGCACTTCCCCATGTGATCCTTGCCTGAGGATGGATATGGAAAAACCTCTTAGGTTCTAGGCTAAATTTTTTGAGGTTCTTTTTCTTCATACCAGTTTTCTGGTGTCATTTTAACAAGCCTTAGTGAATCAGTATTCCAAATGTGTTATGTCTCCTCTTCTGCCTGAATTATTTAATGGTTTTACTCTGAGACTGTATTGCCGATGTTAGAAGGGAATAGCAATTCCTAGATTTTCTTACTTTGTCAAGCAGAAAAGCAGATTGGGCAAAAGACTGCAAATTCTTTACTCCTTTTCTGTATATCCTTTGTTCAATTAATTGTGTTTTGCCTATGGCTTTTGTTTTATTTATTGCTGCTTTGAGTTTGGTTGGTTGTCCCTTCTCTTGGCTCAAAAAGAACTTGTAGCTTTTCATGTTTAAAATGAATGCCAAATGTTGAAATTGAACCTGTAATCTTGTACAGTTTGAACTGAGATTCACTCTGGTTTTAAAAGTTACTTTCCAAAGGTATGCTAGTCCATCAGCCCCAAATTGGGAGTGCATTCAGAGATGTGCCTGTTCTTTGTTAACAGTGGGAGGCAGGATATAAATTGATACTTCATTCTGTGGCCTGAGCTTGAGGTTCTGATATGACGTTAGTGAGTCTTGGATGTGTCCTTGTATGCTGAAGAAGCATTTGGATCAGAGTCTCTTTGTGTGCATACAAAGCAATTATTTCTTTAGTTCCTCTAAGTGAGGAAAATAGAGCTGATTAACTTGGCAACAATATAGAAGAGCAATTATTGAAATAAATTTTTACTTGGAAAGTATGAAATATTTGAAATCAGACAAGTATGTATTTCATTCTTTGTAACTGCCAATTAAATCTGTAAAGTTGAAATATCCTATTTGCAGAACTTCTGGAGTAGAGCCTCAAACATGCTGTTTTGAAACACTTAATGAAAGGGATATGACTTGAATTAACTTTACAGAGCTTCAGATGTAGCTAGCCTAAGATGGAAATAGCTAAATTTTCAGAGGTAGGTGAGTGGGAGTAATATTTTAGTGTCATTACTGATAAATAATATTTTGAGTGAATTTCATGCAGCTGGGCATGAGGTAAAAATAAATTTATGGCTGTTCAAAGGAAGGTAATTTTATTTTAAGGCTAAATTGTTTAAGGCCTGCTGCACTTACGAATCTGTTGAAGACTATTCAGGGAGACTGGATAAAATTCTAGATCTGTTTTAAGTGTTCATACAAGTGGACCTACTACTGTTTTCTGTTTGAAAGAAAGCTGTTGCATAACAACATTGAAAAATTACAATGAGTAGGAATTAAGGTGTATGTGTACCCTTACATAAATTTAGTATTAATATGAACTGTAATACCCATTGTGTTTTTATCATGTGAACTTTAAAATGCAAACCTGATAGAGGATTTGTGGCAATAAGCCTGTCTCTGTATAGAACTAGTCACGTAGTGTCTGGTTACAAAATAGTGTAGCAGGGGGTTTCAAGTCTCAATGTTTTTGGACCTTTTTGCTCTTGAAAAAAAGAGTAAAAATATTGTCTCAGTTGAGGAAACAAGATCTTTCTTTGTAAAATACTTGCTTTTCTGTTTTGACATTTCAAAATATATAGTGTAAACAAATATCTGTTTAAGGTAGATAGTGGTACTTGTGCTAAAAGGCAACCAGTACAAAACTAAAATGTACCAAGTCAGGTGCCTTTACAGTAATGGATTACACTACAGATCACTTAGAAGGGATCCTCCCAGACAATAGAAAAGGTCACGCTTAGACATGTCCGTAGTGACTGGGACACTTTTGCATCTGTAACCTTTTGTAGTTGTTTAAATACTTTTTTAATTGTCCTACTCCTCCTTAACTGCGGTTCCTTTGTGACCATAAACCTTACACTGATGCATTCAGCTGTAAATACTGTTTATTTCAGTACTACATGAAATTCTTAAGGTGAGGTGGAGCATTACATTGCTGGTAGTATTTCTGTACAGTCTTAGTTTAACACAGTAGCAATAGAGCTTTGGAAAGAGCTCAATACCTGATGTCAACCCCTGATGTCCACTGCCTTTGTACGTGCTACATCTGCTCTGACAGCTATCTTACCTGCTTTGGTCTATTGATAAAACTGGTTTTATTAATGAAATTCCCTCTTGCTCCTCTTGATCATTCAAGATACGCCGTGATTGCTTTTGGATGTGCCAGCTGTCCCAAACTGACGTGTGGAAGAGAAGGGTGTGGAACTGAGTTTTGCTACCACTGTAAGCAGATCTGGCATCCAAACCAGACCTGTGATGCTGCTCGCCAGGAGAGAGCTCAAAGTCTGCGTCTGAGAACAATTCGTTCTTCATCTATTAGTTACAGCCAGGAATCTGGAGCAGCAGGTATTTATGATTAGGATACTGTGTCTGTAAAATGTCTTTTTAGTACATTTCCACAGTTAACTCTATAAAAAGGAAAGAACTGAGTAGTAGCATGGTGGACAATAACTTCTTAGTCTTTCAGAAACACAAAATACACAAATTTAAGTTTGGATTCAAATTTTAAATGTTATCATTTGAGTACTCTGTGACCGCAGCACCTGAGTTCAGCCTTCCAGGCTTGTCAGCATTTTAACCTTGGTAGCTGAAAAAGGTGAAGTTGAACTTGTTACAAAGCATTCTATGTGTTTGGCAGGCAGACTTCATTAGTTGTATCACTGACACACTGGGAACACTTATTTTCTCCCCTATAGGTGAAATTTCCCAAGGCTGCTAATAATAAAAGCTGTTAAAAATAAAACTCAAACCCACTGATTCTCTTCTTTCAGAAGAGACTGTTAGTCTGATGTTTGACATCTATTTGTTAGTAGTAATTTCTGTTTTTCAACAAAATGCTCATTTGACTACCAGAAAGCAAACAATTCCATCTTCTTAAAATTGAACTTGTTTGTAACTCCACAAAAAAAGAGGATAAACTGCTCAGAGAAATATTTTGCAGAGCAAGAGTTCAGTTTGCTGTTGATAAGGACTAGCTGTGAGTTTCACCATAATCTGCTCTGTTTGGCAGCTTTTGTGTCTGCCTGACTAAACAAGGTCTATTTGGGGAGAAGAGTCTCTTGCACCTTGATTGTAGTTAGAGCTGTCTTCAGAGTCTCTAATTTATTGCTTGTGCTGGCTCACTTTAACAAGGCACTCCATCTTGCCTTAAAAATTGGCATCTTGCTCTAGTTTTCAAATAAATTTAAAAATAAAGTTCAAATAAATTAGCTTGTCAGCTCCTTTCCTTCCACTTTCAATCAGTGCCAGCATGAACAGCAGTAGCTCTGCCATACCTGTGTTGTAAGAACTCACTCAGTTTAGTTACTACCCTGTAGGTTGTACAGTCTCTTCCCATCTGGGAATAGCTAGTGCATCCTTTCAGCTGCTGGTTGTCCTCTTGTACTAGAGCTGGTAGAGGTACTGATTCTGCTGGTTCTATACTTCTTGGGTGTTCTTTATACCAAAAGTAACCCCTCTTTTCCCTCTGTCCTACCTAGTAGCACAGGCAGTAAGCCTGGACTTCTGTGCTAGGAGCTGCAAGTTATTTATGCTGCTCTCAGTAAATAGCTTGTCCCAAAGTGCAGAAGCTAATCAGTAATGTGAAAGAGCAAAGATCACAACTCTGCTTGTATCAGTGTATTTCACTGTTGCTCAACAACCCCTTGTTTGTTAATGATAGAGCTAGTATCTTAACCCTATTTATCAATATTTGATTTAAGAACAAGGAGAGCCTCCAGAACTTTTTGGGGAAAAAATGGGGCTTTTTTAGGGACTAAGTGAGTATTAAGTACAGCTGTGAAAAGGATTTGAGGAGGTTGGTGGTACTAAAGAAATGCACTTAATGTGGTAGGGGAGAAGAACTTAAGAAGAAATAACAGAGTGGGGACTGAATATTGAAGCAAAAGACTAATAGTATGAAATGTAAAAGTATCATGTTTAAAGAGACCTTATTATCAGTCCTGTATTAATATACATATTTAATGTCTGACCAATATTGCATTAAACTTAGAATCCTTGAACAGAGTGTATGCCTTAACTATTCAGTTACGTGAATGTGTTCTACTGTGCCTTGTTTTCATTAGTTTTACTGGGTCCAAGGTTTACAAATACCAATAGCTATCGAGTCATTGTCAAATCAAGATTTGTAAAACAAACATAATAACCTTCTTCCATTTTGCAGGTAATAATTCATTCAGTTTTCCCAAATATATGTCAATATTTTTATTAAATCTGCTTATCTAAAGAACTAATATGATCTTAATGTTCATTTTCAAACAGCTGATGACATAAAGCCATGCCCACGCTGTGCTGCTTATATAATAAAAATGAATGATGGAAGCTGCAATCATATGACTTGTGCTGTCTGTGGCTGTGAATTCTGTTGGCTGTGTATGAAAGAGATCTCAGATTTACATTATTTAAGGTACATTTAAGAAAAAAATATGTGGTTGGTAATTTGCTTTCAAAAGTGTGTATATATATATATATATATGGAAGTAGATTTGTGAGTGCTCTGCCTGGCTTTCTTCCTGTTGGGATGGAGAATCATAGTTGAAGTATCCCTATGTGAGAATTAAGTTACTTCTCAGTGCATGTATTTAAATTAGGGCGTTGGAATTCTTTATTTTCAAATATTTTTCCATGCATGCAGTGTGTATTTAGTACAACAAATGAAGTGTTTTAGATGAACATACCCGCTATTTACTTATGTCATAATGCTAATGTATTGTTTTTGTAGCAAGCTAAACAAAGACACTGATTATATGTGAACCACAGATTGGCGTGTGGTGATATGCAATATGCTTCTCTTTACATTGCAAAATATGCTGTGATGCAAAAAAAATATGAAGAAATTTATAGCTGATTTGGTATCCGCATTACAGACAGGTTTGGGTTGGAAGGGACCTCGAACATTCAGTCCCAGCCCCCTGCCATGGTCAGGGACACCCTCCACCAGGCCAGAGTGCCCAAAGCCCCATCCTACCTGGCCTTGGGCACTGCCAGGGAGGGGGCAGCCACAGCTTCTCTGGGCAGCCTGTGCCAGGACCTCGCTGCCCTTGCAGGGAAGACTATTGGTTTTTTTCCTAATATCCGAACTAAATCCACCCTCCTTCAGTTCAAACCCATTTAACCCTTGTTCTGTCACTATGCTCCCTGATAAACAGCCCCTCCCCAGCTTTCTTGTAGCCCCTTCAGGTACTGGAAGGCTGCTCTAAGGTCTCCCTGGAACCTTCTCTTCTCCAGGCTGAACAAGCCCAACCCTGTCAGCCTGTCCTCATAGGAGAGGTGCTCCAGCCCTCTGATCACCTTCATGGGCCTCTTTTGGGCTCACTCCAACAGCTCCATGTCTGTCTTGTACTGGGGACCCCAGAGCTACTGAACGCAGTACTCCAGATGGTGTCTCACCAGTGCAGGGCAGAGGGACAGAAATCGCTTCTTGTGGCCTGCTGGTCCTGCTGCTTTTGATGCAGCCTGGGATATAGTTGGTTTTCTGGGCTGCAAGAGCACCTTGCTGATCTTGTACTTCCCAGGGCCGCTCTCAGTGCCTTCATCCCTAAGCCTGTATTTGTGCTTGGGGTTACTTACACCTGTAACTTGAAACTAAGAATAATAATTATTATAACTAGAGAACAGTTCAGTAGTGTATAGCTGTGTTGATTTATTCTCAATTTAATTACAGTTTTCTTCTTTCTCTTAGCCCATCAGGTTGCACGTTTTGGGGAAAGAAACCATGGAGCCGTAAGAAGAAAATACTGTGGCAACTAGGGACACTTGTTGGAGCTCCTGTAGGAATTGCCTTAATAGCTGGCATTGCTATTCCTGCTATGATTATTGGGATTCCTGTATATGTGGGACGTAAGGTAAAATGTGCTACTCCTAACATGCTTCAGGTTTTATCTTCTGCGTTGTATGACTTGGGTAATACTCTGTTCTGTTGGCTATCTTCACCAGCTTTTACAAAAACCAAACAACCTTCCACAAACCAAAACCTGAATTGGTCGACAGTATCAGTTTCAGTTGTACAGGAAGGATAAAGCAGTGTTTTTAAGAATGTAGTTGTTCTTAAACAGGCAGACCAAAACCCTGAACAAATTCCCAGTTTCTCCATCTTGCCATGGAAACTTTGCATACTTTTTCAAAGTTGCTCTATTTTTAATCTCTTAATTAGAGAAGAAAGAAGGCAAAAAGGAAATCCTCATTTTTCTTAAAAGTAGATAGTTAAAAGTTCTGCTAGTCTGTGTTTGTGCATACACATTTTTAAGCATTTATACTTGGCAGCTTCTGAATTACCTTGGGCCAGTCCACTGTGTGGATCAGCGTTCAGTGCAGGTAGCTAGGCAGCACCTGTCTTTGCAGGAGTCAGCTGAAGATGACCATGTTAATCAGAAAGCAGTATTTCCTCCTAAAGATATAATAGCTTTTAGTATAAAGTACGTGAGAAATTGCAAGGAAAATAAAGAGGCTTACACCACCTATTTGTAATTTAGGATAAAATAGTAACTTACCCACATCTTCTGGAAATGGGCTTTTTGAAATGATAGCCTGGTTCAGCAGGTGCTAAGTATTCAGTGTTGCATGTACTGGGTGGCATAATCAGAAGATATGGTTTTCTGCTTTTAGCATGGATTTTCACAGTGACTGGCACAGACACATAATTCTGATTGGGGGGGAAGCTGGCATTAAAACATCATCAGATATGTAATGAGATATTGCAAAGCAAAAGGATTCTTTAGAAAACCACTCACAGATTTTCATGACAAACTGTCAAGAAAAGACACTGGTCTAGACCCCTGATTCTCATAATCTCTTCTGGATTGCCTTCCAGTTGTTCATACCTCCTTTGGTGTTGTCTGCTGTGAAGGTATCAGTGAAGCTGAGTTAAATGAAGGGGTGACACTGTGTGCACACCTGCCAGTTATCTATTTCTCAATAGCTTGCTATTTTATTTTTGTGTAGTATAAATAAACACCCTTTCCCCACAGTACCAGTAATTTAAGCAGTTGGTCTTGTCCTGAGGGTAGTCTGGAACCTCATTACCATTGTCCTGAATCTTAGTCATTTCAGGCCATTTTTCAACTTCTTTAGACCTAGTAAAAGTTCTGGTGTTCTTGTGCCCTTGCCAGATTGTATTGGCCTGAAATTCAACACACACATTCGTCTCCTATCTTCCAGGTTAATGAAAATGTTGGATACCCTGGGATCCAGGGCATATCTCTTGGAAAAAGTATAGGGTGAAAGGGTTTTAAATTTGGGCAGTTATCTATCTGTTTTACATGAAGCTAATAGTTTTTTCTAGTGCATTTTTTGGTCTGAACCATTGCAACCTGTTGAGTGCCATACTACAAAATGTCAAAATCTTGATCACTTCAGTGTGTGACATCTGCATCTCACAATCCTCAAGGCTGGTTATCTTGCCACAGAAGAAAATTAAATTGATGTTATTTCTACTGTAAAGAAATCAGTGTGGCCTCTATTTCCTGGACTTGCTCTGGCATCTATAAGTTCCAGATTATCAGGAAATTAAAGTTCTCTGGTCTCTAATTCCCCAGCTTCTTGTTTTATACCTTTTTAAAGATAAATGTGGCTTAACTTTTTCCCTCTTTCTTGATTTATTTTTTTTCAGGCATCTTGTATAAATAAAAATTTTCAAAAATTATTACTAGGGGCTCTGAAATTGGGTCTGCTGAGAGATTTTTCAGATCAGCTCAAGCCCATGTGCTCTAACCTGCTCTTTTCCTACAGATCTTACTCCTTTGTTACCCATTACCTGTTCACAGTTGATCTTTGGGGTGGGGGGGTGGGGGATTGAACAGGCCTCCAGTTTCATCTGCAGGCTGTCTTTCCTTTTTGTTAAATACCAAATTGATCCGTTTTGGTCTTCCTTTTTACTAGCACTGTCCTTGTAGAATAATTTCTTGTTGACCTTGATGTCCCTTGCTTTTTGTCACCTCTATTTTAACCTTTCTGATTTTGTCCTGACACCCTCATGCTGTTCCTTTATACTCATTCATAGTAATCTGACCTACTTTCTGTATTCTTAATGCTGCTGCTTCAGTCAAGGCAGCTTTGCTGTTCTATGACAACCTTCTGTCTTCTGCGTTGGAGGAGTTTGTACTTGGGCTTTAATAGAGTTTCCTTAAGGAAAAGTGCTAGTCCTCTCTTTTTAAGTCTTGTGACCTGCCAGTTTTCTGGGTTTATGGAAATCCCTCTTCTTCTGGCCCAGTATTTTTATTTGAGTATACTTTATTCTTTACTCAGTATTTGGAAGTCTCTTATTTCATAGTCATTCCTACCAATGTAACCTTCTAGCTTTGTGTTTTCAATCACTTTCTCCTCTAACTCCCAGTTGGGTTTTTTTTTTTCTCTGTTTAAGGAGTCCGGTAGCCTTCAGCTGTCTTTGTTTTATGCTTTTTGTTTCAGTAGTTAAAATTGCCCATAAGAGCAAAATCAGTGCCTAAGGTGATCCTGCTAATTGTTTAGGGCCCCATGACCCCAGATCTTCCTGGAGCTGTAATTCTTAGGGGCTCGGAGGGTGTTCATGTTCAGTTTTCCCTTTCTAATCCCTAAGTATGTTCCATGTGTAAGTGCTCCCTCACTCCATGTTGCCCTTTGTATAATGTACCTCAGTGCAAGTAAATGCATTCTCATTACACAGTTTCCTCTCTGCCCTTTCCTTGCCTGTCTTGACTGAACAAGTAAGTTTATTCCAAAGTAACAAGCCTACAAAATATCTAAATGAAATTACAACTTAAAAAGCAGAACATGTAATAAAAAACTTCAGCTTCTGTTGGTGGGGTGGTTTTTTTCAGTAGCAAATTGACATAAAAATACTATGATTATCCTCTTAGTACTCTTTTGTGTTACTCCTTAGATATAGTAGGGATTAATTTAGCCTCATGACAGCCATAGAAACAGTGACCTTTTGTTCCTTTGTAATTACATCTTAACCAAGAATGGTGACCAATGAAGTGCATATCCCTGAAAAGCCATGTTCCTAGAGAGAGTAGATTACACAAAAAGTAGGAAATCTCTGTAACAGTGCTCTTTGAAGACCTTTCAGATTCAGGTGGGATTTGTGGCAGGTTTGTTTGAGGCAGTCATGTTTCAGAGTTACTGTGGACTTGCACCATCACTAAAGGGTTTCATTAGCAAATTCCTCAGTAAATAGCACAGCTGAGGACTGTGATTTGCTAAAACTACTAGTTGTGAGACAGTGCCAGAGCTACAGAGTTCTTGCTCCCTCCTTCCCCCTGCCCTGGCTATGTTTGGTGAAGGCTGCCTTACTTTTCATGGCTGTCTTATGTCAGCCTCTGTTTCCATGGATCTAATAATCAGTAAAGTTCTGGTCCATATTGTTCAGGGGGAAAATGGCTGGGAGTAAGAAGTGTCAGTTTGATCAGATGTGGTAATTTTTTGATCCTGAAAATTGTCTACTCCCAACCCTGTAAACTGGAGTAATAATTAAACAAGCTCTGTAATGATTAAGTTCTTCTAAGTTGAGGGTGAAAGTGAACTCCTAGTTGCTGGATGGGAGGACTTCTAACTTGTAAGAAGCTACCTTAAATTAAGAAATGTATACATGTTCCTTTCTTTGAGATGTGTGAAGGAGTAAATCATCACATAGAATGTGGTCTCTATAGAAGAGAGCCATGTACAGACCAAACTGTTATGTCAGCTCTTCCATCCTTGCAACAACATGTTACTGCTGCTGCTGTTCTGACAAACCTTTCTTCCTTTCTTCTCTCCAGATTCACAATCGCTACGAAGGCAAAGACATTTCAAAGCACAAGCGAAACTTGGCTATAGCAGGTGGTGTAACCTTGTCTGTAATTGTCTCTCCGGTTGTAGCTGCAGTAACTGTAGGTAAGCAAGTATTACTGGTATGTGGCACCTTGCAACTAAAACTCTAAGAACTCTCTAAAACAGCTGAGAAGTCCTTTAGTTTCCTTTTATAGGTGAAGGAACTGAGATAACAGAGAGTCTTAAGGTTATACACTTGTTAGAGCAGAGTGGACAATAACAATACATCAGGAAATGGTGCATTAGAATTAAGCATTGAAGAGTTTTGCCTTGCAAATTGAAGTTTACACATTTTATAGCTAGCTTTTAAAACAGACCAAGAAGAAAATGTTACCACAGAGTCTCTGTGTTGGATAACTTCATATCAACCTTTTTCAGCACAGAAGAGAAAAACAGCCTCTTACAGTTAACATGACAGTAGTTGCCAAACTATTTATTTTGCCCAGGGAGGCAGTTTGAATTCTACCACACTCTTTCTCAGAGGGATTGTTAAGGATAGCATTCAAGGAAATTCTGTCTGTACATTACAAAATACTTGTGGTGTCTTACCATGCCATTTCAAGAGCACAGTAAACAAATACTGACTTTTTTTTTTAAAGGGGTGGACTTGCTTCTCCTTTGCTGCAGCAGAGGCATCTTTACACTTGCACAGTGACGTGCTGTGGATAACTGATTCATGCTAAGACCCACCTTTTAGTTTTAAGCTGCTTCAGTCCCCTGATCCGATTCATCACACAGTTGTGTATGCAGTGTTTGCCCTTGTGCCAGAAGTAATGCTCAGAGAAGAATGAGTGGCCTCAGGAAGACCAGGCTGCCTGTGTAGCAAGTGATGGTTTAAATTGTCTGTGAAGCTGGGGCTCTGAATTGCCTGTCATCAATGGTGGTCTACTGTGCAGATGCAGATATGCTCATCAAAAAACTGTCTTTGCTTTGCACTGTTCTCATGTAGCTATGGTGTCAGATCACTGCTCAACAGGTAGTGGGACACAAGGTCTCAGATGTATTTAGAGGGTCTGCTTTACCCTGTTCTTTTGAGCTGTTTCTTATTCCTGACCAGAGACAAAATTTGGCTTTCCAGGCCAAAGCAGTTGGGTTTTATCTTGCTCCTTGCCTGTTGCCATTAACACGTGGCCTTCAGTCTCAGGGTGTTACATGGCTTCCAGATTAATGACCTTGAGAATATAGATACTGCCCTTGAATGCTGAGGAGTTTCTAATGAAAGGGATTTCGAAGTGGAACCCTTCTTTTAGGTTAGATGTGCTTTGTGCTGGGTCTGCCTCTGTCCTGGCTTTTTCAGAGTGTGCCAGGCTGCCATTTTTCAGTTGGTGGTTTTTCTGTACTTGTGTGTACTTCCATCAGCAAAGCCATAGGGTGGGTTAATCCCCGTGCCAAAGGAGCGGCTTTTACAGATGTGTGTGTATATCTGCGTGTGCTTTAGCCCACCATGGCTTTCCCTGGTTCCCCTTGGCTCCTGCCGCTCTGCTCCACACAATTATTTACTTTTAAGAAAAACTCATGTAATTTTTTAAAATCAGATCAACATGATGCAATAAATATGAAACATCCCCCAGTAATAATAATGTTAAGTCCTGTTAGATTGATAGCAAAGCCCTGTCTGACTTCAGTGGGTGCAGAGTCAAGCCCCTTACTATGTTAGTAGAGGTAATAACATTTTCAGTTGAATAACATTTGGAAGTTTTCTGCTGTTTCTTCTTAGGTGGAACATTATTATAGCCCCCAGTGTAATTTATATGAGCCTTCTAAACTCTTTTTACTTTGTTTGTGAAAGATGTTGTGGTTGACCTGGAAATATTAATGCATCGAGTATTAAACTTCTCTGCTTACCAGTGCTGACAGAGGACATTGTGCCTGCTGGAAGTGCTTTCCTGTCACTTCACCTTGGTGACTTACCAGTGTTTCTTAATTTTGTGCCCTCCTCATTTCTTTCAAGTGTGGAACTATTAAGTAATCATGGAAAAGGAAATCACTTTTATGAAAGGCTTTAAAATAAAGTCACATTTAATGAAAGGCTGCACTTTCCTCTGTAGGTATTGGTGTTCCTATTATGCTGGCTTACGTGTATGGAGTTGTTCCAATTTCCCTCTGCCGAAGTGGAGGCTGTGGTGTGTCAGCAGGCAATGGAAAAGGTGTCAGGATAGAATTTGATGATGAAAATGATATAAATGTTGGTGGAACAAATGCAGCAGTAGGTAAGAAAATTCTGTTTCATTTTCTATAAATTTGGGCTTTGTGACTTAACGTTTGCTGGCATTAATCATAGAATCAGAGAGTGGTTCGGGTTGGAGGGGACTGTAAAGATCATCAAGATCCAACCCCCCTGCCATGGGCAGGGACACCTCTCACCAGACCAGGCTGCTCAAGGCCCCATCCAACCTGACCTTGAACACCTCCAGGGAGGGAGCAGCCACCACCTCCCCTGGTAATGTGTTCTCATGCCTCACCTCCCTCCTAATATCTAATCTAAAGCTAGCCCCTTACAATTTAAAACCATTCCCCTTTGTCCTATCACTACATGCCCTTCTAAAAAGTCCTTCCTTAGGAGGACAGTAAGTACTTATTTGCAGAAAAGGCACTATACAGTTGGGACTGCCTCCACTCGCTGCTGAAAGACCAGCTCAGGTGAAGACAGCTGCTCTGTGTTTGCACTGTGCTGTGCTGTAATACAGGCATGGAAGCTTTTCTTGCCAGTTAGGATCAAAGCCAGGCTCGAGTAACATCTTTTCCATAGGTAAAAGGCTTAAGATAAGATAAATGCTGCTTTTTCAGCATACTGGTTTGTGGAAGCTTGCTGGCTTTCATCTTTTTATCTATAACAGGGGAACTAAATGCTGATACAGTGATATTTTAATTATGTGGCAGTACTCTGTGTAATAGGGTGTCTGTGTTTTCCTTGACTCCATGTTATCTGTCTTATCAATGGTTAACTTTTTGGTATCTTCAGTACGTGATTAGGTGTAACCAGTGTATCAGCTTTGAGAAGTTCAGTGGGTTGGGTTTTTTGGGGGCAGTTACCTTTGTGACAGTATGTTTTATAAACCCTTTCTGTCAGCATAACTTCAGGAATGGTTTCCATGGTCACATTCTAGAAACTGCCAAGTTCTGTAACTGACAAGCCTTCTTTTTTCCTGTCTAGATACCACCTCAGTGGCAGAGGCACGTCACAACCCCAGCATAGGCGAAGGAAGCGTTGGGGGACTGACGGGCAGCCTGAGTGCAAGCGGTAGCCACATGGATAGAATAGGAGCCATTCGGGACAACCTCAGTGAGACCGCTAGTACCATGGCCCTGGCTGGGGCCAGCATAACAGGGAGTCTCTCGGGAAGTGCAATGGTTAACTGCTTTAACAGGTAAGAGGTGTGCTCTCTACTGTGCACTGTCCCACTCTGCACAGAGGCAGAGGAAGTGGTATTCCTAGGGCGTTTGGTTATTTTTTTAATCGGTTCCTATTAAAAGGAACTGTCTCTGGGAGATAAATGGCAGGTCTTCTCTGATAAACACACTGACTACCAAGAGATCCTGCCAGCCTGCAATCCTCAGAGAGGAGTTTGAATTTTTTTAGGGTGAGTGGAGCCTGAGATCTTGTTTAAAATGGATTTGGGCAGGAGGGGAGGCAGGTGGGCACTTGGTCTTGCCGAGGTGGCAACTTCCTGTCACTTAACATGCTCAAAGCCTCCTGTGGATTTGGGCCTTAGGGTTTGTTGGCCATCCTGCACCCTGCAGAGAAAAGGGAGTGTCTGGAAAGGATTGTTAACATTTATGGTTCAGGATGGAATTTGCTCTTTAAATTAGGTGCTAGCACTGCTTGTTTTTTACAGTAACTTGGAAGTTCAGGCTGTATAGAATAAGGAGGGCAGGGTAGCATCAGGAGCTTCCTTGTATGTGTTTCAAGCTGTGACTGCGAAGTGAGCTATACCTGTTATGGGAAACAAAACAAAACCACTTCCGATTCACTGCCAGAACATACATAAACAAGGCATTTGGAAAAAGGCTTATAATTTGATTTCTGGTTTATCTGCCTGCCCCAACTTAAGATTGCACAGGATTCTGTTATTCCCACTGCAGTTGATAACAGTACAATATAAAGCAGAGCACAGAACACAGTTCTCTGCCTGTTATTCAATTAGTAATAATTTTGCAGCTGGAGACACAGGGGAACTATAATCTCTTGAACTTATGTACCCTTCTGAATGTGTTTTCCATTTTTAGAGTACAGTACAGTATCTGCACAGGAATTGTAGCTAAGCCTGGAAGTTGTTCTTGTAAGTCTCGGGTAGGAGAGAATCCAGAACCTCTGGTTAACATGCAACGCTTTGCTTTGCTGGGAAACGAATCTGGTTTTGCTTTTGGGTGTGTTTGTGGGGCTTTTGTTGTTGGGCTTTTTATCAGAAAGTAGTAATTTTTGACTGTGGGAAGAGAGAACCTGTGTCAGTGGGGTAAATATCCATCTGTACTGGAGTAACTAATCAGCTTCTCTCCACCATTCAGTAGTAACTCTACAATGTGATGCTGATTTTCAGCTAGCGTGCTTGAACTGTAACAGCAGCACACACAACTCTCTCTTTCTCTCCAAGACTGGAAGTACAGGCAGATGTGCAGAAGGAGCGCTACAGCCTGAGCGGAGAATCTGGCACGGTTAGCTTGGGAACTGTGAGTGATAATGCCAGTACCAAAGCAATGGCTGGATCCATTCTGAACTCCTACATCCCTTTGGATAGGTAAGAGGAATGTGGTGAAAACAGAAGTATCAATAAACCTTGCTTTTTAAAGGGTGTTGTTGTAAGCCTGCCTCAGGTGATTACCCTTTGAAACTGCAGGTTTTCTTACAAATGGCTACTTGTATTTGCCAAGGTTATCGCTGAAGAGATGCCATCCCTGTAGCTCAGTAAAGTGTTTGACCTTTCAGACTCTGTGTGTTTTGTTGGGCTGTTTATTTAGCTAAATGCTTAATTCATCTAAAATGTGCTCCATCTCTCAACTTTCTTTTGCTCTCTGTCTTGGAAAGCAGTGAGGTGGCTTTGCTGTGTTAGCTGCTTGTCTCAGATGCTTGCTGACGCTTGCGGGTACTTCCTTGTTTTCTAGGGAAGGCAACAGCATGGAAGTGCAAGTGGATATTGAATCCAAGCCAGCCAAGTTCAGGCACAACAGCGGAAGCAGCAGCGTGGATGATGGCAGCGCCGCGGGTCGCAGTAACGCGGGCTGCGCCTCGGCCTGTGTGCCTGAAGGTAAATCTGGTGCCACCAAGTGGGCCAAAGAAACAGCGGCGGGGAAAAAATGTAAAGGCAAGCTGAGAAAGAAGAGCAGCATGAAGATCAACGAGACACGAGAGGACATGGACGCTCAGCTGCTGGAACAACAAAGCACAAACTCCAGTGAATTTGACTCTCCCTCTCTTAGCGATAGTATTCCCTCTGTAGCAGATTCCCACTCGAGTCACTTCTCTGAGTTCAGCTGCTCAGATATGGAAAGTATGAAAACTTCGTGTAGCCACGGTTCCAGCGACTATCACACTCGCTTTACCACAGTCAGTGTTCTCCCGGAGGTGGAAAACGATCGCTTGGAAAACTCTCCGCAGCCGAGTGGAGTCCCCGCGCCCCTTCCCGCGGCCCCCGGCGCCACGGATGCCCCGCAGCTGAGTTACATCGCTGAGGAGAGCGGAGCTGCGAAAGACGCCGAGCCAGGGGCTGGTGAAGCACTGAAAGAAACAAACAACAACCATTCGCAGCTCGCTGCGGAGTTAAGCACTGCTATTCAGACTGAAATATAAGCCTCTAAGTGCTGCAAAAACACATTTACCACTAAAGAACCCTGTCTGAAGGCTGGTTGAATTACATGTGGCTTCCAGAAGTTTCAGGTGACCAGCAGAAGCGAGGTTTTGATACAACTGCATTTTATATGTACTTGTCTGAGGCAAAATGCTTCATATGGATCTTAGACCTGCACGAAGAGACAGGAAGGCTTTAACCAAGTGCATTACAGCAGTACAGTACGTCTGTGTTTTGTATGTTTGCCACAACTTTGCTTGAAAGCATATAATTGGTGTATTTAGATAAAGATTGGTAAATCCTTACTATGTTAAATGCGGAAATGAATAATATGTCCTGCACTGTTCACTTGGAAAATATGGGGTTTGGGATAAGTGGGTGGTGTTAGCTTGAGCGTTAGTGACTTAAAGCCATTCTTGTGTGAGCTGTTAAAGGGAAGCAGACGTTTTGCAGAGACCTGTACGAACATCTGTCAACAGTGAACGTTGATAACGGTGATTTTTGTTTGGTAACTGGGCACACAGTATTTAGGATGCATGTAGAATGAGCCGTCTCTTCAGGTGGATGTGGCCTGTCAGAAGTGTTCCTATGCGTGTACACTTCGAGCAAGGTTATGGCATTTGCATAACTTCCAAGCAGAGGAAATTGGTACTTAACCTGTGGTGGAACGGAGCTGTCACCTGTGGAGAACAGTGGGGTCACTTATTTATTCATGCAACGAACTGTGCAGCAGATAAGGCTACTACCTAGTGTACAAAAACTGTAAAATAACAATCCAGTGATTTATAAGCATTGTAGAAAAGCAGATGCAGTCACCTTTCGTTAGGGGGGTAGAACAGTGCCCCAACAATTCTTGGTGCCTTTGGAAAAAGACTGGGTTTGAAGTGCCTGGTCGTTTGAGGATTATACTGTAATGCTCTCCAGAATGTCCTCTTTGGCCACCTTGGATCACAAAAGAAAATTCTAGTGAATTAAATGACTGTGGTAGTTAAGTGTATGATTATAATGAAGTATTAGCCTACCAAAGACTCTCTCAGGCTTTAGTGGACATGACATCTCTTTGCAAGACGTGTATCTTCAGTCCCAGAATCAGAGTGCGGTGCGACGCCTGCCCAAGTGCAGAGGTGGGTTCCAAATATGCTGGCTTTTTTCTTTCTCTTGCATACAGAGCTGCACAGCTGAACACAAGCTGCAGTCAGCCAAAGCGCCTGCACTGTTAACTCTTTTTTTTTTTGCTATGTTCACTAAAAGAGAAAAAAAATATTGTGACTATCAGAATAAATTAACAAGGTTCTGTCTTGTTTCATGTATTGCCATTATGGTGCTACTGGAAGTTTGGTTGGATAAAAAGAAAATGCCATCAGCTGCAGTCCTCTTCCATGGCTTAGCCTCACCAGTTTCAGTAATATGCTTATAACACTAGTGCCAGTTACGTTATTTGATAATGCTTGTTACAGTATTTGTATATTTGCAGTTCAGTTTCGCTCAATACTATGCGTGTAAACTGCATATCTGAATAAATGTCTAAATGCTGACGTCTAGTGGTCCGTTGTGCGGTGTGCAGCTTGGCCAGAGCACTCCGGGCGCTCCCGGGGGGAGCTGCTGCCTGCCCTCATCTCCTGCTGCCTTTCAGCACTCGGGGCTCGTTAGGTGTGCTGAATGCTCTGGTAATCTGAAATCCCGGGTCTGCAGCGGGTTGTTTCGGTACAACCTGATCCCCTTTGGCGTAAAGGAGCCGCAGTGTGTGAGCTGCCTCTGCGGCTGTCAGGACAGGGCTTGCCGAGGGGATGAGGCTCTGGCGCAGGCGTGTTGCAAGTGGGTGGCTGTGGCCAGACTGCTGAGCTGAATCCACCTAATGATGTTACCTGGATTCAGGCTGCCTGTAACAGGACTGAGGAGCAGCTGGTGGTGTTTGTGTGCCTGAGCTGCCTACTCCTTAGGCTCCTTTTCTCACCTGCATCGTGATGGGCTCAGGAGGTAAGGAACTAAAACTGATGGGGATGTCTGGCAGAAGGCAGTGGGGTCTGCCCCATCCCAAGTGCACAGGTAAGCTGTGTTTGCATCAGAGGCACTGGCAGGAGGGTAGCTGAAGCGCAATTAGAGTGTGACTTGTACCTTTTCCAGCGGCAGATGCTCAAAGAACAAGAAATAGGACGAGTGAAACACTGTCCCCTGGGAATGGTAGCAAGGCACACAGGTGACTGCCGTGTCATCAGGCAGTCAGAACTGGAAGCAAATGCAAGTTTCCTGTGTTACAGGAGGTTAGTGTTCAGTGTTCCTTCTCGTGCCTTGCTCCCTTTATTTTTCCATCCCTGAACAGTGTTGCTGAAGAGTAAATGTGTTTGAATTAGGGTCAGCATGAACTGACTGAAGCATTTGCTGTTTGTCACCTTCCAGCACCAGCTGTGAATTCTGATGGAGTTCTCAGGCCTGTACAGGACTGTCCACCATGAACAGAAGGGTTGGCTGCTCCTTAGGGCAGAGGCTGGTGCATGGAGTGACTCGGTGAGCCAGCCATGCTTCTGTCGCTGCCTGTGCAGTCTGACTGGTGAATGCTCTTCAAGGGTTCCTGCTTCTGATCCTCGGAGTAAGTTAAACTTGTGTGGCCTCAACCAACCACCTTCAGTTAGTCATCTGCAGGCAGCTGGTATTTGCTCCCTGTCACACCTCCCCTTGGGGTTTTACTTTGCTTAGTTCTGAATTGGGTGCCTCATGTAACGGGGATAAAGGTACCGCTGATGTCTCAATCCTTCAGAGTTTGATTTGGCTGTGAGCAGTGCCCCTGTGAAAGGACGTGGCAGTGCAGGTAACGGTGGGGCAGCGGGGGGGCAGGCACCAGTTTCTGGGAGGTGGAACGTCGCTTCGCTGTGCGGGAAGTTTACACAGGTAAATGCAGTTTGATCTTCTAAGTAAACCTGGTCTAACAGTAACGTCACCTGGAGTCGTTCTGACATCATCCTGGATAACTTCACGTTCCCCATTGAGGTAACTCACCTTGCAAATAGGTGAGGGTTTTTGTTCGCTTTTGGTATGTTTTTAGCAGGAAAGTATTGCTGGTCAATTTTGTAGCTATTCAGAGGTTATACCTGATACCTGGGGCAGTCTAAACAGCACTAAGACATTTACTGCGGTATCAAATTTCATTTTGAGTAGGAAAAGGTTTTATGATGCTTCCATTTTGGGTTTTTTGGTCATGGGCTGGTTGGTCTGTACAGCACCTGGCCAGCTGTGGCAGATGGGGTGCACCTGGCTCAGAGGGAGAAGGAAGGGTCTTCGCACTGGATCCCCTTGTCCAGATTGTTAATAAAGTTGTTAAAGAGACCTGGCCTAAGTACTGAGCCCTGGGGAACACCACTTGTGACTGGCTGCCAACAGGATTCAACTCCGTTCATCCCAGCTCTTTGGGCCCAGCCATCCAGACAGCTTTTTACCCAGTGGGGTACAGCCATCCAAACGATGAGCAGCCTCTCCAGGAGAATGCTGTGGGAAATGGTGTCAAAGGCTTTACTAAAGCCCAGGTAAAACCACATCCACGGTCACCTGTGCTGACTGGGCCTGATGACCTGGTTATCTGGTGAGACACCAGGTTGTGCAGGAGTGTTGATCTGCTTGAGGGTAGGAAGGTTCTACAGAGGGATCTGAACAGGCTGAATTGATGGGCCAAGACCAACTGTGTGAGGTTCAACGAGGCCCAATGCTGGTTCTGCACTTGGGTCACAACAACCACAGGCAGTGCTACAGGCTTGAGGAAGAATGGCTGGAGAGCTGTCAGGTAGCAAAGGACCTGGGGGTGTTGGTCAACAGCCGGCTGACTGTGATCCAGCAGTGTGCCCATTGGGACTAGGAAAGTGATGGTCGCCCTGTACTCTGTACTGGTGAGGCCACACCTCAAGTACTGTGTTTTGAGTCCCTCACTACAGGAAGGATGTTGAGGTACTGGAGCATATCCAGAGAAGGGCAATGGAGCTGGTGAAGAGCCTGAAGCGCAAATCTGATGAGCTGCAGAGGGAACTGGGCCTGTTTAGCCTACAGAAAAGGAAGCTGAGGGGAGATCTTACCACTCTCTACAACTCCCTGAAAGGAGGTTGCAGCCAGGTGGGGGTTGGTCTCTTCTCCTGGGTAACAAGATAGGACAAGGGGGAATGGCCTCAAGTTGTGCCAGCGATATTTGGACTGGATGTTAGGAAAAAAATATTTATGGAAAGAGTGGTCAAGCACTGGAACAGGCTGCCCAGGGAAGTGGTGGAGTCACCATCCCTGGAGGTATTTCAGAGCCGTGTAGATGTGGCGCTTAAGGACACGGTTTAGCGGTTGGACTCGGTAGTACTAGGTTAGCATCTGGACTTGATGATATTTAAGGTTGTTTCCATGATTCTAATACAGAAGATGCTTCTCTTAGATCTACCAGTATGAGAATTCATTGAAGCCAAGTTTTTTCTTTCACTGAAATAAACCCCAGGAAAGATGAAGTGTGCCTGCTCTCACCAGGGTGCCTCTTCTTCAGAAATTTTCCTTGTGGTTCCTGGCCACTTTGTCTCATGTCAGATTGTGAAATTAGCATTCACACCTGCTATGTCAGAGAATACTTGATGTAGTTACAACTTTAGATTAAAAACTTTCCTCCCGGATGTTTGCAGTAAAGCACCTGGGCTTGTACATCCCTTGCCTCCACTGAGTCACTCTCAGATTTATGTGTGTATGAGCTGTTTCTCTTTACTGATCTGTAAACATTTCTACTGAGTTATAGCTCTTCCAGTCATTTTGATATGCAAATCCAGGTTAATTTTTAAATAGTTGACTACTTTGCATGACATTACTGTCATGGGTAAAAAAGCTTTTAGTTTGGGTTTGTACAACAAGGTTTTGGTAGCAGGGGGCTACAGGGGTGGCTTATGTTGAGAAGCTGCCAGAAGCCTCCCCTAGGTCTGACAGAACCAACACCAACTGGCTGCAAGGCGGACCCGCTGCTGGCCAAGGCCGAGTCAATCAGCCATGGTGGTAGCTGGGGTAGCAGAGGTAAGAAGAGCGGGAAAGAAAAGCAGCAGGAGGTTTTGCCGCCGGACAGAGGAGTGAGATGACGTGAGAAACTTTGTAGACACCAAGGTCAGGGAAGGAGGGGGAGGAGGCTCTTTGTGCAAGAGGATGCACAAAGGCTGCTCCTGGCTTTGAGGCGAGGTTGCCTGGGACCTTGTTCAGCTTCACTTCTGTGTGGGAAACCGGAGGTTCACCTCCTGGCTCTCATGGAGCACAGGCAGCTGCAAGCGTAGGGTGGCCATCCCAAACTGGGCCGAGCCAGATGTTGGGCAGGGCTTAGCACTGCCTTGCTCTCAGGACAAGCACTGAACTGGCACTTCAGTGGCACAAAGGGAGTGGGGCTGTGCTGTGACCCTGTCCTGCTGCCCCTCAGTTATGTCCTGTACAGCAAAGTGATGGAGGGTGAGTGTGCCAAGTTCTGCAGACAAGCTCCTGCTGTTCTGTTTAACTGCTGTGGGGTGGTGAAGGAGGTGAGGTGCTGGGAGCACAGCAGAGGAAGAGCATCCCCCTGCCAGTTCCAGGCTGATACCTAAAACAGCTGCACTGGGCTTCCCTTGAAATCTCCGGGGGTCTTGATGAGGCAGCAGAGGGGACAGGCTCCTGCCTAGCACTGAATCTGGACTCTGTGGGGCAGCTGGATGCTCAACTGCAAACATGAACTTGCGGTTGCACCTCGCTCATGTAACTGGGTGTCTTCGGGACATGATGGCCTCAGCAGCTGCCTATGCACCAGGTACCAGCCAAAATCATTTTGGTGGGCACAGCCAGCAAGCTGACAAGATGCATGTCGCCATTCACTGGGTCCTGGTAAGGTGGCCTGGCAATAGGCCGATTGCTGCTTGCCACCAAGGACATCAACATTCGCAGCAGCCTAAGTTGGAGTGGCTGGGCTTAGGCACCTAATGGTGCTGATGGGTTCAGAGCTCGAGCTGCTCTTGCCTCACAGGCTGTGCAATCATGTTTCTGAGCACCAGGCAGTTTATCCAGCTCTAAGCCCTCTCACTTACTAGCAAAAAAACCCTCTCATTGCTGAATTTATTTACAAGGTTGGCATTCAGCAAGAAGCAGCCGAGAACTAGCACAGGCCTGTGAGGAAATGACACCGGTGCCGGTGCCTCGCACGGTGCAGCTGGAGGCCGCATCTTGCACTGAATTACATCCTGGGGAGAGGGAAACAGTGCTGTGCAGGAACAGACCCAGCAAAGGAGGGAGTACTGACAGACAGGTGCTATTTAGTCCTTCAGCAGCCCATCAGGGGTGATGCCCAGCCCTGAGCAGCTGCCCTTAGTCCCTTGGATCATAAATCTTGATTTACAAGTCTTGCTCCCCTGCTGTTTGAGAACCAGGCTGTTTGTTGTGATGAACAAGCCTCAGTACTTCAGTTCTTGTGCGTGTGAAGGGTCTGGCAGCCACAGTGTAGCTCTGGTTGTGCACTGGGATTGCTTCAAGCAGAGCAGATACTGGTGAGTGGGGAAAAGAAACTGCCTGCCTAAGAACAGTGTGTGTTTAGAAGTAACTGGGCACTCACCAGCTTCCACCACCTGCTGTGCTGCACAGGACGTGTGAAACCTGGATAACAAGGGTTCTCCTCCTCCTGAAGCAGGGTGTGTATCGCTGTTGAGTTTGGTTCGTGTTTGAAAAGGTGGGTGTAACGCTGGGAGCTGAGTGGCCAGCCCAAGAGAGTAACGCTGTGCTGACTGGGGTGTCACAATGCCAGCTCTGCCCTTTGAGAGGCTCCTGCCATCTTCTAAAGAGAAAATGCTTTGTTCTTAAAGGATGTAAATCTGTCTTGGGTTACTGGGTTCTATTCCCCACCTCCCCCCCAGCCCTCCCACCTTTCTGTGCCCCTGGGTTTCCACTGAAGCCCCACAGAAAGCCCCCCACTGCACTGGTGAGACGGACAGTCTCACTTTTGACTGGGGGAGCAGCTTAACCAGGGAACTGAGCAGGAGATGCTGCTTATGGGGGCAGAGGGAGACAAAAGAGCACGATAAATGACAAGGGCAGAAGAGCCCCAGTCAGAGTTAAAAGACAGGAATGTTTCAAAATATGGGGGGGAGAAAAAGACCAGGGGTGTCAGGACAGGGACTCACCTTTCTGGTGGAATGCTGCTGCAGTTGTACTGACAGTGCTTCAGGAATTAAAAGCCTCATGCTTGGCACTCCCAAGACAAAACTCATAATCCACATGTCAAAATTGTAAGACTAAAGAGTGTAGAAACAGGGAAGGAAATCCATAATTGTACTTTCCAAGAAAAAAAAACCTTTATTTTTTCAATTAATATGCACCTGAGAGAAATTTTCATTAGAACATCTGTAGTAATTCTGCAGCGTTACTGAGTCTGATACACGTTTATATCACATGTGCAAAGAAGGCATGGGGGTATCTGAAAAATTTAAAAGCATCTTGAAGAAAGGAGCTCATCAGAATCAAATATAAAACCCAAGTAAGTACTGCCTGAAATAATTAATTAAAAAAATCATACTGGTCCACAAAATGGTTTTACTTTTAGCTTCAGGAGTATGCCTGTAAACAGAAATAGCTGGTGTTTTAAATAATCTGATTACAAACCTCAGAGTTAAATATTTTCACTGCTAAGTGCAGCTACTTCTTGTTTACCACTGTCACTTTAAAGCCCTGCAAACCAGCTGCCCTGCCACACACACAGAAAACCAGTAATTCTCTGCATGCTCAAAACTGCTTGTTAATAATTTAAAAACATGCCCATTTAATATTCCATGACAAGCTAACACCTTATTCATTCATCTTTGCTGCTAAGCTGTACCGCATCAAAAATGTTTAAACCTGTTTCGTATAGAGCAGGGATAGAGAAACAGATGGCCTGTAGTGGTTTGTCTGAGACACGTTACTACTATTTGTAAACTCGTTGTAGCAAAGCTATTGCTAACTGACCCGTTTAACTTGGAGATGCTTCTTTATCACGAGAACATACAACTCACAAAATGATGTAACAAGTGGTGACTAAGTGTAGTATCCATCGTACCATCCAGATGTTTCACATTATATATATAAAATGTAAAATATGTATTTTTATACATATAATTAGCACAGTCTAAATAAAATCGGTACATCAAATAACATGAACTCTTACTGAGCACAAAGACATGCACTAAGTTTAAAACATAAACAAGGAGAAAAGAGCAGCGAGTTTTAAACGTGCATCTGCTGTCAGAACCAAGTAGAATGCAAATGGTCCGGGTGAAGCCCCCTTCAACCCATGCAAGTCTGCAGAGTTCTCACCTCCACCCTACAAACATGAACTCTAAGCATGCAAACAGGAACTCCTAACTTCTTAAAGTTCATAAACCTTTTTAAGGTTCTCAAGGTCTTCCAAAGTGTACTGATGATTCTGGTTTTCTGAAAGTAAGTCAAGCAGCTGCCGAACCTGTTCTTTTTCAGTTCTGCTAAGAAGGGCCAGCACCACCTGAAAAAACAGATCATTTTACAATTAGCACAGGGTGACTGAAAATCACTAGTATTTGACAGAGAGACAAAATCAGTATATCATTTCCTTAGAAGATAAGAACATTTCCTTCAGGCTTCTGTTTAACTTAAGTACACATTCAGTGCAGGTTCTTACCTTAAATCTTTCTGCTTTGCTCAGGTAGAAAAGGTGCTGATACACAAGGCCAGGATCTCTTCCAACTACGTAACATTCCAATGACTGGATAAAGATCATAAAGATGTCTCCTTCAAGTTTATTACTTAGCAGCACGGGCAATTTTTTGGGATCAGACATTGTTAAGAGATCTGCACAAGCAGCTTTATCCTTATTGGTATTCACTGCATTTATAATCTGACCAAACTCATAAGCATTAGATGGTTCAAAAACATGCAATTTCTCATAGGTTTTTGGTGGCACACTCTGTTCAACTGCTTCCTCAGAAGCAACATGGTCGGTCACAACATCTTCTGGTGTAGCAAACCATCTCTCTTCCTGGTCACCGCATTCAGTCACCTTCACAAAGAAAATGGCAACAAATTGTTGGAATGTGGGTAACCTGAAGCTTCATAAACTCTACATCCATCAATAGTGTTGCTAAATTAAACTCAGCACTTTACTCTTATAAAACAAAGGCATCCATGTTCCTTTATGTTCTACTCCCCCCACCCAGAAGAGGTCCTCTCTAATTCATCTTTAAAGGTCTGCAGTCAGCAGTGTGTATGTGATGTCATTTCACTGCTTGGCACACCACTGCAGAAAGGCCACTGACAACCCCAGGAGAAAACTGAGGAGCCCACAGGTACAAATGTGCGTGTATCAGACGTGGAGCTGCACAAGACAGGCACCACTGGCGTGTCGGCATCGGCCACCCAGGTTTGCTTTCACTGCCGTGCCTGTAGGACAGCACAGGGACACGGCAGCTGTAGCGGGTTGGTGGCTGCAGTCTCGCTGTGGAAGGCAACACCTTTGCAAGGTGGAACTGCCTCAACACCCACTGGGCTCTCCAGAGTTTGCAGTCCCATCGATCAGTCGCTAGAAAATTAACTGTGGGTTTGACAACATTTGCTGAAATCCATTCCGAGCTATCAAGAGTTGTGGAATTGCTGTGAACCCATTACATTCTCATTGGCTGTGTTCTCTTCTATGGGTGATGAGGCTTTCTGGAGGTCTGGAGATGCTGTACAGCACATACAGTGCTGTGCTGCGAGACTGATCAGTCACTTCTGGAAAATACTGCATTGGGCTTATAGACTTTCTGTTCTATTTTTAACAATCTTTAGTATCAAGAAAGAAATTTTGACTGTTTGGTATGTAATTGTAGCTTGATTAAAATGGAACAATAATGATAAATCCCAGTTTCTAAGCAGATTTCCCTCCCTTGTCCTTGCAGCCTGTATTCACAGAACTACGCTGTACTGCGGCAGACAGGACAGGGGAGGCTCTTTAAGGGGGCGGCTGTACTGATGACAGCACACATAAACGCTTCCTGCCCCACCCCTGGAAAAATTCCACTGCCAGGAATGTAGTTAACTGGTCTTTGTAGTCACTTCCCAAACCTCTTCTAAACACTCTCCTGGTTCCTTTGTTTGTCACAACTTGGAGCTTAACTAACACTATACCCAGCTTACACCAGTTACACAAATCCCCTGCACTCGTGACACTGAATGCAACAAGCTGGTTTATATCAGTAACTACAGTTACCACCACTTTGAAATTACATTATCCAATTACAGTTCCACTGTGCAATCCCATGACTTTGTACCTTAACTGTGCATTTTAGAACAAAGAGGGGGAAAAAAACCCACCCAACGTTCTTAAAGGACCAGCAAAGCTACAATCTAGAAGTATCAGATGACTGAGAAAATCCTTCCATTGCTTAATGTTACCCTGAGCTCTGCAGGGCTAACATCGGATCCAACACGTGGATTACATCATGTATTTCTTTTGTAAGATCCTACAGGTATTTCACCCATAATCTTGAAGGCAGGATCTCAACCTCCAGCCCTTCAGTACCTTTACTACTAGCAGGGAACAGGCAACACACGTGCTGAAAATGGTCCTTTACCAGCACGGCCCCAGAAGCTCCCAGAGTAGCACAGACTTTAAAAGGAAACCTGCTATTTGCCCACTGTGTTCTGTAAACCAGTTATTTCTGAGTCTAAGCAGTTTCTGTTCCCAAGGAGCATATCCTCAAGTGTAGTGCCATCTAAATGCACTTTTTTCCCTTTCTGTGGTGGTTCTGATCATACCTTAAAGCAGAATATAAAGGACACTGAACACATCATAGGTAAGAATCCTCCAATATGCCCTCAAAGTTACATGAAAAATACAACCCAATCTCAAAAAATGTAGAAGTAGTGCAAAACAAAAGCTGTAATGTGGGGTTTCTGCACTGCCTGCTTTTAAAAATGAACAGGTATACCTCCTGTATGGTTATTTTCTTCCTTTGCTTTTGTGGACTGCCAGCTGCAGCACTGCTGTCAAGGTTAAGCAGCTGGGTAACCTCCTCCAGTTCCTTTTTTGCTTCAAGAACATTTGGATCTATTAGAAGTACTTGGTTGAAATCAGCAACACTGGCTTGGTAATTCTGTAAGAAGAAGGGAATATATTGTTTTTCATAAGCACATCGCTAGAAAAATAGATCTGAACTACCTTACTGTCCTTTACAATTAAGAATAAAGATCTTGGCCGTAGGTAGACAAAACTAATCTAAATAAAAAGTACTTTCATTAGATGGGGAAAAAAAGGAAACGGATGATGAGTTTGAGTTAGTATTTTGTGACTAATTTCTCCCATATTAAATATGTAATATGAATTAATTTATTCTGAGAAACATATCCCTGCTACCAGAGAATGGATCACTGAAGACTGCTGGGGCTTTTAAGCATAACTGCTTACAGTGTAACGCTTCCTTGGGACTGATATAATTTGAGTCCATCAACAGTTTGTGTACTTTCTCTGCCACAAAAGAGAGTTACATTAAGCTTAGATTTAAAATACACCCCATCTTCCTGGGCTTCAATCCAAAAGACCACCTCTTGTAGTCTCAGAAGGGAATTTTTCAGTAGTACTTGAGAAGATTGGGATTACGTTATGAACTCTGGGATTAACAGGATTAGGAGGACAAACCCAGCAACAGAGTGGCAGTAGGACACAGTTCCTCAGTAATCAGTCTTGCAATATAATTAATGGTTTTATTTAAATTTTTGGCATTTAGGAATTATGATTTTTAGAGACAATTTTCTGGAGACAAAGTTAACAACGTCGATTCTAAGAAAGACCAAAATACCACACAGAAAAATCAAGACACTTTGAGAGCTGGAGTATCAAAAATAAGGATGGATTATAGCAGTAAACAGTAAAAGACCATCAAAAGATCAACTTGCTTTGTGTCAGGGAACTAACAGTTCTTCTGTTCCCAAGCAGTATCATAAAGTTACTGTAACTCATTCACACTATCATGGAAAAAACCCTGAGGTACCAGCTGAGGCATTTCCTCAGCACCTCCACTGTAACAAAAGCACTAGTGTACAAGTTACTCACATTCCCTTTCCTAAACAGAGTATTTTGTTCAACCCTGATGACCCATACTCAAGGTGCAGAGACACTGCAGAAAGTCTGTAGGCAAAGTCTGCTCTGTCATAAAAAAGTGTAAGAGAACCAGAATTATTCAGCCTTAGAAATGAATGCAGAAAGGGGGCAGATTGCTTCAGTCAGGAAACAGCTACTAATTAAGCTACACCATCTGAACTACAAATGTGGAGAGTCACAGTTAGAGCAAGGAGATTCGGAAACAGACTTCTGGAAAGGATCACAGGGGTCAGCAAACCACCAATGGATTTAATATTGTAACCTGACAAACTTCTCAACAAAAAGCACACAAGATGGCTGTACCCTAAGCAAGAGATTGGACTACCAGCTGCAAGAGATGCAGTCTGGGGTCCGTGACTGTTACAGGCCTAATTCATCACACAAGCACAGTATGTTCCTGATCTTCCCTTAACTACATCTCAGTTTATCTATTAAAACCCCCTAATTTACTACATTAAATCCCGCTGCAGCTTTTGTGGTAAAATATCTGGGTATTTATATACCAATAACTTCCCAGCTTAGTTAGGTCTTTGCCAAACTACATGCTTTTAGCTCTTAAAAGTTTTCATTACAGGGTCATTTGTCAATCTCAAATCACTTTTGTTGCTTTCTCTGGTTTTATGAATCTCTCACATCCCTGGAATTAGCAATAATGAAGGCATTAAACCCAACCACAACAAAACATCTTGGGAGTCCCCCACTCAGACTGTTCTGAAGGAATCCACAAACAACGTGTCTCAATAATGCAGAACCAGCATTTCTTCCTAGTACATTCAAAAAAGCAGAAGTTATTTCTCCAGGTCTTTACATTCTGCAGCAGTGTGTTTGACTGGCAGAACCACTATACACCTGTGTTCGTATCGATACTCTTTTTACCAACTTCAACAAGAAAAGGTTAGAGGTGATTATACCAGGTAGCTTGGTGTAGTTACAGGAAGTGTTGGCATAGAATTAAGGTTTTTCAGCTGCTTTGAAAATCAACCAAAGCAAACTTTCAAGGTTTCCCAGCTAATGTAACAGAAGAACAAATTTAACACAAGCAGAAGATTCCATGATTCCTATATAACTAGCATTAGGAATTACTACCATGGGATGAGAATAGGTTAGCATAGTAACAAGCATAAGTGGGTTGTCCTCAGGTGTCTGTAAACTGAGACACGGTCAGGTAATTTTTTGTTAAGGCATCAAGGTGTGAGGTAAGTATTCATTTGATGGACACTGCAGGAACTCAGTGGTCACCTGGAGTGATCACCACCAGTTAAAAGAGCCACATCGCAGAAAGCACTTAAGATGCTTGAGATGCTTGTGAAATTTAATACAAAGTAGGTGATGATGAGCCACAGGAGCCACAGGAGTGAGAAGCTTAGAAATCAATACCAGGTAAGAGCTGACAATGTAAGGATTGCTATGAAAGAACTGTCAATTGTAGAGGCTAATTAACATCAGTGAAGAAGGGGAAACAACAGAGGGATGGACAGAGAGAATGACATGGTTCAAGTGATGAAACACAAGATTTGAAGTCACAGTCAGGATGGATATGATAAATCTAAGTCTGCATTTATGAAGATCAGGTAAAAGGATACTCAAAAAATGGTACTTGAAAAATTGCATGTGAGATGAGCACAGCAGACGACACTGTGTAGATGGACAAAGGTAAAGGGTGAGTCCCCACACTGTTACCAGAGTAAGAAAGTACGTTAGTGGTAAAGCTTTGTAATGACTTTGGACAAGGAAGAGAGAGAGGATAATTAAACCACTTGTTTAACATGTCAAGCATTCAAATATGAGCAGATACCAAAAGACACAGCTTGAGATTTTAGTCTGGACAGAAGAAGTTAAACTTGAGAGAAGCCATTTGTCACCAGGAAAGATACAGTAGCAGACTGACATACCCAGCATATTAGAATGTGGAACAGAGTTGAAACTCACTTAACCAATCTCCAGTCAAACCTGATTTATTCCAGTATCTTCTATTTTCACAAATGCAGGTTTTTATGTCGCAGAAGTCTTTCTGTATGCCTAATGCTCTACGGAGCAATAAATCATCAGCACTGCATACTCTGTATTCACCCATCGACTGCAACTACCTGATTGCCTTTGAAGAGGATAAGCAAGTTTAGAAGTGCTTAAGAATACCTGCCATGTTCTTTTTCCTCACCTGTAATCCTTTGTACGCTAGTGCTCTTCTATAAAAAGCTTTAATATTAGAATCTTCTATCTGAAGAACATGGTCACAATCTTGCTTAGCCTCTTCATATTTATACAGTTTCAAGTAACAGAGAGCTCTAACACAGAAAAACAGAATACACTGCAATATAAGTAAATTCTACAGTGCTGTAGTGCCAACAATATTTGACTCATAGATGTTAATTACAATACTTCACACAATTCAGTCTCAATGTGGTATTTTTTAAAGTGCATCAAAACCAGTAAGTATTAATAACATGGATGGATTTAGAGAGGGCCAATTCCTGCAGTAAAAGTCAAAATTCAAGTATGGCTGCTGCTTGATGTTAGGCAGATATGCAAGTATTTTGAAAGCAGAGCCTAAGTTAGTGCAACACAATAGCAGAGTAGTGGGTATCGTATGGACTTTATACAGCCATTTTGGGTAGAAAAGTGCTCTAGATTAAAAAAGCAATACTGTTTTCTGCACCTAATTATTACTTGGAAGACTCCTATTCCAGTAATGGACTAATCAAATCCTTCTTAGTTTGTGAAAGCTGATAAGATTACAGCATAAAGAATTACGCTGCAGAATTAGGTCAACCTTTAAAATAATGCTGTTCTGTGACCTTGTTCCTATTTTTATTTTCTTAAAACATGCATTTTCTCTGAAGTATCTGAAATACTGCTACTGCAGCTAATTTTTAATTTAAATCAGATCAGTAGCAAAACTCTCTGCTAATTATAACTTTTAGCATTGCTTACTCTATCTATATAAAAATTTTAAGACATTTATCACTGACATTAATACTTGTTCCCCTTGGAAAAGAATGCAGTTTAATAACAAGTTTTGTTACTAGAAACACTCATCAAGCAGGAAAAAAAATTCCTATTTTTACAACAGTGGCTGAAGGGATGCAAAGTCTCTCTTTGCAGTGAGAAAGTACAACTCATGTTATCCCACAAGGCGGGGTTAGATTTTGGATCTTTACCTGTTAGTGTAGATGGTACATTCCTCGGTATTTAACTTCATGCATTCGCTGTACTTACTGACAGCTTCTTCATAATTACCCTGTTTTACAAAATCATTCCCTTCAGTTTTTAACTTCTTGAACTTCTCCTCAGCTTCCTCTCCTACGTTACAAAAGGATCACAGTGTTACGTAAGTCGGTCAGTTCATTAAGGGTAGCCCAATAATCTACCCAGACTAAGAATAAATGCTTGGCTACTGGAGTATCTTTACCAGCCTGCACATCCCTGTTCCTGTCCCCTGCTGCTCTAAGGCAGGCATAAACTACCATACTCACATTTAGCACAATGCTTATTTCCCCATGCACCAACTATTTTGCTGAAAATAGTGGGAATGCAACAGACAGCTTGACACTTTCACCTCCTTCTGTCTAGCCCTTCTGGTGTGGTAGAGAAGGTCTATGTATCTCCACAGAGATCCCAGTTTTATTTACAATGAGATTTAATCAGCAGGAGTAAAGGCCTTCTACATCTCCACTACCACCTCAAGGTGACCACAATTTGATCTAATATTCTCTCTGCAAGCAACTCTCACAATTACTATGCTAAACTGAGAACGACAGATCATTCCGTCAACAGGGGTTAGTGATGCATCCGTGATATTCTGTTAATAACTATTTATACAAGATGATTTGAGGAACCTGAAAAAACCTAACCATACTTTTTTATTATTAATGTGTTCTTCCATAACTGTCTTTCCTTCTAAACTCCACGTCACTTGTTACATGTGCTTCTGGGTTAGAATACAAGTTTTAGCTACGTTTCCTGTGGAAAAGCAATTTTGACTGTAGCTTCATGTCTCTATTGAGCAAACAACAATATAAACATCTGCTTTTTTACACCCTGCTAAATATGAGCCCCTTGCCAAGCTTCAGGTCTTAAACACTGTATGTAACAAGACAATTCTAGCCAATAAACTCAGTGAGTTCTTCCATAAAAACATGGCAGTCTCCTATGGCAGGAAACTACATATGACTTGGAGAAAAAATTAAGAAACCACGTGAAACCAGAACAGACTTAAGAAAGAAACACAACTAAATTATAATTAAAGTTGTAAGACACAAAAAACAACAAGCAAGTGTTGCCCAAAAGTATCAGCCAACAGTAAGGTTTAACTACTGACTGAACATGACTGCTGGCACGCTTCTGGCACCAGCTGTCACTGTCAGGTCCCACTGATGTACTACAGGTCCGAGAAGGCAACCACAACCATAGCGCCAGCCTTCAGCAAAGAAAATGGTTACACCGTCTTCACTTAGTTAAAAAGGAAGCCTAACCAAAGCCCACTCTATCTGACACAGACTCACACTCAAAGACACCACAGAGAACACTTCATGAAGATACTGACAGCCAGTTTCATTATGGGTCGTAAGAGGCTAAACTTGATCCTTACTGTTCTCAGGAGCTGCTCATCTGTGTACTTCACACTACAATCATCTTCACATGCTCTCTCTTAACGAAGTTACACAAAGTTATATAGATCCAAATTTACTACTTAAAGGTTTAGATTGAACAGATCGGTTATACAATTAAATAAAAACCTATAGTAACAAAAAGCCTGGAGAACAATCAGTACAACAAAAAAGCATTTTTCCAGCTAAGCATTTATGTTTAATAGCAACAACTGTGCAAAGTATCATTTTTCTACTTAATCAAAAAAACCTGAAAAGTTAAACCCAATTGCTGCCTGGTCTTTAAGAGCAATGAATCAGTAACAACATGCACTGATGACTGTAATGAAAATACTTGGGTCATTGTACATTTGAAAAGTAGAGTAAAACTTTTATCAATTTAATTGACCTTAAATTATACATCAACATGCTTCCTGTCTCTTCAATGAAGAGCAATTCTCTGTAGCACTACTGTGGCTTAGCATGCTCTATTGTTCAAATCATGTATAAACCACACTATCACAAGCTTGCAGAACCATGCCTCCTTCTCCAGAACAATGTCCAATTCTGATGAATTCTAAAATGTGTAAGTTGTCTGTTGTTTTACATCAGGTACAAATAAATTTAATGCTATCTGAAAGATCATCTTTGAAGTCATTACATGTGCAGTGCCTGTCATCAGTACCTCCCTGCTCCTAACCCCTGGGTCTGTCCTCTTGGTGCTGAGGGACAAGTGCCTGAGAGGAGTGCAGACAATTTGAGGACACGGACTACTGCAGTAATACACTGTGGGCGCATCTGGCCAGAAACCCAGTTAGGCATTGCAGCCTCCCCTCTGGCAACTGAAATGAGAAGTTTTTCAGCACTACTTCTCTTTATATTGAAATAAACTCTAAGGGGAACCAATCAGTAGTCAAGTAAGAGTAAAAAAAATAAATCAGTTAAGGCCTTTTTGGAAAAAGAACGTTTTGTATCAATAAAACCTGAATCAGAAAGGTTCCTTTACCTGATTTACTGGAGGAGAAAAATGGAAACTGCAATGAAGGGGAAAAAATACGAGGAAGAAAAGCATCTTAAAGGAGTTAAGCATGCAGTGCTTATGTGCAAACAAGTACAGAACTAGCATCCTTAAAAGGTGACTAATAATTGGTCACTGTCAAAGTTAGAATCCAGCATTAAAAAAAAAACAAACAACCAAAAACCAAACAGAAACCAGGAAGTGTCCTTCTATACCCATTTCACTACCTACTGGCCATCTAGAAGTCCACCCTTTCTGTTTTGAAGAGCTGAGCAATGCTTTCATCAACAATTAAATGCCAGCTACAGGTTATGCAGCTGAGGTTGGGGGGTTTGGGTGGCGGTGTTTTGGAGAACTGTATTGTAACTGTAGTGTGATGTCAGGGAAACCACCAACACTCAAGATAGGACTCAACATACTACTGATGGGCATTTCTGCCATATTTTATTTTATAAAACTTCAGATATTATATGCTGTAAACTACATCACTTGGCTTAAAAAATAAATAAATATTGTAACCACAGCTTCATAACCCACATGAAACCAAATCACTGAAATGACCATCATCTAACTTGGCTTTTCACAAATGTCTCCGACAAAAACTTTCTAAAGCAATTTCTTTGACATTATTAACCTGCATTCCATTTTTCAATTAAAATTATTTTCCTGTTTGTATATATGATTGTATTAGCTATACATACGATTCTTCAACTGTTCTTCTCTACTGGTATCTGTAGTACTTATTGGCTGTTTCTCCGAAGTACAGTCTCCTGCATCCCACCTGTGTAGCTGAGCAGCAACTGGGACAACTGGAATTGGTGGCAGTTTCTCCCTCCAACTGGGACCATCCTGATCTATTAAAGTCTTTGTTATTCTGAAAGACAAAAGCCCCACCAACATGACTTGTCATATATTTAACTCATGCTTGAATAACTTATATCCAAATTAAATAAGGCAATGTTCCCCTTTCTTTAAAAACAACTAAACAATTATCCTTAAGACTAATTTAAAAAAAGATTGTCACAGCACTCAGTGGCATTGCACCCATTTATGATTTAGACTGTTTCCACTTGTCAGGGCATTTATGCTAGGATTTAGAAGACAAAAAGCTGACTGCAGCATGATCTGTAAATATTTAAGCAAATGACTGACTCTGCAGCTGGGCTCATGCCTATCGCATGCAAGAAAGAAATGGGGGGGGAGGGAGGAAATTATGTATTTATTTTGTTTGTTTTTCTCAACTGTTCATAGGTGTTATTACAAGTGCAGATTACAACATCCTCTGACAAAGTGTGGTACCCAAATTTGTCAATGTCAAATTAAACCTCTTACACAATTCTCTAAAGATCTAGTTCAGGTTACAAATTAGGTATTAAGCTGCATTTTATAGAAGTCAGAAATCAGTCAATCAATCATTCTTTATCCCCATTCTAAAATGCAAAGAAAATAAATGAAAAGGGCTTAGTCTTTCTCCAACCAACACACACGCATGTATATATGTGACATATACATAGATCTATCTCTGAAAGCCAGAGGTTCAATCCAAATTCTATTCAACTGGAAATTTCCCATTGCTGTGATACATTCTGGTGAAAGAATGGTGAAAGACCTAAGTAAACATAATGAGTAAGATTACATGGTTCCATTACAGTATTTGTAGTGTTAAAAACAATCCACAAAAACCAAATATTAATCAATTACAAGAATAATAGTGGGATAAACATCTTAAAATGAGCTTAAGAGATAAGCCTGATGTCTAACTTAAAAAAAGGGAAATTCTGAATTGAGTGGACAGATTGGTACTATTGCCAATAAACCTGAAATTTGTATATTAGGTGCATTTCCATCTAACACAAGTGTAAAATGCATACTACATCAACACACATACAAGAAAAAAAAAAGTGAGAAACCTGAACGTGACATGAAGAATGAGATAGAATGAGGAGAAATTTCCCAATCATGTTTTCTTGCTTAGCTTTGTTCTTTTTAAATATTGGAGTAACGGCTATAAAAAAAACCCCAGTAAAATACTATGGCAACAGAGTCTGAGCACTTCAGGAACAAATTCTTACAAGAAGCAATTGTTCTAATCTTTTTTTTTTCTATAAAACAGAAATTACCAAAGTATTTTCAGTATTGTTATTGATTAAAAAGGCTAACTGTAGAGCTCTCAAATCCGTCACTTTATGTACCACATAATTTTGCACGAAATATACAGCTTCTTACATTTTTAACTGAAAGTAAGTTTCTGCATGCACAGAATATTGCATTTCATAGTATCATCTAGTTACTTTTTTGTTTTCACTTTGCTAAACAATATTTTATAGGACATACAAACAAAGCAGCTTGTCCAACTTCTGGTTTGCTCTCATTTTACTAAAACTTTAGGGTTCTTGATAGTAGTCTGAATTAAATTAAGAAAAATATGGCAATATTAATTAAATTAAGCATCAATAAGATTTACCCAGATTATTTCACTGGGAAACAAAACTATACAGTTAATATTAAAATTCAATTAATTATGTTTAGACATTTCCCATAGAAAGTAACAGAATAATTCTACAGTAAACTCACTGACTTCCTGTTTAATTTTTTTCCATTTATCATAATGGGCTTAAGAAGTTGGACAAAAAACCTGATCTAATTAATCAAAATTAACAGAAAGAATCCTTTGTAGTCTTTGATGATCAACTGACTTCTTGTAAGCAAATAATCTAAAATTCATCTTCTGCAAAAAGGCATACCTGTACACCACGGTTAGTTTGAAAAGCAGAGGTATCTCATGAAAAAGCTGGCGCAAATACACACATTCCCCTCACTAACACCCTCACTTGACTCAAAAATCTTGCAGATTTGGAGTTTATCACAAATTTATTGGTACAGTACCATAAAAACTCCCAAGCCATCTAATGCCATTTGTTAAATGATATTAAAGGAGCTGAGACAACTGAAATGAAACTTTAATTTACCAAATGGAAATGCATAAAGATATTGCCCCACATTAGAGCTTCAAATTTATCTAAAAATCACCTCAGGATAACCACTAAAACACACAATTTAACATCATGTAATCAACATGGTAGACACTCAAATAACTGTTTATATCTGGTTTGAGTTGACTTGTCATCAAAATATGTACTTAGATTCTTAATTATTTCCTTTTGGATGTAAAATTATCAGGAATAGGTTTTATGTCTCAATTATTAGAAATGCCAGGCTGAACACCTATTCGTTTCTATGATTTTTGGAAACCCTGCTTAGTTAGCTAAGTACAGGAAGAGAAGCCTTAACACAGTTTGTCAAACCCATCCTCAGACATGTGTTTCTCCTGTGAGCTTCCTACAGCATCACCATCCATTTTCCCTGAGGAACTTAAAAACACAGAAATCCTCCAATAAAAGCAGACTGTTAAGACCTGATATTTCTAATTTAAAAGCAAATAAAATTGTATTTTAGGGTTCTCCCTTTAAGTTAAAAGGCAGTACAATAGCTATCATAATTTATTAAAATTAATTTTGAGAAAGGTCTGTTACTTTTGGAAATGAAAATGAATACTCTGGTAAACAATTTCAGTTTAATGCATAAATGATAAAGTATTACAAAATAAATTATAGTAAAAGTTCAATTATGCAGGAGGTCTATGCTTTAGAAACTAAGAATTTGCAAGCAAAAATGAATTACCAGCAGAAGAGAAGGAAGAAGCAGCTGAAATAAGGTGATGGGTTGCCAGGGAGGAAAGAGTTATGAGCAGTGAAGCTAAAAACTTAAGGAAGGCCTAGAGAGGAGAAAAGGAAGAGAGTTAAGGGAAAAAAAGGAAATTAGCTTATTCCTAAGCAAGTTAAAAGTCAAGGAGAAATATGAAAAGAGTATCTGCAGGTAAAATAAGCCAAGGTTAAAAAGAGTGTAATAATCATACAGATACCAGGATGAGTGGTTATTTCACCAATCCAAGACAGAGATCAGTAACAATTAGTTGTGTTACCAAAAATAAGATTTTTAAGAGCAGATGATAGTGCCGTGCACTAGATTCCACTGTTAAAAGTTGCATGCATGTGGGTTCCTGCATAATGACTAAGGCTGTTCTGCTTTCATAAATGCTTTTTTTGCCCATTAAGAAAAAAGGAATGAAAGAAGCTATCATTCACACACTTAAGTATTCACCATATGTGAATGAGAATGCAATTACAATACTGCGTCTATACTTACTTTACACTATTAAAATTAATAATTATAGAAATTGAGACATCTCTCTTGGCACCAAGAATTAATGTTGGAAGTGTTTGTAATTTTTTCTTTTTAAGCTTTGTGGCCAACCACCCTATCAAGCTACTTCTGTGTTTACATAACTGCAGCATACCAAAGGACTCACACTTACCATAAATCTCCAACTATCACAGGAAGAGTGCTAATATGAAAAGGAAACAGTAATGCCAGAGAAAAGGTATGGACTTCAAATTATTACTTGACATGGTATCAAATACAAGTTAGGGGAGAAAACAAGTAAAAACCCCTTTAAAATATTACATTTCTAAAACATAATTTTACCTACTGCTGGCAGAGGAAAACTGTGAAGCTACAGGAAAATGCCTAAATGAAAGAGCCAGACCTCTAGTTATAACGCACTAGTTGTGACAACCCTGCCTCTGAAGGATACAGAAACGAGTAAGCATGTAAAACAAACAAAACTGAATTGCATTTTTCTATTTGGACTGATGTGAGTAGAGAATTTGTAAGCAGAATTACCTATTAGCACTATCATTTGCTGCTTGGATGCTGCTGTCTATTTGTAGGACTGTTTTATAATCAATGTATGCCTGTCGATACCGCTCCATAGACTCATTTGCCATTGCTCGTCGTAGAAGAGGCTTAAGTGAAAATGGCTGAAGCTCCAGAGCTCTGGAGAAAACAAAAGGAAAATGCAGGATTGAAACAGAATAACTGAAATGTTATTAATAGAACTATTTTATGCTATATACAACTATACATAACACTTTTGAGATTTCAGTTGGGCCTTACAGTAAGAGAACCTATGAAAATGGCACAAAGTTGGTTTATATTAATACCTTCAATGACACAGAGTTACAAAATTGTTAGTGCTTTTACAACTTACTCTACTTAAGTCTCTATCTTCCATCTGGAAAACTACTTTCATCACTAAGAAAAGATTAATAATAGCTGTTTAAGAGCAAAAGCTATTTTTCTTAAGTCATACTTAGATCTACAGAGATTTCAAGTATATGATGCTTTTGGCCACATGATTGTCAGTTCTTCCTTAGATGGAAGTACGCATGTAAAAAATACATTTAGTAAGACATGAATATACACCTGTCTTTCCTGGCTTTAAGGTTTTTGCCTTTCTTTTGTGTTTACTCTTCTGATCCCGTCAATGCTGAGCTCAACCCCTGACACTGTACAATCAGAACTCCTTCCCAACACCATGCACTTTTCCAGCACTATGACAAAGTAGTCCAGAAAGGCTTTATTAAATTACAGACTACCATCTATAAATCAAGATTCTTGCTAAAGGGAGAAAGAGATAAACTTTGAAATACTGCAATTAAGACAAGACTAGACAATTAGATTTCATGGAATCATTAAGTAATTCAGGCCAAGAGGTCCCTAGTTGAAACTGCAGGTAGGGCCAGCTCTGAGCTCTGGCAAGGCTGCTGAGGGCCTCACCCAGCTGGGCCTTGAAAACCTCCAAAGGAATCTGCACAGCATCTCTGGGCAACCTGTTACAATATTTATGGGGAAAAGGTTTCTCCTGATATGCAGTCCAAACCCTGTATGCTTCAATTTTTGCCTGTTGTCTCTCATCCTCCCACAATGCACTGTCAAAGACAGCAGGATTCATCCTCTGAATAACCTCCTCATAGGCACTGGCAGGCTACTGTTCGTATCCCTAGAAGCCATCCTCCTCTAAGCTGAACAAATGCATTTCCCTTGGCCTCTCCTCTCCAGGCAAGTGCTCCAGAGTTCACAGCCACCTCAGAAACACTTTACTGAGCTCAATCCAGTTGATCACTATCTTATGGTCTGAAAACCAACACAGTTATCATCAGAAGGGGATAATCAATTCCCTCAGTCCACTGATTGTGGTCCTGTTTATAACCCCAGGAGACTGTCGGCTGCTGTAAATTGGCTTTGCACCATTACTCCTCCTAAAGCTAGAGAAAAAAATGCTTTCTAGAATAAACATTTCCAATTTCCACTTCATAAGTATTTCCAAGACAACACTTCTCCTTATGTTGCTGGATACATTTGAAAAGTACAACTGCACACAACAACACAGCCCCTACAAAACCCCTGCAAGAATACCTGATGTTCTGTAACTTAGAAGAATATTAATGCAAATTCAGGTTCCTAGCATCAAGAAAGAAGGGGAAAAAACATCCACAAATAAATCTGGGAGAAGATGATACTGCTTGAAGAATAGCATCATTGGAAATGGAAAACTACACTTCCAGGGTAGAATGCAAAGGTAACACAGCCAGGGATCAAACTATGCTACAGTACTAAAAATAGTATTAGAGCACAGGAGCCCTGTATCACACTCTGTAACAAGAATAAAAGGCACTCCGAATCAGAAGCACAGATTCAACAGAGGGTTTCTGATGCACTTCTAAGCCCTAAATAGCTAAACCTTAATAACAGAGAAATGTTCAATGCTTATTTTTATATCACAAATATAAGCACTACACCATTTTTACTTTGAAATCAAGCGACCTATTCATAAATCTCCCTTTATACTATGTTGCCTAGAGAAGATTTAACTGACATGGCTTCATTCATGTGTTTGCAGTTTCACAGTTCTGTCCTCCAGCATCTAACATTCTACCGCTGTTGTGGTCAATAAGCATTATGGATCCTTGTGTAATCAGAAAACATGCATAACATTAAAGACACTGTCATTAAGTAGTAAGAGAACAGGCTTCTGATTGGTAAGCATACAAACCCCAAGCCCTTTGTATTACAGACTTCAACTGAAGTCTGATATACTTCAGACCTCTTGAGTAGAAAAATGTGACGGCTGCTAAGTATGCCATCTAGTTTTATCAGCTAGCTGTCTGTGGCAGTGCATCCGTTTTAACAAAACATTGTCAATAAGTTAATTTTTTCAGACAAAGTTTTCATAAAACTTTTCTGTCAGGCAGAATATATACAGTGAGTCAAATATTTATTTGGTCAATACAACATTACACATGGATTTTATTTTTAGATTTGGGGTTTAACAGTTGGGTTGTGCTGTAAAAAAAACCCAATTAATTAATATGATGTCTGCCTTGGGATTCTTTTTTTGCACCTGAAGCCTTGGTCTCACTAGCCCTGCCTAGGAAAATATAAAAAAGACATCTAGAAATACAGTAATAATTTAGTGGAAGGCAGTGTTTGGAAGCTATTGATGGTATCTGATCCCCTCTAACTCCTGTATCCTTAAAAGCCACAATAAGCAGAAAGGGGTTTAGCTCAATTCCTGAACAGCTGTAATTACAGTTTATAACTATGCCAAGTATGTATTTTTAAAAAATAACAAAACAGAACAAAAAACTAAACACAAAGAACACAAACATATACACCACACACATGCTTGAAAGAAATTTCCAAGATTGTAATAAGCATCTGGCTTTTCCATGTAAGTTACTCCAGAGCATCACTGAAGTAAGCTTGGTTTTAAAATAAAAATTAACCCTGCTGTGCATTTCTGTGTACACATCACGTCTAACAGCTGTCCTCCCACAGTCAGACACTAAAAGTTACTCCTTCCCTAGGTTCCATGCAATTGTTTATATAATTGGCAAAGATATCTGCCATTTAGACAGGGAATCAGACTTTACTGAAGACCGCTCTAAGTCAAACTGCAATAACAATATATCAGTTAAAATGTTTAATCATCATCAGGAATGTTGTTGCTCTACATTGGAGGTTGCAATTTACCTGTCACAATCCTGGATGCAGTCACTGCAGTTGCCTTCTTTGAGGTAACATGCTGCTCTGTTTGAGTACAAGATACTTAAATCATCTGGACTTTGTTCTCCTACAAGAAGGTACAATTAAAATCAAAGATCATTACTAAAAGACATTCAAGAATTAAAGGCTTCCATACTCTAAGGTGCACTGCAGTAATGCAGTTTGCTGACAATGCAAAGCTGTAAGGAGCTTTCCTTCATCATTTTCTTCCCTGTGAGGGTAGTGAGGCCCTGGCACAGGCTGCCCCCTCCCTGGCAGTGTCCAAAGCCAGGTTGGATGGGGCTTTGGGCAACCTGGTGGGTGTCCTTGCCCATGGCAGGGGGTTAGTCTTTTGAGGTCCCTTCCAACACAACCCATTTTATGGGTCTGTGATTCTGCATCACCTAGAATATGTAACTATTCAAACACATAAATAAAAGCAAACAGCTCTGCCATGAGGAAGTTAAAAGATTGTTTCACCCACCTTCCTGTATTTTGTATCATGTGAATTACCCTCGACCGACAGTGACAAAGTATTTACTGCACAGTAACTCCTGCCAAAAATCCGGGGATCGGTGGGGTTAGTTTGAGTTCCTTTAAATAATGCAAACACCAACCCCAGATTTACGTATAAAGCAGTGCATGCACTCACCTAGCCCGGTGACATACTCAATTGCTTCCGAGTATTTGATCACAGCTTCTCCAAACTGCCCACTCTTAAACAACTCGTTTCCTTCACTTTTCAGTTTCGCTGCGGCCGGAGGAAGCGAAGTGCCAGCACCACCCGACTGAGACCCTGCTCCCTGCGATGCAGAGATCTCAGCCTCAGAGTTCTCACTCCTTTGATCACCGTGCAAAGAGCCGTTAGCCTCCCCTTCATGGTCCGATAAATGTTTTTCTGTCTTCTTCTCTGACGCGGCTTTTTCTAACCCGCTCTCGGTGGTCTCCTTGTGCCTCGGTGTCTCCCTGCCTTCCGCCTTGCCGCCGCCTTTGCCGTGAGACTTTCTGTGCGCGTTCCCCATGCCGTGCTCCCGGGCAGCCGCCTCTCCTCCTACTGGCACGCCAACTTCTGCAAGGCAGTTAACGAGCGGAGTTAGAGCTTGCATCATCAGAAGAAACTATCGCCCTGCCAAAAGAGGGGTGTACGGCCGAGGAAGGGGGTGCCGAATCCTCCAGGCATCTCAATGTTACCAAGGTTTATTTACCTCAGGAAGCACTTCCAAGAACACAGAACCCCCCCCCCCCCCCCCCTTACATATAACCCGCAGTGACTACTGAGAACACGGTACCGCGAATCCCATTCCTCCTTGCTGGGCAGGGAGTGAACCCCCGCTCTGGTTCGTGGTTCACCTTGAAGTTAACTCTTTTCGTGCCGGCCGGTACAAGGCTGATACTTAGATTTTCCACGACCGACCCACAATGCTTCATGTTACAATGAGCACACACAGCTAACAAACCCGGCGTGTCAGACACTGCAAAACTCTCCTCGTACAACACAGAATAGGAGGGATAAAAGCTCATAAATCATTCTCAAAACGTTAAATTTAAATAATGTTAAAAAGTCTTTCTAGAGTTCAGGTAATTCAATTTTTAGTAGTATTACTGATTTCATTAGAAAAAATTTAATAAGGGCATCAGCTATTACCAGGCGTGATGTCCTTATTCGCCCGAATTCCTACGCGCCAGCTGCCGGCCGCAGGACTCAGACACCGCCTGCAGCAGAGCGCCCGGTGCATCCAGCCACGCCACGGCAGCCACGCGTTTCTGTACTCCCAGTTAGGATTCTGGGGTTCCACCTTCCCTTCGCCTGATGTGCTCATCTGACCAACTGCATTTTCTTGTGGCCTGATATGTTGGGAGTGATACCTCCAACTGACTCCAACTAAACTTCTAAAGATGATTGAATGTGAACTCCAGGTTGTTCCAAACTACAGAAAATATTTTTTTAATGCACAAACTGTTCACGAAACCAAACTGAACAGGATGGGAAACAATAAGATTTTTAAAACAAACAGATTCTGTAGTGCCTAACAGACAAAGCTCCAACTGCATCCTTCTTATCCGTGGCCTCTGTTTCAAAATGCTGCTCTTAGGAATAAGTAGAAACAATGATAGGATAAATCTACTCTACCCACACAGATATTTTTATAAAACTTAAATCATTTCTATTTGAGACTTCCATCCATCAAATTTGGCAGTACCAAATATGCCAAAAAGGTTTAAAGTCTAATTGGTAGGAAGGATTAAGGCGGATGAGTTAAGAGAGTAGTAGCACTGAAATAATAATTTCCTTAGGATACATGCTAAAATACTTTTATTTTACATACAAAACAGAGAATACTCCATATACCTTCTACTAAAACAAAGGGAAAAAATGTCACAAACAAACAAGTAATATGACATGCTTTTAGAAAAAAAAAGTGCATCAAAACAGTCTTGAAAAGCACCCCAACTGCTAGAGACAACAGAAAAGCAGGACAGATAATGTGTGATGTGAATGTCATTAATGCAAATGTCATTTCCTGAACACAGGGGACTATTTACTTAAGATGAAGTGCACAGAACCAATCCTAGATTAAACAGGAAACATTTATAGCATTTTGAGTTCCACTGAAAATAAGAATATGCATAATTAACTTGTTTAGCTGTCAGGTTATGCTAATTGCCTAAATATTTCTGCACTGAGTAAACACCATGCACAAAATTGTACAGATACATTTCTCAATTCTAATTCACACTGTCTTTCAGCTTTGGTGTTCATAATGTAAACAATATTCCTGTATTGGTCTTTACAGAGAAATGCATTCATGAAAGCAGTATTCTGCACTTTCCATAAAAAATGCAGATTTTATGAACTTTAAAACAAAACAAAACAACCCCCCAGTCTAGATACATTACAAATTCCAAAGAAAAGTTGAAGGTACTAAAGAGTAGGGATGGAATTTTTATCTGAATGACAACAAACTAGAAAGAAATTTAATTCATATTAATACTAAAATAAGGAACATAAAATGGACAGACTGTCATCAAACAAAAGCCATTGAATACTCCAGAAGGGCTATTTGATTTTTTTTTTTTTAATAGATGACATAGTCTTTTATTTAAAACTGATTTTCAACTGCAGAGTATTTATCCTCCAGGGGTATAGCACAAAAACAGTGATGGCAGAATAAAAAGCAACATATCTAAGTTTAGTTCACGATGAGTTCACATTTTATGAAACCAGGAAACATTTTAAACTCTTACCTGCACCAGCTACATATGAAGGCAACTGCAATGGTCCAAATCTCCACAGATTAATAATTTTAAATAATTTTTTACTTTTGTGCCACACACAGTCAAGCAAACGTGTTTTGTATTACAAATTACAAATGTTCTTGGTTTAGCTGATTGAGACTGTACTTGGATTGCTCTGGCTCAGAACATAAAACGAACAGACTTGCCAAATCTCTGATGTGTGACTGCTTAGCAATGTTTATTCATAAAGAATGCAGAAAGATTTACTGGTCAACATTTATACTGACACTGTCGTTAAGGGTTTTTCTTAACATCAGAATGTGCACTACAAATGAAACTCTAGCGTTAATACTCAATGCCGTGTCTTTTAACATGATCTAAATTCTCCTATTGCTAGCTTGCAATGGAACCTAAAAGCCACAGGAAGTTGGGCCCAATTGTGCTGGATGCTAGACAAATTAATTATAAATGAGATGTCCTTTTTCAGAGTTTACAGTGCTAAAAATCAAATCCAGCAAATGAACAAGCACAGTGGAAAGAGGATCGAGCCTCATACAAGACCTCATCAGTACAGTTTCTAACCATAAGGAGAACTGACACAATCAATTACTAAGGTTTCAATTGCAAAGAAACTTCCTATTGCAGTAAAATCCTAGTCCCAGTGTCGTGGTTTTACCCCGGCTGAGAGCCGAGACCCATGCAGCTGCCTGCTCCTTAAAGGAAAAGAGCAGGGGAAGGGGGGTGTGAGGTGAGGCAAGGGAAGGAAAAGGAAGGGGCAAATAACAACCCCAAAACCAAGAAACCAAAAGGCCCATGGGTTGGGATAAGGATAGTTTACTAGAATAGCAGAAAGATAAAATATAACAATGCTAACAGGACTTTAGAGCAAAATAATATATGAAGCTGTTGATACACAATGCAGTTTCTCACCGAACCCACAGCTCAGGCCGTGCCACCCAGAGCCATCCCGGAACCCGACCGTCCCCCAAAAACTACGCGTCCCGGAGCTGCCCCCGCTCCTCCTCCCATCAGCCCCCTGATATCCTGGGCAGGCCGTAATTGGCATGGAATACTCTCTTTGGCCTGTTTGGGTCACCTGTCCTGGCTTCGCCCCTCCTTTCTCATGGATAAAGAAATACGAAGAACTGAGAAAGTCCTTGACTGTCTGACAGCGACTAAAAACATCAGGGTGTTATCAGCACTGCTTTCATTTTAACTTTGAAACACAGCATTCCATCCGCTGCTACAAAAGAAGTTAACTCCATCCTGACTGAAACCAGGACATCCCAGAGATTACTAAAAATTAAGATTTGGATAGGTGCAAATTCATACATGGGATTAATGTGAAGTAAGCAATGATAAAGAGCAGCCAGTGAGCATTAACCAGCAGACAATATCTGTATCTCAGAGCCTTGGTGGTAGAGGAAAGCAGAAAACAATACTGGGAAAAATACAACAGCAAGCACAACTCATCACTTGTGTAGGAAAGAGCTCTGTCTCCTACCCAATAAGCTTTACTTCTCAACAGATCAATCAAAACTAGAGACTTCACTTCCTGTTCTCTGTGAAAAGCCACAAAACATTAATGCATATGTTTAAGAACATAAAATAAATGTTTCATTATTCCACACAGAATAATTAAAAACATAAAGGCAAAGAAGCTGGGTTTATTTGACGACGTCCATTTCATAAATCCAGCAAATCAACAAGAGAAATTCAGAGATAGGTTATCAACACCTATTAGTTTTGGAAAACTGTAAATCAATCATTATAATGACAGTTCAGTTTACTTAAGGGCAGAAAGCCCTTTGAAAAAGAAACCATGATTCATACTCAAGATTAGTTGAGAATATTGCACAGAATTCAGCAAGGATCCAGAGAGTTTGCATATCTCTTGAGCTCCTAACAACATTCCCAGAAAAGGCCAATTGAGTGAAAATACATAGTCGCAAGATCGTGGAGTGATGAGAGGAGATGCTCTTCAATCTAAGAATGGTTCCAAACCACAGCACTGTCATATTCAATGACAATGACTTGGTGCTATCAAGTAGAAAATAGACTGGAAAAAATTTCCAAAGTAATTCCCTGTGGCCAACTGCTGTGGCATCAAGGAAATGTAATAGAACATAGGCAGTGAAACTGGAAGTTAGATGAAAGATTTAACATGAAGGAAAAAGAGGTGCTCTGATGTTTCACTATCAATTGTCAGTATAACAAACCAGCAATAACAAAGTGCGCAAAACAGGAGGACACATACAAAAATAAAAAACCCAAAAGAAAACATATTCTAAATTGGGATAAAGGTCTCATCCAAAAGAAGAATATTCTCTTCACCTCTAACGTGGAATAAATAAACCACACTTTAAGAAAACACTCTCTAGGCAATGTATTTTCCCATGGATAACTCAACAAAACACAGCTTTGTCTGCTAATAGGTTTCTTGTATGTGCACAAAGTACACATGATTTAAAGAGAGATCTGTTGTCATCTTTAGCAATTACAGGTTGAGAAACAATTTTAAAGCTAACTTAGACCTTATTCATTTAAACACACTCCCCTTTTTAATGAATAATTATTTACTAAATTTCTGAACTGTCTACTACAATTTTTTTTGAATTATTGTAATAGATCTAGTGAATGCCACACAGTTCAGCAATTCTTTATGAATTAGTAGGGGCTATACAAAATACATTTATTTATCTTTAAATGGTATTTATCACTTGATATTATTATTTCTATAAACATGTCAATGTCAGGCACTTTGTCAAGTTCATATGTGATCTTTAGTTTTCACAATACATGAGTACTAGTTTTTAACAGTCCCTAGGATGTAGACAGTTTTTCTCTTCTATTGTAGAAAAAAGGTTTTATTTTCTTTTGTTTTCAGATACATAAAAGATGAAGGGACACCACACACTATTTTGACTATTTTGACTGTTTTGTTCAGAGCTGAGAAAAAAACCTCTTCAGAGCTAAAGAAAAAACCTGGTTTTGCTGATTTTCTTCTGTTCTCTAAATTATAAGTTCAGTAGGAATGCATGAGGCTTACCAACCAGAATGTGAAATAAATGTGACTACATGACTGGACAAATGACTGTTGGACTGTGTCTACGTGATTAGATGTATAGAGAAGACATACAAAATGCTTAGACTACTGACTGCTGTTCGGTTCACAGAACGTAACAGTCACTCAACAACCGCACTGACTTTGTATTTCTTTCCAGTTGTACTTTGAAACAGAGAGTAATCTATGAAGATGCTTGCCTTCTACATCTCAAAAATACTTTGGCATGTCACATGAACACATGCGATGTTGACGTCACTTGACAATCTTCCCTATGTTTAAAAGCCTAACCTTTCATCAAAGAATGAGAGTCTTCCTATGGAGTTAGAAGGCACTTAGTCATCTGAATGCTCCCAACGGAAAGCAACCCCAAATTAACTAATATTTAAGGTTAGGGACACAATCCATCCTTTCTTCAAGCCTTTCATCTGAGGAGGTTTAGTGGATACCTACTGAGTTTGAAAGACCTGTTTTCCTTAAATTTGCGTGCAAATAATGCATTAATACATCACGCTAGTACAGTCTAATAGTCACAGAGGTACGTTGGAAAGCTCACAGGCTTGATTTAATTTCAAGATAAAGAACTACATAGACTATGGAAAACACAAAAGCCACACTTATGCCACATTACCTTAAAGAACCAAGAAAAAGCAGAATGGGTAAAAATCAACCCAGGGATAGGACAGACATGCAGCTGAATCTAAAAACAATCTGCCAGTGCAAGTCTCAGTGGCCCCTGCTACCTCACTTCCTCCTCCAAGTCAGTGTATTCTGATTATGACAGTAGTTTCATCTTGTTTACATGACTGTAAACTACATACAGTGCAAGGATTACACAGTTTTCCTCTAATATACACTCTCAGAGCACACAGATAATCTCTTAAATTAACCACAACTAAAAAATACAGTTTTCAAAACAAATGACACCTTTTGACCGTGTAAGGAGGAAACATGTAGAACAAAAATGTGATGGTGGGAAGGCTGGAGAGCTGTGCAAGAGACAGAGTTAAGGCACATAAAATGTTCTCCACACCAGAAGCAATTCCCAACTGGATCCACATCAAAGGACAAGTATAAAAATACACAGGACAGCGGGAAGAACATGTTTTATATCAACATTTCCCATCTGTCTCTGTTATACCCTTTCTAGAAATGTGTAATAAAACTGGGTTCTAGATTTCCAACACTGAACAACTTTAAGTAGTGAATGTAATTTTAATCTTCAAATGGGCAAAATTCTTTGCAAGCAAATAGGAATGAATCATGTGAATAAACACTGCAATATCAAATGCAATATTTTTTTCCTCAGATTAAAGTTATATAGGAAATGATATAACATTACTTTTACCTCCGATGCTTCTTTCACATTCTTCACCATTTCCCCCTCTTTCTTCATCACCTTCTGAATCCTCTATATCTTGAATAAGTATTCTTTTTCCTTTGCCTTGAGTCTCAGATACAGCCCTTAAACCTTTCAGTTTCTTTTCAATCTCTAACAGATTTTTCTGCAATACAGCAAAAATGTCAATAGCACATGCTTTTTTAATAAGTATATAAATTGTAACTTATATACAGAAAACAACTTCTGTTAAATAATCCATGTAAGATCCTGAAGAACTATTGAGATGCTATGGATATAAAACCAGAGAAAATAAATGTGATTTTTCCAAGAGTCAGTATCTTAGCCAAGGCTAACACTCAATTTCTGATTTGGTCTTTCAGAATGTATCACAGAAATAAATATCTACTTTTCTTGAAGGAACTGCTTAAAAAAATAACAACAACAGTAATTGTACTACTGTGATATCTTGTATGATCTACTGAGAAGACACATGTGGAAAGAAGGTTCCTTCCAGAATTGCCAAAAACCGCCTGAAATCAGTTTATCAAAATTTATGCTATGGAGAATTTGGTGTCAGAGGGTTATCTGATAGAGGCATGTAACTGATAGAGCTAGAACCAAAAGAGACGATAATTTCTTAGCAGCTGTTTTGGGTTTGAGTGGCAAGGTTTTGGTAGTGGGGAAGAGGGGACCTGCAGGGGTGGCTTCTGCAAGAAGCAGCTAGTAGCTTCCCCCAGGTCCAACAGAGACAATACCAGCCTGCTCCAAGATGCATACTCAGCTGACCAAGGCCAAGGCAATCAGTGACAGTGGCAGCGCCTCTGGGATAACACGTTTAAGAAGGAAAAAATCCAAACCTGGAGGACAGGTTTTGTTTATTTGAGATTGGTTATTTCTGTGGCCGGAGAAAGGAGGGAGATGTGAGAAACTTTGCAGACACCAAGCTCATGGTGAAGGAAAGGGAAGAGTTGCTCTAGGTGCCAGACCTCATGCAGTCCATGGAGAAGACCATGGTAAAACAGGCTGTCCCCCTGCGCCCACTGAAGGTGATGGGGAGTGGAGATTCTACCTGCAGCCTGTGGAGGATCCCATGCCCAAGCAGGTGGAGACTCCATAAGGAGGCTGTGACCCTGTGGGAAGCCCACACTGGAACAAGCTCCTGGCAGGACCATGGAGAGAGAAGCCCACACCAGAGCAGGTTTGCTGGCAGAACTTGAGACCCTGTGGGGAACAGTCTGGTCCTGAAGGTCTGCACCCCATGGAAGGGACCCATGCTGGGGCAGTTAATGAAGAACTGAAGTCCCTGTGGGAAGGACCCACATTGGAGAAGTTCATGGAGGACTTTCTCCCATGAGAGGGAGCCCACACTGGAGCGGGGGAATAGTGCAAGGAGTCTTTCCCCTGAGAACAAAAAAGTGGCAGAGACAAGGTATGATGAACTGACCCCAACCCCCATTACCTGTCCCACTGTGCCACTGGAGGAGGAGGGAGAGAAATCATGAATGAAGTTGAGCCTGGGAAGAAGGGAGGAGTGGAGGGAGGTGTTTTAAGATTTGGTTTTATTTCTCATTATCCTACTCTGTTCTGATTGGATAATAAATTAGATTAATTTTATTCCATGTTGAGCCTGTTTTGCCCATGACAGTAATTTCTGAATGATCTCTGTCCTTATTTCAACCCTTGAACATTTTGTTGCATTTTCTCTCCCTTGTCCAGTTGAGAAGGGGGAGTGACAGAGCAGCTTTGGTGGGCATCTAGCCTCCAGTCAGGGTTAACCCACACAGCAGTGTAGCAAAAAGACACTGTTGAATAGTGAAAAGGTTTTCTCCTTTTGTAAGAATTGCAAATTAGATGATCAAACAGCCTCTGATTTCACAAACATTTTTTGATTTCTCAAAGAAACCCCACTCCAGCTGCACTTTACACTTTCAGAGCAGAGCAAGACACACACCACATTATGCACTACTCTGAATTTAATTCAGTGCTGCACAAGGAAGTGCCATTTCAGTACTCACTCCCCAAGAAAAATTAAAAACAAGAACAGGAACAAGCAAAGGTTCATGTGGACAAAGAACCTTGAAGAATACCAGTTACTGACAAGGAATTTACCTTTATTTTAGTGACTCTGCACATAAACATTCACTCTGCATGCGTTGCATGCATTCATAGTCAGGTCAAGAGGGCTTAGCGGATCCTCCAAGCGAAGCCTGGAATGCCCTGCCAAGCACTCTATCACCTCTAGGTGTCTCAGCCAAGGTGTAACAGCTGCCACGGATAAGGACAAAGCATAGGTATCTGCTCAGCAAAGCTATTGTGTATTTGGATCTCTGGAAGACTGTACTCAAAATTAGTATATTATGTCTGGTGCTATAAGAAGTCTCAATACAGCCTATTCGATAATCCTTTCACAAAGACTATTGTGGAGTCCATCAACACAGACTCAGAAGCTATGTAGTGTCCTATAAAGAGAAAAAAATCCCCCACAAAAAAAAACAAACCCAAAAGCTCTTTTAGAACTCAAATCTAGAGAAATGTGCTTAAAAATAAAGGGGGTAGGGCATGCAGGTTGATTCCTTGGTTGATGTGAAACTTGGGAACTATTCTGGGCAGGAATTTAGCTCCAAAAACACCCTGAAAGTGATGAATGTTGTATGCAGGGACTTTGCATTAAGAGACATTGACCTGTCACACTGGTGCAAGCAAAAGCAGTGACCAAATAACTCCACAGAAAGACACAGCAATTCTCAAGCAGCTAGCAGCTCAAAATGTGCCACCAGTAAGAGCCAAACAGAATTCGGGTGATGAGGGATGGCACAGAGAAGTCATATGCAAAAGAAATGGGCTGGTAGCAGTATGATGGACTCCTAATTCACAGGAAAAGAGCAGTTTAGTATCACAACTGCCTAGTACTTAAGATTCTTAGGACACAGAGTCCAAATGCAAGAATTGGGTTCTAACCCAGAAAACACCCCTAAGAAGATACCAATGAAATGACATGAACCAAACCTCTCCTAAAGATCTGAAGTAATATTAGTACAAGGAGAACATGTGATCCTAACCCTGAGCTTCCAAAGAAAGCATCCAGCTTTCTTAGATCTAAAATTGGCTAAGAGGGGTCCAGATTCATCAGAAAGTATGAAAGACTTTTCATTCTAGACTGCAGGTAAAAAATGAGGATTCATAACATCACGCTGAAGCGAGGACAGAACCCAGGTCCTCTCCTCTTGGGTTAACTTTACCACTACAACAATAAAAGCCTGGCATCTCTTTTGAAATTTTCTTGTGAATTACATGTAAAATTTAAATACATCTAGCTCAGTTCATCTTTTTGAGAGAAATTTCCAAATTACTTTGATCAGCTAAGACCCTACTACTGTAAGCACGTTCAGGAGCAAAATTTTAGGCACCTAAATTATGTTACTAGAGAAGACTGGAGTGCATATATGTTCTCACGATTAAGTTGTAAACAGAAGATCTGGTCACTTTCAAGTACCTAATTTCCACCACAGACACTAATGTGGTCTTGGGAAACTGATCACTGGCACAGTAGATCAAGTGTGCCATCAAAACTCATATTGAAACCAAACAACATTAACTGTATTCAGTTTAAGCTACAACTACATACATCCCCCTTTCTAGTCTTATTCAGCCTGTTCATCTTTACCTTAGCTGTAGCGTTTTCTGGTTCGGCACACAGTACTTTGTTCAGATCCTCTATAGCTGGCTGGTAATTCTGCAGCTGAATGTGCACAGTGGCACGGCGCATCAGAGCTGCAAAGGAACAAAGGGTATTATTCATGTAGTTAAAGCATAAGGTGAACAACAATACACATTTTTTTTCATATTAGGCGTATTAAGTGTAAAACATTTCTTTAATTCTTCGTTTACTTCATAATGATTCTGTATTAGTAATAACTATTTTCTGGATAGTTTTTAAGTGACACCTTTTGAGATCGTGATCATGAATTGCGAAGCATCTTTTCATCTTTTTCCCCTCCACCAGTGCAAATATAATTAACTACATTCCAGCCCCTTCCTTCAGAAAAGAATAAATCAGCAACCTTCACTGTTTGCACGTTGATTTAAAAGTAATTAATATATCATTGTGGAAACAATGCACTGCACAAATACAACAGTGTTTCCAGTCATAATTTAAAGAACAAGAATTAGCCCCATGCTACTGCATAAGAATACCCATTGCAGATCAACAGGGTGGACTGCATAAAGTTTCCCTGACCCTGAAAAGACTGTTAAAATTAACCTGGGAAACTATTGTGTTTCCTTCTTTATACTTGGACTTGATCTAAATCCCAGAAAGTCAACTATCAAAACGAGTGGCTATGTACCGGTTTATTTGTTAGAAATATACTAATACGTAGGAGGACAAGTTTATCTTCTACTTTACCTTTTGCATTGCCAGGGTCCATATCTAGTACCTTCTCACAATCCTGCAAAGCACTGTCCCAGTTCTGAAGTTTGATCTCTGCTTGAGCTTTGTTATTATATGCAGCTGCAGTGGGTATTACTGATATACTCCTGAAAAAGGAAGTATTGACCATGGTCTGCTCAAAGCTAGAAAAGCTGAATATAGAAACACTTCACTATTTGAAACTGAAAACAGTATTATAACAACATTAGGACCAGAGGCAACCATCCACCAACTAGATTCACCATCTTCAGAGGTCTGTTGCTTGCCAGAGCTTGGATTTGAGATGTCGCAGAGAAGATTCCATGGCTCATCTGTCCTTTACACTATTACCTCTAGCTCCATCCATGTGGACTTGAATAAATCTGACAAATGAAACCTTTGAGAGTATCAAGAGTAACTAGAGAGCTCTGGAGGCTATGATGAAGAGCATGGGGAGCCACATGGGCTGCTCCTTGATATTGCTTGTAGAAGGGAAAGACTCAGGTAGCAGTGAATGAATCATCCAGGTCAATGATTGGCTGTATGGCTGATATTGCAGGCAGGACCTTAGCTTCCACAAAAACAGGAATATATCTGAGGAACAAAGACAACTGGGATCCATATGACAAAGTGATGACAAAGTGGTGCAAGATAATCTTTACCAGCATCCTTGCTGACCTAGCAAGAAGGATGCTAAATTATGTCCACTGGGAAGAAGGGATAATAGTGTTACAGGGACAGCATGCAGGAAGAGACTCTCACACCTTCCTGGTTAAAAAAGCTTGACTGGAGGATAATTCCAAGTGCACAAACGCACAAAGCATGGGAAACAAAATAGAAGAATAAAAGATCTGTGCAGCCTTGACTTCAGTGGAATAACAAAGATATGGAGGGATAATCTGTGTGGCTGGAGTGTTGCGATGGAGGCATGCAGGCTCTTTAGAAAGACTAGGAAGGTAAAGAGCAGAAGATGCATCCTACTCTAAGGAATAATTGTGTTAAGGTTTGTCTTGGAATAGGCAAGAGACTGACAATCCAATCAAGAGAGCTGATGGGCAAGAATAAGAGGTCAGACTGACATGGTGACATCATGGTAAGCACCTGCTTCAGACTGTCTGATGAAGAAAAGCAAGCAAATGAAGTCTTCTTCAGCAAACTAGAGGAAGTCTAACAATTAAAGACAGGTTCTGGTTTCCATGGAGGGGCTGAACCACTCTGGAAGGGCAAAATCATAGAATCATAGATTTGTAGGGGTTGGAAGGGACCTCGAGAGATCATTGGGTCCAACCCCCCTGCCAAAGCAGCTCCCTAGGACATATCACTCAGATAGGCATCCAGACAGGTCTTGAATATCTCCAGAGAGGGAGACTCCACCACCTCCCTGGGCAGCTTGTCCCAGGGCTCTGTCACCCTCACTGTGAAAAAAAACAATGACAAGGCACAAGAAATCTATGAGGTTTCTGGAGCATATTGAAGACAATTTCTTGACACAATTAACAAGATGACAAGATGGGATGCTCTGCTGGAATTTTTACTCATAATCAAGAACTGGTTGGGAATACAAAAGTTGGTAACAGCCTTGGCTGCAGCAATCATGAGATGATAAGAGTTTAACATTCTGGGAGAAATGAGAAAGAATTACAGAATTATAGCCTGGGACTTCAAAAGATTTTGGCCTGTTCAGGAATCTGCTTGGCAGGATTACACAGAAGATGCCCTGTGAGGCAAAGGGTGCCTGGAGAGCTGGTTGATCTTCAAGGACAGCTGCCTGAAAGCAGAAGAACGATACTTTTCAATGTGCAGGGATGTGCAACATCCTTTTCAGAAGCACACACTCATAGGACAAAAGGCAACAGACAAAAAGGCAATTTCTGATGACATTTTAGGAAAAAAAATTACTGTAAGGGCAGTTAAGCACTGCAGCAGGCTGCCCCGAGAGACTGTGAAATCTCTGTGGTTGGTGATACTCAAAACTTAATTGACCAAAGCCCTGAGTAACTTGATCTGATTTGTCTCTGCTTTGAGAGGTGGTCTGCACAAACTGTCATTCAGAGGTTGCTTCCAACCTAAATTATTCTGTGATTCTGCAGTGTAACTGAAATCACTAAGTAGTGATTTCACTAGTGGGATGCAGAAAAACAGGCAAGTTCCATTTATTTTAAAATCACATCAGCATAACACAGCTATGTCAGAACACATCCTCTGCAAAAGTTTTGAATCTCTTTATAAGTAAGAAAGAAGTTTAAGTGTTTCTGTAAAACAGAAAGTAGTTTCTACATTCAGCTTAGAATAGTAAGCCTCATTACAAGACAAACAAGATCCTGATTATTCGTCTATAGACTTATACTCTTTTTTACCTTTTTAGCCACACACAAATAACTCCTTCAGACTATTATAAATTCACTCCAAAATAAGTTTTATTTAAATATTTATAGATGTAAGAAAACAGAAATTTTCAGATGGTATTAGAAAAGTGCCCAATTAAAACAGCATGCAGTGTCAATACACTGCATTTCAGAAGGTGTGCAATGAATGCCCCATGGGGACTGAATAAGGAGAGACTCTCCATTAGGAAGGATTCTGCCCATCCTTATTAATTAATACCTTATTTATGCTACAAAAGCTGAAGGGTTTACTTATTTTTGTATTTTATTTATTGTATATGAAATACAGCTATGGATAGGGTTTATATTCATGTTGTTCTATTAAAACACACACACAAAAACCAACATGAAAGATGTTAAGGCTACAAGCCAAGAACAAAAAAAACCCCAGACAAACCACACCAAATGCCTCAGTTTAAACAGCCTGTAAACTACGAGTTACCTTTGCACACCAACAACCTCTAGGTAAATTTTCATAAGCTGTTCTACTGCCTGCCTCAGTAACAGTATGAATGGTGCTTCCTAAACATAAATCTCTTCAATATTTATTTTATTGCTGTCATAATTAATTCTTACGCAGGAGTTCCTCCATTCTTGGATGCACTGACCACAGACACATTAACTTCCTCATAATTATTTTTTTAAGGATATCCCACTATAGCATCATAGCCCATGAAATTACCGTAACACTTCATCTCACAGTGGAGCCATACCATCACCCTCAATTTACACAGGTAATTAATACACACAGATTCCCATATGCTCTCAATTTATCCATTTTCAAAGTACACACTATGACATTTCTAGGGCTTGTGGTTTTTTAAATCCTTATCAAAGTACAGAGTTAAACACAAAATGGAGATTACTTGAACATTAGTTTAATGTGTAAGCAGCCTGCACTTTTGCAAGCCAGACCTCTAGAGTGTCAAGATGGGTAATCTGCAAATGAGAAACAAATGCTGACCTCATGAAAATATGGGTTTGTATAAATTGTATCAAGTGTGAACACTGTGAAAAAGGCAGAAAAAAATATCTCTCCCAAAGTAGCATTCAAATACCTTAACTGAAACACTGTCCTCTTTCTTTCATGCTCAAAGCTGTTCACCTTGAACTTTCCTACATTTGAAAGAAATGCAGTAGAAGTCCAATGAAGGTAGCAACAGCCTCTACTTATATAAATAATGCAGAAGTCTGAATGCAGTCCACCATGAGTCTAAGACCTTTAAGACTCTTTTTTTTTTAATCCTCTATTTATGTACTTTTTTCTTGGACTGCTACTAATTGCAGAGAGTGTTATGATGAGGGTGCACACAGTATTTCCTTCTCCTACAAAGAGGATATGAAATACATTTTACTTATTAACAATTGATACAGTCCTACAGATATGATTATTTAGAATTAATTTGTAATTAATTTAATTGATCAACACATTGCTTATCCTTTTACATTTGTAAACTTTAGCTTGAACCTAAATGGTTTAAAAAAATCTGAAGTGGTTTGTGACACCTGTAGATTGTATCCCATCACTATTTATCCACTTCTCTTCCTGAGAAACATAAAATACTATCAGGATGCAACAGTGCTTTTAATATTCTTCTGAAAAATCTTTTTTCCTTTAGAAAATAATGTAATTATCACTGACTGCTTCAGGAGGAAGTTGCTTAAAAATACACCGCTGTAAAAATAATATTAACAAGTAACAGTCATTTAAATGTAAGATCAAAACACTATTTACTCACCGAGTGTAGTATGTCACTGCTTCCACATAATCACCAATTGCAAAAGCTTCATTCCCCTTTTCCTTTTCACGAGTAGCAATAAAAATCTTCTCTTTCTTTGTCATGCCTAGAAAAAAATATTTATACATAATAACTAACAACTTACACAGAGTCAATCAAAACACTGTCAGCTAAAATACTTTAAATTAAGAATCTGTATGTTATTTTTTTAAAATAACATGGCTTATTGAAAAACAGATTTGTATTTTATTTTCTATAATAAAAACCTAAATTCTCCTGATAGGCATGTAATTCAGAATGCAAGATTAAAGCAGTTGGCTAACCTGTACACTGGTTCATAACAGCAGAGTATGCTTTACTTTTTTACTTAGCACTCTCAATCTAAACTCAACATAAATATTTTAACTGATGATTAACAAGAGTAGTTTTTTCGAAATATGGCTTCAAGCTCAACTGACCTAGTAACAATTTACAGCATCTCTGGGGGCATAAAATAGATAAAGAAATTTTAAAGTCCATAATATGCTTCTTCAATTTATGTTCACACTCTACATACAAAATTACAGCTAAAGAAAAATTGTATGTTTCCAAAGCATTACCAGTTGTGTCTATTTTCTTTTCAATTATAGGTAGACTTGGCCTACTAAAGAATCTTGCTTTTGAGTTATTTTCTTCAGAGCTTTCATCAATTTTACAACACTCCTTTTCCACATCAAACCTTAAATGAATAAAAATAACAAATTTAATAATGCTGCATAGCAAAACTAATAGAAAGACATGCAATATTTCTAAAGGAAGAAGAGAGAAAAAGGCTGTGTTCAATTATCCATGACTAGTTATGAAAAAGATGTTTAGTCTTTCCCTTTCCTTTTGTTGTGGTTTTTGGTTTTTTTTTTTTTTTGGGGGGGGGGGGGAGGGAAGTCTGCCTCTCCTGCTTATGTGGTTACATCCCCTCTTCCTCCTCCCTTCTGATTAACACCTAAGAAACCAAACCAATAAAAATGTCTGCTTCACCATCGCCCCCAAAGGGACAGGTAACATTTAATCAAGCTCAATCCCAGCCTTATCAAACATCCCTATTAACTTTTGCAAAAATATCTAAGAAACAGTTTGAAAGCAATTAATACTGTAAACATGAGAGAGATTTCAGAATAGTCTCAGACACTTCTAAGGCTACTCTGAAGCAGTTTTTGAAAATATTTCTGCCATAACCAATTCCCACACTAGACAGAAACACTGCACTCACTGCTCTTCTGTTTAGGTCTTCGTGAAAAATAGCCTTTGCTATTGCAAAATATTGACAATACAAATAATTTCTATCTAAAATAGGGACACAATTTCGAAAATGTACCAAATCCAAAACCTTTTCAGAAAAGACTAATTGTTCTCCATTTTTATCGTGATCTTTTGCTACCTTGCTTATGCCTTTTTACTATAAATTAAACATATTTCAAAGGAAGTGGGTGTTTTATAATTTGAAGTGAAACAATTATTTAAAGGTTTTGAAATCATCTTCAAAATGTTTTGAAAACACTATATGCTTCAAACTGGAAAAGTCTTTCAAACAACTTCGATTTCAGTATACTTACATAATCCAAGATAAACACAATATGAGCAATTTCACAACTTGTAGTATTATCAGCATGCAAAAGCAGCTGAATATTGAGTACATAATACTGTAAACAAAATCCCAAATCATTATTTTGAATGATGCAAAGAGGGATGAAAGAATTGCTGCAAAAGTTTTTTCAATAACCCATTTTGTTTGTCCACGTTAGAGCAGAAAGCCCAAAATTTCTGAAACATGTATGCATGAAAATAACCAATATGCACGACTGCTTGTAAGAGCAGCATCTTGTGCAAACATGGCTTTTGTAGAGGTTTTGAGGTAGAGTGAGACATTAAGAGTTTCATTACCCAAACCCCCCAGTCTGTGGATTTAGCTCCCCATCTACTGCACTGTAAACTTGTGCTTCCTTGCTCTGATTCTACAGCATCATACTCCAGATGTCAGGAACTAGATAGGAGCTGCTGCAAAACACGAGTATGTGTATTTCCTCCTCCATGTTCAACAAGTTGGGGGCACCAATCTGTTGCATGATTTGGGAGGGAAATATGCCACCATTACATGATGCAGAGAGTGTCTTTGTATCAGAGCTCCATCCACTCTAGAAATAGTCAGCTACAGTCTAAACCTCTGATTATGTGTAATTAAATCTGAGCAACTGATGGGCCTGCCTCAAGCTCATGCTTTTGAGGTCAGTAGGGCTCAGTGCAGGAATAAGATTTCATCAGTTCTGTTTTTAATTTAGAATTGCAGCTTTAGATCCACAGAACATCAAATTTGCAAGCCCCCATTAAATAACTCTAGAAGTGCTTTCAAAAAACTAATTGTAATTCCTTGCTTTTACATACCTCTATAGGTTTTGTATCTTAGATGTTGAAAGGAAAAATGAAATCTAAACCAAAATCACTTTTTCTTTATATTTGCTGCTGACTTGCTATATTTAACGCAGCTTGTACACAAGTATAGGCTAACTTGGTCCCAGCTGCTGGCACCACAATAATCATTTGCATTTTAGCAGAACATTCGTTAAGAAAAACTTAAGTTTCACCAAAGTATTATAATTCCCTGAAATGTTGACCTTAATACTATGTTTCTGGAAAATACTTTGAAACATAACAACTGTGATCCATTATTAAACAAACAAATAAGATTTAATAAAAACTGAAACATAAAGGGTTTTAACATACTTGTCCCATTCGCTGTAATCCCGTGGTATGTTTTTCTTGTTTCTTTCTTTGTTTTGTAATTTTTTGTTCTGAAAGAGAAACAGTCAGCCTGTAAGACAGCTTTTAAAAGTAGAAATCCACAGCCTTTTGGAGGTTTTGTTTTGTTTGTTTCTGTAATACACATTCCTAGTAACCTTCACTGTTCATGACTAATCTGAGCATAACGTTGAAAACTTAATTCATCTTGCTTTAAAGAAAATGTTCATGTATTCAACTAATTGTAATTTGAGGATCAAGCAAGTCTCACACTTTCTCTGTACTGCCCTGTTACATGTCATAGAGGCACTGAATAAAATTTCCAGACAGAAGACTCTTCTTCATAATTAGTATCCTGTGCTGCTACCTTCCAAACTATCCTTTCAACACAGGAAGGGAGAACTCAGTCTTGGAAAAAAGCCAGCCTTATGATGAGGTGTTTCACACTGAGATTGAATCAGTAACCTCATTTTAAGCTTGCCATTTCCAAGAGAATACAATGCACAGATTGTGATAGTTCCTGGAATCCTCACAAGAAGCTTAAAAATGTCTGACATCAAAATAGTGTCTGTACTCCTTTTGATTACTTCACAGTTCACTCAAGCTAATTCCCAAGATGATTTACACTCATTCTAGCTTTTAGACAAGCTCCATCATTGAGGTTTGCATTACCTAAAATTTATCCTTAGGATCTTCCTGCAACAATCATCCACAATAACAGACTCTACCAACTTGTATCACAACCCATCTCCTACACTAATGGAACCTAATTCCATAGCTGCACCTTGGCATCTCTTCTACCTTTGTCCTGAGAGTGTATTTGTGATATGTCCCTCCCTACTTGCTGACTGAATTAATAGCAAGGTGTGGTTCCAAACAAGTATTCCACAGTGGAACAGCCAGTTCAAAATATTCCCATTTACTCTGTCCTGGCTGTCGAGCCCTCCTCTTACCTTCCAATCCATCATTCACTGAGTTAAATCCACATAATTGTTTGTAGAGCCGTAGATTTAATATTATCTGGGTTCAAACAATCAGTATGATACAGATTACAGTACAATCCCTAAATATCTGTACCAGTTCAACTGAGCATTTGATAAACTGGACCAAAGAAACAAGAAGCAACTTCTTAAACTAGTTTTACCAGCGGTGACACTGCAACAAGGAAATACTTCTGCAGTTGGATGTAAACACCTCAATTTACATAATGCAAATGTGACCCTTCCTGTAAACACTTCTGACTATCTATAATGTTAGGTTACACTAACTTTTATAGCATACAACTTCAGAATTACTCTTAATGTTCTCAGTCTTTCAATAAGCTAAACGAAATGACAAATACTTTTAGTGCTGAACACATGCTTGGAGGAGGTAACTCCTAAATATGGCTTCCTGAAACATGAGTTATCGTTATGTATGCATACTGGTGTATATTGCAAACTTACAAATTTAATAAATACAAAATCTTTTTTTTTCAAATCACACATCCTTAACTTAAATGACCACAAAACTTGTAAAACTCTCAGAGGAAAATTCATCAAGTATGATGATGTGATGGCCTAAGACATTACAATTCTGTGTCAGCTAACTAGTATTCTTTTTTAATTCAAAGTATCTCAAATAACATGAAGGATTGTGGGGGTTGGAACTTGATGATATTTAAGGTGCCTTCCAACCCTAACCATTCTATGATTCTATGATATATAAATACCATCACAATGGATTTTTGTAACATAAAACTTGGAATGTGTGTTGCATGCCCTGGACTGTAGCATGAGGAGGTATATGAGGACAGAAATCTTTCTGGAAGAGTATTAGGAAACTGTGTTTGGCAAAGGAACCTAAGTCTGCTGAAATCCCATCAATACAGTCTTTTGGAATTGAGTGTCTTTAAACCCACACTTTAGTTCTGTCTCGGAAAAAGTGAGGCAGCAAAAATAGTAATAATGAAATGTGGACAGATAAGAACAGAAAAAATCAAGCTGACTCTACAGTCCTCTTTTGCAGTATAGATGTAACCCCAAAGTCCTGGGCAGTGTGAAAGAAAAACAAAGGTGTAAGACAAGGTGTTAAACAGGGAAATATTGTATAATGTTCACTCTTTTGCTATTATTTTCTGGAAAATCTTCACCATGACTTCACACCAATAAAAAGAGATCATGATATAGAGTTATAAGCTATAAGTAATGAACTGAAACTTTACCTACATTTACTATCAGCAAGAAAATCTGTTTACAGACACAGGATGTTTCCATTTATCAGATATGTAACCACTGGTGCAATCCACTGTTTTAGGGTCAATAAGGATTTCCAGAATTGGCTTTTTATGCAACATATCAGATGAACAGTCTCCAATCAAATAAAAACATAAAATTATGGAAGGATTTGTAGATTTCTTTCAATCATGTCAACTTTATAATAGATACCACATTTCAAAATTATGTGATTCCAATGTGAAAACAATGACAGTCCCAACTGATTAGCAAAACATGTTTAAAAAGCATATTACACATAGCATTATCTGGAAAAGGAATAAAACCTGAGTATATTAATTAAAATGTTTTTGTTATTTCCTATTACAGGTATAAATTTAGTGCATATTTTAGAAACACCTTTTTATTCATTAGTGATGTAGTAGAGATGTAACTGCACTGCTACATAGAAAGATTGAATTCTAAAAGGTGTAAAGCTGTATCTAGGTTTCATAGGTAATAATGTTAAGACCTAAACCTTGTATGAGGAACAAAAGTGATAAAAGTGACCTAAAGACTGTTGCATGGTTTAGAAGTAGAAGAAAAAAGTCTGGATAAATATTTTGTCTTTGAATGGAGAACACATCCTCTTTAGTAAAACTATATCCTAGATTTCAAGCCACTGTCCACCATTTTATGTGGATGTTCTAATCTGGATTCACTGAGTTCATGTGGTATTTTACTTACCATTTGTTGTTCTAGGCAACATTTGTACAGGACATAAGTTAAGAGTAAAGCTACAGTGGTAGTCTTCATCTCAACAAAACAGTACAGTCAAGAGAAGACATTCACATTTCAAGGTGATGTTTAAGCATATGAACTAGGTTCCTTTTGGATGAAATTATGCCAGGGTTTTTTTTCCCCAGCTGCTAGGTTTTTTTGATGAGACCAGACAGGAGATAGTCCAAAATAAATACCCTAAAACACATACAGTGTGGATGTTTGACCTTTTATGCCAGCTGTTTATATAGGAACTTTTATACTGGGTTGTACTGGTGTATTTGTAGCTTTTTGATTCCCCTTATTTTATACCTTGAGTTAGCATTCCAGCTTTATTTATTCGCCTGAAATGTGTTTTGTCTGTGACCAGCTTTTCTTACTAATATTATCATGGATGGCGTCAGTCTGATTCCCACTATTTTCTTTGGAATTCTGGGACACTGATAGGCTAGTAAAAAAGGGTGTTGAAGGAGATCTGCTAAAGAAGTTAATTACTGATCAGAATTAAAACGTTATTATTACAAGACATGTCCTAGTACTACGGAGGCACTTTTGTTTAAGCGCTGGTCTCTTACAAGGGAACTTAAGGGGTTTTATTTTGTGGTTACAAAACAATTCTAGTAAGAAAGGCTCAATGATTGGAAGTTTTTTACTTATAAAATTTTCTGATTTTAGAAAGACATATAATTAACATACATTAGAAAACTGGAGATACCTGATTAGCAGGAAGACAGCTGCTAGAACAACGAATAGGAGGCAAGTTATCTTGTCTTTCATGTAGTGTGTCTGTTCTCAGGAACTGTGAGTTATTATGGTCTTCATTCATTTCTGTCACCCAACTCTGAAAACAAATAAATAAATAATGTATCGTATCTGTACCTTAAAGCAGTAGGGCGGATATGCTTCAAGGTCTGCAATGACCCTAAAAACTATCTTTACAATGGATTTCTCTTAATGGAGAAAAGCAACTAAGACAAAAAGCGATTGTGCTTTTTTGAATGAAAAGGAATCTACAAAAAAAAAAAAGAATCTGTGAAGTTAAAATGGGCATTAAAGATTCAGTAACATCAATCCAAGAAAATAATAAACCCAACATAATCTTCTGATCATCTCCTCATGTTGTGCTTCAACCCTGCAGGCAGCTAACACAACCACAGAGCAGTTCACTCGCTCCCCCTGCAGTGGGATGGGGGAGAGAATTAAAAAAGTAAAACTTGTGGTTGAGGTAAAACCAGTTTAATAGAACAGAAATTATAATAATAGTAATAACAATAACAGGAGCAAAAAATAACAAAACCAATAATTAATATTAGTAATATATTTTAAAGGTATTGTTGCTCACCAACTGAAGCCAACACTCAACTAGTTCTTGAGCCAAACTACCTCCCTGCCCACCTCCAGTTATATACGGAGCAATATGTGACATTGTATGGAATAGCCTTTTGGCCAATTTGTGTCAACTGTCCTGACTTTGTCCCCTCCCAGCTTCTTGGGCACCGCTGCCTCCTTGTCGTCAGGGCAGTATGAGAAGCTGACAAGTCCCTGGCTCCTCAGCGGCAACTAAAAACATGACAATACGTGCGTTAGCAACATGATTCTCATCCTAAATCCAAACCACAGAGCTACACCAGCTACTCGAAAAAAAAAACTCTCTCAGCCAAAACCAGGACACCTCATTCAATGACATAATTACATTCTGCTCAGGCACAAGAAGAGGAAGATTGATATGTCAAAGTGATAATATTACTGTTGTAAATTACAAATGATACTGTACCATCAGTTCACTATTAATTGTTTCCCATTCTTCAGCTGTGAAATCAGAAGCTGTGGCTGCAGGCTTGTCTTTTCTCAGAGCTCTGCTCCTTGGATCTAAATGTTCAATGCGCTTTTCACAAAACAGTGTGAGGTCAGGATAGCACCCCTCTTCACCAGATCTTTAAAATGCAAAGATATAAAAGTTACAAAAGAGAACTAAACTGCAATGCATCCTCCATACTTCTCTCCATGTGCAGTCCCTGTGTAGTCATCACATTGACTGCAGAGGACAGTTTTCCTGCTATAACTGTATTCAACTATTGCCTAATAAAATTTTGATCAGAAAACTGAAGCGAGTTAACGTTCCACCACATTCCAATGGACACACACAATTCAAAATTATCATCAGAAATTACCACAAACAGGCAAGAGAGCTTCATTACAGAACCAAAATCCAGTGGCAGCATTTGAGAAGAACCTGTCATTGAGTTACTCACATCTTTTGGATGGTTAAAACAGGACTTGGAGTTCTAGTGTTACTGTTTGGACACTTCTAACATGATTACTTTAACTTCGTATGTTAATTTTTAAATTCAAAACTCACAAAGAGGTTCAAGACAAATATAGGTACATATGTCTTTGAATTTTACAGAAGAGAAATGCAATTAGTAATGAAGAATGCAATGTTTACCTTAGTACCCTAAGAATCTTTTCCAGGTGTTTAACATCTGTGCATTTTTCAATGAACTTGTAGTCCAGATGACCAATAGGTATTTGATATGTTTTAGTGGTGCCTTGGTCCAGCAAAAACGGTACTGACTTGTCACCCATGACTAAACATTAAAGGAAAAAAATGTAGTGATTCAGTAGGCTTTCAGTTACATTTTGAAGCAATTCTAATTCAAGAAATAACTTTGCTCATGCCCCAAAGTACTACTCCGTTATGCAAGCAGAAATATTGCCACAAAAGGTCACACAGACTGTTCTTGAGAGAGGTTTACTGGCAGAAGTACTGTTATGTATATATGTTTTGGAAAAATAATATGCACAATGCTACTGCTTCTGCAAGGCAGAAAATGTAAGAAAGATTGCTTAAACAAAGATTGCCAATTCTTGCCTACCATGTTCTCTAGTTTTCTTTAAACACAAGATGGTATTACCTATTTAACCAAATGTGGTAGGGTTGAAGGAGAAAATGGTGTGGGACCCCCTCTACGTTTTTCAGAGGGGAGATGCTAACCAACTCAGCCTATGTAATGGAACAACAACCTTTGCCTTCTCTGCTCCTTACTAACAGCATTTTCTGGGCCTCTGATTATATTACTGTACTAACCTGATTCTTTTCCAGTATGTCTGTAACTGATGTAGTGAGGTGTTCAAATTGGACACTTCCTGTCTCCCTGTACCTTTGATCTGCTTATCTGCATCCCTCTATATTTTGATTCCAAGCTTTATGGAAAAGAAATTCTTCCTTTTTCCCCCCCAGTGTAATATACTTAAAGATAACTGACCACTTGTGGTGGTTTGACCCTAGCTGGAGGCCCACCAAAGCTGCTTCCCTTTTCAGCTGCACAGGGGAGAAAATACATATTGGGAGGCTCAGGAGTCGAGATAAGGACAGGGAGAGATTGTTCCGCAATTAACTTATGGACAAAACAGACTCAACACAGAATAAAGGAAAGAAAACTTTCTAATTTACATTACACCACACACGGTGAAACCAGAGTTGGATAATGAGAAGTGCGACCAGATCTTCAAGCACCTCCCCTCACCCCTCCCTTCTTAGCAGACTTCACGTTAGTCATGATTTTGCTCCTTTCTTCCCCCCCCAACCTTGTGGCATGGAGAGGGGCAGGGAATGGGGGGTTCAGTCAGTTCCTCACAAGTTGTTTTCCTTTTTAGCTGGGTGGAGGGAGCATTCCTCACACCCTTCCCCTGCTCCAGCATGGGGTCCCACCCATGGGAAACAGTCCTCCATGAATGTCTCTGTGAGTTTTCTGTCAGGGCATCATCTCTTCACCAGTTGCCTCAGTGTGGCTCCCTTCCATGGGGTGCTGATCTTCAGGCTGCTCCAGCCTGCTCTCTCACAGAGTCACAAGTCCCCCAGCAAACCTGCTCAGGCATGGGTCAGTCTCTCCACAGGCTGCAGATTTCGCTGCCAAGAGCTTGCTCCAACGTGGGCTTCCCACAGGGTCACAGCATCCTTCAGGTATCTTCACCTGCTCTGGCGTGGGGTCTTCCATGGGCTGTAGGTGGCATCTCTGCTCCCTGTCATTATCCATGGGCTGCAAGGGACACTGCTTCACCATGGTCTTCTCCACAGGCTGCAGGGGAATCTCTCTCTCCGGCACCTGGAGCGCCTCATCCCTCTCCCCTCCTTCATCACTAGCCTTGGTGTCTGCATGGCTTCTTACATCTTCTCACTCCCTTCCCTGGTGGCAAGAAGCGTATGCTTCCTTTTTTTTTTTTTTCTCCTAAATGTGATTCCCAGAGGCGCTGTGACCATTGCTGATGGGCTCGGCCTTGGTCAGCAACAACTCCAGCCTTGAGCCGATGGTGTCTGCTCTGTCGGGCCTGCAGAGAGCTTCTGGCTGCTTCTTGCAGAAGCCACCCCTGCAGCCCCTTCTCCACCAGAACCCAGCCACGCAAAACTACATCACCACTTAAAGCGCAAGTATGATAAGGGCAGCTAGTGACTGTGTAACAGCCATGTATGGATATAAACCCAATTAAAATCATCTGTGTTGTAATGTCTAGCAGAGACACGTTAATTTGGAGTACACTTTAATTTTCAGTACAGCATGGCTTAAATAAAAGCTGGTTATAATGAGGCACACCATGAAGATAGGACTCTGCCCCAAGAATTTGCAATTTCTGGACAGAAAATGAAACAACACGCGTGGAAAGACAGACGAACACAGGAAACAACTAGACAGGCGTAAGAAGCGAGGCACACGTCACAAAATTGCACCATTTTGTCCCGTTTCAGTATTTCCAGAGCGTTAGGGGCATGGAGTGCCCTCGAGTGCCCGGAGCTGCCCTCCGGCACCGGCAGACGCCTCGGACAGGCGCACAGAACCGCCACAGCCAAACGCCTCTCCCCGGAGCCGCAGCGCCGTGCCGCTGACGACACAACTTTCAAACCCCGGAGTCAGGAATTGACCTTAAAACTCCCACAGCAAAGGCTCCCCTCAGGCCACTACCAAGCTGGCGCGGCGCGGCCAGCCCGTGCCTAGCAACCGTTGCTATGTACAACATGGCGGCCGGCGGCGCGCGCGGACGCACCAGACGAGCAGCAGGGAAACGGGGACTGTGCTGCCCTCCCCGCTGTCCCCTTTGGGAGGCTGCCGCAGAGCCCCGCCGAGCTCCAGCAGCGACACCGGCGTCGCGAGGCGGACTTCACCCACCTGGCCCTGCCGAGCTGCCTCCGGGAGACGGACGCACGCCGGCCCCCGCCTCAGCCGCCGCCGCGCATCCGCAGCTGGGCTGTGCCAGAGCTCCCCCTGCCGCCGCCGGCCGGGAGCGAGGCCCCGCGCCGAGGGGAGCGGCGGGAGGGGCCGCGGCTGGGCGCGAGCGAGCTGAACAGCACAGCGCCCGCTCGTTTGCGGGGCGGGAAGCGGCCAGCGCCCCTCCTAACGCCCGGCGCGCGCAGCCCGCCAGCCCCCCGGCGCCGGGTTCAAAAGCAAACCTGCACCCCCCTTCCTGCGCCCGGCGGGAGGAGGGGCCCGGCCTGCCCCCGTCAGCCGCCGGAGCTCCGGCAAAAGGCCACCGGTCCTGCCCGCCCCTCTGGGAGCAAGTCTGAGCTCGCCCGGGGGGCCGCCGCTACTGCCGCTCAGGCACGAGGCTGCGAGCAGCCTGACCGCCACGGCGCAGGCAGAGCCTCCTGCCTGGCGCTGCAGCGCGCCCGGCTTCCCAGGAGGCACCTAGGTAAGAAATGCTAGCGCCATCAGGCCAGAAAGCCGTAACCAGACCACCCAGAAACAACATCTCACGCATACTTTTTTTTATCTAACGCGACTCTCTCTGAGCCATGCAGTCTGTAACAGATAACCTGGCCATACAGACACATCTCAGCACTAACGGCGGCATCAGCACCATCACAACCGAGATTCAGAAGCACTAAGTTAACATCAGGCACAACTCTGCAGCATTTTGTAGCACACTGCAGAGATAAGGGTGTTTTAGAATTACTTAACACACTCCAAACAGGCAGATGCAAAACGTTTTGGTTCATTAGTAGAAAACAAACACTTTGATCTTTATTACAAACCCTTGAGAATTCATCCAAAACCCAAAACAAGATGCTATTTCAGTCCTGGGACACTACCCAGTTCTTTCCTTGAGTTCAACCCAGTCAACAAGCATTTTGGGAATTTCCGTTTAGACACTGCTGCTTAGTTTTTACCTCCCTCCCTTCTTTTTGTGATGATTTTTGGACACCTCCACAACATCTGGTTGTCTGAATTGGGTGCTCTTGAATCCTTTGAGATTTGTCCTTTTGAAATCCAGATCTGTGTTCCAGACCCAGCTGCGTGCAGCCTCCTATTTTCAATGGAATTTATTCAAAGCCCAGTTATTTTATATAAAGGCCAGTTAGTTCATATGAGTCCAAAGAACATTTAAAGTTTAAAACCCACAAAATTTAGACAAGAGTAATGAAAATAAGATTAACTCGAAAAAGAATACAGTACTATTGAACTTAAGCTACTGCATACTGTGACTACAACAGCTTTTGAAATCTATTGCTGGAAGATATAAGGCAAAATTTAATATCACCATAAACTTTAATATTTCAATATCTTAAAACACAAGTAAGAGTGTGCATTTGTACACTAATCGATTTACAGAGCCAAAATATCAGAAAGATATGACTGCAAGAAGTCACTGTATCTTCATTAGAAATCATCGGGCATCAAAAACCACCACTAGAATAGAACAGTTAAAGGAAACAAGTGTTGGGAGTTGAAAGGAGATCAGAAAAAGAGAAGAAAGGGGGGAGAAGGGAAGAAAGAGACACTGCCTACGTCTGAAACCATAACTACCTACCTAAAAGCATTTCTAAACTTATCATTAATTAACCCCACAATACTTTCCTTTTGTTCAAAGGCTGATTAATAACCACTTTGCAGAGAAAATGGGGGAAGGATGGAAGAGAGAGAAAAAAAAAAAAGGGAAAAAATAGAAAGTGCCAGGAAAGAAAACGAGATCCCAAGATCCCCATTCACACTGCAGAGATTTCCCCATGGTACTTTGCTCTGCTGTATTGATTTTTGTCCTTGAAGGATTCTTACATAATTACCCAAATACCCCAATACCCCATTCTGTTTCCCTTATATACCTCCTCTCCACCAAACTCAACGAAGAACACATGTAAAAGGATACATCGTTTTGTCCTTTTCTTGTACATAATTCTGTAGCCACATTCTCTGCATCTGATGGGATCTCTTGCCTTTATTTCATTTTCTGTATGACATTCTGGTGTCATGGAGGAAGAGAAAAGGAATTGCTAAACAAACCCAGCACTGTTAATGCACAGAGAACTTTTGAAAGTCCTAACGATCAAATTCCTATTTGTAGCAAACAAAACATAATTAAAAAAATAATTATAGTGAGTTTGCATCAAAAGCTGAATGATACCAAGATTACGTGCAAAAAAAAAGCACAAAACACTTCTACTAAAATTAAAGAGGATCTTGTAAAAATCTCTAAGTTGGGCTATTAATGAGAATTTCAGCTCAGCTCCCCCAAGCCCAAAGTTCAGTTTCTTAAAAGAAAAAATATTTCAAGGATTCCTGAACTGACCCCTCAAACCCATCAATTTTTAAGTTGTTGATTTACACATAGTAAGACAGAACTTGACTCCTGTACTTCACTAACGGCCAAGTGACTATACAGCTTTTTCAAAAATCTTTTAGATGCACCAAACAGAAGGTCCAGTATCTGCACCACAAGTGGACACTTGTGATGTCAATACAACAACACAAGCTCTGGTGAATTCCTTCCACATTTCTATCCATATATACCCCATACACGTAGTACCATCAGCACATAGAGCTTTCAAAACATCAGGATCCAAACCATAACTATTTGTAGTTACATACTTTTCAGTGTAATGTTTATGTATTCTTCATTATTAAAACACCAAATCTCCAGTAACAAGTAAAACAATTCAGTGATGACTTTTCTTTACCTCCACAAATGTAAATCATTGGCTGCTGCTTTGGAGGCTGGACATCCTTCTGTGAATCCATGTCCTAAATAAAAAACACAACATGCACATCAGTTTGTTTTTTTCAAATTATTTTTGCAGGGGATAGACAGTCATTTCATTCTAAAGCTAAAAGAAGTAAATGCAAACAAATTCCATCTGCATTTGCTACACAGAACATTGGATAATTCAGGTTGGAAGAGACTTCAGAAAGCCATCTGGCTGAACTTTTAAAAGCAGAGTCACATCAGGTTTCTCACAGCTTTACCAACCTGATATAGAAAACCTCCAAAGATGGAGACCACAAAACATCTTCTATTAACAGGATTTTAAACATTAAATATCAACGAATAACATTTTCTTTCCTCCCTCTTGCCACTGAAAATTAATTTCCTTGCTGGAAACAAACAAACCAACAAATTCTACGTATTACTCACGTAACAACAGTGCTATCATAAAAAAGATATGCCTTGTTATATTTTTCCCCTTTAAGATAATCCTTTTCAGTGATCTAAGATACTGGAAATATTGGGAAGAGACTGTCAATACAAGACTACTAAGAACTAAAAACAAACACACACACCAACAAGGGGCCAGAGAAAACAAATTTCACCCTCAAAATCCTAGCATTAATGTATATGGCTACCACACTGATTAAGGGTTTAGTATCTCAGTGGTACTCTTCAAATACCTCCTTACATCCTGCAGTGGTTTTGATTGTTCAGAGTTATTTCATTCATGGTACCAGACTAAATAGTTACAAAATAGTGTTGCTCTAACCACTAGAAAAAGAATAAACACTTATTTCCACATCCAGTGCAAGTCTAGACTAGAATGTATTTCCCTATAATGTTTTTAATCTGCCATTTTTTGTGTTGCTGTTCTGCCTAACACTGGAGTCAAGAATCCCTAACACTTATGCCAGTGAACAGCCTTTGTAATGCTTATGAACATTACTCTTGGAAGCTTTTGCTTAATATTACAGTAAGGATTTATTAATTTTTTAAAAAGGAAAAAGGAAGACCCAGGGAACTACAGACTGGTCAGTCTCACCTCTGTGCCTAACACAATCATGGAGCAGATCCTCTTGGAGACTATGCTTAGGCACATGGAGAATAAGGAGGTGATTGGTGACTGCACCCTCACTAAGTTTGCCAGTAACACCAAACTGTGTGGTGAGGTCAACACGCTGGAGGGGAGGGATGCCATCCAGAGGGACCTTGTCAGGCTGGAGGGATGGGCCCATGCAAACTGCAAGAAGTTCAACAAGGCCAAGTGCAAGGTCCTGCATGTGGGTCGGCACAATCCCAGGCACAGCTACAGACTGGATGGAGAATGGATTGAGAGCAGCCCTGAGAAGGTCTTGGGGGTGTTGGTTGCTGTGAAGCCCAATACAAGCCAGCAGTGTGCTCTAGCAGCTCAGAAGGCCATCTGTGTCCTGGGCTGCATCAGTAACAGCGTGGCCAGCAGGTCGAGAGGTAATTCTGCCCCTCGACTCTGCTCTCATGAGATCCCACCTGGACTGTGTCCAGCTGTGGGGTCCCCAGTACAGGAAAGACATAGAGCTGTTGGAGCGAGTCCAGGGAGGGCCACAAAGATGATGAAGGGGCTGGAGCACCTCTCCTGTGAGGACAGGCTGAGAGAATTGGGCTTGTTCAGCCTGGAGAAGAGAAGGCTCCAGGGTGACCTAATTGTGCCCTACCAATACTTAAATGGAAAGTGAGAGAGGGGCTGTTTACCAGGGAGTGCAGTGACAGGACAAGGGGCAATGGCTTTAAGCTGAATGAGGGTAAGTTTCAGTAAGATGTTAGGGAGAAATTCTTTAGTACAAGGGAAACAAGGCCCTGACACAGGTTGCCCAGAGAAGCTGTGGCTGCCCCCCCACTGGCAGTGTCCAAGGCCAGGTTGGACGGGGCTTTGGGCAGCCTAGGCTAGTGAGGGTGTCCCTGCCCGTGGCTGAGGGGCTGGAACTAGGTGGGCTTTGAGGTCCCTTCCAACCAAAAGCATTCTATGATTTTTTTCCCTGATCTTCACAGTTTGTTTCAATATAAATTCAATTGGGAAAACTAGAGTCTTGCAAACAGAAAGAGGCTTGACAGAAACAGTTCATCCTTTGCTTAAAAGAGTCCAATCAGCACTTGAGAAATCACTCCATTTGAGAGAACTGGAAATAATTAATTAAACTCTACAGCTTTCAAATAAGGTTTTGCTCTATCATAACCACAGAGGTACCTTAACCCACATGTGTTATAGGGTTTTTGTCTCACTACATTACAGCAAGATGTAAGCAGCCATCCAACAGCACTTAAAATCAGCAGCATCTTCTAAAACAGGAGATCTGAACTAAGGAAGACAAGACCAGTTACAAGTAAACAACATGAGGTGTTGCTGCTCACACAGCAAAATAACACCGCTGCTAGAGACACTAGTGACCTACAGCTCTGGATGTTGCAGGGAGGTGCCGTGGTTTAGGCAGCCTTCACGTACCCTGCAGCTCTAAGTACTGTCAAGCTGGCACAGTCGACAGGCACACAGATGCATCTGCGTGCTCTGGAGTGCAACTGCTACATACCACGAAGACGCTGAGCACGGGCCACGCAACCGGTGCCGAGAGGATGCCACACGTACCCGTAAGAGAGCCAAACCCACTCCTTCAAGTCCCATTCAGTGCCCGCGAAGGAGAAGGACGGCGGCCTTCCTCACAGCCCCCGGCGCCTCAGCCCCAAGCACGCCATCCCAGCCCAAATCCGCACCGGGGCCTCTCCCACCGACCCACGGGGCTTTTACGCAGGTGAAGCCCACAGGACTGCGCCAGGCCTCTCCCCGCTCGCCTCGTCACACCACCCCTCTACCGCGAATGCAACCACCAACCCTGAGGGGAGAAACCCAACAGCTACCTACACCACCTCCGGCCTCGCCGCCGCCTCGGCGCTGACTGATGACGACACAGCGGCGCCGGCAGAGGCGGGGCCGGCCCAGGGGGTGCTGCGGCGTACGTAGGGGTGTGCCGCTATGCTGCCGGCCTCACGAGACAGCGATAGGCACCGTGCGGTGCGCACGCGTCTGGGGTCCGTGCGGCGCCAGTAAGCGCGCTAGGGAGGGAGGGAGCCTGAGCCACTGCGCTGAGCGCGCACCGAATGCCGAGGCGTCGGTGTGAGCCGCCTGGGGAGGGAGCGAAGCGCGGTGTTCGGGGGCGGTTTTGGGTAGGTGAGCTCCTCTGGGAGCGGCGGCCGAAGAAGAAAGCAGGCGGCGCGTGGTGCAGCTGACGATGCCAGAGCTACGTACTCGGCTTTTGCCATTTGGCTGTACCCACCCGCTGCGCGTACGCAGGAAAAGCCGACCCCGGGACGGGGCGGGTCGTGGCGCTGCGGAGTTCCAAACCGCCGGGGTGTTCCACCTCGAGGTTCTGTTTTCAGAGGCGTTTTACCTGAGATCCATAGACAAAAAACCACATCTCGGTACTGAAATCTTGTCGGCGGTGTCACCCGTGCCCGCGTTACACCACAATTCCGAGCTGCGGTACCACGTACTCTGACGTGCAACGCCGTGTTTGGAAGGAGGTTCAGGTGTCGGCGGTTCCCGAACGCGCTGAACTGACACCATCCGCAGCGGGTTAGAAACGGTGCCGGTTGCTCTCTCGGTCACCGGCCAGCCTCACCGGCGGTGTGCACTTCGGAGCCTCGGTGGGTGTTCCGTAGAGTTAGCTATCTGTGCTTTACTCCTGGAAAAAAACGTTTAACAAGTACTACGGTTTGTGAATATGGCGATTTAAATGACTTCATCGTTCAAGAGATTCTTTAAGGAAAGGTCTTTGCTTTGCTCTATTTCTGTGTACCGAATAAAAAAAAAAATGTTTCCTAAGCACCCGAACTCATCGATACGTGTGAGGTGGCATCAGCTGTAACTTGTCGCCGTTGTTTTCCTAGTAACAAATCACCTTCGTGCATAACCCACAGCTTATCTAAAATAAACTCAACGAATAATAAATAGTTGCCTTTTTCCTGATTTTTGTATTTAAGTCAAACGTAATGGAAAACCAGTGATGGCTTTAAGCAGCTCGCCTGCTTTTTCTAAACTAAATAGTACTTTCTGAGCGCCAGGCGCAAGAGAAACGGCACGGGAAGGGCGGGACTATTAATCTCGGTGCGTCCTTGTCCCCCACGGGCTTCGTGGGTGTGTACCGAGAGTTTGGAGCTGAGGAGAGGAAAGCCTGGACCCAAGTAAATCCACTCTGAGTACTTACCGAGTCACGAATAAGCAAATAACCGCCCCAGCGTTTCGCATTTTTTAAATGCGTTTTCCATACTCATAATTTGAAAAGGACTTACTAAAAATGCCACCGTGAAAAAGTCGTTTAAAGTTAATTATGTAGAAACGGTCTGCGTTATTAAGAAAGAAAACACTGTAATTGCTTGATTATCGGCATCCTGTAATTGTTCCCTTGGGGGAAAAAATAAAAACGTTTTAACCAGATTTTAAAGCTTGAATTACTTTAGCTCTTCTGATGAACCCGCCTCCTTCCATAGAAGCGCTTTAACATAAACTGCCGTTCTGAAGGGCTGATAAACGCGACCCCTGAAGATGCCCCTTGGATCTGAAGTAGCAGAAAGGGTTGGGACTGTGGGAGTTCTCCACCGTAACGTGGCACAGCTCGTAGTAGGAAATCGTGAGGAAGGGCTTGGGGAGGGTGGGAGGTGGTGATGCAGGGTTTACTACAGGTGGGAAGGAAACGCAGCCGTAGCCGAGTGGAGCGTGTGTTACCTCATTTGTTTCTTTAGAAGCAATGTCCTCAGGTCGCGGTTTTGTTTAGTGTTATTTTGTTTTGTTTAAAAAAAAAACAACCCGATTTGTGTGTGTGTGTGATGCCCCTGTCTGTTGCGTTAAATACCCCAACTGCAACTTGTTACATTTCTTGGATATTTTTTGATCCAAGTCACTTAAGTCCAGCCGGGTTTAAGCCTGAGACAGAACTTGCAGTTGCCATGTCCTGCTAAAGTAAAGGAACCAGCAAGCTGCTAATTTCACAAAAAAGGGCGATTTGTTTTATAAATACAAATATTTGAAAAATATTTTCTTCTGGTTCATTTGAAATAGATGATCCTACAGAAAGCGCTTTCAAAATTTGTATTATATTTCTGAAAGTTTCGATTTTTTTCTCCTAAAAGAGAAGGGGAAGATGTAACTGTCACATTGAAGTTAAATAAAACAATATTGTTATCTAAAAAGTCACAGTTTCCCCCAGCTCTGGATTGGTAGATTTTAAATCTGAGTTCCCTCAGGCCTTTGTCCAGCTGCGGGGTGCTTTGTGCAAACCTGGAGGAGTAGAGGTTGCAGAAGGGGAAGGCTGTAAACTCGCCAAATCTAATGTACAGGAATTGTGTTACTTCATTTTGATATTTCTTTGGAAAACATCTACTTTGCTTCTTTGGACATAAGTGTTGTTTTTAGACTCACACGCAGCGATTTTATATTCCATTCAAGATCTGATGTTCTGGTGGAAGGAGAAAAACAGAGGCATAAATAGGGGAAGAAGCAAAAAAGTTGAGAGGTAACCCAGGGTAAAAGTTACATTAGTGAGGTGAAGGAGAGAAACACTCAGCAGAAGAACACATTGATGATTTTTTTGGCTTTTCCTATGTCCCTATGTGCCCCACAGGGCAGCTGCTGCCAGGCCTGTGGTTCCCTGCTGCCAGCTGTCCCCCCGCTGCTTAGAGCCAGCAGGTAGCGGAGCCTCTGTACCCCCACGTTAGCCGTACTGAGCTCAGGAGAAGCAGGAACCCAAGTAGTCGTGTTTTATTAAATATACTGATTAAATAGAACACGGCAAAAACTAGGCAACATCACAGGGCGTGTCCCATCTGACTGACAGCTGATGTAAAGGAGATGGCACTTGACTGTGACATCATTCTGTGATTGTTTCAGTCCTGGGTACAAACGTACTAATTAACTCGAATTAATTAGCACCGTTATAACTCAAACTTAAAGGTTAGGGTACAGAGAATGTTCATCGTCTGTGGAAGCGGGCTGTGGTCGGCCGGCGCCTCTGAAGCCGCCCCTCAGCCCTGGCGCCCACCGGCAGAGAACTGACAGGGCTCTCACAGAGGCGGGAAAACATCGCCCGGCACCTGAGAAGCAGAGCAGGTGGAGGAACGAGGCAGGGCGCTTTTAATTGCGGGCTGAGGGCGGAGGGGACTATCAAGTGTGAGGAGAAAGGCGAGCCCCTTCAGTGCTCTCCCGTGTTCCGGAGGAGTGGGTTGCCCCGCCGGTGGAGCTGTTCTCTTCAGGCTCTCCGTCCTGCCGACGCCTTGCCCCGGCCCTTGGGCGGCACCGCTCTCCCGAGGGCCGTAGCGCGGAGGCGGTGGGGGTGGAGTGTGGCAGCGGTTGGTGAGGGCGGGTAGTTCAAATCGAAGCGAGGGAAAGCAGCGGTAGCCGCACGCGAAGGAGCCGGTGTGGGTGGAGAGAAGCGAAGCGGTTCCTTGCTAAGGGCAACGGGCCCCAGAGCCAGGCGGCGAGCTGCTGAGGCGGCAGGATCCCCGTTCTCCCCAGCCAGCTGAGGAGGGGGGTGCTCCTCGCCTTCACCCCATCTCAGGGAGCCGCGCCGACCGCCTCAGCTGCTGTCGGTGGCGGGGGTCCTCTAGGCTGCTTCCCGTGCCCGGCGGTTTGCCAGATGAACGGGTGAAGCTGTCGCCTTGCATACCGCCTTGTCTGGCACCCCGGGTGACTGAGAGACCCTCGGATGCTGGTCCCTCGGTAGCCGTCAGTAAACCTCATCGCTAGGTAATTAAATGTTGCAGAGCAGGCATGTAAAGACCAACTGAAAACTGCTTCAGCTGGGTAACGTTTCTCTTGCGCCTCTTTTCTCTCCACGTCCTTTCTCACTCCAGGTGATAAGTAGGGGTAAGCAATACTTTGAATGCAGCACCTTTGCTTTGGAAGATCTCGAGTTGCTTCACAAATTAGGGTAAGTGACTCGCGTTTTATAGATAGGATTTAGCTGTACCATCTTCACCATGAAAACCTCTTAAGGTGTTAGTAACTCTAATCGTTTTTAGATCCCGGTGCTGAAAGAGCAGATACTTGAGATAGCAAACGTCTTGTTTGAGGCATATGTGTTTAGTATGTTACCGGGGAATGTAAATTAGTATCAGGAATGTAAATTAGTATCACTCCATCCTAGAACTCGTGTTTAAGTTGCAGGCAACGTTTATACCGCCTTCTAGTAGCCAACATTTTTACCTTTTTAGGACACTGTAAGGCTAAGCTTGTCAGAAATTATTCCTTGTCTAAATAACTGAATCCTCTTCTTACTAGTTTGGTTCTTGGTTCTCTGAATATGAAATATTTTCTCCCATAAACTCTGAGAAACTTTGTAGTTGATTTGTAGACCAATTTGAAAATAACAAAATTAATAATAGATATGTGAAATGTATGGAGCACAAGAATCCACGTGTAGCAGATTTACTTTACTCCTTCCTCTCTGACTTGCTGTGTGACTAGTCTTCCCTGCACATCTGTTTTATGATGCCTAAAATAAGGTTAACAATACTTTCAGAAATTACTTGAAGATCCCCAAATGAAAAGGGCTTGATGTTATGTATCAAATCCAGTAGATCAAACTCTTCTCCAGATAAAAAAGGAAGTGCTTGTAAAGCACTAGGCAAGTCATAATAGGCTTTATTAGGTACCTCTTATGAATACAAGTAGCACTGTAACCTATTATGAGAGATGCTTACCTCTGAAAGGCTTTTATTTCTGTGCTGTATTTGTAAAATGAGACCTCATATTAAGTTATCTTAACTAGTACAAGTAATATGTTTTTGAAAAAACCCCAAACCAAACCTGTATAGAAACCCGAGGTGCATACTGGGATTTGGTGTCAAGAGGCATAATGGACTGAAAAAATTGGGGGTGGGGGACGGGCCACTGCAATACAGTGAACAAAGTTCTCGCAAAATCACTATCGTAAGCTCACACGCTCCTCCTGCTGGACACTGGCTTATTTACAACATACTGGAGTTAACCAACTGTTCTGGTCTCACCTACAGCTGCAAAATCTTGTTTTCATGTGATTTTTGTTAAACATGCATTTGCTTAAATTATTTTATACCATAATAACTTAATTTTCCTCTGCTCTCAGCTGTTCATAAGGTTAGGTAATTTCTCCTATGGAATGTCTTGAGAATGAAACTGCAAGCCTCTTTCTCTTGTTGTTTCTTCAGCGTGCTGCCTGAACACTAATTTTCTAAACCTGCAGGCCTGTGCACTTTTATTAAATGAGTTGTTACTTTGGGTGTGTTTAAGGAAAATATTAATATTTTAAAGGTAAGTGTAGTGGGTTCTTCTTTGGGAGGGCTGGAGGGAGGGGGCAGAAGGAGGTTGGTGTGGTTGAGATTTTGAATAGCTGTCTCTAACATTCAAAATTTAAATCTCCATCATCATTTTTGGGTAGGACTATCTCCTGGCAACGTTTGCTAAACAACTGCAGTTCACCAATATTCAGTGTTAAAAAACCCACCAAAACCCATATTGTTTTTGTAGGTTACACAAAAATCACCTTGTTATTACTGCAGGTCTCTTGTAGGTAGTCTTCCTTTTGTGAAAAGAAGAGCTATGCTGACGTGTTCCTCTGTTCATAGCATGAATAGTCAACTGAAGGGCAGCAGTGTTCCCCTACCCCTGGCAATTTGGGTTCCCACTGCTTGTGTTTGGTGGCTTAGGGCCTGACTAAGTCAGAACTGTTGGGATATTAGCAGTGTCTTAATATTTGGTCTTTAAACGACCTTTAAAGGATCCTACTTTAGTCTATTCAGAAAAGTCAACGACTGTTTCCAGGCTTACATTCTACAATGCCAGTTCTGGAGGAGGCCAGTAACATACCCCGGTAAAAGGTGCTGATTCCATCTTTGTAAGTCTTGCAATGTTGATGTGAAGTGCTCTGGTTTCTGTGAGAACAGCCCTTGTATTGGCACTATTCATAACATCTTTTATACTGCTACTGCCTCTTGTAGAAAGCCTATCACCACTCTGATTAGGGTGGAGGAACTCTGCCATGTATGAATAGCAAAAATATGTCTGTATTCTTACCCCTCGTGGTTAAATGGGTGCATCAGCCACCTGTAACTTTTCTAGGAAAATATGTAGTAGCTCTTAGCTTTTATACTTACTAAGTTTAAAAGAAATGCTCTGTGTATGCAGTGAGAGGATGTATAGTAATTCTATCAGTTTCTTTAAAGTGTAAAGCTTCAGAACACTCAATTTGCCCACAGAGCTTCTTTACAAAATAGCATTTAAATGTTAAGGCAGATAACACACCATTCACTCTCATTAGCTAGCTGGGTGTAAGATTTAATTTGCCTCACAGCATACTATTCTTTTTAATCACTCATTCTAACCTTCTGCTTGATTTCAGTTTATCTTTGTGTTCCTGTATAAGCACTATTTCTACTAATGAAAATACTTTTGTTGTGGCTGCTAGCTTGATAGACTTGCACGAAGCTTTCTTACTAGTCTGATGGTGTTTGGTGGCTACTTCTATTCTTTGTTTCAGAAATAACACAGACTTCACCTGCAAAGTCCAAGTGCCAAGCAGAGGATGTCAGACAGTCCTTCAGCAATGTTAAATATTCATAAAAGAAATAGATTAACATCTCCCAGCAGCAGTTTTAAATACTCCAATTTTAAAGACACAGGTTACACTTCAGTGTTTCTGGACAGCAGATGCAATGACTCAGTAAAAGATTCTGGTGTAGAACAAAAAGCAGCACTGAATTTAACAAGTTTATCATTGCTACAAGAGCCTTCTGACCACGCTCATCCAAATTCTCTTTTTCCTGTGTCATCATCTATTGAATATAAAATGAATTCTATATCTTCATCAGAAAGAAGGGAAGCAAATAGAAGTGCAGACTTTCTTGAAACTCCCAAAGTGAGTAGAAAAGGCTCCTCGCTACGCAGGAGGCTGCTTTTGTCCAAGGCTGTTCCAGCTGTCACAACTGTAGGAGGCTGTGAAAGACAAGCTAGTTCTTCAGGAAGCATCAGGAAAAAAATATTCTCTTCTGTATTGAGCTCTGAAGGAAAACTCTCACAAACTGCTTCAGATTCTCCAAAAGATAAAAGTTACAAACCTCTGACAGCTAGCACTTCAAAAACTGAAGACTCTAATCCTGGTTGCCAAAAACGGAGACTTTCCTTTTCACAACAAAGGACTTCTACACTAGATGAGTCCAAATGTAAGGACCCTTTGTTGTTAGAACCAGAATGTTTGTCTCCAATTCACTGTAAGGATATTACTAGTAGTAACGCTAATGAATTCAATGAAAGTGTCCATATGAGTGTTAGTGATGGGTTACTTAGGACTCCTACTGACACTGTGTTGCCTGAGGCTAACAAGGGTAAGTTCCTGACTGCTGTCGACAGTCTTGTTGAGAATTTTAAAGTTGAAATACATGATATAACCTCTCCCCATGTTAAGCTGGCAGACTACCCATCTCTTTCAACACCTGAAGATAGTGGATATAATTCACTTCATTTGGACAAATCAGGAGACTCATTGTCTGATCATGAGGGATCTTTCCAACAGTCCTTCCAAAAATGTAAAGAAGGTTCAAAAATTCTGGATACCAAAAGAAAGACAAGGAAACTTGAACGAGTTAGAAGGTTATCCACTCTTCAGGAGCAAGGCTTACAGTCAGAGACAGAAGATCACCATGGCGGTCCTTTTATTTCAGCATGTATGTTAACAGAAGGAAGAAACTTTATCAGTCAAGATGATGCATTATTTTTAGAAGACCAGCCTACCAGAGATGTAGTTCTAAGTCATGGAGATCTCTCAAGAACTCCAGCTCTGAAAATAGTTCATGATATTTGCTTGCAAAGACACGGATCAGACCAAAATCAAATATCAGAGAATACTGATGGAACAGAAATATATGCATCACAGCATGTTCTTGCTGGACTTATTGGCAAGAAAATGGGTCTTGAAAAATTAGATATTTTAACAGAATTAAAATACAGAAACTTAAAACATGTTCTTGCTATGGTTTTAGATGCTTTGACAGTGGAAAGTCTATGCAGGTAAGTACGACTGTGTCCTCTGCGTGTGTCCTGATGAAAATATGTATTTCTGAAAATAAAATATTGGGTATTGTCAATATAACTTCTTTATTTCTGGGGAAACAAAAAAAAGTTTTGTCACCATTAACCAAGTGGCTCTTTCTGTGTAGTTCTAAAAATATATTGTATGGGGACAATTCAAAACAAAGTCAAATGTGGGAATTAGTAAACCTAAACCCAAATAACAATACCTGTACATTTAAAATATATTAAAGATTTCTGTAAGCCTAGAAAGTAATTTAATCTCATTACAAGTTCACAATAATGCGTAGTACTCAAAATACATTTTCTAGATTTTTCCTTGTGTCTTTCATTTTCTCAGTTACTTCTAAGCACAAAGATGCTCCAAGTATTTAGCTTCATCTATAATGTTCTAGATTAATTTTGAATTAATAGAATCTGTGACTTATTTCAAAGAAATCAAGAGTGCTATGTGTGTTATTAATTAAAAGGGGATTAGACAATAGATGGAAATATAAGGGCACATTTGTTTTCAGAACACAACAATGTGACTTCAGAAACAACCTTGGTAAGTGGCTTATGTGGAAGGAAGAAACATAATTTTTAAGTCAAAGATATATTGTGTTATTTATATTGCACTTCTCTCAGCTTTTCTATTCTATGCAGTGGTGCATGAGGGCACATGAGATCCGTTTCACGACAATGCAGTGATGTCTCAAAGTACATAGCAGTAGTCTGGAAAATATCTGATAATATATGAAATAATGCAAAAATCTTAAAAAGTAGTCCTACTATCATGACTTCTGTGCTAGTTGGCAAAAATGTGAAAGTGGATAACTTTTTCTTTTTCTTTGTTTATTTTTAATTCCAGCATTTGGAAAGTAAGCAAAACCTGGCGTGAAATCATTATACAAGATAGAAGTGCAGATAAGAGGAGAAAGTTGTACATAAAACACCTGAGAGAAGAAGCTGGGGTAAGGTTTGTCTCAAAGGTAACATTTTTTTTTCAAGTGTGAAAAAAAACAGGTCAAAGGAAAGAAAAAACAACTTGTAAAGCTACAGAAAGGTAACTGATAGAGACAGTTCCAGCATGAGTATGAGAAGGATTCTAACAGAAGAATGCAATTGCTTTTATTGCCTTTCAACTGTCTATAGTTTTGAGTAGTTTCAACTATTTGATACTTTTTTTTATTCCTTCCTTTTTATTCCTCCCCCACCCCTCTTCCCCTTGAGAATCTTATAGGATCTCTTCCTCCGCTGATTCTGTCTTTGGATCTTAGACCCTATTTATACCTTTGTGTCATGTTCTTCCTCAACTTCAGTTTCACTCCAGTCTGCAGTGTAGTAGGACCTACTCTAAATTACTTCTGGATGATTTTTGGGGATGTTTGTGGCTAAACAACTTTGATGTACATGAGTATCAGAAGGGCACAGAAGTTTTTTAGGGAATTTCTAGAAAAGTAAGCATATGAATAGCAATATAAACTTTAGATGCTCCATGTGTGTATATATGTACGCTTCAGTGTAACCTTGCTTTAATTGTGACAAAGCTGATGTTTGCTATTGGGAAATCCTAAATCAGAAAGGACCAATGAAGAGTGCTAAAAGACAGTTGGCTTTTTACTCTGGTTGAGGGACTTTGGTTTTAATGGTTCCTCTCTCTCCTTCAATTACTAAATGTAAACATTTAATGGGAAATTCATGCACTTTACATTATTTCCTTTTCTAATGCGGTGTTGGGAGGTGAGGGGGGAAGAGAGAAAGCTGCGAATCCCAAATGAAATAAACCCCTGATTTGCCTCCTTTTGTGTGGGGGTTTGGGTTTTTTGTTTGCTTCTTTTTCTTTCCCTTTTCTTTTTAAACTTTAACAGGAATATTTATTGAAAGCTGAAGATGCTGCCACAAGACTTAATGTTCTCAATAGATCTGCTCTAAGGCCTGTTCAAGCTCAAGCCAGAATTGTAGCACAAACACCACTTTCATACATCAAACTTACACCCAGGAGATGCAGTTCTGTTCCCCATTCAACTAGTAGACAGGACGAATACATAAAAGTAGGTAGCTAAGAAATGATTCTTTTGTGTTTTAAGGAAATCTTCATTTATAAGAACTAAGTAGCTCTTCTGTCCCTCCTCTTGCTACAGGCTGCTAAAACTCTGTTCACAGATGAAGCTCTAAAACCCTGTCCAAGATGTCAATATCCTGCTAAATATCAATTGGTAAAGAAACGGGGAATATGTAGCAGAGAGGCATGTGCATTTGAGTTCTGTATATTATGTCTGCATGCTTTCCATGGGTCAAAAGAATGCAACAGTTTATCTGCAAAACGGATGAACAAAAATGATGCAGCTCCAGGAAGTGCCCAAAGCAAAAGAAATTTAAAAAGACTCTAAATTTGTAAGGCTTGTAACTCCTTACACTTAATTCCTTTTCCCCTTCACTTAAATTCCTAATATTGTTCATATTCTTCTTAAATATATGCATTTTTAAAGTATCATTCAATGTAATTTTGCTGACTTATGAAGACAATCTCATCTTAATTACCTTAGTATGTTTTTGAAAAAAAATGAACATTTTAAAACATTGTCTTGTTTTACCTGTTATGTAGTGATAGTTAGGTGCTTACTAACATCTTACACTTTTAATAAAGTATCTTAAATGTAGTCTTCAATATCTAGCTTACAGTACCTCATAGATGTTTAAAATGTGATTGTCTTAAGGACAAATTAAAGAAAATTTATTTTTAAAAAAAATTTAATGGGACTCATTTATTCTCTTCACTGTAAATGTTTTAAATATCTTAGTTGGAAACTAGGTACAGAAATAAAAAATACTTCTACTTATGTAAATGATGATACTTCACAAGCACTGTATTAGTTGTCTGAATTTGATATCAGAATAGTTATTTTGTTGTTCTCTTAGCTTCTATAATGCAAGTCAATTGCATTGTAATTTCTAAACCAATCTGATGCTGTGTGGATATTCTATTGTTTTCTACAGAATTTTTGTCTTTACTTGACTTCAGGTGATATACTATATATTCATACCTAAATATGCTGTTGCATTACATGTTGTTGTCAACTTAACTTTACATTTACGCTGATTTTACCTCATCTCCCAGATAGTACATCATCTTCATACTTCCCCTTGAATTAAACAATTGTCTACTGCCAGAAATCATCCTTTATCTGTAGATTTACTTAAGGCAATTGATTTAGCTCAAGCTAAATATGCTGATCCTTTACAGAAGAGCCTAATGTGCCTCTCATCTCAAATGATTTCTGTGTGTGGCTTGTTTTAAAGCCTAGCAATAGCAAACAGCTTAAAATGTGACAAAAGTGAACACAGTACTTGCTCTAGGAAGGTATAATGTTAATTTACTTCAATTGATTTCCTATTCATCCTTTCAGAGAATTAATTTGCCACGTGCATATTGTAGAACACTTGTCATCTGGTGTTTCTTTCCCTCTGTTTTTGTCCTATGTGCTATATTTGTGGTGATGTAAATTTACTGTGTGTATTTGTAGGTAAGTCTTGCCACCGAGATACTTAAAAAGTAATCTGACGAAAACCCCCAACCTTTCAATCAAGTATTAAGTTATAAGTTACGTATCTGCCTCTATTTCTTCACATATATATTTTAATTTTATTGTCTGAAAATTGCAAATAACTTCTGAGATTCTTTTTTTTTTCTTCCTGTGCAATCTGTGGATGTTTAAGACAAGGATGATGCACTTAAGGATATTCTAGAGACATCACTTCCTATTTCTCATCTTTAGCTGTTGTAATTTGCAATTTGGTTAGTAATTCTAGCATATTTGATTTCTAGGGCAGCTACACCTAGCATTTGAAAGGAGGAGGAAAAACATGGTTGATAAAATGTCATAGAAGTTTTTGTACTAACATTCTTAACCAAAGATGGTATCATTAAAGAAGAGATAAGCCCAATATATTGGCCAGAAATTCCCATTTATTGAGTGAATAAAATTACCAACACTTTAATTCCATAGTTATTTGTACATGCTAAGGCTTTGTGTTCTTCTCTGGAGTTAGACTGGTAGCACCTGAACTGGAAGACTGAAAGAGGAATTTATATAGAATCTACTCTGAGGGAGCAATTGAGGGAAAGCATTTTGGGACAAACTAGGGAATATAGAGGGGTGTGTGCATATATTTTTGGTTTAGGAAGGATGCAAATCATTACAGACAAGAAGACTGCAAGCAGGAATATTGCTAAACTTTTGGAACGTCAAGTGTTTGAGGTCTGCTTAAATTAATTTAGTTCAGGGACATAGTGGGTTGGGTTTTTTTTATTCTTGCGTATAGAGTAACAAACTGTACATTTTTAGAAATGTTTAATGCCTTCAATTAAGGTTAATCTGACATGATGAACAACTTTGTAGCCAGGAAGTTATAGTACACAAATTTAGTACCAGAAAAAAAGTATATAGTTTGTACCTTTATAAGAACTTAATTTGGATTAATTTTGCTTCTCATCACTGAACTATCAAGTATACTATAGGGAATGATAATAATGGCAATGCAGAATATATATAGCATGTCAGGCTGCTATTAGCATCACTACATTTTACCTTTGTTAAATGCCAATGCACTTCATTTAAAAAAAAAAAAAAGAAAAGCTTTAAATGCATTCTTGAATTTGCTAGAGTTAGGACAGAGGAGTGGGCTTGCTTCTTGCTTTCTCATCTGTGGTGGTGTAGTCTAGTGAGATGGTTTGGTCCTGACTAGAGGCCAAATGCCCACTAAAGCAGTTCTATCACTCCCCTTTTTCAGCTGGACAGGGCAGAAAATAGATATTGGGAGGCTTGGGAGTCCAGATAAGGAGAGGGAGAGATCATTCTGCAATTAGTGTCTTGGACAAAACAGACTCAGCACAGAATAAAGGAAAGAAAACTAATTTATTACAACATCCAGTGAAACAGGAGTTGGATAATGAGAAGTGCAGCTGGGTCTTAAAGCACCTTTGCTGCGCCCCCTCCCCCCCCTGCTTCCCTTCTTAGCAGACTCCACTTTAGTCCTGATTTTTCCTCCCTTCTTCAACATCCCCCACCCCCACCCATTGTGGTGTGGGGAGAGGCAGGGAATAAAATTCAGTCACTTCCTTACAAGCTACTTTCCTTTCCAGATCTTAACACCTCTACTTTCCCCCATCCCTCCCTCCTTGGCAGACCTTAGTCATAATTCTGCTCCCTTCTTCCCTCCCCACCTTGTGGCATGGGGAGGGGCAAGGAATGGGGGTTTCAGTCAGTTCCTCCTGAGTTGTTGTTCTTAGCTGGGGGTGGGGTGGGGATGGTGGAGCATTCCACACACATCCTTCCCCTGCTGCCCTGTGGGGTCCCACCCACGGGAGATAGTCCTCCCCAAATTTCTTCAGTGTGAGTCCTTCCTATCGGGGTGTCATCTCCTCACCATGTGCCAAGGCACAGCTCCCTTCTGTGGGCTACTGATCTTCAGGCCCATACTTCTCCAGCCTGGACCCCCACACTGTCACAAGTCTGCCAGCAAACCTGCTGCAGTATGGGTTGGTGTCTCCACAGCCTGTAGATGGTCTCTGCCCCATGTCATTATCCATGGGCTGCAGGGGGACAGCCTGCTTCACCATGGTCTTCTCCACAGGCTGCAGGGGCATCTCTCTCTCTGGCACTTGGAGTGTCTTGTTTCCCCCACACCTCCTTCTTCCCCACTTGGTGTCTGCACAGTTTCTTACATCTTCTCACTTGCTTCTCTGGTGGCAAAACACGGCTGCTTGTGGGCATTTTTCTCCTAAATGTGATTCCCAGAGGCACTGTGACCATTGCTGATGGGCTCGGCCTTGGCCAGCAATGACTCTGGCCTTGACTTGGCCGATGTTTACTCTCTGGGGCCTGCAGAATGCTTTTGGCTGCTTCTTGCAGGAGCCATCCCTGAAGCCTCCCACTTCTTTACAAGCATCCAGTTACACCAAACTGTGACATTCAGAAATTCCTGAGGCACCCCTTAATTTGAGAGCTTGACCAATAGATTTGAAAGTATTGGTGAAACAGGTACACCTTTGGATGGAAAGACATATGTGAACGTTGTTTGAGATTCAGTTGTTGTTAAGTATTCTTTCCCTTTGAGGAAAACATTTTGTAAGATGTGTGTGACCCCATCCAGACAATTTGCTTTTGCTAAAATCTGAATAATTCCTGGGGTTCTGAATTTGTTCTAGTATAAGCATTATTTGTTTTTAAAGGTAAAATCTTTTGGAATCTACTGTGTACATCCAACAAGGAGCAGCTTGAGAGGAAAAAGTGTGAAATATGACTCGGGTAATTTTAGACACCTTCCCTCCTGTTTTGGTATGCTTGAACCTTTATCTTTCTAAATCTGCATCACAAAAATCATTTGAATCAAATCACTCTTGTTCAGCTAGGTCTGTCATGAATGTCACTATGCACTGGTGGTTGGGTGAAATGAGTTCTCTGCTGTCATCCACTGCTGCACCAGAGGTGGGGGGAAGTGAGAAACCCAGACTTGTCTATCGGTAATGCTTCTCTCTGACAGTGATTGGTTTGGGTTTTTTTTTTTAAATAATAAAATGAGCTTTATGCCTTGACATAAGGGAGAAATAAAATAGTGATATTCTTAATGTGTGGGTAAAGGATAATGTATTTAACAGAGCATGTGGTATGTTACAGTTATCTGTCAGACTAATAATTTGGGTGACGGGAATAATTTTTTTTTCATTAGATTTGATTGTGCTATTGACAGAAGCAAAGACTTTGTGGTAGGGGAGTGAAGTAACCTTTTTGACTCCCTGTTAGTATGCTTTTTTTTTTCTGTATACTGTATCCCTCAATTATTCCCCATCACACTTGAATGGACTTAAATCAAAACAAAAAAGAACAAAGGCTCCTACTTCGTAAGACACAGAAAACCAAACACATGCACCACCACCTCCGCCCCCCCCTCCCCCCGCCCCGAAAATAAAAAGAAACCCTAAAGACAACAAGCCAAACAAACCCCACCTTCTCCAAAAGCCTCCACAAACACCACCACACAAAAATAACATTCGTGAGTGACAGGGTATTTAGGGATGCGCATCTAGTGTCTTTCTCTTTCTGCTAGACCGAATTAATTTTTGGAGACCTGAGGTCAGGTGTTAACACTTCTAGCTAGCACAGAGAAGGATGAAAAAGTGGTCCTTGGCTAGAATGGACAATAGTCCAGAGTTTTGTAAAATATCCAACTCATGATTATATTCCAGCTCAAGAATTTTTCTTACAATTAACAACAGATTGTTGGAAAGGGATGAAGATAATAGTTGGTTTATTTGCTGCCTAAAACCTTAATTTTGCAATCCTTATTTCCCTTCAGACAAACATGATCTATAGTGGGAGGAACGATAATGCTTACAAATGAAGCCCAGGGAATGTATTTAAATTTCTGAAGGTGATGGTTTGAGCCAGAGCTGTGGGTTTAAATTTTAAAAAAGAATTCTTAAAAGTAAGCTTTTCTTGCTGACATATGTTGCTGCAAGTGTTGTACTTCATAAATCTTTTTTTTTTTCTGGAGCAACCACCATAAACCTCAAGTGGTCTGTGAGAAGGAAATTGAAAATATTTAAGTCTCTGATCATTTTTCCCTTGGTGACAAGTATGGAAGATCTTAGGCAAAGAGCCCATTATAAATCTTTTGATTTGTTTATAGGATAGAGAATGTTAGTATGTTCTATCACTAACTAGCTAAAAAGTAATAATAATAAAAAAATTACATAATGGAGCTCATCAACATCTGACATACTATTTTCCTATTCCATATACTGGTTATTCATTAGTACCTCTTAGGCAATTTAGGCCATTCAGGTTAATTTTAATACAATAAATAATTCCTTTTCTTTATTGTCATAGGAACATGACGAAATACCTCAGATTAGAAAACAGTGTCATATTAGATAGGGACTGCTGGAGTCTAGTGCCAACTCTTATGATGACTCAACAAGTTCTACCTCAAAACTGGATAAAAAGTTCTGATGACCTTTTTTTTAGACCTATTCCAGATTGCTCTACTATTCAGTTAAATAGTTGCCCTTTTTTCCCCCAGCATTGCTACGAAAGTAGCTATTTTATACATCTGTTCTTCCCCTCTGACTTCTGTCTCCAGTGTTATGACTGTAATATAAATGGCCCCTCTTTATTTCCCTGACAAAAAAAACGCTGACCTTGGTCTCATCTCTTAGCTACAACCTCTGTCTCATGGATTGTCTTAATGATTCTTCACTGTGTCCATTGGATTCTAGTCTGTGAATCTATGTGATCAGTATGCCAGGTAAAGACTCCTCAAGACCCTGAATAGTATCAGGCCTTTCTTTTCTCTACAAGAAATACTTTGGCCAATGCAATACTTTTATGTCTTCTGCACACTTGCAGCTTAGTCACTAGGTGTAGTACTCCCACATTCTTCTCTCTCAAATTTTGAAAAGATCCCATTTTTCCTGTAAATTCTTACTTGAACCATAGCTGTGTAACCTCACACTTTGTGCAACTAAGCTTTAGGCTTTTTACATTTTTTTTCCTACTTCAGTCTCACGGTGACTTAGTATTTGGTATGATTGTGTTTTATATCTATAAGCGCAAATTCTTTGTCTGTAGTGAATCTTATAGGATTTTTTTGGGTGCAAAACATCTAGCAGATTCTGTTTCAACTTGTCAGATGCCCCAACAAAATCTGACTACTTCTTGGGAATAATGTGTTAATTTGGTTAAACAAAACCAAATCTTGCTTTTACTTAGACTTCCTGAGCTCTGCTTAGTTCAAATTCTCATTAAAGAAGAGACAATGCATTTTTTTTCCACTTAACGTTGACAAGCCTCTGTACAGTGTTAGAACCTGTCCACGTTTGGTGGAAGTCTAAACGCTAGTAAGGCCTTAATGTGCTGGGTACTAATGGCGTTCTGAATGAAGCCATAAACACTGATATTGAATGCTAGTAGCTTCTTATAAAAATAGATCTCTGACTTGGAAACTGGAGTTTGTGTGTTAAAAGCCCCTCTAATTTTTCCTCTCTGAGTTTTAAAGCTCATGTTGAAAAAAATCCTGTGAGGGTTGTTGAGTCTTGATTCTGTAGGTACCTTCAATGTCTGGCAACTGGGGTGTGGAAACTGTGCCTGCATTTCAGCTGCTTCTTTTCCATCCTGAATCCTAGTGAAAAAGCTATTTCCGTTAGCTGTTTACACTTAGAGACATTGTGTCATGACTAGAACCAGATGAAGCGGTAGGAGGGTGGCAACTTCTGGCAGAAGAGGAAGTTAGCTGGGAAGCAACAGTACCCTAGATAAATACAGTAACACTACCTAAAAGTTATCATTTGGAGCTGCGAGGGTATTGCAGAATTCGTCAGCAGTTGTGCAGCAGTCTTCCACTTTAAAATAAATCTTAATTATCACCCTAAAATGCTGCTGTTGCCTAAATGGAGGACTCCTATCTCATGTTCTAAAGTTCCCAAGTACTTAATTGTGTGTAATGCATTTTTGAGGCCTGAAGAATGCATCTAGAAATGCCTTGTTCTGCCAGGACTCAGTAGCACCATACCTAGCCTGTATGTAGACCATTGGGATACAAAATGTTTTCCTCTGATACGATTCCTCTGCCATCACATTTTCCTGGTACACATTTTGATATGTTAGATGCTACACAGATTGTGGCAATTCTTTGGATTTTAAACATGAATTTGGGCTGTGTTGAGACCATTCTCCCATCTTTGGAAAAATTTTGTGGGAGTGCTGCTTTTGTACAAAATATTGGAATTTCAGGTTCAATTTTCCTTTATCTTTTACCTATGGTATACTCTGCTGTGGCAAACAAACTAATTTTGGGATGCATTGTTCTCCAGCTTTGTTATTGGAAGTGTTTATGTTGAGAAACTGTTCCAAAGCTCTGTATCCCAAAGGACACAGTAAGAGGGGGCATGATTTTTTTGTAAAGGGCAAGGCATGGGTCCTGTTTTCTGCTTCTGGCAGAACGCTCACTGGTGTACTGCTTAAGTTCCTGTGCTAGACTTTTTCCTTGGCTTGAATAACTGTCATAGACTGGTCCAGGGAGAACGTTATGCAAACCAGAATAGATAACAAGAAAAGAAACTAATTCTTGAAATGATTTGCTCAATTAACTAATTTAAATGTAAAAATATCTTGAGGGTTGAACTGCTTTCCTCACTGAAAATTGTCCTCGGTTTCAAGTGCATACGTTCTGGTGATAGATATATTTTATCACAAGGGGGCACCAAAGATTTTTCTAACAGAACTTAATTAGTGTTTCTTCTTGCTTTAACCCTTAAACATTAACTCAACGTTGCAAATGCAAAATGTTTTGGATAGCTTAAAGCAAGGGTGGCCATAATTCCTGCCCTCAGGAGCTGCATACCAAAAATCTTAAAGAGAAGAGGGACATCCTGGGAATCAATTCAGATGGTATTCCTTCTCCAGGGCCTCCTTCACAGGGTGAAGCTGTGCTGGGCACACAGCCAGGTCCTACAGCAACCAGGCAAGATCACAGATCTGGCCTAAATAGTGCCTCCTGGCTCAGCTGCCCTCTCAGCCATGGCCTTGGATTATCCATCAGTCTCCATGGCAGCCTGGTGTGTAACTTATGGAAGAGTTGCAGCTAAAGTTTTTGAGATCTGCTAGTTTCAGGTGCTCTATGTTTTGGATTTTTATTAATTATAGAAAATGTATTTGATGATAAAATCCAATATATTTTTACAAAGTATGGATAGTGTACAAGTGTCTCCTCAATCTATCATGGTTTAAAGTCATCACAGGAAAAATAGTATTGTATGCATCTTATTCATACTTAATTGATGTTCTGATGGCTTCAGTGAACAAGAAAGGGAAAACATTAACTTTTTTAAACTAAAAATTGGGAGGGGGACAAGTATTTCCAAGGAGGATATTTTAAACTACATAAGAATGGCAACTTTATTTTTAAAAATTTTTTCAGTTTGTTAAATGTAAACTGGGTGAGAATTTGGGAACTTAATGCATTCATTTTTCATTAACTTGGTGCTTCTGGACTCCAGGAGAGCAACAGATAAGAAAATGCCTACAAAAGAAGGTGGCTATAATGTTGCATGCTTTTCTGAAGCATTATTGAAGTCTTAAGAGTGCCTATTAGTTATGGATTCTTATACCATTTTTAACACCCGTTGTGTTCTGGAAACTCAGGTACATGAAGTATTTTTCTTTTCTCCTCCTGATTTTGTTTATTTGTTTTGTTTTAGCTGGATTAGTCTTCTCAATCTGTTTCATTATACAGCTGCATTAAGCACTCCTGGCTTCATAGCACAAAAAGGTGGGAGCTGATTGTCAGTGGAATGTGCCATCTCAAAGAACACTGCTGTTATCCACAAGCTTTATGCATCTGTAATATCCTACATGGATAACTTAGCTCTTTTGGGAATCCTGTGTTTGGGGACTGTTACTGACATCTGTTCGATTGTAACAGCAAGACTGGAAAGACCTGTGTGTTTAGTGTCTCTTGTTGAGTGTGTGCCACCTACTGCCAGGAGATGATCTTGTTAAAGGATGTGTTGTTCCTGTTTGCTGAAGCTTCTTCATATGCCTCTTGCATTAGCCCCTTAATTGTCTAGAATACCTGTTAAGCCAAAATCAAGGAACTGAGCTGACCTAAATCAAGCTGCAAGCAACCCTAGAAAAAATAAGTCACGAAACTTGCTTGCACAACTAAAAGTAAGAAGTGTCAGTAAACTTGCAAAGCTTAAATTAGCACAGCCAAAATGCATTACAAAACATGACTCCAGTTTATCTGAACAAAAAAAGAGAGAATAGACTGTGACAACACAGACTTTTGTATGTAGTGCCAAATTTCTGATACATTCCCTGACAGTGAAATCTCTGAGAAATAACTGCCATAGTTTCTTCTGATCTGTAACTTATGGCTCAGTTGAAAGCTATGCTACGTTAACTGTAGTAGGGTTGCTAGCAATAAACTCTCCCTGCCTTGTTGTAAACTTATGCACCCTGCCACTCTTGCGTGTGGTTTGATGGCTGGGGCTTTAGTAGTTAGTCCTTTCCTGATTTTCGTATTGTCTTACAGAATAACCTTATTTCTAATACAGTTCTTCATACTGCCACAGTCTTGCGAATAGTTTTTTAATCAAGTCTTAATGCTCCTTTCCAAAATTAGAAAAGGTAGTGTGATGTTCTCCTAGCAGTTACCTCATAAGACACCAATACAGTTTCTGAAAGGATCAGATGACTGCAGGTATGAATTAGGCAGCTGTCATGTATGAGGTAGCAAGAATATAAATCTATGTAACAAATTGCCAAGTGGTCCTTCCAAATTCCAAATCACTTTCCAGATTTGTCTCTCTACTCCCTTTATCTTTTCCAAGACCCATACTAAGCAAAGGGAAACTAAACTTTATTTGAAACATTTAAACTTCATAAAACACCTTTACCTTGTCCTGGTAGAATAAAATTGTTGTAAAGAATCCTTGGGCCGTTGGTGAGATGGGCAAGTCAAGGACTATTCTCCAGTGACTATCCAAATAGTCTTTTGTAGAGGTCAAGCTCTTTGGATTTGCATTCCCTCTGGGAGTTTCTCCCATAAAGAAAAAAGTTTTTAATGTTGTTAGACTAGAGATATGCCCCATGTCTTTACTATTTAGCCCTTCTGTCCTGGTTCTGGCCAGGCCAGAGGTAGCCTCCCCAAGCAGCCAGCACAGGTGAGCTGAGTTGGCCCAGGCTGGTTTCCACACCACCTGACATCACTCCCCCATAAAATGGGCTGGATGGGGAGTGATGCTCCTGGGTGCCTCCAAGGAAGTCTGAGTGCAGTCTGGTGTGGGTCTGTTCTCTTGTCTGTGCAGTACTCTGTGTTATCTTTGGATGTGAGTGAAATTTGCTGTTATTGTTCCCCTTTCACGGTGCTTTTGTCAGTAAACTGTCCTTATCCCAACCCACAGAGGCTCTGTCTATTTCTCCATAGACAGAGCCACATGTGGTGCCCAGCCACTGCTTGGGGGTGAACCACCACATCTTCCACCTTCCTATTTTATTTTAAAGTACTTACATTTTGTACCTTCACAGAATTGTAGGGATTGGAAGGCACCTCAAGGGATCATCAAGTCCAATCCCCTGCCAAAGCAGGTTCCTTAGGACAGGTCGCACAGATAGGCGTCCAGACAGGTCTTGAATATCTCCGGAGATGGAGACTCCACCACCTCCCTGGGCAGCCTGTCCCAGGGCTCTGTCACCCTCACTGTGAAAAAGTTCTTCCACATATTGGTGTGGAACTTCCTGTGCTCCAACTTGCAGCCATTGCCCCTTGTTCTGTCTCTACAGACCACTGAAAAGGAGCTGGCCATTTCCCCGTGTCCCACACTTGAGATATTTATAAACGTTACTCAGATCCCCTCTCAGTCTTCTTCTCTCAAGGCTGAACAGCCCCAGTTTATTCAACCTTTCCTCATAGGGGAGATGCTCCAGGACTTTCATCATCTTTGTAGCCCTCCTCTGGACTCTCTCCAGGAGATCCCTGTACCTTTTATACCAGGAAGCCCAGAACTGAACACAATACTCCAGGTGGGACCTGACCAGGGCAGAGTAGATGGGGAGGATCACTTCCTTTGACCTGCTGGCCATGCTCCTTTTGATGCACACCAACCTCATCTAGGCTATCTTCAGGAATATTTTTTTCTCTCCTTTCAGAATTCTTTTAGGTGCTCATATTCCAAGTAACTGTTTCCTTGAGTGTCTGGCTTAAACAGTGCCGTAAACTGGAACTATCAGATTCAACACAGAGAGGCTGTATCACCGTGACAGGCAGAAGCTGCCATTTTGCCAGCAGCATAATTTAAGGCATTTAAGAGCCAACTATCTGATGATCAATTTGTGCTTTCCTCCCAGGTTCTGACTCCCATTTTGGCAGTCCTGCAGTCAATATTTAAATAGGTTTCCTAGCACCTGTTTTCAGTTTGAGACTGCTGCTTTCAGATGCAAATGCTAAAATGTATGTGGCAATCATCCAAAAAAAGAAAGAGTTACATTTAACTAAAGTTGGGTTTCAGTAAAGATATTTGGATGTTAAAAATATCACAGGATGAAATGCCCACCTATATCTGAGATGGGGAGTTTCTATTGAAAATCAGGGGGGATTATTTCATAGCTGCCCTTGGGAATCCCTCAAGATGTCTATCTGGTTTTTTAAATAGTATTTGCTACTTTTTGAATGAGTAATTAATTATGGGGATGTTTGTGACTTCACTGTGACTTCTGCCAGGAATCAAACACAGGTTAGCACCTAAAAGCACAAGTGTGTGTTTGGATTTAATAAAGCAACCCAATGTATGTCTTTACTTGAGTAAGTCACAAGGAGGAGACCTGTTCACCCAGTAAACTGGCATAGTTTATGTGCTCGGTTTTTGAGCACAAAGTTGTCTCAGCAGTTTTGATCTGATTTGCCTTGCTGATACTTTGAAACGCTTCTGGCAAATGTTTGAAACCATAAATTCCTGAGAAGTGTGGAGGAAAGGGACAATAGCAAAGTCTTGACTGAAAGGTCATCTCTCTAAATGACTTTTCAGTAACGAGCAGAAGAGAGAGATGCCAGCAAAGATGGAGAGGACCGAATTATATTTTTAATCCTGTTTGTCTTCATGTGCAAATCTCTTCCTGTGCTGGGCTTCTGCTTGACTACCATTTTCTCAAAATGCTAATAATTTTCTAATAATGCTAACCTACTTTGAATCTTTTTGCTTTCTTCTTTCTCCTGTCTAGTATCTTACTGGTACCACCTTTTTTAGAACTTATTCTCTATCCTGTCTAGCCATTCATCTTTTCTACAAGATCAGGTGTTTTTTGGGACAGATCGTGGCTTCAACTATATTTATGAAACATTCTGTAGGTCTGCAGTTCTGCTAAGATAAATAAGCATCAAAGTGAAAATGAGACAAGAGCATGGAAAATAAGGAAAACTCTGCTCTGGCAGGTTAGACTAGATGATCTTTCGAGGTCCCTTCCAACCTCTAACGTTCTGTGATTCTGTGAAAATGAGCTTAATCTTTATACCTTGGCTTCACCAGCTGGTGAAATTTTAACTGGCAATATAAAAATCAGGACTGACACCAAGTATTTGATCTAAATGTGTGTTGTTGACTAAGATGAAGAGCAAGTGGCAATGGCTATTACTAGATTCTCTAAGACAGAGTATATTGTGTATTTCTTCATGAGCTTAATCTGAAATGCAGTCACTGAAGTACACTACAACGAGAACAGACCTAAGAGTTTGATACTCAAAATACCAGATGACAGGAGAGGAAAAAGGACTTTTGTTTTTTTATTGACTCATTTCCAAACTTCCATTTTATCTAAGCTGACTTGTGGCTTCCACTTCAAATTTAAAAAAAAAAAAAGCATTCATCATGTTCCTGTTGTTTTTGCTTCAAAAATTACAAGCAACTAGGGAAGTTTAGTAGAATGTTATACACCAAAGACTATGGCTAAACCTATACCAGAAAGGAAGATGGGCTGGGGAAAAGGAGTGGAATAAGACTTAGCTTAAACATTTGAAACTGTATTAATAATAGTTTGGTTATGAGACAGTGCAGTCTCATATTCAATGCAGTGCAACTCTTTTACCTGCTCAAAAGGTTTCAATTTACATTTTATGGGCTATCTTGTTATGCACATTTCCCTTCCGTACGCATTAGGTATTCCAATTTTACAGAATATTTGAAATGTTTGAAATATTTCATAATCACAATAGAACATGTCCTGATTCATGACACTAAGAAATCATGTGTTTAAACATATGGTATTCCATGTTAGCCTACTGTTTGTCATGTCTTACTGAATAGAATTTTATACAGAGAACTTAAGGGAACACTGATCATGCTGTTTAAATTGTTCATAGCTCACTGAAGTTTGAATCTTTATATTTTATTCTTTCCTTCTGTTGAATATGCTATTCATATATATATATATATATCAGACTTCTGACTGAAATTTGTATCTTGAGTGTGGTGGTGTTCAGCTTATCTCTTAGGTCTTTGGAAATACTGTTTTTCCCTTAAGTGAAAAAACCCAACCCAAAACCACAAAACATTCCACCCCAAAAATCTAATTACACAGCTAATAGATATTACACCCAGACAATTAGAAGAGGCATTATTCTGGCATTTAGTGATTAGAACAGTGATGTGGGCAGGCACCTCGAGGTGTGGGAATGTGCGTCTGGAGTTGAAGGTGCAAAATATCATGTATTTCTAGGAGATGAAGCCCTTTCCCTGCCTCTATGATGTTTGATTTGTTAGTTGCTCATTTTTTGACAGTCATCAATTCCTGGACTTTAAGCTGTAGTCCCTGAGCATGTGCATTTGTTTGGGTTTTACTTGATCTGGATTTCACCAAAGTTGTGTATGAATTAAAATAAAACTTTCTTCCACTGTTGGAGTTTGATTGGAGATACTATGTAGTTCTGTGAAAGGTAGCACAAAGGATAGAGTTTACTGGGAATGGGAAGCTCTTGGTGCATTTTGGGCACATTCTGAGCACAGATAGTGGATTAGTCTTCTTAGAGGAGCCCAGCATGGAATTTACATATGTGGCATCCTGTACAGCTGATTGTAGTGGAGATCTGATTTGCTTGGTTGGTACTTTTAAGCACTTTTCCTGGTGGGATTTAAGCTATGCTACTGAAAGCAGTGCTGTTCTGGAAATAAGCAGCAGTAGAACCTTTGAGGGAATTTATATGCCAAAAAACCTGAAGGTGCCTGAAGAATTAATGCAGTTCTAGGATCAGATACTTGCTAGGTAGGATGTTTTCAGAGCCCAGTTGTGGAACACCTAAGGTCCACTGAAATCCTCAGATAGGAGGCTGAATTCTTTCTATGTACAGAGCTGTTAGTGTCTATACCAGAAACGTGATTGCTTAAATCCTGGAGTACCCCCTCAAGCCAAGGCTGAAACTAACACTCTAGGAAAGAACTCTATTTTATGTCTCCCAATGTCTTTTCTCCTGCCACCTAGACTATTTATAAACTTTTCCTGAACTACTGGAAAATGCATCTGCCTTTGGATTTTTTTCTAGGTCCGGGCTCCGGCAGCGGGAGGAAACAGCGAAGGCTATTGCCAGGGCTGCAGGTTGCATTTCTAGCACATCACAATGGAGCCATTTGTACCTGTTAGGAAACAGCCTAGGTTTCATCTTGCCTTAGCAATACAAAGCTCCTCACCTTTTTCTTGCTTGGCTACAGTGGAAGTTCTCTACCATAAATAGGAATTACTTTGTTCCTTGGGATCAAGCCTTACAGCATGCTTTATTTGATACCTGGTGTAAATCTATCTGTCATTACTTATATTGTGAGAGATCTTATTTAAGGTAAAGATCCCAAATGGCTGAAGGCTTCTGCTAGTGTAGGAGAGGATGGAATATAATTATGCACTAAGAACTGCCTAAGCTGGTTGAGAAAGGAGAGTTTAATTATATTCCTTGCTGCATATATCCTCAAATTCCTAGTTCACAAGCATCTTTTTTGGGACCACATCATCAGTGTGCCTGATATCTGAGTCCTCTTCGGGGAGCTTTGCCTCAGCAATACAAGTATTTGCTTAGGGCTCAGCTCATCCCGTGCATTGTTTGCAGTGCCATAGCAACCCCACTTGCTGTGAGCCGCCCAACACAGCCAGCCAGCCCTGGTGCAGACCAGCAGGCCTCAGCCAGGCCCAGGGACTCTGCAGCTTCAGCTTCTGTACGGCAATCAAGGATTTCACCTTTGCAAATGAGGTCATAAGCTTGCAGATGTGGGTGCTGGCCATTACGCATGTAGATCCAAGATGCAGTCGAAGAGGCTTACCACTGGTATGTAATGATTTCCTCACAGGGTCATGGCCTGACTCTGTGTCAGATGGGGGGTATGACCCCAGGGTGGTTGTCCCGGGTACAGAGATGGTGATACCAAAGAGGGAGATTTTGAACTTGACTGGCAAAAAATCATCTGCCTGAAGAAAGAACTTTTCTCCCTTCAAATGGCATGATAAAAGAGGGAATATTCTCTTAAAATGAGTGAGATTTGATTATCTGGGAACACCCACAATTAAATTTTTTTCCTAATTTTTATCATGTGATTCATAATATTTGCTGTTCAAGACTCCCGGCTTCACACAAATCTGTATTTTCATTAAAACCAGCAAGATTCTAGTAATCGATTTTGCAGAGAAAAGCTGAAAAGAAGTTAACTGATATGTATGAGAAATAGTCTAGTTAAATAATGCTTTCATTACATTTAAATCATTCTTATGATATTCAACCTTTTTATGCATGGGTCAACATTACTGCATGTTCTTAGAATTTATTTTGTTTCCTCAGGCTAAGTTATTTTATTTCAGAATATCCAGGAAGGTTGTCATGCCTCACTACATTTTGTTTCTGTTCACTAATTGTAGTTGAACAAGCTTAATTGTATTGCTTGGATAACATATGGTATTTCATTTTTGCCTTTCAGAGCCTCCACGTATAACAGAAGAAGTGTTTGTAAGTATGCTTTATAAGGCTTGATCATCATTTGTCCTACAGTTGTAGGGAAAAAAGGCAAAACATCTTTTTGGAAACTCTTGTATGGTTTCTTATTTCTCTCCTCCAACTACAGAGTACTCAGTAATTTTCTACCATTTTCACAGACAAAAAATTACTTAGTTTGCAAGTAATTAATAATAATAAAAAAAAGAAATAGGAAACTTGGAAGGATAAGGATGGAAATGGAGAGGAGAATGAAATGGGATGACGGAAGGAAACAATGGACTGAAATGTTCAACATAACCGGTTTAAAAAATCTCCCTACTTTAAGATTTCTACCCTTTGCTCATAGCTAATTGTAGGTTTTCCTGATGTTTGCTGTCTTATTTGAAAGGTACATATGTTTACCTTCTACCTTACATGAAATTACACTTTAAATCTTGCACCTTAGGTAATGTTTGTCTCTTTTCCATGTTGGATGTTCTTGTAACTGTGTCTTTTAAAGTATAAATGTATTTCTATTCCTTTGGAACCCTCCAGATAAATATGATTATATTATCATAAACTGAATCAACACCGAAATGAGTTAGAGGTAAATGATATATATTTATAACAGTTATTTAACATATATGAATTTGTACATGAGAAAAAACAGATAGATGAAAACATCTCTCAGCTGGACATTTACATCACATTACACCTTGATTCTGCAGGCTATGTAATGTGACTAGACATGTCTGACTCCAGATGAACGTCACATAAGGACATGAAGCTGTCAGAGTTCTATGCATAATCAGAGTTTTGTACTAACTTTAACTTTTGACATGTAAAGATGCCATTTATTATGTATTTTTTAAGAGTAGATGCAATGTGAAATGCAGACATTTCAAGATGGTGCCACTTTTATCCATGTCCAGCTTCTCTGGTGTCTAATACCTCCATGTTTCTGTACTTTTTCATGCTGACAGTAATAGAGAAACCTATCAGACGGATGGAAATTCATTAGGTTTGTTTGTACACCATTGCCAAAATGATTCTAAAATTCCTTTTCATGTTAAAAGAGTGATAGAAAATTCCTACTTGTGCACAAATTGCATGAAGGCAAAGCTGTAGTTTTGGAAAAAAATTTAGCACTCCTGGATCTCCAGTTGCAATTGTAAGTCCGCTTTTTCTAGTCATAATTTGGACTGTGCAGCAGGAAAGATGTCATGGGAATAAATGAAACAAAATTTTTCCTAACACAAAAATCTAAGCAAATCTAAGCTCTAGTATTGAATATACAACTCCACAACCATAATGTACAAGTATGAAAGTGCAACTATGCTTTCAAATGAAAATAAGATTGACCACAAAAAGTCCCTCCAAAACCCAGAGGAAAATATATTGTGTATAGATGCAGTAAGATCAGTAAGTAGGAACGCTTGCATTAATAAGGTCATAAACATTTTACTGATTAATCAACCACTGTGTTTACTTTTCTTGCTGTTATATGGGACTACAGAGAATTATATCCTTGGTGAATTAAAACCACATGTTACCTGCATATTCTTAAAGAGCTTAGACTTCATCCTGTAATAAATTATTTTGAATAAATCCTTTGACGCAATAAAATATTTACATGGGGTATTATCATACCTAGCTCTCTTCAGATTTGTCCTTATCAGTGCCAAATCTAATTGTGCAGTACCCAAACCAAACATGAGGCAGACTGCAGCTTGCTTGTAAGGAATTTTTTTGTTACTTGTGTTAATACTTGCTGAATTGAGATTTCTGCATCTGATTGCCTAGTGACATTAATGAGAGGATTTTCCATTGACTTCCAAATGTTTTGGGTTAGATACTTTGGTAAATTCTCCTAATTAATCAGTGGCCTAACACCTCGAGGTCCATGGTACTGCAACTGCGTCAGACCATGAGCCTGTGATCCAGATGAAGTGTAACTTCTGTAATGCAGAGAGCTTTGTTTTCAGTGCTGTTAGCATTTTCTTGAAGTGAGCATGAGCTAACTTGCCTGTCCTGTATCAGTCACAGCAGCACAAGTGCTAAGGAATAAATAAGGCCAGACTAATACCATCAGGTCATGTCATATAGCACACAGGGGCCTTCCTGAGTTCGTGTTAAAGGAGATTAGCTCAAGATTTCTTCCTTGTCTAAGTACAAGCTGTCTCTGGGTTAGACACTGTGGAATTCGGGTCAAGATACTTCCTGCCTACAAGTGATACCATGTATTATAGTATAGGAAGTTCCGCACCAACATGTGGAACTTTTACACAGTGAGGGTGACAGAGCACTGGGACAGGCTGGGTTGTGGAGTCTCCTTCTCTGGAGATATTCAAGACCCATCTGGACGTCTGTGCAATATGAGCTAGGGAGCTGCTTTGGCAGAGGGGTTGGACCCGATGATCTCTCGAGGTCCATTCCAACCCCTACCATTCTGTGATTCTGTATGTACTTAAAAGTTTGCATGTCATATCTCATGAAAATAATCGTTGTTTGAGAGAACAGTGTGTTCAGAGCATGTTAATGCAGATCAGTGCGAGCATTGTTTTGTGGTTTTGTCTCTCTGTAGGAAGACTGTTTAGCCACAGATGGTATGTTTGTGGACTACTTCAACGAATTTTTGAGTCTTCCGGTAAGTACTTCACAGAAATCCCTTGCAAAACACAAGAAACACCTTACTAAGATTGGTAGTAAGGTAATCCAGCATAGAACATTTTCTGTTTTGCCACTGGGAAATAAAATGGGCTTTGCAATATGTCTGTATTTTAATGGTAGCAACTCTTATTGTTCAATATTATTATCTCTCAGGAAAAATAACACAGTGTCTGGACTTCTGGAGACAGATTTTATTTTGCAAATTTGCATATTTAAATCACTGTGCATTAAAATAATATGAATAGGGCATGAAAAAGAGATGAAAATACTGATTTAAAAACCATAAGGAGTTCACTTTTATTCCAGTATCATGACATGTTGACGTAACAAATGTTTGTCCTTTTACATTCTTCTGGCCATGTACTCAGTGATTGATAACCATTTTTCCTCAGCAACCTACTCTGTTTCTCTTAATGGCTGAGAAGACATCAAAGTTGGCATTCCCCTCTTCTTCCCCTCCCATCTATCTGCAGATAGACTTCATTCTGTGGGCTGATCCAGTTGCAGTTAGACCACCATACACAATGCCCTAACTAGTTGCCCCATATTTTGCTCCTTTTCCCCATGAACTACACCGGCTCCCCACACTCTCATGGGAGTCAAACGGACTATCTTGCTCCTTCAGTGTGAAGCCTTGAAAAGCTGGAATCAAAACTCACTAGCCTTGGTGACTATTAAGCAGGTATTCTTTATTGCAGCGCTGGGCACACAGGGGATTGCTCCTCTGAATGTGTTTAAAGCAAAATCTTTCCTATTTATACAGATTAGCTATACATATTCATTACATTTTCTGAGAAAAGGTAGGGTTATGCAAATTATTTCCAGGAAGTAATTTACATTAACTCCTTCCAGATAGAGCATGCTCAGTGGCACTCAGGGGGTCTTCTGATGGTCTTCAGGGATGAAGGCTGGTTGTCTTCCTCTCTCTCAGTGCATGCTCTTTACAGTTTCTCCATAGTTTCTAAACCACATTCCTGTGCTCAAAAACATATTCCTTCACAAACTAGTTAGCAACTCTTTTTAGCTGAAAGTAAGATACACTCTGTCTTTTATTTGGTTATTGCTCTCATGATTTATGACTCCCCTTTTCAAGGCTCTTCTGCTGTTATGGTTAAATTTTGTAGCCTCTCTCATGAAACAGCTCACATGGCTACAGCCATATTCTACTAAAATGCAAAACAAATCTAGTCTTAAAACACACAAATACTGTCTATTCTCAAAACACACAAATGCTGCTTATATTAAAGCTATATTAATTAATTGTCTCTTAAGCTACACCTATATCAATCTACTCAGCATTATTACATATCATTGAATCAGCAACCTCACCCAACTTCATTGTAGTAGTATTAGCCCTGACTGTCCACCCCCATTCTCTCCACCCTTGTGTCTCGCACCCATACTCCTCTGCAAGGTGGCACAGACTTTTCCACAGTGTCACACATGGCTCCTGTGGGGTCTCCCAGCTGATCTACTCTAGAACTTCCCCACACCCTGATCCCCTTCAAAATTACTGCAGCCTGACAGGCTGCACTGTGAGAACAGAGAAGGGCAACCAAGCTGGTGAAAGGTCTGGAACACGTTTTATGAGAAGCGACTGAGGGAACTGGGGCTCTTTGGCCTGAGGAAAAGGAGGCTGAGGGGAGACTTTACTGTTCTCTACAGCTACCTGAAAGGAAGTTGTAGTGAGGTGGGTGTTGGTCTCTTCTCTTGAATTATGTCAAGAGCAGTTTAGATTTGATACTAGGAAAACTGCCTTCTCCAAAAGAGTGGTCAGGCTTGGAACAGGCTGCTCAGAGAGGTGGTGTCAACACCTGGAGGTGTTAAAAAATATGTAGATGTGGCACTTTGGGACGTGGTTTAGCAGACATGGCGATGTTGGTTTGATGGTTGGACTTGATGATCTTAGAAGTCTTTTCCACCTTTAAAGATTCAATGATTCTAACATATACCTATTTCTGCAATTTGCTTCCTGAGAACCACCACCAGCAGAATATTTCTTTATGGTCCTTGGACCTAAGACTATGGTGCAGCCACTATTGGAATAAATTCATTTGTGGTTCAGGTTTACCAAACTGAACAAAACTTTGATATACTCTCTAAACCATATCACAGATGTGTGTAAAAGTTCACTTAATGGGAGCTGTAGAACTAAGGACTGTAAGACAGGTTCCCCTATGCCAATGTTTGATCTTAAAATAGAATCTGGAGGTATTGAAACAACTCTATACCAGAATGTGTGGTTTGTGCTCAGCATTGACACTGAATTCTCTCAGTAAGGTCAGCCTTTATGTGCTTTCATCACACTGCAACATTCCTAAGAATAATTTTTACAAAGCTAGGGAGACACAGAAGGAAGAAAATGTGTGATTAGAGGGCTGGTTTTTTATATCTTTTTCTTCCTACTCCCTCACCCCCCTGCAACTGCTTTAGGATATCTGCCTAAATCCAAGCCTAAATACATATCTTTTAAACCCAGGGCTTTTTTCCACATGCCAGACTGTTCTTAGCATGGAAATACCATCCTCCACGCCTTCACTGCTTATTTGGAAACTATGCTTCAAGTTTTCCCCAAATCACAAAGGATGGAGTGGGTAAGAAGTTCAGCCTGCTCAAATCTCTGGGTTTTCTTGGACATGCACAGTTTTCAGGACATCTATTAGAGGCCAAAATTCTCTGAGGCCTCAGAGGGCTCCTCAGCCTGCAGCCCTGGCGCAGTTCAGCAGCTCTGAACCACAGTGATTGTCCAGGCGCTGGAAGCCCACAGAACGGAGTTCACACACACTCCTGAGTAAACACTGTTTTACGATGGTAATCTTGGTAGGTTTCTAAGATGACACATGGTCTCTCTTTTACATGTTTACATATGTTCATGAAAACAGATGCTCATATTAGCTGTTTTTATCTGTTATGTTCTTATAATTAGTTTTATTTTCTCTTGATCTTTTCCTGAGGATTTACCCTCTTCAGGATTAAATTCTATTAATGCCTTGAGTTCTGTGGTTTGAATACCTTATACTCCCATTTTGCCTCTCCTTCTCAGAAGGCTTCTACTAAAATACCACATTGAAATTTCCATTGCTTTATTCTTGTTGTGCTTATACTCTGTTGCCTGGGAACAGTATTACCCAGGTGTGCTAGTAGTTAGGCAACAAGTCAAACCAAAAATATTGTGTGACTTGATACGAGAAATCAGTGGTAGCACATGCTTATTTTAAGAGGCTACCTCTGCCTTGATTTATAAGGCACCACTACTGTATGGAAAATTATATCACTGGGGACTTGCTATAGCAGCAGTAGATTTTTTCCTTTGATTTACAGTATATCCTTTAAGTGGTACTGTTGTTTTAATAACATTTATTACAATCTGACATGAATATCTAGGTACTTTAAAGATCTACATACTGTAATGAAGGAGACTTTCTAAGGAAAATAAAAGATAAAATAATACAAAAATCCCAATGAGGGCATTTGTTTCCAGTTGTATGGTGGTTTCACAGTAGTAGAAACCAATTACGTGACATACAAATGAGTTACACCTTCCTTAGTAACTAATCTAAAATGAAAGATTTAAGAGAAACATTGGCCTGAATACATTTCCTTTTCTGGCCAGTCAAGAATCCCTAGAATTCAAATCTTTGATCCCTGTTTTTAGAACATCAAGAATATCTTTATCCAGGAATGAAAATGCAGAAGTCAGAAATCTCCATCCAGCTCAGTCTTGGAGGCCTCAGAAAGAAAGTGCAGTAATATCAACTTATTTCTCCTGTGCTCTACAAGGTGCCTGCTACACTTTCCACCCCAAGTCCATGCTGGGGTCTTACCCCTCATTTTCCATTTACCAGCAATGCTGATGGAGACACACTTCTCTTTGTGATCTTGAAGTGTTGCACTAGAAACAAAGGAGCTAACTGCACTTCAGTTGAAGCATATTTAGGAGGTGGCACTTTGGGTAGCAAGTTCCTGGCTGTGGGTTTCCCCTGCAGCAGAAAGATACCAAGTGACAACAGTTTATCAACTTCAGATTTGAAGACTACTGCTTTTGAAAGTCCTTCTCACTGTAAAAGCTCTCATCTCATTAATAAAAAAGAAGAAAAAAGAAGAAAGAAGTGAGAGAATGAAGCAAATACTTAATTTGCTTGATAAAATTTTCATGCTAGTAGGAACTATTGTGGTGTGACTTAAAAAAACCCAAAAGCTAAATAGTTTAGGAAGATGGTTAGAGGTCAGTATGCAACAGTTTTAACTTAAGCATGACTTTGCTGGGTAGTCTGGGATCCAGAATTTAATGCAGGTGATGATTCTGAAAACAATTAAAGGACAAGTAATAAAGCTTGGGTCAGTTGGTCCTTCTGAAAACAGGATGGTCCTAAAAAGCCGGTGCTGTCAAGACTAAAACCAGGCTGATCTATGAGTAGCAGATCATGGACAGGACAGAAAGCAAAAAGTAATCCACTCTGCTGTACAGTTCTATTTTTAAGGTGATTGTAAATAATTAGATGAATTAATGCATCAATTCAAGGCATCAATCCAATGCAACCTCCCTTGAAAAGGCTTTTGCATCAGTAAGGCCGTACATGCTTGTTTGGTCAAGTCTTAGCCAGGACTAAAGAAGTTCTCCTGACTTTTTTCTTATTGATAGCAGGTTTACTCAAAATGGTCTTCTCTCAATTAGATTGTGGTATCTGATTGTGACTTGTGTCTTACTCAAAAATGGAAGGGAAATCCTGGACTCATTAAAGTCAAAGGTAATTTTGCCATTTGTCACTTCCTAGGGCTGTTCAAATTCTCTTCTGGTCTGGACTCTCACTGACATTTATGATACACACACCCCTGTCTTAAGGAAGATTTGGCAAAGCTCCTGGATGAGGTCTCTATTCATTCCCACCCTTTCAGGGCCTTAACCTAAGAGGCAGCCAAGCTGTGGTCATTCTGTTTCTCTTGGGATTGAACTGCATTACTCAAGGTGGGATGTGGTGAGCATATTTACACGTTTATGAACTGTATCTGAAGTTAAGTGTATCTGAAAACTGTTAAGGCACAGAACAGGGAGATTTATATGTTTGATATCCTGGCAACATGGTGATGGATGCTGTTTTGGTTTCTGTTTTGGGAGGAGTGATAGAAATTTGCCTTCCCTTCAGTAAAGTGTGTAGCTCTAGGTTTTAGAATTATGTTTTCTATTTATTCTTCAGCTGAAACCATACTCCATGTGCATTTGACAGCTAAGAAATTTCTTTGCTGTCAAAAACATACATGCAGTTGTTTATTTATTTAATAGTATTGCTGTACTACAGTCTGAAAACAACTTTTTTGAAGCTGAGATGACTACACTGAGGTACATCGGTCATACTGGGTTCAAAGGGAGAACTGCCTGTGAGTGAAACAGTTTGAAAAGTCTGTAGACTTCTTTTTTGTTGGTATTCTCAACTCCTTGTTGATCCTCCTTATTGTGCTAAATTGATAATGTATGAATCCCAAGCCTCAAGGCTCCTGCCAAACCTGGTTTATTTTTTCTTAACATCTTGAGGTATAATTCGACTCTGGAGTTTTCCCTCTCCATCTTCAAAGGATCAAAAATTGGCCCAAACTAGAGAGTGAATGTAGGGAAGAATGCCTTGATACTTCTAGTCTTTCGTTAGTGTAGTTTGCTTGTCTCTAAAAAGCCAAAGCACTTGCCAAATGTGTGGTAAGAAAGACATTTCTCAGTATATTAGATTGGCACAGATAATTTTCCCCTTTCCTTTATAGTGTAGGCTATCATCCACTCTTTAACATAGGCATCTCCACTAAAGAGATTCCTTGTTATTGCAATGACCTAGATTATTGGTGGTGCTATAAACCACTCTCATTATTGTCATGTGAAACATTGTAGGATTTTACAGCACTTGGCTTCTGTGGGAAAGATTTTAAGTTCACTACAGGGTATTTTTTTTGTGTGTGTGGCTTGAAATGTGTGGGAATGGTTACATTGTGTGTTTTACTCCAAAGTTTTTCACGTATCGAGAGGGAAATGGATTGACTGATCCTCTCTGTCCTGTGCTGTAACTGGGAAAACGTTTCCTAGAAGAAATCAGGTTAATTTTTTTTGGTGTTCCTATTTGACTTTTGTCATAACATCACATTTATTTTTGTGGTGGGGATGAGTTAAGAAGGTTAATACTTACCTCTTCTTTTATTATGCTTATAAAAACATTCCAATTTATCATTCTAGCTTTTTTAAGCAAGCAAATGAAATATGCTATCTGAGAAAGGCTTAAACTGTTGTAAAATGTATTTATACAATACTTTGATAACAGTTCTTATCTGGTAGAATTTAGAATTTGTACAGAATCACAGATCACTCATGCTGGAAGGGGCTTTGGGCAAGTCTGTAGTTCAGCCTCCTGCCCAAAGCAGGTCCAGCTGATCCTGAAAATCTCCAGCAACTGATTCCATTGTTGCTCTGAACAGTCTGTTCTGATGCTGATCATTCCCCAAATACCTTTTTTCTTCTATAAAGTTGAAAACTAGTGGTTTCGTATATGACCGTGGTCTCTTGTCCTTCTACCAGGCACCTCTCTGAAAAGCCTGGCTCTATCTTCTCAGAAACATCTTTGTAAGTACTGTAAGACTGCTGATAGTTCCTCCCAGAGCTGACTCTTCTTCAGGCTAAACAAGCCTTCTTCTCTCAGTGTCTCCTCACAGGGCAAGTGCTCCAGCCCCCAACTATCTCAGTGGATGTCTGCTTGATTTAATCAAGTTTATGAATATCCTTCTTGTACTGGGGCCCCAAAACTGGATGCAGTATTCCAGATGTAGTGTTACTAGTGTCAGGTAAAGGGGTTCTAGTGGCTAGTCTGCGACTCATACTAGAAGTATGCATGCCTGTTTATGTTCCTGGGGCTAGGTAAATACATCTTGGTCCAAACCCCAAAAGTCTGTACTAGAACCACCTTTTTCAGCAAGTATGTAGTGTATGAAGTCCTAATCTTCTTATCCCATGAGTGTATGTTCTTTTATTCCAATAGTATATTTGTCTTAGAAATGATTTGTAGTCAGACTCCCAAAATACCCGTACATTTTGCGTTTAAAACAATTTCACTAGCATCTGTTTTGCTACATTAATGTTGCCGTGTGTTTTCTGTTCAGTTAATTAGAATGTGTATTGGAAAACCTAGATCAAGAGTAAGTTACAAAGGATTAAGTAAATGTAGATGTGTGTGATAAACTCCTGTTGCCTTTGCCTAGTTTTCAAGTTGAATAACATGGAACTAAAATAATCTGGTCATGTCTGATCACGTAGACCAGTAGTATGGAAATTGCACTTTGGTATTTTTCAGCAAATAAGAGCCTTTCAAATCTTGAAGCACCTTGTTTCTTAGTGTATTTTCTTTTTCCTTTTTAAAAACATGAAAAAATAAGTAAGGAAGAAAACATTTGGAGGTTATTAGGGTTGCACAGTTAGTCACTTAGAAGCTTGTAGCAGCCCAAATTCTGTTTGAAAGTAAACGAAATGTACACATTCATCTGGGAGGAGGTCTGAATGAAGTATAGAGAAATATACTGCACATAAAAGCCTCTTTAAAATGCTGTTCAGTACATCTGGAGAAAAAAACACTAAAACCTGCAGAGTACTCTGGAGAAAATTAATGCCAAAGGAGGCACAAGGTGTCAGAGAACAAAAACCAAGCCATGATTTCAACTGAAGTTAGGTAACGAAACAGACTAATGCAATTCAATGCATGGCTCTGAGCAGTGACAGTCTGATGTCATAGGCACTAATCACACACTTAAAGTTCTCACATGCTGCGTGCTTTGCCAGGCTGAGCCTCCACAGTGAGACATTATGGGATAAGTAGGGAATGTTGTAACCACATGTTGCAGCCACATGGTATGATGCTGGGCATTGCTCTACGAGAGGTTCATCAACAAGGGGGCTTCAAACAGAAGCAACAAAATAGCTGACACATGGTTGCTTTGGAATTATATAGGTGTAAAAAAGAATAAAATGGGTCTGTAATATATTTATTATATGTAGCATGTATCGGCATATGATATATAAAAAAGTTCAAGGAAATGAAAAATAGAGAGCTTGAAAAAAACCCCAATATTATTACATGCGAGGGAATAACAACTGTACAAACACCAGGTGAGGTCCTGTCTGGAATGAAGCCAAACAGAGTTTTGGCACTGGGTCTGGATATGGCCAGGATTTTCTTCAATACAACATGCCTTCTTGTCCTCCAGCTCAGTGCGGAGATGCTTATATGCTCTAGTTGTATATATCCTCATATTCATAATTGTCTTGGGTATGACCCATTACTCTCATAAAATCCATCCTCATTTTCCCACTTCAAGTAAGAGAATTTGAAAGATAGTCTTTTAGCGAAATGCCAAATACCAGAGCTCAAAACATGAAAGATGGCTCTGTTTCAATGTGTACACATGCAGTGGGATTTTTGGATTTAACAAAAGTTACAATTGCATAGCCAATGTTGCAGTTTGGTCTTTCTCATATATTGTACAGTACCTGATGCAACTAGTGATGTATAATAAAATTTACTGCAGGCCATAGGTTTCGGTAGGTGTTTGACCTGCAAGTGACGTTACAGTGAAAAGCCTTTCCTAAATATGGAAATCTTCAGATTCATCCTCCTCAAAAGCATCTCACATTTAAAAGGTCAACTTCATTGCTAATCTTTTCAGGCCTTGATTGTTTGTGGTAATGAATGGGAAAATAATACTGGAGATCTGATCCTATGGGGTAAGTAGTCTCCTACAGAACAGTTACTAAAGTTACTATTCATTATATATATTCTAAACATCTCTACTGGATCTGTTCATTGCATGTGATAAACAATGGCCTGTGATCTAGAATGATCTCTAGCTGAGACAAAAAGGAGTGAAAAAAAATTTTTACTGAAAGAGTTGTCAGGCCCTGGAACAGGCTGCCCAGGGAGGTGGTTGAGTCACCTTCCCTGGATGTGTTCAAAAAAAGGGTAGATGAGGTCCTTAGGGATATGGTTTAGCATAGGATGGGAATGGTTGGACTCGGCGATCTTCAAAGGTCTCTTCCAACCTTGTTATTCTGTGATTCTGTGATGCCTTGGAAAGCAAAGAAACCAAAAATGCAGAAAAATTACTACTCCAGGCCCTTAACATAGAGAAAGAAGACTCAGAATACCAGCTTGCATTCTGTAGGATGCTTCGATACTGTAAAAACTAACTTCCTTAAAAAAAGAGTTCCCTTAATACAATGTTCTTTCCAAATTTATTTTGCAGGCTTTTGTGCAGCCAGTTAAGTTTAACTCTGACTTTGGGATTTTTGAAGTAGTTAATTATGCCCCACAACACCTGGAAAGCCAGCTGAAAAAAACTCTACATGATCAGAAACCTCCAAACCCCATTTATGATGTTCTAAGGAAAGCAAAGAATGATGGGCAGCTCTCCAAAATGCGCAGCACTTCTCCAGCTTTCAATATTGATCCAAATTACAACACTATGGTAAGCATCTTATAGGCCCTGAGTTTATATTTAGATCTTACTGTAGAGATACTGGCAGTAGTTATTGTTGTGTTTGGCTTGGTAGCTTGGGAAAAATGTTAATTTATGTTAGGAAAACATAATGATGGGCCAAATTATGCCCTGCAAAGCACATGTGTCTACCAGACAAGTGAATGGAATTACACATGTACATCCTGTCGCACAGAATTTTGAAGATTCTGTAGGGCAGGATTCAGTTGTGTGGTCTGAATACTTTTTAATATTAAAAGAAAAAATATTATGACAACAGTTACTTTACTAGTGATCCCTGGAATGTGCAAATTGACTGAAACTAATGCATCTCAGTCTTTCCTTATTAATTAATTTCCTTGTGTGGCTATGAGCTCATCTGTGGTCTGGCAACACATAAGTCTCTCTTCCATTAATTCCCAAAGGTTTTACATGGTTAGCATCAATTGAAATGGCCAGAGAAAATAATCTTTGGCAAAAAGAAATCTAAATTAATGGAAAGATAGGTTGGATTTAAGAAAAAAATTCTTGTTCCAGACTTGCTCCGTCTATCAATTTTGGTATTCTTGCTTGTTTACTTTCATGACTGTCTTCAGGACTGAATTAAGCAGATTAAAATTGGGAATTGAAGCACCATATGCACCTGAGAAACTACAAGACAGTAAAATTAGTTGTGTGGGTTTACCTTTGAACAATAGCATTGGAGGAGAAAAAATACTTCACTGGGAAACTTGGTTTATTCCTTTCATGCTTGCTTTACACTGGTATGACTGATGTGACTCCAGTTCACTTCATTCAAGGCCAGTCTAAGGTCTTGTTACATTTTCAGAGGCGTCTGCTCTAAATTATGTCATAGCTGGAAAGGAGAGAAAATCAGGCAGTTAGACTGCTGCTTTGCCTGGTGTAAGTGTAATGATTTTCAGAAAAGAAAATCATGTTGAGAGAGGTCAAAAGGCAACAATGCTTAACAAAATGATAGTAATGTGAGACTGCAATTATCTGCATCTAAAGTGGACAAATGCTACAATAGGGCAAGGCTCACAAACATCCTTACCATGTTAAATAATTATTTTCACAAATACTTTGCTTGACAGCACAAAAGCAGAACTATTCTCAATTTCTTATTTGCTCTCAAGATTCAACTGAAGAAATGTACTTGTGCGAGTGTGGGTAACATTCCTCTCTGGGATAACCTCACATCATTGTCATTGTGGACAGTCTTGACAAATTCAAAGCCATTTCACTATTACTTGTATCTTTCACGTGGCTTGGAGCAACAGGGCTCCTGTACTGTTTAAGAATGCATTTCTTTCTCTGGGCCATTTTCTATAGATGAGAAGCATGGCTTTTTGAGGAGTAGTATGCCTCAGTACAATTTATTCTCCTTTTGTGGGGAAATAGTGATGTTTCTTCCTATTTTTGAATCCTCCTTTGCTGGGCACGTGACCTAGATGCCTCATCCAGTTCAGACTGGCATCTCAAGGATGAGCTGGAACAAAATGGCCTACAAAACAGCATGCCAAAATTTGTTACTGCAAGTACACAAGATAAAAGAAGTCAGCTTCATTCTTTGTACTACATTATGACTGAACCAGAAGAAGAAGTCCTCCCAGACCAATTACATCAAGTAGTTCAGTTTAAATCAAATGAGATTTGATCTTTCATGCTGACTCCTTTGCTTTGACTGCTTTCTTCACACTGACTGAAGAGATCCGCAGTTCGTTTGAATGTTACACTGCTACAAAAAGTCAACTTAAGTAGCCATCACTGGCACATTACTAATGAAAATGTGCTATGATCAGAGAATCCTAGTAGGCCTTTTGGGCTACAGCCTGAATTTAAACACATCTTGCCCAAGAAATACACCCAGTGGTATTTTTCACAGTATTTTACTTCCTTCTCAGACTCATAGAAATTTACAGATAAACAAAAGTTCTTTGCATATGCGCGTGCACACTTGAAAATTATTGATATGGAGGTAAGTATCTTCTTATCAATAGGCAAAAACAACTAAGTCTAAAATATGTTAAGAAATAAACTGCAAAATTGGGTAGAATTGATCACAACTATGGAAAGAAACTGGCTGGCATCCTGCATACCTTAGTTCAGAGAAACCCCAGTTCAGCAAAGCACTTAAGTATGTGTTTAACTTTAATCAAGAGAAGTTAAACACATGCTTAAACTTAAACACGTGCTAAAAGCTTTGCTGGATTTGGTCCCAGGAAGGCCTAAGGCTGACTGGGTAAGGAAGCTAACCAAGGTAACAAAACCCATCAGATTAAATGTAGCATCTTTCTCTGGGGAATGGGAAAGAGTAGAGGTTCTTTCCTTCTGATAGTACATATATTTTGTGTACCAGCCATGTACAGTCATGAACATGTTATGAATCACTCCGATAAAAAATTGGACTGTAAGTCAGTAAATACGTAAATATTAAAGGCCAGAATAAAGAGACAATCTTTTGTACTCCAAAAAAGCTTGTAAGTTACCAAAAGGAGGCATACTTTATGTGGTTGGGAGTAATTAGCCTCCATCTCCACAAATTACATTGTATGAGCCACTGCCAACATAAGCTTTCCATATTTTGAAATATTTTCTTCTCTCTAAATGAAACCACCCACTTTCTGAGCAATTCCGATTTTTTTTTTAATCCCCTGAAGATATATATGAGGCAGAAATAACCCTTGTCTCTTAATGGAATATTAGCTCATGGAAAGAAAATTTAAAATGTAATCTACATGAACTGATAATTTTATATAGTAAGTAGCATCCGACCTTGCCCAAACTTCACCTGTTTCTACGGACAAGGGGAGTTACTGCATTCTTCCAAATCATCAGCACCTCAGAAAAATGTAATAAGGTCATCCCTCCAAAGAGTGGGGAAAAATTACACTCTTCAAGAAAAGAAAAACAAGTGAGAGGGGGGAGGTAAAAGTGTGACCTGTGTAGTTTCTAAGGGAAACAGCTATGGATCACTGTTACCCATAGTCAGAGAACATGCTCTCCCTGTAAGATGCTAGGCATAGCTTTTTGGTTAGTTGGCGTTCTGTAGTTCACTTCTCAACATCTCCTCTTCACCCACCAAGCTGCTCTTTAGAGCCACCTCGCTTTCTGCTTTGATGAGGCACTAGAGCTTAGACACTTGAGCAGAAATCCACTATGGACCTGATTCATAATGCCCTCAGGTTTGTAGTGGAAGTGTTACTGTGTGCAATGCAGTTGTGCAATGCCCAAACATAAACCTAAGAAAGGTGATAACCGATTGGCTTTTGATTTGTTTGATTTTATTAGCCATATCATTCTCATTCTGGGAGTATAATTTAATTTAAAGGTTCCTTATTCTCCAAATTAAAAAATTTAACAGTGGCTATTCATAAAACGTGATAAAGTTGGGAAAAAATTAGTGGTTTCCTATTGCAGAAAAATCATAAGCATCTAAATTGCATTTGGAGTTGTACAGTAAAAGCATGATCCATTCACACATTTCTGAAGAAAAAACATTGTGCTTTGTTAAGAAAGTTGTGCTTTTATTCATTAAATCAGATTTTGACTTTATTAGCTGTTAATAGGAAAGTAAATGAACTCAACTGTGCCAGCATGATTAAGGCCTAACTGGGTAACAAAGACGGTGATCACTGTGTGTTTGTCTTCCTGAGACAATGTTTCTGTCAAAGGGGATGGAGAGAGTCAATTACATGGCAAATAAAACAAGGAAGACAAGAATAAGTCTTTGGCATTTCTTTTTTTAATAGTGTCTTGATCAAGAACAAGCAATGCAGTGGATTAAGAAAGAAAGGCTTCCAGCATTTCTAGAAAGTGACTGTTACTTTGAATACAGGTATTGCAACTTTTTATGCTGTATCTCAGTTTTAAATTTGTAGTTTTCCCTGGTGACTAATTTATCTTGACAGTACCCTTAATATGTTTCCTCCTACCTCTCATCCTGTTTAATTTTAGCATTTGAATGACTTGGATGAAATAAATTCAGTGACTTTTTTCACTCATCATTCTGTAATTTTCCTTGGCTGTGAATAACATATTACACCATTACACAGAAAGAGTGGAGTTCTCCATTTTCTGGATCTCTGTTCCACTGAGATATCATGGTAGCAATGCATATCTCTCTAATCAATATGGAGGCCATGTAAGTGGAAGATATGAGTCCATGAAATCTATTTGGATAAAACAGCCAGTTCTTTTTATTTCAAACATTAGTTTTGTATCTTTGGGCCCACTGCCAGACTTCTTTTGCAAGGTTCTCTGTGGGATGCTGTGGCATAGTTGGATGATTTACAGTTGTACACTTGCTATATTTTTCCAGATGTCCTTTCACCAGATGTTCAGGCGGTTAGAATGCTTTTTGGAAGGATCTGCCTCTATATCCCTTAAGGTTGTGTCTAGTGATAACTGTAGTGTGTTTTAGGAGTCTCAAAAGGAGTGGCAGCCTGGCATTAGGCTTCACAGAACTCAAGTTTGGTGACTATAATGACAGACTAGTTACTGGGGTATGGACTTCTTGAAACATTTCAAAATATTTTTAACTTTCAGTATCCCGAGTGTGCTTCAAGGGGAAACCTCTGCAAAGGATACAGAAACTGTGAAAGAATGTTCCATTTTATCTTTAATAGCAGCCTGCTTATACATGTGTCTGGGCCTCAACAGATCCTAAGAATGTGATCTTCTGCTATTGCAAAATCATAGAATAGAATCAAAGAACTGCATTGGTTGGAAGGGACCCTTTAGGTCACCAAGTCCAACCATCACCCTAACCTGTCATCCACTACTAAACCATGTCCCTCAGCACCACATCTAACTGTCTTTTAAATATGTCCAGGGACAGAGACCCCACCACTTCCCTGGGCAGCCTGTTCCAATGCCTAACAACCCTCTCTGTGAAGAAGTTTTTCCTAATATCCAATTTAAACCCTCCCTGGCATAACTTGATGCTGTTTTCTTTTGTCCTATCACTTGTCACTAGGAAGAAAAGGTCAGCCCTCCACCTCTCCACAACCTCCTTTCAGGTAGTTGTAGAAAGCAACTCCTCAACCTCCTCTTCTGTAGACTAAGCAACCCCAGTTACCTTAGTTGCTCCTCATAACATTTATTCTCCAGTCCCCTCACCAGCCTCGTTGCCTTTCTCTGGACACACTCCAACACCTCAATGCCTTTTCTGCAGTGAGGGGTCCAAAACTGAACCCAGTACTCAAGGTGGGGCCTCCCCAGTGCTGAGTACACAGGGACAATCGCTTCCCTAGTCCTACTCACAGTGCTATTCTTAATGCAGGCCAGGATGTCTTTGGCCTTCTTGGTCCCTCAGGCACACTGCTGGCTCATGTTCAGATGGCTGCCAATCAACACCTCCCAGTCCTTCTGTGCCAGGCAGATTTCCAGCCACTCTTCCCCAAGCCTGTAGCATTGATTGGATTTATTATGACCCAGATACAAGACCTGGCATTTGGCTTTGTTGAACCTCATGCCATTGGCCTTGGCCCATTGATCCAGCCGGTCCAGATCCCTCTGTAGGGCCTTCATACCCTCGAGCAGGTCAACACTCATGCACAACTTAGTGTCATCTGCGAACTTGCTGAGGGTGCACTTGATCCCTTTGTCCACGTCATTATTTCCTAGATCAAGAAGCTACCTAAGAGAATTACATAAAACTAACTTTAAGCATGTGCGTAATTTCCATTGACATCACTATTTGAAGTTGCTCTCCTCAATCAGGCTCAAGAGAAGCTACAGTAGAAACTTGCACTTAAAGATGAAGCTACTGCAGCACTAGAATGAAATCCCATTTGTCCTCAAATAGTGGGGAAAAACAAAACTGGGCATTCAGCTCATGGTCATAGGCTCAGGCATAGGCTTCTTCTTCCCTCCCCCCACCCCAGGTTGCTTTTGTACTGCTTTCTAACTTAACTAAGTTTTGCCACAGTTCTTGAGCTCAGAGCACATTCATTAACGTCATGTGGTTCTAGGACTGCCTTTGGTTCGCACTGACACAAGGTAGCACTGGAGTGCTGTTCAGTGCTATAAAGTTCTCATACAGCAGTGAGCTGAACATGATAGTGCCATCTGCTTCATCACCTGAAAGTTCAATTAGCATTATTGTTCCCTTTGCATTGCTGTTGGAAGGTTGCTTGTGTCAGGACCCGGAAACGTGGTGTCTGATAGTGACACAGGGCTTCTGCAATCTGGGAGAATAGTTCCATTTCAGCAGCCAAAATGCTTAAGGCTTCGTGGCAGGGCTTGGGACTGCGTAGATACCTGAGAGATCAGTTTTACTGGTAAAGCTTGATAATGCAAAACAAGCCAACAAGTGTATAAGCTGCAGGATTATGGAATGGCAGTACTGGTGTTTATATATGTGACAGCAGGTGAGGGGTGAAATAATAAAGCAGATAATGAAGTTCCTTGTAGCAATTTATTTTTAGAGTGAACATGGGGTTTATTGCCTATTCTAGGGAAAAAACAACTGTTTCTCTGAGTAAAAGCTAAAATTAACTATTTCCCTGTATGAATATTTCATTTCAGGCTAGCTAAATTGATGTCACAAGTAGAATGGAGCAAGACTGGCATTAATTTCATTATAGACAGTGACTACTATCCCTGGATAAAGAAGAGAGACCCAAGTCCTCCATCTCCTGAGGAGGATGACACTTCATTGACTATAAAGAATTTCTACGTATCGCTTGGCCAGGTAAAGTAACTGTGTTTAGTGGGTGTAAACTAGATTGAATGGATTGGGTTTATTGTAACTGAGGTCACAGCCTAATAGGACAACTGATCCTCTGAATATCCCTTCTTTTCAAAGCTCTTTGTACTACAGAAGAAGATTGATAGGTTGTAATATGGCTTAAACAGAACTGGGAACCATTGTTATAGAAATCTATACAAATAGACTGCACAAGATAATGATAGTGATTAAGCCCTCTGTTCTCAGAACATGGCAATAAATAATGTGAATTATGCTATGACATTTCTTTTCCTAGGCTACGGTTTCTCAGACGAAGGATTGGTTTACGATAGCAAAACAAAGTGAATCCATGAAAACTACAGATTCATTTATTCATCCTGCACCTTCTAGTCAAATTGAAGATACTCACTGTTTGCCTAGGCAGCATGAAAGAGATGATTCATTAGACAAAAAAGATAGCTTCCTGGGTAAGTAACAGGGGCTCAGCCACAGCATTTTTAACATAAGTCTGACTAGGTGAAAAGCAAAGACATTTCAAGGAATTGCTGCTAATTCTTCTGAGTATTGCATGGTAGCTTAGGCTTCAGATGGGGATTGGTTTCTTTCAATAGCCACAACATTAAATTAAAATTCAAGCTAGTAGCCAAGTAATTTTGTGATAGTAGAAACCTCTTTTCTTGCATATTTCTGTCTTAGATACCTGTAAGGTTTAGCTGTGGGGCTTCTTAAAATTCAAAATGTTTTGAAAGACTTTCTTGTCTGGATTCTTTGTGTATTTGAAAATGCATGATTTGTGTTGCAGCCATCTTCTTAGGGTATTTATGTTGGGCACTCAGAGGCCTTTTGGCTGTCAAGTTTTATGAATCTTATAGAACATAATCATTTGTGACACTCTTGTTTATCTGTCAAATTTAACTGAAATGGTTCAGCAGGTTTTAAAGATACTGGGAGAGAACATACAGATGTATGTATAGACATAACTGATTGCATAGCCTTGTTTCTGCTCTGTAGACAGTAGCAAGTTGAACAGAGAGTCCTCAACTCATATGTTAGGAGTTTTCTCTCATATTCTCAGAGGAAAAAGTTGTCCTTTCACTTTGAAATTTGTACTGCTGGGACCTTGGAGTCCAATGGCAGAATGGAAAATTGGAAGACATGGTAACTCCAGAATTCTGTTGTCTTCTCCAAGCCCATGAGAACCATTCCAGGAAATATATTGCTGATTAATGGATTTACAGCTAATGACCACCACTGATTTTTGCAGTGCTTTGAACAGAGACGTCACAAGTGCACCATTCTCGCAGAGTGCTGTAACATAGCATCACTCTGTGCTGCAGTGGGCTGGCTGTACATCTATGGAAAGACTCCTTTGATATCCTGCAGTCAACAGGATTTTGCTTCAATTAATATTTTATATCTTCTCACTGAAAACTTAATTTTAGAACAGAGTCCCTCATTTTATATATGCTTATTACTCTTCTTTATGCTTGTTTCATGGGAAATCCACCATTCTTTCACCCAGAAAACCTTTTTTAGGCACAGTGTTCACCTGGTGTAGTGATCAGGAACTGGAAGCAATAAAAGGCATTAGCTAAGTTTCTCAGATCCAGCCTGCAATTAGAAAGAGTTCAATAGCTGAATGTATTTGCTTGGACAACCCAGTTTTAATTCCTTGCTCACTGCCTCAGGGTTATTAATTAATGTCTTGAGCAAAACCCCGAGCCACTTGGCTTTTGATTACACAAAAGCTGTGTATCCCTCTCCCTAATTTCCTCAGTTCCTATGAAATCATTCTTCATGTTTCTATTTCACAGAACTGTGTTGAGAAGCTATCATTTTTCTTTGTCAAGTGATAACATTTGAAATAGTTCAGAAATAAGAAAAGATACTTCGTACCACACTGATTTTTATGTTAATGCCAACATACTGTGCCATGGGTACTTACACACAAAGTGATGTCAGTGCAGAGCAGGGAATTCCTATGCTATGTTCCTAATCCAAGTGTCTGCCTGGGACAGTTGCCAGCAATAGTTAGATGTGGTTTATTTTCAGAGGAAGATAGAAGGAATGTCCAACTGACGTTGCCATTTATTGACTAGGCCACCGTAGAGGTTAAACTAGCTGGTAACATTACAAACATGAATTTAGTGGATTTGAGAGATTTAGACCTTTTCTATCACTTTCTGATGCAGTGCATGTGCTTACTGATTGCACAGTCTCCTCGCTGACAATGTTTTGTGTTAATGATAACAAGAGTCCAAAAGCCTATGTCTTAGTTTTAGGGAAATACAGAAGATTCAGTTTATTCTATAGTTTAAATACTGGATTGATAGGGCCACAATTGACAATTATAACTTAGGAGGGCTTTTTTTTTGTGCTGAGGAGCTGGGATGCTCAGCTGAGTAAACAAGACAATTGGTTTCAGAGGGAATTGTTCCTGAACTCTGTTGCTCTGCTGGAATTCAACAGAGAATGAGTTTCTGAGTCATGAGGATGAGTTTCTAGCCAGACTTCAACAGCAGAAGCACCTCTGCTGTTCCCTGCTCCACACTGTGTCATGGCCTGGTTGTTCAGCAGCAGCAAACTACAAATATGTTGCATTTTTTAACTTGGAAATATTGATATGCAAGAAAACAGGCCTGAATCAAAAAGGTGTTCAATGATCTTTTCTGATTTAATGCAGAAGCAGGTTCCCAGTCTAAGGAATGCCACCAAAGGAGCATTCTTTCCACTTTAAAGACAGCATCAGCAAAACCCAACAGTATTAGGGAGAGATCCAGAGAGGCAGAGGAGGGTTCTTCTGTGGCCATTGCTGAACCTCCTTCCCACACCCATTTAAGAGTTTATCTAGACCCAAAATGGGACAGTGCAGTAAAAGAAGAAAATGGACAGGAAAAAACAACTTTTCAGACACCAGAAGAACACATACCAGCTTATACTCAATTTGTAATGAAGGAACCCATTTCAGAACTTACCCACCAGCCAGCTGCTGAGATTGAGAGCAATGTGGATTTCCACAAACAACCTGAAGTGTTTATACATGAGTTAGCAAATAAGAAACTTGCCCATGGTACTATGGAGTCACTCTTTTCCCAAAGTTTTTCTCCATTTACTGTCTTGGACTCCAAAGGAGATGTAAGAGAACAAGGTGCTGAAGAAGCAAGCTTAAGATCAAGTTCTGGAAGTGATGGGGCAGACAGTAGGGCTGCCTGGTGTATTAGTCACAGAATTTATGACATTGGCAACAGACATGAGTTTGAAAGATTCAAGAAGTTCATCAAAGGAACACTTGGGGAGAGGTACTGGTGGCTCTGGATGGATATTGAAAGACTGAAGGCTCTTAAGGACACCACAAGACTGCAAAGGTACTTCCTGTTATTTAGTAGCCATTCCCATTGTTTTAATACTTGTAACCCAGCTAGATTAATGCAAGTTTTGAGATTTCAGAATAAATTGTACTGTTAGAACAGAACAGACACAATTAAAGTAATCATGAATGTCCTGACAAGGTAAGTCAGGAATGACTGTGGAAGCTGATAAAACTCTTTTTGCAGAGTCATGTTTGCAAAGCTTGCACGAAGTCATAATCACTATAGCATGAAGGCTTTGTTAGAAAGTGCTTTGGAAAACAGATGGCAACAGAAAATAAAAAAGAAAGAACTTAAATTAACAAGTAGAGCATCCAGTATGACAAACTGCTTTATTGAAAGGCTCTGCTGGATTCAGATTGTCTCTTCTAAGGCACTGTACATTTTATCTTATACACAGTCTGTCTCTAATTTGCAGAAAAATTGTTTTGGCTTCTGCCATTTGCAATTAAAACCATGTTGCATGACAGCAGTTTAACCAGTAGGATGAACTGTACTTGGTTCTGTATAGCATCTGATACATGCTTGTGTGACTATTTTTGTTGACCCAAGGCAACTCAGTAAGATGAAAAAACTCTATCTGCTGAGCAGTGGAGAATATTTCCTCAGTTCAGAAGCATTACTCAGACTTGATCTACTGCATGGAGATCAGTGGAATACAAAGCATTTAATATGGATTCAGCCTGAAGTAGTGAAACCTCTACTTCTTTACTGGTATGAAAAAATGAACGTGAACTAAGATTCTATTGTTTAACAAACTTCCATTTTCTTTGACAAGCCTATTAAGTTTATTTTATCTCACCCATTGTAATTATGGGAAGCAATGTCATCATAAATACTAGCAGATGTTGCCTCTGAATTTTTAGTTGAGCCTAAAGTCTACTGCAATCTGCTGAGAAGCCAGGTAGATCTGCTTTACTGAACCCTTGTTATTTTACTGCCAGAGCATCTGAACTACTTTGTGTATAGCTGCCTTGGATACCACGCAACCAAACTTTAAGTTGCAGGATAGAGAAAGTCCTCTGGGCACAGAAGGTTAATTCTGTTCCTAACCTATTTCCCATATTGCCCTTCTCAAGTTTCTGAGGATGCTCTGTGTATACATCTATGTGGAATTTGACCCTGAGAATTTACTGTTCAATGTCTGTCATACAAAATGTCTTTTCCATACTGACAGCTTAAGCAAGGATACAAATTCCAACCTGTTTCCAAAACATAAGCTAAATTTTTCAGGTCTTCTCCCCAAGGGGGATTAACAAATTGTAGGCATAAACAACTACCTGCAACTGTGAACTTTGCTGTGAGAGTTATGGTCTGTGTCCTGTCTCAAACCTTTACTGTTTTTTGCTGTAGGATGGATGAAGCATTTATACAATGCCAGCTATCCAATGGTGCAGAATTTGCAACTTAAGTTTGTTAATGTGCAGCTTGGTTTTAGATTTGGAGGAGTGCAATGTCTAAACATATCTTTAATACTAACTACTTTTCAATTATGGGTACATATAGCACCGTATCTTGATACAATAAACAGCCATCATGGGGGAACCTCCCCCCCCCCAAAAAAAAAAAAAAAAAAAGGACAGAGAAGCCAAATAGCTCAGTATTTCAGGTTTTGGAAAAGTTCTACTTATTGCCTTTTTTGTTTCCTAGGGGTCCCAGATTTTGTGTCACTCATTCAACAGCAATAGAAGATGCCAGTGCAAAACTGAAGCTCTGGCACACATGCCAAGAGAAACCAAGGGTGGACATTGATCCTTTTCCACAGATGGTATCATTGCTACCATTGACACCTAAGTCTTGCATACCTAGGGTACTACCTTCCCTTCCTCAGGTAGGTAGGATCACAACATTAAAAAACTGTCCTGGTTCTGGCTAGGATAGAATTAATTTTCCCAAGGAGCTAGCACAGGTGAGCTGAGCTGGCTGAGGTTGTTCTTCACGCCATGTGATGTCATGCCCCTCTAAAAGGGGCTGGTCAGGGAGGGGTGGGTCTGTGAGGCTCAGGGATGGTCTGAGTGCAGGTGGAGTGATTGTCTCTGGTTTGTGTTATCACTGATTGTGTATTCTGTCATGAGTTCTGTCGTTGTTGTTTCCCTCTCCCTGTGCTGTGTCAGTAAACTGTCCTCATCTCAACCCTGGGGTTGCGTTTGCGCATTTCTCCTCCCTATCCCACTAGGGGAAGGGCAAACAGGTGGCTTCATGGTGCTCAGCTGGGGCTGAACCACGACAAAAACAAAGCCTTGCCTGATAAAAATTAATTATAAAACTTTGTGAATTCAGGGGGCCAAGAATATGGTACTTGGTTGTTAGAAAGTTGAGATTTATCAAGACTATATGTTGTAAAATGTTAGGTATAAAAATGCAGTAAAATTTTACCATACTTTATGCAACGCATTGTTATAAATTGAGTCAAATTATCTTCTCAGTTACATCCTGGCTATTTCATAAGTTATTTGGATAGACTTTAGCTCAAAATTCTCAGAACTGCAAGATTAAGGATCTAGATTCTGCCCTTCAACCAGCCTTATCTCAATCAAGAGTAATTCTTACAACTTCATGGCAGTTACTCTGAATCTACCCCCTCATATTTTAAAAAAGGCAGAATTCTGCTCATTTTTTGTTCACCAGTCCTCTAATCAGCTACATATGACTTGCTTTCTACTGAGGTCCATGAGCCACACAACATGGATCTGTCCTTTTCACAGCATGTAGCTTGTAGGTGATCAGTTCAGTTTTGACCCTTTTCTTCCTTGAAATCCTGAATTTGAGAGGTGACTGCAATTAAACCTGCAGGTTTTCAACAACATGGTGTTAAGCCTCTGGACAGAAGGTACTTGGAGAACGTGAATGGAGGCTGTGATTCCAGTATCAAGAATTGAATGGGTTATGCCACAGATTTGTTCACATACATTTCTTTTACTTAGAGTTGGATACTTTTAGACTACAATTATATTTTTAAAAAGGTAATTCATGGAGATAATGGAGGAAAAACAGTGGGACAAATTTCCTGTTCAGTAGAAGTTGGGTTCAGGAGCCAGATTCCTGCTGATCATGGTAGGAACGGGAGCCAGAACCAGCTGTCTATTACAGAGACCAGTTCTGGCTGCACAAGGTGTGCTAATGACCCAGAACTAGCTGTAGGTCAAGCAGAAAGGATCCTAACTCTGCAGGTTTTCCAGCCCCTGTTGAGTTCAGTGCTTTAAGAAAACTTTGACCTGGCACCTAAGAACCTCACAGAAATGGCTGATGGACTGTTTCTTGCTGGTTTTGGATTTGTTTGTTTCTGGTTTTTTCCCCCGTGAGAAACCCAGACTTCAGAATCGTCCAGCAAAAGCTGGACGATGGTGCTTGCAAAAGCTTTGAAAGAGTGGCAGCTCTAGGTGAATTCCTGAGGACACACTGAGTGCAACTGGCATCTCCAAACAGTCATAGCATGATTTTGACCAAAGTAACTTAGTTATGGTGTGGCAGAATGCCCCTTTTCTCTCTTAGTCTGAGTGCTGTATCTGCCTTGCAATCCTGGTTTATAGTAAGGTAGTTAAGGTAATCTTAGTAGACTCACAAAACATGTTCACATGCTCTTCACCGGACACCCTCTGTAGCTCTATGCAAACTGCATGTAACATATTTCTACCTGTTAAAAATGTAATTTTAAAGCTATAGTGGTTACTAAGTTGTATGGAAAAATCCTGAAAAATATGCAGAGAAACTTTTTGCAATTTGCAGTTTTACATATTATGCTTAACAAGGCAAAATGGTCCTGAAAATCCTTGAGTGTATTTGAGAAGTTAATGAGAACATATGAAGAAAACACAAAGGTGGAAAAATAATTGGAGTTATTTCTGTTATATCTTTAGAAAAGTAGAACAAGCTCACCAGCAACTTTTTTAAAACTAGCTGCACCAAATTTATCTCCAAAGAGGTCATTAAGATTATCGCTTACTCTGCCATCAAGTCAGAGCCCCCAAAAGGATGACATTTTCAGCAGTAGGAAGTGGTAAGTACAAAAGTCCCTTGTATACCTTTCTGCAGACCAATATACCTCAAGTATTTATGAAAGGCTTTTAGATCCTACAGCTTAATGAATATTTTTCTGTAATATAATGATCTGCTTAATGAAGCACAGTTACGGTGCACAGAAAATTCCTCCCTGGCTGATCAGTTTCTGATACGTTTGTGCCACAACACAAAAACTGTATTTCTCCAAATATGGATGTTTTACTCTCTCCTGTATAATTGTCTTTTACCCTGTTTCAAGCACTTGCCCTTAAAGATATGCTGTCAGCGATTTCCATAGGGCCGTGTGAAAAAGTATTCCGCTACATTTTTTACATTCATTATAAATTTAAACTCCAGGTACCCTTTCCTCTACTATTCACTGTGTCATTCTATCTCTCTCATGTCCCTTCTTAGATGTTTATTTTATAAGCAGTCCTAGATTTTTCTTAAATAGGTATTGAAAATTATGTCTGTTTGTGTATCCAGGCCAAAGTCAGTGAGAAGAGACAGTGAGTGTTGCTTAGCTTTGGATGTCACTGAAGACTCAAAATACCAGTGTCAGAGAAAGTACACCTATGCTGAGCTTCTCCTGGTAAGTAATTTCAGTTGCCTTGAATCATGGGTTAAAACACTTTATTCTGTAGCATTAAAGGGGAAGTAGTCAGTGAAGGGAAGAAATTGATTTGATTATGTGAATGTCAGTGCTGTATGCAGAGGTATAATTAAAATGTCAGCATTTTCTGTGTGGTATTTGTCACCTATTTGATAGGAAATCATGGCACATGCAGAGGTTTATTTTCACTAGAAAGTGTTGATTTTCTCCATGGTGACCATATGTTCAGTAGGTTATTATGGAAAACTCACTGGATAAAGGCTTCAGTAGAATCGTTGCCTAGGGAAGTATACCAGACTTAGAGTGAAAACTTAATCTGTCTGAGGAAGTCATTAAAATAGTAAAATTCATAAGAGGAAAATGCTTCACTTATACAGTTTCTCTTTGTTGCTTGTGTACTTAATTATTTTCTTTGTTGAATTATTGCCTGCTAAGCAGGCCCTCAATCCAGCAAACCTCAGGAGGGACAGGCTGCACGGAAGAGCCTTTACTCAATGATTGTTAAAATGCTGACAAATCAAACACATGAGATGTCAAGATTTGGCAATTAAAAATATATCCAAAACTTTACACATTTGTGGAATGGTCTCAAAACAGCCTGCTGTTTCATGGAGATATTGGTAGTCTCACAACTTAAAAAAGGCCCATATTATGAAATCTACATGTGTACCGAGTTTGCTGATCACTTGAGCATATGAGGTTTTTTTCAAATGAAAATAGTACTTTGTTTATTACATCACTACAATAATTTTTCAACTTTGTTAATTTTGACAGAAAAAAAGACTAGTCTTTGTTATTTGGGGACTTTTGCAGTTAGAAGCTTATATTAGGGAAATGTTCACACCATGAGCTGTTAGTTTTTACACATCTTCATCATGGAGAGTGTCCTTCTGGCTGAGGGAGGAAAATACTATTCATTTATACTTATGGTACTAGACTGAAATCTACAGTCAGCATCCTCCAATTTGCCATCAGAAATATGATGCACAGATCCATGCTCTGCTTCCATCTCAGTTGCTCATCTGTTCCCACTTCTGTTATCAGAGACAGCAAGTCAGACAAAGTTTCTCTTTTGTGATCATCAGAGCTAGTTTACCAGTTGTTAGTCTCCTCTGGTTTCTCTGTAAGCCTTGTCACAATGGATGTATTCTTCTTTAAATGCTCTGGGAGCTAGCCACAGTAAAGGCCACAGATTTCTTCTCCTCTAAAATGCTCATGATTTTGATGCTGATGTCAGTGGTGTAATCCCAGGAGACGTATATTTTGTTCTATGATAGGAAATAATTTTGAGGCTTCACCAAACAACCTCCTAAGTTCTGCTGGTTCAAAACACAGTAGCCTGAGCTGAGGCAACTTTTGACAGCTAAGTGATATGGCTTAGTATCATTGGAATTCCCTGGATTTGGAGCTAAAGAGTTAATGAGAGAATTAAGGCCAGGTTTGTTTTCCTGTTTCAAGTACTGAGGAACCACCTAAAGGGATGCTGTAGTCATTTTGGTACTCTGCATGCCTTCGGTCATCAGATTAATTCCATTGTATGTGAATATTTACTGGGAAAATGGAGGGAGAGCTATGATCAATTGCATATGTAGTAGAAAATGGAGTCTGGTTTTTTGGGATGAAGATACTAATTGAACACACTGCATGGCCTCCATTGCAATGTACTGACATTTGAAAATAATGAAAGCCTGTTATTCCTTGCTGTATAACTATATTTTATTTGTCCAGGGGAAAAGTGCTGCTGGCAGTGTTGTCTTAGGGGGATCAAGAATGGAAAGCATGCTGCAGGCTCTTTATTTGGAGAACAGAGCAGGCTACTACTTCACACACTTCTGTGAGAAGTCAGGGAATAAGGTATGAGCATTTTCCTACCCTGCGATAATTTAGCCTACAGTTGACTGAATGCCAAGTTATAGAGGGCAGCCAGACTGAAAAAAATAATAAAATGGAGAAAGAAAGATTGATGACTGGATGAATTATTACTTGTGAGACTCCAATCCCTCAACAACAATAAACTGTTCATGTGTATATTCAAACTAATGACAGGTCTTAACCAAGCTGTCAGATCCTAACTGTCTCAAACCTATTGGAAATCTGATTGTACCATCAGGGATAAAAAAAGACTAATCATTTTTAAAAACTACCCTTTAACTTGGCAGAAAAAATAAGGTCTTAACCCACAAAAACATTTTTTAAGAAGATGGAAAATCCGCTACGCTATTACTCATGGTAATCTGCCTGCTTCTTACTTGTTGGGTTAGCGATGTCCAAAATCTCCAATGTTTTAAAAACGTTCTTCTGCTTCCACGAAGCTTCTTGGATTTCTGAGAAACATAACACTATTTCTTCTCTGGAGTCAGCAGATCCATCATTCATTGCTGGGTGTAAATTGAGGATTGGTTGGAACAAGTTATGAATCTGAGTCAGTGTTTAGTGGCTTTGCAGAAAAATTGAGTCTTTAGGGGAGATTTGAATGCAATCAAGATGGACATCTGTTTCACCGCTGGCACAACTGAGAATCCAGCAGCAGTAGCTAGAAATGCCTTTGGCTACCAGAAGGCAAGAATGTATGTTTCCAAAGCTGAATGCCTTCAGCTAAAAATGTTAAATGTGTATAGATAGAAATCTAAATAAAAGTAGCTTATATTTCATTGGAGGTAGGCACCCACACATATGTCCTCTAGACTTTGCAGGTGCCAGAATCCTTAGAAAATTATTTCCTTAGGGTTTTTTTTCTACAAACTGTGGAGCCTACTTCACTCATATGCCAGGCCTGGCAGTCTACAATTTGTGGAGCAAAGTTCCTTGCCCCTATCTTTTTGAAAGACTTTCTTTATTGGTCAGTGATGGCATTTTCTGGGTATTTTTAAGATCCAAACCCCACAAGCTCACAATTAAAACAGAGGATGTGGGAAAAGATCTAGACTCCTTCTTCTGAAAGGTCTTTTGATGTTTGTTTGAATTTATAAAATGAGGCCAAGACTCTGTGCCTCAGAAATGCATGTAATAAAAATGTAATGATAGTCCCAGTAACATATGTCAAGTACACAATATTTAATTGTTCTGGTTATTACTGCAAAATGCTATTTCACCATGGCACAAATTCTGCATGTCCATTATCAGCATTTCTTCTTTAGTGCTGGCTTTATGCCACTGAAATGTGGTTACTCTTCAAATGTTAACTACAATGTTAACAATTTTAATGGCCAATTATGCAGAAAGGATACAATAAAAGATATAGTATCACAGTGACGATGCCATTAAATATGCTGTCCTTCTGCCAGTATGCAACAGAAGATTAAATCCATCTTAAATTGAGCTTGATTTATGATGGCCCCAAGGAGCTAAATAATTACTTGTGTAGGAAAGTCAACCTTTTATAAAACTGTGATATTTTGGTAGCAATAACTTATAATATTTTTCACCTCTAGCTGTGGAAGAACAGTGTGTACTTTTGGTTTGACCTACAGGCTTATCATCAGCTTTTCTACCAAGAAACTCTTCATCCTTTTAAAATATGCAAGCAAGCTCAAGTAAGTTGTAAATAATGTTTTTTCTCTTCACAGATACATTTGTTCAGTGTAGAGACTAAAAGGACGATAGAAAGTAGAAATGTTTCCAAATCTTGACAACACACACCAAAGTAAATCTGGGTTGTGGACAATAAAATAAATTCTTTGGATTGTCTCCATGGAATTTCTTGATTGAAATGTTAAACATGCATAGTTTGATTTCTAGGCTCTGCTGTCTGTTCCAGCCTTATCTATTATACTCAGTTAACCTAATCTCCCCTTTGCTACTCTGTGTCGTATTTGGAAACTGTTTAGTGTTAACATCGTAGATAATGTTTTTTCTAAATCATCTAATTGTGGTGTACCTTTCCTTCTGTCTCCTGTGTGGGTTAGAATTGCTGGTCTCACAGTCCAGATCTCAGATATTGACCTTAGTCATCAAAACAGATCTTTCAGTTATGACTCCTCTTTTTCTGATTGTCAGGCAATCATTATGCTCTTTTTGCAGTCATCATCTCCCCCCCCCCCCCCCCCCCAATTTGATCTTTAGACCCTCATTTACTGTCAAGCAGAAGTGATATTTCCTATAAGTGAGCATTCTTAATTGAGCATGCAGTTTAATCCCAGGAATAAAACAAAGGTGATTTGGTTCACCACATGGGTGCTGATAGCTGTCACTGACTGCAGATTAGTCTAATACTGCCAGGGAAGGAGGCTGCAGCAGTGTGATATCATTAGGACACCAAGTAACTTTTAAAATCACTTTGTGGAACTTTGGGCTGTTTTTCCTCTGTAAACCTTATGTAGGAGTAAATCCCACCTGCATATTTCAATATATGCTGTAATACAGCAAACCTATCTTACATGTCATTGGAACAAATACGTGTAGAGAGCAATGGAGAATAATATCTTTGTATGGCTTATGTTACTGAGCATCTGGACTTCCTTGAATTTGTCTTCTTATCCTACTTGGAGGTTTTACTGGGGCAAATGACAGGATTGTGCATATTTGTCCAGAATTCTCACCTGGATCAGTGTTGTCTGTACAGAAACTCCAAGCAGAGGCCAAAACATAGATTCCTCCCTCTCTTCTGTCACATACTGGCTAACTCCATGTTTTCTCCTCCAGCGCTACTCACTGTCTAAACCTGAGGGCAACTGACTGTAGCCCTAAGACTGACTGTCTCTACCTGCCTAAGCCTGTGTGTGGGTAGGGACCCTGTTCAGAACAGGCATGCAAGTTACCCATGTTTACACTGTGACTTCATTTTCCTGTATGTTTTGCTGCAGTTTTGATCTATATTGGTTTACAATTTGGTTTGATTTCACACCAGTTTACGCTCTTTCTGCAGGGGTTCATGGCTGAAAGGCCCAGGTCCTTTTTTAACTTATCTTATTTCCAGTGTTGGCCTGGTGGTGACAGCAGAACATCGTACAATGGGTGTTACCAGGCGATTGCAGAGAGCTCCATGCGCACAGCCATTAAAGTAAATACATCAAAACGAAATATGTGAAACTGTTCCATTAGCATAACTAACAGCTGAAACGTAACATAACAAATCAACACATGTGCTGCAACATTTGGTATCATTCTCAAGCTTGCCTTTTAAGGCTGCACAAAAATTGTTCTTGTTTTCATTGGAACACGGTAAAGAGTCAAGCTGCATCCAATCTACAGGGTCTGCGTATGGAAGAGATGCCTTCCCAAATTCTGCGCTCACCTTTGGCACAATAACATAGTTATTCCAAATACTCCTAAGAGAATGTGTATCAGATTCACACAACACATCGTCATATATATTTTACTATTTATTACAGAAAGAGACATCCAGAGTATTCTTTATGTGTTCTGCCTGCTTCCTGTTAGAAAAAAAGAGCAAACCTGGATTGCTGTGTATCTGCTACTCATGGTTTCCTTTGTTAGGCATTTTTATCTTGGCTTTTTGATAGAGTAAGGAAATGCATTCCCAGTTGTATATTTATTTGTCAAATCCATGTGTCTCCAGTTGTCTATAAATTGGAGACCCAAGGATTTGACAAATGGACCATTCGGTGGATAAGGAACCGACTGGATGATTGCACTCAAAGTTGTGGTCAATGGCTCAATGTGCAAATTGGGATCAGTGACAAGTGGCATTCCTTAGGGGTCAGTACTGGGACCGACACGGTTTAACATCTTTATTGGAGACATGGACAGAGGGATCGAGTGCACCCTCAGCAAGTTTACTGATGACACCAAGCTGTGTGATGTGGTTGACACACTGGAGGGAAGGGATGTCATCAAGAGGGACCTTGTCAGGCTTGAGAGGTGGGACCATGCAAACTGCATGAAGTTCAACAAGGCCAAGTGCAAGGTCCTGCATGTGGGTCGGCACAATCCCAAGCACAGCTACAGGCTGGGTGGAGAATGGATTGAGAGCAGCTGTGAGGAGAAGGACTTGGGGATGTTGGTTGCTGTGAAGCTCAACATGAGCCAGCAATGTGTCCTTTAGTCCAGAAAGCTAACCATATCATGGGCTGCATCAAAAGCAGCAGGATCAGCAGGACAAGGGAGGTGACTCTCCCCCTCTGCTCTGGTGAGACACCACCTATAGTGTCCAGCTCTAGGGTCCCCAGTACAAAAAAGACATTGAGCTGTTGGAGCAAGTCCAGAGGAAGCCACAAAGATGATCCGATGGCTGGAGCACCTATCCTATGAAGACAGCCTGAGAGAGTTGTCTTGTTCAGCCTGGAGAAGAGAAGGCTCAGGGGAGACCTTGTAGCAGCCTTCCAGTACCCCTTCTGGGTACTACAGGAAAGCTGGAGAGGGGCTGTTTACAATGGCACATAGGGACAGGACAAGGGGTCATGGCCTTAGATGAAGGAGAGTAGATTTAGATTAGATGTGAGGAAGAAATTCTTTACTGCGAGGCCCTGGCACAGGCTGCCCAGGGAAGCTGTGGCTGTCCCCTCCCTGGCAGTGTCCAAGGCCAGGTTGGATGGGGCTTTGGGCAGCCTGGTCTAGTGGAAGGTGTCTTTGCCCATTGCAGGAGGTTGTGACTAGATGGTCTTTAAGGTCCCTTCCAAGTCAAACCATTCTGTGATTCTATGATTCATTCATCCAGAGAAAGAAAGTACAGTGAGAATGAAATCTGATAGTGTGCTGGTGTTGGTTGGGATGTTTGATTTTCTTTGTAGTGGTTAGTATGGAGCTGTGTTTTGGATTTGAGCTGAAAGCCGTGCTGATGACACAGAGATGTTTTTGTTACTGCTGAGCAGGGCTCAAAAAGAGCCAAGGGCTTGTCTGCTCCTCACCCCACCCCATCAGCAAGTACGCTGGGGGTGCATAAGGGGTTGGGAGGGGACACAACCAGGACAGCTGAACCCAAATGGATATTCCATATCATATAACATCATGTTCAGCATGTAAGGGGCTAGGGGAAGAGGAAAGCAGGGAGACACATGTTCAGAGTGATGGCTTTTTTATTGGTAAGTCACCATTATGTGCGACAGAGCCCTACTTTACTGCAGATGGGTGAACACCTGCCTGCCCGTGGGAAGTGGTGAATGAATTCCCTAGTTTGCTTTGCTTGTGCATGTGGCTTTTAACTTATTAAACTGTCTTTATTGCAATCCATGAGTTTTTTCACTTTTACTCTTCTGATTCTCTCCCCTATCCTGCTGGAGGGGAGTGAACATGCAACAGTTAGTTGCCGGCCAGGGTTAAATCATGACAGATGGATAAGAATAACAGTGAGTACCAGTAATCATCCAGGAACATATAGGGTTATTCACTACAAACATAAGCACAGAGGTGTAAAAGAAATTGGGAAAGAAAAGCAATAAAGAAACACATATTGTAGTTTTTGATAAAAAAGTAGTTATTTGGAGTTAGAAAATATAATACAGTTATGGGAAGTACAATATTTTAACACTAGAATCAATTTAGATAGTGGGAGTTATCACTGTCAAGCAGCTGCACAATCCCCTCATTTAGATCAGAGCAGCATCCATACCTTTGGGCAGCAATACAGAGCACTTGGGTTTAAATCTTTTTTGAGTTTCTTGCTTTCCACTAATTGTTCTGATATTGCTTACCAAACCTTTCTTATCTGGGGATGAACTCACACCAAAACTCAAGACCTTGAATAATCCCTGATTTGAAAAGTCATAAATGAGGTCAAAGTCTTAATCTTAGCATCTTGAAATTACCTTGCAAGTAATTTCAAGATGCATACTCTGACCAATTTCCAGATAGGGTTTTAGGTTCAACCAATTACTTATTCTAATACATTATCCTAGCTGTCAGATAGGAAAATTCTTTGTATTTTACAAAAGGAAAAAACATTGAATAAACCAAGTATGATATGTACTTGATATCACATGCTTAAGACTTTTGTATAAATTTGATAACATTGAAGTTAATTTAATGTAATTTTTTTCCTGTTGGAAAAAAGAGGCCATCCTGGTTACAGCACTGAGGGTCCTTTGAGCTTGGCAAAATTCACTCCTACAGCTACTGTAACCACCTTGAAATTTCTGCTTCACATGTATTGCTAGTCCTAACCATTGTTTCTGAAAAAAAAAAATAAAATCTGTCTTTACTATGCTCCAGTTTTGCATGTGAAATTAGATCACACCGGAGGCAGGTAGACCAGCCTACAAAGGCAGTCCCTAATATGGCAATATATGACTGTGTGAGCTGATTGTCAGTAGTTTTTGGACTAAGCTGTCTTAGTCTGGGCAATTTCTAACTCTGTAGGCTGATATTTATTGTTAGTTCTAAGGAAGAGTAACAAATATACTCAACCCATTTCACACAAAATGATGGGGGAAAGAATATTGTCCAAGAAAGTTGTGGAGTACTTGTTTAGATTTTACTCTAAAAACTATGCTAAAGGTAACCATCCATTTAAGGAACCAGGTTAAATGTGTGTTAAAATATTGAGGACCTGGAGAGCTGTCAGGAAGAGAAGGACCTGGGGGTGTTGGTTGACTGCAGGCTGAATATCAGCCAGCAGTGTGCCTGGGCAGCCAAGAAGGCCAAGGGCATCCTGGCTTGTGTCAAAAACAGTGTGGCCAGTAGGTCTAGGGAGGTAATTGTGCTCCTGTACTCGGCATTGGTGAGGCCACACCTTGAGTTACTGTGTGCAGTTCTGGGCTCCCCACCATAAGAAGGACATTGAGGTCCTTGAGCAAGTGCAGAGAAGGGCAACCCAGGCTGGTGAAGGGGCTGGAGGGCAAATCATATGAGGAACGGCTGAGGGAGCTGGGGATGTTTAGCCTGGAGAAGAGGAGGCTGAGGGGAGACCTTATCACCACCTACAACTACCTGAAGGGAGGTTGTAGAGAGGTGGGCGATGGTCTCTTCAGCCAGGTGACAGGAGATAGGACAAGGGGAAATGGCATGAAGCTGTGCCAGGGCAGGTTTAGATTGGATATTAGAAAAAAATTTTTTACTGAAAGAGTTGTCAGGGCCTGGAACAGGCTGCCCAGGGAGGTGGTTGAGTCACCTTCCCTGGATGTGTTCAGAAAAAGGGTAGATGAGGTCCTTAGGCATATGGTTTAGCATAGGATGGGAATGGTTGGACTCGATGATCTTCAAAGGTCTCTTCCAACCTTGTGATTCTGTGATCTGTTTTGGACCCTTTTCACCAATTTACAGATCCCTTGTGTGTACTTTTATGAGTCATAACAGGTGGAGCTATGTTAGCCTTAATGATGAATAAAATCACAGAATCACAGAATCGTAGGGGTTGGAAGGGACCTTGAGAGACCATTGGGTCCAACCCCCCTGCCAAAGTAGGTTAACCCCTCTTTCAAAAGTCTATTTTTAAAGATACTTATATCATTGGAATGGTCTCTTCTAATGTGGCTATTTTATATATTAAATATTTTTGATCAGACTAGAACATGATGTAAATGAAACTTTATTGGTGTTCACAGAATCACAGAATTGTAGGGGTTGGAAGGGACCTCGAGAGATCACCGGGTCCAACCCCCCTACCAAAGCAGGCTCCTTAGGACATATCACACAGACAGGCATCCAGACAGGTCTTGAATATCTCCAGAGAAGGAGGCTCCACAACCCCCCTGGGCAGCCTTTCCCAGTGCTCTGTCACCCTCACTGTGAAAAAGTTCTTCTGCATATTCATGCAGCACTTCCAACTTGAAGCTATTGCCCCCCATTGTTAGGATTTTTCAAAATACTTTCCAACTTTTGAAATCACTATGAATCTAATTAATGCTGTTTCTGTTAAATTTATTTGGGGATTTGCTGAGAAGGGAATAATTTAGGGTAAGTGTTGTCTTCTTAAGCTAGCACTCTATCCATGGATGTTCTCATTCTTTGACCTTACCCTTATACCTGGAGGTCTGTATTGCATTGTCAAAGCACATCTTTGTTTTCAGCGATTAGATGTATGTAGAAAGGGAGTGGAATCCTGCATAGATAGTAATTACAATAAGCATAACAAGTTATAAGGGGGGAATTGGTATCAGCCATTGTAGCTCTATACTCCTCAGTATATCAGGAGAGTCTAAAGGGTCTGTTTCAAATTGTTAAGGTCCAAAATAACAGGAATGTAGTCTGGTACTGTTGGTCTTTGAAAGAAGAAGTCTAATAAATCAGAATTTCATTTTAAACAAACAGAAACATAATTATTTAATGTACTCATCATTCTCCCACTGTGCTTGAAATCTAAACACAACAGTGTTTTATTACTGCTTGAACACAGAGCAAGGGTATTGTTTTCTTCTTTTCTACTGCTTTGTCATCTACTAGTTACAGCTGGATTTTAGCAAGAGGAAAATGAGAATTATCAGAAATCGGGATTCTTTATTGTCAAAACTGTATGATAACAAATAATGAAGATGGGGTCCTCAGTGCTATCCTAGAGAGAATGGCATTCAGAATTTATAAATTAAGAAATAAATTATGATTTATGCTACTAATCTGACCCTCTGACTATACATTTGAAAATTAGTTAGACTTTAAGAAAATGAAGAAGAGAAAACATTTCTAAGTTTTATTTGGTTTATTACAGCAGCATCTTCTCTCACTTGAGATCCTAGCTACAGTCAGAGTCATGATACATGAGAAAGATATTCTGGAATGTCTTTAAAGATTGTCCTGGAAGAAAGTGTTTTTCTCTGAGTTTTGAATGTTCTTTTTTCATGGTAATTTATGAAACGTGTGAAAAACAAGAATTTGACTTATGGGACTATTTAGAAAAAAAGAAAATCCTTTGAAATTAATAAAAAATAATTACTCTATGCTTCAAGAATGAGCTGTGAGTGAGAAGGAAACGTTCTCCAGGTTTAGCTTTCTTCTGTTTGTACATGTTGAATTGCAAACTTTGTGCTTCATAAAAAAGCATACTGTAATCTTTGCTTTGGTAAGGATTTAGACCTCAGTTGTATCTCCTGCTATGGATCCTGTACCATGATGGACTCTCACCAATGTCAAAGAGCTGTGCAAGAGAATCTCCCCACAGAATGAAACCTTATAAACTTTTATTAGTCTTAACCTTAAATTTACAATTTCCACTCTTTCTCAAGTTGGCCCAGCACATATCCTGCAAAACAACAGTGTGACTTCATGAAGAGTGCAGTTGTGATGACTGTGATTATCAAATCTAACTAAGAATCAGCCAGACATCTCCAAGCAAAAATTGCATTAAGCTTTATTTTGTGATCTAACCATTTTAACAAGGAGTAATAAAAACGGCAGGGAGATCAGTTATAGCAATAACTGAATTTTGTACAAAAAACTAATATTGGTAAAAACTGGCAGGTGTAGTTAGGTTTATATTCAGAATATAGAGCAGGACAGTGGGAGACCAATATGTGCTAACTCTCTCCTTCAATGGACTGCGACCATTGGAATGGATGTTGGCTAAGAAACAGTTTTCTTCTGTTTTATTGTAGTTCCTTTATGCAACTTACATTGCCCCATCTGCCAGTATGGACATTGGACTTCATCAGAGTAAGAAAAACATGATTTATCAGAAAATTGACCCAGCTTTTGAGGATCTTTTTGACCCAGCAGAAGAATATATCCTCACTGTTCTCCTAGAACCATGGACAAAGATGGTGGAAGCAGACAAATACACTTATGAGAAGGTATCTGGCTGACACTGTGAAAATCTCTTATGTCTGGGAAGAAAATTACAAGAGCGTTTGTATGCAACCCTGTTATATTTATAGCCAGGAAGGGATAAATATTATGGGATGTTTTGCTCACCCACTCCTTTCTATGGTGATGTGTGGCGTAGCCTGAACTTCCTGTCCAGAGCAGACTTCCCATCTGAAAGGAAGCTGCAGGCTTTGTAGGTCCCTTGGTCTGTGAATTAGGGAGAAACGCATCTTGCTATGGCCAAAGTTCTCTTTGTACCCAGGAAGTCTCATGTTTCTGCAGTCTTGCCATTCACCAAAAGTAATGTTCTTACGACAGATTTCCCACAGGCCTTCTATGTTTTTAATGAGAAGCACAAAATTGTGTTTCTAGAGTGTCAGTACAGTGTTGCTGTGTCTGTATTAATTTTATCAGGTATTTCTTGGTGTTTAGAATTAAAGTGCAGCTACTGGCTCAGTGTAAGAGGAAACATGATACAGTGATCCAGCTGTATTTTGCACAAACACTTTTTAGATAGCTGCCCTACTGTGTAAGGACTAACTGTGCCCTACAAGGCTTCCTGAAGTAGGTGGCTTAATGGTACAAGTACAAGGCATTTTGTTATACCTTTGTTACACTTATCACCCTATCTGTACCTGTTATTTTATATTCTTTTGATGAGATGCAAGGAGTACTCAAGATCTGGATACACGAAGGATAATCCAGCGGCAAAATCATGTTTTCTGTTTTGCTCTTTGTTCCTTTCCTAATTGTTCCTGTGATTCTAATTGCCTTTTGACTCCTGGTGAACTTTGAGTGGATGTGCAAAATGTAAGCTAATAGCCATCTGCAATGATTCCAAGATATCTTTACTAAGTAATAACAGCTAATGGAAAGCCCTAATTTGAAGGTCAGTGGAATGACTAATGTTTATTGTCCTTGAATTCAGCTGCCCTTTTATCATGCAGATGCTAAAATGCCCTGAAATCCTGCAGCTTTTCATAGACAAATTCAGTTTTTGCTCTGTGGAATCTTTTTGCAAACTTTGTTGTCTCATCTCTCACCTCCTTTTCCAGCTGATTTCTGAATGTTTAAAAAAGCAACCTCAATGCAGGTCCCTGTGAGACTCCAATAGGAACCCCACCCCATTATGAAAGTTATTTATTTCCCTGGTTTTTATTTTCTACCTTCAAATTAATTCACAAGGGGACCTTCCCTCTCATCCTCTAATAAATTAATTTCCTTAAGAAACTTTGAAAGCTTGAATGTTGAAAAAAACTTACTAACATGAAATAGGCAAATCCAAACACATCTGCAAAATATTCTCTTCACTTTTCAGCATCTTTTCTAAGCTTTCAGACGAGTTAATTTTCCCTAACCTATTTTTTCGAAGCTATTTCAGCTATAATTGTTTATGACCTGCAGAACACCATGTAATTGGCTGATGCTTTCATTAATATGTAATTTGATTTACTTTCTGTCAGGGTAGCTTTACAGTCTTTTGTAAATGTGTATTTTCCACGTGTATTATCAATACTAGTTGTCCAGTATCTATTGCCAGTCCTCACTGAATCAAGTTGTCGACTCAGCCAAATCTTATTGTACATAATTTTTTTATAAAAAGGACCTTTAAGTACTCTCCAAACACAAGGTTTTCATTGCTTCTAGCAATGGAAGGATTTCTCCAAAGTATGGATTGAAAATATAAACTTTTGCTTTAAGTTGTTATGTGTGTGTGGGTTTATACCTCCTTGAGTTAACCAAGGGATAATCTGTTGCCCTTTCAGTTTAGATGATGCTTTGCTTTGCAAGTGTAGTTACGTGCAGACTTCTCAGTGCCCTAATAACACAAACATCTTAATCAGAGCATGGAAAAACAGAACTAAATCCTTTTGAGTGCACAATACATGCGCTTGTGAAGAGTTATAATACGCAGACATAAACCGACCTGTTCTAGGAGGCACTAGAGTCTCTTTGTACTAGGCGCAGGCTGAGGCTTAGGCACACTCCTTCCCAGCACAAAGACAAGGTCTGCTTTGTGTTTTGTTCAGTCCCTGGCTCTACTCTTCCCCTTTGTTCTACCATACAGCAGGATATATTTGGCCCATAATGAAACAAGATATTTTGTCAAGAATTAGGTGAGTCCAAAATTGCTTATTTGGGACATGGTCAGGATGTATCTACATTTTTATCTTGAAACGAAACATGAAAACAGGAGAGTTCCTTTTGATTGCTGACTTTCATCCTGCCTCTATCTGTTCTCTTTTAAACTTTACGAAAAATGCTCTGAATTGTTTTCCCATTTTCTTTTTAAGGAAAGAATACCCAAAAGCACTTTATAAGGGTGGAACAGAGTTACACTGAGCCTGAAGGCATTCAGATAACACAGTGATTAGTGGGGTATTTACATTTAGACAAAAGTGTAATGAATATTAACCTAAAAACTCACTTCTGTCTTCAGCAAATAAACTCTTGTATAACAAGACCACAGCTTTCTAACCTTTGCAGTGGGCATGCCCATCTGTAGAACGCCAGGGCAGCTCAATTTTGCTAAATATCCTAAAAGCTGCTTTTGAATGGTTTAGCAGCTGAAAGGATCACTGAACTATTCCTTGTGCAGTTACCGACTGTTTGCACATACCATGGAAAACTGTTCTGGTCATATACATAAGGCTTCTAATTAAGTTAAAAAATGCCAATACTTCATGAGTTCTCCTCATGCAAAATTTGTTATTTTAAGGCAATACCTGGTATAAAACTAAGGAAGTCTGACAGCTTTCACCTTCACTGTTCAGATATTATACCATCTTTCTTGTCTCATATTTCTATTTCTGGAAATCTGTGGCACTCTGTCTTTTTGACATTTCCCACTGAGATCACAGTTTTAAGACCCATTTTTCTGTTTTCAGTGGCACTTTGACATACAGTTTGCTGGTATAGGCAATCAGTTAAGTATGACACAATATACACAATATAATTTAGTAATTTTTTTACAATACAAAGTTATTTTCTTAACAATATAGTTAGGTCATTTAGTGGTGTCCTGTAGAAGTCTGTAAGTGATCCTACACAGATCTGAAAATTTTGTTCTACCAGAGCTTGTAATTGAATTGTCTGTCACAAGGATGCAACTTCTAGTGTCTTCTAAAGATCAGTCTCATTACTGACAAATGGATCTTTTTCTATCCATTGTCACTGGCAAGGTGCCTGCACAGTTCTCCATCTTTCTATAATGTGTACTGTAGGGATGACATAAGATATTATTTTTATTAGGTGGAGTTGGTGGAAGAAACTCGACAGCTGGACTCCGTGTACTTTAGAAAGCTTCAGGCTTTGCATCAAGAGAGTGCTTCCAAGCAGGATGAGGTAAGAAAAGTACCCACTAACAAAAACAAACTCTTTTTCTATCAGAGAAGGTTAACACTTTGAGTATCAGTAACAAAAGACTGCCTAAATGCCAATTTAGAGAAGCAAGTAGTCTGATTTCTACCATACCTTTTTGGAAATGATTGACAGCCATTATGTTAATTACAAATACAGGCCTTCTGTCAGTTACATCAACATCAGAGCATAGTGTGATTGGAGTCAATGGGACCATTTCCACTAAAGTATACAGAATGTATTTTGGGCCCTTAATCTTGAGTAAATACCTCAATTTCAAGTAAATTACAGGTATATATTGGGCTGTTTGCTTATGGAACCTGCACATGTTGGCGTGTTTACAGCAAACATAAAACTAAAGCTGATTAAGAGCTGCAGCCTTAACTCACTTTATTTTTTAAGCAGTCAAAAAGCTCTTCTCCAGAGACAGAAGTTACCTAGTGCATGGATTATTAGATTGAGCACAACAGAGAGATAAAAAAGCAGCTATGCAAGTGAAATATTTTTTTTCCCTCAGAGTACTGTTGCTGACACTGGTCTGCCATCCTGCCCTGATGTTTGCAAAGAAGATCAGCACTTGAGTCAAATTCCCAAAGAATTGGCAGGTCCTAATCTATCAGATCTGATCCAGAACAGAGAAAAGTTAGAACAGTTCAGGATTTTTCTTAACAAGCATTCTGCTGGGTACGTTTCTTTGTATTTTTTTATTTTACCCATTTCTAAGTTCAGAAGAAATCTTTGCAGGGGATCTTGGCTATCTAAATGTTCACAGATTTCAGTCTTCTTAAAAAAATGTGTATGTATATTTATGAAATACACAAGCATGTTGTTCAGACAACTGAATTTTCTTAACATTTCAGGGGTAAAAATTCTCCTGTCATAACATGTTTGTGTTACAGTTCTGCTTTCAGTTTCTGCTTTGATTAGTAAAAATGGCTATGATGAGTAAAATTTCTCTTTTTTAGTACAGACTCAATTTAGTACATTTTAATAATTAAAGCTGGCTGTTATAATAATGTACAAATAGAATACAACCACATTATTCTCACAGTGTGTTAGCAACCACAGTTTTGTGTGCACTGATCTGAACAGAATTACATACCAGCTCATAGCAGATACAGTACATGCAGGGTTTTTGAAAAAGTGAGCCTATTTGTTTAAAAATTACGATGTAAGCAGATCTGAATTCTGGTAAGTTTTAATTCTGCTAAATTCTTAATTCTGCTAATAGCAGAAGTAAATGTTAGTTTTCCATCTTTATTTTTTCTCCCCATACCCTACACTAATTTCTATCCTGTTTTAGCAAAACACAAATATGCTTTTTAAGTAACTGCTAGCAAGTCTGTAAATTGTCACTTTCTTCCTTTAACCTGGGTTCCCATGAGCTGAAGTTTTGCATATAGCCTATTGTTACCATTTTAGATTGGATATTGGTCAGCTTTTTCAAAAGTGTCCAAAGATGGACATCTAGCAGAGGATTCCTTTGGCCAAGACTCAATGTCATCACTCCTGCTTATCATCATAGGTCACTTTTGTAGTCAGAGGGAGAAATACATACTTCTGGACACAATTTTTGTAATTGTGAAGGTAACACCTAAACCCACTTTGGATAGATCATTCCTAAAGATGGCTATTTTTGCTCACGGACTACAAAAAGACTGTAGGTAATGAGTTCTGAGATTCTTATGCTGTGGGTGTTTATGGTCAAGTATCAGATGAGTTAGTTGTCTAGACCAGTGGTATCTGAATGCTTTTGATCATGCAGTAAAAATCATGTTTTTGATCATCAGTAAAAAGTTTTTGAGTATGAATCCTCAATGTATATATATTTTTTGTTTAATACATGTGCTACCAAAGTTCTGTCTTTTCACTGCCCCAGTGAATTGTCTTGCAAACCCTGGGGTGTGCACAACCTACTTTGGAGACCACTGGTCTAGAGTTCTTCTCTAACTGGGCAAATGGTAGGAATGGCCAGAGAATAGGTCACTGGCTAGGATAGGCTCCTGGACAGGTACACTAAATCATCTCTGGGACTTCCTGCCTCTCTGTAAAGTCCCATCTTAAGTGATTGAATCAGACGGAGAAATATTTAATTTATGGAGAAATTTTATTTTGTAAAAATTCATAATGAAAAAACCACTTTTAAAAGTCTCACGAAACAGTGGTTTAGAGCTGGGTTCAGACCTAGTAACTCTGAAGTCCTGCTGGCACATTACAACAAAGATGCTTAATGGCACTATAAGCTAGAGATCCTACGATTAATTCAGTCTGCAAATTTTGGCAAAAAAAACCAGCAACAAATGTGCCATTTGCCTCTTCATCAAAATTTGTAGTTCTTTACTGCCCAATTACAAGCGATTCATGTTTCAGGAAGGACAGGCTGCTGAGTACCTGGGCACAAATTCTGGTAAGAAGTTGAACAAAGTTCCATTAATTAATATTTTGTTAAATATACAGGATACAGTCCCACAATTGCAGGACGATTAGTGTGGCTTTGACTTAGTGTGTTACTGCTTGTTAGTCTTGCCAGACTAATTGACTACGTACATGCTCCTGATTTGTTGAAAGGATAAAGTAGAGTACACTAGGATAAGCCACCATTGTAACTGGTTTAACCTAACACATTCTGAGATTATATATTTTTCTTTTTAAATAAAATTGACATATTTGATTGGTTCCCATGGGTAGATGCCTATGAGTAACTCCATCAACCACAGTCACTTGGATTGCTTGCATTTGGGTGCATTTATTCACGTTGTCATGAACTAGCAAATGAAAGAATTTCAGGCTCAATAGAACTTAGGTCTATAAGGGTCTCAAAAGACTTTTGAATGGGGGACATATGTTCTTAAGTCAGTCAGATGCTTTTGAAAGTTTTATGCATAGATTAATGCTTTGAAAAATCTGGTTATTAACCAAATGAAAAAGTGAAACAGATTTGTCTGAATGTAACGTTCCTATTTCCTGCTGCAAATGCAGAGAAACTACTAATTAAAATGCTCACAAAACTTCAGCTAGTAAGATACTATCAGAAAACTGTCCTATAAATTAAACTGAAAATATAGGTATGTCACTTATTTTGTCTTCTGGTTTAAAGAGCAAGGCCAATATATTCCATTAAAACTGAAATTGATAGTAGACACTCGAATGACTCTGAACAATACATAGATCAAGAATTGCATATAGAGATTATTTGTCACTATGAACAGCAAAGTAAGTAGTAGAATCAGTAATTTATGAAAAGGCAGCTCACAAAAAGCCCTAGAAACAAAATTTACCATAAATTGTTTTTTGTTTGACTGTGGTCTGACTTCAGCTCTAGCACTTTACACGGAGTAGGAAGGGGGTGATTTCTGGGGCTGACATACCCTGCTGCCATCCCTGCTCCTTTCTCAGGCGATGCAAAGAAGAGGCAGAAGAGGGGGTGTCTCTCAGTGGCTCACAGCCTGCGGTACTGATTCAAATTCTCATCTGTTTCATTTTTTATTCTCTCTGTCAGCTCTGAACTATGGCTCTGGTTCACAGTCCCTGCTGGATTTAGCAGCGGCACACTGAGGAGCTTATTCTTTTCAGGGTACCCCAGAAGCAACCCTAAATGAGATTCCTAAGATGTGTGTTTGATCTGCCTGTTCAGCAAGTGTCATGGTCTCACCAGATGGTACTAGCAAAGAAGAAATGACATCAAATTTCAGTCCAATCTGACCTGGTATTTAGGACTTGAACACTTTGGTGGCTTGTGGTTAAACTAATAACTCCTGAGAATGTTGATGAAATTAACTCAATATTGAAATAACATTCTGTTTAAATTTGTTTGTAGCATGGATCTCATGTGCTGGCTAGATATTGAACAGTTCAGAAAGATGCTCCACGAGGATAAAGAAAAAAGGGAGGAAAAATTTAAGGACATTAAAAACAAGTACTTAAACAAAAAATACTTCTTTGGACCCAACAGCCCAGCTACCAGAGAACAACAAGAACAGGTACCAGTTACAAAACATAAAGAACAATCATCACATTGAATGTGACTGAGATAAAAGTCCATAAGCAGCTTTAGTCCAGCTTTTCCTCGACCTGTCTCAAATCTTACTGGTATTTTTGGCCAGAAATCTGGTTCTGTTCTGGTTAGGGGGGATGGGGTGAGGGTTTGGGGGCATGGTGGGTGTCCCTCCTTCCTGTTCAGGCCTGTCCTTCTCCATCCTTACAGAACATCTCTCTTAAACCCTGATCTGAGGCTGCAGCCAGAGCATACACAACACAGCTCAGAAAAAGTGTAAAAATGGCTTTCAGGCAGAGTGACTTGTTCCAGCTTTCTGTTTCAGTATGTCAGTAAAGCCACAGAGTCTGAGCTGTGGTACTCTGTTATATCTTGATACTTAGGAAATTTACTCACTCAAGCTGGGGTATTATTTGCCAGAGTCTGTATTCTATTATAGGTAGGGACAAAAGTAATCTGTTCCTTTTTATGAAAAGTACATGTGAGCCTTGGGTAAGCATGCATTAAATGCTTTGCTTACAGTTAAGCTCATGCCTTGCTAAATCAAGGATGTAGAGAGATAAAGGACTTTTGGTATACACAGAAGTTTATGTCATGTGTTATTGTGTTTGGATTGCTTAGCTAATGCATTCAGGTGGAGGATGGGGACAAATCCTTCCTGATCAACTTTCAGCAACGGTTCTGCTAGAAATTCAGCAATGCATCCAGGAGAGATTAGAAAAACAATGGCTGCCATTGTTCCTGGCAGATGAGCACCATGGGACAGAGGGACAAGCAAAGGTAATTTTTTGACAACAGCAACACATCCAGGCATTGTTTTTTGTTTGGCTCATAATTTACCATTGGGGTAAAACGGTTCAGAGGAAAAGCATCCCACAACTCACATTTAATTCACAGTGAAAGACATTCTAGCATGTACAGGTTGAAGCATTTAGCTTGATAATTGTGAAGGCGGTTCCTCTGAAGGCTTAGTCTGGCTGACTATTATTGTTAGATCCTAAATCTGAAGGAGCTGGTTAGCTCTGCTGCCAGCCAGGCTGCCAGGGGAGCAAACTAATCTTTGCTGTAGTGCTGCACTCTCAATATGCAATTCTGCCCTAGTCATCCCTTGTACACAGAAGAAATGCTGCTTTGTGTAAAGGATTTGCCCAAGGGGACAAGACCAGAAGAAAATGAGTGGGCTTCCCACGCTGTAGTCTCTCTTTTTCTTTCACGCTGTCCATATTCTCCCATCTGGATCTGCAGTGCCTGTAGAAATGACTCCAGGACTTGTGAAATTCTGCTGAGTGGGGAGGTTAACTGCTACAACCCTTGCTTCCAATTGGTTACTTCAGGAAGTTGCCAGAAAACTGGGAATGAGAAGCCTTTCACTCCTGCTGGCTCATTAGAATGTCCGGGGAATGGCTGAGCTAACATCTGCCTTTTATGAGGGCGGCTCTGACTGGGATCTGTGTAGGGAGATCATCCGGCTGGTGACAGATGCAGGAAGACTTGATTTTTTGCACTTCTGCAAAAGCTCTGACATGCAAATATCATAGCAGAAGGAAACTTGACAGTTCCACCAAGCAGACCTCACTGATTCATAAAACTTGTTTTCAATGATCTTTTTAACACCAAGAAGGTTGTCAGAAGCATTGGCAGAAGTGCATCTGAGCTGGATCCTTTTCCCTGATTCAGAGCACTAAATCACCTGAAAACTGTAGGTTCTGATAAAGCAAATTGTAATTTTAATAATGATTATGGTAAAGCAAAATTTCCTAAACCTCTGCCTTTTTTTTAGCCAAACTCTAATTCCTTTATCAGCCATGGCACCATGCAATGAGGTTAAGCTGCCTCCAGGTCTGGGAGCTAGCTTCTGCCTCTTCTTGCACCTGCTGCGCTGTGCTGGCAGGGAGAGTACCCCATGCAGTTTGGAAACTGCTGTATTCGACTCTAATAAACAGTTTACAGGAAATACATACTTCTAATGAGCTTTTAGTCTTTTCCTAACTCCATTTATGTTTGACTGCTCTTTTCTCTTTCTTGCTGAAAATTCAGAGGATGAAAAGGACCTTTGAAGAACATATTTTAGAAGAAATGAAACCAGATGACATTCTCCACTTGGCTTCATATTTCACAGTGACCAAACACTGTGGGCATGCTATGTAGCCCTTATTCAGAAAATCTGCCCTTGATTTGAGGTGTATTTTTGCTACAAAGAAAGCTGCAGGATCAAGCCTGTATTTCTGATACAGCTTTCCAAAGGAGCTAAAAACATTCCGTAACAAAAAACCCCCAAACAAAACCCCAACAAAAAGAAAAGTTATAGCCCCAAATCTGTTCCCAACATAAGCTGTCACTCAGAGCATTACAGGTAAGGTAAACCCGTGGAAGAGTACAGTTTGACTGCCTCTGCCTCTTATGTAGCTGCCCAGCCTCAATAGGCACGTGCTTATTTACAGCTGAACAAGGGATGGCATTTGGTGTGGGTCCATAACAAATTTCAGATATAAAGATCCAAATGAAGATATATCAACCATTCTACCACTGTGGTCCAAATCATTAGAGGGCTGAACATCAAACCAGAAGAGTAAAACAAATGCACTGATGATCTTTTGTTCAATCATAGATAAAGGACATAACCAAAGATCTTCCACGTCAAAACCAGAAGACAACTAGGATGTGGAAGGCAAGTGAATTTTACTGTATCTGTTCTGTCTGCCATTTCACTATCTTTTCTGTTTGGAGCCTAGCACATCCTTCACAAGTTCCCTGCTGACAGTGTGAGGCCCAAATGTAATGCTGTCAAAAGCAGGCATGATTGTATTGGCTGCAGTGGACTGATTACTGACACTACAGATGCATTTAGCTCCCCACTGGATGTTCACAGTAAATTTCTCTCCCTTCCTGGCTGGAGGTCATACTTGAAAAAAAACATGTTTCTTGTCCTGGGCTTTGGAGCAATCTTAACCCTCCTTAAACTGGTATTGTACCTTTAATTCACATTTATCTGTATTTTGCATGCAGTGGACTTATTGGGACAAGCTGTTCGTTCCAGCATCTGGTAGTTTATTTATTATTGCGAGTGGATTACGTGCAGACACAAAAGGGAATGTGAAGTATGCAGTGGAGTGGGCAGGTTTAATCGTATCTCACAGTATCTGTTTCATTTAGAATTGTATTTTAATCTTACAGCACTGAGATAATATCAGTTTTAAACATCTTAAACCTTTGTAATAATACATTTCATCAGATGTTTGCCAGTTTTTTCCTCTTGAAGAGCAGTGAACTCTTTGTGATTGCCAACATACAAGTTGTGTACATTTACTCAGTTGAACTTTTATTGTCTGTTGAAATCAAACTGGAGACCCAGTCACCAATTATCCGTGCAAACCATTAGCTCAAAAGGGATCCAAAGTGCATGTGGGTTCTGTTAACTGAGTTTTCCCTTTGTCTGTCAGGAAGATGGTTATTTTCCATGTTCTGCCTCAAGGTCATTGACCCATAAAATAAGCAGTGTTCATATATTATTATTGGGGTGGGAACAATGTTTTGTTCTTCCCTTCGCGAATATTCCCCAGAAATATTTTTGCTCAAAAGTTGTCTAAATCCTGGTCACACATTTAGAGAACTGGAGGAGGCCTGAAAAGGTAGCACCTTACTAAGTTGAGCCGATTTTATTTTAACCAAAGGACCCTTTGGACAACCCTATCGCAAGGGTAGGCTCTTGTCCCTGGCAGGCTCTGTGGCAGGAAACTGTGTTTAAGAGAAACTGTGGAAATACTTTCAGCTTTAGAACCAGGTTAGATTTCCAGGACTCCCTGCAGCAGCTAACAATGTTTCTGCCCCATGCTGACCATTGAAGAGCCCTCCAGGACTTCAGGAGTTTTATAGGACTGTTAGAAGATAGTTTTCATTCACCCATCAGATAGCAAAGGGGGGTGTTTGGCTTGCTCCTCAGTGACACCACAAGAACTGTTTGTTCAGGAAGGCAGGCCAGCCTGAACTTCATTTCAAACAAACTGTCCCTGAACAAGCCATCTTTCTTTCTCCACCCTTTCCTGGCTGTCGACTGCTCTGTGCTTTGCAGCATGAGGATTTCCAAAACGTCTCGATGACTTTAAATTGTATTTTAAGATTGGTAGCTTTATTTCACAGAGAGCAAACTCTCCAGCTTCTGTTGGTGCTCATGGCAACACATTTCAAAGCTCATTTTGTTGGTGAGATCCCTGTCAGAAGAGTTTTACAACTTTAAGCTGTGTGGTTTGTCTGTTCTTTTTTTCTTTGTTGTTTGTTTGCACAAAACTCAAACTGTTCTCTAGAAAAGTAGCCTGTTGCCATAATCAATAACAATAGCTGTTTCCATACTTTATAGTATGTAGTCATATGGTCTAAATCATTGTCAGTCATTTCCTCTCCCATCACGTCTTCCAAAAAATGCTGCCCAAACCAAACTGAAGGGAAAAAAAAAAGAAGGAAAGAAAGAAATGAAACCTTGCCACATTCTATTGTATCCATGTCATAAAGTCATAAACTACTGAAAGTAAGGGTCAGTGCAAAGATAAAAATCAGGCGGTTTACACTAACTAATGCCCTTATTATTGCTTTTTGAAGCAAAGTTTATTTGGTGCATTTATTTCTTCTTTTGACAGCATGTGGACAATAAGTGGGTTTCTTCATCTAGTGAAATAATTGCATTCCGCAAAGCGCTGCTGAATCCAGTGACAGCAAATCAGTTTCAACTATTTGTGTCCCTGAAAGGAGACCTGCTGGAGAACGGAGTGCTCTTTTGGCGAGAGGTACAGAAGTACAAGGTACGGTGGTGAAACGGAGCAGGGGGAATGTCATTGGCATCAATTACCGTATATTAGGAGAAATTTAGCAAGGGTATCTCTAGGCATTTTCTTGTTCATAGTAAAGCCTTTTTCGCTATTTAAACTGCTTTCTCTTTGTTGAAAAGTCTCACTTCTTAAGGGTAGCTACTTTTAATGATTTGAATGTATTATCCCTGTATTTCTTTATGCTTCTTCCATGTGTAAAATTCTTCTGTGTCTCTAAAGGGACGCTACTAGCCAGCTAATGCCTAGATTTTGGTATACATCTGGTGAGCAGTAGAAGATATGCAAGCATTAAAATATTTATTCTGTCTTCATGGTTATATAAGGTTAAATAATGGGATTATTGCTGAATTTGGTAATCCCTCAAAAATCAGAAAAAAACTAAAATTCAATCAAATGCACAGATAGTATCTACCCAAAAAACTTGTATGTACAATGCAGACCCCAGCTTTCTTGGACTCTGTGCAATCACATTTGACTGCAGCTGAGGATGTGGTCAAGGTAAAACATGATGGGGAAGGTCAGCAGGGATTGCCTCTCTCCCAAATACATGCCCTTTTGTGAAATTGCTGCTGTATGGGGTCAAACACAATGGGAAAACTCTGGAGTGAACCTTGAAATCACACTGCAGCTTCCCGGTAACACACTGGACTGAAGGCAAAGGCACCACAGATCTTTCACTTGCTCTTCCTTCCTTTTGTCTCTGGGATATTGCTGGTACAAAAGTGTTTACCGGGGTGCAGAGTCTCTCCTGGGCTCCTAAGCATAGCCTGTGTGCACATAGCAGGCAGGGAGCACGAGGTTAGCTAACCTGCTCGGGAATTAGGAGGTAAACACAGTTGATGCTGCAATAGCATTTGGAGATCCTTCTAAAGTCTTCTCACTGTTTAATTTTATGCATTTGAGCTTGGGGTCTGCTTCAGAAGCTGCAGCTCCTCTGTTTCCAAGGGCCAATCTCACCTCCTCGCAGAGGCTGGGATAGCCCAGTGAGGAATCATCGGCTGAAACGCTCTCTGGGGATGCTGATCTCCCTGTCCTGGATACAGTGACTAGCTTAGACTAGAAACCTGACACGAAGGCAGCTGAACTCCTATGACATAAATCCTTCTCAAAATATTTGATGTTTTTTTCAGATTTGCGACTCTTTATTGCTACATTGTGGGGGACATGGAAACTTTCTGCAAATTAATGTGCCCTGTAGTTTAGACTGTTTACTTTGTGAATCTGCTCTCTGAAGAAAGCCTTCATTGTTTTCTGTCCCACCCCCTCTCCTTCATTTACGTTAATTTTATTTGTCTTATCAAGAAAAAGTACAATCTGCCCATATTTCTACATGCATGCGATTTGTCATGGTTGGCAGTTGATCCTCTTTATAGGAGCAGAGGGCTGGAGCAGTAGGAGTGTTGTGGGTCAGGCTGAACTAGAGGAATATTGCCAAAGCCGTGGGCAGCACTTTGCACAGCGCATACTTGTATTGTATTGTCTGAGCGCTATCATGCCATCAATTTAGACGGAACTCCTTTTAGGAGTCAATGACTACATTGCTCCTTGTAACCCGTGGGGCTGGCGGCACATCTTGGGACAATCAAAACCCCCAAAAGTATATTTTTTTCCCAACTGTGAAGAAATAGATCGCTGTGGATTGTTTCCATCTTTTCCTCTATGCTCACGTCTCACCCCACTTCACATCGTATAGCTTGTTTGTCTTCCCTCTTACTACCACTCTCCGCCTTTTCTTCTGTGCTAGATGAACAAAGGAAACCATAATATATTTTTAGGATATATTGATTATATTTTTGTATTGCCTTGCTTTCTTCATTGTAGTTGTTATCATTCTTTGTTTCCCTTCAAAAAACCTAAGAAGTATTCATAATAAATCAAGCCAGCTCTTTCGCATACCACATTTCTGGTTAAAAGCCCTGTTTTTAATTTCTTTGCAAAGTAAATATCCAGCCTCCTATATGAAAACTAAATGTACATTCTTCATTTAGAGAGCTCTCTTCCTGAAAATCCTCTAGAGTGCTCACTGTGTCTTTAGTAGATATATGTGATAATCTCCTAGCGTTACAGAAATTTCCTGATATTTACTAATAGATGAAAAGTTTGTGTTTTAAAGTGTTTGAAGAAAGTTCTTTGAGTTATTTTTCCTTCCTATCAGAAGTCCAATGGTAGCATCATTAGAGTGTGAGAACACAGTAATAACAGGTTTTGCAAGAACAATAGGATCACACTCAAAAAAGTAGAAAACCCCGAGGGTGCCTTTCAGATCCCACCCTTGTAAGTTCAGGTTTGTTTTCTATTCTGTTCTGCACAGAGTGATTTCAAACACTGAGGTTTTGGGAAATTAGAAAATCTTAATGATTGATGAAATGAGATGATTTCAATTAATGAAAGATTGTACTGGTAGCTGAAATTAACACCTCCAGTGCCAAAATCCCTGCTTATAATACCTTGTACCCTCTAAATAATTCCCCTCTTTTCTTGGAGTATTTAGAGCATTCCTTTGTCTTGTAGTTACCCTGCCTGTGCTCAGAGCAGGCTCACTGTGGAAAGCAGTGCATTTTACACCTCGAGGTGTGTTTCTCTTTTCAGAAATGCCTCGTATTTTCCAGTAATGAGCTTAGGCTGAATGTAGGATAAAACCTATCCTGTTCCATCAGAACGTGCAGGCACAGATTATCACCTAAAAGCAATAATTGCTACATATCTGCATTTGCAAAGCAGAAGTCCCACTCATGCCTTAACTTTATGTTTGACCATGCACAATCGCTATAGGAATTTTGTCCTACATACTGAAGGAATCTATTGTATAATTATTTTTGTATGACTATTGCTCTTTGATCACTGGGCCCCTGTAAAGGGTCTTGCGTCTCTCTCTCCATTGACTGAAAATGCTACGTTTTGTCTTTCAGGACTTGTGCCACTCTCACTGTGATGATGCCACAGTCCAGAAAAAGATCACAGTTATTATTGACCGCTTCATTAATTCTGCTGTACCCCCAGCTTTGCAGATTGACATCCCAACTGAACAAGCAAAGAAGATTTTGGAGCGCAGGAAAGAACTAGGACCTTACATTTTTAGAGAGGCACAGGTAAGAAGCTGGGACAATCTCTGTAACAGGTCTGGTTAGAGTCTGTGTGCCTGATTTTACGGATAAACTTTGTTCCTTATGTGACAGTTTGGGCTCCGTACATAAGACTGGGTGTACACTACAATCACGCATTTCAATTTCAGGACTGGGTGGTGGGAATGACAGAGAGGCTTCAGGTATTTACTGCTCAATGAACAGGACAATCTCTGTCAGCTAGCTGATCCTGGAAAGGTGTTATCCAGGTCTATGTTAGGAATTCCAGCAGTAGAAATTAATTCTGCCTGTGTTTTTAATTGCTTCTTCTTTACCAGTTGGTTAATGTCAGAGAAGGAATTTGTAGATACAAAGTTTGTAGTTTTTGTAGCTTATGGAGAAAAATGCAGATGTGAGTCAAGCACAAAGCTTAACTTACTGAATGTCTTTCCCTTCTTTAACACAGAAAGGCTGTGTTAAATGGCTGTAGACAATTTTCTCTCTGAACTTTGTACTAATCAGACTGAATAGCAATTTGGGAACCTTTACCAGGAACTTACTTCCTCATTACTCTCTTCTCCGTCTTCTCTTCTAAACCCAGGAAAGCTAGTTCCTCTTCCTTTCCTACAAAATTGCCACCAACACCTTTACACATCAACTGTGAGCCCATGAAGTGTTTGGAACACAAAAGGTGAATGGTTTGACAGAGAAAAGGGTTCATATAGGTCCTAAGAGAAATAAAAGTCTCACTTCAGGCTGTGTAAAACCCAGTGAACTCCAGAAAGGTGGCTCACCACCAAGGGAACAACTTGGACCAAAGCTGTGACGGGAATATGACAGTGACTCACATGTCACTTACAGGTCCGTTGAGCCAGCAGCAGTGAGGTGCTGAGCATGCTCGGCTCCTTTGATGGCAGGTTTCTCAATGAGAATTAAGCATCTAAATAAACTGAAAAATGTGAGCCTTAGTACGTGCAGCAACAGAATTCACTGAGCCCCTCTGTTTGCTTTTCTAAAATTGTTTTTCTTCTTCTAGTTCAAAAAAGACCCTGTGAGAGATTATATCATTTAAAAATTATCCAAGATTTGCTCATAGATCTGTAATGTGGTTTAAGAGCCTTTCCAGAGGCAAAAAAGTATTTCCTTTCTCTTAAGGAAGGAAAAAAGCCCAACTTCTCCCCGATGAACTGAATGTTTGAAATATTTGAGTGGAACAGTGGTGCAAAAGCAATTCTACTGGTGTATATTTTATCAAGAATACTTGTAAAAAATGATGGATGTTTTCATTAATGCAAACAATTGTTTAGGGAAATATAAAAAAAGAAAGCGCCTTTTAACTGTGTTTTAGGAAGATTTCTCACCAGTAATAAACATACTGATGAAAAGCATGTGCCGAGCAAAGCTGGGCTGAAATGTCAGGACAGAGTACGTGGGAGGAACAAGGCTGTGTATTCAGAAAGAAATAGTTATTTAATTCTCACGGTAAACTACATTTTATTTTACAGTAAACTCTGTTTTCTTAATACGGTCAGGATTAACTTTTCTTTCTTTCTTTCCTTTCTGTGCAGATGACTATTTTTGCTCTTCTGTTTAAATTTTGGCCAAAATTTTGTAAGTTCCAAAGCAATTTGGCCAGTGACAAAATTCTACTTGCTTTGGAGAGAAAAAAGGGAAAAAAGATGCAGATGATGAAAGGCAAAACAGCAGAGGTAAAGTTCCCAGATCTTCAGGTGAGAGCTGACAAACTGCATGAAAAGTTCTTCACGAGCAAACATCTATGAATTGAAATCTCTTTCTCGGTCTGATACAAAGCTACTGAAATCTTTTTATTAGAATTCAAGCTTTACATGTGACTGAGTCCTAGAGCAATATGTTACCAAATCTGCCAATGATATACGTATGTTTAACTTGAGGCAGATGAGTCAGTTGAATACTCCTTTCATTAAGCAGAGGGGAAAATATATTTTAGTCATCTTCTGTGCCAAGAAAAGACTGAAAAATAGGGCTGAATTAAAAAAAAAAAAAACAAAAAAATCTATGTGCAGTTCACATGTACAATGAGTAATGGCAGACCTGCTTGCATTTTCAGTATGTACTGTCCTATTTTAGAATTTACAGTCCTGGGTCACTACTGAAAACAAAAAAAACCCAATGCAAAGCAAAATCAAGACAGGTTTTGTATCTGTTTTTCAGAAAGAGAATTTGAAAAGTTTGCACATTATTAAAAACAAAAAAAGGGCTAATTGCTTTTTATAGTCTTTGTCTTTTCTTGAATATTTCTCAGCTTTGACAGTTAAATTGTTAGACTGTTCACAACGAGTTTCCAGACAGTTTCAGTACATTAACAGAACTGTGACCTCTACAGCGGAATGCTTGCTTGTAAAAGTGTTTTTCTTGGAATTTTATTATTAAGATATAATGGATTTTTCTCCTATTGATTATAGGCTTTGCAGAAGTTTATTTTTTGTGAAATGCAATTGTTTGGCCAGCTTTGAGGAGAGAACATTCCTTTAAGGGCAGAGAAGTGATTGGACTTGCAAACTATCATAAGTAGCATTAAAAGACCTTTACATATTTTAAATACTGTGTACACATGTGTGGAGATATTACTCGTGATGAGAACCACATGATGAGTACCTGGGCAGATAGAGACGTGTGTGTCCGTAGGAACGCACACACTTAGTTACCCTCTTTTAGACGCGTGAAAACTGAGCACCAGTGAAGCATTACTGAAGGACACACCAATGTCAAATGCAGTCTAAAATCCAGGAACTTATGTCCCTTTCTCCAAAGCATGTTGCCTCCATATAGATATGTCTGGCAAGGCCACTGGCAATACTTACAGTGCAAGAATGCAATATTTCAAAGTAATGCACTTTTGCATTTTCACAGACTTATTTTTTCCATCTGTTTGTTGCCTGTCTATAAGATTTCTGATTAAGATCAAGGAAGTAAAGAGCAAATCTTGGCCAGGATGGCAAAAGCCTCGCTTTTATGGGGAACAAATGGAAAAGGTGAATTACCCTTCTAAGCTGGGAAATTGGGTAAGAAATTTTAGAAAGTGACAGGCAGAGAATGCAGTTCAGTAAACAGTTTGCAGACTATTCTTCTTACAAAAAAAAAATAATTCTCAGTATGCCAGTTACTTTTAAAATCTCTTGAAAGAATAGGTTTAACAAACAGGTTTTCCATTTTCCCCTTCTATTATTGTTTAAAGAATGCGGTGTTCCTTGTTCTCTTGCCTGAGATTTCTGTCCCCTCAGTGACAACAAAGCTATTCAAATGATTCAGTGTCCCTGAAGGATACTGATAAGATTCATCCAACATGAGCTGTAGCAGGTTCACCTGGCAGCTTGTAGAAAGCAAAGATTTCTTGGCATTTAACATTATGCTCCTCTGCCCCACCAGGCTCATGTTGAAGCAGAGGAAAGCTCTGGCGAGGGTTAGAAACAACTTTTTTATACACATACTTCCCCTCCACACACACAAATAAGTTGCCATTTTGGGTTTATGTCAGAACAATCATGGTCCTTGGGGGAGGAATTTTACTTTCTCCCTTCTCCAAAAGTTGTCCCTAGGGTGCCCAACCTACCTGGCTTCATTTCACTTTCTGAACTGACTGGATAAGAGTTGGATTTTTATTCAGTATAATGGAAAAAACAGGCCAATAAGGACATTTTCACTGGACAATGATGCATGACTTGATATTGTTTGACTCTCCCAGTATTTTTTGTGTGTGCCTATTTGTTATTTATGGGGAAAATCCTATTGGAAGCTTCCTGGCAATGGACTCGGTGCAGGGGAGGAGAGGCTGACAGCAAGGATGCCATGCAAGTACCATACAATCACAGAATGACAGCATGGTTTGGGTGCAAAGGGACCTTAAAGATGAACTGGTTCCAACTCCCTTGCCACACAATGCAGAGAAACCTTTTAAGCTCAGTATGCAGAAGGCAGGGATGGGCTGGTACAGGTTGAAGTAAGCTCGTACACTCAGCATAATGTGACTGCTTCAGTATTAAGCTGAAATGGTTGTTTTAAAAGATATTGGCTTGGGAGGGTATGGCTTGCTTCTCCATCTTCATGTGCTTGCCCATAGTGTGGCACAGGTATACGGGCTCAGCTTTGATCTGTCTGTGGATCTGGTCCTTCGTAAAATGCTAGATGCATATACTACCTACTTGAAAAAAATACCATTAGTCACCTTTTGCAGACTGCCTTGATGCCAGTGGTTTTAATTTGTTGTATACACAATTGCATTTTACCTCCAAAAATAGGTTTTGGATATTTTTACTTTCCACAATTCCCTCATCTCTTTTTAAGCTTTTTAGCAGTAATTTTATTTGTTAGTAAGCGGTGTAATGTCATATATGCCATAACATTGCCTAATTTATTATGAGAAGACATTATTAAAGACCTCATTTAATTCACCATTCTCATTGACAAATCTAGCAAACACAAACTGTAGTGTATTTGTATATACACTATTTCTGTGTTTGCTTTGGCATCCCTGTTCCATCAGCTGAGTGATGACATGTCCATAGGACAGTGGGGATGATGAGGAAGGAAAAGGTACCTTGAGAGCAAGGAAGTAGGAGCTTCTGATTCTTTTCCAGATTTTTCAGGGACTTTCTGTGTGTCTTTGGGAATGATTTGACCTCTCTTTTTTACTTACTTTCTCATTTGCAACATGGCAGGGTTATATTACTTGCCTCATGGGGATGTTGCGGGGTTAATTACGTGAGGTTAAATGTGAACATTGATTAATGTTCATAGAGAGTTTTGGGATCATCAGACAGAATGTGCAAAGGTGCAGCCGTCATAAAACACTAAACCAGCATGAAAATGACAAATAGTTAATCACTGGAATGGTTTACAAAGGGTTGCAAGGCCTTGTCCTTCACTGTAAATGTTTCAAATGAAACTGCCTGTTTTCCTAACATGTACTGTATAGTTCATTTGCGGCTACTGGACCAAGCTGGAATTAATCATGAGAAATCCTATGTTCTACATTTATACCTGAGGCCAAATTAGAGGATCACAATGGTTTCTCTGTCCTTAAAATATGTTCTGCTGCAGATCTGCCCTCTCACATAGCTGTATTTTGGAGCAGGTGTTGAATCTGGAAGGAAGACAGTCTGCAGGAGTCAGGAAACGTTGATTAGGACGGAGAAATGCCTTAAAGAAGTAGCATCTTCTGCTATTTTTTATTATGTCCAATGTGCTGAACTGTGAAACTGGGCATTAGAAAACATTATTGCCTGTGATGCTATTTCATTTCCAATGAAAACTTTTGCTTCCTCAGACTTCACTTTTTACTTCAGCTCAGTAACTCTTTCTTACATTTAATTATGAGGTCTTATTATTGGCAGGACAAAGAAGAAGAGACAAAACTCATCAGTCTGTCAAGCGGTGCTTTGGGATATGAGATTGGTGTGGAGAGAGGACGAGCATCATTTTCAGATGGATATGGGTGGCAGGTGAATAATAAACATATTGCTACAGATATCATCACTCAATGGAGATAAAATGATCTTGTGGGAATTGAGTGGTTTTGAGTACCACTGTCATATGGTTCATTCTTTAACAACTGTTCATACTTTCTAAGAGTACCTATCTTACAGGCAATATTTTTTTAAGATTTAGGTTCTGAGTAGTATTAATATCTAACAACATATTAAGCCCTTTAGGTGTGTAGATTTAAAAACAAACTTTATTAAAGGTAAGTTGAAGGAAAGGGAGTCAAAATCTGGAATAAGAAATTTTTCATTATTTGGAAAATCTCCATCTTGAAAGAATTTGGTTTAGACTTGAGTCCAGTTCTGCTCTTATGTCAAAACTGAAGCTGAACTCATTTAGAAAATAGAGCTATTTGGATAGAAAATCCAGCAGAAAACAGCTTCTCAGTACTTCTTCCAGAACAATTCTCATGATGCACTAAAAACACGGTGAAAAGGAGAAACAGGAAGAACAGACAATGCCACCTTGGTATATCAGGTGATCATTCATAGCTGAGCTGACACTGGTGTAACATAAGGGGAAATTTGTGCACCCACATATTCACAACTACATCATGAGATGCAGAAGTAAATCACACTTTGGCCACTGCTTACATTTGGAGAGCTCTTCCTGTGGCATTACGTTAGCAATGAGCAGAATATAGAAACAGGCAGTCTAAAATACCTTCAAAATATGAAGCCACAGTACAAACCACATGGTTAAGTTCACATTCTTATCCCTTAAATGAAACATTTAACCTGCACTCATACCTACTTAAAAATACTGAGTTGGGTGAGCCAGTGTATCAATACAGTATGCCTAAGCCCTCATAGACCAGTTTCTTCTCCAAGTCCCATTCTGCTACAGGAAGATGCTAGGTGTTCTTACTGAGTCATGAAATTACAAATTGTCTGCAAAGTCCTCAGGCTGTAAGGAAAAAAGGCCTAATGAAAGTCTAGTTCCCATACTGATTTGGGAGAGTGATCTAAAATTTACATTGAACCTGAATTGTGTTTGTTCCAAAGGAAAGAGCAGCGTTTGTTCCCTAGAGAAGGAGAGGATGACATCTCCAGTTGATCTGACTCTAGTGGTAGCAGTATTCTGCTGGGGAGGGCAGGCAGAAAACTGAGGCTGATGAGACCTTTGAACGGACATGCTGGGAGGATGGTTCAGGGAGATAAAATCAATAGCACAAAAATTTGATATTTTGGGAGAGGAAAGCTCTCCTGTAACTAGGGTTCTTAAGATGAAAGAACAGGACTCAGACCAGGAATGGGGAATAAATGAATGCAAACTATGTATGTGTCAAATGTGCTTAAATTGCATTTCATGGTGTTTTGAGATTTGCTTATTTGTAGCAATACTATTTTTCTCATGATTCCAGTATTGTTATGCAAAACTTCTTAATAATTGTGACTATTCAATAACAGGGATAGAACATAAACAAGTTTCATGTCTCACTGTTGAAATGGACCAGGAACTCCAAGTGATATTGTCTGGAGGCTGATGGTTTTTAATGGTTCTTGCAGGCTTCCTGGTCCTATTCCAAGTACATAGAAGCCTTGGAGCAGGAGAGAACACTCCTTAAAATGCAAGAGGATCTGGAGAAAAACTCATCATCATTCGTTACAGGTTGCTAACCAAGCTCTGTACTTTAGGAAGACAAGCTTATATCTTAGAGGAAATTGTCTCAGTGCAACTTCATTGTCTTTTGGAAACCTCTGCCTCTCTCGTGCTGGCTGCAGAGGAGTTGCTCTATGCATTCGTGAGTGAGAAGTTTCCTGAGAAAGGGAAAGTTGCAGTGTATCATTGTTCCCTTTACTACATGGGCCCTGCTGCAGAGAGGACTGTGCCCATTTCTTCGTTCTGCAGAATGACATGGCAATCCTATTTGGTTCATACATATATTTCACCTCCCTGGTGTCCTGTGCTCCATCACTTTGCATAGAACCAGAGCTGTGAAGCTTTTTCTCCCCAGTTTGTCAGCATGCTTTCAGAGGATGTAAGAGGCATTGCTTCAGCCATGAATATCCTCTTAGGTTTTCCCTGTGGATATTATGACATGTTTGTTCATTAAATAGCTCCACTTAGCAGTAAGGCTAGCAATAGCACTACGTAATATTAAACCCCTAGAGTTTCCTATTATTTTTAATTTTATTTTCATATGCAGGTACCTCGTCTATGTCCTTCCCAAAGCCTGGAAACTCCAAAAAATCCACCATTTCTCCAAAGAGTAGTGTGATTTTGGAGAAACACTCAAATCTTGCCAAGAAACAGAAAGTGAGTACCAGACTGCCAACAAGTGTGCTTTGAAATTTGGATTCTTACAAGCTAGTTTCCCTGCTATCAGTGCTGATACTCATTAGTAGCAAGTTATGCCACTCCAAATCATGTTTAACTGAAGCTGTGCAGCTTCAACATGAAAGCAAGATTATTTTTCTCTCCAACCATGGTTACTGGACCTAATATTGACCAGATGGAATTTTGTTGCTGAATGGTAATGTCTGAAATTACGTTATCTCAGCTTTCCAGTTAACATATTTTAAATAGGAGCCTGGGATGACTGGAGGAAGCTCAGAGCTCATGGAGTTACTGGCAAGGGCCTGACACAGAACTAGCAATAGATCATCTCTGCCGAAGCAAATTAAATATTCTAATGGGAGAAAGAGGTGGGACAGCAAAGAGATCTGATAAAGACAGAAAACAGATTTTGCTTCAGAGGTTGAATTCCTACATGGAAGAATCCCCAGGAGGTTTTGTTTCGGTTTTTTAAGCCTATCCTGAAATTAGATGGACTTAAAAGACATAACAGATCTTGGACTATTTCTCCCCTTCTTTCTCTGCCCCTCTTTCTTTTTCTAATTCTGTACTTCAGTGCTGCCATTTTGCTGTCCTGCCCTCACTGGTCCTCCTAAACTTCCTAGTGCCTGAACATACTCTTCCTGTGGCAGCATTTTTAGTTTGTGGCTTCAGAAGAAACTGCAGCATTCCTTGCTCTTCCTTTGCTTTCTGTTTCTGCTCTCTTACCACCTCCTCTAGCTCCAGTTAAATTCATCCCTTGCCTTGGAACCTATGCACCCCTGCAGGTGTTAGTGTATTTCATGCATTCATGCCTTTTTGTACTGTGGTTGTGCTTCACACAGAGCTCCATCAGTGTGGGGAGTCCTTGCACAGGGGCTTTGGTCCTTCTCGGTAGCTGAGAAACCTCCAGTGGGGCCCAGTGCTCCAAGAGTGCCAGCAGGGCAGCTGCAGTCCTTGCTGCAGACCAACCCAGCAGTCCTTGGCCCACACTGCTATTCAAAACCTCTGAGAGTTGCATTCCTATCAGGCAGACTGTGGTACAGGCTAACGTGATGAGACAGTAGAGGTCTTGAGTAGTTTGAAGGTCTCTGCCACCAGCCTCAGTTGCAGCTTGCTCTCCAACACCACTGGAATTTGCCCACCCTGTCCAGACCCTTCCAATATCTCGAGTGTTCCCACTGCCCTTGAGTGGTTTCCTCTTCTTCCATCATGACCCTCCAGTGGTTCTCCTCAGCTGTGCTCTCTGCAGTGATCTCATCCCTCTGCTGCTGGGGTGGGATATCTACAAACACCACTGGTGCTCTTGATGGGACAGGTTCTCTTCACTTTGTTACAGAGGAGGCCGCACCTTGTGTATCGGGGGTAAATGGCAAGGTACTGACAGCAAAGCTGCAGGGCGGCCTCTGAGAGAGGCCAGGGCTGCCAGGGCATAGCCAGTTCCAGCCAGCTTCAATGAACCCATCACAGGGCACAGCTGAGTCCAGCAGCCATGATGGTGGCAACCCAGTGTTGCTCAGTGCCTCACTCACCGAAGGGACCAGGTGTAACCTGTGGCAAGAACAAGGAGGGGAGGAGAGGTGCTTGAAGTGAACTCAAACCTGGGACAGGTGGAGAAAAAGTCTTTTCTCTAAGTGTGTAAATATTTTTCTTGTGTTTGTTTCCTACTACCCAAATCAGTAGTGATTTATTATAATTAGCAATAAATTAATGCTCCCAATTTGAGTGTTTTGCCTGCAACAATAATTGGTAAGCAACGTCCCTGTCTTCGTCTTCACCCACAAACTTTCTCTTTTCTGTTCTTCCTCTTTTCTCCCCTTGTCCTGCTTTGGGAGAATGGGTGGTGAGCGAGTAGCTTGGTGGGAGACTGGCTGCTAGTGAGGGCAAACACAACCACCCCTTGTTTCTCTCTTTTGGTGCATTTATTGAAGAACTGTTCTGACTATTTCAACTGGTGCAACACAACAGTGACATTCTCTTACCTTTTGCAGGCAAATAAAAAATCTCTGTGAGGACAGAAATGCAGAGACATTTAATGGAGGCGGGCAGGAGACGCAAAAGTAATGTGCACACAAGGTTTGTTGTTACTTGGAATATTATTAAGAACCACAGGACATTAGTCAAGGGTAGAAAATAAAATCTCAAATCTGTTGCATATCAACATGATTGTGATACTGACTCTTTTGTTACTCATTTATTAAACAGTGCACCTTGAGGCTCAAATCAAAGTAAGGTTCCACTGAAGTAAGCATGGTACAAACAATTAGGTGGTCTTGGTCCTGAAGATCTTATAATGAAACCCAGTTCTTCAGTGCCTGATCTAATGAGTAAGTAAAACACGGCATTGGACTGACTGCCCTGAAGCGGTGTGTCTTGGCGCACGGTGCTCTCAGTACTGCAGTTCACGTAACTTCTATTCATCAAGGATAACTCATGAGGCGTCTGAGCCATCATAAAATCAAACATTGTTGTGGTTCGCTCCAAATCCAGTCTGAGTCTTGGTCCAAAGTACACCTTCTGCCTCATTTCTGAGTTTTGATCCACAGGAAGGGCTTAAAATATATCAGGACACAGATGTGATGGAGAACTTTTGTAAAATGTCATTCCTCCCACAGCATTACTCATCAGAAGGTTGCAGGAGATCACAGATTTTGTGTAACTTTCCCAACTTTCTTGCTTGTTTTTACAATTTTAAGAGTTTTAAAAAGAATTGGAGCAGAGTTGATGTTGGGACTAGGGCCAAAGGATTAATTGTGGACTTAAGAGGGGGTAGGGGCAGAATTAACTTCTAGGCAGGGGGCAGGATGATGATAGACCCCTATGCATTTCTCAGACCACTTTAAACACCAGTCCTCAGCCACAAAGTTGTTGGCTCCATTCTTCTCTACATGTGCGTAACTCATGTAAGAGAAGGGAAGATGAGTGAGCTCCAACTTGCTGAGTTTCTAAGGACTCCCCTTGAGTTAGGGATGGGACTGTCTTGCATTACCCCTTCCAATCTCTTGGACAAGGAAATGGAGTCATGCAGCCCTGCGTCATTTGTCAGGAGTAAAGATTCCTCACTTGGAGCTCTTAGATCTAAGGGCCATATGCATGTGCTTTTCTCCTCAGTGTGGAGTGGCAAGTAAGGACAATTAATAGACTTTTTCTCTGTTGACACAATGACCAAGAATTGTATGGGATTTTCAATGGGAGATGCTTTAGACAGGCTGGCAGGGAAGAAAGATGTTCACTTTTATGGATATAGCTGCCTTGCTAATACATCCTTGCACTGAACCAAAGAAGAGTGGGGGTTAGAAGGTACTTCTGAAGATGATCCAGTTCAATCCCCCTGCCAAAGCAGGATCACACAGAGCAGGCTGCACAGGATTGTGTCCAGGTGGGTTTTGAATATCTCTAGAGAAGGAGATTCCACAATTTCTCTGGGCAGCCTGTCACCCCCACAGTGAAGAAGTCTTTCCTCATATTGAGATGGAACTTCCTGTGCTCCAGTTTGTGCCTGTTGCCCCTTGTCCTGTTACTGGGCACCACTGAAAAGAGTCTGGCCCCATCCTCTCCTCTCACAGAACGAGCAAGGGAGATCATTGTTTCAGTTCTTACTTTCCCTATAGTTCAGAGACAGAGTTTGTTTCAAGCTGCATTCATCTTCACTCCTTCTGTTTGGGTTGCTTGCTTGCGTGGCATTACCTGAGACAGACATCTTGGGTGGAAGTCACAAGGGAGTAAACCAGAAAATTCTTGTCCCTGTTTTTCATGTTTCTCTAAATTTCAGAGATGCAGTAAACTTCAGTGCTCAGTACATCTGAGGAGGATGGAATGTAGCATCTTGTAGTGAGCAGAGCACATGTGGTACTGTGTGGGCTACCACTCATTAATGTGAAAGGCAAAGCAGCAGCACGAAATGCCATAAATGCAGTGATGTATGTCAGTCTAAAAAATACGTGTAGGGCCACCTTCTGCTGCTGTGGTCAGCACAGTGCACGCAACCAACTGCTGGAGCATGGCAGTCAGTTTCTGGCTTGCACTGATGCCTTCCTAGCATTTTGAGACAGTCAAATAACATGTAGACAATGCTTATCTTATGCTGGTAGCTTTGACTTGAATCCTGCTTGGATTACATCTAAAATGAAAAATATTATCCAAATATTTGTCACAGATGATAAAGCTCCTTGTGAGTATGTTCCACCCTTGCCAAATTTTTAAGGAAAATTTACCAGTCCCTACACAGAAACTACTGTCCCAGACAGTACTGTGATTAATACCATACACGTCTATCAAACTTGAAAACAAACAAACAAACAAAAGTACTTTGTGTACTGCAGTGAGGGAGCAGAATTTTGCAAACTGTCTCTATCCACTCAAAGTTCTGCAAACTGATGACAGCCCTCAGTCCCGCTTGCAGTTCTGTCCCCAGGTTAACTGCAATGTATCATGTGTATGTATATGGGTGTATGCAGGCCATAGCGTGCCTATTTTGTGTTAATTTAAAAGAAATACTGAGCAAATGGACAGAGAATATATTAAGAGACAGGAACCCATTCACCTCTGGGTTACTGAATGCCATCTGATGCCGTCGCAGACACCTCACAACCGCTATCTGGTGATACATCTGAAACGGAATGGTGGGTTTAGTCTCATCCTGAGACTGTTGCTGGTTGCAGCAGAGAGCCTGGAGACTGAACACGTAGTGTTAGAGACACTAGTTACATGTCAGAGACTAAATAAAGGATGTTGTTCTAAATGGTGACTCTCTTTCACCTCAGAAAGCTTGAGCTGCTGTTTTTTCTTCTTGTTCCTGAGATCTGTTCTGTGACTACACACTTCAGGAAAGGGGCTTTATACATTTTGCTTTGTACATCTGACTTCTCTCCCGCTATGGCAAGACACATAGTATCTATCAGACTATGAGATTAATTCCTGAAAATATATCGTGCTGGATTCTGTTATTAAGGTGTACACTTAGAATGCTTTGTAAGAGTGGTAATGGTGGTCACCAGGCCAAGGGGGCAAAATATTTTCTCTCTAATCATCATCATGATCATCATCTCTTCTTTGTAATGGCTGTTTCTTAAAGTGCTGTTAATGGGAAACAGTCTTACGCCCTGAGCTGTGGGTTTGTCCCTTTCAAGGTGTGGAAATCTAGTATTTCTTCATTAGGCGCTGAGATGAGCAATGAAGAGAAGCGCTTTGCAGACACAGCAGTAGACCAAGTTGAGCAGACCCTCTCTCTGTTACTTGTTCTCTAATCAAACAGTAGTGGGTGGTCATGGCCAGATTGGTGTGTGCCACACCTCCTACACCTTTTACAGAGAATCACTGAGCAAATATGTTTGAACAAAAGATAAACCTGCATGAATGAAGTCTGCAGATAAAAGTATCAAGGAACTGAGTACTTACATCAGTGTGGGACCCTAAGGTTCCTACTACTGAGAGGGCTGAAGAAGGGCAGGTGTCCTGCTCCTGCTGTGCCTTTAGCCCTACACAGTATTACAGCCTTGCAGACATTTTCTAGCCGCTACCCCTTGTCCGCTTGTGAAATGGCCAGCCTCTGGCCAGCCTCAATCCCACCCAGCGCTCTGCTCCAGTCGAAACTATCGACTTCAGCTCGTGTGTGTGTAAAAGTGATTGAAAAGAAACCAGATGTTTCACAGTTCTGTCCCAAACTTGGAAGAGAAAAGCCTTAAATTATTTATGTTTCTAATGTTAAAATCTGGGCCAAAGTGGTGACTGTGTAGCTGTATGTGGCCAACGGAGCTGCAGTAACCCAGCTTGAATTTGACCTGCTTAATCTGTCCCATTACATTCAGCTGATGATTTTTGTCACTGCCTTTTCTAGAAATGCTTCAGTCCGTCGTTGTGAATCATGTTGGAATACAGCTAAGATGGAGTTAACAGTTTTTTTTTATTTTTAAGCTTATGGAACATTGCTGGTTTTAATACATTCAGTAGTTGCTGTAAAAATGTTGGGGAAAGACAAGTTTGAACAAAAATTCTAGATCTGGATCTGTACTCACAGTTCAAACCTACGTCTAATGGCCTGATTTGGAGCATTCCCAGGATTTCAGAGAGTTATAATTCACATCTGTGTTTCTAACTCCTTCATGCATGATTGTTTGAATGTGCACTTTTGGCACTGGTCCATGTCTAATAGGCTAAATTGTAGTTCCCAAATCAGAAGCCACATGGTATTTCCATATAGTTTTTTATTTTTTCTCTTATTACGTAGCCTTCAAATAAGGTTCTGTCAGTCCAACATGTTGGATTAATACAAACCATCAAAATCTACAATTTCTACCTACCTGCTAACAAACTCACACATTTTGATTTGTACCAGTGATTTAGCAAAGCATTTGACAATGACCATGATGGATACTGTTCTGCCAAGTAATAATTTATCAGAGTGCAGGAGCAGACTGGAGTTACACGGGACCCACTAAGCTGTCTTAGCATGGTAAGGGTTGTCAAGGTACAGATGAGATTCTCCTATTTTTAATATTTGTTGAGCCAAGCTAAGTTCTATGTCAAGCACAGGATGGATTTTTTTTTCTTTTGTATTTTCCTCTACTTCTCTACTAATTAAAGTATTTTAGTTTCATGGTAATGTATGTGAAAGCATTGACAACGGTGTTGCTTATTCCACATTAATTATGTATTTGTTCGGTGCACGCGATGAACTGTGGGCATTTCTCATGTCGAGTTTTCATGTCAAAGCAAAAGTGGAAATGTAGTAACCGGATCTGTGCTTTTAATTTTAGATACTTCTTTTTCCTCTAGAACAATCTTGTACACGATTCCTCTGTACCATATGCGTTTGAAAATCTTTTGTTGGCAAGAAGTTTAAAAAGAAAGGAATACTCGCTTCTCAGAAAAGGGGTTTTCAACAAAGCAAAGCAACTGTGCCATTAATGAGAAAGTTAAATGAAACAAATGACAAGACAAGCAAGCAAGAAACACAGCATCACACTCAAGGAATGCACAGGCACACAATAGCTTATGCAATGTTCACCATCTGTCAAAGTCAGTAAATGCAGAGATTTCATTGGAAATATTCCTTAGAACAGGCTGTGGTGCCTATGGCCTGGTTAATACAAACTTTAGCCTTCTTACTAGTTTTCACCTGTAGGCAAATAAATTAATTTCATCCCACTCTGAGCCCCAGCCGATCTGTACTGGTTTTGTGAAACCTCTGACCCTCATCAGTTTACCATTCATTCCTGAAAAAGGTACTTTGGGAATTGGATTGATCATGTCTCTGGAGGAATTTTCACCTTTACAGTTTTGGATGTGTATACAGGCAGGTATACACGTCTATATAAATCTATATTTACTGGATTCATGTGTGCTTGTGTGCATATATATATACACATATATGCATAAAATTGCCACCTTTGGGTAAACTATTTTATTGTCATAATCACACAGAGCTTACGTTTGGTGTATATAATCTTTTTCCTAATACAATTTTCCAACCATTTTCTTCTATTTTTTTTTTATATGAAGGTATTCACATTTCATTAAAACATTTGTGCCTGTACCCACTTGCATTTCAGAGGACAGAGCCATTACGCCTGCTTTTTAAGGAGTATGGCTCTTTCCAGAGGTCTGCAAGGCTGCTGGAAAGAGAAAATACACTTTATGGGAGTTCTTTCTCCTCTAGAAAGCATATGCAAGAAACAAAAAATAACTTTCCCTGTTTTTTCTCCCAAATGAGAAACTAATTAACAGCATGTGTTGGGCCATTCACTAAAGACTATGATAACTTACTATTTTCAAACTAATGAACTGAATACTTGACCTAAAATAGGAGAGTGCGTGTAGCTCTGTTCATCTTCCAGTTATCTTCCAGTTCAAAATCGTCTTAACTCCTGGCTGCTCGGTCCTGAAATTTGCCGAATGCATTGAAACTCATTCCCTTAATTCACACCTCCAGAGGTGCCCCACACGTGGCAGTAGTGGGCCTTCAGAAAGCTGTCTGAAAGGCTTTCTGCCTGCCTGAAACACCAGGAAAGCAGCACTGCTTTGTCACCGCAGCTCCATGAGAAAATACATTAAAAAAACCCAAACCAGAAAAGCAGAACTAAATCAACGCACAGAAATACATCGGCTTAGTAAGGCTTGCCAAGGTAATGCAGTACTCATCACAGACTGTATTCCGAGACACTGGTTAAGACTTGGAAACAAACTGCCCAGAGAGCTTTTGGTATCCTTATTGTCATCAGAGGGGTTCTAAACACAGATAAGATACGCACATCTGCCAGCAGTGACTACACATTTTCAGACCCATATTGGTGCAGGGGAGTGAGTAAATGAACTCTCAGGGGTCTTATTTTCTCCGAATCCGTATTCAGGTTGTTCTGAATGCAAAAGCTTAGCCTCTGCTAAGGAATCTTACGACAGTCAAGGGCCGTGACACTTCATTTGCTCTGCACCCGAAACTCCCACTGAAGCCAATTATTCAATCTAATTTAACAAAGACCACAGCTTCTCTGGCTGTGCAATTGTTGGTAACCATCAACAAACTGATTCATCTACGATTGGGCCAAATGTTACAAAATCTGTTTCTGAGTTCTTGTTTGTACCCCCATCATAAGATTACACCAAAATTAAAGCATGCAGTACTTGAACTAACTTCAAAGGCTGAGCTTGCACTTCTAGCTAGTTCAGCCTTTTTATTGGTTCATGTTTTCCATTTGGCTTCAACATCCTGTTCCTTACTGATGCCCTTCTAGAGTTTCATTTACAAATATTACGTCCCTGGTTAGCGAGCCGTGCTAATTAATACTGCGGTGGAGGCTACGGATTATAGTAATCTCATGCCTCCTGCTTGGAAAAATGCTGCAATTTTTCCAGACGTGTACATGTAATGCCGTACTGAACGTGGGCAAATTTGTCTTAGGAAAATGTATCAAAATATATTTGAATAAGGTTGCTTATGCTGTTATCTATCACTGGTTTTGTTAATCACGAAGCTCAAACATTTCAATGGAGTAGAAACCTGAAATCCACAAATTCCTAATTAGATTATTTCAAACAAAGTGGTAAAGTGGAAACAGGCTGGTTTAAGTATACAGAATTTTAAAAGTTTATGCCAATAACAAGTTTGTTAGAAAAACATGGACAGATAATTTGACTACTTTCTGGAAGCCTTGCACTTCTGACTGTGCCTCACCTTTCAAACCTGGAACCACAACCTGACCATCGTTTTTAGTTCCACTGGGGATTTTGTAGTCACAGACTGCCTGGCCGCTGGGACTTCAACTGTTGCCAAAGTAATCACTGTAAAGAAAATCTATGATATTTGCACAAATACCAAATAAAAGCTACAGAGCCTTTACACAACATAGCAACCCTAACTGGATAGGTTCTTCCTACACCAAAATAAACAAAAGCAATGGCGTTTTTCAGGAAGAGGGAATGTCTTTTATTAGACCAGGTGATGTAATTGGAAACAACAGACAAGATTTCAGGCTCACAATTCATTCACCAGGTCACAAAGAGGTTAAGAAATACATCATCCCTGGGGTAGTTATTTTTTGGCTTTAATTGTGTTTATGAAGTCACTTTTCATAAATGGATGCAATTTGGTTGACACGGACTGCAGTATGACGATACGAGTCACAACAGATCTGAAAGAGACCTCCCCTTCCTTTTAGGCTGTCGTTTCAGACCCAGAAAGGAAAATTTGCCAACATCTCAGAACACTTACCATGTCATCACCGCAACATGAATTATAACAGAAAAAAATGAGAGGTTTAGATGCGTATGAGAAAAGGTCTACAAAACTTGCCACAGGAAACAACTGGAAAAGTTGTTTACACGTGGCCTGGGCCACTCTTTTGTGTCAGAATGAGCCCTGTGTTGTACTGGGTAAATCAAAGAAAGGGCATAGATGTCTCTACAGCTGAGGGTGTCACCCCCTTAGGGTGCAAGTCCCAAACCTGAGCACCTGGGACACCTCCTCCCCACCTCTTCATTGCCCTTGATGCCTGCACAGTTTCTTACATCTTCTCACTCCCTTCTCTGGTGGCAAAAAGCATTTGCTTGTGGTTTTTTTCTCCTAAATGTGATTCCCAGAGGCACTGTGACCATTGCTGATGGGCTCAGCCTTGGTTAGCAACATCTCTGGCCTTGAGTCGGCTGGTATTTGCTCTGTCAGGCCTGCAGAGAGCTTCTAGCTGCTTCTTGCAGAAGCCACCCCTGCAGCCCCCCTCCTTCTTCCACCCAGAACCCAGCCACGCAAAACTATGACAATGAGGAACGAAAAAAACTTTCCCGAAAAAAACTTTCCCAAAAAAAACTTCCCCAGGAGACTAAAGCACCTCTCATTGAATATAGAGGAGTGAAGTAACAGAAGTACATGGCCTTTGATGACTTTATTTCCATTGCAGACAGGCTACGTAACATTTAAACACTCAGAAGACAGAAGAATCCTGGCATCGTGTTAATGGATTTGAACAGGGACAGGAAGGAGATGTTTGGGTGGGGGTGGTTTTGGTTTTTTTCCTAAGAAATCAAATGAGAATATAGAAAGGTTTTGGCAAGGAATGATTGCTTAGACTTGTCTCCTTACCTAAACTTCTAGGTAAAAATGACATGTATATATTGTATTACTTGTTTAAAAATCCAGCTTACTAAATAAGGTTTTTCTGTTGAAAAAATAAGCACTGTGTCTGTTTCAGACACACCCTCTGAACGTGGAGGACTTCAGAGTGGGAACAATTAATACAGAGCCACACTCCCCTTCAGAAAACAAACAAACAAACAAAAAGGTGGGAAAAAATTAACATGTAAATGTTCCTCTCTGAGCTGTGGAACCTGATGTGTTTTCTCGTTCTTGGGTCTGAATCACACATCAGCCATGTCTTGTCTGCAAGTTGGGAATGGGAAGTTCATGGATCTCTTTTTTTAGCACTATAGCTCACGGTGGTACCAAACACAGGATCGGTTATCTAACTGTATCACTATTCCACGGGTATAAAAGTACCAAAATCTGTCTCTTTACAATTTGAACAAAACTTAAGAAATTGCTTTTTTTGAGCTTTTTCTAGTTTGGAAGCACGCAGAAAGTCAACAAAAGCCTGTGAAATCCCCGTCCGCTCCATTTATTCTGATTTGAACTTCTGCATTTTTTTCTCCTTTGTTTATAATGTCCTTCTGGAAGCACAAAAATATTTTTCTTCCCCCTACTAATTTTGACTTCTTCCATATTTAGGAATCATTGATTCACCCTCATTTTTTGTACAGCTGCCTTTCCAATTCTGTTAAATAGCTTCTTGTTCCACAAAGTCTTTGTTTGTTCCACAGCTCCACTGACTGATGTTAACACAGCCATGGTAAGAGAGTATCTGATTAGTTAATTTCTGGCACAGAAATAGGAGGAGGAGGAGCACAAATATATACATTTTCATATGTGGCAAATAGCATGGTTTAATCTCTTTTTTGTTTGTGATGGAGAGGTAGATTTTACAATAAACCACTTAGGAATGCAGCTGGCTCAGGGGATTGCTGATGTCCCCTGTGATCTTTTTCCACTAGACATGCATTTCTAATTTAATCCAGATTATGATTATCTAAAGATTTCTTGTGGCATATGCAAAATGACTTGATTGTCATAGTCCTGTTCCTAGTGAGCTCCTGTTCACACCACAGAAAGTAGAGTCCCAAGTATCACAGCTGGTGCTCTGTGGGAAAGACATGGATTCACTGCTGAAATTTTCTCTCGCTCAAGTCAGAGGTAAACCTTATTTTAAATTTCCATGGAGCATAAGCAAGATATGTTTTAGCATTGATGCATTCCCTCTCTCAAAAGATTAGAACACCATTAAGAAGTGTCAGTTGTTGCCAGCATTACAGTATTTTAGAGAGGACAAAAGGACTGCAGACTCTAGTTTGGTAACTGTGGCACCTTTTGAGCAAATGGTTCTAATACCGGTCCTTACACTAATTGGAGAGAGTGCCAGAAGCCCCAGGCACTGGGTGGACTGGGAGGAAATGACTGCTGAAGTCTGTGTGCTGTATGCTTCAGCATTCTCAGAAAGTGTCTGCTTCCATGTGCTTGGGTGCACAGGGTCAATTTGGGTTCAGAACCTCATTCAATCTTCTAATACATTCAAAAACTGGAGCGGTAGGAACCAACTCTGTGCACTGACCTAGTGGAGCTGGTTATCTCTGCCTTCCTTCCACGGCTCTTCCTCCAACACATCCCCTATCCTTTATTTATCCCTTATTCACACAGTCCGGAACAGAACATTAAGGAGTTGGCTGTGTATTCCACAGCAATGACGCCAAAGAATAATAACAATTAGCACTTCATTTAGCATCTCAACTATAAGACAAAGATGCCTAGCCAGCAGTATCTCAGGCACATGGGGAAACTGGTCACATAGAAAAGAATTTAATGACCTGGCCAGCCATGAAGTAAGCTATTGAAAACAGCAATCAAGATTTTTTTTTATGTGCAGACCTAGGACCATCTCTCACCAAGACTGGTGTTTATAGGAAAATTCCTCATATATAATTTATAATGATAGTAGACATGAAACCTGCTTCGCTTTTATTCCAATTAATTTTGTATTCTCTTTTTCTGACATTGTGTAATTCAAGGACAAGTGGAGTGGAGCTTTTAAAACTCCCTAGACAATTGTCCCCACCATTTCTTTCCTGGTCTCACCAAATGATTGCATGAGCTCAGCTCAGGAACAGCATGGACCTTGTGGACCCGGGTATTTCCTTAGACCCCCCGCCCCCAATCAAGTTACAGACGTATGTTGTCATTCTTTCTGTATAACATCATTAACATTTGGCGTCTGTTTGGGTTGTTTTTTTTTTTTTTAATCCAAAAGCTCTTGGCCAGGCATTCTTCACTTTGGTCTCAATTATTGTAACAAACCTTTCTTCAGTTTGAGGAACACTGCAAATTGCATCTCTTCAGATTGCTGTTGTGAAGACCATTCTCCCAGCTTGTGGCTGCGGCTGTATGATTTCTCTTTGCAATTTTCTAGTGAAACTTTCCTCTTCTTTAATCCCATCAAAGGAAAAGCAACTTCTCTTCAGCTTTAAGGGCACATCTCCTCTGTCACTTGATGTCAGGATCTGCAGGCTTTGGCAAGGGAGTGCAAAGCTTGAACAAGTATCGTGTTGCACAGGAGGGGCTTCTGTGTTTTCAAGGCAGGAATTTATAGCATGTAGTGTAAATCCCACAGAGATTCCACAGGTATAAAACCACCAACAATACCATATGCAGGTGGTGGTTAGGTGGAAACCACAGGCAAAGTACATATGGGCCTCATTTCCATGAAAAGTACAAAACCCAGCTAAGAGGTATCTAGGAAGGATTACAAATTGCTTATTTTTTTCTAGGCTTGGCCAATCATTCTTAGCAAGCTCTATAAAGATTATTATAACATGTATTCTGGTTTTATGGCCAGTTGGGTTTGATGGCCACTCCGGAGATCTGGATGTGTGCAGTAAGGGTGGAAGGCGCCAGTCTGCTGGGGAGCCGGCTGGGCCCTGAGCGTACAACACCGCCAGGGCTCTTTGCTTGCACGGAGGCTGTGGCTCTGCGCGGCCTTTGTGGGGGGCTCTCCATCAGCGGCCTCTTCACCAGGCACCTCGGCAATGGGCCTGCAGAAGGTGCTGGGTGCCCAGGAGGCCCGAGGCAAGGGAAAGGCCCACGGTGGGGCCCTCGGCGCTGCAGTGTCACCCTCCGAGCCCTTCGGGTGGGCGACACTCCGTTCTCCAGTGACTCTTGCTCGGCAGTGGCGAGGCCCGGCACGGCGAGGCCGATGGCACTCGGCCCCACGCCCCACCACACACCTCCTGTGCAGAGCCGCGTAATTGTATTCTATTCTATTCTATCGTATCGTATCGTATCGTCCCGTCCCGGGAGTGCGCGCAGTGCCGGGTTTGAACCGCGCCGCTCGCCGTAGCGAGGCCGCCGCCTCCCGCGCATGCGGGGTAGCGGGGCCGCAGAGGGTGCCTGGCCGGTGGGGCGGAAGGACGTTGGTGGGCGCGCGCTGAGGTGAGGCCGTGCTTGCGCTCCCTGCCCCGCGCGGGTCCCCCCTCTCTCCCTCGCCCCCCGCCCCGCCGCCCCTCGTCCCCCGCCGCCCCCCAGGCCTGCGGCCCGTCCCGGCAGCCCGTGACCTCTGCGCGTCCCTGAGCCCGGCGAGGACGGGCCCTGCGGCGGCCCTGCTGAAGGGCAGCCTCTTGTGAGCGGGGAAACCCGGGCAGGGTTTGTCTCAGCCCCTCCGCCGCGCTGCGGCCCCTTCCCCTGGCAGCGGCGGCGGGGCGGAGCGGGGCCGGCTCGCCGCTCTCCGCAGAGTGGGCTGGCGCGGCTGCGGGCAGCACCGAGGCCCCTGGGGTCATCGGGGCCGCCTCCTGGTCGTCGCTCCCGCTCCGTGGCCCTGCGAGCTCCCGGCGGGCTGCGCTGCCCCGGAGCCGCTCCCCGCTGAGGGAACCTTCCCCTCGTGTTTAGAGAGCCGCTTTCTTCAGGCCTTGCGGGTCTTCAGCAAAGTCTCGCCGAATAAAAATAAATAAATATTCCTTAGTGCGGTAGGGTTTGCAGTTACTGAATTAACACAAAAAAAAACAAACCCAGAGCCACAAATCAGTTCAAGAGGCATGTGCTTTTCCTTAGAAATTAATAAAATGCAATCAGTGTTCTGATTGTCTTCTCATGTGAGCACCAGCACAGAGCAGGCCTGAAAACCATTTCAGACCCCCAGGGAAGGATTTTGTATGAACAGTGAAGGTCAGTCTTGATTCCATGAATACTGTACGTAAGCAGTATAGAAAATTACATGCATTCGTGTCATAAATAGGTTGTCCTTGAATGGTGTCCCTTAAACGTTGTCATTGAAAAGTCAGGCAGAGAGGAGTGCTGTTGCTTATGCTGTCAGGATGATTCCTAAACAATAAAAACCCACAGTCTTTTCTTCAGTAGAGTTACAGAAAATTACTGAAGTAGAGCTGCTTTTCCCACAATAGCTTATTCATTTATCAATCTATTACATATATTTTTTTAGGAACTAAAGTCACCATGTCGTCGGCACTATTGCCTAAGCCTCAGATGCGGCGCCTGTTGGCCAGGCGGATGAAGCTACACCTGTTTGGGGCGTTTTTTGTATCCGTGGGGTGTGCGGCTTTGTACAAGGTGAGATCTGTAGCCAATCAATTACAAGCTGGACTCATTAGAGTGTTTTAAGGATTCATAATATTTTCTTGTTGAGATTTGGTTGAGCTGTTCATCAGAAAGCTTTAGTAATGTGTTTTTGTAAGCATGTTTCCAGAACATAAACAAATCTTCCTAATCTTCGTTTGAAGAAGTGATATGAATAACTTGATGCTTTAAGCTTTGTGATTAAGATCACACAATTCATGGCATCTTAACCTTGAGTCTCCTGGTCCTAGACTGCTCTTGATCGCTTGCACGATTGGTGCACGCGAACACTAGGTAGTGTGTCACACTATCCGAGGTGCGAGGTGTCAAAGTCTTATCTTATCTCTAGATTGATTTCAGAAAACTTGTTCATAAGCCATTTGGAAAACCTGTCCTTAACACCCAAGTGTGAGTGTGGGGAAGGCTAGTATGGTCCTTTTATCATTTCTTTTGAAGTAGTGTGTGGAAATGGAGTGTGTCTTTTCCAAAACGTCCCCCACTTACAGATGGGAGTTTGGTTTTTGTGGTCCTTAAGAGGTTTCTGACAAAGATAAGAGTGATGGTTGTTCATGAGTGCCTTAACGAAGTAATTCTCCAGTTTCATACACAAAGCAAGCAACAGAGTTTTAATTCCTGAGGCAGAGCTGCATCTTGGTTTGGCTGTTGATCGCATTCATAGATTGTTTGCACCATTTGAGTACTCAGGAAGCTATTGATAAAAGTGAGTAGAAATGAAGTTCATTTCAGGTTGTCCATCACAAAAATACCACAGTTGACTTAAACTTGTCAGAGATCAGAGAATAGACTGTGTATCAGAAACAATAAACTTGAATAGGTAAAGCTTAACACTATGGAATACATGTGCTAACAGGTAGGCAAGCTTGTTTGTGTGAGACTTATAATTCTTATTAATAGTCTGTGGCTTTATACCTTATTTGGTGCTCTCACATTAATACACAAGTAAGGCAGCAGACCAAATTTAGAACAAGCAACGTGGATCTCAGTATTGATTTACTTTGTTCCGTGGTAGATGTTGGACAACCCCCCCTTGGACTTCCCCTCACATTTTGTGGGGACTTTCTGAGCATATCCCTGTGCTTCAGGTGAATGAATATCCAGAGGATCAGGACTGTGTATTTTTGTGTTGGTGAGCTGTAAGATTGGCTTGGCAGTCTTGTTATCAGGCTTCTTTAGCTGACCTGCAGTGTAGCTCAGATGTAATACATTGGTTCAGAATCCCATTTCATCTGGAGTTGCAGGTGTGCTCACGACTCCAAACTTGCCATAGTGGCATATTTTCTGTACAGAGCTGTTAGCAGGGAGGGCATCACATGCTTGTCTGTCAATGTAGGGGGAGTATTTCTGGATCTTAAAAATATAATGTGCTATTTGTAACAGACTTTCTCTTTTAGGCTTCATTTGTTTTCCTGACCAGGATAGTCAGGTAGTCTGAACTGCGTGGATTTGAACAGGAACAAAGTCATACTTTACTGCTTTGAGCTATAGGCTTTTTGGACTGATAGCTACTGATCAGAGAGCATTAATGGAAAAAAGACTTCTATTTGTAAAGCTTTGCAAGCTTTTATTTTCTCTGTGCTACTTTCCAGTTTGGAGTTGCTGATCCCAGGAAACGAGCTTATGCAGAGTTCTATAAAAACTATGATGCCATGAAGGACTTTGAAACTATGAGAGCAGCTGGTGTGTTTGAGTCTGCACCGCCCAAATGATGGCAGCCTGCATTTCCAGGTAATAAAGTACTCTGTGTTAGAACAACAGTGAGTTTGATTGTTTCAGTGAAACACTGGGCTTCTAATTGAAGGTTCTTCCTTTTGGGTCAGATAGAAAGGTGCTCCAGGAGGAAGGTTACAAACTGCCCTTGGGAGACCTCTGGGTAATAAAACCATGAAGAAATACAGGAGTTGGGGGACGGGGAGTAAGGGCAGAATAGAAAGCTCTGAATTCCTTTTGGGTAATGTTTTTAACTGGGGTGACGTAGCGATGCCAGGAGAGTTTTGTATAAACCTCTAAGACTTGCCTGATACCACTGTTGGATTGGTGCCATCACATCTCAGACTGCTGTGCTTCGGCTGCCTGTACCTCTGCCTGGGTACCGTGGTGGTACAGTGAATGAGAAAATGGGGAGGCCGTTTCTGCCACATAGCACCTATCTTAGTGTAGGAAACAGAGACAGCCTCCACACATCCTTTTTTCTTTTGAAGTTGGTGAGAGGGGAGAAGATAATTAGTCATGAGAGAAAATATATTTAAATATGTATATACAGATAGCAATGGCATATTGGGTACTAATACTGAGATTTTTGCCATCCTGAATGAGGCTTGAATAGAACTTTGTTCACGGTACGGTTTTCCTGTCACCTAACACTGCTTTTAGTTTGAAGACTACCAAACTTTGTTCTCTCTTACTTGTCATGACACCAGGGGAAATAAAAAAGTCTTGGTTTCAGTCTCATCGCTCACTGAACTGCACAAGCTCATGATGTGACAACTCAATAAAGAATTCCTCCCCCTTTCTTGATCCAAATTTCTTACATTGTGTTCTCTGCTTCTCTTAAAATGACTTCAAACTAATCTAGAATGATAGCTTTTTCATTCTTTTGGAATGTTTTCATATTGTGATCATTATGTGATAATCTGTGGGTCTAATTATCCTGGCCAGCTGGATTTTCTCAGCCTGCTTGCTTTAAGCAGCAAGATTGAATAAAAGATTTGTACTTAACACTATTAATACTAAATTCCGTTGCGTAGTAATCTAACTGCATAGCACAATTACTTAAAAAGAGCTCCATCTCTTCTAACAAATCTAAAAAGGGAAAAAAAAGAACAAAACCCCATGTCATTCCCTTTCTGGGATTTTTTTTGGGTGGTAGTGGTTTTATTTTTTTGTAAGAGGAGGAAACTTCTTTAGCTATGACTGCAACAAGGATAAATAATGTAATGATAAATTTACCTGGTTTTCCTCTTGGAAATTCTGTCTCTGGTTCGGTCCTATTGCTAATATATAGGCACTTAAAAACTTGCTTAGACATGAGAATTGCATTCTTTAGTCAGGTGGCCTTCATCAGAGTATTCCGAGAGGCCATCTGGTGGTAAAATCATTTGGAACAAACACTGTCAACAGGGATGCATGTTGAATATTTAATTGGAATCATGAGCAGGGTTTTTTAAAGAACAAATAGAGCTCCACTCTCAGGGTATGTTCCTGTTTGCAGCTTAAAAAAAAAAGCTGCACATTGTGTGCACCTGTTAAAATTAAATGTTTCCTCAACATTTCTTCCATTCCTTAATTACACCAGCTCAAAAGAAAATGTGAAAGACAGATTTGAATAGCTGATGCTTCGTATTCATTGGCTGATTTGTGTAAGAAATGGTGTTTTTCAGTCCTTCATGGCAGAAAGTGGTTGGGTTTTTTGTGCCTGCACAAGAATACATAAGAAGGGGAAACAGTTGCCAGTATTTCAGATGTTCTAAAAAGACTGTGAAAAGGACAAGTTCACAGAACATATGGAAGACATTTTCATTTCCTCAGTAGCTTAAATCTTAGCTATGGAAGTTGGCTGGAGGTTGAATTGGATGCTTTTTTTGGTATAGTTACCTAAAGGGTATGGTGGTCATGCATGCTCTACATCTCCCCTTTGCTGGAATTTATTCCGTGTGTGGCAGTAAATACGGTGGTTGAACTTCGTGTGATACCTACCCTGGTATGGGCACTGAGCCCCATAATTGAGGAGAGGGTAGGGGAGGCAGGGAGGAGGATTCAGGAGTTGTTAAGGTGTTAGTGCAGAACTCTGCACTGAGTTTGTTCCCATGGGCATGTAGGAAAATCAGTACCAAAGTGTGAATGTGCACGTTTCATCTGCTTGGCATGGACTTTGTGTGGCAACACTGGTAATGGAAACGGGGTGACAGTATGCATTTGAGGAGTGTCTGCTGCTGTGTGCTCGGTCTGTTACTGAGGGGTGAGCTAAGAGTTTGGTGCTAACCGCTTGCATGACTCTTGTCATGGAGCACAGCTGGCCCTGGATTGTGTTCAGTACGTTGGGGAGAAGCAATTTGAATTTGGTTTTCTTCCTTCCTTGGTAGGTTGCCTACCCCACTTGTTTCCTCTCTGGCTCCTATCTGAAAACAACATTCCTTTCTCTCTCAGGCCCGTAGGAGCATTGATTCAGTTATCAGTGCAGCCTGTATAGTGAATCTGACGTGCTGTGCAGTATTGTTCCAGCTCTTGATTTGTTCCATCTTTCACTTCTGTTTGCCACATGAAGGGTGTGTGAGTCTTAAACCGTCAGGAAATAACGGGGGGAATTCCTCCAGCTGAAACCACCACACCAACGTTTCTCTCCATTGCTTTGCACTCATACATACCGACATGTTCCTTATTCATACATCCTGACATGTTCCTTATTCATACATACTGACATGTTCCTTATTCATACATCCTGACATGTTCCTTATTCATACATCCTGACCTGTTACTTTGTGCACAGTGTTTGCCCACCATAACGTAGCATTTTCTTTATCTTGCAGATCCCCTTCAGCCTAAGGAGACGATGACCGAACCTTCCTTGTTCACTGCATTGTGAAGTGTGATGCACTTCAGTGCATGGCACGCTCTGAGCTACTCAATAAATAAAATACATGTCAGTGGCACTTAGCTGTCTCTTCATTCATGTTGAAATGCTTAAATGCTCAGGTGCTGGGAAGAGTGGTGGAATGTCTTCATGGATTGCGCAAGGTGAATAAGTCCAGCTTTCTCCCCCCTCCCTGAATTATTTGCATCTTTGTTTTGGCCAAATTCTGCATGTGATAACAAAGTATATCCCTAAGCAGTCACAGCTAGGTTGTCTGTGCTGCTGATAGGAGTGTTAAGAGGAATGGAGCGACTGGATTTCTGGATCTGTGTTACCTCTGGCTTCAGAAGGTCAGCTACCTTGAGATGAAAGAATTTGTGGAGGCATTCTGGAAACACAGTAGCAAAACTTACCTTTTTGTGCTGCCTTCACTAGGTCACTGTCCTTATGGCAGCAAACTTAGATTGCTACTTACAAACTGTAGACAAGTGCCCACTCTTACATGTGGCATGTTACTCTCATTGGAAAATTACTCTAAACTGCAGGCATGTTTAGAGATCTTTGAGGTAAAAAGGGTCAGAGGGTGAAAATGGACAAAAGAAATGATTAGTTTTGGTTGCTAATGGGAATGAATATCTTTATATGCTCCTTGTAGACGTTGTGTTATCTTTTTAATAACTGGAAGTAGCATAGATCTGCTCTCTGCTATGTCTGTAGTCTGAGACCCGAAGCTCGAGCTGCCACACCACCCATGGCTGTGTGCAGCAGCCAGGCTGTGTGCACCGCCTGCTGCCCGGGTGGCAGAGGGTACTGGAGCTGATGCCTTGATTGCTGGACGTGGTGCTAGGAGAGGAGTCAAAGCTGATGGTGGGATGGGGAAAGGCTTTGTGTGACAAACCACGGCAAACCCTGCCATCTGTGTTGGATTTGAAGGTCTTCAGTTCAAATCCTGTTTGGAGTAACTCCTATTGTTGTAAATGGCTCATTAACTACTTAACGCTTACTGGGTATCTGTGAGCAACATTTGGACTAACGAACGCGCGTAAGTGATGCAGCCGACCCAGCACACTATTGGAGAGCAACGGGGGACTTGCTTTCAGCTTTCCATACGGGCAGCACTTCCTTTAAGCAAAGAATTTGACATTAGTGCTGCAGGGAAAAACCATCCAGTAATCAAAATACCCCTGCTCCCATAAATGTAAACCAAAGCTTAACAATAGCAAACGATACCCATTTATCTTCCCAGTGTACGGAATAAACACTGTGTGCCGTTAAGTACCGACTAGCAGTTTCTCAGGGTTTAAATGGCTGGGGTCTTCAGTCATACTGACAGCTGCAGGGGCAAAGAGCTGTGCTGCTGCCAGGTGTGCAGGCTGGGACCTGCCCTCCCCTCCAGCGCCAGCCCCCAGTCTTCCCCGTTGAGGGGACTTTACTTTTAAATTCTAAGTGTCTTCTAAACTGTTAAAGCCAACAGCAGCTAGCACGCTCTGTGGGCTGCGGTCCTTCAGTTCAGCATGTGTTGATGTAAAGAAACGAGACTCAAGGCTGAAGACCAGAGAGCAGAGCTCATGGGTGGCTCTGCTGAGTGTGTTCTGCAAGGCCAAAGGAAGGTGAGCCCCAAGGGTGATGTCTGCGTGTCGGGACGCTGCAGGTTATGATTGTTGCTGTCTGTATATAGTCCAGTTTCACAAGAGATGCACAGCAAGAGCTTCCTTTCAGCAGGCAATGCCAACCACCCCAGTACTTACTTCCCTCTACAGTGGCATGGGAGGGCACAGTTGTGTACCTCATGTAGGACTTAGGGAGAAGGGCTAAACTTCATCTCTGAAAGTGGCCTCGAGGTTTTTTTGGTTTTTTGTTTTTTCCCCACTCTCCCCCTTTTTTTTTTTTCTTTTTCCTTTGTCAGCAAGAGTTCAGCTGATCCCATCTTGCCAACAATTGGGACTTACTTAGTGTTGCAAGACCTGTGTGAATTAGCCCCTTCATCAGCTGCTTGCTACATACTCCGGTATGCTGTTTCTAGGCGATGCAAGCTGAAAAACATGTCTGCCTACTCTGAGACCATCCCAACTGTCTGTAAAGGTTTTTGCTATATTTATGTACAGAGCAACATCTAAGAAGGGGGGTTGCTATATTTATGTATGAAATAACATCTAAAAAGGAATTGTTTGACCTAAACTACTTTGGGAAAGGTCTTGCTGTGTATAAGCCTGACTATGCTTTCAAATTTTTGGCTGGCTGGCTTTATTCTCGAGTGTTTGAGGAATGATTGATTATTCTGGAAGCAAACTAAAAAGATAGATTTGAAGTTGTGAGCTCTCCAGGTCTAAAGAGCATGATGAGAGTAGGCATGTTTTAAGAGTACACATTGGAGTGCTTTAGCAGCTAAGTACAGGCAGCTGCTCTTTGGACAACTTTGTTTTCATAGTTCACACAGCTCATATGTAGGAGAGGCTGATTTATACGCCGTCTCCACACATGTTTCCATATATGTGGTCAGAAGGGGGAGAAAGAACCTGCCTAATGCAGTAAAGATGCTAACTTAATTCACTGAAGAAGAGTGTAATTTAAGCAAGTGTTTATTCCAGGAGAATATAATCCAGGAGAGAAAAAAAAAACCCAAAGTATCTTAAACAATGGCTGCAATCTACAAGCTTTTAGGAATTAAACTGCTGCGTTCCCTCATTTTTTACAGGTGTGTTTGCAGCCCCTTGGCTGGTTTGTGTCCCACATAAAAACTGAACAGATTAGTCTAATTCAAATGGTGGCTGCAGCGCTGGTTTGGGGCTGTTAGTCACAAAGGCATAAAAGGTTTCAGCATGTGCTCCTTGGTGAGCTTTTTTTACTTCCAAGGCATTGTCACGACCTATTGTACTTTCTGGTACATGATGAAGCCCAGTGCCCAACTGGAATTTAACAGCATCTACATGAAGCCTGTGTGTCTGTCTTGTCATTGCTCTACACAGTGACCTGTTCATTCCCTTATACTGAATGACCAAATAACTCACAAACACAAGTATTATAGGAATAGCTTTATTCTCTTTAAACAATCTCCTTATATTAGAATTTACCCATCAATATGCAAAATTAGAAGTATTAAACTATTTCAATAAAATATTTGGGAATGAAGCATGTGTGTGTATATACATGTACATTTTTTAAATAGTGTTATTTAAACAATGACCATTTAACAATTAAATCACCGTATGAAATGTTGCTAATGGATGGGGCTGATTTCACAGTCAGAAAAGGATGATGTGGATCCCAGGCTTCTGTATTTCCAGTAGACAAGAGACACGGCTTTCAGAAAGACCTTTTTAACAAAACAGAACTCACGAGAAAAACATTGCAGTTACTACATTCTTTACTGTGCATTTGGTCATATCAAGTATGCATAGAAGTATGAGCTATAAAGCATATGTATCCGCTCCAGCTGATGATCAGGTTTTCTTCCAGTTCTTGTTTCCAATTCTGGCCACGTTTAGGAGTCCCCAGACAAAACTCATGTCCGTAAATACATAGAAAAGGGGAGAAAAGCAACGCGCATAGTTGCAAACCAGGTAAGCTTTTGGGGTTTTAAAATAAAGCTGCCATAGCCAGATTTGGTTTAGAGTGTAATCGAGCTGTGCCCAGACACAGTGATTTCTTGTCTACTACGAACTGTAAAACATCTGAAAAATAAGACACTTGGAAAGCTCATTCGTCCTGATGCGTTACTGTCATATGAGTGATTGTACCGTGATGGCACCACAAACTGTTCATGTGAGTCCCAACTTTCTGATCAACTTACTTGGAAAAAAAAAAAGAAATCTCACTTTGTTTAGCACAAACATTTGAAGGGTCATGGTTCTAAATACCCCCAGTTTTACCTGTTCAAAGACGATTAAGCATAGAATGGATTAGAGGTTAAGTCAGCACATACTATGCAGTGGTGGCAGATCAGAAGCAAGCGAGACCCGACCAGGCCTTGGCACCTGCACATCCACGTCACACTGAGCTTACAGGTTCCTGGTAGAGTTTAAGAAGGCGAAGCGCTGTTTCTTCAGTTTTTGAACTGCACATTACTGGCTCCAGCTAATGACTGGCCGATGCACAGTGTCATATATATACATTGAAAGTCCTTCTCAAAATTTGATGGTGGATAAAATAAGGTTTCTGTATACAGACAGTTTTAAAAATAAATTCATGTTGTAGTTCATGTTTTGTTCTCCAAACCACACAAAGGCACTAGTTTACATTAAGGACTAATGTCCTGCAAAACTTCAGTCAAATAAAGGAAGCTATTTTAAGGTCAAAGTGGTGCTAAAACCCAGCTGTCACTAGTAACTTAAACCAGCCACACTGGGTTTTTCAGATTTAGTGGGGGAAAATGTTTTGCCTCGGGACATACATGTTGGGGGAAGTGCGTGTGTGGGGGGAAAGGCTCAGCCTTGAGCAAGTTTTTACAGCTGAGTTATAAACCTGGTTTATAACAGAAACTGGCAGACCCTAAAATATGATATAGTAGGTAGTGATACACATTTTGTGTGTGTGGCGAAAGCGCCTGCACGCACGCACTTCTTCCGTATTCTCTGATTTTTGGTTATTGAAAAGGAAAAGGCTTTTGATTGAGCTATAGGCCAAGGCTGTTCCTTTTCACTTTATCTTTTTGCTACAACGCTTCCCTTCCAGCACGAGTGTTTTGGCTGGGGAGCAGGAATGCTGTCAAGATTAGAAAAGCTATCGGGCTCAACTTTGTTATCATCTCCTACCTCCTCAAAAATCACACACATCTCTACTGGATGTAGGTTACTGCAGGGAAAGCATTACTCTCAAAAGGGAAAGGTATTACTATACTCACCACAAAGAATTATTAATTAAATCCTTTCCTCAAGGCTTTATTTTTCACCATGGTGAATTTGCTAATGAATACTTGGGCAAAATTGGGATCAACTATGTATTGATATGTTTTTGTTATAGTGGGAAGGTGTTCGGCAGCCACGGCTTGCAACGCTGGCACTGTGGAGGTGCTGGGAGCCAGGTGATAAGATGTCTTTGTGATGTACTCCACAAGGCGGTTGTACTGTTGTTCCGATAGTCTCTCTCTAGCTCCATCTGCCTGAAATCAGATAAGATAACATAGTTAATGAGTAATTAACTGTAACTGAACTCAATAATTGGGACAGTAAATTCCATATTACTTTCTGGAGTTAAAAACTCTTCCTCCCTAGGATCTTTCTGACAGTAGCTTAAGGGATGTTTTAATCAACAGTGCTCTCCCACAGTTTAGTGTTTGGTGGATTAGTCCTCTCCTTTGCTGGTTTGGACACTTCTGTGAAGCTCAACTCTGCCATACAAAATTTAAGCAGTATCTTTAGAGCACTTCAGGGATGGACACCTTGATTGAGATTAGATCTTTACAACAGACCAACTCGTTGTAGAAAGGAAAAGCACCTGAACCCCTTTTAAAAAACTGCCAGTCGCGGCTGGCAGCGTTTATCGAGAGCGACCTTCTCATAAAGCACCGTTACAGGCCGCCCATAGCTATACCCGGGCAGTTGAGTTTAGGTCTTTCACAGGATCATAGAATGGTTGGAAGGGACATCGATGATCATCCAGTTCCCACTCCCTGCCATGAGCAGGGACACCCTCCACTAGCCCAGGTTGCCCAAAGCCCCATCCAACCTGGCCTTGGGCACTGCCAGGGAGGGTGCAGCCACAGCCTCTCTGGGCAGCCTGTGCCAGGGCCTCACCACCCTCACAGGGAAGAAACTTTTACTTGATTCAAACCAAAGACTAGAAGCTACATTGCAGGTGAATGTTCTATGATGGGATATATACACCTGCTTCTGGTAACCAAAAGCATCACACTGGGTAAGAGGACACACAATTGCATGTTTTTTAAACATAAGGGGTTTACTAAAGATGGTTTGTGTATCTTGTTTATGGAGAAGAAATTAAAATGGTTTATGCAAACTGCCTTTTCTATCACCATGACTCAGAAGGATTCCTTGGAAGAAATCCCTTTATCCATTTTTGTAGGCTGAAATGCATAGAGGGATACAAGTAACCTACCTCTAGTGGGAAAAAATTACAGTAGGGGTGGCCAGCAGGGACAGGGAGGTGATTGTCCCTCTCTACTCTGCCCTTGTGAGGCCCATCTGGAGTACTGTGTCCAGATCTGGGGCCCCCAATACAAGAAGGATGTGGAACTGTTGGAGAGGGTTCAGAGGAGGCCACGAAGATAATTAGAGGGCTGGAGCACCTGCCCTACAAAGAGAGGCTGTGGGAGCTGGGCTTGTTCAGCCTGGAGGCTGCGGGGGGACCTCACTGCAGCCTTCCAGAACCTGAAGGGAACATACAAACAGGAGGAGAATCAACTTTTTAAAAGGACAATCACTGGCAGGACAAGGGGGAATGGATTAAAACTAAAGGAAGGAAGGTTTACATTAGATATTAGGGGGAAGGTTTTTACAGAGAGAGTGGTGAGGTGCTGGAACAGGCTGCCCAGAGAGGTAGTGGATGCCCCGTCCCTGGAGGTGTCCAAGGCCAGGTTGGATGGGGCCCTGGGCAGCCTTGTGTAGATCCAGGCTGGAGGTTGGTGTCCCTGCCTGTGGCAGGGGGGTTGGAGGTCTATGATCCTTGGGCTCCCTTCCAACCCATGCCATTCTATGATTCTGTGATATGGTTCCATCCAGATAAAGTGTTACACAAAAAGCCACGGGCAAGCTAACTTGACTTTCATAGTATCACAGAATATCCTGAGTTAGAAGGGACCCTTAAGGATCATGGAGTCCAACTCCTGGCTCCACACAGGGCCATCCAAGTCAGAGCATGTCACTGAGTACATTGTCCAGACGCTTCTTGAACTCAGCCAAGCTCAGTGCTGTGCCCACTTCCCTGGGGAGCCTGTTCCAGTGTCTGACCACCCTCTCAGTAAAGAACCTCTTCCTAATATCCAGCCTAAACCTCCCCTGTTGCAGCTTTGGAAGATTAAACTGCTGTGCCCTTTTTTGAAGAAAAAACTGAAGATGCCTGTGACTGACCCGAGAAGGGAAGCACACAAACAGGCATCCAGCTGCTTGCATGGTTTCAAAAAAATGTATTACAGAACCATCCGGGATGCCACATTGGTGTCACTACCAAAGTCGTTCAGAACAGAAGTTATCTAAAACATGACAATGAACAAAAACTCTATCCTAGGGCTAGGCTTTGGTGCTTCCTTATTCACACTTGGAGTTTCATTTTGGTAGGGTTTAAAATGTCCTTGCTGGATGTCACACTAAGGATTCAAAGTCCATTATCTTCTGACTGTCCTCCAGGGAGCCCTTCACATGCCTCACCAGATGTGGTGATATTTTCAAACAGCACCCCGGACTCAGTTTAACATCCACGATCAGTATCTTGTCACATCTCGGGACAAGGCTCATTTTAAACACACCACTGGTAATTTGAAGAAAGAATCAGTATGCTTGATAGTTAGTGACGGATGTCACACCCAAATCAAAACAGTCCTCTGGTTTTTTCACTGTGCCTTTGGAGAGGGATTTGCTGCTCAGCAAGTAGAAAGACTCCTGTTTTCAATCACCACCACAAAAATGCTAAAGGAAACAGGCTCACGAACAAGCTCAGAAGCTCAAGGTTGGAGCCTGTGCCTAAAAACAGCGGAAATGATGACATGGGCAGAGGAGAGAGAGGTTTCTGTTAATGGCCTTAAAGCCTTAAAGGAAAGGAAAAATCAAAAGGCAGACTGCTGCAGCTGACACACACTAACAGTGGAGAATGGTACATCTTCAGTTTGGTGGCACCCCCTTCCCTCCCCCCCCCCCTTTCAGTAGTCAGTCTGTTTTGCCAGTTGAAAGGAGAGAAATATGCTCAACTACCTCCTCTGAGAACTAGATTTTGGGTTACAGGGTAAATCTTGCATGTAAGTGGCTCCACATTTTTCCTGATTTCTACTTGTAGGGAGATAAGCCCGAGGGAAGTTGCGTTCTAGTTCTGCCTCCACACTCACCAAAACACCCAAGTCATCAAAGGAGATGGGAAGGGTGCTGCATCCCACTCACCTACTCTTGGAAACCCATTCCTCATTCACCCCCAGGCTATATCCCACAGATAGAGCACAGTTATTCAGGGAGAAATATTAACAGCATTTGGATGGTCTTCCAAAGTAACTGGGACCCTACTTGCTTCCAGATGACTTAATCTGCAAATGTGTGGTTCTCCAGCCAGTTTCAGTGACAGAGACTTGGCAGTGATGTTATTCTACATGTTTTCCCTAACAGGGACTGAACATTGACACCAAGTGCCTTAGCCCACTACTTTGACCAACGATAATGTTAATAGCCAGACCATGCAATGAATCAAAACTGAAGTCACGGGTTGTTTTATGCACCTGATAGAGGGATCTTAATGATATCCTGTCCTTTCATGCTAGAAGGCCATACTTTGGGGTTAAGAACGACAGAATTTTTCTAAAATTCCTCCCATTACATCTTATGAAGAACAAGTCTTCAGGAACTCTAACTCTACAGTAGCACCTTAGTTGTGCAGCCCAGATGTGTAACACCGATGGGCTGTTTTGTGTACACTGACTGGAGAGATGTGGTTCTTTAGGGGGTTTTCCACTGTTTTGAAAAATCCAGAGATGTTTCCAGCTCCAGAGGTGATAACTTGTAGCACTATCATGAAACCCCTGTTGCAGATCATCACAAAGAAATTCTGGAATCTCTGAAATTCCAGAGCCCTTCGTTTTTTTGCTGTCTTCTTGGTGTTATGAACTATACCAAGAGCAGCTGGAAGAGCAGGCCTTTTGAGTTTGATGTCTGTCTGGAAGCAAGCAGTGTCTCAATGACTTTGGAAGATAATCCAAGTACAATTAATGCTTCCCTTTCAAAAACAATGTTGTCAGTGCCAGAGTTTTCAAGAATCCATCCAGGCTATTCCTAGCCAGATGGATTAAGTTCTATATTGTGGGGGTGAACAAGCCATCAGGCAAACCTATTGCTGAAAGAGTCAATATGGTCTATAACATCTCTGGTGATTACAGCTGTAGAATAACTCATTTTTTGTTTCCTAATAGTTCCAAGAAGCTGAGGAAAGGGAAGGGGAGAAACTGTTTTGGGCAGAGCTGAAACAAAACTTTTGGCAATTCTTTTTGTAAGCAGTAAGACAAAAAAAGTGGGTTTTTATGATGTCGAAACAAAATGTTTCAATGTGTTGTATTATTTTTAGGTTTTTTTAAAAAAATTAATCAGAAAAATAGACATAATTTACATGTGGTAACATTACCTCTACTTTGCTTAACCACAGTAGTATTTTGGTTGATCTGACCAGGCATTTTCCAGCTAAAAATTCTGGCCATCTTTGCTAATGTCATCATGCACAGATGTGTCAGCATTTCAGCTGAGGGCATCTCCAGTGTGACAAGATGGCATACCATTAATATTTAGGAGTCTACTTAGGAGCTGTGTCTATTTAAGTGTAGGTTTGCAGTTCGGGGGGTGCTCACAGCTTGCTGCTACAAAGGTTCCTTTTCCTAATCACATTCAAAGAGCTTCTGGAAGCTCTTGTGGAAGAGCTGAAGCATCAGCGCTACAGGCAGCAAACAGCCCATGCACCCCAGAACCAATGATGTGCTCAGCTGTAGAAAGGAAATTACCAAGTACAACATCTTCCAATAGACTAAGTCAAAAAGCTTACAGAATAATATTATTTAGCTCTAGGTAATTACTAAAACTTTATGAAGCTTCTGGAATCTTCTATTGTTTAGCTGTCTTAGCATAAAAAATTTTGAACTTTCTTCTGCTTGTTTGCCTTATAGCAGACAAGCTCCTCCTTACAGCATATTTCTTTCAATTTTCACACGAATGTCAGCGTCTGCATTCTGAAGGAATATTTTTTTGCCAGGTCTGCTTGGTACAGCATGACTCAGCTTTTGCTCTCTTGCCACCGCTGCCTTTGCTCCACCTGGGACACAGGCACTCTTCACTGCTGTTATCATGCCACAGTTTTTTTCACTGCATTCTTAAGATGGGACACTGCAGTGCTACCTAGGGTTGCGCTGTGCAGGTACAGAATCCACTTACCCACAAGTCCTATACATTCTATACATTAGAATCATCTCCCTGTCCCTCACCTTCTCTTTTCCCAGGCAATCATAGAATCATAGAATGGTCTGGGTTGGAAGGGACCCCAAGGATCATGTTGCTCCAAACCCCCTGCCACAGGCAGGGACACCAACCTCCAGGCCTGGATCTACACAAGGCTGACCAGGGCCCCATCCAACCTGGCCTTGAAGACCTCCAGGGACGGGGAATCCACTACCTCTCTGGGCAGCCTGTTCCAGCACCTCACCACTCTTTCTGTAAAAAACTTCCCCCTAATATCTAATCTAAACCTTCCCTCCTTTAGCTTTAGTCCATTCTCCCTTGTCCTGCCATTATCTGCTCTTTTAAAAAGTCGAATCCCCTCCTGCCTATAAGCTCCCTTCAGGTACTGGAAGGCTGCAATGAGGTCCCCCCACAGCCTTCTCTTCACCAGGCTGTACAAGCCCAGTTCCCTCAGCCTCTCTTTGTAGGCAAGCAGCCCCTCTGCCTCGTCTCCAACTTTCAGCAACTGTTAGGCAATTAGTAGCCCTTCACCTCAGAGCAGCAGCCTACTCCTCACTCCTTGTGTTGTAGTTTCACATGGCTGGGTTCTGGTGGAGAAGGGGGGCTGCAGGGGTGGCTGCTGCAAGAAGCAGCTAGAAGCTCTCTGCAGGCCCCACAGAGCAAACACAAGCCGGCTCAAGGCCGGAGTCATTGCTTTCAAAGGCCAAGCCCATCAGCAATGGTCACAGCACCTCTGGGAATCACATTCAGAAGAAAAAAAGCCTGCTATGAGCTGCTTTTTGCTACCAGAGAAGGGAGTGAGAAGATGTAAGAAGCTGTGCAGACACCAAGGCCAGGGAAGGGGGGGAGGAGATGCCCCAGGTGCCAGAGAGAAAGATGTTCCTGTGGCCTGTGGAGAAATCCATGGTGGAGCAGGTGGAGACATACAGGACATGTTGTGACCCTTGTTGGAGCAAGCCTCTGCCAGCACTTACAGCCCATGAAGAAAGACAGACACTCAGAGGTGAGCAAGAGAGAGAGATCCACACTGGAGCACGTTTGCTGCAGGGGAGGCTTGTGACTCTGTGGAGGACCAGGATGGAGCAGTCTGGGCCTGAGAGACTGAGAGACATTCTATGATTTATGACTGCACCCATAGCAGTGACCCACACTGGGGCAGCTGGTGAAGAGCTGAAGCCCTATGGGAAAGGACTCACGTTGGAGAAATTTGTGGAGGACTCTCCCGTGGGTGGGAACCCACACTGGAGCAGGGGAAGGTTGTGAGAAATACCCCCCCAGCTAAGAAGGAAAATGCTCATGAGGAACTGACTGAAACCCTCATTCCCCCAGTCCCTGCCCCTCCCTGTGCCACGATGTGGGGAAGAAGGGAGTGAAATCATGACTCAAGTGAAGTCTGCTAAGAAGGGAGGGGTGGGGGGAAGGTGCTTTAAGATCTGGTCGCACTCCTCATTACCCAACTCTGGTGTCACTGGCTGTGCAGTGCAGTGTCATAGATTAGAGAGTTTTCTTTCTTTTATTCTGTTGAGTCTGTTTTGCCTGTGACACTAATTGTGGAGAGATCTCTCCCTGTCCTTATCTCTTCTCTTAAGCGTCTCAATATATATTTTTCTCCCTGTGCAGCTGAAAAGGGGAGTGATAGAGCAGCTTTGGTGGGTGTCTGGCCTCCAGCCAGGGCTAAACCACCACACCTTGCGTAACCAGATAGAAAGAGAAGAGCCATCAGGTTACAACCTTAAAAAAAGAAGAAAAATATCTGGGCTGGTGCTATAGTTCAATGGGTTTAGTGCATCGACTGCCTTAGGGGAGAACAAATTCTCTTCCTCCTCCCTCCAGGACAGTAGCTCTGGACTGAGCAGGATAGTCTGGAATCAGTCGGATGTGTGCCTCCAGCAACCACACAGCATTCAGGGATAAAAAAGCTGAGCTTTGCCCACTTGCATCAAAATTTAAGTAATGCCTCATGTAGCTTTGTGGTGAGAGAAGGCAGCTTCACTCTGTGAGACTGAGGTTAGTGGAAAGACAATAAATGTAAATAGAGAATTCAGCACTAAAAAAAGCTTTCACAAAAAAATCCAAGCTCTGTCATGACACAGATGAAGTCCTTGCCGTGCAGGAATCAATGGCAAAATTCTTTAAGTGACTTCAGCAAAGTTAGGATTTTACTGAAGGGCTGAAACCTCCCCTACTTTTTGACACGCCTCACACTTCAGGGGTTTTTTCTTCGTATATCTGAAACAGAAAGTTTAGGTATAGCAGCCTGTGAACTACCTGATACACTTCCATGAAAATAACAACCAGGACATGCATGTTTGTTTTTGGAATGATCTCTCATATGATTCCACTTGAGAATTTAATACAATAAACATTGTTTCCCGAAAGTGTAAAAATATAACATTCTTCTACCATTAAAAGAAGATAATTCATCCAAAACCTCAGTATTCAAATGGCTGAGAGATCTTTCAATGTGAATATGAAGGATTTATGCTCTTACTGGCAAACACTTGCGTGCATCCAGCCTCAGCAAAACAACTGATCCATTTTAAAGTCAACATTTGCAGAAGGAAGATCTAAGGAAGTAAACACATCTAACAGCCAAGTGAGACCACTGCCTTGGGAGTGGTGAGATAAGAAACACACTGGAAGGAGCATGTAGCAGCACCACTGAACTGTTAAAATGGAATTCACAGAAGAATAAAAGGAACTGTTCTCACTGTGACTTTGCAGGCAAAGGCAGCAATGCTGACTTGCCAAACAATAAACACTTCATGCATGCTAAGTGTCATGAAAACCTCTTCAAAAAAGAGGTGATGCTTACCAAGAACCCTGACTTCCTCGGCTTTTTTACCTCAGAGAACTGCTGTCACACATACGAAATGTCATGATCAATAAGAGAACAGAGGTATGAGACACATCCCTTCCATCCAATGGGCAACACCATCAACTATGAGGTGCATGAAAACAGCAGATCCCCTGGTTTGGCACTTAGACCTCTGGCCTCCTGACCCAAAGCTGAGTATCCCCCATTGCCAAAAGCATCATCACCAGTGTAATTTTGTATCTTTGAATGAAAATCGTACTCAAGTCTTTACCTCCAAATCAGAAGGCACTCTCTGCTGTTTTAGCTGCACCTTCAGCAGGTCTTTTTGCTGATCATCTTCCAGACAATCGATTTCAGTCACGGGGAATGCCTGCTGCTGTGTGTCTTCACTGATGCTGACCACAAAGAGCACCTCCGAGGTGAGCAGCAAGCAGCCTTCATGCTGCTGCCCTGACCCACTCACAATCATGACGTCTAAGGCCATATGGACCTCTGGCCTTCCTAGAGACTGCAGCATTTTCCTACATTATCAAGGGAGGGAAAAAGAAAAAAGAAGAAGAAAAATACAAGTAGTCAGGATTAGAAGATCCTCCAGGACTTCTTTTGATCACTAATGTTTTTACTTAAGCTTGTAGCTATACCTACAATTATCATTCCAAATCTCCATTACTGAAAGATGTAAGACTTAAGATTCAGAGAATAAATGTGAAACTGTTATTTAGCAAAATGCCTTAATCATTTACTGCAAAATTGGCCTAATAACTGCACTAGGTCAGCCTATTTCCCATCCTAATAGAAAAATTACCCTGAGAAGTGGTTTACAAATTCACTGCAGAAAATAAAGCTATCTTCACTAACAGCTGTTTCTGGAGATGTGCAGTATTTTTCTTGGGCTCAGTGCAATGATAAATAAGTAAGAACTCACTGAATGCCATTAAATAAAGATCAGCTCTGTAGTTCCAGAGCTGGAAGCAGATCAGCAGCCCATCATTTGCAGATTGGGTTTCTATGCACTACCTTTGTGTTTAATGTTCCTAAACAAACTGCCATAACTCAGCCTTTCCTAGGGAAGCAGCCCGTTAACTTGACCGCAGGCCAGAGCCTATTAATAAACAATGTGGATGTAAAAATGAGCAAGTGTCTAAATAATTTTACCAGACGTATTTGACGTGGCTATTTGGAGCCTGCTCAACATGTTGATCATTTGGACGAGCGCGCTGCTTGGGAAGCTGAGAAAGTCCAGCTCCGTGCAAAATACCTGTGGTAAGAGAATTTCAGTTTTTTAGTAGTTGTTTTCTACAAAACAGTTACATGTTGCAGTGATGTCATCTGCATAGAGCCGTTTATAAAATAGTGCAGATCCAAGATGATGTCACATCTTTGGAAGCCGTAGTCAAGATAATTCATTAAATATTACAATGCAAGAGTTGTGCACTTAACCCTGGTGATCCTGCATTAGCCAGAACCAAAAATACCCCACCGTGTGTTCGCGAAATCAGCCATCCACTTGCAATCAAGAGAAACATAATGCTCCTGAGGGCCATCATTCCAGAGCAGGATCGGACACATCACTTAGGATTTATGTAGAAAAAAATCAAGACCGCTGTTAACTTTCTTGCTTAATATTAAAGTACTTCCATATACATGTCACCATCCGTACAAATTAGAAGGTGTGTTTGCCTAGATACTCTATTTAAATGTTCAGTTACTTAATCCAGCTGTTGAACATGGATCCATACACACTTATGAGATCTCCCAGGGCATCTGGTTCAATGTGAATTCTTCTTAGTGCCAGGGCAGAACGGAGACTACAAGAAGCAGTTAAACAGGTTCCTAAATAGACTACCTAAACCAGAAGATGATACAGTATGTATGCTCTCAGATGGCTTATAAACTTTTAAAGATGAGGTATGGTCACCAGAAAGAGAGAGTGGGTTGCAAAAAAAAAAATTCACAAATTGAGTATTTTAAAAAAAATTTAACAAAACAGACAGGAAGTAGGTTAAGCTGCAAGAACCAGCATTACACAGTTTAGTGCAAAGTTACTCTTTAAATAAACAAAGAAGTTTTCTTTTGTCTAATTAAGCATTCTACTGAAGCAAAGGGCATTTTTGCATAAGGGTGTCAATAACTTAGATTCCTCTTTACACAATGGATAATAATTTAAACAAAACATCAGCGCTGAAAAAAACCCTTTAATTTTTAGCACACATGTTGATGGTAATACTTAAAAGCAGCATCCCAGTTGTAACAGTTGGCTTACCGAGGTTCTCAGCATTATGTGAGTGAAAATGTTATTTACAGATGGAGAAAGAGAGAACATGTGTTTATTTCTGTGTGGTCCCCCACCCCTCGGTCCCCCCCAAGAGGCACGGTCCCACTTCCAATCCAGTTGTGGGTAAGAGTTACTTGAACTCTTGTGTGTTTTCCTCTCACGCACTGTCAGCTATTATTGATACAGTTTTTATGTTTTTTCCTGGCTAACTCTTTTTGTCACATGCTCATGGAAAACATGATGTCTTGTATACCGTATCGGCAATGAAAAGTGTCCCTCTACTGTTACCAGCTTCTTGATAAAGACTGCAGCGGAATTAAATCTAGAAAGAATGATGCCACGGGCAGCAAAAGGTTCTGATTTTACTGACATGGGTTTTACAAACAAGATAAAGTTAATTTGAAAAATTTATAATAAATGTTTCATTATTTCTTTACATAGATTGTTTCAAGGAATGAGTTCTGAATGTAGTGGGAAGCCTGGGAACAGCATCCTACACTTAAGCACTAGAACTGCTCTTATTCTAATCAACACATCACAAACATAAGTTTTGCTGGCAATTAAAGGCTTAAATCTTCAAGGTTCATTTGGCGTAATTAGTGAAACAAAATTATTGACATCTTGTCCTTGTATCAACAGGTCTCCCTGCTTTTCTTCCCTGAGTGGCCCCCTGCCTCCCACTTAAATATCCAGACCAATGGCTTTGATTTTATAGAATCATAGATTTGTTTAGTTTGGAAAAGATGTTTAAGATCATAGAGTGCAACTGTAAACCTAACACAGCCAAGTCCACCACTAAACCATGTCCCTAAGCGCCGCATCTACATGTCTTTTCAATACCTCCAGGAATGGCGACTCAACCACTTCCTTGGGCAGCCTGTTCCAATGATTGACAACCCTTTGGGTGAAGAATTTTTTTCCTGAGCACGCTGCTGACTCATGTTCAGCCGGCTGTTGACCAATGCCCCCAGGTCCTTTTCTGCAGAGCAGCTCTTCAGCTGCTCTTTCCCAAGCCTGTAGCATTGCATGGGGTTGCTGTGACCCAGTTCTGGGACCCCACAATGACCCTTGTTGAATCTCACACAGTTGGTCTGAGCCCATCGGTTCAGCCTGTTTCTCGCTATAGAGACTTCCTACCCTCAAGCAGATCAACACTCCTGCACAACTTGGTGTTACCTATACACTTACTCAGGATGTACTCCATCCCTTTGTCCAGATCATTAATAAAGATGTTAAAGAGACCTGGCCTAAGTACTGAGCCCTGGGGAACACCACTTGTGACTGGCTGCCAACAGGATTCAACTCCGTTCATCCCAGCTCTTTGGGCCCAGCCATCCAGACAACTTTATACCCAGTGGGGTACAGCCATCCAAACCATGAGCAGCTTCCCCAGGAGAATGCTGTGGGAAATGGTGTCAAAGGCTTTACTAAAGCCCAAGTAAAACCACATCCACAGCCTTTCTCCCACCCACCACGTGGGTCATCTTCTCATAGAAGGAGATGAGGTTGGTCAGTTAGGACCTGCCTTTCATAAACCCATGCTGACTGGGCCTGATCACATGGTTGTCCTGCATGTGTCACATGTTGGCACTCAAGATGATCTGGTCCGTAACCTACACTGGCATTGAGGTCAGACTGACAGACCTGGAGTTCCTCAAATCCTTCTCCTAGCCTGTCTTGTGGATGGTGTCACACTGTTTAACCTCCCTGGTTAGCCAGAACTGCTGATAAATGCTGGAAAGTGGCTTGGTGAGCACTACTACCAGTACCCTTTGGGTGGATCCCACTGAGGCCCACAGACTCGTGCATATCTAACTGGTGCAGCAGGTCGCTGACCATTCCCCCTTGGATTACGTGGGCTCCCTTCTGCTCCCTGTCCCTGTCTTCCAGCTCAGGGTATTGGGTACCCTGAGAAAACTGGTCTTACTCCTAAAGACTGAGACAGAGAAGGCACTAAGTACCTCAGCTGTTTCCTCATCTTTTGTTGCTGTGTTTCCTCCTGCATCCAATAAAGACTGGAGATTCTCCTTAGCCATCCTTTTGTATTTAGAGAAACATAATTTATTGCCTTTTACAGCAGTAGCCAGATTAAGCTGTAGCTGGGCTTTGGCCCTTCTAATTTCTCCCTGTATAGTCTAACAACATCTTTGCAGTTCTCCGGAGTTGCCTGCCCCTTCTTCCAAAGGCCATAAACTCTCCCTTCTTTCCTGAGTTCCAGCCAAAGCTCCCTGTTCAGCCAGGCCAGTCTTCCCCACTGGCTCAACTTTCGGCACATGGGGACAGCCTGGTCAAGATTTCCTTCTTGAACAACGTTAGGCCTTCCTGGACTCCTTTGCCCCCCAGGACTGCCTCTCAAAGGGCTCTGCCAACCAGGCTGCTACACAGGCCGAAGTCTGCCCTCCACAAGTCCAAGGTAGCAGTTATGCTGACCCCCTCCTTACTTCTCCGAGATCTGAAAACTCTATCAGTTCCTGATCCTCATGACCACGATGGTCTCAAACCATCACATCACTCACAAATCTTTCTCTGTTCACAAAGAACAGGTTCAGTGGGGCACCTTCTCTAGTTGGCTGCCTTGCCAGCTATGCTAGGAGGTTCTCTTCTATGCACTTCAGGAATCTCCTGGTCTGGTTCCTCTCTGCTGCCTTGTATTTCCAGCAGACGTCTGTCTGATAAGTTGAAATCCCCCATCAGAACAAGGTCTAGTGATTGTGAGACTTCTCCCAGTTGCTTATAAAATATTTTGCTAGCCTCTTCATCCTGGTTGGCTGGTCTATAACAGACTCCTGCCACGATTGGCCTATTAACACTCAACCCTATCATCACCGTCATTAAGCTCTAAACAAAAGACTCCTTAACATAAAGGGCCATCCCACTGTGTCTCCCTCCTCGCCTATCCCTCCTCAAGACTTTACAGTTATCCATTGCAGCGCTCCAGTTGTGAGTCATCATGTTTCTGTGATGGCAACTATATCATAGTTTTCCTGCCACACAATGGCTTCCAGCTGTTCCTGTTTGCTGCCCATGCTGCATGCATTGGTGCAGATGCGCTTTAGTTGGGCTACTGATCCTGCCACCTTTTTTTGCATGGAGAAGCCCTAATTCCTACATGACCATTCTCAGGCACTTCCGTGGTTTCTAACCCATCAATAACCCTTGCATCTTTGCTCCCACATGGATCTCTATCCCCTGCCTCCTCTGAGAGCAGACCGAAGGTCCTTGCTAGCACACCATCCCTCAAACATTGGCATGCTGCCTCTAGGCTTATCTCTAGCAAGCCTGCTTTTATCCCCTTCCCCCTTCAAATCTAGTTTAAAGCTTTTTCAGTGAGCCCTGCTAACTCCTGTGCAAAGATCCTTTTCCCTCTTGGAGACAGGTGTACCCCGTCTGTCACCAGCAGGCTTGGTGTTTACTGACACTGGAAACAAAGAAATTAGTGTATTGTGATACTTCATTTTTAACTTTTACAGGTTTTGGTCATCCAGAAGTAGTCACATAAATCTGAAAGGATTTACCACCACTGCCACTAAGTGCTCAGTCTAGCTGGAAAACCCACCCCTGGTTGTCAAAAGGTTACCCGAGTATCCAAAAATGGGACTGTCTTCTCAACACTCTTTGGTTTAAAGGGGATGGTCTCACTAAACGACTCACTTCTTTCTCCCAGGAACGTAATTCTCTCTTTGTGTAGAACACAACTCTTTCCTTGCCATAACAAAGCAATCTCAAAATAACGCTCTAATTAGATATACTGTTACTTTTATGTCAAAAACTCTTTTGTAAGCACATATGTTTCTGTAACTACTTCTACTGTATTCCAAGAATTACTTCATGCTTTCTGCATTCTGCGTTTCTGTGGCTGTACAACGCTGATCGGTAACAGAACAGAGAAGAACAACATGAGGGTTTTTAAGAAAACAAGCACAACATTTATAACTCTTCAGCACTGGCATTTCTAAATCTTCCTCTAAGTCACACAGCTACTGAGCTGGATAAGTCAGACACAGCAGGGTCTGTCTGAAGAGCATTTTAAAATTTAAAGAGAGATGTTGGAAATAGAGAAACTCACCATAACCTGTCTGGGAGACGAGCTCAGCTGCCCCTCCGATGGGCTTTGTGAAGACGCCCATGATTCCTTTCCCCACACCCGAGATGACCCCTCTGGCTTTGTGCCCGGCCGAAGCCTGGGCCTCAGACACTCGCTGAAAATTCTGCATCGGCTGATCCACAATCCCAGCGACTGCACCTGGAAAAACAAGAGTTCCCGGTAATTAGTGAAGTTTAATATTTAAGAGGAATAAGAGGAAATCTTACCACTGGATCTGAATGTTGCTTGGATTACAGATTGTACCCCACCCTCCTTATACAGCTATTTAGCATGCAACCAGTTAGCTAAACAATACCTTAGCTTCAGTTTAAGTTAAATCTCAACTTCCTTTTTAAAAAAAATATTTTATATGTTTTTAAACATTCACATCACTTAACTTGACAGTACACTTTCATCTTGCAACTATTTTCCCTAAATGCTTTTGCTGAGTTAGTTTAATTTAGTTCACTCTGTGTAGCAATTCTGACAACGCCAGGCTCGGAATAAAATCCATCCGCTTTTAGAAAACTTGAGCTGTTATGGAAATGAGATTTTCACGTAAGCCCGAGATTGACTTTGTGAGAATAAAAACTGCCTGCATTCAATAGATCATTTTTATATCCTCTTCCACTGGCAGAAACGCTCATAAGCTAATGCAACTTTTGATATATTACTAAGATTAGCAGAATTAGACTTTGAGACTTTTTGTTACTTTTTTGTGAAAACGATCATATTTTACTTTAATGTGCACAGGTCAAACTTTTACAAGTGACACAGTGACCTTCCCAGCTTTTAGTATCAACAGAGAACTCCGACTTAAATCTTCCTAAATGTAAACAGGTATGTGAGGTGGTACATTTCTTTGATCTTGAGTTTACTCTAGCCACTTAACCACAGACATGTCTCTAGTTATTGTAATTTTGATAGATAAGCTATTTGGAAATTGCTAAGAGTACAAGGATTGGACAAAGTGACATCGGTTAGAAAACGGTCTGCCTGATCCGAGGTTCTTTGCTCAGTGAGAAAGCAAGCCTGCAGGCTCCTTGGCTGGCACGGGTTGCACCTTCAGCTGCAAATATCAAGATAAGCCAGCGATTGAAGGAGAAGGACTGAGTGTCACCTTGGTAACCAGGCATTTTTACTGCAACCCAGACATCTTTGAAGAGTCTGCTTTGTATGTGGAAGCAAATCCAGGCGTAATTCCACAGATTCGAACAATCACAGCCAAGGTATTTGGCCCCACGTGTTTACCAGTGTGACAGGCACTAGTCAGCTAGCTGCTAACCAGTTTTCAGATGGTTCTAGTTACCGTTACTGGATAAATAGAGAAGTTGCTGACTTTGAACAAGAAGAACTAATATTGTACTTGTACACTGGTATTCTGTCCAAAGAGAAGACAAGGATGAGACACAGCATGCATTTCCCCAGATCCTTGTCTCTGGGATACCATCTATCTATTCAAGAAACTTGCATTACCCATAAATGAAGAGGGAGACCTCTTCTCTAAGAGAACTTCTAAATGTGTATGTTTTACTGATAAATGTATATATACTATTTCTCCGGATAATGCTGGTCTGTTTTTAATGTGATACCCAGTTTTTACTGATCTCAGGCTCTGAAGCTGAGCGTGCAGCTGAACGTTCGGCCTTTGTACCACAAAGACCATGAAGCTTTCTTCATGCCATGCCCTGGAAATGATACAATTTTCAATTCAAGTCTGTTTCCCAGCACTTACCAGCTGCTCCTGCTGCTTGACTAAAATAATACCCCAACACCGCATTGCACAATTGGGATTGTTCATCCAGTCTTTTCTTTTGTACAATTGTGATGCATTTGAAGGCATAAAACAATACTTGGTGTTCTGCTAAGCTGCAGTATTACGTTACCCTGTGACCTCCTTCACCCTATCTATTAAGGTCATCCACAGCAACTGCACTTTCAGAACAGAAGTTATTGCCTTATTAAATGTAATCCACCTAAGTCCTAGAACTAGTAAATTATTTACTGCAATACACTTGAGCAATGTTATAAGGTAATAATAAATAAGAGCCTACTCCAAAGGACCTGTGGTATGCTCCAGGCACTTCTCAGCTGGAATTAGGCCCAGAGGACAAGGAAACAGAATGGAAACTGCTGTGACTGAGTTATATAAGATTATTTATATAGTACCCCAAATAATATATAGCTTAATTAGCCAGTTGTTTAGTACTTCCACACTTTCTGTTATTCTGCCATTTTATGCATGCCCTGAACTTTACTCTGAAGTCATTGCCCTTTTATACCTCAAATCCTTTTGCAAGTCCTGTCTTTCTACTTGCAAAAACTATAATGAACGGTCTTCTCTTCCCTCTCTGCTCAGTCTTGGTAATCTCTTATCTCAAATGGCAACTCACTGACAGAACTCGTTCATTGTGGTCATGCCCATAAATCAACTATAACCTTACTCCTTTCATTAAGGAGCATCCGGTCCTACTACCCTTGCATGGGGAACCTCCTTTCCTGTGTGACATGTGGGCAAAGATTTAACAAAACCCCAACTGGTAGGTCAAAGGCTGAGCAGCTTCAAAAGCCAACAGCACTGAGATAATGGTGACACACACATGAGGTTCACTGCATCTCTTCTAGCACCAGACACTGTGCAAAGCAGATGTCCCCTGGTACTCCTGTGGCTTCCTTCTTTGTAACATGAAGTTAGTGGTAGGAGCACCATGATGGATGGACTTAACACAGGTCTCCTGCCCCAGGTTTTTGTAGGACATCAGAAAAGCAAAGCAGGAACATATAGTGGCTCCTCCTTTCCCACTCTCATTCTCACAGCCTAGACACAACCTGCTGTCCCTTTCCCTTCACTGTAATGTCCTGTGTACTTTTTTTTTATAAAAAATGAAGCCGTTCTCCAATTGTCTTTCCTTCCTTACTCTAGGCATTCCATTTTATATGCATGTCCACATATGTACACAGAGATTATGTATGTATAAAGAAAACCTCAATAAAATTAAACACCAAAGCAACAAAACAAAAACATATTCTTCCATTACTGGACCAAAGAGGTTCCAGCAACACCGTAACATCTGCTAAACATCATCTGGGGCGCGCTCTGGTTAATACATGTTGCTCAGTAACTATAAAAAAGATACTTTGATAACTACAAAATTCAGATAGTTCAGAGTATATCACTATATTACTTCAAGAAGAACTTGATTACGGCAGCCACTGTTTTGTGCACAGACTTACAACATTTGGAGAAGGTAGCACAGCTCACAGAATTTAGCAAAGCTCGGGTTGCTGGTGACAAACTCTTTCAGACCAAGAAATAATTGGGAAAAAAATCCCCCACCAGGAGAAACTGGCCTTACTTTGAAGCCTGCCAAGCTGAAACCATTTTGCTTCTTTTTCTTTCTTGAATTTAGGATTGCTGCAAAGTGTTTCATACTGAAAGTATGGCTGAAGCATAATCTCATCACAGCAGAAAAAAAATACATGCATACATAAATACAACTAAAAGGCAAGAGCACCTGCTGACATCCATTAATATATCTGCAGAATAAACGTTTGGAACAGCACACACCTTTGGATTAGCATTTGCTTTTAGTCTCTGGCTTGTATATAGGCAAATGTAGAGTGTCCCTGATTCAGTGACTGCCACACAGCGAGAACAACAACCACCATCCTTATTAAACATAAATTTGAGCTTCTCAAATCTGGGCTTTACCCAGAAAGTTACTCTGTCAGTCAGTATGACTATCAGTTCACTTTCCCCAAGAGCAGGCAGGAGTACCAGAAATGTCGAGGGCTTTTGCCGTTGTGGAAAACGGCATTTCTAATAATCATCAGCTTTTTGGTTACTCAGAAATGCTCAGTTTCCCTGCAGGAGCTACTTCTGTACGATATTTTTCACTAGGACCAGTAGTTGAAAATAAAGCCTATAGTTTCAGTATTCTCCTTTACAGAGTTATAAATTACTACTTTAAGCTTGACCCTGTTATGCAAAACCCAAAAGAAAGTTCCTTGGTAGGGAGAGACGATCATCTAGGTATTTTTGTCTGATCATATAAAAGAAAAAACACACCTATCATAAAAGCTTTTGCTTCTTTTCACACACAAATGTTACTAAAATGACCCAGAAGTCTCCCCCAAACTAGAAAGAAGACGATAGCCTGCCAAAGATAAAAATCAAATCAAACAACACCCTTACAGTGCTTGAGTCATTTATAACGAGACAAGACAAAGCACTTAAGAATGTACCACAGGGAACAACTTGCACTGAGGAGGAGACGAGTACATGATTTTGGCCTTGATTCAGCGAAGCACTTAAGCGTGTGCTTAAGTGCTTCGCTGAACCAGGGCCACCAGGAGCCAGATTTTCAGAAAAATCAGAACTGCAGCTCTTTCTATGTAGATACCACAACGTATCGGTGAACTGAGGGCTCTTACGTGCCTGTGCCGAAGCACGAAATCTGTATTTGCGATTCTTCACGCTACTTGCATGAGTCAGACGGCTTTTACAATCACGGCAGTACTGTGACTATCCTTGAAATCTTTTTCACACTTCCCAATTTTGCAACTAGAAAATCACAGAAATTATGGCTTCCAAGTCTTGCTCTCTGCATTTCTGTGCTCATCGGAACTCTTGTGAAGTAAAATAACACAGCAGCTCTGCTTCATTTCGTAATGTATTAAGAACCTGGAAGTGTTTTTAGAGTAAGCATGCTCATGTTTACTCTGAAGTGCAGGTGAAAGAAAGCAGCACAGTAGTACCTCCTTTCAACTACATCTGGGTTTTTTGGGGAAAGGCACAATATTCTTTAAATTCAATGATCAGGACAAACACCTTTCTAACGTGTCTGTAAAAACTGAAATGTAGGTCTATTCATTCTTTAGGTCTCAGCACAATTTACTTGAACGCTGCTCTGTATACAGAGAAAACACGCTTCTAAAAAACCCCATGCCTGATATAAATTCACCAGAATATTTCTGATTCCTCCCTTAGTGAGAGGTCCCATACTTGTCAAGTCCAGCTATACAGTACCCACAGCCATTTATCCAGCTGCTTTCTGCCTTCACTGCTGAAAGCGGTGGTATTTAGCAGGGAGGAAGCTAGATAATAACAACAGGACTAAGAACAAGATCCTATCTTTGTGGAGGAGCTGTTTAAATTCTAATATGAGCTTCACAGTTTCTAACATGAAGCCTGATGTCTTAAGAAATCAGGGACACTGAAATTCTAGATCTTTGAGGTTTTTTCTGGTTTGTTTTTGTTGTTAAGGCAGGCATACTCCTGCAAACAACCAAAGCCTTGTGCGCAGGGAGGCAGAGGCACAGCGTAGCTGTGCATGCATGTTATGAGCTCCTGGCTTTCCTGAACAGTAGACACTGCCTCGCTACAGCCAAAGCTACAAAGCTTTGCTCCTTCATTCAGGCTGTACAGCTGATGCTTTCAGCTCTGAAGGGCGCTGGTGCATTGGTAAAGGGCATAGCCACCACATCATCCCACTGCCTTACTAATGACTGAGCCAGGATTGCCAAAGCATTCCACCAGCACGTGCATACATACACCAGGCTGACACAGAGCTTCTAAAAGTGTAATCTTTCATCAAGCTACTCAACCTGACTGCCCTTAGCCCAATAAAACAAGAAGGAAAAATAAAACCTTCTCCAAAGTGACTTTGATTTGCAACACCAGTAACAGCTTACTATTGGGATAGTAGCTACTAATATATTAAATTTCTTCTTTATGTACATTTCTCCCAGGACACTCGCTTGCCGGTTTACAGGCATTATCAAATGACAGTGCTTCACATCATCTAATGTTATTGCTTAAAATAATTTCCAGTAACTTAACCCAAACTTGTAACATTTTTACCACTTCCTCTTTGGGGCTTTCAGGGTTGCGGTTGCAAATTTAGGAGTTGTGTACACTACTGAAGATTAGGAAAGAGGACAAATCCTTTCAAGCTTCGGCTCTTCTAACCTTTTGCACTGGACTGCTTTTGGTCACTTTGATCTCTAAGGGATTCATACTCTTTAATACGCACTGAGGAACCCTGCCAAACAATACAGTTCTGCATTCCTTTGCTGTGTGACAAGTAGAAGTAACCTAGAAAATCCAGCCCCTTATGGCAAAACTTCTCACAGAGATTTTTTTTCCAGTGCAGGTTAAGCTTTCAAATTTTTAGGTACTATTTTGAAATGGCCAGAGTAATCTACGGTTTTAACCAAGGCACCTGGGCTGCTCAACGAATACAATTACACCGAATTAGGATGATCTGTGTCTCTTTGTTAAAGCAGAATTCCTCATCAAAGCTTACTTAACATCTGCACTAAGTTCAAGTGGTTTTCAAACAAAAGGAAGCAGCCCCGATACAGTGCAGCACAACCAAGCAGGTTCAGAAGGCATTTCTGTAATTCACGGGAAAGTAAACATGAGCGGGATGACGTCTTTGTGCTGACCTAGTTACAAGTCACCCTGCCCAAGGCAGAATTATTCTTTTCTTCCCAGAAACACATCATGTACCAATGAAAATATTACTTCACAGTTAAGAGTGTGAACTTGTTCTATATCTGCAATTATTTTATCAGCAAAAAACACACACACAAGTCACTAAAGCTCAATGAAACAAAAGGGTATCTCATACAGATACTGCGAGGCTATTTCACAAGAAAACACCAAAACAGATTTTCCAATTAGAACTCACATGTAGAAAAGGCTGGTGAGCAGATCAGAAAACAGTATTATCACTCAACTTGATATTTAATAGTACATTACCTAGAAGGCTAATGCCTAAACGAGAGAGCCCCTGCCTCAGTCCTTCTCCCAGGCTCTCTGGAAGCTGTCTTCTCCATTCTTCTTGTCTGTTGTAATGCTCCTCATCCAGTGACAGCCTATCCATATTCCGAGCAAGACTTGTTGCCAGATTGGTAATTGACGTCAGCGTACCTAAATACACAGAGATAGATACTTGGGTCTGGAACAAAATGCTTTAATTTAAAACATGGAGACGATGTATGCCTCACTGAAATACTGAGCTCACGAGCACAACAGCAAGTGAATTGTTAAAGTCGCCCATGTGTAACATGCTTTACTGTTTGTTAAGCATCACCACACTGCTGCTACGGTCCACGTCACGCCTTTTACATTAGCCTGCACCAGGTTTGCCTGGCTGGCGGGAAAAGCAACTCATCCGAACATCCTTCCCCAGTTCCCAAACTCCTGTAAACGGAGAGGAAACGACGGAAAGGTAAACAAGTATTTACAGAAGGAGCCCGGGAAGATGTGTCCTGAGGGATGCTGGAGCAGCAGCCAGCGGCTGGGCGGCCGCGCCGCGGTCTCTGCCGGGCGGCTGGGACCACGCGATGGCACTGTTTATACAGACTTCGCAAACAAAAGCTGCTCCTGTTCGCGGGCCGGCCCAGCCCCGCTGTCAAAAACCATCCACGTACTTACACAGTTATGACAACTGTATCGACTGGGTTGGTTTTTTTTCTTTTTCTTTTTCGAAAAAAAAAAAAAGAGAAGAAAATAATAAATATGCTGAGGCGACCCCGTGTAGAATTTCTGATGGTTAGCAGAAGTACAGAACACCTTTAATATTTCTGCAGTTATCACATGAAATGCTGGCTGAGCCAACCTCCATTTCCCACCGGGAGGTTTAAAATTCTGAAGTTTCTGAAACATTCTTACACACTGTAGTTAAGCGGTGATCTGTTTAATACATAGGATGTTCTGTGTGAGCTTTGTTACCCTCCCAGCATTTCGCTGCAGCCTAGCAAGCCAAACAAAGCTGCAAGCAATATTGTTTAAAACTGTAACACATCCTTTAACAACGCACAACAACAAAGCAGCGGTTGGAGCAACAAAGTGAAAGCTCTACCTTTGGAAATGTGTTTTACAAATGATGTTGTTCCTCTGGAAACTCCACTGACAAATGCTCCTGGGCCTCTGGTCAGCCCTTCATAGGGGAGCCTAAAGAAATCTGCTATGCCGTTCCCTATGCTTCTCACCAGGCTAGCTGGGCTTCCCAGAATTTCCAATGATCCAACAACCCAGCCTGTGTGGAGAAACAAGACACATGTTACGGCTGCAAAAACTGCAGAAGCAGCAGTTGTGAAAAGGTTATTCCTTAATTCTCTTTTTCACACTAGAATTCGTCGCATTATGAACTTCCTTTGAGCAAAACACGGGAAATAACTCATCCACTATGAATTCAGAAATGGCAATCTTTCATACTTCGTAAATCAAAGAAATCCTTTTGGCAAACCCACAAATAGCTTTAGAATGACTTCCTTCCAGGAGCTTCCCGTATTTCTGCTAAAAGTGTGCTGGGGAGGCGGATGCTAGAGCCTCGCAGCTACGGAGGAACGGGACTGCAAGTTCAGATCCCTGGGTTGGTTTTAGACGCTATAAGGCAGCGTTGTGATTTCACATCCTTATGTGATAGAACTGTGACAGGGAGTTTACACTGATACAATGTACTGCTTTACCGGAGTGTGGAGGTCAATTGCTTGATGGAGTGTTAGGAAAGGGGATGCAGATTTTTGACAAGTGCTTAAGAAGTTATTTTACATCCACCCCAACCCTTCTAAGCTGATCATTTTCTCTCAGAGTGCAGTGGAAGCCAGACAAATGTCTTTGGCTCAGTACAGTTGTGTAAACAGCAATGACATCTACATGCTGATTAGGTTACTCATAGGGGAGTATTCCTTATGCATATCCCAGGAGAGGTATCTGCGGATCTGGTTTCCTATATAAATGCAAGGTTGCCAGCAGCTTGCTGGATGGCCGAGCACGCAGCAATCTGTTGCTGGAAAGCTGTTTGCAGGTCGTGTGTTTCTCAGCCTGGTTGGCAGCAGATTTATTAGGGAAATAGTGCTGTTTAACTTTTTTTCTTTCTTTTTTTTTTCCCCAGCAGCCCAGAGCAAGGGATTCAGAAATGGCAGTACGCATTCAGTGGGAGCTGCCTGCTCTTTGAGCCCTGGTATCATGAATTTCAACTGGCACTGTCAGGGCAACACAAGGCATGACAGGGCCAGGAGACTGAAAGATGGACAGCCTGGCCTCTTGCTCTCCCGCTGAGGGCCCTTGATCTGCACTGCCCTCCTCATTCCCATCTCATCGCTGCAGACTCCTGCTATCCAGATGCTTTCTTGTTTTCTAGTAACCCCTCCCAGTCACTCCTGTGGAAGGCTGAATCATGAAACTGAACAGAAGAGAAAATGTTACTCATATGAAATGAATTAATCTCATACTATCATTGTAAGCTCCCGGAAAATCTATTATTCTTGTTGAATCTGTCCCACATTTCAGCCCTGGCAGGTTGAGAACTCCAGTTGTGTAGTATAAAAAGCGGGAACCACAGTGGACATAAGGGAGAGGCTGGGATGGACTATGAAAACAACAACCAAGTATTACTGGCAACGCGATGAGCAGAGCGGCCACGAGTGCTGTGGCCCCGTGGTATCTGCCCTGGGGAGGAGTGTCCCCCTGGCAGCCCTTCCCTGCCGAGACCAGGGGAAGCCAGTGCTCCAGGCTGGGCCTGCAACTCCCTTGCTGTAGTATTTTTAACAAATTATCTTTGCCACTGTGTGAAGTGATGAAAAGCTGGAGGGCGGGGCAGCGCGTACAGATGGAAGAGATGCTTTTTGTGTTTTTTCTGATCAATAACACTACAATAATCCTTTACAAATAGCTTTTCTTTGTTTTTTTTTTCCTTTTCCACAGTCTCCTTGCCATTCCTTGTTCTGAGGTGGTGATAGGACAGCATGAGGTGATGGAAAAGGGCTGCACAACACTGCAGATTAACACCTTGCTGACCTGGCTGGGACATGGGATACTCCAACCCCACGCACCTGTTCAGCCAGCCAGCGTGTTATGGAATGAAAACAGGACTAAACCCAGGAATGGAACCACTTATATACAAAGTTGAAGGGTTGCTGGGTATCCTGGGGATGGGCTGTTGCAGTCTGTCCCTGGCCAGTGGGCTGTCAGTTTTGGGAAGCTCTAGAAGGAGCGTGCTCACCCTTGGAGTGCACATGGGAGAAACCTGCATCCTGCAGCAAGGGTCATCCTCCTTGCTCAATGCTCAGAGCAAAACTAATGCCTCTTTGCTGACACCATGGACCACCCAACCCAAGGAAGAAGGTGCAGGAGTAAGTTGCAAAGAGGGAAAATTCACGAGCTCTGTGCTGTATTTCACTTTGCAGAAATAGCCTATCATGTCAGGCTACCATTTCCCAGAGTATGCCTCACAGTTACATCTACGAATATGAAATGATTGAGTCTATTAACAGAGAGCCACTACATTGCTTTGTAGGCAACTATAGCGTTAGATCTGGCTGATACCAGTAATACTTTTAAATAGAATTTTATTAACTTCTAAGTAGAAGCCAACTTAATTAGAAAAGGATGAGGGATTTCCATTGCAAGTTTTGCTAATTTGAGACAAGCAATGCTCATCAGCATATTTGAGCAGAGCTCTCCAGACCCCATTCACTGGTTATGAGACATGGATTCTTGCGCTCCTTTGCAATGTAGGAGCAGCCTGATACACCCTTTTAGTAGGCTTTGGGGCAACTCCTGCCCCCTCCCACAGGGCAGCAATGGTCTTGCACACTGCTAAGGGCAAAATGAGAGCATATGCACCAAGCAGGATATAGCATAGCTCTGTGGGAATGCTGTTCGTGCAGATGCTGCAAGGGTTTATGGATGGGTTAGTGGTGAGCCCAAGGTGGGACAAACAACCCTTCATTTGACAGATTAATGTGGTTAAAATGCAGGAGAGTGAGGCCCTCTTCCATAAGAGATCAGTCCAAGAAATGTAATTCACCTGATGGTGAGGGAAGGACTCAGGATTTGTAGACCACAGAAAGCTTTTTGCTTGATTTTTTTCCCCTCCTTTGTAACTCTCTTGACACAATCAGCCTTTTGACAAGTGTCACAAACTTCAAATTAAAACATCTTCTTTCTCCAAGCAAACATTAATCAATACAATTCACCATTTTATCACAGTAACCCCTTTCAAAAATACACTTTGATTTCAAGCTTTGAGTGGGATTTAAGTAGTCATTAAATATATGCTTATGTATTTTCCTGAAGAGAAGTTCCACTGAAGCAAATCTTATTTCTTAATATTTAAATCTGCTTGTTTTCAGCTAGAAAAGCAAGGGGTGGCTTGTGCACTGCTGTGTGGGTAGCATGGGGGAAAGACCTAGACCAGGCTGAGGTACTCAGATACTAGTGTATCTGCCTCACCTGGGGTGTTGCGGGTGAACAGCCAGGATAACTCAGTTTCCTGCTGTAGACTATCACCACCTGTATCACCACTCCTTGCTGGTTACAGGGAGAAACATTCACACTGTGGACCACTTTTGCCCACAGTTTCACTCTTAATTAGCTAGAAACTCAACCTCTCCTTTTGTACTATGGGGTTTGACTGTAAAACAAACCCAAATGATGAGTAAAAAAGAAACAGTGTACAGAGTTGGCAAGTGAGGTATGCATGCAGGGAAAGACCAGATCAGCATCTCTCTATAAATACCCGAAATGCACGTGTACAGCTTTGGAAACTGCACAGAAATGAGGCCGCGGCTACGCCCGTGGCACCAATGGAAGCAACAGGATTTCAGAAAATCTGACCATGAGTATAGGAGGAAAATAAATCCCACGTTTCAGTATGGAGTATGTTACTTGTGTGTGATCATGGAGGAGCCTTCTCCTGTCTCAAGTACCAATTCTGTTCCACACAGACACAGGACTGACCAAATTCCTTTACTTCTAAATGAATACTTACGGGAAACAGAATGTACCTGCTAACCTAATAGACTTAACTGCTCACTATTGATCCTATATGGAAAAAAGTTAGTAACAGCAAACTTCATAGTTCTTGGATCAAAGGACAACAAACATCTGTGTGCCAGTTTAGCATGAAGGCTGTATGAAGAAAGACAGATTCCTAATCATAAACTGCAGCCAAAAGGAGTTTTAACAACAAAACAACATTCAGGGCTATAATTTACTTCTGAATGCAGAGCAACTTGCTGAATAATTTGATTAAATGTAGTTTTGGGGAGTTTATGTGAGGAATGTGGGTTGATTCTGACTAGTGCTATAATATAAAATGACAAAACCTAAGCCAGCTAGAATACATTTCTATGCTGTGTTCAGGGTTTCAGAAAGCCTTTAGGCAGCTGGCTAATGTTTAGCACAACTTTACAAATCTTCACTGGTGTCTGCTCAGCCATTTTATTTCCCTTCTGTCGTACGGCAGAACATGAAAGGTGTCTGAAAATATCATTATCAAACTATGTTTGAGGAAAACAATAATTGCAGGGCTAACATCTAGGTTACTCAGCCTGAGAGACAATCACAGAATCTTGGTACCTAATAAAAATGTTACACGTTATGGAAAAGTGCTGACCTGCTCTGAAAAGTGCTCCAGCAGCATAATGCATGGCTAAGGCATGGACAAGTTGTCTGGCAGTAGTGAAGATGGGTCCTCGCTCAAACACAGAGAAGGAGAGAGGAGTGTGATCTGAGGCTATATACAGTTTCAGTGAAGCATGAATACTGACGAGGAGATTAACAGGTTGTATCGTTAATTTTCTTAACTTCACTGGCTTGACTAAAGCTCTCGCATGCTCTCTCACTTGTTCAGGCAGTATCAGGGTAGCATCTGAAGTATTCATGGATTGACAAGCCGTTTTGTTTTCTGGCAGATATGTATCAAACAAAGTCTTAATGTAGTAAACAAAGGTATCTTCCACATACAGCCTAGCTGGTTTGAGCTCAAAGCTGAAGTCATTCACGTGAAACATGAAATTCTCTTCCTCGGAAAAAGCAATGCAGAGTTTTATAAAGCAGTTTTCCTTATAGCTTTCCAAATCTTTGTTACAAACAATGAGGTTGTTCACTCTGGACCACTGCATGGTCTCATTTTTCTCTCCTTGGCACAGCAGGACTGCAAAATGGAAATTGGATTTGCTGTACAATTGATTGTCCAGTTGCAAGTCTTCACAATACACTTGGAGACTATGAAATTGTGGGAGGCCTTCCACGACGTGCTGCTGGAACTCCTGTGACAGGGGTCTCAGGTAGCTGGTGGCTGGGGCCATGTGGAGGAAAATGTTGTCTGCTGTGAGACGTAGAAGTTCAGATGACACTTTGTGGTTTGTAACATCATCAAACGCAGCAAGACTTAACTGACTGATGAACATTTTCACTGACAGGGTCTGCTCTTGATTTCTAGACAGGAGGGAAAAGAAGTTTTGTTACTTCATGTACTTTGAGTTCACCTGGCATCTTGCTGTCTCAAAAAGCTATCAGGAGAGACATTCTCCACTCATTGTTCAAGTCTCGTTAATGGGATCTGGCAGCCTTAATCACCACTGTGGGTACCACCTGGGAGGTCTTCTAAGAAATGGGATATTACACATCTGTGCCAGGTTTCTCTTTCTTATCAATCCATGGGATAGTTTGGAGAGGAACGTCTCCACATACACAGTAATTCCATATTGGATTCACAACAGAGTATTAAAGCAGGCAAAAATTTTCTGATCATTTTCTGATAATTCACATCAGCCTCAGCTGTTACAATATATTCTGGGAGCCATTACTCAAGTTTACTATTATGGATAATTCATTTCACATCAAATGCAGCAAGTGCCCTCCAGTGAAATCACCACAGCAGTTTTGTATCAATGGCATTTGTAATTGCACTTGAATGGAGCTGAGGACCAGGCTGTGATGTGTGGGGAAGTCTTCTAAAAAAGAGTGTTATCATCAGGTACAGCTAATTGCTGACTGTAAGACTATTACTACAGCCCTTGCACGTCATGCTTCCTGCAAATTTTAGTGGGAGCTTGTATGATTATGGATGGCAGGACCTAGCTACATACATTTTAAACTGACAGAGATATTCAAAATTAAATATGAAGGAAAATGTCTTTTTCTAATGGACTTCTTTTTGTATCAGATATCTAGTGTTTACCCTAAAGTACCACAACTTTTGATGTTAGATTGTCCTTTTTTAACTGTGATATACAAAGCATAACATATGGTCCAAGCATATGCCCCAGAGCATTCAGCAGTATTAAACAAAATAAACAGTTAAGCCAAAGTTCGTAAGTCAGTTAACATTTAGAAAGCTGACTGACCTCTCAGCACTGTTTGGCAATGCTTTTTATCATCTTTTATGTGCTTTATGTACCTGTTGAGGTTGATCTCGATGGGTCTCACTCTTCCTTCTGGGGCCAAGGTTATGACTATTGTTCCACACTGATGAGCAATGTCCACATAAACACAGCCAAAGCCAGTTAGGAACACAATCTAGTGGAGAGAGTTCGAAACATATGGAATGCTACTGAAATTGTTATTTTTAATATAATAATTTGAATGAGTCCTATGAATGCCTTCTGATTGATATCTTTTGCTTAAATCGCAATACTGATTAGGAAAAACAGAAATAGATTTCAGTGCTCCAGAAGAGTAACAGTTCTGATGCATGAAGTATTTCAGTTGTACAGCGAGATGAAATTTGCACCTCATCCTTTAGTTGGATAACTGAATACATTTTAGTATGAAATTTCCTCTCCAGAAATAAGGAAGACATGCTGGGGAGGGGGGATGCTATATGAGAATAGAATAACTATGAAATTTTGATTTGTGATTTTGGATTAATAAACTCTGCAAAATCCCGCCTTCTCCTCCAGAAAAACCCAACCACCAGCCCTTAATTAACAATATGTTGGTATTCCCTAGCTCTGAGCTGGTTAGATGAATGGCTGATAGTGCAATGTAAAACACATGAAGACTAAAAAATAAGTCATATTTTGGATTAATGAAGACTTGCTTAACAACTCAACACTGAACACATTTTTAAGCCATCTAAACTGGTTTGGTACGAACACCTTCACAAGCAAGGAGCTGCCACAAAGAATTGGCAAAACTCTACTGGAAAGCATAAAATGTATAAAAACGCAGGAAAATAGGAACATGTCAACAAGTTTGTGTCTTGCTTACAGATGTGCACACATTCTGAACAAGTTGCCCTTATGATTAAATATTCTACATAAAGAAATGATGTAGTTGCCCTTATGATTAAATATTCCACATAAAGAAATGATGTAGTTGCCCTTATGATTAAATATTCCACATAAAGAAATGATGTATTGTTTCAGGAGCATAATTCTGCAATGTTTCTGTTCAAGTGCAGATTATTCTGCAAGTATTTCCAGAATATAAAAGAATGAGGTCTCTTTAGGTTTGGAAAGCTCAGAGAAGTCCTTGTTAGAGTGTGCTGGCTTCTGTTTTCCTGTAGGGCTACTATCAACATGATTGTTTACTATATTGTAATGACAGAAGCTGTAATTTAAAGGAATGCAAACTCAGGGGGTTACACAAAGATAATGGGCTAGCACAGGTAAAATAAACAGTTGTTTCTCTCAGAGAATCTTTACTGTTGTTAACAAGTTGCCAGAAGGAAAAGCATTTGAAGTTTAGTGGGATCAGCACTTAAACTGATTCTTGTTAAACTATTTATAATAACCTTGTAGAGATAATGAATTTTGGTTCATCAAATTACATACAAGAGAATTTCTGATTTTGAAACATCAGTTTTGATCCTTTGCAACCTGAAATGAGATTTGCAAGCTTGTATGATGCGATTGGAAGAAAAAAAAGACATTTCATGAACTTTCAATACACCCTCATGATTCTAAAAAATCCTTGTTGATCTTAAAGATTGGTCATTTTGATTCCAATTTCAAATGGTTGTGATGATAAATGAATTTTAGTAAATTAATAATTTTTTCTTTCTAATAGAATAAGAAGCAACTATCTGTGATTAGGTAGGAAGAGTGCAAATTACTTAAGATGCTCTAAGTCCCAGTTATTTCACAATCTGAACCAAGTTGTACATGAAACTACTAGCATATTCCTTATTTACTTATATTTATAGTTTTCTAAGAGAAAGAGCAGCTGAGAAATCCTGGGGAAATTCTCTACATGTAAACCCTAACACTTCAATAACAGAAGGCTGCACTTTTATTTGGAGAGTTCTTCAAGTAGACAATGATCCCCAAATGTTGTCTTAGCATCTAATTCCTTCTAGGAGCCAGATACTTATAAAGAACCCTGGTCTGGCATAACATTAATGACTGAAATCTGAAACCTCGCATTGCTTGACTGGCTTGCTGAATGAAACTGAACTACTTGCTATATAACATAACACTCAATAATCAAGAGCATTTTGTGATTGGTCCCCAGGGAAAACATCTGAAACTAGTATTTCTTTCAAAGAGCCAAGCAGTTTATGTTGATTCCATGTAAACTAATGACTTCAAAAATGGAAAAAAATTCCCATCAAAAAGAATTACTCCAGTCAAGGAAGTTTTCATTTACCTCAAAACAGGAGAAAAATAACAGAAGGAAATAAAAGGGGGGTTTGTTTTGTTTTAGAAAGATATGCGTAGCTTCTGTGAAGACACAGAGAGAGAAAGACAGTGATGATTCCTACAAAGATAATTAAGTTACCAAATAGGACTTTCCTGGATCCTGAAATTTTCAGGACTGCTTTTTTTCCAGGGAACACCTTGAGCTTGCCAGGTTGATCAAAAATAAGTGAAAAAAAAATCAGCACTAAAGAGGCTGTATTTTTGTTCTAGTTATTTTTAGAAACAGCCAGTGAAGAAGGTGATCTGTATTCTAAAACTTCCATGAGAAGGGGCTTAGGAAGGAGAGCTCCCAAGACTTAAATAAAAACACTAAAACCAACAGAAAGGATATGCTTATTGCAGAGGAATCGTCTAGGTCAGGAAGACAACCATTTATGCTGTGAACTAGGAAATAGTTTATAACAATTTACTTGTGTTCCTTGATTGTTGATGTCCACAAAATCACTCCACTCATTTACTAATTCATCAGATGACATCACTTTCAGAAGAATGCTGGGCAACAAATCTCTTGTTTTGCAGTCTGGATAGTTGGAGACTTGATGGTAAAGTTCATGATGAACCGAACACTCAGCTGGAATCTTTCTACAGTAAACTTCAAACTTTGGTGTATCTGAAATTTTATAAAATATGTAAAATTAGGGCTTTTTATAAAACCTGCAAATCAAAACTTACCTATGTTTATACAAACTAGGAAGTTTTGACCTGAAATATTAGTGATAAACAAACCCACTACTTTTCTATTGGTTGGAATTTTATGCGCTTATGTTTCTTCCCCTTTTTATATCATTAATATTTACATGAATGACGTTACACTGATCATTCTTTACCTTAACATACCATAACTACAATTTCAGCAATATGTTTTGTGTTACATCTGCAAATCTGAGGAGATTTAAATGTTCCATGGGATTGAACTAATGTCAACAAAACTCCACTGACTACTAGTTTCCTACAGCCAAGTCACCTTGACAGCTGGAACCAGGGAGACCCAAAAGCCTGAAGCCATGCAAGTTCATAGTCCTGACCTCACAATTAGCTCCATTAGCTTCCAGGTTTCAGTATTTTCTTCCAGAGTCTCTCATTTTAAGATAAATCCTTATGAGGGCATCAAGTTCTTGTAACCAAAATACACACTGACCTCAATGTTGTATTTGAGATACAGTAAAATAATTTATACTACAACAGTGCTCTGTTTCTAATTATTGCGTCCAACTCACCTTTGAAGTTCTCTTTTACAAGCAAATGAACAGAGCACCTATTGTGGATAATTATACGAGGACTAGGATCTTCTGTAAGTGTTAGGTATGTCACACCAAGATGCTCTTGATAAGTCAGTGCTATAGGTCTAAAACAGAAGCAGATACATTTGATTATGCATGTTTTGGATTAAATCTTTAAGTATTATTACTCTGAACAATTAAAAACATTCAAAACTAGCATCTGTAAGATTCCTTATGATCAACTTCCAATTCCACAGATATTTATATACATTTAGGCAAGTACATATCTCCATTGAGAATTATATTTAAACAGGGGACCACGTGGAAATAGCATGAAAAACAACTTTAGAAAAGAAATCCCTTCATAGAGACCACTTATAAGTTAAATTGAGCACGTGTGTTTGCAAGACGAGAGCCCGAGCCAGCAGAGATTTATATTAAATTAAAACCATGAGATTGACGTCCCAAATTTTCAACATAAATCTTTAAAATTTTCTAGAATTTTCACACATACTTCTCTGATACACATTAAAGATATTTTTAACAAATACAAAAATTTGTAACTGCTCCCCTAGAATGATGCACAAGACTATTGTCCTTTCAGATGTTAATGTTATGGCTCACTGCCACATAAATTTCCAAAATTAAAAGAAATTAATTTAGTGCTAGTCATTAGCTACATAAACTGTTTTCACACATAAACACTTTTTCTTTTCTTTGTGCAGATTTATTGGCTATTTCTAAAAAACTTCACCTCATGGCGATTTTAAAAATCCAGTCTGCAAATTTGATTAGGAGCATGAGATCCTTTATGCCTGTTTAAAAATAACAAATTCTTGTTCTTCACATTTTAGTCTTTTTTAATCTGAAGTGAGAATCTTTAATATCTACAATGACACCTCTTATACTCTTAAGAACTTTATGAGGGTTTGACCGGTATCAAGCACTTCAGGCAAGAGAAAGATCTTATGGCTGGTAATGTATACTGATGTAGCTCCTCTAATTTCAGCAGATTGTTTCTTATTTATACCAGCATAAGCATGAACAGATTCAGATATCAGGTTTGAGAGTTAATGTTGGGCATCTGACAAGTCATTGGACTGGTATTTTTAATGAGCTGTGTGCATTTGTTTGTAAGCAGAACACACATTTGGAGATTTGAAGCTTTAAAACTTGGAAATGTTTCCTTGTAATCTCAGAATAGTTTCATCCCTTTTCTGCTTTTCCTGTTTAGCCTCATATTATTATTACTAAAATATAATTTTACCTTTTATAAATAAAACCTAAAGTTTTGCATTGCATTCTTTCACACTGTCCTTGCTCTTAAATTGTTACCCAGAAATTAAAATGACCATGATCTCTAATAGAAACTTTTCATGCTCTTACTTTGTAAGCACTGTAAATAGCAGCCCATACATTATAAAAATTGTACAACTTGTACATGGTCATAACACTAAACCATTTACAGTAAAAGCATCAAAACCATCAAAAGATAACAATCTTTAAATTAAAGTAAGGCTTGCCTTTACATATGGGGGGCATGTGTTACTCTGATTTTTGCATTAATCTCTTAGTAGCTGAGGCATTACAGCAAGAAGCAACGTGGATTATTCATGGCTGTTCAGTGTACAGTACCTGGTACAAAATCCACTTTCAGTACAAACCCCTGTGGGTACCGCCACGCTCTGCCTAGGAAACTCCTGTTTAATGACAGCTGGTAGGCTCCACAGCTCACATCTGCCAGTGTAACCGCCTGGACTGAAACTCAGCAGCAGGCGTTTTTCTGTAAGAGGAGCCCCTGAAGTTAAGGTACTGGCGTCTGACATCAGGTCCCAGCAGGGCACAGCGCTCAGTGTTTCGCTGGGGGGTTTCCCAGCTGGACTGACGCTGAACACCGCACTGTCTGAGGAGTGGAAGGCCTGGAAGGAAAAAAGATGATGGTAGCATGACATGCTGGATCCTAACAGGAAATTTATTCATGTTAATCTTGCACAGAACAGTCTCAAGTAGCCAAATGACCACAGGTTGCACTAAGTCCACTGCATTAAAAGCTATCTGGACAAACTGTGTCCTCAGGTATACTTATGCAGTTAACTGAGCACAGTTATCTACAGTCTCAGCTGTACTCTCATCTGCTCTACACTGTCCAGTCTTATTCAAGTTTGCTGATGATACTAAACTGGGGGGAGTGGCTGATACACCATAAAGCTGCACTGCCATTCAGCAAGATCTGGGCAGGCTGGAGAGCTGGGTGGAGAGGAACCAAATGAAATTCAACAAGGGCAAGTGTAGGGTCCTGTACCTAGGGAGGAATAACCCCAGGCAGCAGTACAGGTTAGGGGTTGACCTGCCGGGAAGCAGCTCTGTGGAGAGGGATCTGGAAGTCCCAGTTGATAACAAACTCTCCATGAGCCAGCAATGTGCCCTCATGGTCAAGGCCAATGGCATCCTGGGATGCATTAAGAGCAGCGTGGTCAGCAGGTCAAGGGAGGTTATCCTCCCTGTCTTCTTTGCCCTGATGAGGCCACAACTGGATTACCCCCTCTATTCTACCCTGGAGTCCACATCTGGGGTTAAACCACAACATGTGTCTAGTTCTGGGCTCCCCAGTTTAAGACAGACAGGGAACTACTGGAGAGAGTCCAGTGGAGGGTTACAAAGTTGATGATGACTGAAGCATCTCTCGTATGAGGACAGGCTGAGAGAGCTGGGGCTGTTTAGCCTGGAGAAGGCTGATCAACACCTGTAAATATCTGATGTGGCCAGACTATTCTCAGTGGTGCCCAGAAACAGGACAAGGGGCAATGGGCACAAACTGGGACACAGAAAGTTCCATCTCAACATTAGGAAAAACTTCTTCACTTTGAAGGTGACAGAGCACTGGGACAGGCTGCCCACAGAGGTTGTAGAGTCTCCTCAGGAGACATTCAAAACCTGCCTGGACATGAACCCATGCAACCTGCTCTAGGTGATCCTGCTTTAGCAAGGGGGTTGGACTAGATGATCTCCAGAGGTCCCTTGCAATCCCCACTGTTCTGTGATTCTATGATAAATCCATGAAAAGAAACAGTTACATCACTACAACATAACCGTGAGAAGAAAACCCATTCATAGATATAAAACTAAGAATCAATTTTAGCCTCTACACTCTTCCAATTCCCTGTCCCATTAGACTGCCACAAAATGCACAATGCATAATTGTAGATACTGATGTAAAGAAAACTAATGCAGAAGGAAAACAGTACAGATATATGGAACTTTAAAAATTTGTTTATCTGCCAACTCCTCTAGCAAGTATGACCCTGAGAATTCTTTCCACATATTTTACTATAAATGTAATCTTCAATAAATATGTATAAATGGTTGATTAAAATATATTGACCATGCATACATTTTGGTTCCTGGAAGCTAGTCCTTAAATATACTGTGTGATTATTAGAAAACTGATATTCATGATTTGATGCAGTTCACTGAAATTCATAAACTTTGGGCATGTCTCTAGTTCTGCAGCTTTGTTCAGATAGCTGGAATCTTCCCAAAAGGATAACAAAAAGTTTTCAGCCTGCCAGGCCAATATACCTCTTTTACACGCGAAGTCAGTAAAAATTCTGAGAACAATTTCAACAGCTACTATGGATTACACTGACTGTTTTACAGAAATGGCCATTAGTGCCTGAACAGATGGGGAACAGGCAGAACTAATTCTGCAATGTGCAAGAATCTCCTACTTTGCACAGATTCCTTATGACAGTTAATTACTGGAGTTGAATTTACCCAGTATTCTGTACTTTGAATTAAAATGATATAAAACACTTTGTTATTATTATTTCTAAAGATTTCTGTTCAAGCTCTGCTATATGCAGATGAGACCATACAAATCTAAACACCCATGTACTGCAGATGACTTAAACCGCCCAGTATCTTCAGTGCTTTACCTCTTCTCCAGAGTGGGGTTTGGAAATAGAAAGCTGTGGCATATAGTAGATTTGATATGATGTATCATTGATTATTGTTGTCTTATCTTCTATCTGTAGAATCTGTATACCTTGCCGAACCATTGAAGAAATGCAGAACTGACACAACTGTAAGATAATAAAACTGATGATGAGATCACACACACGACGATGAAAGGTATGGAAATACAGTGACAGAAGTGACATTTTAACTGTGGAGATCCTGTCTATTTTCATGCACTATGAACTACAGCCACATCACATACTTTTGAAGTTGAATCTGTCAATGTTTTCTAAACAAGACTGCAAATTCATTATTTCTTTTTCCAGAAGATATTGTATTATCTTGGTGAGTTGGGCAGAATGTCTTTGGCTAATTCTTTAAATTATACTTCATACATTGCTTATGTTTTATGTGTATTAACAAAATCAGGGAGGAGCTGTCACATTGCATACATTTGATTGTTTTCATCTGCTATATGACTTTGTTTTTAAATTCAAGACTTATAAATCATGGTTATTTTCTTCTAACCTTTTGATGACCTGGAAAAGCACCAAGTTTTATTTCAGCTTCAACAAAACCTTCTTCATCCAACGTTACTACTTCCCCATTGTCAGCATCCTTCCATTTCGGGGAGGTCACATTATGAACCAGTTTAATTGCCACTGATTTGTGCACGGTGTTAGTGTTTGCCCAGTATATTCCAACCTGGAAAGCTTCCTGCAAGTGAAAAACGATGGATTATCACTTGTTGACAATTTGATACACTTCTATTAGACCTAATAGAAGTTTCCACCATGAAGTCGATTTCATTTCCTCCCTTTCTCCCTCTGATTCTATGTGATTCAAGGATAGATGAAACCACTATGTGGATATGGGGCTAATCCTCACAGTAGAATCAAGATCACAGTCTATTCTGAGATATGTCAATAGGTAGACCTTTTGTTTATTAACAGATGTACAAAAATACGGCAAAATAAACAAGAATTATCAGACTGTACATTTGGAATTCACAAGCTGATGTGTCAAATTAACTCTTTCAAAAATAAAGATTGTTTGGATTGTAATAAAAAAAATGTGCATGGCCAAGTATGTGAGAAGATGCATTACACAAACCTCTGAATTCAGGAAGGCAGACATCCTAAAGAATGTGCCTCATTTGTAATTCACCCATCAGATTATCAAACCTTTCTTGGTAGCATATGTGCTATGAAACCACTTAACCTAAACTACTCTCAAACCAAATATTTCTTCCTTGCTGTCAGCTTTGTTACTGTGGTCAATGTATTTCCCAAATGACAGGTCAGTACAGCACGGGCCAAAGCCTGCATCTGGCCTTTATAGCAGTTTTCTTGGGCTGCTACGCTATGCCCATGATGCAGAATCACTGGCTGAATTGGGAGGGAGAACGGAAGGCTGCAGAAGCCAACAAGATGCAAGTCTTCTTCCTACAGCGTCTTATAGTCAATTTTTTACCAGGCATCTTTAAGACATGTTGCTCTTCACACAGGCTATCACATGTGTCATGCTAACTGCACGGTGGCTCAGTCAGTGTGGCAAATTTCTATTGTTATTTCTACTCCTCAATGTATGACAGACAGACACAGTGACTGGGAAGTGGAAATCATCTGGATTAATAACCATCCTTCAGCAGCAGTGTGCCTGTTCTCATGAATGGCATTTACCTCGAAGTTGGGAGGTATAATTACTTTCCCGGTAGGTACTTGAAGAACAATCTTCTCTCCTTCAAACAGCCAGAGGTCCCACCTGGACTGATTGATAAGCAAAGCCCAGGGCAGAAGCTCTATCAGCAGAGTTGTAACACATGGTTTCCACACGGAGAGCTTTACCCGCATTGGGCTATCCCATTGGGAGAGCTGTTCGTTGCTGTTCAAAAACAAAGAAAGGAAAAGATAAAGTCAAAGGAATAATGAATTCAAGCCTACAAATGATAAGGCATCATTTTCAAAAATTTGCAAGGCTTTTCTGATTTTGAGTTAAAAAACCAATCTACTCTTACGTTATGATTCTGGAATACACTGAGATGCTGTCAGTCAGATCTACCTATATGCAGCCTATAAAGACCTGGTTTTAACTGCGTAAGCTCAACCTAAATTTGGCCAATTAAAGAAATGCCTTAACAGAATTACCACTAAATCATGCTACTCCAACTTTTCTAGTCATAAAGTCACATTTCCTTTTTGTTTTTCCTCAGCAATTCCTCCTACAGCAAATCCCTGTTTCTGTACTGAAACAAACAGCTGCTGAGTAAACAACAGCCTCTAGAGCTGCAGTAAAGAAGGTGCTTTCAAAGAAAAATAGTTCCTCATTTTTTTTAGAATCCTTGCTCATGAGATCTTCTCAGTGTGATCGAGGGCAGCCCCTAGGCTGACATCAATTTTTTCCCACCTGCAACAGATTCTGCAGCTTACAGGCAGGAACCATGTAATTACTGAAAACATGTTTAATGTTGATCATATATAGCCTTCTTGTACGTGATTTCAGTTTATTTGAAAAGGCAACATGACAACCGTGAAGAAGGTTTAGCGAAGAATTACCTGTCTGAATCCTTCCTATTGTACGGCCATGCAGGCTGGGGAGGATTTGTGGTGCCATAGAACTCGGACAGTATTTGGTTGACATTGCCACCTGGATGGGATTTAGTTGCTATCTGCTTAATTAGTGTGGTTGAGATAGGGACTGCGCACTCTGATGGATCATCTTCCTCCCTGTCATTGAAAACATTCAGACACTCACACAACAAGATCAAGCATTAGTAGCACTAACGTTTCCTTTAAGGAAGCTTTCCAAACATACTCTGCAGTAGGAATACTCTCAAGGTTAATTGTGGATGAATCAAGTTGCAGTGTCTGACAAGTTCCTGAGCATTAACTGACATACACGAATTTGTTACGACTCTGTAATGGCCTTTGTGTCTGCAACCCTAGAAATGCTTCAGTATTCTCAAAACACATTTCAAGATCATTTAGGAATTTATTTTTCAAAATACAAAAACACATACTGCTTGAGCAAATAAATTCCAGTGTGCTTAGGATAGTTATACCAAATATAATATTTTCTATCATATAATTTCAGGCGACATATACTTGTTCTGTCGTATCTCCTCTGCAGATGCCATACTGATGGAGAAAATGCACCAGAAGGTAAAGTGTAAATTATTCCTTCTTTTCCATACAAACATACCATCTTCAAGGAAAGGAATTTTACCTGGCTTGAAAAGTCAAGTGGTGCATAAGATCAGGTTCTATATTTTGCAGTGCTTTCTCCTGTCCTTTCCCTGGGATCACTTGTGTTTCCTTCAGTCCCAGACTTCTTTTCTCTAAATGTATGATAATTGGGTCTGGAAGATGGCTCCTCACAATGAAAAGAGGGCTGAAAACAATCTACAAAAAGAAAAGAATATGCCAATTTAAGGCTAATTTTATTCCAGCATTATGACTGTATAAAGATATATTAATAGCTTGTTTCAAGTGGGTCATTCTGCCCTTAATTTATTATATGATGTCAGGCATAAACATTTAGATTTCAGAGACAGTGAATGTACTTACTAATCGTTGCTGCACGTGAGAGTTGGGCTCTAAAGTCAAAATTGTGCACCACACGTATGTAATTGAACTCTTTGAAGATGGTACCTGTATGTAGAGAGATCAGCAGCATTACACTAAAATTATTTCAGGATGATAATGTTCAACACTTCACCATATCAAACAGAAGTCTAAACACAAAGTCCCCAGTTCTCTCAGACATTTTTACCCTATATTCCATATACCTATTTTTAGTCATACCTGAATGACAGTGCTGTGTTCTGTATCTTTAGAACTTAGACATACATCTCGCGACCAGTCTTCATCTCCTGTAGCTTTCACGCTCAGCTCGGTGAGCTCATTGTTCTCTAGGACATACGAAGGCAACTTCTGCTTGGCTGCAAGGCAGTTGATGTGTTCTTTAACAACGGCCTGTCCATCCTGACTAATGTAATGCTGAACCACTTTCAGTTCAATACTTTCAGAGAGGTAACTACAGACAGTCTGTCTTCCACAGATTAGGATCTAAAACACACAAAAATACACAGCTCATGTATAAAAGATTGTGAAAAAGAAAGGTTAAAATTGAACTATATATAGACTGAAAACCTGTACAAAAAACCTCTATGTCAGGTTTTCCCAAACACTACTGAAGGCAGTGAATGGTAAAACATTATTTTTATTGGCCAATTGCATGTGCAATTTCATAGAAACCCAGGCATTAAGGCACTTAAAATACTGCTAAGGCAGTATCTGTGCCTGAAAGAAACATGTATCATATCAGCTTTGGTTCCCACTGAATTCAGCAGTACTGCCTGCAGCTGACATAGCTCTGGCCTGGATTTTCAGAGTACAGTGATGATTTCTGAAAGCTGAGCCCTTTCTGAGCAGACACAGTGAGGCTTCTACACACACCTCACACTCCCATCACAGTCCAGACTTTTCAGTATATTTGCTGTTTTAAAGCTTAGAATTCCATGAAATGCCTGTAGTGTATTTCTGTATTTAAGTGCACCCACCTAGAAAATGACCAAATTAGACTCAAAAGCTGTAGCTGTCCAGCATATGTGAATTATTACTGGATTCCACATGTATCCTTGCTAAAATCATCTTCATTTGCTTTTCATGAGGGTGCACACCATAGCTACAACCTACCAAGAAAACCTCAGCAGGGTTTTCAGTGACGCCAGGCACTGTTTCTTTTCTCTGATCAGCTGTATTTCTGTTGTGCAACTTTGTATAGCGCTCTGCCGTATCCGTGAGCTAAACATGTTATGTCCACCACATGCTCTGGCATCTGCCAAGGTAGGCAGAGTGGCTGCAGTGTTAGTACAGATCTCTTTACAAAGGTAGCGCGTGAAAAGTTCCTGCACAGAAGCCCATTTTCAAATATTAATTTGGTCATTACTCCTTTCTTGATGAATAATATAACAGCCTCATTGCAACCCAGATTGACATGATTAGTTGCAATAAAAAAAAATTTCTGCTTTTCAAGAACACAAAGCATGCAACAGTCTGCATAATATAGCATCATCAGAACTTACAAACCATGCAAAGGGATGTTTACTGGAACACATAAAATATGCAGTGGTAATTGAGCTTTTAAATGCTATGATCCATACCAAGATGAAGAAAAGAGTTGTAAAAACTCTCAAAAATACTCCCAGAACACTGTTATTCTTGTTTTTTCAGATACCAGTAGGAGAGAATAAATAATAAGGCGACTAATTGATGAATAAATAACAGCTTAAATTACCCATGTTATTTTTGCCAAACTGGATCAAACACTTACTTGCTTTTGCACTCCACTGAGCTGCTGAACCTTGATAATAAGTGATGCTGTCCGGCCCTTGTACTGAATGGTACGAATAAAGGTCCCTGTATTGTCCACACTGAATGGTTCGGACCATCGCCAGTTTCCCCAGCCTTCAATACAGATGTGTAACAGCTGGAAAGAGAGCAATTACTACTTCAATACATAACTGGAGGAGAAAAAAAAAATCCCCTTGCAGTAGGATAGGAATTCCCATGGCAGAGAAATATTCTTGGTTTTAAGACTCAGCAATGCTACGCACACCAGTTCTCTGAATGACCCACTCATTCTGTGATATCAGATACAAACAGAAGAACCAACAATGCCCTAAGATGGCTCTGCATCATGCATTTCTATAAATTACCCGCTTTAACAGCGTATTTAGGACGGTAAAAATCCAGCACACAACTGCTCAGAACAAAAGGGGTATGTAGACTAAAGAGTATAAAACAGGAAATAAGAGATTTTCTTTTCTAACCCTGAAATTGTTCTAGAAATCCACCCTCTCTATTACCAGCAAGGTGACAGGGAACACAGGTGCAGGACAGATTTTTAACCTTCAGAGTAAGAGAGAAAATTACAAATACCCTTCCCTTCCAATAAAGAAGGATGCAAATCTATTTGTGTGTATACTTGTACAGCTCACGTATACATGCGTGTTAAATGTAGAACATAACATATTGCAGAGACATGGGAAGCATTTCATTTCTTACACAAATGTGGTGGCAAGTTCAAACTTGACTGCATGAGAAGAAATTTAACTGCATAATTATACTCCCTGTGTGATTTATTCCGGAAAAGGAGTGGCTTTTTTCCAGTTTAACTTAAATCACTTCCAGAGCAATATAGTCTTTCATCATTTGAAGAGCCTTTCATCCATTTACCCACCATACGCACTTACCTCTATCCCATGGAGATTCTTTAAGCCAGAGTAGTGAAAATTGGTACTGTTCCATGTAGGTCAATGAAGTTACATAAATTTACGCCAGCTGAAGATCTGGCTATTTAGCTCTGCATAGAACTTTTGTGGCTGTGCAAACTTAAGGATGTGAGCTATATATAAGGGATCAAAGCAATAAGCATTCTGGGTAAAATTTATTCTTTGCAGAGGGCCAGCACAGAGCCTAAGCATCACTTAAGTCCTTTAAAACAGTTATATAAAGGCCTTGTGGGAATTCTCTCTTGAGGGTTGTATTTCACTCTGATTTTGGACATCTGTCATTAATTAATTTAAGAAATTGAGAACAGGATCAGGCCCAAAGTTTGATTATTTACACTAGCAAAAATTGAAACTTGTAAGTTTTATGTTCTTCCATGATTTGTTTCCAGAAAGAGATTGCACTGGCCACAGGTTTGGCCAGCTGGACTTAGTGAAGGACTAGATTCTGGGTTTTTTTCCCATTGTTTTAAGAAACAACCGCAGTAACAACTTTCAAAGATATTACAACTCAGTAGCCTGTTTGCAATTTGTGGTATCCTCAGCACAAGTTACACACAGAACAATAACATCCATTCAGTGGGTGGCTTTTGAATTTGCAAGAGTGATGACTGTTGCATTCAGATTCAAATTAATTTTAGACTGGAAGCACAAAGGCTAATATGTGCCAGTGTGCACACTGGCATGTATCTGGATGTGCACACGCATAGGCACAGCTTTATATTCAAGAATATGGTGAGGGAATCTATGCACTAGGACACTCAAACTCATAAACTAACATGTCACTTTGATTTTGAAGTATTAGCTACAGAAAAGGAAAAACAAAACAAAAAAATCCAATGCAGTGGCTGGAATCAGTTCAGTTCCTTACAGAGGCAGCTGGGAATAAATCCCATCACACATGAAAACTCAAAGAAAACAAGAAAACTGTTTACTTTGGAGAGACTGGTAGCTGGAAATGACAGCCAAAAAATGAGAAAAGGTACTAAGTGGTCAGTCTCAGCTAGAAGGCACAAAAAATACGGTGGGTTCGAAAGACAGATGTCAGATAAATGCCATAATTGCCGATTAGTAATTGTATGTAGCTCCAACATTAGGATGTCTCGTACCCTGTATAAACAGCTTTGCTCACAAGTTGAATGTTCCCAAGGAACAGGCTGTCAGCTTCCCTGAGCAGTCATTAGCTCCCAAATGCTGCCTTATTAATTTTGTTTGAGGCATGATTAGTCTGCATTTAACTCTACGGTTCAAAAAGAAATGTAACAAAGAGCTATTATCATACATTAGCAACTTCATATTTTATAAACATACTGTTTATATGCTACATATGTAGGGAACAGCCTTGATAAATTATTTTAAAGATATCAAATATATTTGTATTAATGACATAGCAACGTGAGAATCGGCTGCTGTGCAAGTTCACTTTTGAGCCAAGCAACTGCATTCCGTGAAAACGTAAAAGGATCTCTGGGTGAATCAGTTATTTAAATGGGAGATTTTGGAAAACGTGGCTAGAAATAATGACGAAATGACACTAAGTGATACAGAGATATATGGCAGGAAATAAAAATTGAAGTAATTTTAGAAAATTAAGGTCTTAACATTATTTTAGCAGAAGACGTCATAGTAGATGGTGTTAGATACTCAGCAAGACAGAGCTCTAAGTTTATAAACCTGACCTAACACTACAGATTCACAGTAATTGCCAGTAACTCACACAGTAATTGCCATGTAACTCCCTTTCATTTATCAAGCTTTAAGTAAACCCTAAGTATTTATTTGACACTGCTCTAAAAAAGTTCAACAAGTGTAGCTAAGTATGGTACATACATTAGGAGAAAAGTCATTGCAAAAAATACTCAATGGACTTCAAAAGTATCCTAGGAAATATAATCCAGTGATAAGTAGCAATGTAAATCTTAGAATTTAAACCAGACTATCTAATGTATATGTGAAGATAGGCACTCATTTGTGTAACCATTTGATTTCTGCACTTTCTGTTAGGGTAACATATCAACAGATAACACCCAGTTTTTTGTTTTGACTGGACTTTGCAAGGGTTTGGATTTTGGATTTGCAATTCTGAGCCATAATGGATTTTTGTTTTGAGATGGCAAAAAATTGCCTTCAGATGAAGCCTCTTCTACTGGAGTGAATGGCTAAAGATGCTGTATTCTTTATCGTGTCTCTTCACAGTCATGTTTCTATGCAGTCCTCAAAATTTACTTAGGTCTTCAGCTAGACGTGTGAGCAAAGGATACAATCTGAGTAAATACAGCTAAGTGTCATATGACAAGGCATGAAGACTAAAATGGGGGATTAAAAAATGAGCTGAAGAATGGAGCTGGTCCAGAAAAGGCAGCATTTTCCAGCTGTGTAAGTAATTTAAAGCTTGTACCCTCAAAATGCTTAGTGATACAAATTTGACTTCTACTTTCCTCGTAGATCCACCAAAGTTAACTTGGTTTCACTGTCATTAGATTATATCTGCCTAGTGAAACTAGAAAATGCTTTCTGGGAAGAACAAGGGTTATTGCTTTCAACTCTGAGAGACTGGGAGGAATCAAGTGAGGACTTGGTTAATGGTGTGGAAGCAGCTGTGTATTTTAAGTGATAGGAGATAGTAAAATAAAAGCTGTGATGATGCAGTAGCACAGAGGAACAGAGACATGGAGATGGGAGGTGAATTCTAAGACTTGAAACTAAAGCAATTTCTAATTGAAAAAGCAAAGGAGAAGGATGATTGGTGTTTTCTAGTTGTGTTTTCAGGATACAACTTGGTGGCTCTTGACCAGAATGAGGACTTATAACAATTAAAAAAAAAAATTAGTATTTGGGAAAACAGCGAACGAAATGTTCATTCTTCACAGTCAGCTGCAGCAGCCACCAAACCACTTTGAATTTCAGTTTGGCTTCATTTTCTCAAGGGATCCGGGAGATCTGACCAGTTCTACACCACTGACACTTTTAAGACATGTGACCAACACAGAGCATGGGAGAAAGCAATTTCCATCACCCCCATGCCAGTTAGTAGGAAAAAAGGTCACGCTTGGCAGATACACTCTGGACTTGGGGGCTCCTTGAGGTGTCACAAGGCTCAACACAACCTAAAAAGCGGGTCTGAACCTGGCTCCTTCCAGTGTGAAAAAAAAGAGCCTTTTGGCTAAGGAACGGTACCCGAGATATAAGGGTTCATGCGATTCATGGATAATATCAATCCCTATCTGCTCCAGGTATTATCCAGAAAGTCAGTTCCATGCAATATTGTATAACTGTTGATTTCAAATGCCGTATGCCAAAGGAAAGCAACAATATGCTTCTCACTACCTGAACAGTGTAAAATAACATAAAACATTTTCTTTTTTTTTTTTTTGCCTGATGTAGTTGTGTAAATGACCTGGGGAGGATTTTATAAAGTACAAAAGGCTGTACGGAGAATCTGTGACATCCCTAAACAAAACCCAGGAAAATATCCCAATAACAGCTGATTTGTAAGTTCCTAAGTTTGAACCCACAGAGTACTGCATATCATCTTACACTTTATATAACTCAGTACCTGAAAGAATGGCAACTTGGAAATAAATAACAATGAATTATGATCCTGCTGGAGATGCAGCATAAATTAAAATTTGGCTTGAGTCTTTTTTTGTAGGAGAACGAGAAGGAGGTTCTTAAAATTATTTCCAAATCTAAAGCTGCCTTTAAAAATTATGTTTTAAAATTCTAGCAGAAGCTGTGCTTTTGCAGGCACGCTGTGTAAAACGGGAGACAAAAAACTTTAAATGGGTTCCAGTGAGGGTATTACTAATACACTAACCACAACTAATTTCTACTTGTGATTTCATAGGTGTATGTTCAGGAGAACAAAAAAGCAAATGATATATATTTTCTCTCAAATTCTGTGGAAGTAGTAATAAAGTGGCACACATGATAAAGTAGTTGCCCTACTTTGTTAAGAAATAAATCTATTTTCTTTATTAATAACATTCTTGGCCCCATTCTCACTGAAGTCACTAACCAAAATTAACATGGGAACTGATTTTTACCCACTACACCTGTTGCCTCAAGCTAAGGGCAGGAAAAAGTAAAAATGGGCTGTTGTTATAACTCTGGGAGAAGGAAGACTCCGGAGAAAGGTTTGGGAGCTGCTACTTCAAACACAGACTTCCCCTATGCAACAGTATGTTTTGCATAGAAAGCTACACAATGAATTCAGATCCATTATCCTCTGCTTCTTCAGAGGACTCTGATGAAGCTTGAGAGTGGAGAAAATAACCAGTAATAACTAGGATGCTATAGAAGACTTGCTGTTTATTCACAAGCAAACAATCTCTGCAAAATACATTCAGGGGACTCTGACATGAGTAGCTGTTTTTTGCATTTGCTGTGATGCCTATTGGGACCCTCTAACTACCTACTGTCTTGCAAGACAGAATTCCTGAACTCTGAGTAAATTACTAGGAAGATCTGATCTCTTCTAACTTCAGAGTTTCACTCTATGTATCATATGCTCCAGTTCTTCTAAAAAACACAGCTGTCTTGGAGACAAACATGACTTTTGACATAACTGGGGCCCATCCCACAAAGCAACTTGAAGATCAAGATAAGGAGCACAGGCTGGATCCAATAATAACGTAGGAGCCAGTGTCTGTAGAGCACAGGAGTGACGTAGCTTCTCTTCCCCTTTAATGATATCTAACTGACCTCTAACTTTCATTAAAATGTGCAAAAAGAACTCAGGAGACCTGGCAACTTTTGCTAGAATTGCTTAAAGCCTCAAATATCACCAGTTTTGAACTCTGAAGGGGACTACATAGTTGGGGGGTGTCTTATCCCTAAGGAAGGTCAAAACCTCATGAAATCTGAGGAAAACATGGGGGATGGAATGGAGTAGAAGAGCGAGCATTGGACCTTAGACTTATTGCTGAAATATTAGCCAAACTAGCAAGTCTTGCAGGAATCCGAGTGAAAGTTAAAAGGGAAAGGTTAGGTTCCCTGAAATGTAGAAGATCCGGGCTAGGAAAAAAACAAAGGAAGGAAGGAGCTTTAAGTTAAGCCAAACACAGGGACACCATCAAGAGCTGGTAAATCCAAATCCTTGGTGTGTTATAGCTGTTTCCGTAACATGAAAAAGCTGAACGTTTTTTCATTACAGCTTATACTAGTTTCATTAATATTAAAATTAATTCTAAATGTAAATAAAGCATTATATAACTATCTGCTACTACAAAAAGAACTTATTTTAGGTGTATATATATTTGTGTTAAATAATTCAAATGGACAATTACTGCATCTCTCACTATATTTAAATAGCAAAAGAAAAATGGAGAATTTTATTGATGTGAATGTGAAAGAAATACAATCCTTTTAAAACTATTTATTTTCATTTAACTGAACTGCCTTGCCATACTAAAAAAACATTTTGCAGAGGTTAAATAAAGTATTTCATGGCAACCGCTGCTTCTTAGTGCCTGTGTAACAAGAAACATGAGCCAGCCGAAGTTGTGCAAGTTGGTTTTCTTTCCCAGTAAGAGAATGTGGTATCTAAGACCTTGTCCTAACTCATTTTATCCCCAAGAGTAAGTCAAGTAAGTCAAGTATGAACTAATGCCTGGAGGGAAGTCCCTGACTCCAGAAGTATGGATTATTTCACATTTATCTTACAATCTGCTCTCAGAGTTCTTAAAATTCACTAACGTGGCAAGTTGGGAATTATCATGAGAAATGAAATAATTTCATAACTATGAAGTCATCTAGCATTCCATGAATATGACACTTGGAGGGTTTGTCCATGCTTGGGCATTATTTTGACCTTTAGATAATAAGCTGTTAGACTGTTTTGTGGAAACGATTAGAAAAGTGCCACAGCATAACAGGGGCAACCTGATGTCTTAATTGAGTTGTTTTCACTTTAAGGATTTGTATCAATCATTGAAAAAACGTTCACGACATCTGTAATAGTATTTAAACAAACTTATTTTGTGTGATCTGAAATGACAAAATTGTGCTGTTTAGATGAACTGCCTTTCTGAAGCATGCTAAACCTAACAGTGATGGGTATTAAACATTAACCAAATGAACAAGGCTTATAGATGGATGCCAAGCTTCTCCAACCTTTGTAAAGGAAATTTGCTTCTATTCTAACAGTGTGAGGAAAGCCTGTGCTTCCATATGTTTTCAGTGAAATTCTAGCAAGAGATGGCTGTTCAAAAACATTAAAAGAACAAAAATATTATTGAAATTATCCCAAAAGCTGGGACAAGGGAGGTACAGCCCTGCTCCTGGAAGGCTCTGCTGGCCAGCAATGCAGTTGAGTCAGGAGGAGTAATCTATTTGCTTCATAATCTCTTGGGACATGGGAATCCAGCGTGACACTCCTCATTGTTTATCAAACCAATAGCAAAACAGTATGGGGAAACCCTTCGACATCACCAACTGAAAAATGTTTATCACCAGCCAAAGAATGAATATCTGAAAAATGAATCTGAAGTTCCTACTGTCACCTCATCCACTCCCTAATGTGCGATTTGGTTTTATGCTGGACTTTTCCATCTTTCATCCTGCACTTTTATTTTTCATTTAATAAGAAACTTACATAGTGGCCATGAAAACAGAATGTTTTGCACAGCTCAAGTCTATGACTGAAAGGACAAGCTAAAGCTCAATGTTTAAATCTTTAAATTCTCCAGGTGATGCATGGCTAATGTCATATATTTTACTGGTGGTCTTTAGCAGCTCAGCTGAAATGAAAGAAAGTATCAGTAACAAGCTGAAATTTGAACTCTTCTGCTTTTCCCTTTGCTTGAAATAATCATTTTCACAACTCTTTCCAGCTTGCAGCATTATCAGGAGTCTGCCATTATTAGAAATACCCCATAATGAGAACTACACCATTAGCAGAACTATCTAGAAAGATGGTAAAAATAAGGATTCTCTCAACTAAGTAATTTTATATAAGTAACCAGAAAACGGATAAGAAAAATCATTAAGAAGAATCTTACTTAGTTCTGTTCTTTTAATAATTGCTTTAATTCCTTCCTTTTCCGTATGTTTTTGATGTTTAAATGATTTTTTGGGTGGTTGGTAGAAAAGCAAATGACAATTGGTTATGAAACATGGATCACATTTAGCTAGCTCTCTGCAAGTCTGGTTATTCTTTCTCCCTCACACAGAGGGAGTTACGTCAGTGGTAACCCAAGTGCAAGTACCACCACCTGATGAGCAGGGATCCTCTCTCACAACCTGACACTTGAGCAGAGTCACCTACGTGGGTTGCTTGCCTGTGGGCTGGGACATCACAGGCATTTTGCTTGCATGATAAAACTATGTCCTTTTAGAAAACGTGACAAGGGACACAAACACTCTGGTGTCTCTACATTTCCAAAGGTCCCCCTCTGGGCACTATTACACCAGCACACACGATTTCTAACAACTCCTCTGTTGCTTGGGGTGAGACATTCCTTTATTAGCCTGCCTTTCTCTTAACTTATGCCTTGACTTCAATGTCAACTGCAACTGTTTACTCTGGCTGAGTGCTCTGCACAGATGACCACATTCATGTAAAATTCAGTAGTTTCACAACTGACATGCGAACGTAAAACACAGTAAATTTGCCACCTCTGCTCCCTGGTGAAAATTGAAATTTGTCTGCAGTGAAAGTGGGCACAGCTCCTGTTTATAACTACCATCCAAGCTTCACCTTCTTTCTGACATGCAAAGGCAAGTATTTTCCCAGGCTCTCAAGGAGTTAGGAACCCCAATCCTAGGATCTAGCAGCACAGCACTGCTGCTCAGCAAGTGAGGTGGCATAAGTCTCCAGTCTCCCACTCAGCTGGAGCTAGGTATATATTAAAAATAAAGAAGAAATTGCTGTCTCGTAAACACTTTTTTTAAAAAAAGATTTAAATTCTTGTCCTATCTTGAATAAACATGTAAAGTCCATTTTTTACCACCACTCAATAAAACCAACAACATGGTTTTATTGAAATATTTCCTGATAATAATTTTAAAATATTTTATTTCAGTTTCAGTGTTTATCCTTAAAAAAAACACCCAAGAAACAGAAACTACATTATTTAAAGTATGTAAGTGGAGTGTTTCTGACTATTTCAAATCTTTCCTAATGCAAGCACATGCTGAGTTGAGAGATTTGTCCAGTTTGACCCTGTTCTGCAAACAATTTCAGTGAGCAGATGCTTCTGGTAAAAACAATTCATTGAAAAAAAAATAAAATCCCCAAACCTCTAATGTACATCACAGAAAACAGACACTGATCACTTAGTTATAAAAACCTGGCAAGCAGTGTTCTTTTGCTTTTTTTCAGAAGCTTCAGTTTCCACAACCACCCAGTTTTACAGAAAGCGGTTGTGCACGTCCAGTTCTACCCTGGGGTAACTTCTAAACACTTCTGGCTTTCCTCACTCTTTGTTTACCTTTGCTCTCTGATGCAGCCCCAGTGTGTGGCTCCTGAAGGAACTGGAGCATTAGAGATAGTCAAGACCACAGAGAAATTTCAAGAATCAATGCATAAAAGCCACCAGTCAGCTTTAGCAGTTGCTGCATTTGAAGGGTTGTTTCTGACGTACCTGCGGGGACTTGTGAGAGCGCCAGCTGTACTGGTGACTGTGGAGACTAGCCAGCAAAATATTTTCATCTGTATCCACCTGGCCAAACCGCAGTGTCTCTTGTGTGTCATTACAGATCACAAAATGGCTGAAGACCAACTCCTCTGCCTCAGGGCATTGGTTCTGAAAGGAAAGGGATATGAAAGCCAGTAAGCATCAGATTAATTGCAAGACATTTGGCAGCTGTCTGCCCAGTGGCGACTGTTGCAACAGAGAAAAGCTTGCTGTTAGCTTTGGTCTCATAGTACTCACTGCAAAAAAAAGTGTTTGGGTTGACAAAACATACCCAAAAATTTAACATATTTTACTGTATGCTTCTGTAATGCAAATCTTAAAAGTTTTAAAAAACTACAATAAAACCTAGATTTCCTAACTGATGTAAGAGACTTGAATGAAATCACATTCAGTCGGAAATGACATGTCACATAGGGCAGGCAGGGCATGAAGAGGTTTCTCCATGCTGGACAACTGATCTCTCGGGCCAGGAGGCTGCACTGCCTCTTTCCTAACTGCTGCTTCTACTTTGAAATGTTGCTGTTGGTCATCATCAGCAAACTCTCTCTTTCCTGATACCACAACTCTTAAAAAAAACCCCAAAACCCTAAAGAAAAAACAGGAAACATGGGGAGAGTATTTTCACAGCTCCACGAGACTTGCTTGAAAATGCAGCATGCAATTTGACAGTCTAAGAGGAAAGATCTAAACCTATAATGGGTTTCTAAAGTATTTTAGATTCACAGTTGTTTCTTTCTTCTGCCTGCAGCATCCTTCCATCCCTCTCTTTCTGCTTTTCACCTGGTTGCTTGTCACTTGACACAATGAGACTATATGACAGTCATAAAAATTACCAGATCTTCCGTGCCTGAAGGCACGAGTTATAATCCCCTATACTGGAGAGGTCAAAGTGTGACTGACAATTTGATTTGGAGATCATCTTTCATATATATCTGTCCTCGTCACTATTGGGCTGGCACATTCCACTTAACCTAACAATTACTTCCAATAAAGCAACATTTGGATAGTGTTCACACAAAGAATTCACCTTCTTGCGCATTTCGTTACCTCTTTTTGACCTGCCTTTCCTAGCACACACTTTATTGTTGGTTGGTTCCCTTCTGTCCACAATACAGCCCAGCTGCTCTTTCCTCATCCTTTCTTCCCATGACGTTTTCTCTAACTTATGGGACCTCCATGGTCTTTGAGAGCTGATTCTGTTTCCCCTCCTTGCTCTCTCGGTGGACCTTTAAAATGGACATAATGAAGCTAGCACCTCCCCTCTCTATGATCATATGGATCTCTAGTTCTTTGATAACGATGTGCCAGGAAGCCTGCAGAAATTCAGAGATCAAACAAGAGACAAATATTTCCTCATAGATCCCTATGGATCTTTAGTTATCCATGAAAAACAGTTTCGTACATGGCTTGTAGCACATTGCTGGGCGATAGGCATCGAACAGATGTTCTGAAAAGTGTTCTAGGTATGTCCAATTTAGCATCACTGAATGTGTGTTCACTACCATCGTTAGCTTCAGAAGAACCTAACGAGCAGGTTGCAATTCGTCTTGTGACCGGATGTCAGAATGGTTGGCTGAGAGTGTGTAAAAAATTATTCACCTTAGGAGTATTTAAACATGAGAATAATTAGGTTAAAGCTTCTCTCCAAATCTCATGAATTCTTCTGCATGAGATCAGGTGTCTTCTGTGAAACAAGAGTCAATTAACATACCCAAAATCTCACTTTTTCAAAGCAGTAAAACTCATTACAGAGCAGTATGTCTGTATCACATTCGGTAGCAGATCTGGGTAGGTTAAAGGCTGACATTTACAGTGCCACTTCAGAGTGCAGAGTTTATTTTGGCATTTTCTAGTGGTGGATCTATGACTTTTTACTGTCAAGCTGCCATACCCACATACCCATAAGTCTACCACAAATATATATATTTTCCTGTTACAGCTTTGCAAAATGTTCTTTCTAAAAGGGAGGATTTACTATCCACTGAGCTCAGCATGTTGTTATAGTCAAACCTAGATAAATCCACAGGGGAATTTAAAACTTTCTTTTTACTCTAATATATCTTCTTCCTGATTACACACTAACTGGAAGAACACCACCAGAAGATGACTGACTTCTTTCTTTTTACCTGACTGATTTAGTTTCAAGTAAGTGAACTGTAGGTTCTCACGCTTTCTGAAGGGAAAAGAGAATCTAGCAAGATTTTGGCATGCATAGATCTCCTGAATTGTACTGGAGGAACATTATCCCATCGGGGATTATTAATAGGCTTGCACACATTTTGTTACTGATGACTGCCATTAATCATTAATTTCAAATGCTAGACTTGTTATTAGTATCCACTGCTTTGAACATCAATGCTTCTCAAAGGTAAGCAAAACAGTTATTTTAAGCACAAAGTTCCAAATTTTTAATAAAGGAAACACCAAGATTTGAATAATAGTGGCTAATAATAGCAGCTCCATGCTGCCACATTTAAAAATGTTTACTGATGCCTCAAGTCTTGATAATAACAGCCAACTAAATGGAAGCTTGGAGATGTTTTAGCTCACTATGGCAACTACTCACTGTACAGACAGGGTTCTAGGTAAGTCTCATTCTCCTTGCAGTAAGTGCAGGAGATTTTCCTCAGAGCACCAGTCATGCTTCTTGGTCCCTGGGGAGCTGGAGCAACTCCCTGTACCCATCACAGGGAACTGGATCCCAAGCTCGCTGCTGAAGTCTGACAGCAGAAGCTTCTAGGGTAATCAGAAAGGGACGAAAAAAAATCAGCAAAAGGATGAAGTGAAGAAATCTTGATTGATAAAAGAGTGTAGAGAAACCAGGAATCACAAAAAACCAAATAGAACGGGGCCATTTGTGTGGCAACCATACTGAAGAGCTGAACAATGACTCCAGGAGCTGAAAATACCTAAGTGTGGATTAGGAAAAAAATTCCCTCTCTGAATTAAAACAGCAAATCAAAAGAATCAGCAAAAGATCAACAGCCTGAATCAGATACAGATTAGGGTCAGTTCCTGGGGGACAATTTCCTGCCCTTCTTTAGATCATTTTTCAGCTATTTTTTTCTCTCAGAGAGGCCTGGAAAGTGTTTCTTCTTTATTGGGCTTTCAAATATTTTGTGAATTCTATTCAGAGAGGGGGAAAAACATCCCACATAATACTAATCACCAGGCTTTCCCTGTCTCGGGATTTTCTGCACACGTCTCGGCTCACAACTATTTCAAAGCATTTCTAGATCTAGGAAAAAAAAACCCATAAAAGTCTAGGTCTCTTTATATGCACAAAGTTATTTTCTGTGTGCTTCACAAGCTACTGAAGACCTGTACAAACCTCTCTCTCTCTCTCACACACACACATACGTATACACACACACTCTCTCTCTCTCTCTCTCTAGTACCTAGTAAAGTTTCTTGGACAGATTTATTTAGCAATTCCTAATGTCCCTCAAAGTTCCTCAAAAAGAAAAGAACATTGTCCTGATTATTTAAACTCCATTCTCAGGTTACTATCCTGACATTATCAACAAGAAAGTTAAATTGAAGCTGCACGCAAATTTTCTGTACCCTTTTCCTTTGTTCTTTGTATTTGCTGTAGAAAGATGGGGAAGCTCCAGTGACCACAGATGTCATTTTGACCGATCCCAGCTCATTATGAAAACTTATGCAACTGCCAACAGAAAGGTTAAGCACCACGTGGACCTTGAGGAACATAAGTACTAATGGTTTAAAACAGGTCTAAACCAGGAGCTTTTAGAACTTCCAAGGAGTTTAGAAAATGTTTGCAGGGCGAGACCACAAAGGAATAGGTTTTTTCCCCAGCAATACTGACAAGTACTGTACCTGGAGAGCTGTTTTCTCTGCTGACCCTGTATCTCTAGATATCACAAAGCACTAATGCTACAAAAGAATTTGTGAAGGCTTAGATGCTCAAACAAAGAGGAAAAAAATACCCTCCATGTATGTTCACAGAAGACATGCATTTTCTATCTCACTCAATACTCCATATGCTATTATTAAATAAATCTTGAAGTTTGCTGAGTAGTTAATTCATTATTACAATTACTTTAGCTTTGCATTTAGATGTGCACTAGCCAGTTCCTGCTTGTATTTAAACAGGAATTTCAGATTAAATAGCAAAATATGTCAAAAAGGGAAGCTGTTTTTAAAAAGTGCTAATCCTCTCAGATTTTCAACATGTGATTTAGGAGGAGTATAAAGCGAGTTGTATGCCGGGTGGTTTTTAGGCTTAATCTACTTTCAAAATGTTCATCATTACTTAAATTTAAAAAAATAATAAAATCAGTCCGTATCTAGAAAACAAAGACACTGACAGAGGCTTCTGTTAATCCTGAACTCTTGACCTAAAGATGCAGGGCCAAATTGTTTCATGCTTCATCTGTCTGTCCACTGACTGCAACATCACTTGGTTCAGATATTAATCCAGTAAAAAAATATGTGGAGAATTCAAATAACTTTTCCTGCTTATTAAGTTCATTCTTCTAGTTGGCAGCATTTATACTGTATTTTGTGTGAACAGCAAACATCAAACTGCTTATCATTGGGGAATTCATTCCCTCCCTGCGCAGTGTGTGCCACCACCCCAATCTGGAGGTAAAGCCATATACAAAACATCTTGGTAACAATTAATTTAATAAGCCATTTTGAACCCACTTGTGTGTTAACTGTTCCCTAATTTCAAAGTAGTGCAAGTTTTTAATCTTGAATACTCAGGGCTAGATACCCACCACATCAGAACATGGTGGCAAGTACCCTTGACATGAGAGGAAACGAGAAAATTACAGCAACAATTACAGAAGTATATCCTCCTGTGGCTCATGTTAACATTGCCAAATCCATGTATAAATCAGTACCAACTATTCATAAAATGTACCTGTCAGCAATATACTATGCGACATATGGCTCTACTTAATCAAATATACAATTCCATTTTTTCAACTCAGAATATTCCTTCAAGGCACAGAGTAGTCAAGTCAGTCATTCACACTGTGATGTGGTTTAAAACATTTAAATATTTATGCACCATATTTTATTTATATGTATAGCTATGTCTGAGAGACCGTTTTTTTTTTTCCATCCTAAGAGGAAACTGACCTTTCTGAAGGCCATTTTGCAGTAGTTGCCACACATGTCTTAGATGAGGGACTAGTACTGAGTCAGAAATATTTTGGGTTTAAACAGCCTACCAAGGACTTTCTTATACTTTCTATGTTTGTTTTTTATTAAAAGCATTGTTCAAAATATGACAAAAAACAGAAATTGGAGCTACAAAGATTTTTGTTCACATTGATATTTGAGCCAACTGTAAAGATTTAAATCACACTAGATCTTGTTTTATGAATGTCCTTTTGCAACAAGAAAACCATGGAATGCCCTTAAAAAAGAATTTTTTGATATAAACCAGATGTTTTATCCTTTTTTGGGGGCTTTGTTATTGTAGTGCCATGATAGGTAATTAATTCCCAGGCTCCACATAGGTCTTCAGGCAGATGAAGAGAATGATTTGATTTCAAGGCTATAGCAGAGTAAGGGAATTACAGGCCTTGGAGGGGTCATTGCAGAAGCAAGGTTCCCTGCGCTGGGACTGGCTTCAGCCATTACTGCTGCTTGCACAGAATGAAATGTGAAGCTAGTGTTGGACTTCAGAAAGAACAGAAGTGGTAGCTGGAAACAATACCCTCTATGGCTCAGGCTGAGCTGTGCTTACATAGCATGCATCACTCACCTTTTCAGAAATTAAGAGGACTATTATGCATTTCAGGATCAAGATTCTGATTCATCTGATATAAATCCATGTAGTTTCACTGACACTCAAGCAGTTGTGGCTACATTTACCTTTACATAGAGCATTCAGTCTCCTAATTTTCATTGCTATCATGGAATTAATGTTTATTAGTAAAAAACACTTTAAGTGCAAATTAAAATTTTTACCTCTTGAAATACTTTTAATGAATGCAGTTGTTATTCCAATTTTCTATTAAATTAATCACAATAGCTACATTTCTATCTCACTACTGTATTTGCATACCTGTTGCCAAGCTTGAATTGCCGTATTTAGAGAATGAAGTGCATACTGGCCAAAGTTGATGAAAATGGGGTCCACCATTATTGTGCAGTCCAACAGCCTTCCTACTGTGCCACTGGAAACAGCAATCTGGCCCCAGATTTTGAAAGGTTTCACAACACTCTGCATAGTCACGTTTCGACACTCCAAAAGTTTACAGTCGGCTTGAGTTGAAAACTGGATCTCCTGAAACCTTGTCTCGTCGCTCCACTGACGAAGATATACATGAGGCTCATCAAGGGAAATTATCATGTATTCCAGTTCAGATGGCATGTTCTTATCAGATAAAAAAGGCTGAAGAAACTTTGGAGGTGCTGAAAGGTAAAAAAATAGAACATCACCATTGCCACATTCAGTATGTTTTTGTAAATTGTGTTTTAACTGCTACACATACGATGAAAACAAGTAAAATTCATAAAAGAGTTGACATTTCTGAAATTAATCCTGTTCACACTGTTTATTAGATGTAAAATAGAACTGTAATTAGTTGCAGCTGCAAACAGAAAGTCTCTGCAAGCTAAAATCTTTTCATGGTAAATAGATTAGCCAGCCGAACTGCTTCATCTACATACTGCATAATACTTTGGATTGCCACCTATTTGGAGCAGAGACCACATTTCTGTGAGAATTTTTGCTACAGTAGATGTATATGATGATCCACACATAGTCCATTACCATGAAAATTGACAACAGAACATTTGCTGACATGTGACTGTGCAGGACAGCAGGTTCCACAACAAAAATTGTCTTTGCTGTAATTACAGAGTTCAAGACCACAAGATTCTATGAGATCATACAGTCATAGAAAGATCTGGGTTGGAAGGGACCCCAAGGATCACAGAATTCCAAACCCCTGCCACAGGCAGGGCCATCAACCTCCAGGCATGTTCTAGACAAGGATGCCCTTAGATGCAAGGTATTACCCCATAATACCAGAAATTAAGCAAAATAGCATCCTGAGACTAAAGCATGAGAAATATATCATAAAAATGATTTTGTATTCACTGAAGCCTCAGTTCTGGAAAGTGCTGAGCACTGTGGCAGCAGACACTGCAAGGCACGTACACCACTTGTGTAACATTAGGCATGCGAGTATTTCCATTGATGTTATTATTTATGTTGCTGGAACTACTCACATGCTTAAAATTAGCATATGCTCAAGTGCTCTGTGGACTTGGAACCAAAACACTCATCACTTTCCAGGATCAAGCCCTACTATTCTACAAAAGTGTAACGGATACAATAAGTTTTGTGCTCGCTTTGCATATAACAGTACAACGGAGCCCGAGAACTCAAGGCCTTTAGGTGCTATAACAAGAACAACAACACCATCAGCATAAACTCAGTTGCTGTTGAAAAATGAAACAGCTGGGTTTGATTTTAATCTGATTTTTGCTTTTTCCAGTACATGTAATTTTAAAGGTCGAGCATCTGGAACTGGAGTGTAAAAGTGAGGAAGATTATGTACTGATAGAGGTAGCTGATAGACAAGAAATTATCTGCTAGATGTTGAGTGTCAGTCTTGGTACGATTTGATAATGAAAATATTATAATACATGTAGAAACTTCTACTCACAAAGAAACCTGTCCCTGTCAAAAGTATCTAAGATATTTGCTCATCCTCCATGCAAAGCATTCCTGGCATCTGAAAATCAGACACTAATCTAAAGATCTCTTGGAATGTATTTGCCATTAATGCAATGACAGAGAGCGCTGAACAAAACCAGATGTATCTCCAAAAGTGATCGTAATTGAAATAACAGTTAAATCTGCAGTTCTCAGTGCTCTTCCAAGGAATTCTTACAAAGGGGGTTGCAAAACCTTCAAATATTTTAATAGTGCTGTTAATATGCCGGAAAATTTAAAAGATCAAATTCATTCACTAAGATGGCTCAAAATTGAATTGGCACCTGCTGTCACTAATCAGACCACGCAAAACTGGACAGTTTCTACAGCTGCCCCTTTGGGAGGGAGGAAGGGGGCTGATCAGCCAGCCCAACCACTAGCGTATGTAAGTCATCAGTTTTACCCTGAAGTCTGTACCACCAGTGGCCGTTGGTGATAATTTATTTCAAGAATGCCTGTTTGTTTGAATAAGGAAATGGGGACTGCAGAGAGCAAAGCAGTGGTAAAGCAGCATGGAGGAGCTATATGCTTTTATTATTCTACATAAAGGAATACAAACCTGTGCCCAGTTGATCAAGATGATGGCAGAGGTGGAGTTCCAAATAAGTAAACTGGATCAACACACTTAGTGATGGCACAAACCAAGGAGTAAAACAGGAGTCAACCCTGGTACAGGCTGCTAACGCGGTGGGGGTTACAAGCTGATCACACGTGCTCTGTGACCCAGATTCACTTTCTGAGCTGTGGAAGGTAGATAACAAAGTGGTAGTTAGCACCTCTGGGGTTTTATCCTTTTACAGTAGCACGTGATCCTGTGCCCTGATGGTCTTCTGACACAGTCAGTGGCACTTTTCTTTTAATGCACTTTTTCCCAAGCAAAACATAGAGGACAAGATTGCAATGCATCAACATTTCTATCACACTGAATGTCCAACTAACAAACTGAAACACCTGAATCAGAGAAGCAAAGCATTTTTACAGAAAATAAAACCAAAATATACCAGATATCTTATTACCATTATTAAAGCTGAAATGAATGAGCTGAAAGTTAATCTGGTCAAGAGTACAATTTCTTCATTTTATTTTAAGGAAACCAACTCACAACCATCATACTTCTACAAATAAACTCTGTCCCTGTAACCTTTCTTTAATTTGCCCTTCTCATTCTACAGTCTTCATTTAGAAAAGCATCTCTGAGTGTTATAAGCTCACCCAGAGCCTTTTACTAGCACCTATTACAACCTATTAACTAAACATTTAAAATGCCACCCCCTGATTTTTTTCCCAGATGTGCTCCTGACACCATGAATTTCCAAGCATCATCTTTCTGTCTCATGAGAGAACCTAACATTACATCACAGTTCTATAGGTTGCTAAGACATCACTGAGGTACAAATTAAATTACTAATTTAAGTCAAATCTATCCTATATGTTCCTTATTCTCACTCCCTTTGCAGTTTGGCACTGCAGAGTTCTAATTTAAAAGCATAGACTTGGTTCAAGAAAACTAAGTCCATGTCCTCGGTCCAATGCTGCTTTTATTTAGGAAATAATGAAGGATTAACTAAGGCCAGCTTACTATTTCTGTCAGAAAGTCGCCTTTTTAAAGTACTGTGAACAGGTTTCCACTGGCATTTTAAAGGTATTTAAAATTCAAACACAACTTTAAATTTCATCATTGGCTTTCAAAGCAACATGTCATGCTTTTAGGACCAAATGTTTCATCGTTACATGTATGTTACTGCAAAATTATGCACAAATATAGCAGGTACTCAAAATGTTCAGCTGAAAATGCCTGTAACTCCATGGATAGGTAAATCAGTATTATTTTGTGTTATGGTAACTAGCTAGTATGGTAATTACACTTTGATATTCTGAATTAAGACTTCATTTACACAATTGCAGTAAAAAGGAAGGCCATTTATTTTTGAAATTCGAACCTTACTCTGAAATTTCTTCAGAAACATCTTACTTGAATCACCTATCAGTGACGGCATTTTTATTCACAGAATCACAAGGTTCGAAAAGACCTTTAAAGATCATCAAGTCCAACCATTCCCATCCAAAGCTAAGCCATATCCCTAAGTACCTCATCTACTCTTTTTTTAAACACATCCAAGGAAGGTGACTCAACCCGCTCCTTGGGCAGCCTGTTCCAGGCCCCAACAACCCTTTCAGTAAAAAATTTTTTTTCTAATATCTAATCTAAACCTGCCCCGGCACAGCTTCATGCCATTTCCCCTTGTCCTATCTCCTGTCACCTGGCTGAAGAGACCATCGCCCACCTCTCTACAACCTCCTGTCAGGTAGTTGTAGGTGGTGATAAGGTCTCTCCTCAGCCTCCTCTTCTCCAGGCTAAACATCCCCAACTCCCTCAGCCGTTCCTCATAGGATTTGCCCTCCAGCCCCTTCACCAGCCTGGTTGCCCTTCTCTGGACTCGTTCAAGGTCCTCAAGTCCAGACCTCAAGTTCCTTTAGATGTGTTTTTTGGAGATGGATATTTTCATAAAATAGAAAATTCTTAGGTAGTACAATTTTTATATACCTGCTTTTTATTTATTGAGCATTTTATAGGACCTTCATCATTTACCGCCCATAACCACAATGATTACAATCCAACCTGGCATGCTTGATGCAGGCGGAAATGTGGCAAGAGCTTCGCACCAGGCAAATAACTTAAAGCACTTAGCCTTACTTTGCTCCAATTTTTCTGCTCCACAACCAGCAGGCCATGCAGAATATTCTGGAACTTAAAATGTTGGGAACAAAAACAGTAAAAATTGCTTTTTGTTCCCTCACGGAGAGTCACCTTAGAAAACAAAAAGGCCCACCACTGAAATGATTCCCTAACAAACTCAGCAATCAAAGGTGGGAAAATGTTGCTCCCTGGGACAGAACTGGCTTTGCATCCTTTCCTGTGCTAGGGAGGGACAAGTGCCGTCAGTGGAGGACTGAGAGGAGCTGGACAATGTGGGTTAAACCACATTTTAGAAGAGAAAGTCACTCCACAGAGATATCACCTGCTAGAAATCATCTAAAAACAAATACAATGAGGATTCTTTCATCACCTTTTCCTATCTGCTCAGACTTTGTCCAAGTGTTATTGTTTTATCTGTGAAGGGGTCCATTTGATTTTTACTGAACCAGAAACCACATCCAAAACAGTCCCCATGTCGTTACGAAAATAAAAATACAGTAACAGTATAATCCAGTTACAGTACAAAATATACTAAAAGCAGCGTCCAACTTGTCATAGTACTGCCTTAAAAAAGAACTGTAATAAGAGATCATAATATTGAGTGAACAGTTTTTAAAGGGGGACAGTATTTAAAATCACTACCATGACCCTCCGATTTTAAATTAAATCCCATTTAAGCTTTTTGCCTAAGTAGATTTCCGCCAGACCTTCAGCACGGCTACTTTCTCTTTCTACCTTGCACAGAGCACAGAAATCAAAGACAGTCCTTCATCAGATGCTGGGTGCAAACACAAAATAAAAGCACTGTTAGCTGCAAACTTTCTTTTTAGTCTTTGTGGACAACATTAGGAGCATTAATATCAGAGGTAGATTGTGAAATTAAAATTTGCATGTCAAATGAACAAATACTAAAAAATCTCACATTCTCTTGGCTGCTTTGGAGATACAAAATGCAGTGTGGACTCTCCACAATTTTTCATCTGGGGAGAGAAGGAATAACCAGCTTTGACTGCTTTCGCTTGAAACAACAAACTGATGGATGGGTGTAGCAAAACCAAAGGAAATTCTAAATAAAACTGACCTGACTTTAATATCAGAAATGTCGTCTTTTTTTTTTTTTCTAAATCCTGTGAAATATCAGATTTTTTTTAAAATGGAAAATGCCTACATTCAAAGTCATTATATATTTTAAAATACGATAGTTTAACATCATGGAAAGTATTTCAATTTAAATATACGGCAACCGGGAACAATGACTTAACAGTGACCTGCATTATTCTTGTTGTTTTAAGAGTGAAATACTTAAACCAAAACTGCCATTTGTGATGAAAGCACAATATGGGAAAATATCCACTGGGAAGAAGAAAGAGACCACTTAACTCATTTAATTTATGACTCAAATGCTGGTCTGAACCCAAATTGTTAGAGGTCAAAATCCAGTACATTATTTACTTTGAATAAAAGCTAGAACAATTAGCAAGAAACATGATCATGATTCCTCACTTTAATTTTTAAAAAGTAGCGATTTAAGGCTTATTTAAAAGTTTTTATACTTGTTTCACGGTTTGTATCTTAAGGCATTTTCAATTACTTTTTCACATAATATGTCAGTAATTATAAAAGTCCTGTTTACATTACAAAGGAGATGCACAAACATGTAAAACATCTTGTAACATAACTCATTTAAACAAAGAATGATAAACCCTTTCCAAGCTCTTATGTCCTTTTGTGAATTAGCTTTGCATCTGTGCCATTCAATTTTCCACTGTGCAACTGTGTGTGTGTGAAGCACACTGAGGTGCTGAAGGGTGTCCAGTGAAGGTCGATGATACTGGTGAAGGGTCTAGAGCACAAGTCTGATGAGGAGCAGCTGAGGGAACTAGGGTTGTTTAGCCTTGATAAATAACAAACCTTATAGCTCTCTACAACCACCTGAAAAGAGGCTGTAGCCATGTGTGGATTGGTCTCTTCTCCCAAGTAAGAAGCAATAGGACAAGGGAAAATGGCGTCAAGTTGTGCCAGCGGAGGTTTAGATTGGATATTAGGACAAATTTCTTTACCAAACGGGTTTTCAATCACTGGAACAGGTTACCCATGGAAGTGGTTGAGTCACCATCTCTAGAGGTACTTAAATATGTGTAGATGTGGTGCTTAGGGACGCAGTTGCATGGGATGTGGCATGGGACGTTAAGTTTATGGTTAGCCTCAAGGATCTTTACCAACCTGAATTATTCCATGATTCTATTTTGTGAAAGTGCAACCTATAATAATAATTCATTCTAAGATAATTTAATTTTAATCCCCTATGTTAAGGTCTTCCCTAAACAGTCACTTAAGCCATTTACGATTCCTTCCACAGACACTATACTAAATCCCCAAAGGAATGATAAATTATCTCTCTTAGGACTTCATGCTTGTTTATTCATTGAATAAACAAGCATAAATTTTCAATTGAATAATGAATGGTCTACAAAATTCTTAAAAATAATCAACATATGCATATATACCATGTCCTTAACCAGATAGCTCCTTGATTTTTATACTTCTAATTACTTCCTGATCAACCCCAGAAAGAGCTGGCATACAACAGGATTTGGATCATGACATCTTTGCATATTCCCATATTCATTATTGGTTGATATACTTCAGCCTGCCAGTAACTGCTCAGGATATCAGCTGGCTCCACATCTTCTCAAAAACCTTGTTGTTTTTCTGTCACACGAGCCACATAAGTTTCATACTTTATAACTGATGTTAAGAATCAGTAATACAGTATTTAAACCACAAGGGATCAGCTCTCTGGTATTAATAATTAGCATATCATAGAGGTTACCACAAAAAAACCCCAACCCTGCAGAATTTGAAGGAAAAAATATTATCATTGAGCAGCAGCTGCATGCATATGGCAGCTGTTAGAGTATGACCCAAAATACAAGACCAAACTATGAAAATAAACTTCAGTAAGGCTAAGCATTTTTATACTTACAATTAATAATGAATTAAATTTGCTATTCAATCATATGGTTACAGTATGTAATTAATGTCAAGTCATCATGAGTCTCCAGGAAAACCAAGATACAACTTAGAGAGTCTTTGCTTCTCATTTGCAGATCCCTCAGCCTTGAAGATCTTTGGTTTATCCCTTGGTACTGCCTTTTAGCGAAGCTCCTTGTGGCTCTTCTCACAAGTCTGTAAGGTCTCATGTTAAATACTTGCTTTAGGAACTAGCCTAGCATTGAAATTTACCATTACATGGAACAATCTCTCTCAGAACTAAAAATGATTGGCATGTTTTGGTCAAGAAGAATCCAGAATACATTTTAGGTTGCTTGGTCACAAGCATATATCCATACTGATAGCAATATATTTGATGAAGACAGAGCCACAGTTTTAGCAATTACTGCCAACATGGACATCCCATGCTACCAGTGGTATTGAAATGTTGGCCTTCTCTGCAGGTCCATCAGTTATCTGTCACCATCTCCTAAACAAGGCCTCTCTTTAACAGAATGGGATCCTTTGGGGCTTAACTGTTACTTTAAACTTGTTCTACAGCTGTAACTATATGTATTTCACAACTTGTGAACTGTCTCAAAACCTCTGGGTGAGTGACGTATGACTGGCATGATTTGCTGTCTCCAAGAAAGAGATCGAGTGCCTCAAACATGATAGGACAAAGACTCATCTCTGAGGAACAGCTGTTCTTTTTCTGACCCATTAAGTTTCTCTGAGAAGGATAACTCTAGACTGCTCAGGACTTTCACATCAGTCCTTCCTGCAATGATCCTTAAGAAAGTTTGCTTGAAGTTAGTAAAGAGATCAGTTTGAATTTATATATGAAACTTCGGTTGAGGCAAGGAATAGAATTTTCTTTCTTTGATTTAAATCAGAGGTTTTCCTCATGTACTTCTCGGGTTTCTGGCTTTTGCATGGAGTTCATCCTGACAGACACAAATCCTTAACTTTTCAGTCTACTGTTAGTTCATGTAGGTGTCACTCTTAAAACTATTAGAAATTCCTCAGGCCACCAAAAGCATCGGGACTAGTGTGCAATTTCCATGCACAAGCTTAAGCAGCTGGCAGTTCATAACACCTTCCCTTGACTTCCCTCTCTGTTCTGCTTATTGACCTTCAAAGGTTTCAATAGTGTGGCACATGGATTTTGTGACCTTCTTTCCTTTCCTGCTACCCCTATTCAGTGAGCTGCTAATGCTTCAGTTTAATTCCTGTTCCTTCAGTTGTAGTTTCTGCTTTAGCTTTTTGTGTCCACAATCTGCAGGACATAGTGCTTTTGATAAGCAACTGTCTGTCTTGGAGTCTTCTTGTACCTTAAAGCCATCAGGATATCGCTACCATCCTGATACCACTGAGGATGGTCACTATTGTGGATCAGGCCAGCAACCTCCAAGATGAAAACTTGTAAGTTTAGACCTTCTAGTAAAGTGAATTCACGTTGTGCTGTAAAATGTTTCTGAAGGTAATTATAGTCCAAACTGGTTTTGTTGTGGGTTTTTTTTGTTTGGATGGTTTTTTATTTGTATTTCATTTTAACCCTAGCCTCTTCCTGAACAATGACAACTCATTAGCTTATCAGAGCTTCCTGAATGAAAGACTGCACATAGGGATGAACTCTATTTGAGCAGAAAACAATAAACATGATTACAGTGCCAAATGCCTTGATAAAAAAAAATCTACTGAATTTCACGACTTCTTTTCAGTTCCCACCGAGTTCACATTTCTGTGGTGTTAAGCTGACCAGGAAGGCAATTTCGCCAAGGTCCCACATTCAGAGGAATTAACCTTGTCTAAAACACTTAACTTCTCAATGATGAAAATGCATTCTTTAACAATTAACATCAAGAAATCATTTCCAACCTGATACTATTAATGGAAACCAGATGTTTAATTTTCTTCATTGATTTCGTTAGCTATGTTCATATTTCCCGATTTCTCTGAAATATGTAGCTTCACATAACATATATGTAGATGCTACATACTCATTTATGTTCATACATAGGCAGCAACAATCAGCAAATATCAATGATCCAACACTATGGGTTTTCCATTCTACCTATAAAATCTTATGAAGGACTTTGAAAGCAATTCTGCTTCTGTTTGTGGAGAGACCTTGTACGCATTTCTTCCTACCCTACATATTAACCAAAACTGAATGAATGCAAATAGAGTAGATATGTGTCATTGTACATTGTTTCAAGCTGTAAACATAATGAAAAATGGATCCTTAGTGTTTGAAATATGGATTACATTTTTACTGTCAGCACAGTAAGCACACAGTGTGAGTAATACTGCAATATAGCTGAAGTACTAAAGTTTTGTTTACTATGTTTAAAATAGACATTTGGCTTATTTTAGTCATTGATTTGCACTGAGGAGAGAATAAAGGTGATGTATGGGGAGGTGCACGGAAGAATGTATACTACTATGTTATATAAAGGACTGTGCTTCAGCCTTCATTTGTTAATTGGCAAATTTTACTGCCTTGTGCAGCTAAGAGGTTTCAGGATATGGCCTGTTTGTCTTCACTTTTCAGTAATCCTTATGTTCAGAAACATGATGAATATGATGCTGCCAGTTTGCCTATAAATCTCAGAGTTCTTTTTGTGCACACTCCATGCCCTTGCGTGAAGGTGAACTACAGTGTGAAGCTCATTTAAGACCAGCTACTCTTACAGCATATGAACACAGTATCTTATTTCCTATGTCTCGTGAAAAAGATCTCTCAAGAGTATAGCATAAGATTTCTGCTTTTCCCTTCTCCTTTAAAATTACCTTTGGTCATCAGCCACATTCTGATTGCTGTTCAGGACAATCCTCCACAGATCGGAGGCTATGAGCTCCTTCTGATCATTCACAAGGTCAATACTGGGCAGCTGTAGTTCACAGACTTTGCTTTCTGATAGACTGAATTCCCGGAATGCAACAAATGATTTCTGAAGCTCATCCCAGTAGTCCAAGCTGCAAGGAATCTGTGATAAAAGGGAAAAGGCATAATTACTTTGTGCTTGATTGCAAATTTAATGGGGTTTACCATACACATTATTAGTGCTAATCTAACCAAACTGAAGTAAGATGCTATAGAAAATCAGAATTATAACTGTTACTCAGATTCTGTGCTGTCAACTTAAATTAAAATGCTTTTAGACCTTCAAACTTTCTCTTACTAGGTACAGAAATAGCTGCTTGTTCCACAGGACCCAAAGATAACAAAGACAATTCAACTTACCATTATTTGTATTTTCCAGCCAAAATATCAATGTATCAAAGGCATTCTAATAATAATTTATTTTACCTGAAAGTTTTTTAAATTTTATTACATAACAAAATATAAATGTATTAACTACTTGTTTATTTTCATATTAAAATGATCAAAGCTGCTGAGTAAAAGTGATGACAGGCAACACAATACCTTGTGGAGGGTCAACAGATTAGAAAAAATCCTGGGACAAAACATGAAGTACTTGGTAATCACGTGGTCTTTTCTTTAATTGAATATGCTATTTAGACAACTGTATGATTTTGAAAACAAAACCCAATAAATATACAGTAGCTTCAGTTTAATCATGACCCTAATCTTAAATCCACTTGGATTATTCTTGGATGCTGAACAGAACTGAGAGAATGTTATTAGAGGCATTCAAATTTTAATAAAAGTATAGATATTAAAGGAGTGTACCTTAGGTTCCCGCTTTCTTTTGGTAATAACATGAAAGTGAGTGAGAATATGAATTTAAACCAAATGCAAACTCAGTAAGATATGAAGCATTTTAGAATTAAGATGCAGATATCCACATTTATGGCACTTGTACATCCTTGAGAAATGCTACAAGTCACGTTGACATATAGCAAATAATAAAAAAATTGCATGTTTGTGCTATTACCTTTTTTTATCCCTGTGTGTAGACATTCATATAGAAATAAACCAGGAAAAAAAAGAATGTGGTAGACATGCAAGTACATCTAGGCATAGCTAGAAAAAACTCTGTAAGTATTCTTCCTTGTTACTCCCTAAGGACTATAATGCACATGGAGGTGACAGCAGGGTGATTAATTAGCAGGCATGAAGGTTAAGAAGGAAAATTCAGGGAGCTCAGTGGTTCAAGCTGGGGAGGGCAAGGGAACATAAATAATCACCAAAGGATTCTGGAAGAATTAACATGTGGAATCACAGAACCTGAAACAGGGATTTTGACTACATCTCTCAAGTTACAATGATACCTAAAGATGGAAAAAACCCAACCACAATCACCAAACTGTCTATTAGGTCAGAATGAAACTCTGATCCCAGTAATGTATATAACATAGGATAGTATAGCAATATCAATCAGAAGTGCTGATTTTATGTCAAAGACTATATTCTGAGAAAAAGGGATTGATTTCACATCAAAAAGCATACATCATATACATAAAAATAGCAACACATTTGTTTACAAGTGGCATATTCAATTGGAAATGGTGAAGATATGTAAATGTTGCCTGGAAAATTATGAGGCAGCCTGATGATGCTGGGAAACAGCAAATGCCATCCTGAGGGACTTCAGGTGAGATAGTTCTAAAAGTGAGTGGCAAATATTAATTGATTTGTATAAGACATCATTGGCCTCATCTGGAATATGGCACACGTTTCCAACTCCTAATGTTAAAACTGTATTAACTCACACTGGGATCTGTGCAGAGTCGAGGACAAAATGAAGGAAAACAAAAGGAACATGGCTGCTCTACCATGACCCCTCAGGAGAGAAAGAGCTGATAAAGGAAAAGGTCTACAAAGCAGTCAAAGCTGAGTTGCTTTACAAGTGTAGGGCTAGAAACCCTAACAGAAAGGATCAGGAGGTTTGAGGAAAGCCTTGGTGTGAATGGCAGCTGCTTTTAAAAGCTTGGTTTGTTAATAATGGAGACATTAACAAGCATCGCCGTGATGGGAGGAGGCTGGGCTTGATGATGCAGAAAACTTCTCTCTTGGTTCTGTGTGGCTAACTCTGTGATGATGCTGTGCATAACAACTTAACAATATGAGCTATTACATGATTGCGTTTGTAGTCATATTTCAAAGTCACACTGTATTTATTCTTTTTGCTCTTAGTGTCACCATAGAGTTTTAGATTTCTTCAAAGCTTCTTGGTGTTTAATTCTTTTAACCTCTAATACCTATGGAAAAACACTGAAAATTGCAATGCTACAGTAATATTCCTACTCCTCAATCATGGTTATACCTAAAGGAATTCCCCTACATTAAGACTGTACACATAAACAATAACTTCCATCATCCACTATTTTTCATACTACATTGTGGAGTCACTTATGCTCATATACCTTTCCAAACCTCCATAGACTCCACTGGCAATAAACCACTTGATTTTATTTTAAACATCACAGTACTTGGCATATTTTCTACAGCATGAAGTTTTGGGATTGTATCATTACAAAAGGTTCTGTATTATTTTTGCAAAAGGTTGCAGCCTTTCATGGTTGTACATATACTACTACATACAGCAGTATTTATTTCTGCATATCTTTAAATCTCACTCCCTAAAATACCCCGAGATTTTTTAGGAATTCGATAAAATATATTGAAGTAGTTGGTTTTATCTTGTGCTTCCTTTTGCCTATCAACCCATAAGTTATCTTTTCTTGTCAATGTCGTTGAGTAACACATGTGCAAGAAAAGTCTTGTAAAGCTATTCTGTTATTTAGGATATTTATTTCTTAAAATTCACTCCAACCCTTTTTTTTTTTTTCTTTCATGTGCAAGCCCTCCTAATGAGAACCTCACAAAACTGGATCAGAACTGCTAGCAGTGAGCATTTTAAGAGGTCATGAATTCTGTTCCCACTAAGATTAACGAGAACAAAGTAAAGAGCACAATAAAGGAATTTCAGAAGTAGCACTACAATACAAGAACTGTAAAACTATCAGTAAGGCTAGAGGAAAATATCATTGAGAGAATGAAAAGAAAGATGGAAAATGAAGAATATTTCCACCCACTCAGTAGGTGGTAGAAATATTGAAATTTATCTTGAGGAAAAGATGGCAAAGTAAAATGATCAAAACAATGGTTATGTTGTAAAGAAGTAATAACTCCTCTCCAGGGTCCGGTATAAACTATTATTGTATTTGCCTTTTAGGAACTTCATGGTAACCTCTTACTGAATTATGAAGAATTTGGACACGCACAGGAATGACTGCTGGACTCAAGGGTATGAGCAGCCTGAAAGAACCTATCACCTAACGTCAAAAGCAGGCTGGTAAGCATGTTGAAAAGATTATTCCTCTTTAATTTTGCTCATGAATACTTTCCGAACTGTGTCGTAATATTATGTCAAGAAACCTACCAAAGCAAGAGACAGGATGTTTCTAGGCATGATCTGTCCACAGGACATAAAAAGTTAGACACTTTATGTGATTGCCTATACAAAATCCAGCTCTTGCTTTGGGACTGGCCAAACTGTAAGTTTTCTAGTTTGAAGCTTGAAAAAGACTTAGTTGACTTAGGATCTTTGATTCCTACATATCAAGCTTTATTTGTTCTAGGGGGTTTATTACTAATGCCTGATCTGGATAAGTTTAAGGAAAGATGGTAGCTCTGGGCAATATTAGCTGCCAAAAATAATAGTTATGAAAGCCTGGAATTGGACTATAATGCCAGAACTGAGTCATAGGCAGTGGGAATAAGTGAATTAGTTACAACAACAACAAAATCTCCTTGCATAGAATTAAAAATAGTACTTTTACCTGAAAATATTTGAATGAAACCTAAGTTATAATTCAGATAATTGCTACCTCTTATAAAATGTAACTGCCTTTGCTGCCTCTATAAAACTAAACACTAACAAAGCGTATCTAACAACAAACGTCTCTGTTAACAACAACCATGCTTCTTAACAGACACATCTCCATAGCTCACAAAGAAAGTTTCAATGGCAATGATTTTATTTACCTGTGAAATGCTAACAAAGCCATTACTGTACTGTCCCTGTCACTTAGGTGTCATAAACCTATCATTAACTGAGGGCTCAGATTTTACCATCTCCAAGTTCAGTTTTGCAAAAACCCACGTGCTATATGGTGCAAACACTTATTTAGACAGATTGTTATGGCAACAGAGAGCAAAGTCCAGTGCTTTTTTTTAGGGTTTTCCTCTGTACTGCTGTGGACTCCAGACATGGGAGACCTAAAATCTGTGTGGCACTGTTCTGATAAAGAATGAAAATGGTGTATTAGCAAATTCTGACATCAAGGAAAGCATTTGCCCCCAGTGACAGTTCCAGTCATGCCCCTTGCAAGTACTGGATACAAGTACTAGAATGGTTGCCTGGGGTCACAATCTTTTAAATTAGAAGAGTGAGTATCCCCATTGTCTGTGAATTTCTCGTTTAGCTCGATTTTAAGAAAAAAACCCAACTTCATATATATTACACTACAATAGATATTATTATGACCCCAAACAAACAGAACCTCAAAAAACTTCTTAAAAACCTGCATCCTTCAAGTAATTTCCTGCACACTTGTTACCCTATGTTGTGGTTTTGTGTGGCTGGGTTCTGGTGTAGAGAGGGGTGGCTGCAGGGATGGCTTCTGCAAGAAACAGCTAGAAGCTCTCCCTAGGCCTGACAGAGTAAATACCAGCTGGGCTCAGCAAGACAGTATTAATCCCCATCACAAATATTCCCACTAATGCACTACAATGTGATAGATTGTGGGTTTTTTTCTTATTCAGCATATATTGTGTCACACATTATCAGTACCAGAATCATCTAATTCCTATTTGGAAACTAGGGGTCAAGAATGGTACAGAATCTGTTAACACCACGTTACACATTACTATTCTCATTCATGTGTCGTACACCCTATTGACCACATGGATACTCCTTATTCCCACTTAAAGCTATGTGTAACAATAAGACACAATGGGATAGAAATGACTGCTGATGCACATGTGCTTTTTAAAGGCTTTCATGATCTCAACATACTTATAGACTTTCCTGTGACCTGATGTTATCCTCCCAGCTTTAGACTACTTTGCTAATTAGGACCTGAAAAGCCTTGGCTGCACCGCCCTTATCACTAGGGATGCTTCTTGAGCTGAGCAAGAGGGCCAATACCAGTGTGCTTCCACAAGCTCTCACCTTACCATAAGTAATTATGGTAATTATTCACCATACTTCTAATGCCAGCAGGTCTCAGATGCAGACATGATTGCTGTTCAAGACAGAAATAATTAAAAATATCTCAGTTTCTTAGCTAAACCCATCTTTTTTGTCTCTAGGAAAAAGCTACAGCCATCTGCCTGCAGCTCTGAGGCTGCTGAATGAAGGGTATAAAAAAGTGTTATTTTATTTTTTTAAATACTAAACCATAGAAATTTTGTATTAAAAAATGGACCTTTAACTGTATGTATGCAGATGTCTTAGGCTGCAAAATGTACCTCGTCCAGCTGAGAAAGATAGATATTAACAGCTGTGTTACAGAATGTGCTTAATGTTGCTTTCCGTGATGTTTCCTTTTGATTCATTTTTTTTGCTAGAAAATAAGCTTCTGCAGAATAAATGTTCATTTCTTGATCCTCAGTCCCTCAGATGGTGGGCGCTTCCTCTTGGAAATGAAGTTATTCTTGTTCCAGAAACAACTACCGTACAAGAAAACGCACACAGAAGACAGGAAGCGTGTGTGTGTTTTATCTTCTCTGAGCAGGGCCACCTAAGTGAATGAGAGGCAGAACACAATACAAACTAGCACTTTGTGTCAGACGCCAACCCATGCTGAGATTTTAACTCCAGCTTCCTGAGCATGAATAAACTGATTGCTCTGTAATAAAGCTATTTTGTTATTAGGATATTTTACTGGTTTAGGGCCAACTGTCTTAAAAATACAATTCTCCCATTAGGTGAACAGAAGTCACAGTAGTAGGAAATAAAAAGTTTTATCCAGATTTTTATTAGGGAAAAATTCTTGGCAATAACTACCAAGAACATTACTTCTAAAATTGATTTTGAAGTATTGTTTATATAAAAATAGCAAAAAACCCCCAACCCCACAGAAAAATGTATTATGTAGAAAATATGCCTACAAGATAATGAACATTAAATAGAATAAAGTCTCTCTAATATGCCTGTTCACACAACACACACAATCCAATCTGAGCAGTGGAACAACATTTTGGAAAAAAGTAGACCACTTCATCATCCACATTCCTATTTATCTTATGTGATTGACATTGTGAAATCGTGCTACAAACTGAACTGCCCGTTGGATAACATTTCCTTAGTCTTCCTCAGGGCTAAGATTGTATCATATCCGTGTGGAAAACAGCCTCCCCTGGCACAGCTACAGACCACCGATTTTCCCTTTTCATGAAGATCCAAATAAGAAAAAAAGATGTGGTGGTTTACAAGGAGGTAAAAATTTAGCCTACTATTAGTAGTATTAGGATTAGCAGTAGTATAGGGATTCAAAACATTCTAGCTGTACAGAGTATTTGCTGCTGCCCCAGCTCAATCTCCTTTCTATTTTTATTATGGTTTTCTGTACTGTTTTGATGTGTTATGTACCCATATATTTGGACAGTAAAAGTTATTCCACTGTGGTGCACTCTCCATTTTCACTACTCAGGAAAAATCAGATACCACAATAGGAGAAATTTTTCAAAATTAACCCCTATAATTTCTTCACAGAATTTGTTTTACTTCTCCTTGAATTTAGCTTAACAAATTTTTCCCTAAATCTAGAACATTTAATTAATAAATAGTCACTTTAAAATTGATTATGTAATATCTACTTAGTTTCCTTTTTTCCCCTATCCATACTGAGGGCTTTGGCTGAATAACAACAACTACTATTTTGCTTTCTGAGTTATAACATACACCTACCTCGTCTCTTTCAACTTCATCTAACAGATTTATTTATGGTCCTATTAGCATATTTATTTCCTTTTATTTAAATTTACATCTCTACTGCAGTTTATAAAATAAATATTAAATACAGTTGCAATAGAGAGATGTGAAAGAAAAGTCCTGTCTCCTGAAACTGCTCTTTAAAAATACATAACTTCCTTTTAGCTGACTTTGGAAAAAAGCTTCTATACATCTTCAACTAATAGAAGCTATAAAAAAAAGTTTGTAATATTGGAACCAGTTGAGAAACCACAAGTATTCAAATGCAGGAAATCATGATTTTATAACATTTTAATGTGATCTACTCTTGGGAAACAAAGTTAACCAAGCCCTATTTCTGTACAGGAAATATTCCACTGTACAGTTGTAATACATTGTGGTGAGGGGTACAGCTGCAAATTTTTCACCTGTAATGCCCCACTGGTATTGTGGCTTACTGAATTGCATCAAGATTGCCTTCCTGTCCGGAAAGCCCTCTAAGTACAAACAAGACTCTAAGCCCAGGTTTTATTTTCCCTTGGTATCAGAATATGGTAATTTAAGAGCCCTGAGAAATGCTTTTTAACCTTTTAGAAGAAATACGTAGCATTCTTTTATTAGGAACTACGTTCTCTGCCTTTTTAAAACAACATGTGACCAACTTATCTTATTAATTTATCAGGCTAGCAGGTTCAGAGCGAATGCAGGTGTGTACAGCAATGTAATCTGTCACAGATACTGGCTTTTTTCATTATGGAAAAATTACTCTAAACACACTACCAATTTTTGTTAAGGAAGCACAGAACAGCACTGTGCTACAACTGAGCAGATTTTTGCAGAACTTTTTTAACAGGAAAATGTATTTACTCATAAGCATCAAACCCATTTTTTTCTACCGTCATTCATCTTGAGACTGAGTTTATGTTAAGATCACTTGCTTTTCTAGTAGCAAAAGCAACAGTATTTAATCTAATTTATTAGGGTCTTAATTTTTTGTGTAAGTATTGAGAAACAAAAGTATATAGATAGGAGATTTTACATTAGGGACTTACCTACATCTTGCAATACTCCTCATTCTCTTTTTCTGATACAGGAACAATCTTCCACACTTTATTTAAGGGTTTTCATTTTCTAAGCTTCAGTGTTTATTAATAATATAAGCACTACGCTGTTGAAATGTAGTCACCTCTGGGATTGAGGGTAGCAGGCTATTAATACATAAAGTACCGCATAATTTTCGGTATATGGGCTATTTTCACCACATATTCTCACCACAGTAAAGCCTGACTCCTACAAGAACTGCCACCAGATCAGCATATGCAGGAAGGACTTCGGTTTGTGAAGTTTCATAAATCAGAGCTACAAAATCTGAAAAGTCCAGAACACGAGGAGAGTGTAAATCTGTCATTAAGATAATCTGATGGTTTCGTCAGTCCTCTGGCACCCGGTAGAATTTTCACTGGCTGAGTAACCCCAAAGGGTAAATTTCAGTGTGATGCACAGGCAAATTATGCACAACTTCCATTAACATTCCCAACAAGTTACGCTTAACTCCCTGCAGACTGCACAGAAACTGTAGGCCAAACGATACAGTCTCATCTCGATGCAGTGAACACTAAGATCACACGGCAAAATAATTAGGATTATACACACAAAATGCAGTAACAAAATAGTAAAGTCTGAGATAATCCTACTCTCAGGCATGGAAGTTCACAAACAATGTTTAAAGCTGGAATTCCTAAGGAGAACGGGCTCTGTTTCAACATCTGCTTAAGACTGACTGTGTAACGCTGCAACTCCTTTAGCCCCTACTTCCTTCCCAGCAAGAAAACAAAGACAATACTTCTAGTTATTAATCAGAGTCTTAATTTTGGCTCACATGTGCAAAACTCTGCCCAGCATCACAAAACTTGCTGGCATGCAGTTCATCTGAAGTGTAAGTGACTCAGGCCACAGGCAAGACTTCGGCCCTCTCAAACAGACCAGTTGTTTGCACGATGACCTGCATCCACTTTTGCACACATGCACGGATGTAAAAATCATGTTTACTGATGGGGATGCGGTTTCCCACATTAGAATAAAAGGCATTTGTTACAGTTGTAGTTTATGATCAGGTACACTCAATTACACTGTACTATTCCATTTCAAATGTGCTGCAACTCTTCACAAAAAACACCATATGCAGCCTACCCGCAGTAGTCGTATGACTAGCACAGCCATTCTGAGTAACATCCAGAGGTAGAAAACAAGAAGTGGAAGTTTTAAAAAGCAGCAACTTTGCTTTCACAACAACTAGACAAATTATTTCACTGTCCATCTACAAAGTCTGATTATTTGAAGACAGCGCTGACCTGCATGGCAGTAGATACAAAAATGTGCAAACTGACAGGTTTATTGATAAAGACGGCTGAACTTTACAGCTTACTATCTAATAACAGTATGAACTTAAATCACTAATCTGTCACACACAAATCATCTGGACTTCCAAAATAGTTGTTGCTTTGGGAATGTTAAGGAATAAATCAAACACGAATAAAATTTGTGGTTTCCCAAAAAGCTCCTTTCCCAGACTCTCAAATGCCCAGCTGAACACTGCAGCCCCAACAGGGAATGAAAAGTAAAAAGGAAGCAGAGCCAGCCAAAAATGAGGTATTCTCTGTTAAAAGGAAAAATGAATGTCTTTGACGTTGATCATAATTCTTTTCCTGTTGACTGCCATGTCAAATCTTTCCTGGAATAATGACTTACAGTAGGTCTAATGTCAGTCATTCTTAAGCTCAAGCTTCCTTAAGCCACTGTTTAAACAACCACAAGGTGTTAGAAAATGACTTTTTATTGGCTGACAGTGTTGAAAAAAATCAGATTCCAGGCTGCAGTTTGCAAATACTTTGTTTAAATAGCATAAGCATGTAAGGCAATGCAATAGCCATTTTTTTTGAATCCTCACCTTTTGAAGGTGGAAATATTTTAGATTCTTCTAAAAGAGATTTCACCATCCTAGCAAATTTTCTAGTTAGAGCAAGTGCTCTAATGAATTTTACCAGAGGTTTTATTTACCTAGTCTTTCTTTAATAAAGAACCATACTCACTGCCCTGATTTTCTCCAGTAGACCTTGAGATCTGGATAATTTAATCACCACTTTTCTAAACCAGGAGTAAGTGCTCTGTTTATTAGAAGACTATATAAAGAAGAAAGGACAAAAAAGGAGACCTCAACAGACATTCATCTTTTCATCAGCTGTTATAATGCTGACTACACTTGCATGCAATAGGAATCCTGGCAGGTACACAAAGGAAACATCCTCAAATACAAAAACCTGTCAGGGTTATAGCTCAGTAGATATTTTATTTTTACTTCATATGGAGAAATGAAAAAATGCCATAGATTAACTTCTTTTTGTTTTGTAAGCGTTAACAGTTTGTATCTCTTACTGGATGACAATCCAGCTGAAAGATTGATTAAGTCTGTGTTGGTGGTGCATCTTAAATTAGAGAGCTCAGAATTTGGAGCATTACACATTGTATGATCACTGATTAGACAAATGTGGTTTTCTCCACCTCTTAAAATCATGGCCACTTGTGTAAACACTCTTGTGACAATGCAGAACTTTTTGTTTGAGATAAGGTGCAGTGGCAGCAATATCCCTTACTGGAAAGATAGCTTGAGCAGTGTTTAGAAAGCTCTAGGTACAGCTAAATATATTAGTAAAGGTTTATGAGGGATCAAAAAATGGCATGAGGGATAAAGAAATGGCAAACACTGAGTATCTCTGTATGGAGCTCACTAGCTCAAACAGGCCTCCAGCTGTACAGGAAATTTTTTGTATGTCCTGGTCACCTGCTTGCATAAAAAAGCTTAATATTTCCTTGATGGCCTACAAATTGCTTTCATATTCTGGTGAGCCCCTCCGAGTCTTTGCTCCTACCCCTGCCAACCAAAACCTATCAAACTCATTCTTGGTAAAGATAGAAAAAGATGGTCCAGATGAAATCAGAAAAGTAAAGCAACACAGGCTAATCAGAGGCAAAGACAAATGTGAATCTGAGATTCTCAAGACTGCAGGGAGACACAGGAAGACTTTGGCAAACTAGAAACATAGTGCAAGCACAGTTTCAAGCCCCACAGCAGAGATATCCAGCAGCTCTTTCTTTGATTCTAAATGCCTAAATGTAGCTAATTCCTACTGTATCTGTACAATTTGTAAGTCACTACTGAATCACAAACACATTTTTTTCCCTGCAACTTCCTCCTTCAAATTATAAAAATACAATTGTCTGGAATTAGAAATTGCTCTTACTCCTTTCTTCCTAATGCCATGTTTCCAAAGCAACCAGAACAATCAGGATGGAAGAAGTAGCCACAAATTTTCTTTCAGCAGTCCCTGTAACCAGCTCAAACCAATTCTGACCCAGACCATTCTATGGTTCTATGATTCTCATCTTTAGGGAGATGAGGAGAGAGACAATGAAGCCCGTTGCCTGCAGTTCAGACTGGATAGCACTCTTTTGTTCCCAAGTTGCTCATACATGTTCCACAACTCTGACACCCCTGAGGAGATATTTCTTTATAACTTATAAAAGATATTCTGCTTGGAGGCTATTACCATACTTCAAAGTCCTCAGTGGAAGACATGGACATATTAACTCACAAGAACAAGATTTGTCATCACCACCAATTCCAACTTTAATCTGCTATGGAATAAGAATATCACAGAGCAAATGAAAGACCTTTTGCCCTGCAATGATGAGCTGGTTGCCTTGCAGAACAGAATTTACTGTTAAACTGGGAAATCGAGGCATACCTTGTCTTCACACATGAATACTTGCTGAGACAAATCTATAAACATCCACATAATTTTTAGCATAGAAATTATATGCACAAGAGTGTGTCCTAATGTAACATTAACTGGTTTGGAGCAATATGTGCAGATTTTGTCTCTCTGGTTTTGTGTACACATTTCAAATACATGATAAAATAGGCTTTTAAAGTTGCTCAACCACAAGACTTTCTGTTATCAGCAATCTACTTGAATGATTTAAGAGTTTAATCTGTTGGAACTCAGAAAATCTCAGTAAGCATACTTTTTGATGTACCAATATCAATCTTAAATATTTTAAAGTAATGGCACTGCTACTCCATCCTGCTTGTTATCTTTTGAATTAATTTTGTGAAATTTCCCCAAGACTTTCCTCTGCTCCTGAGGTGTGAACATGATTCTCACATCAACACGGTTCTAACCCTTTGCCCTTGCTGATTTGGGCAGTAATGGATTACCCTGGCTTACATGACATTAGATGGAGTCAGCACTGGGATTAACTTTGCTCTTACAAAATGTGCGCTGTCTTCAGTGAAGTTATTGCTGGAAACTGCTTTTTCTTCTCTGTGTCTTTTAAAAATAATCTTAGCAGTAGCCAAGATCAAAAGGGTATGCCTTTACCAACATTTGAGTTGCTGCCTGAAGGTCTTTTCTGTAGATCCCCATTATACAAGGGGTACATTAGTGGTGGCTTAGAGCAATATTTACCACGTTACTCAGACAAGACACAGCCTTTTCTTCTTGACTTTTTCTTCTTAAGAGAACATGAAACTACTGCTCCTGTGTGTATATTCTTTCATCCCACGTAGACCTTTACTAAGATATTTAGCTGTACCTAGAGCTTTCCAAACACCAAAAAAAACCGTACAACTTGGAAAACAGACAATCATTAGCAGAAATGAAACAGAAGTCAAGAGTTAATAGTTTTGATTAAAGAACTAGGAAATATAAAAGGCCAAGCAGTATTCTATATCCATTGCATATCTCTTTCTTGATACAGAACCCAGTATTAACTTTTTTCTTCCAGTTAGCTATACAAGGTTGTACTCAAACTACTTGTAAGCACAGTGACAAATTGATTTTGCCTTCACTTCACTGATTTTGTTTTCCAAAAATAATACCCGTGTATCTACTTGACTAGGAAGAGCTTGGAAATATTACTCTATAAACTTTAGAACAGTCTTCGGAAGGTATATTCAGAAAAGTTCTTGTTAGGGCTGTACATACAAGGGGAGTAAAATAAGAAAAGATCTCTGTCTCCAAAGGGGATAGAAATGATGCCAGAGAGTGACTTAAGTACCTGAGGATAAGAAACACCCTGTATGACTGAACAGGAACTCCTTAAAAAATTAAGAGGTACCAGGCAAGTCTAAAGGTGTTTCATCAAATACTATTTATCTGAAAGAATGATAAATCACACAGACCCAAAGAATGTTTGTAGCATGTGAAAATGGGACAATGAGGGATTAAAAATGAAATAGAAAGGGTCTGCAATGCCCAGAATGAACAAGTTCAGACATTCTCAATGTCCCAAAGGATATACAATCCTGATGTAGTTTCTTGCAAGTACATTTAGGATTCTATCTCACTTCCTTCAGACAAACAGATCAAATTTCTGTTTCGAGCTGTTAAAGAAAATGCAACCTGCTATGCCATGGCAGAAACATCAGGTTTTCCTTTTCCCTCCACAAACAAAAGCAATAACATTGGGATTGTAAAAAAGTAAAGTATTAGAAACTGCTTACATTTTCAACTACACATGTAAAAGCACAAAAAAATAAGCTCTTGGGATAACCTAGAAAAAGCAGCAAGGTAAGGTTTCATAGAAACAATATGGTTCATAGCAACTCTTATAATCTGAAGCTGTTCACTTATCCTTTGGCCGCAGCAGATGACACGCAACTTCAATATCTAGAAAAATTCTCTTTATGGTGAATCTTTTGCAAGTTCCAGGAATTTAAAGAATAGCTATAAAACCAAAGAGACTTCTAAACCCTACCCATGATTAAAAAGATATGCCAAAAGAAGTTTAACAAAGATGGAAAGCTAAATGAAATGTCATAGCAAATTACTCGGAAAGAAAGAACATGCAACTGGCAAGCTTTCCTTCAAGACAAACTACAGAAGTGCACCTTTGCCTGAATTTATTTGAAGTAAAAGATTAAGGGAGACTGGTAACACAGCTGGTGACATTATGGGTCCTCCTAGCATTTGAACATATATACAATGCTGGGAAAGTTAAAAAAATATATTTTAATATACTTTGATATCATTATTGTCTTTAAATTTATATCCTATCTTTTAAAAAAAAGCTGAAGTCTTTGCCTTGCAGATGTTCCTCTAATGTTTCCTGTCAAGAAGTGAATATAAGCACTGCTTTGCCTTTTTTCTCTTGATATTTTGTGGATTTTCCATATGCAAGAAATACACAATATATTAAGAAACAGGCATATGTCCATACAGGGAAAAAAGTGGAGCTGATGAAAAGCTTCCTGATTAAATTATATCAGAACCTAAAGTTTGAGATGAGTATTTGGTAAATGTAGTTTACCTAAAGAATTTGAAAATCGACTCTATTACTTATTCTGCCCAAATATCTATGTTAGCCTAATAAACAAGCAGCATATTGCCCATGTTTTAAAGAGCTGATGATCTACACTGTGCAGAGCTGCTCTGTGTAGGTGCACGATCATTTCCGGAAAATATGATAAATCACCACCCAGGACCAACAACAGTTACTCCCATAATTAATGGCCTGCTACCAAAATGTGGATCCCCTTGTAGGCATTTCTGCACCCCATGGGCCCAAGTGCACAGTTTTTGAACAGATGTCCTCTAATTTGGCTGATAACTTTCACCTCTTCCCTTACAATTGAAAGCCCAAAGTGGTAGTATAAGACTTATGAAGAATGAATTACTCATAAAATTGACAGACCTTAAGAAGAGAGTGTGCCACAGCAAAAAACATCAGGGATGCTCGACCACAAATTTAAAACAAGGCTGATGGAAACACTTCTTCAGTCAATGTATAACATCAAATGCAAACCCGAATTACATGATGATCACTAGAAGTTGACAGAACCTGAACATAGGTAACTGGGGTGCTTGATGTGGCGGTACATCAAGTACCAAGCACGCCATTGCCAGCAGGTCCAGAGAAGTGACTCTCCTGCTCTACACTGTACTAGTGGTCTCACCTCAAGTACTCTGTGCAGTTTTGGGTGCTACAGTATAAGAGGGGCATGAAAATATTGGACAGTATCCAGAGGAGGGCAATGAGGATGGTGAAGGGTCTGGAGGGGGAAGTCTTATGAGGAGAGGCTGAAGTCCCTTGGTTTGTTAAGCCTGGAGAAGAGGAGGCTGAGGGGAGACCTCATTGCGGTCTATGGCTTCATGAAGAGGGGGAGCAAAGGGGCAGGTCTTTGGTGACCAGCGATAGAACCCAAGGGAACAGGATGAAGGTGAGACAGTGGAGGCTTAAGTTGGATATTAGGAAGAGGTTCTTTACTGAAAGGGTGGTCGGGCACTGGAATAGGCTCCCCAGGGAAGTGGTCACAAGACTGAGCTGGACTGAGGTCAAGAAGCATCTGGACAATGCACTCAGTCCCATGCTCTGACTTGGTTGGCCCTGTGTGGAGCCAGGAATTGGACTTGATGATTCTTATGAGTCCCTTCCAATTCAGTATATATTCTATGAGCTGAGTGCTTCCTGTGACTGGAGGGGAAATGAAAGATGATTGCAACTAACTTCTTTCCTCTAGACTGCAGCATGGAAGCACAAAGCAGTAGAACATGTATGCTACTAGAAGTCCTGCTGCTTATGCCCTCTTGAAGAAGAACCAATATTCCCCCTGTACAGGGTCATACCATTACACAAGCACATACATTATGTTTGTGATGTCTGTTACCTATAATGGGAGTTTAATGTAATTATACCAAAACCTTGGTGTGCTGTTCTCTGAAAATACCATCCTGAAAGAAGGCACATTGCTGACTTTCATAACAACCTAATAGGGTCATCAAGCCAGCATAGAATAACACAATTTTGATCTTTGATTCAAACCTCATGCCAAGTGGAGCTGATTTTTTTCCATTTCATTTTAATTTTCATATAACTGAAAGGAGCTGACATTTGGTTGTCTAGAGGGCAAAGAAATTGGCAGGGCGCTTACATGATCTCACTAACAGTATGTGCGTGGTAATAACATTATACCATTTATCTGAGGAAGATTATCCTACTTATCCATAACTCAAAGCATATTGGTGCATAATTCAATTTTAAAAGCAATTTTTAAAGTTATAGCAATAATGAAATATAATTCAACATTTCTTAACAAATAGGAAGACTTGGGAGGTATTTATTATTTATGTGGCTTGACTCCCAACCCTATTGTGATTAACAAGCAGATTCAAATTAGAAATAACAACAGATCCAATTTGTAATGCAAAAAAGAAATGGATAGTAACCAAATTAAACCAGCCAAAATTAAAATAAGTATGCAAGGAGCAGGTGCATTTATAAAGATGAATTATACTAGACAGGAGAGAATGTAACTACCTGATGGTGTATTTTAGAAAGCCAAAATTCTCAAGTTAAGAATCAGTGTAACTGCGAGGGTATGTTCTGTTTTGGGGGCACGGTGTCACACAGCTGCAGCATCCAGACCCAGCCCTCCTTTGAAGGGCAGGTCCATGATCTCACACAGTCAAACTGGCCTGTCAACTTCAGCCGTCTCAAAGCAGAATGAGAGAGAGTAGATCCTTTCCTGCTACCCTGCGGACCCTACCAGAAGCATCACAGACATCTGCCATCACGGGCCAGGGGAGGAGAGCTGGATTGGAGATTTTAGTTCAATGATTCCACTGTAATCTTGGCAATTTCAGAACAGGTCTTTCCTAAGACGTTTCAGTTGCAAAGCAAATGAAATCTTTAATTAAGGACTAATGGATGAAATAATAGGATAACAGAATAAAACTGCATGCCTGAACTGCATAAAACCAGAACTGATAAATTTGGTTGTATCTTATTATGTCATGTAAAAACATTACAGGTAAGTGGTTTAAGTGTTTGCACAAGTAGTTTTAGAACTAAGGATGTGCTTAAGATGTGGAATTTACCTCCTATTGACTTTATAGAGGCCTTGACATTTGTGCTTATTTTTAATAAACCTAAGCTTGAAAAACACTGACTTTACAGCAGTAACATTTTCTGTTGTTAATGGAAGTAGAAAACTCTCATTACCCACCTGAAGAACATCTCCAAGGTCAGCAGTGCTAATATCTGGGTCTTCAGTGGTATTAAAAGGAACAGGGTTAATTCTTACAAGAGTGAGCACTCTGGGTTCTGGATATCTCCACAACATCATTCCTGGACTCTCCTCAGTTTCATTGTAAAACACAACTTCATAGGCACCAGGCAGTTTTTGTGCTTCTGTCAAATGAAAGGAAGGTATAATCTGTTATATAATTTCTAGAAAGAAACATGCTGGTTTATGAGACCAAAGTAGTTAAAAATAAAACCCTCAGGATCAAAAGGAGAGAAAATAAAAAAGCAATTTCCCTGACTTTAAAAGATTACAGCTTAATGGAAAGAAATCAAAAAGAGGTTTGGTTTTTTTTTTTCATTCTAGCAGATGTCTTTTCAATTGCCTTTCCAAAAAAAGTAAAGTATTCATTTAATAGGTTACTACTGTATTTTCTCTATAATTAAAAAAAAAGAAAGAAAGAAAACCAGAAGAGCAATATTCTTCTTACCTGCATCTTGTATATACTGGAACAGGCCTGTTCTCAGATCGTCTGAGGTATGCTCAGTTTTTGAGGCCTGATTCCTATCTGTAGAAAACCAAGTGGGATGTGTACTTTCAGGTATCAATGTCTCAACATTGCCCTTTTTAGCGAGGTACTGCTGCAAAAGCTCTTGGAGAAGAACTAAACAGTTCAAATGCTCCTGACCCCAGAATACCTTTAAAAAAAAGAGAAAAAGAAAAAGCTGAAAGAGTAAAGACAAAACAATGCCACAGAAATATTTTGCTATTTTTGAAGGAAAAAACCTCATTTAATGGAGATAAGTCCTTTGGTCTTCATGTGCAGAAATGGGCCCAGAAGCAATGAGGAAGACAAAGAAGCAACTAGCAATTAATAAAGAAATGATACTTAAAACCACTGTGGGATGAAATCAAAGTCACCAGAAGAGAGTGACTTAAAAGTCCGTGGTAAGGGTAGGAGTAAACTAGTCAGGTGTGCACACAGTGCAATTGTTTTCACTGGGGAATAACAATTTTCAAACATGAGAAAAAAATAATCAGGGAGTCTAGTCGAGAAGGAAGCTTTTCCTTCTCCTGCATCTACAGGTAAGCCCATGGAATAAACCAACACTGGCCTGAAACACAGCTACAGCCAGTCCTGAGCTAAATAGTCCTGGGTTACCTAAGTCATCTCCCCAATTCAGTGCTTCTACTGCAGTTTCTAGAGCCCTTCTGGGCTCAGGGTCCCACACTTGGACTAGCATCACCTCAAAGGAGCTCTGTGCTTCCTAAGCTGAAGCCAGAGGCCTCAGTTCCTCACTGATGGAGCAGGGATGAATGCCTTTTCCCTCCACTTATATTAATTTTATTTTTAGGTAGCTAGAAGCCCAGAGCACAGAACTCCTACTACAATATTTGCAGGTGAGGCACCAATTTCATATAAGCTCTCTAGGCTCTGCTGCAATACATAGTAACAGTGGTAGAAAATGAGGTTATGTTTAGAGCTGGTAAAATCATTAGCTGTAAATAAATTAATTTGAAACAATTGTGAATGCTTTTGTCAGCATTCTGAAATCTATTCTGTCAGACCCAATACTTAATTGTTTTCTGCAGAAGTTAATTATCCCACTGTATACTCTAATAAGAAATGGTTTTCTCAGAGTTATAGGTATTTTTCTGGTCCTTGACAACCCATCCCAAATTTTGTGGAAAAAAACCCAACCCTTTTTATTATTCAAGTACCTGTGAACAACAAATAACAGAGAAACAAACTGACTTTATTTAATCACTAAGACTTTTTTTTTTTTTTTTTTTAAATTGTATTATTCAATTAGACCTATTCCCAGGGTTGTGGTTTTAAGAACTTCTAGTGCCGATTCTGGGAAAAGACCTAATGACATGAGTAAATGTAAAAATTTCCTCTTTGTGTTTTATATGCTTGATTTATGTATTTATTTTTAAACATTTGGTGTGTATAGATACTACAATAAAAATAATTAAACCAAGAAATATATTAAAGCCCACTGGTTCAAACTCCACAGAATCTATTTTTCATTTCAAGAACGCCCATGGTTCTTGGACCGGTTTCAAGTTGTGGGCACTTCCAAAAAGGAGAGGGTAGCATGGAAAACTGCATATTAATTGCTACAAATGACAGCTTATAATTACTCCCCTGAGAAATTGGTCTAAGTTTAAAAAAAAAGGATATGTATTTCTTAAAGCTACCCCTAGGCATCACAGACACTGGGCTCACGGACAAACACATCAGAACAGGGTCCTAGATACTCAGTGTTAGTAATCTGACCCAGTAGTTTTAAGCGAACACACAAGTACAGCTACACTACATGGTGTAAAGAATATTTAACAAATAAGCCAAAGCAAAACACTGTACACAATTTTTCAATCACCAGTTTTACACAGAAGAACAGGCACTTATTTTAAAAGGTAAAAATAAAAGCCTCCCAAATCAAACAAGCAAAAAACCCCACCCAACCCAACTCAAGGAACTGATGTAGGTTGCAAAGCCTTACAGGCTTTCATGGAATTTATTTATGAAATCTCAATGATCCAAAGCCAGCCCAGCTCAACAGCAGAACCAAAAGCCTCTCATACAGACCTGCAGCAGCCCTCCTCTCAAATCAATGTACATTTTTGGGATGGATTGTTCTGGGCCAGGATCACCACTATGCTTACACCACTTGGCTTCCACATTAACAGAGCAGCAAAAAGGGCCCATCAGAGTTCTGGCTCTTTCTCTGAGACTTGTTTTAAGTAGGAAATCTTTTATGTCAAGGTCAAAAGATGATCCATGGATTCCTAAAAACAGAGAGCGACAGTTAATCCTGGTGGTAGTTATTCTTCAAACATTTATATGTTATTCCCTGAATTCACTTTACTATGAGCCTGGGAATCTCCATTCACAAGGAATGACACAAGTAGTCCCACTGACTTCATGGAAATACTTGAGTGGACAATTGCTCTCCTCTCCAAGCAAGAGCATCACAGTTGGGCCACAAGAGCTGTGATTTTTATTGTTTAACTTGCTCTTCCCACACCACCGAGCATGCTTGACACAGTGTTATATTTATGGAGCAGGTATGTCTCATCCACATTCCCTACCAAGAATTACTTGCCAAAACATTACGACTTTTTATATGTGTGAGCATTTTAAGGTTTATGAGAAGAGACATTTTTCATTAAACTATGATTTTATAAAAAAAAAGTAAAATTTAAGAACAGCTGCTTCACTTGACTGTATTTTAAACTGATAGGAAATAACTATTTTGAATGATTCTTAAAAAACAGGTTCATCTGAATTTTTTACATCATAGCCATTTGCCCTATACACAAGCTTTAGAAGGCATAAGAATGATAACGGCAGGTTAGATTTATGACAGAGATTATGTACTCTCATTAAAGACACAAACATTTTTAGGAAAGAAACATTATCTAGAGATGTCCCATGTCTTGTGAATTTAACTTACTGGAAAACTGTTTCATAACCCAAACCGTATGTAGTATCTCTGTATTTCCTTTGTGTATTTACATGGAAAGTACTATACCTGAGCCTGGGTTAATTTTGTTTCCTTCTGGTGCTTGTACTTGGACTCAACACTCTCAATACTGGATGGTACCATCCTTTATAATGCCCATGGCTTATTTTTCTAATGAAACCGGATACTTACCAAAAGCAAAAAATTAAAAACCACTTAAGGCTTACATACAGATGCTGCAAGGTACAGTTCCATTTTATATTTTCATCCCTTTGCTGGTAGAAAAGTCCCACAGAAACACAATGCCCTGTTTTGAATACACAGAGTAAAACTTCCCTGATGAATCTCTTTTAGAATCCAGAAAGAAGTCTGTCCCCATCTTGGGAGTTATGATTTCATAATACCAAGAAATATTTTATACAATGGAAGGAACTACATTGGATTTTAATTTTTTTTTTAATCCAGCATCTACTAGGAAGGTGGTCCAACAGTCCCCATAGCCAAATAATGGCACTGAATTGTATTCAACCCAAATAGGAACCACAAAGAGGAAGAATTGGTCCCTTGAGCAGGTTGGAGTTTAGTAAGAATGTCCAAGGCTCGAGCAAACCTTTGTCCCATGCCAGGGACAACAGGACCATTGACAGGATTTATGAAAGCGGTTTTAGCTCTGGGTAATTTAGACTGGCTTCTGGACCCCTGGGTCTGGTCTCATGTGTTACAGGTTTATACGGCAGAAACCGCTCTGCACTTTTTTGAACTTCAATGATAATCAAGAAAATTAACATCAGCACACCCTGACGCCTCTCCTTTTGGTACTGGTTCAGGCTTGATTCTGTAAACTGTGGAATGAAGCAGCTTCACATGCGGGCTTAAACCAAGAAAAAGAGGTATTTTTATGGGAAGAGCTGACTCTCACCCTCCTACACTCAGTCTAGTTATTTTAAGAGGCACTAAAATCTTTGGAAATTCAATTTTTTTTTTTATACTCTACATGGAGCTTTGATTTTAAAGAGAAGAAAGTCTCTGTAACTATTGCCCAATTCTGCAATATACAGAAATGTTCTATAGTTTTATTGCAATACGTGCCAAATTGCAGAAATAACAAAAGGGAAAAAGGAATGCCAGAATACAAGTGGTTTTATTTATGTTTTCTTTCACTGGGATTACACTTGGAAGGATTAGGCTTTGCAGTCTTTTTCTGTTGTCATCTCAGCTCCACAAAGTACAAAGAAAACACAATATCCAACAGCTTAAAAACAGAACTGAGCACTCAGCACATAATACTGCTGGTTCAGAATCAGCAGTGCCTTTCTGAAATGCTATGTAAACAACGAAAAATAGACACAGTTAAGAATAAGGAAGTATTAGTAAATTTCGAATAAATGAAACATTACAGGACACATCCATGAATTGTGTCCAACAAGTACCGTGAAACTCTCAGGGACTCAGACAGGGATCTTTATTTTCCTTGCTGCGACCCAGATTGCTCTTGCGTGGGCAAGAGTTGCAGCCCCATCCTTCCCAGCATTTTTATCTAGATGCCCTTTTGGGGATGAAGTGATTTCTGGTATAAAAACCAATCTGCTGTTAATAAAAACAAGGCAGAGAGCATTCAGACAAACTTGCATGAAGCAATGTCTTGAGGAAGCTTAAAGACAACAAATGAAGAATGTGAACATGCATACACCCTTAAAATAAAGAGTAAATAAAGAGATCTCTGGGCCTAAGGGAATCTTCAATGGGGTACCAATACTATGGAAATCCTGAAAGGATGACATTACAAAAGAAATAATCTCACAACCTAAGGGAAGGGAGTGAAGAAACACCACTATGCACTAGGAGGGGACTTGTTTTAACACTGCTAAATGCCATACTAACATTTAAAGTACATGCTCAGTTAGTAAAGTTGCTTTCCAATGACCAAAGCAGTCATCTCAGAAAGGTAAATATGCTAAATAATTCTGCTCTGTTTTTTTCCCTCCCACACACTATTTTCAGTCAGTCCTTTCATGCATCTCTCACAAACTTCTATTGTAGAATTTTAACTTCAATTTAAACAGATTAAATCAAAGTCTCCATTTGAAATGAACTTGAGATGGCACCACACAGAAGCAATATATCTTCATAAACGATTGTTGTGATGTGTAGAAGTTAACTTGTTCTGTTTGGATTATTGCTCATGAACACCAACACACTTTTCAGTATATGCAATAATTTACTTCCAGGAACAAATAGTTTCATGACTTTTAAAATACTCCTCCAAGAGACTAATAAATATAGAGCACTTGCTTTGGACAGTGTTTAAAAAATGCTGCCAGGCCTCCATTGTCAGGTTTCATGCAGACCCACAATCGTACCACAATGTGCTGCCACACTAACTGAGCAAAATACAACTTACACAGGGCTTCTGCACTCCTCTGCAAGGATTACCTTTATGATGATATATGATCAAGAGGAATATCCAGGTATTTTTATACAGTTGGAAATAATGCAGGAGGGTTTTTCAAGAAATTAACTTGCTTAGAAATTAAAGATTGAGATCATTAAAACAGAATAGTGAAGAAAATTTACTAAAAGACATTTGCTTTGATATTCTAACATCTTTCTTTTTTTAGTCAGTAGAAGTTTGATTTATTCTAACACTTACAAAGTCATCTCATAGAATCTGAGCACTCTAATATAGTTACAAATACATATATGTTAGAGTTTACATACAATAATTATATAGTTACATTAGCATTTACGAATAATAAGAGGCTCCATGTCTGTTAAAGGGCCCTGTGTGCATAAATCCATTTGTGTGAATATAAAAAAAAGACCTAGCCTGTTTTAATAGATGCAAGAAATGCACCAAAACAACCCTTGCCTTCCAGTAACAATCGCTTAGTGTTTAGGCAAAGCAGGTGTTAAGAAAGAGCTTGTTATCTTTCCTGGTTCACAGACAAAGGGAGAGGCAATGTTTTAACATTAACTATGGACTTTCTGTTTTCAAAAATATTTTAAAGTGCTGATATTTGAATCAACTCCAAATGAAACAAGTAGAAATGTAGCAGCATATTTTTTCCTTCTATTACGGTCTGTGCTTAGCTATGCTCTTCCATAGCTGCAAATCCTGCCTGGTTCACTGCACTGTCACCTAATACAACGTAGAGCATGACTTTAATTGGCAAAATTCTATGTATGAAAAGAGCTTTAAGAGAATGGAAACACGTGTACTATTAAAAAAAACACAGCAAATGACACTGGACTATAGTGGAGCTCTCTTTCAAAAAGCATCTAGGAAGCTAGGAGCTTTGCTACAAACCACAGTGGTAGTAGGAAGAAAAGCACTTGTCTGTGTTTAGGGCAGTTCTGAAGCAAGACTGTCCCAAAGCACAGAGCCTGCCGTGCTGGTTCAGACTGGGCAAGATGCACACAAGCAATGTGGTGTGCACTGACCGCTGCAGCTGGCAGACTGCATTCCAACCCAAAGGATTGTGGTTCACTCTGGAGGGAGAGGTCCAGGCTCTCCAGGGGATGCTCCCTGCCTGGGTGGCAGAGATAGAACCTGGCTGCTGAAGGTTAATTCGCAAGTAGTTTTCCTTATTGCTGTGTGCTTTAATGTCACACATTCCTAAGGTGATAATCAGTGATATTTGCTTTTAAGCATTTGCTCATCATACTTGCAACTTCAGTAGCTAGCTTAAAGTTGCCAAAGACAGTTCTGAATATGTAAATATATCATTATAGCTAATATATTGATAGTTAGCTACACTATCTTTTTCCTCTTAAGAAAACTTAAGATACATCATGTAATGAGTGGTTACGCTACAGTTCAACAGCTCTGTTCACAGGTATCCTCTATGAAGCAGCACCTGAGAAGAAAGGGTAACAAAGCTATGAAAATAATTGCAGGGGAAATGCTGCAGTTAATTTAAGACTCAGACAATTTATTTAAGTCTGGAAACAGCAGTAGCAAACAAATGGTGAGACGTAGTAAAGGAAATTTTCCAGGAGAGATTTAGTTAACAATCCATTGACCGCACTGGATTTCTCATTAGTGTCGAGCTGAATCTTATGATCGCTCATTCTCCCCACGAGAACAGTTTTTACACATTACCAATTAACTATTCTTTAGTGAAAGAGAGTTTTTCAGCATTACATGTGGACATATGCAGACTCTGTAAAAACACGAGATGTGTAACACACGGTAAACAGAAAGTAATGATCTTAAACAGGCCAAACCCTTGAATTCGTCACTAATAAATGTCCCCATGCATTCAGCAGTCCTGGCTGCTGGGAGCCTGTTTTCTTCAAATACTTCAAACACTAAAATCCAGGAACATTTATTATTTTAATCCATTACAGGCAGTGCTTGATTTAACTTTATTGGTTGTGGTGGTGGTAGTAGTTATAGTGGGGGTAAAGCTATGTTCTTTTACACATCATTTCAAAAGGGCTTAATTATATTTTATAGCTCAGGCCAGGAATCCTGCTTGTTTTGTGTCTAACAAGGTTCAAATGGAGTTCAGGTCAGTGATGAATCAGAAGAGAAGTCAAAGATGGTTATCTATTTGAAATGAGCTCATCTCCCTTAAAGAGTAACTGGGCAGGTACATCATGTTCATTATACTACTGCATACTAAATAGCTGAAAAATCACAATTCACTTAATTTGGTAATTTTGAATGTGATGCCTGATCAGAGAAAACATATAAAGTTAAGAGCTAAGGGGATTTTCATTTTTGGTCAAGGCTGTCTTTAGTATACAATAATCTAGAATATATTTGCAAAGTTCTATATTGCCCTATCTTATTCTAATTAAGTGGAGAAAAATGCATACTGGAAACTAACAAAAACAATGTTCAATTTGCATCTGAGTCCAGATTTCAAAACTGACCAAATGCTACACTGACGTGAGTAATATTTGGTTCTTGCATCATGAACATTTTATCTTTAGATATCATCAGTTTTCAGAAAAGAGACTAAACATTCTTATCCCAGTTACAGATGGCCGTGGAAAGGTTCTTCAATTAAAAAAAAAAAATCCATGTATTTTCACATCTTAATTTTTTGGTGGTTGGTTGAAAACTTTGTTTTATTTTCAGGAGAGAGCTGCTGCCTACACTATCATTGATTTATAAAGTTGTAGATACTTAGCATTACTAAAAAATAAATATCAGACATCGAATGCCTGCACAGTAAATGAAGTATTACAAAACAGTGGATACCACTCAAAATGTAGCCCTACACAATTGCCACAAGGTTGAATTACAATTGTGGCTTTGGTGTCTTGCTCCTCTGCTCTATACTCAATTAACTGGATTTCAACTGCTTTAATAAACTAAATAGTCCATGAACTAGAAGCTCACTTTTCTTTATAAATAAACCACCCTGAAGATAGTGTCTGGAAGCACCTGATCTGTTTGAGCCTCTATAACCCAGTGAACTACACTTGTGGAAGTCCAAGGATTGACAGATACACCCAGGCCACACAAACAGAACAGGTTTCCTTGCACTCTTGGGATGTGACTCTCCAGGATTAACGCCAGTCCAGGTCCAGGCTCCTGCACTCCAATTTTCTCTTTTTGATCCCTTCTCTCCTTCCTTCCTTAATATACTGCTCTGACTTTTCTTTTGTGCCTGCATAGTCATTGAAGTGTATCTGTCCAGAGAGCCAGCTGAAGACGACTATCTTCCTGGAAGCTTTTCTTTCCCGTTGTGTTAGCTTTCAGACAGATCAGTGCTCTGATTCAACTCAGCCACCGGCTGCCTGAGTAACGGAGCACAAGGCAGTGTGGATATGTGGGGTCATAGCAATCTAAACTTCCTATGAAATTGCATTTGGGGGTGGAGGGGCAGCAAGCTGGTGATCTCATGCCACAGAAAAATTTACTTGTCACAGAAAAAGAAGAAAAGTGTTGCCAGCATGCCAACAATTTAAACAATTTAAAGGAACAGTCAATAATGCTTAATCTCTTATGTTCTCTATGTCACACTGCAAAATGTAGATTGAACTGGAAGAATTGCACAGAAAGCACAAACGGTACAAAGAAAACATTCAGCTTTCACTGCTATCTGTATGTCCTCATGAATGTAAATATTCTATAGAACTGGCTGCCATGACAATGCTGTATCACCTGCTACTGCCACATATATACAGCACTGGGATCCACATAACAAAAATTCCAGTCTCAAAAAATTATGCAATTACTTTCACAATAAAAGATGCACAGATTACAAAATGAACTGTATTTGTTCTGAACTGAATTTCACTTGGAGCCTACTTTTTGAAGCTGAATTACTTAAACTCTAAATGTAGTTCCTATAAAATTAGTGCACTGTCTTGAATCAACAACCTCTTTCTTCTTTCCTTTATTTTTATTTTCTCCACCAGTTAACATTCTAGTTCATCAGTAGCAATTCTGACCCCTGTTACAAAGTACCAGTAGGGAATCTGACCAGGATTAATAGTGGTACTCAGTCCCGGGATTAGGTGGTGTCTTGTTTCATGGATTTTAGGCCATCTGTTCTTCCCTCCTACATTATACTCCAGCAGAACTATAAACGCACCTCCACCTCAGGGACTATAGAAAGGAATTAGAATTCTTCTGCTTTTCATTATCACAAGATTCAGTAACTCATTTCATTGTCAGGATAATCCCCTTTTACTCTTTCTTTTGCGCTTGCAGGGTATGCCAAAATCACAAATAAAATCCCAGATGTTACGGACCTGATGAGGTCTCCACCTTTTCTTGAGTGTTGGTTTTAAGCTACTTGGGACATGGTGTCAAATCTGACAGGACCCTGATGCCCACACCCAATATTCATTAAGGTTTGTTAGTGATTTGTATAGCTGTCTACAAGCTGCACTTCCACCTCAATCCTCTGTGGCCATTTAAATATTTAGTTTGTCCTCTGGCTTTTACTGACAAAGAATTAATTTCCTATTGTTCAAGTGTTGGAAGGAGTTTATATTTCTTTCTAAAAGTAACAAAGGTCTTCTGGGTGTTGTAAATGGCTTGTTACTGCTGCATATTATTTTAGGTAGTCATATCTAATTTAATGTTTTATTTCCCCATGGGCTAACTTGCATATCTGCAGCATCCAAAGGCTATGACAACGCCTTAGCAGAGTTTTCTCCAGAGAGTTAGTTAACTCCAAAATGAAGTTTGGTCTTTGCTCTACACCAATTAATAGCTGCATTTCATTTTTAATATTTCTGTAAAGTATCTTAAGTATGCAATTTCTTTCAGGTTTAGTAAAAATACTTGAGATTATCATATGCTCAATGAGCGTTTATCCCTCCATCCCCCCTTATTTATATGTTAAAGTAATCATCTCTGCATATGGGACAAAGGGCTGGGGAATTCTGCCTATGATCTTTGAAACAGTTTGTGTCCGTAAGTCTCTCGGTTCAGACACTGAACAGCAAGACTTCCCTCCTGTGTCCAGCCAGAGCAAAATAAGGCTCCACCGAGAGGCTACAAGCTTCTTGCTGTTTTTCACTCTGGGGAGAGTAGTCCTCAGCTTCTCTCATTTATCTGCTCTTTTAGCAGGTAGGTAATGCTAATTTCAACACCAAACCAAACTGAAAGCCATATGTTTAGAATTCCATTTTGTTTCCTAGTATTTATTGCTAAAAAATATTTTGATTTTAATGGCATATGACTGTCCCTGAGTGATCTATGTACCTCAAGTGTGATACCAAGAGGTCTCAAATCTGGGACGGTATATGGCACTTGAGAGCTCCAGCCACTTTGTAGAAGAGGACAAAAATCATTGAACCAGTTTTAACAATAGTTCTGGAACGTGGGTTTTTTTTTGTCAACAGTACGAATAAGCTATGAAAAATGAGCTGTTTGTTGTTTGTCTGTATGAAAAGAGTACAAGTTTTAACTTGCAATTCTAAGCCACATAATATAAAATTACCACAGATAATTATTTGACATCAGTATGGCTTAAATTCCTGCCCTTAAGGGTATCAGAAAAAATATACCTGTAGCCTCTTCTAAAGTGAAATTAATAATACCTTATTTTAGAAGGGGATTTTGTTTTGGCTTGTTTTTTTGCCAATACACTGCATCACATACAGCAATACTGTTCCTTCACTAAAATCAAAATGCTCAGGATTTCACTGTAAGTACAGAGGAGAACATAAGTATTCTAGCAGAAACAGTAACCACGTTGTTATAAGTAACATATTAAAACATGTCCAAAAAATGAAGTCCCTTGACACACTCAAGGTTTGAGGTTGTATAACTGCAGCAGGATATGTAGAAATGGAGGTGGTTTAATTTGATCCAACTGCAGTGTGAGTATTCAACACTTAAAATGTATTTTGTTAAAAGTGAAATAATTCAACTAATTATTCCCTCTGTTTTTCAGAAGCTACATCTTTTTACTGTTGTAAGAAATTAAGAACAATTAAAACAGTTAGCTTTCATGATTAAACCAGCAAAATCTAGAGGGAAAACTGATAATGAGAAGGAGAAGAGGAAAAAAAAAAGTTATATGGCAAGCTTCTTTCTTAATTTCAGCTAAAAATATCAAAGCATTACACAAGGTCATGCACTTTTGTTTTCCCCCTATAAGGGAGGAAAAATGCCGACAATACATTCCTGTGAGGGTTTTTTGCTAAACAATTCCTAGCAAATAGGATTCCTTACAAACCAATTTTGTCTCCTACATTAAAACTCATCTGGAAAAGGGGTCGTTTACACTGTTTATAAAACACTGCCACATAAAATGTGTAAAAAAACCATATTTCACTAAAAATAGCTTGCGTAAGTAAGGGATTAGAGTAGTTTCTACTGCTATAATTGTTCCTTTGTAGTTTTTTCCATGATGTTTTGAACAGTGTTTTTAACTATGTTTATTAAAGTCAGCACATCAAAAAGGATCAAAGAGAAAGCTAGTGAGAACCAAAGAAACCCCAAGCGTATTGTGTTGTCTCACTGGGGAGTTATGCAGATTCAAGTAAACAAGTGCAAATTGTTGAGGTTTTAATGAAAATTTTCTACAATTATTGTATCTGAAGTCATTCTATATAATAACATCTGTAGAGCAGATGGCCATACTGTACAAAAGGCAAGCAACGCTCCTTTTTCTTCCTCTGTTTTAACAGTACATCTGAGATGACTACTTTTGTCATTGTGCTTAAGTTTGGTTCAGCAAATAATTCGTAAAATGCAGCTGCTGCAGATGGTCACAATAGTTATTTGACTGTAAAATCAAAGACACAGTGAAGTATTTGCGTCTTAGTTTCATTCTATAAAAAAATCTGACATGAACCCTGTTCAGCTCAAAAGGTATATCTATAAAACCTTTTGTAAAAAGAAAAGCAGTGAAGAAATGACATATTTAAATACTTGTTGCTCCCAAGACACAGCTACTACACTTTTTTTTTTTTTTAAATTGAGTTACCTTGCATAATTTCTTTGCAATTCTGAAACAGATCTAGTTAGTAACTATAGTATTCTAAAGTACTTGCCCCACACTGAGTGATGTATTTTCTTTCCTGAAGTTTTAATTTCTCCTTGGGTTCTACAGCACTTTAATTTTAAATTAAAAAAAAAAATAATCAAAGCAATTTCGACAGTTTCAGGCAGTTTTGTGGAATTGTGTCTTTTGCACTTCTTGAAACATAAAACAATTTTTTGCACCCTCATAATAGCATGCAAAACCTCATACACATGTATTTTTCTTTTATAAAGCAAAGATAAGGATTATCTGGGAAAAAAAATGTGAGAAGGATCTGTTGATGTCTGTTTATTGTCTGGTTATGAAAGTTCTTCATATAGAGTAACTAATCTATATTTTCATTAGATTCAGAATCAGGATTGCTTTACTTAACAATGCTTGCCAGACTACAAACATACTGAAGATTCATGTATAGTTTGTGACATGAAAAATAAAGATCGGTTCCCTCAGGCTGCCAGAAGAATTAAGAAACAGAACTTCGTTGTAGAATGTTTCTGAGGCTTAACATGCAAGGCAAGGTACGTCCTCCTCCTGGGAGGATGAAAAACTCCAGGGTAAGTGATATACACTGCTGAGGTTTGCCAAATTGCTTTACAGAACAGTGACGGAATGGGCTCGGCTTTGATATAGTGAAGCTTGCTGTGGACACTGTAATGTACCATGGGATGGATAATGTACAAATGATAGAGGGGGAGCAATGGAAGGGAAGAGGATTATTACACGGAAAGAAAACGAGAACAATTTAAAGGACATTAGAAAGGCATTTTAGCCAGTTGTAGTGCTTTCTATGCTGGGGTTGTGATCTGATTGGAATAGCGTGGGAACGCAGGCGCTGTTCCTGCCTCTACTGCTGTTTATTTATGGATATATCAGGAGTTTCAAGCCTCAGCACTTTCACAGGCTTTCATGTCCTATGAACCTTAAATTTTTCATTTTTAACTTTTAAAACAATAAAGAAGCACTGAAACTTGCTGGCCTGAGGAGAAGTATTTGATGAAAAAGAAATAAATCACCACCTTCTTTGGCCTGCAACTTCTTTCTCTCAGCTACAAACGCATTTTACCTCACAAGCTACTCTGCCAACTACCTACATCTGGCTCATCTCCACATCATGTAAATGTACCATCTTATTAATTTCACTAAAAGACTAATAAAACAATTTACAAAGACAGTCAAAATGTCTTTATTTTAAATGAGTCTCTGGTATCTTGTTAATTGTACCCAGGGTGTAAAGTTTCCTTGCAGTCCTGCAGTAATGAGGCTGGAGCACCCGTTTTCCCTGGGTGACTCTCAGCTGTGGAGAGGAAGCATGTAAAAATTTAAAACTTCATAAGCCTGGAGGGGAGTAATAGTATGACCCAATATTTACATAGTAGCACATGTCAGGGCTCTGAACAATTATTTTTGGTTGCTTTTTTTTTTTTTAAAGAAATATAGGGTCTGAATAAGAAAATATAGTTATGGAGTGAAAACTGTCAAAATTTTGCCCTTTGAAGTATGTGCTGACTTATCAGAATACCAGAATAGTGGTTCTCGTAACGACTATTCCGCCCAGAACTCTGTCAATAAATTAGTAATTACAAGCTAGGGGATATTAACTACAAAATTATGCACTCTTGGGTGCTGCCTCACTGAAAGGAAAACTCTGGTAAGAGAGTCTATCAGGGATTTGATATTTTCTGTTGTGGATTTATTATGTTAACTAGAGGAGCTCCCCTCAATGCCCCACACTTTAAAATGGTTACTAGACCACCACTTGAACAAATCAATAGCACTTCCAACTTTCAAAAACTCTTACCTGCAGTTTTATGTCCACTTTTAATATTCAGGCTCCCACTGAGGTTTGATAAAGAGACTAACAAACAAGGTTTACTGGGATGTGGGATGGTTTCCATCGAAACCACCATCTGAACAGTGTGAATGGAAATTTTCTGGAAGCAGGAAAGGGCTTGCCACAAGTTTTCTTGCACTGAAGCCTTCTGCGCAGTGTTGGAGTGTGCAGCAGGTAGCAAATCCTTTGTACTGGGGTGTTTGGTTGTCAAAGTGATATCTTCATCTGGAATGAAGCCAGCTGATGGAGCAGCCTCTTTTCTGTGCTCATCATCACACGTGCTGATGACTTTCTTCAAAAATTGGTTTATTTGATCAAGTCTGACAAAACTGAGATTTGCTTTCAAAGGTTTTGATATGCTCACACTTATGTCAGCTGTAGGAAAGAATTGGATAAAGAAATATGAGAAGCTATAGTGCAATTAATCAAGCAACGTAAAAATATTAGGCATTTAGTGGAGATAACATTAGTTCTGACATGTTTTACTGAAAGGACTGAATCAATAGTAAAACATAATGAAATCATATTTTTAGGAATAAAGCTGAATTAAAACTTCATGAGCAGTACTATAAGCAATCTTCACTATACACATTTTTGAAGGAAGAAATGTCACAATGTCTATCTTATTTCCTTGTTTCTTCACAGGGATCTCCACAGCTATCTGAAAGACCCACACTTTATTCAAGAGTGTAGGAGAGTGCCTTTGTGTTGGAATGAAAATATACTTCACAGTCGCTTGGGTTTTACAGCCAGTAGAACAATTTGACTAAACTCCAAAGCCAACAGCGAACATTTTCAACGCATTTAAATAAGTGAATAACATGTATATTCTGTTGTTTCCTACACAGCTAATATAAGCTATTCTTCAATTCATTTGCACGATGAAATGGGAAATAAAAGCAAATATAAAAACAAAGGTATGTTTAGATTTCCTTTTTTTCCAGGGAGATTGGAATAGCCCACATATTTTTAAAATGTTCTTTGTCTCTTTAGTAAAGGATTTTGGTACTTACCAGATTACAAAAAGTTTCATAGAATTTTCAGAAATCACAAATAATATGAACAACTTTGACAACCATAATAATTTAGTAGCTGAGATGTTGCAATTGCTGAGATTATTTCACAGAAAGGAAGCAGTACTTTCTGATGGTTGAAACTTGTTTCTGTGCTGCTATCTGCCTTTTTATCGGTACATTGTGCTTCATTACAGAAATCCAGCTTTGAATTAGTTTTTAAGTTTTTTCAGTTCAAATTCAACTTAAACCTAGTAATGAATGAGATAGCTACCCTGGGCAGGGGGAAAAGTCTGCTTTTCACTTCATTGTTTGATTCCCTCCACCCACCCCCAAAAACCAAAACCAATTAAAATTCTGAGCATATATCTAAACTAGAGTAAATGTTCAGAGAAAACAGCAGTACTGAGTTTCAAGTTTCATTGTAAATATATATAAGAAACATTTTGTTGAAGGTTTTATGGAGATTAATGAATACTTCACCAAAATTAGGACCTAGTTTCAAGTTGTGCAGGATCATGTTTGTCTCTTAAAACTGATGCAAACTGATGAGCTTGACTCTCCAGCTCTTTAGGTAAATTACTAATTTTTACGGAAGTGGTAAAGGGCTGCAGGAGCAGACCTTTGGGGCTGCTCTTAAGTATAAGGCTTATCCTAACTTCAGAGAGACCCAGGTACGTAACAAAGCATCTTTCTGACCCCAAAATATCTGGGGGTTCTAAATTTCAGTTAGATGCTTTGGTATCTGAATAGATGTATCTCTGCATTATAAACTAATATTTGTTCAAAGAAGATAAGAGAAGCTTAGTAATAGCCATGTAAGATTTGTTATAGCTGAATAAAAAATCCCAAAGCAATCTTAGGAAAAAAAAGTACTATGCCACAAACCACAACTAACTGAAATTTAAGAGTGAAAAAATACTTTAATTGTAACTTACAATTTTGAATTAATGGTCTTCTGAAAGTGCTTTCTGTTGTGTTAAATAAAGCTTTTCACACTGAACTAGAAACTATGACAAAACACTAACATAATGGTCTAGTAGAAAGGCAAGTATCAAAGCTAAGAAGCCGGCCATCGGAAGAGAACAAGGTTTTTTATAGGCATCCAAAGCCGCACGTGATCAACTTGGAACATTTTCCAAAATACTTATGTACTGATATTTTAAATTAAAAACAAGTTAAGAAAAAATGTCATAACACTTTGAAAGCCTCTCCACCCTTCCTGGCATTAAAGAACATCCCAAGACTCGCCTGCCTTTTTGCAGACATCCTTGGTCCCTCTGAATGGAGAAAGCAGAAACCCATGTGACATTACAATATTAATTTACTTATGACACTCAAAAGGAAGGGAGTGCTATTCTAAATCAAAGGTTCAATAAATCCCTAAACAAACAAACAAAACCCCAACCAACCAAACAAGCAGCATTTTAAAAATTACCCAAGTTTGAAATCCAGCTCACGCTAGGATTCGGGTGTCTGAACCGTTTACGCACTTTCAAAGCAAGTCACATATCCACTTAATTTTCTCTGTAGTAAGTAATAAAGGAGTAAAATAGATTAGAAATTCTTGGCTATCCAGTGAATCAGCCCCGACAGAAGGTGGTGGCAGCCAGAAGCATAACTGCAGAAAATCTAACTCTGGAATCTTCACTGCCAATATTTTAACTATCTCATAATGACATCGGTTATTTTTACAACTGGGGAAAGATTATGTAAGGAGATTCTTTAACATTTGAAGTAAAATGTTCAAAAAATAAAAATCTAATTGAGTCATCAACATGATTTTAGTCTTTGTCCTGTTTTACACTTTATACTTAGCACTGTTGAAGAAACTAACATTCCTTCTAAGAAAAACATATTTGATGGACAGAAACAGTGAAAACTTATGAAATATGAAGAGCTATTTATAGCAGTTGGTGAAGATAGATGTTCAGCAGCTCCCCCAGTCACATAAAAGGAGCTAAAAAGAGATGTTTCAATGTAAAGGGTCACCTAGATGCAGCTGGATTAAAATTTCCAGGGTGCAAAGTCCAAGGTTAATAGTCTTTTTAGATGATTTTTACCACCTTTGGAAGCACACCACACCACTGCAGATTTCTCCTGATAGGAAAATGCAGGCTCTTCTAACTCAAACAACTCTGAACCGTCCAAAATTCCATCAGAATCAGGACAGGGAAAAAGGTTTTGGTTGGAAAGGACCTTCAAGATCATCGAGTCGAACCATTTATCCAGCCCTACTAGGTTTCACACTAGACCATGTCACCAAATGCTTCAAATACCTCAGTCTCTTCTTTACCTGATAGTGGCTGGCTACCACGATTATACCCCAATGCTTTTAGATTTAAGACATAATAGCAATAACTTATTTTGCCAGGTGCTATCTATTTCCAGCAGACAGACAGTAAAGACATTACTGTGCCTGTAAACTGATTGTGTTCCAGCGAGTTATTTCTGCTTATGTTTAAATCAGACAGAACTAGATGATATCAAAGCAGTATTTTTTTATTAGAGCATAGCATTTGAGTGTAGAATTTGAATTGTTCTTTCTCTCTCATTTCTTCACTACATCTCTCTAGATTACCCAGTAAATCCATGTCTGTCAATTATTAGTTTCTAATTACCCTTCACAACTTTCTGAACAGCTACTAGGAAACAGAATGATGAAATAACTATCAAGTTAAAAGGAGATTAGATAAATACAAATAAATTACACTTATTATATGCTCCCACCACACCAGGAGATGACTTAACAGTGAAAGGAAAGGAATCACATTGCAATAATGAAATCAGAGAGGGAATTCAGGTCCCAGAGGCGATTCTACGGAGTTTATGTTAATGTACACCTTGTGGGGGACCAAAAATCAACTGGAATAGTTTCCTGAAAACTGTTTCCAGCTATTTTCTCATTTAAAAAGTTCCAACTTCACTTGACCCATTAGTCATCATATTACTTACATTTATTATGTATTTTGAAATCTATTACAAAAAACCCAATGGATTCAATATGGCCTGTTTGAACAAAATCATAACATCTATAAAAGAAAACCTATAAGCAGCTCTCTGAAATTTCTGTCTGAAACAATTTCTTTCTTTGTCATTTTATTACTTAGAGCTCCAGATAAAAAAAAAAAAAAATCAGGGTTATGAGTATTTTACCCTTATTCTCCATAACATTCAGATTTGTACTGTGAAGATACAATTTTATTTTGTGAACTTGGGATAATGATATTACTTTTTATTTGGTGTGCTAAGGAAGAATAAGCAACACAAAATAACAGAGCTCCTAGCAAGTTGCTTTAGGTCAATCCCAGCTCTTACTGAAGTTAGTGGGCTTCTGATATGTGCCATAATTTAATGTACACCAGGTCACTATTTCTATGACAAATAAACTACTGTAGTATACTCTTAATCTGAAAAAACAGAAAGTAAACTCCATGAAAATTATTTATAAGCTATATTTATAAGACTGGAATCTTTTCACAGAGTATGAGAAATATTGAACTGTAAGGGAAAAATACGTAATTTTCCAAGAATTTCTTCACTTCTCATACCCCTCATTCTGCAGTGGATCTTTTATTTCTTGTGGCTAATACAGAAAGGCCAGGTCTTCCTCCCTCAGGTTGGACATGGGTCTTGCCCTTCCCTACTCCAAAAACTTCTTAACGAACAGTGCTGCTAGAAACTACTATTTGCCCTAAACTCTTTGAAGGATTGAATTTCCTAGTCCTAAACAGCAGAGGAGCAGACAACAGGCATGAAACATTTTACTGTTAGCAATATTCTTTCTTTGCGAACCACCCATCCTGATGTAGGGAGTTTAAACAGGAAATCTGAGGAAGGTAAAGGTAATGTTGAGCCCTGATTCTGATTTGGAGTCAGGGTGGCCCTTCAGTAACAGGGAAATGGCTGAATTGCAAAAATTAAATTTATAAAAATAGGAAGGAGGGAGACATGTAAAGAAAAGACTAGCTGTACTGTTCTCAATTGTCCCTGGTCAGGCATCAAAAGAGAGACAAATTAAAAGAAATTGAAAAGCAAGAAGAATCCAAACGAATTGTTTTTATCCTCTAATTCATCATTCCCAATTTGGATCAAGGGAAAAGAAGGCAGAAACTTGAGACAAGGCTTCAGAGGCCATCTGCAGTCCATCTTGTATTTTGCTTCTGTGAGACAGATGCCAATTAGTCTGGAAGAGGCTGGTAGTCACCGCTTGGTATTTTTACCTACTGTGGTCTTTGTGCTGCAGCCCCATAGAAGCAGCTCTCTAAGGCCAATATGGTAAACTAGAGCCTTCAGAGCACCAAATCAACTCAACTCATGCAGGGTGCTCCTCAGGGGTAACAACTCTTACTTCCATGACCTAGTATGTCACTGACACTATGCGAAGGTGATGCTAAGACATTAACAGCTCTAGGTAGCCAGGACTTGGGTTTCAGATCCCTGACAAGGCTCAGAGTGATGTAATTCTATTAATTTTTTGAAATTGTCACAATTGAACCAAAATAAATTGTTGGAGATCGAGAAGACTGAAGAGACCATTGATGGAGAGTTACTGCTATTCATAGGGTGTTGACTGAAATTAAGCAACTGTGCAAATACCAAATACAGTACAGAAGTGTGTCACAGTTGGGTGGTGAGGCCGATACCTGTAGTGGTGGCACTGGGAGGCACTACCATGAAAGAAAAGCCTTAGCTAAGGAAAATATTGTCTGCCTCAACAGAGAGTCAGGAAAGTTGAAGCACAATACAGTGACATGAAATAAATTGCTCCAGGTCATAGAGCATGTTTGTGGAAAAGAAAAAACCCCACATAAATACTAACTCCCTATTATCTGCTTAGCTGCTGAACACTACATCTATATTAAGACATATATGAAAAAAAAATTTCAGAAAATCGAGTAAATGTTTCAAGTAAATTTTAAAGGAATGCCAATATAGTGAAAAAGATACCAAGAAAATATTTTTCAACTTATCCATGTGGCTTCAAGTGTGCAGTTTTCATTTGCAGTACTCTGGCAACTAAGAAACTAAATTTAAAATAAGTGTTGTAGACTCTGCTTTTAGAAGAGTACTTTGATAATTTTACGCATTATTACACCGATATTACAGACAATAGATGTGTCAAAACCAAAGCCATACCTACAGGCTGGTACACCTGTTTGGAATATTTCTCTTTGCCCTCTTAATCAAATAAATATCATTTCATGGCTACAGTGTCAGTACTTTAAAAACTTGTTTGTAAAAGGGCAAAGGGAAAAAAGCCCTACTAGAAAGCTCAAAAGTTTTGCAAATGACCCAGAGTTAATTAGAAAAGTCTGCACCCTGGCTAGTTCCCCTTCTCACGTGTCAGCTCTCATTAAATCAAAAAATTCTCATTTCAAAGTTAACAAACACCATGGTTAACAAAACTGTTAAACTGGGATCAAGTGGGCACATTCCTAGGTTTATATATGATGTCATGCTAAGCAGCCCACAGCTGAACTTGCAAGTAGTATGAATGATTTTTCAATATATTAAGTATCTGATCTAATGCTAATTTTCTCTCTATAGGCTAACTGTGCTGGGAACAGGTGGCCCTGCTTTCAATTACGGAGGGCTAACATGCCAGTGTGAGGCCTGGATTAGTTCACCTTCTCACAGGGAATTTGCCTCGGTTGGGAATGGATTTATTATGGCTTCACACATGGAACGGAGCTCATGTCAGCTGAGGGCAGTGATACATCATATGATTCAAATTAACCTGCTGTGGACTGTTCCGCAGGGCTGATATTGTGTATTAAAATGACGACATTTTTAAAACAGCTTGAAAGAAACCAGGATTGCTGAAGTGCAATGGTTCCAATTTGTTCCAACTAATCTATCACCTGCTGGAGATATTATTCTAGTGGGTTTCTGGTAGCTGCTATTTTCCAGGTTTCTCCAAACCACTGACCTTGCTAATGGATACAATTGTTGCCTTTGCAAACAGGGGAACAAAGCAGGAGACAGGGACAGGGTGCAGTTTTGTTTGTTGCTTTTTACCCACAACCCTGGGTCCAGCTCTGTGCCCCTCACCGGGTCCAAACAATACCAGGGAGGGACTGGCAGGGAAGAGCAATCCCCCAGGTCCCCCAGTTCTCACTTTATCTTTTACTGGGCCATGGTATTTCTCAGTTTGCCTGGATAGCTTCTTTTTGTAGAAATTATTTTGAAAGGCAAAGTATCAAGGACTGCGGTTAATTCACGCCTGGCCTAACATCTCCCCAAGAAACTCTGGGGTAACAGGACTTGGGTATAAAGCATCTATATATTGTGTGTATAAGTATTTTAAGGCCATTTGTATGAAGCTGTACTTTGTAAGCACATTTTGTATCATATGCAGAAAGAATACATCAAAGACAGCTTTTATAGCTTAGAAAGCATAGTCAATAAAAAAAAATAAAATCCACAGAAATGACTAGAGGATAAAGATAATAAATCTTCAAAACCTATTAAAACAAGATGGTCATATTTGTTCCTCACCTAATGAATAATACCTAATGCTGAAGCAATAAATAGCACACTTACATGTATTAAACAGGAATTAGATGTACAATCCAGTAACAGACTGAATATAAAAGAGAGAGGGTCATGTAAACTGCTGTAGATGGAATTTTAAAAATTTTAAATAATTAGTTACTGTAGAAAGAGAAAGAATAGCCCTTTAATACATTGTGGGGTTAAAGTTGAGGTCTGTTCCCATAGGCCTGATGATGAATGCTTATTTCTCCTAGGATCTTATTACCTTAAATCTGGAAGAAATATAATTTTTCTTTAGTTGCCAAAAACGTACAAAATAATCAACTCATGTGGCAAGAAGTGCATTAATGTATCCTGTTATTCTCATTTAATTAGTGGTTTCCAAGTTTAGCTACTTGCTGTAGTTTTTTGATCTCCAAGCTAATACGGACTGACAACCTGGTTTCCTGTGTGGTGAAACCATAGGATTTTTCTATGGAACACTATCTACTTATCTACTTCAGCTGACAAACTATTTACAAGGAGTACTGGGTTTATCTAGCACAGCAAACACTGGGAACCACTTGCAGATTTTTTCTTTTAACTGCTTGCATAGTAGTTTGCACCATGAAGTGTAGGCATGCTTGATTGCTATATTTGAAATTTAACCTCAGCACACCAAGAACATAGTTTGTTAAGAAAAATGACATTACAAGTAAACCACTAAACTTTGAACACTTAAAATCTATGCAGAAAAATGTACAGTTATCACAACTAGTAGATCCAGATTTTTGTCTGCACAGGCACAGCCTTTAGAGATGTGCTGACTGTTCAGAACAGCAGATTGGCTGCACCAACAGGTAGCACCTACTAGTGCATTCAATGCCTTTTAATTATTTACTTACTGCAGTTCTGAAATGTATATACAGAAATTAATCTGAAAACACACAGTGTGTCCTTAGAAAATATGCCAGACAGAAGCAGCATTATTTGCCAAATGTCCAACAAAAAAAGAGCAGGTCTTTGAAGTTACAACGTAAGTGTGCATGTATTTTTTCAATTTATTAACTGTGATGTCTCCCATCACAAATATCATTTCTCTGTTGACCTTAATAGAGCTCTCAGGACTTTTGCTCAAGTTCTTGTCCTCAATGAACAACTGCCAGCCTATTGAGGATATGGTGATGTAGACACTTTCTCCAGGCTTGCTGACGGCCAAGCTACCTCACCCTGGAAGAAGTTGTGGTTAGAGGACTTTCCTCCCAGGAGAGTTAGTAACTTATTTTCCAGTAGCCTGCTGAGGAGCTGTCAAGCTTTCATAACTCTTTGCATGTGCTGTTCTGATGCAATCACATGCGGAAAGCGCCTTCCATTACTCATCCAATGAAACCTCCAGCCCCCAAGGAAGGTTCTTGGTAAAGGTTACTTTATTTGAGGAGGATCTCACAGTGGTAACAGCTGAGGTTAGAAAAATCTGCAAAGGAATGAAGAGCTGTTTTGTTGTATTACACCAGCAAAACGCTTTATTAAAATTCGGAGTAATTACTGTTGAGTCATGTACAGTGACAGTTGGGAGTTACCAGCAAAAAAGATGATTAAAAAAATGCCAAGATCCTGAAGGAAATCTCCGAACTTTTATATACTTTTCAAGAATAAAGAGACTGAAGTTTATGATACATTAATTTACAGTTTTTCAGTTCCCTGTTTATTAGCCAAATGCCATGGAGAGGAGAGATGTAACACTGATTTGGGTAAAACACCCTTCACGTGTGTATTAAATTTAATATAAAGGCTGCATGAAAATACAGTGAAGACCTTGAGAAAAGGGGGATGCACAGACAAGGGTCTGGGAATCTGCGAATCTGCCACATGTGAGAAGAGAGGACACAAAAAAAATTGGGGGAAAAAAGGATAAAAGTAAAGCTGACAGCAGTGACCAAAAGACTGTAGCCTCAAGAGACAATAAATTTTCCTTTTGGCTTTCCAATAGAACTCAAAGATCCCGACTCTCCTTTCATCAACTATCTATAACGGCCACTAATAGTAGGTGTCTCTATCTCTCTTGTGCTGGTCATAATTAGAATGAAAATCTACTATTACTATCAACTAATCTTTTAGTTCGAACGGATGTAGAAAATGCAGTAGGTCTGATGGTTCAAAGTCCTATTAACGGAGCCAAATAGGGATCAATATAACAAACCTCCTGGGTTCGGTGATTTTAAAATTTTCTCTTAAAATTTCAAGGGAGCATAGAAAAAAAAAAAAAGGGGGGCAATGATGAGGATGTTCATGGACTTTATGCTTTCCTTGAGACTCCTGCCTGCCGGAGTGCAAAAAATGGATTTTGAAGTTACTTAACCGCAGTGTTTATAGTCAGCAGGTAAATATGTATGTCTCATTCTCTGGTTGTTCAATTTAATATCCCGGGGTCTGATATGAAGAAGTGATTACTGCTTTACCCAAAGACAAATTGAACTGTGTTTCCAACATCTAAGTTTCTATATTTTTAAGTGGCTTGGAAAACCTAAATTGTGCATTTTAAATTGGTAACCTTAGTATAATGAGAACATATCCCTGTGCTTCAGTTGCTTTCCATGAAATGGCGAGGGCATACTATTCCATCCCCCATGGGAGGGTCGTGTAGGTATAGTAGTATTTCTGGAGTGCTCAGATCCTAAAGCTGTAAGCAGTGCAGAGGAAATAAGAAATTCTGCTGTAGAGCCAGGTTTAGATACTGTGCTGTAAGACTGTATGAATAGGTAAGTGAATAGATAGGAACAACCCAGCAGTGAAGAACTGCTCACTAAATAACTGATAACAGCTGTGTGATGAGTGAAATAAGGATATTGTGGGGGTGGGGAGGGAAACAACCCGAAGTTACTTAAATAAATTATAAAATATGCGTAAGAGAAATTAAATATTCTGGTACAGGTAAATGTAAATGTATTTGGTAACTTCTAATATAACTTCAATTACTGTCCTCATAGTAATATAGCTATAAATACATAATTCATAAACTAGAGAATGGATGACATACTTCAATTTGCAGGAGTTTCTGACAGACTAGGAGTGAAAGTTCAAGTCACATTATTTTAAGTATATGCTAATAATCCATACTACACCATTTATACTCTGTGATATTTAAAAACATACAATATCACTATTTTTTTAGAACTTTACAGCATCAACACTTTAGGTGAGAAGAATTTGCAATGCCAGGTATCCAGATTCCAAAGTACCCAAGAGAAAGCAGCTTATAAAAGTCTTCAGATGGCAGCTTTCATAAACGTAACTGTAATAAAATTTCAGTTGGTCTAGGGCTAGAAGCAGGTAGGTTTCATTTTGTTGGGAATTTTCCAACCTCAGCTTTCTTGAGGAGTAAGTTTTCTAAATTTACCTTGGGAAGAAAATAAATAGCTAGACCTTAAATCTACTGGTCCATGTCTGACCATTCTTCAACTTTGATTTGAATTCAGGGAAATTTCACATTCATTAGCACGGAATACAAGATTTTTCTACTGATCTAACACGTGTGTCTATGTGTGCACATCTACAAATAGATTACATTAGAAAGTAGAGATTAATGTGCAACTCTTACCAGGTCCATTAAGGAAGTCTTTAATTTGCACGGTGATAAGAGGAGGCGGAATACCACTTTTACAATCCACCTCTCCGGCTACTGTCTGCAACCAAATCTTGGAATAATCCAGAGCTTCTGGCAAAGTCTTCCCAGGATCTACAAGTGATAATAATCACAGTTATTAATGATATTCCAGGAATATGACATGTAACAAAATCCTACATGTAAAACTAATTAAACTAAAGAGTTTAAAATGTAACATAGTAAACAATACTCCTAATACTACTCTTATGCGTACCATTTGTGCCTACAGACGTATATAACAATGGCTAGAGCCATTTGCCCACAGACAATATATACACAAACAAGAGGGCAAAGCTGAGTAACAGAAAATGCAGAAAACCCACAAAAATATCAAGCAAAATATGAGTGAAAGACATCAGTCACCACGAGATGTCTTTAAAAAGCACACCATTTTAGCTTTAATTATGATGACACTTAAGCAATCCTTACAAGGAAATCTGTGCTCAAAACCTACTTATAGATTGTAGTTTCATTGCCCGGTAGTGATAATAATAATGGAAAGATAAATTATAAAGGCTAAAAGACCAGAATGCTACCAGATCTCAGGAATAGAGCATAAGGACAATGTGATTATATCATTCTTTTTGGAATTCACTCAATAGCTAGTCAGTAGCTATTCTTGCATACCACCTTGAGCTGTATTCCTTTGATCAGTTTATAAAATTACAGTAGTACATTAATTTCTTGCAAGTGCTATTCTAGTCTTCATCTTCCATGTATCACAAATAGTAAAGACAGTGCCATAAAAAGGCTTTTTAGTCTTTAGTAACTCATAACCTTCATTATAATAGTCCTCGATTCTGGCACCAGAGGTCTTAAATTCTAAATAATCAATTATTCTTTCTTATGTTAATATTGTTAATGTCTGTCTCATGCTTAATGATTTAAAGGAGATTTCTTGATGCTATTCACTCCCACCTTCAGTCAATTAAAAACTACTATAATTGCTCTATTTAAGTTTTACTGAATAGACTCCTTTCAAGAACAGTATTTACATACCCACTATTATAGTCAACATATGGTATCGTGGTATCACAGTCATATGTGGACTGGGTATATAAAGTCAGCTTTGGAATTTGTATTTCTTGACCTTATCATGTGATTCATATAAAACTTGGCACATATGAACCCTTATGTGATTTCAAAGAACCTACTGAAACCAATTGATCATGACTTTAGATCTATATGGAAAAGATCAAAAGTTAGCACATTCTTCAGTTTTTATTTGATCAATTTTCAGCAATGACTTTACAGCAGTATTTGTACTGCACGGCATATACATTACAGCCTTGCCTTCCCTTTATTCCTGCTATACGTTTATAAAGTCAGTTCTCAACAGTTATTTAAGAGCTGTCACTGCATACAACAGATTTGTGTATTTTCCATGTGAATTTCTACATTTTTATGGTTCTTAGCCCTTTCCTTTAATTACATTAACCAGAATGATGTGGCACACTCCCTCTTCTGCGCTAACTGCTTTAGGGAATATCTCATTTCCTGTGCCTGGAGTTTGCCTAGTATGCTGAAAATAATTATAATTAAAAAAAAAAATCTTTACCACCAAAGCACACATCTTTTCCAAAATATAGTTTTGTAGTTGTTCTGAACAAGGATGCTACCCCTGCCTTGGATCTATACCATAATATCTTGCCTTGTGCTAGTAGCTCATCGTAAGTAACATACTAACGTTTTTCAGAATATATGTATAGTGAAGCATTGTAAAAACTACTGACCACTGTGCAATGAACAACACTGAAACAATTCAACTGATCTCTAAGTTGCTGTTCCTTCAGAAGTAGTAGCATAAACATTTAGGTGTGTCAATATGGGTCAAAATGTTGCCATATGCCATGATTTCATCTCAGTTCTGAAAGATACCATCACATACTGTATACAGCAAACTTGATCATCAACTGGCTTTTTGGAAAATGCAGTACATTTAGTCAAACATTTCATCTGAAGAATATGTTTACAGGTATTCCTACTATCCTAAAATGTATTTATGTTATAAAATACCTAATCATTATTTTGACATTGTAGCTGTTCAAAGATGAAAATATCTCTAATGAAAAGAACTTACATGGCACAAAATCCCTCCGTGACATAATACATTAGCTATACAAACACTGCCCTCAGGGCACTGGGAAATGCAGCACGTAAGTGCAGAATCAAAAAATTAAAGGAATCATGGGGCTCAGGAGGTTATTTTGCTCTGTCATATCTCCAAGGAGGGCAGCACTGTCACCTCTTCATTAACTGCAGGACTAGGCTACATGAATAACGAGAAGGATTCCAGCATTTACAGATTACGAACACAACACAAAGAAACCTCAATGCACAAAATTAGCCTGAGTTCAACAAATCATATTACTTCTAACCCAGTGATAGCCTTACTGATTTCAAGTACTTTTTTTAGTTCAAGTGAAACTGTTATTCTGAAACTGAGGAAATTCTGGAAGCAGGATAGGTGCACTGACACCCTTTTGCATTCCAAAGGGCCATGCAAAGAACCAGTTTGACTGTTTCCAATGCCATGGACATATGTTTAATTTGGGACCTCAGTAACAGATTTGACTGTACATCCAAAGATGCTGATATGGACAATAAATAAATACATTTTTACATAATGAAAAGAAAATTAAAATTGAGGTGTCAAAACAGACAATGGTGTAGATCTGAAAACCTTGAAAAGAATTCCAAATAGATGCTATAAAGTGTATCTGTATAAGTCAAATTTCCATCAAAAGTCAAAAGACCTATGTATCTTGATTAAAATACATTCTAAGGTAGGAAACAGCATGTGCATTTTCATAGGATTAGGGATTCAGATACGAATAAAACAATATAAATCGATCAATCTCTATGCCAAGTGTAGAGGAATCACTGGAGAAGCAACAGAAGTAAAAAGAAAAAATTTAGGCTGAAAAGTGAGGAATTCCTGATGGGGAGAGCTATTAGAAAAAGGACTCTCTCAAGGAAATGATGGAAACATTCAGAATATTTAAAAATACATTTGACAGAACACTATAAAATATACAATAGGGAACAATTATGCATCAGCAGGGAACTGGTCTGAATAATGTATTATAATGGGTCATTTCCATTTCCATTTTCGATGATTCTCCCAAAAATCAACACTTAAATTTGCAGTTATTTGTATAAAGAAAATGCTGGAGAAAACCCAAGGGATGCATATACAAGTGAAAGGAGAGTCTAGAATTACTCCACAGCAAGCCAAGAGAGAGAAAAGAAAGGCTTGAGAAGTGAAGAACAGTGAGGACATCCAGAAATTTTATCCTCTACGCCACGTGAAAAACTTGTCTGTGGCAGCAAAAGAAAAATGGTGAGACAACTATTACAGACTGACAACCAAGTCAGTACTTTAAAATCAGTAAGACTAAGCAACTGAGGTCTTCAATATGTCCACATTGCTGCCCCTCCACCTTTTTTTTAAGAAAAAATATTATCTCTGGCTATTTCTGAATTACCTAAACATCCAAAGCCACTTCTAGTCTTGCTAAGATCCAGACTCAGTTCCAAACTTCACAGTTTATGAAGTATCTTCCTAAATTTGATTTGAATTTGCAAGCTTTTGATTCCACCTGCTATCCCCTCATTCTTATACCCACCGCAAAACTCAAACTTCTGAAAAGAAAGGGGAGTAAGGGGAAAGGAAAGGAGGGAGGCAGCATAAATTTCACATCTTGAAGATTTTCACTCTCCAAAATGTGGTTTTGTTCCAGTTTGTAGCCGAGAGCCAGGGTTCAGGGGGTGTAGCCCATGGGAGGCTTTAACGGGGGGGGGCTCGGCGATCCACAGCACCCAGCAGCTGCCAGGCAGGGGACAGGGCTACCGAGCGTGTGCGCAGAACAGCAACTTGGCCTGTTTGGTTGGAACTTTACCCAGACCAAACGAGGTCTGCAGCACGTTTTTATTTCAATGGATTAATCATATTTTGGTCTGCAGTCAATTTTAAAAGCCAGCACGATGCTGCAAACATCTCTGCATTTCAAACCCTGAAGTGGAGCGTTTGGTCTTGTTTTAAAAATGGTTTCCATTGGAATTTAAAGAACACAAGTGGGAAAACATTTCTACTGGTGTACTCAAGTGCTGTGTCAGGAAGTTCAAAAAGGAGCACTTACAGTAACCTGAGGAACGCACATTCCCCTGCCAGCTTGTCTTTACAGGTGGGGGCTGCACCCCTCATGCCCCCCCATCGATGGGTGCAGATGTACAGGACAATAAATATACTCAAAGGGGAACAGGTGACACTGCAGCAGAACTCCCTCAATGCTATGCTAGGAAACAGCCTTAAATCCTCTCTCTGCCTCGTGGGAAGCCCAGGCTGACAGCGAGGCAGTGAATCAGACTTCCTGCCAGAGCCAGCCCGCGCTGCTCTCCATGCAGCCTAGGCTTTCCATTAGATCAGAGGTTACATGTGGTCTTAGCTACTGCATCTGCTCTTCATGGACCCCCTGCCATCAAAGGCGTGGGTGCAAAAAAAAATAAAATAAAATAAAAATCAAGAATAATTCTGGATGGCCTCACAATGCCTGGTTGTTTCTGGGGTTTTTTTTTTTTGCAAATGCTTTATTGGAGGAAGTTGAAGAAATTCCACACATAACAGATACTTACTGAGAAATTTCTCTCCCTTAAAACAACTGAGCACCACAACCTCCTCTTTGAAAGTAAACAAACAAACAAATAGAAAAAAGATTTTTCAAGAATGCCCAGAGCACAATGCTCAGGAAATGAGGCAATTTTGTATCTGGATTACATTACCTGAAACAAAGCAAATAAAGATTTAAAAAAATATTTATAAAAGTGGCTTATGAGATTACATTAAAAACAATTGAACCCACTTTTATTTAAGTGGAAATGGCCACTGCTCTGTTTGCAAAAACTAACGGTTAGCAGATGCCTTTCTGTTAAATGTAGGATGAGCACTGAATGAAAAAAAGGCTGGTTTATGGTATCTTTCAGGCTATTTATACAGAATCTTACAAATAAACTCAGGGAGCAACTATTCTTTTTAATCATCCTTATTAAGCAGATGATATTCTATTAATTTATTTACTTTGATTTAAAGTTCTTATACCTGGCAGTAGCATAATTGCAATCAAGCTGTGCAATTACAAAAATAATTTAAACCACAAATGAAGCAGTTTAAGACAGCCATAATAAAACTGAGCTAACATTTTAATAACCTAGTAAGTCTCCTCCTACAAACTGACTTGCCAGTGGACTTGGTTGGAGAGAACAACTGTGGAAATTGAAAGCACAACCATTGGGTCTCTATCTTCAAGGGAGGTAAATGCTCTTACATACAGACACTGACCTGATGGAAATGTGCTGCTACTAACTGCTAATTAACACAGTGACAATACTTAATTTTTAAATAGCCTATTTCCTCCTGTTTTATTCCTATGTTTTTATTTCTTTCACATTTCAGAAAGTAAGCAGGAAATATCACAGCTAGTGACAGATGAGCCAAATGCTTTGGATAAAGTTTGGTGTTTCAGCCATTGCACAATAGTCTTTCTATTGCAAAAAAGTCTGATAGATTAATGTGCAAGATTCAGAATTTTAAGCTCTATAAACTTAAAATCTTTCAAAAATAAGAACAAAACCCATGTCCCAAATAAAATATATGCATCTTTGTAGCGGTATTATAAATGTCATTTCTATGCATGTTCAAAGCAGTAAACCATCACAGGCAGTAAGCTTAATTTTGTCACCAGCCCACGATTAACTATTATTCTCTTTAGAATTCATGCTGGTGCAGTTTTACAGGGTAATTTCCCTATTTTATTCAAAGCTTCATAAAACAGACTCTCATCAAACCGTTAGCAGCACTTCTAAATTCTAGAGTGGTCTTTGTTGATTTACAGCTGAACAATGTACTTCTTAGAAATACACTAATGGGAGTGAGGGATGGGAAACATAACTAGGCCCAAATAATTACCAGCTTTTCTTTAACCTAAAGGGGTTTTGGAACTAGCATCCATCAAAAAATAAGACTTTCTCAATTCCATGATAGGATTTTGTATTTGCTTCTGGCTTGCAAGATTTGAGAGTTGTTTCAGAACTGCAGAACTTTGTTACTTTGGAAAAGCTGTAAGAAATATCACCAGATTTTGTAAGCCCTGAATCTACCACCCTTGAATTAACAGTTGTCAAGTTTTCAGAATCACACATGACCACTGATTTAAAACAATATATATATATACACACACAGAATGATGATTTGAAATCACAGCATTTTTATTAGCATGGTTTGGATCTAATCTATGTATTTCATATATAGCTTAAACATATAAGCTTAACCATATTTATGTAAATAATGAGTAACCATCCCCACAAGAGGACCAAAAATCCCTAATAACAAACATCACATATTTTTCCTTTTGTCCAGACGAGTCAATTTTCTAGGTTGTGATGCAATTTGCTACGTTAGAGGCCCAGCCTTCTGAGCTGCTGCTTATCTCCATCATGCAGTGTAACGTGTACACAATGTTGTCCTCAGGCCTGCTTATCTAGTCTTCCTGTTCCAAATTTTTTTTAAGGGGTGATATGCTCCATCAGTTCTTATACTATAGTTACAATATATCTGTTATGCTTAGCTTGTGTCCTTCCCCCACCCCCCCTACCTTAGATAACGGAGAAACAGCTGCATGCATACAGATGCAAGAACAGTCTTCTAAAGAGTCTAACTGGAAGTATTCTTCAGCTACATTCGCTGTAAATTTAAAATCATTTATGCCCTCTTCCCAGCCTCCAGTCCCTCATTTGGATGATACATCTCTTTCAAATAAAACTGTCAGCAAATAGTCATAACATCAAGAAAAAATGGCATGATAGATGAAACTGCAGCAGCACAAAAACTGCCTGCAAAGGTCCTGATGTTGCATTATATGATAGGCAATACACAGAGTTGTGTATATGCACACACGTGTATAACACACAGTTCGTGACTATTTTCCCTCAAATATACACACTAGGAATGAAAAACAGACATTTCTCAAACTAGCATGTTATTACAGGGGGATGACAAGGTTAATGCCCAATGATGCAATTACACAGGCACAGAAAGTCTTCCTAAACAAGAGGTGATAAAACCCTTATATTACCTATTTTGATGTGTGAATTAGTGTGTGACTTGAAGGATGGATTAGTTTTATTAACTTATTAATGCATTCATGGTCATGCTTTTAGGTTCTAGAACATCAGCATCCACCTCAAACTCTTTTGAAAAGAGCCCTAATGAGTTGGTAGCAAGCACAGGATTCTGATACATGAGTAAGGTACTTCCTACAACCCACAAAGGTAGCAGGATGAGACTAGAACTTCTGCCATCATGCAACATTTGACTTTTGCCTAAACACCCTTACCTTTGCCTGACACAGAAACAAAAAGGTAAAAACGGTAAGACCCATATGGGCCTAGCCTTTGGTCCTCCAAGAAGACCTCTTTGGGTGTCACTGAACAACTGCTGTTGACCAAGGAGCTCTGAAGGCTGTATGGTCCTACTGTCTTTATTATTTAAACTTCTTGCCATGCTTCTGTGTTCTACTTTCAATGTGAAGGAAGACTTTATTACAGCTTGTATTACCTAGAATTGCTTTCGTAGATACGAAGATGGTGAAAGACTTCAGAAGTTAACTGTCAGAGTAGAATGGAGACAAATTTGCCCAGTTTACTGGTGATGTGGCAGCAGCTCTACAAGGGCACAATGAATGTCTCAGACATGAGAAACTATGAAATCCTATCACATGGTTCTAAAACACTGTTAATGACATTGTGATCTTTAACTTACTACTCCAACATTCCTTCAAGTTTTTCTTTGTTAACTGATTCGTTAGTTCTTTTCATATTAATTGGTACAACCACCTTTTATATAACACATAACAAATATATATGGGAATCTGAGTAAATCAAATTCATGACAGATGTGTTTCAAGACAGGATAGCAAGAGCAGAGAAAGATGAAGATGGAAGAATAATAAAAGAAAATGTGTCAGAGAATGAATCTTCTCCTTGCTTTAAGTATCTTCTTTCTAGTTCTCTAATGTTCCTCACTGTTTAATCCCTCTTAAAATTTCCACTAAAATTAAGATTTCTGAAGACAGTTAAGATCTAGGCACATTATTTTAATGCAAATTTTCAAAAGATACCATCTCATTCATCCAAGATTCAGTATAGCTGCACAAAAAGCATATACTAATTCTCACAACTAGTATGCTGTATGAACTCTGGTAACAAAACCCCAGCTCTCCTTCAGCAAATAGTTTAAAACCTCACACTTCTCTGGCTGCACATTCAGCAGATCTCTGCATCCTCATTCACTATGTATGTCATTAAATTCTTAGACCCACTACTGGCTATCAGACAAATGAACTGCAATAATTTGATTTCTGTCTTTGGCAGTACAGATAAGACTCAGAAAGAAGTTTTCAGAATACTTTCTTCTGACTGGCTATTCTGATATTCCTTATTATAAGCTCTGCATATGAAAAAAAGCACCGTTCATTAAGAGAAGGAAATTCTTGCAAAGCCCTGTTAGTCAGCTGAATGAAAACTTCAAATACATGACATCATTAGATGTCATTTGGAAGATCGCTATACTTTTCTTAGAGCTTATGATCAAAACGCCAGGTGGTTCTATGATGTTTACCTTTAAATTTTATCAGCAGGCTAACATAGGAAAATATTGTCATATTCAGTCATAAAAAAATGCTTTTTATGAAATCAGCTTGCCTTACAACTCTTACTTCCTTGGAAAACATTGAGATATTAGAGTAATGCAACAAGCCCTACCGGAGGAACAGGAAGAACCAGTTGCTAAAAGGTTAGTTCATAATTAATTTGAAACATTTTGCTCACTAACTTAAATTCAGCCGGGGTGCATAACCCTAAAAATCTGTATATTTACCATTTGATTTTTAAAGATATCTTAGAAAGCTCTCAGCTGTTTTCCATCGCTCCAGTAACTTTGAAAACTGCAATTATTTTGTCAGTTATAACCAGGGGTGACTGTTAAATGCCCTTACCTGTACACTTGTAGTCTGAGGCTACTCCTTTAAGACCAGCGTCGAAAACGGATATTTCGACCTTTTGCTTTCTGTGGTGGCAGCTCAGGAGCACAGAGGGCTGCGACACAACGAGGTAGAGAAACGGCTGTAGCTCTATGTCCCCAGTTCCCCGGCGACCAGGCTGCCGAACAATAGTTATACCCAGGGCTTGTCGAGCAGACGACCTTGTGGAAGCGTGCAGACTTTCCAGGGACAAAAGACCCGTTTTTCTCCCTGTAGATGGGGGAACATTGCTGTTCAAAAGATCGTCTGCTGTGACAGAGGAAATGCACGGCTGACTCGGCTTCTTGGTATCGTGGCTGCCACCTGAACCTGCTTCAGGAAGGTTCAAGGAGCTTTTGCTTATTTTCTCACCATCTTTCCTATCTTGTGCTGATTTGGATTTAGGTAAGGCAGTGCATGAGTAAGTCATCAATGAGATTCGACTTGCTGTAACAAAAATGTCAAAAGGAATGAAATTGAGATTCTTCACGATGGAAGACTGGCGGGAAGGACGAGCAATGCGGTGCTGGCTGGTACCACTGTGCTGCTCAATCTGAACAATTCTGATCCTAACACTGTCACTGCCAATTCCACTGTCCTGTGCTCCGCTGTAACGGGAAGAAGTCTCAACTGTTCCTCCATCAGACACATCCATTTTTTTCTGCTCTTGTTTGGAAATCTGCAAAGGAAAATATTATATTAACTTATGATATCCATATCCCAAATCTTTCCATTTCAGTGGCAGCAAACAATCACTACATAAACATGATGTCAAAAAAAGAGAATTATAAAAAAATATCTGCCAACTTAACACAGTAATCACTCATGAAAAATCAGCAGGTGTCTGTTCTAATGAAATGATGACTCACAGCAGATGGAGTGCCAAAAAAAGTGTGAAGGGAGAAAAAAGGAGTAATGATTCCTAGGCTTGAATAATTATTATTTTAAAAAAATTAAACTCTTTCTTTAAACGAAATAATTTACAAGAAATTTATGGCTTAATATAAAACCATATCTCTGTGAAATAATGCCATGAAAGTAAAAAGCACAGTCAGCATTGTTTTCCAGTTTTGAGTGCTGATGCTCAAAAAAATCTTTGGCACTAAAATATTTTACCATGACTAGAGGAAATAGAATGTAATGTTAATGTACTGCAAAAAAATCACAAAAAGGCTAGACAGAAATTGTAAGCTGAAATGTATAAATATGATGTTGAGAAAATATTTTTCTTAAGAGCTGTGGTAATTACAATTTTCATATCAAACACCAAAGTTGAAATATCAGTGCTATCTAAAAACTGCCTCTGTGATCAGGTATGAGGTCTTAGCTTACCAAGGCTCACCAAGGCTACGGATGGTCTTGGCTGTGACATTCCCACGGTTTCACGTGAGAAATCATTACATACAGAAATATTTCAAAAAGTAAACATACATTACTAATAAACAGTGAAAAGAACATTCCTGCTATCACAGGAAATACAAGAGTGAAACAAGTTGCAAGAAGGCTGTGCCCAGGGACCACACAGTACCAGGTCAAGAGACAGAGATATCTGAGACAAGGAGGTGCTTCAGGAAGAAAACACTTCCAGTACTGCTCATGAATCAAGTAGAAATCCTAGAATGAGCTTGAGGATACAGTGGAGAACATATTCTAAAATACTTGGGGAAAAAACCCTGCAGAAATTAAGAAAATGTATGTCCAACTCCTCCGATTCATAGGAAGTTTAGAATCATGTATTCACCCTGTATAGCTCTCACAGCGCAACCGAGTCTTCCATCTGTGCTGCCGTGAAGTGATCCTGCTCTGTTCTACATAAAAACTAACATTAAGAAGTGCCCAACTCTAACTAGACTCATGACCAGTCCAGTATGATGTTTCTGACAGCACTAGGATGAGACTGTGAAGACAGACCAGGGAGTCTAGCCACTCCCTGCCATCTTCCTCTCCCACTGCCCACGCCTCCACAGCTGTTGTATTTGGGATGCCAGTGGTACATGACTGGTTTTAGTTACCATTTCTGGATTTCTTGTCCAGAAATGGTCACTGAAAGCAGTTGTATCCATGCAGATATCATCTGGCCTCCACAACCTTCTGGGGCAGCAAGTTCCAATTTATTTTTCCTCTTTGGTTTCAACCAATCTCCTGCATTTCCCTGAACTTTTGTAGTGCATGATTTGAATGTTCTGGTTCATATTCAGGTTTATCACTACTTTGTAAACCTTGGTCATAATCCCTCTCAGCCTTCTCCTCTCCTAAAAGGTAAATCCCAGCCTCTTTAGTCTGTCCTCACAAAGAAGCTGCTCCGGCACCTTTAATCATTTTAGCATCCCTGCTCAACTTCTGTAACTCCCCTATTTCTTGAGTAGTCCACACAGTATTCAAGAAGTAGGATCACCATGGTTTTATACTGCAGTAAAATGACAGCTTCTGTCTTGTTCTCAATCTCCACCCTGTTGATGTCCAATATTTTTGGGGTTTTTTTCGGCTGCCACTGCACACTGACTCACTAATTTAATTTCATTGTTCCAGGACCTACATCAATAGTTTCTTTTTATCTTCACTCTAGTGAATCTCTGAAAATGGAGATATCATCCAGGGGAAACTACCTTAACTTCATCTTGAAAACTAAAATAACAAATAACAAGTACTTACGAACTTTATCACCCACTTTACTACAGGAACGAAGGGCAGCAAATTACTGAATTTCCTCAAACTTTGGTCTTCATGAAGCAATATATACAGAGTCTACATATACTGCAGAAACAGGGTTGTGGAGACATTAAAGAAAAGCTTTTTTTTTCCTGGTTACTTCATACTGTGCTTTACAAAACAAAGGGAGCAATCCCCTCTTCTTTTCTTTAAAGGAATCAACATGCTAGGAAAAAGTATTACAGAGGAAATCCTAAAACAGAACCATTAACTAGCCGAGATTTTCTTTGAAAAGGTTTTTGCCAGCTCTGGTTACAATCTTTTCAGATTCACTCATGTACATATTTTTCAAATAACCAATAAAATTCCTTGTGGCTGATTTCTATGGCAGACTCATATCACTGACTTGTAAATGTGATACTACTTTTAATGCAGCCTCTGTAAAAATAGAGACCGTTTTAATGAATTACTACATAGCGAGCCAAGAAATCCTGATTCCTCCTGATGTCCTAGCAAAGCTATGCTACTTACACCTTGGTCTGTCTGTCTGGTAAACTATAAAGTGCTTCACCCATGTCCCGCACTGATGGTACTTGTAGAATGGTATAGATGGTTTTATTGTTCATGTATTGCAAGCAAGTACAATTCAGAGGGGACGGAGCTGTAAAACAGACTTGCCGTATCACTTCATAGAAATGCTGCCTAAAACCAAGTAAAAAGGGCATATGCTGCTAAACTGAGTAATTTTTAATTGCTCCATAGCCATCCGCTCATTCTGATGGAAAACCTTTTAGAAAGCACGGTTCTGAAGCGAATGAGTGTCCCACAAGCACAACATGGCATCCTCATATTCTTCCCTACGAAGCAGAAATTTCTACAGCTACATGACATTTAGGTTATGCTTGACTTGGCTAGAGGGATTGAAAATACAACGTTATCCACTAAATGATAATCTTCCAGGGACAATAGCATTGCATGTGTAGGACAAAGCATAGTTTCTGAATGGATCCTCTCTTCACACACATAAATAGATTTGACTTGAAGCCTCGCTCTTTTCCTCTGCCTCTTTTTACAATTAAGTATTTATTAAACATGCTGACCTATGTAAAGCACTTCAAGGAAGGTAAAAAAGCAGCTCTGCCTTCATCCCCACTCAGACCGGAGTTTCTCTGCAAATACTACTGCAAGGGTGCTAATTGGTCCCAACTGCTGAGTTTCCTGTTACGCGGACATTTGACTACAGAAACTTTACTGAGACCCCAAATCAATTCACGTGGGTCACCAAACAGCAGTCAGATGCTAACTTCTGCTCAGTACTAAGCAGCATGGAATATGAACCAGTGCCCAAAAGGTGAAAGACACCATATCCTATTACGGTTTTCCATGCCACCCGGTTCCACAATGAAACTTTGACTTACGTATGCTCTTACCACATATATTATAAAGGTTGGAACAAGTGAGTAATGATTTGCAAGACAGCTTTATATAACACAACTGGGTACAAAATAAAGGTGCAGAAGTACCACTGGAACTTCTTGCATCAATTTCAGCTCAGTAAGCATCCAGCCTTCCAACCAAGTTTTACAGTTAACCTGAAAATATGCCTAGCAATAAACTAGGGAATCATTGAGGCATTCCTCTAACGGGATAAGGATATGAGAAGGAATGACGTTCAGTGTAACAACTCAAAAAAGATTCTTTGCTTTATTGTGGAATAAACGGGCCAATACTTTAAAGATGTCGAGAACAGCAATATCAGCTCGCTGTTCGCAAATGTAATGGTACCTTTTATCATCGAGCTGTATTATATCAATTCTCTTACTCTTTACATAACCCATTTAAAATGAACAATAAAAGTTTTCTTTAATTAGCTACTGGTGTGCATTAACATGATCATGATTAAACCATAAAAACCAACTGTACATTACTCTGGTCCCCTATCCCATGTGTTTTAAATTATTTTAGTTGAAAATGTACTTTGAGTCCCTTTTAAAAGTTCGACCTTCTGCTTTCAGAGAATTAAATGCATATTACTGTAGTGGAGAAGATAATGTTTCAGACCTCCAGGCATATATTAAACACACTGGCAGCACATTAGACAAAATGCTTTACTTATTAGATACTTCCTATTCTAAACAGTGTCATCAAAGGCTAAAAACAAAATCCATATAAAAGCTGCACAATGCTTCCACACGGAACCTGTGCCAAAATCCCTGTACTTTCCAACTAATGAGGAAAGGATGTGTACTCTTAACATATGAATGTAAGATTTTCCAAGCATTCACTTTAGGAAACAGGCCTATTGATTCCACATGGCTTACGTTAAATGAAACTGTATTGGTAAAATAACCTTTAAGATATTTGGCATGATAACTATAATTAAACAATATTCAAAGGAATAAAACAAAAGGGAATTTGGTTCCACAATGGCTAATTAAAATAAAATGAAAAAACACAGCATGTCATCTATCAAGATAAATTGTTATTGTTTAAGAACTATTTAAATACTGTTAAAATATACTTTTAGATAAAATCTGAAAGGACTGGAAAAATATTTGTGGCTTAAAAATGGATAGTTTGGCGAAGAAAAAAGTATAGGACGCTGAAATTTTATGCTGAGATAATAGCTTTAAAGCTTTGAGCATAACCAGATGGTACTTAAATCAGAGGAATTCTACAGTTTCACTGTCAGAATGAGTTGCAATATGGAAAGGTTTTCAATAGCTAGAAAAAACATGTCAAGATGATAGTTTACTTCTTAGATCACTTCAGTGCATTTTCTCGTCCTTTCACAGTTATATATCCTATCAATACTAGACACCATAGAAAAGGTGTTGAAAGCTACACTAGTAGCTAGGGAACTGTGGCTAATTCTTCCTTTTCATGTGCTCAGATAGGTAACTTTACTAGCTTAACCCCTTGAGTTCAAGAGGGCACATGACACATATATCTATCGAGTGGAGGGGCATGGAAATAGCCTGTCCCGCAGAACACACACAGAGAAGCACATCATAAAATCGAGGGTAAATAAATATATTTGCTTTTCAAAACTGGCAAGCAGTCTCATCTGAGGTAACTGCAATCTTAACCAGGTAACTCTTATTTATTTTCCATTCCTGAGAGATGGTAGCGTTCAAAGTTTTCAATCCATAAAAAGAGCCAATAAAACCATCAAGGTAAACACACAACCTAATACTTTAGACCAAGAATTAACACATTTTCCCAATTGGAGAGAGGTGTTTTACAACAATTGGCAGCAATTTTTTGTTATATTTTCAGTTCCTTAATCTCCCAAGAGTTTTCAACAACAACAAATGTAAGCATGTGTAAATTTCACTATAAACATTTCTATCACTTTTATTTTCTTTTACTGATGCTTTACAGGATATTCTCAAATTAATAGAATAACTGTAAGCAGAATAATCTTTGGAAGTGCAACTGCCCTAGATCAAAAGCATCTACATCTGCCTAATTTTTCCAGCATCTCATATTAATTATGGTAATATAATGACACTATTGAAGTAAAATTTCCAGCCTTCTGCATAGCTGTTCCTTAACTCTGATCAAAACCCTTCAGCCAATCATGAGATCATTCTTCACATTACATAAATTACAGAAAGAGTCACAAGTGTGAAACCACAGAATCGAAGTGCCAATCACATCTGCTCCATCACTGTGGCATGTGACCTAGTTTTATTTCTCCTGCTAAAAAAGTAGTAATATTTTCATGGAATCAAAAATCTTGCCTACCACACAAACAGCTACAGAAAAAGAATGCATTCCAGGTTTTTTTCTGTTGTGCTTAAACTGGAATTACGAAGAGAACACTGCATAGTTTCTTCCTGGCTTTGTTCTAAGTACTCCATCTACTCCATCAAAGAGCCTCCAATGCTTTAGAAATTTTACATAGTTTCATTATCTAAAGAAATTTTTCTTTTTTTGGTTAACCAAAATTTGCTGCATTGTTCTACTGAACACTTCAACTAAACTGATTTTATTTTGTTTTGCATATGATTTATATGATTGACTAATTCTGACCATTATCAAAATTATTTTGTAAACTGACATATTAACTTCACATGGAAAATATAATTGAAGACACACATAGAAGCATATTAGACTGCAAAATCACGTCTTCAAGGCTAATAAACGTTTCTAAATTTTAAATTCAACCTACAATTCAGCCTAGACAGACTGGCTGCTACTTGTACCAGTCCAAATGCAGAAAGACTTCTGAATAACATGAATCCAAAGCTGTCCTCCAAAAAGGAGACTATTAAATCAAGCCAAAATGAGGCAACAAAATATCAGAAATGTTTGAAACAGCTTATTTCATATAAAAGTTTTTGTTAGGTTTTTTCCCCCACTAAGGAATTTTCTTTTTAATCAGAACTTGCTGCAAAACAATTGATGCTAATTTGAAGTGTAACGGTGTATATGAGCTTTTAGGCCAACAGAAATACTCCTGACAGGAATTCAATTGTAATTTTCACAATACTGCAGGAATTATGTGAAAGATGTGGAGCAATACAAACTTTGCTTCTTTGTGCAATGTTTTTCCAGCTCTTCAAAAGTAGAGCAAGAGGCTACATTGTGTTAAACCCTGATCCAAATAATCATAAATCAAAGCTGCGCTAAACATTCCAAATGTAACATGGGTATATGCAAATGAGAAATCCTTACTAATGCCAACATAATTATTTTTTTTAATCTTAATATAAACAGTGTGCTTATTTTGCTACCCTATGAAAGGCTAGTAAGAAACTTCTGTGTTCATTTTTTTTCTAAAGAAACACTTTCAATTAAAAAGACCAGGCTGAAATCTGGCAGAGTACCTAATCTAACAGCAATTTTTCATTAATATTTTTACTAAATGATTTAAATTTTTTGAACTATTTTTCAAATTTAATCTCAGAATTTAAAGTTAATCTTTGCTTTTATATGAAAAAATCTGAATAAAAATAAATACACATATCCACTCTAGACAAAGTGAGGGCTTGTTCATTTTATTCACTTTTTTCTTTTTTTTTCTTTCTTTTTTTAAATTTCATTAAAGCCAAGAAACAGGCATTTTCCATGGGAGTCTGCTTGCATATTCCACTTGGTACTTTAAAAAGAAGTAGTTTAAATTTCAGCTTGATTTTGCAGGGCATTATCTAACATTCCAGTAGAGGATTACAGTTTTACCAGTCTTAGTTTTGCATCACATTTCCATACATAAAGATGTACTGAGTAAAATGTTGGTTTAGTGTTGATCTGATCTTACAGAAAGCAACTATGTCTCATCAAGCTGAAATCTTTCTAATGAGAGGTGTCCCTGCCCATGGCAGGGAGCTTTGAACTTGATCTTAAAGGTCCCTTCCAATCCAAACCATTCTATGATTCTATGGAACTTTCAGGTTTGAGGTTGAATTCTCTCTCATTCACTGGTGTTCCTAAGTACACTGAGAAAGAAAACAAACAACACAACAAAAAATGTTCAAGAACTTGGAATTTTAAGTCATTAAGGCCGTGATTTCACAATGGGGAGGCTTGTCCTCAAACACTAGAGACAGATCAACTACCAAATTCAGCACCCAGTATGGCTGTATAAACAAGTTGGCCACTGGAATTGGCATGTCCCAGGTGGCAGTGGGGTTATTCTAAGTGATATTGCCACTCTCCAGTCCTGGGAAATCACACAGCTACTGTGTGGCACCTATCACAACACTGGGTTTAGGTGTAAATAAAATCCTGGGTCCTACACATTCATGTTTCATGAACAGGCATTCAGTCTGTTCCTGAATCAAAAACTCTCTCATCTGATGATTACGTTTAAAGTAAGAAGTCACCGAATAATTCTTGGATGCTAGAGTTAAAATAATTTAATATTATTAACTATGAAATGTGAGATGATTCACTCTTACGATATCCAGAGATAAGAAATGTAACCAAGTTGTTTACTCATACTGGTATAAATTGGACTATTCTCCCATTGACTAATAGTCAGTGTTCTGTAAAATAAATTAAAAGATGCAGAAACAAATGCCAAATACCCTGGCAGTGATTCAAACCAGGATTCAACAGAGCCTCAGAATGGGAATTTAGGTTTCATTTTCTAGGATAGGATGAACGAACATATGAACAAGGAAAAGAGTCATTATGTAACACAAAGTAACTCTGTACTTGACTTTCATGATACAGAATATACCTGCAGCCTTTTAACTCAATAACACACTGGTAAATGAACTATGCCCAAAATAAACTGCTACAGTCTTTTCCTTAACATACAAAACACCTTTATTTTTAGCAAGTTCTTTGTCACGACGTTCGTGTGCAACTCCATGCCAGACTGAATTTATGCCTCCTCATTTGTGTATGATTGTATAGAAAACAGTCCTGAAGCACCCAAACAAGAATTCCAGAAACAGACAAACAAAAAGTAATACTGAGAAAAACGTACTTAGTGTTTTGGGTGTTTCTGTTTCCTGCACTGGCTCATTGTACTACAAGGAAGTGGAGAAGGAAAAGAACAGACTGTGGCAGTTCTGCTTGGATTCGCTTAATGAGCCTCTAAATTGAATCCTAGATTGCAACCTCTGAACTCATTTATAAATAATTAAAATAAAGAAAAGAATTGTGGTATTGGAGCAGGAATGAAAGGTCAGAAACATGACCTCTGTAAGCCCACTTCAGGAGTAGATGACACATGGAGCTGCATCTTCAAGCTTTTCTGAATGATCAAGCCTGGCAGTCTTCCAGCTGCGTTTGTCTCTCAGTGCTATGAGGCTGCTTCAAAGCACCCAGCACTCAAACCATGCTGAGATCTGACTTTAGGCTTTAGTGGCAAAATCAGTGAAGAATTATTACAAAACACATCCCGCAGCAGTCTGCCATTTTCAAAGCTTCTACATGCAGTGATAAGATATCAGTGCAGCCACCTAACTGCCGGCTGATAACATCATTGAAGACAATTAGAGGGCCCAGATATAAAGAAAAGTTTTCTCTTTAATGAAAAACACTTTTGGCCTTTACCTGCTTATTTATGTGCAAAAAGATTGCAGAGATTACCGAATATTATATCCATATACTGTTTTTTCATAAAAATAATGTTTTTCCAAGTTAGGGCCATAAAGTTCCCGTTGATTCACTGACAATTGAGTGTATTCAATCCCACCTTCCATGTCAATGACAAAGATACTGACCAGTGCCGGTACTGAACCCTGAGGAACCTCCACATGGACCTCCACGTGGCCCAGGGAAGCTGTGGCTGCTCCCTCCCTGGCAGTGTCCAAGGCCATGTTACATGGGGCTTTGGGCAGCCTGGTCTAATGAAGGGTGGAACTGGATGAGCTTTGAGGTCCCTTCCAGCCCAAACCATTCTGTGATCCTATGATTTTGGTAGGTGGGCCATAATGGACCTGGGCATAAATCCATTTGCTGTGATGGGCTTCATCATGGACTAATCTGGACAAAGACCCAGTGAGATACACAGCCCAGACCAGCCTACCAAGAAATTACTTTGTACAAACACCAAGGATTCAAAAGACAATGAGCACAATTCCTGAATATTCAATATATAATAAATATTTATCTGGGGAAAATGCCTTACTGCCAGACAGAATGAATTTTATGAAAATCAGGGAAATTTTCAAGAGCACGTAGATCAGTTAAGTGCCCATTTCCCATTGAAAAAATAAGATCTTATGAGGATGTTTGTGATTCTGATTGTCCCCTACCGCCTGCTACCCCGGTTTCAGAAGGCAAAGAATCGACAAAAGTGGCTGATCTATATTAATAAAATGTTTGGAGTCTAGACCACATATTCTAATGAGAAAGGAAAAAGTCATACAAGTTACTGGAAGAACACACGTGAACTCATGCAAACACACAGACCTATTTATCCATGTAGCTCTGTGGAGGAAAAAAATGCCTGACTTCCTAAAATACCGTCTTAACTCACTGTTAAGACAATACGCTGTTTCATGAAAACTGTAGGCAGGATACCTACTGTTAGCAAAGCTAACAGCTCTTTAGTTTTATGGATACTCTATTTTAGCCAATTTTCCAATAATCTGAACCAGTTGTCACTGTTCATTTCTGAGAATACTAAGTCACTATTACTCCTGTGCTTTGATGGAGAAAGTTAAAATGAGTGGAAATCTTTACTTAGGAGTCAAGAATGAAGCTTTCAGGCTTGATTCATGCAATGAGTCACAGGTAACTTGGAGGGAATATAGTCTTAGTGAAATGAAGAGAGTTGGAAATACTAATTACAAACATGTACTGAGAAAAAAATGCTAATATGCAAGGTTATTAAACACGCCCATTCAGCACAGCAGAAACACCAATGTTGCCTAGCATGTGCAAGTGAGAGCTTCACATCTCTCTAGATGGTTACTGGCAGCCAATTCTCCGCAGAAATAAGTTCAGAATAACTGGAAATGGCGACAAACCTGAATTTGATTCAGGAAATGCTATTATTATCATGTGCACCTTTTGTATCAGTGTCTTATCACAATCATAATCCATGATTTCACTGTTTGATGCAGCAACCAGTAACTCAACCAGAGTGAAGCTAGCTGTGAAGAATGAAAGTATTGCATAAATTAAGTGCAGCTAGGTCTGAACACTATGTGTCCACACGGAAACTCTGTTACATTCTCTGCCCCACTGAAGAAAAGTTCAGTGCAACACTCAAATGTTCGTGTCAAGTAGAAAATTGTTGTTACTGAGACAAGTCAGCTTCCCTGCAAGCAGGGAATAAAAAAACCACCTGAATTGTTTGAAGGCCACATAATCCCAAAAATTAATGCTGCTGATTAGAGTACAGATATTAATATGAGAGAACTATTATCAACTTCTGGAAACCTCAATTGAAGTGTAAAGTTCAAGTTACATTCTTCCATTAAAAATACATTCAGCCATCTCAAAATTTTCATGCTGTGACTGTGGATTCAACTTGCACAGCATTGCATGAGGACGAATGAAACTCTCCAAAGCAATTTCCTGGAGAAAAAGTGGGTGAGGGGAGACCTCATTGTGGTTTATGGCTTCCTGATGAGGAATAGAACCCAAGGGAACGGCATGAGGCTGTGACAGGAGAGGTTTAGGTTGGATACTAGCAAGAGGTTCTTTACTGAGAGGGTGGTTGGACACTGGAACAGGCTCCCCAGGGAAGTGGTCACAGCACCGAGCTTGGCAGAAGTCAAGAAGTGTCTGGATGATGTGCTCAGTCCCATGCTCTGACTTTGCTGGCCCTGTGTGGACCCAGGAGTTGGATTCGATGATCCTTATGGGTCCCTTCCAACTCAGTATATTCTATGATTCTAAGAGTTCAATGTCTAGAAAACTGTTTAGATTTGAAGCATAAAACTAAATTGTGTATTTCTACAAATTCCAGGTTAAAAGACAACTCAAAGCACATGTCATGAGAGGTTTTCATTTCACTGTGTGAAATCTCTGTGCATGCATGCATATGTAGATATATGCATATGATCTTCTGAGAAATCCTCATGTATTTTGCCTTGGTATCTGTAAAACAGACCCATTCTCTTAAGGCCTCCTATGTGTGAATTTACGTTGGTTCCTCGCCTCTTTTTTGCTTTACTGAAAAATAAGATTTCTGCTTTGAAGAGTCTTAGTAAAATCACTGCCATCTTCGCAATACAAGAATTCCATCTAGGTTTCTACTGGAAAGAAAATATTTGCTCACAGGAAGTATCAAAAACTACTGCAGAGTCCTTCAAAAAGATATCTCCCTGCTGTTTCTGGCAATAAAATCAAATGATGAGACAAAACGTCCTAACAATGGAAACATGGTATGGTGATGACTCAACATACTGGCAAGGACTTTATTTTGCTAGTGTCTTTGAACTAACCAAAGATCACTTTATTTTCAGGAAAACATCCGACAAGTGGCTATGTGGGAATCCAAGTACTGGTAAAACTACCAGTAAAATGATGCAAGCGTTATTCAGCTATTCCAGCTAATGGTTTTTACTTGCATTCTCAAGAAGTTAGACTTTTGGCATTATCTCTGACACGATCAAGCTACAAGTATATGTTTAAACCTTGTACAAAATAGTCTAATAGTAAAAATTAGACAACTAATGTCATTTGTACTTTAAAAGATTTAGCTATTCCACAAATTTTACTGCATTAAATGCAAGACTCCACAGAAGCCAAGATAATGTCCAGACCATCAAACCAAAATAATAGTCTATTTGTCTTCATCTGAACTACTTACACGTCAACATGTCATTTGACTTCCTAGGGTAGGAGCCCTCACTAAATTTTTCTCAAATCGCAACAAAAAGCCATGTCAAATTCACCAGAGTCAGAAACTCTCTTTATGTAGCAACACCATTATGTGCAGGTTTTCAAGACTAGTTTCTCTTTGACCTGCGTACTGTATGAGGTACAATTTCACCATTGGTAGAATGGTGTTCCAAAGATAACACAAAATAAAATTGTATTGTATTGCATGCTATTAGACATTAACAAACAAAGATCAGTTTGAACTTACTGCACAGCGTGTCATGCTCAAGGAAAAAAACCTAAGGGTTAGGAAAGAAAGTGTAATTCTTTAGAGCATGGGACTGAGCACATCAGCCAGACACTTCTTCACCTCAGTCAAGCTCGCTGCTGAGACCACTTAAAGGACTAAATCTACAAAGTCTACCTACTGCCTAAGTGGGTAAGATTAATCGATAGAACAACCTATATTGAGAAAGTGAAGTTACACACGGTGCAAATTTTGTTCATCAATCCTATGCCTATGTCTCAAATGTGCTAATGTTTTACACAGGTCTTCGTGCTACTATGCATTTGGAAAAAAACCCACAAACATCAAATTCACTCATAGAGCTTCCCTTTGCTTTTCAAGAGTTCAGGTCTTCAAAAAAAAAAAAAAAGAAATGAAAGAAATAGGAAGCATATGTCACCTTATAATTAAACATTCATCATCTTACAAAGGTGCTGCACAGCTTAGAATTTCAGATTTAGATGATACTGATTCAGATGCCATTTTTCCACTAGGGTCTATTGAATAAATAATTCTGATCATAGATTGGATATTTTTATTTTTTATTTAGTTTAAAACATTACCAAAATTATTAAACTATAATATGGTTATAGGTTAATCCTGCTTAGCATACAAACGGTTGTTAACAGCCCAATGATACTACTGAAGCTCAGTAGTATCATGCAAATGCATTTAAGAGGAAACAGTAAACACCATTTAACTCTGTCAAACAATATAACCTGGACCTCTTGAACAGCTTTGCATCCATTTGATTTGATATATGCAGTAGGCTATTCTGTTTGATGTTTAAACTTACTACAGAAGGAAATTTATTCACACAAGTATTCTTGTTACTCTTCAAACAGTATGAAAAGCTCCTAAATTTCTTCTAGAACAGGCAAATGAGTTTTTGAGAAAATACCCAGATTTTGGCAGAAACAAATATCTGGCATGAGTTACTGGATGTATCATTCTATTAGGCAGTCTCAGATGATGCTGCATTACCTGAACTTAGAGCTGGCCAGAAAAACTGAAAAAGTAGGAAGGCAGTTAACAGCAGTTAGACTGAAAAATTATGCCTCATTGCTTAAGGTACAGGGTAGTACCAAAGTGAAATTCAGTACAAAATTAAACAGGATATTTATCCTTAGTTGACCACCTAGGCCATACAAACCACACAAAGGGCCAAACAGTGTCTACTGGCAGCTATTAAACAACAACCTTCCTTCAGGGGCAACGCCTGCTTCGGGTTCTCACCATCCATTTCCCGATTTTCACAAAACATTAAAAAGTTAACTAACATTGAGACTTCTGTTATATTTTTGAATTTGGCTGAGAACAGAAAATATTACATATTATTTCAGGAAGACTGACATACAGAATGATCACATTAGTTCTATTTACTTCTAAAAATAGGTTAAAACACATGGCTCTGTTATGAGGGAATCCTAGAAAAAACTAAGGATCCTTTCCACAAAGAAAAGAGGAAAGTTCAAAATCAGAAGTGCTCATGGTACACTGACTATAACTTCAATTAACTCTTTACTGGCTTCTACTATCCTTTCTCCTTTTATTCCTCAGCTTTCCCTTTAAGAAAAAGTGTATTACCCTTTAAAATGAAGGGAATTACAGACTCCATGTGTTTATAATTACTGTCAAGAATCAAGTTTTCCGCACTACCAAGCAGGTGACGTTCCATACGGGGAAGAAACTGTAAGCGGTGCTGTCTGAAGGTAATGTGCCACAGCATCAAACTCTACTGTATACAAGCCTTAGGTGACTCAAAGGAGAAGATTAGTAAAGATCAAAGAATGCAGAGCTCTCGGTCATACATCGTGTGACCTAACACTCAAACTTTCGTCTCCTCATCAGACGATTAAGCAAATCATCACTATGACACATTCAGTGTGCACAGTGTGAGAAAGTCCAAGCACGTGTTCTCTCACACTTCTGTTTAGGGTGAGTTTGAGCCACCATGTCGTCTTCATTGATTAACAACCAACTATATTTGTTATTCATGGCATAATTACAATAATTCTTATACAGTTGCTTTTTTTCTAATCCTATTTTCTAAATGAAGCAATCTGATTGTTTTAATTTTAATTAAATTCTAATTTGATTTATATTTAATTCTATAATTAACTTTAACTTTATATTTGCAGTATCTGAGCATGAAGATCTCTTCAATACCACTATTTTAGTTGCAAAAATCAGTTTGGAACATTCATTTCTTTCTAATAATTCTAGGACAGAGGCTAAATATCAAACATATTTATAGCACAACATATTTGCCTTTGTTTCCTAGTTCTTCATTTTCCTTTTTCACACTCTAAGGACATTACTCCTGATCAAAACTCCATGTGCTTTTATGTTATGGAAGTGATTCTCTTCTACAAATTCATGTGGTGTGTACAAGGCATAGCCTGGATTTAAAGTACACAGAAGTGGTCTCGGTACACTGGAATTGAAGCATAAGACATCTCTTAATGCCAGTGACACAAACTAGAGCCACTTTGGAGATCTAGATGTGGTGTGTGCTTATGAACTACAACTTTCTGCAATCCTTCTCATCTGAGAAAACATTTCTCTGGAAATACTCTCTTATTTCCAAAGCCATAAAATAAACACTGGGAGAATAACCAAGCCTAATTTTAAGCTAACCCTTGTCAAGCCACTTTAGAACCTCTGTCAAACTGCTACAAATCCAAACATTCCAGATTGTTACTTTCTCTCTTTACCTTGTTGCTTAGGGCTGTTATCTTAAACTTCACACTTTGTAACCTAATTAGATGTTTTATATTACCTCATGCTCTTAAATGTACAATCAAGAAAAGAAAAAAAAGCTACATTTACTGAACATTCATGAAAAAATGCAGTCCACACATCCCAGGCAACGAGACTGTTGCTAATAATTTTATCAATAAATTAAACATAATTACCCAGTTGCAAAAAGAATTGTGATTTTCTAACTACTGTAGTGAGAGCCCACACAAAAAGATCTCAGAGCCCCTGATATCAAAGATAGAGTACTACAAGCTGCATGTTCTCTGTTCCCTGAAATGAACATTTTAAGTTTTAAAACATGGGCAAAACCTAAGCATATATGCAAAATATTATGAGTAATTGTGCAAACTACAAGATAGACAAAATTCTCTGAGAAGTGTTTTATTGGTTCACATTTCAATACCTGTTTCTGGGACATTACTGTTACCATACACTAAGTTTGCTTTGATTCTAGTCCTTGCAACAAATTTCAGATGCACAATGAAAAAAAGTCTATAAATCCTCAGGAAGCTATCTTCACACAACATTACCTTTTTTATGTGCCAACACACTTCTGGATATCAAGACATACCCAAATTCATCTGATCTATATAAAATACAGAAACCAAGACTCTTTTGGCTCTCTAACACTGATTACCTTAGACTTCAGGAATCAAAAGGCAAAAGATAAACAGCTTCTTCAAAAGAAACTTGTAAACGAGGATGCCAACTTCTCAAGGTTTCAACATACTAAAAATACTTCCAATTACACAAGCTTTCCATAAGGATACTAACCAGTCAACACAACATCTGTGCAACATGTGCATCTGCCACTTCACACTTTGGCTGTCTGGCTTCTTAAGTAGTATTATCTGGAACTCGTTTTACCAGATTTCTGATTGTTATTATTTTCCAACAGTATACAAATGGAAAACAAAGTTATGCTTGTTTTCAACAACAAAAAAGTCTTTTGATATTTTTATTATTTTCCACGGTAGTAATACATTGATAACCTTGGCTAAGGTTTAATTAAATGGGTCGGCACCCAAGAGCTTGCTCTGTTGAAGCATCATAGACAAGAAAGACTGCTATAAACTCCATTAGCTATCATTCCTTCTAATTTCATGTGTGATACAGTTGCAATAGCACTTTTGTACACACCTCCTGCTGATCATGTGCTTTATCTTACAGTGAAATTATAGCAATGACAGAAGGTTGATGAGATTGTCATAAACAGAAATAATCTACAAGAGTACATAAGAATGGTTCTACTGGGTCAGACCAAAGGTCCTTCTAGACTCCTGCATTTATCACCGCATCATTTACAAACTTGTGAATAAGAAAAGAATGATGGATGGAAAAGATTATGAATTTGGCTATGAATCTTCCAAGAAATAGCTTATCTACATTTAATTAGAATATTAGCTGTCTGAATTGCAGATTTTATGGGATGTGTATGGACTTGTTGCCTACTGAAATGTGCCTTTGGGCTAACAGAAAATAAACAAGACTATGTAACCTGAACAAATAGGGATAGGGAGAAATACATCAGCAGGAGACAGAAAATGGGTGAAGGCATCCTCTGGGAAATACTTCAGATGTTTAACTTGCCTTGAATTTCAAAAGCAAACATCTTATGTCCACTAATGCAACTGAGTTCTCCCCTAGAGTCATAATCATCATAGACATCCTGTGACAAAAAAAGTAAGCATTTGAAAGTACCTTTTAAGTTCTTCAGGGTAGATCCAAAATAACTGCAAATATATTTTTTATGCAAATACAAATATTTTTCCACAAGTCTAACTGTAACTTGAAGGTAACGGAGAAATACTTTGCACAAAAAATAGTTGGTAATGATCTCAATGGCCACATTTGACTGAGGAGTATAAGATTTACTGACTTACAGTAAGGTATGTTACCCATGCATGCCTGTATCAACAGCAGCAGATCAAGATGAGTGTTGGTTTGTATTTCATTTCTTTTTCAAAGAGCAGTTCTTATATTTTCCACCTCTAAATGCTAGGATGACAAATAGATGTTCTCTTGCCAAAAATCATCAGGTGGTAAGTGATGGGACATCAAGAAATGGATTTGCCAGACTAGGAAATAAAGTCCTTGAGAATTCACCTGTTCTATCACTGATCAGCAGTCAAGCTAGTTATAACTGGAAAGACTTTTACCAAAATATCAAAAATTCCTTTAAGAATAAGGAAATATGGTTCTTTCATTAACTTTGCACCTATAAACGTAGGTGCATCACTGACCAAAATTAGGACATTAACTGCACTTCACTCTCGTATTTGTATTACTTTTCATAGCACTTCTGTTTCTGTTCCCCATGTGCAGGTATTATATCTTCTTCTTGTAAGAATTTGGCATATATTAATTCTAGAAAAGTGAATAATTATGAAAAGGCAGCAACATTCTTTGCCCTTCAGGTAATTTATCAAACACCACATATGTGTCCATACTTTAAGCCTGTCAAGCAGATCAAAGCAATATTCTTTGCCATAATAGACTATACTTTATGAAGAAGTCAGTACAATAGGTCTACTGTACATCAAAGATGAATTAATAAAAGAGTATAAAGCTAGGGCTTATAATAAATAAAAAAACAGCACTAGAGACCTGGCATGAAACTCTTTAGAGAATATTAAAAAACTTGAAGACAAAAAAAAAATCACCCATAAATCATCACTGTATTATTTTTGTCTACACTCATCTTTACAACGCTGCCCTATAAACCACTAAATATAGTCCATTTGGAAATCACACCTTTAAAGCTTAATCTAGAAGTTATTATTTTGATGACTGTCTGTTATTTCTGTAACCAAAACATAAAGCAGAGAACCACAATGTATTCTATTTTTGAAGCAGGAGACAATTATTTAATCCTTCTATTTACTGAGAACTCCTAGTGGAATCAAGCTTCCTAAGACTAATGACATTTATAATTGCTCAACACTCTTCAGGATTTGAACTAGTCAGATATTTGGAAGAGAGAGAAGATTTTTCACATCTTAATTGCTGCTTTTCCCCCCATTGTTCTGCTTCAATACACATGAAAAAAAAATTTTCAATGACATTCCAAGCCAGGATATATCCAGTGTGCTTCCTCTTTATTCTTTCAGCTTTAAAATATAGTTAGATATTTCAAATATGGTTTCAAGATAAAAGAGAAAAGAGCAACACATACTGACACCTATTCTCTGATATGTGGGCAAAGACAGAAATTACAGATTTTTTCAAAGTAATAGATTGGCATTTTTAAACAAGAAGAGTTCACATTTTAACTGGAAAAAGATTACTTACTGGAAAAGTTTCTCAATTAAACCTTTGTCAGTAATTAATTTTATTTTTTAAAAAAATACAGAACACACAATCACTTTAAAATCTCTCATCTAAAGATGTGTTAATTGAAGGAAATCTTACAGTGAAGTAGTCTCCACTGTCACCTTACTCAAAGATTCTATAAATCTCTGAATTATCAGAAAAACCTAATTCCAGAAAAGCTAGCACACCTGTCAGCTCTGCTGCCAATGTTAGATAACTTCCCAAAGGACATCTTTTTCATTTGCCCAAATCAGTTTTAAAGCCATTTATTTTATTCTTAACACTAAATACTTACCTCATTCAGGCTAATCATAGATCTTATTTGTCTGAAATTGGAGCCCTATCTATTTTCCAATTAATTCTGTTAGTCTTGATTTGGAAATTATCTGTTTTGATTGAAAACTCCTAGTTTATCTAAGTTCATAAGTCAGTAAATGTTCCAGTTGTTAGTTCTGCCTTAAATATTGACTAAAATTGAATGAATCCAGTATTGACTCCAATCCTTCAAAGCCCACTTGATGCCTCCAAGAAAAGCCAAGTGCACTGATGATTAGATAATCCCTTAACGAAGTCAGACTTGTTGCGATTGATGAAATGGTGTTATTCGATGTATCCATGTTTGGGAAAAATTAAGAGCAAGTGGATCAGCTTAAGTTATCAAATTAATTATGTATTATTATTACTTATTGAACAGGCACCTACTCTGATCTAATATCATTCTAACCTGCAATGCTAAGCTGCTGAAAGGAGAACATCAGAGAGTTAAGAAAAGCCTTTGGCACTCAGAAGATTATAGCAGGCTGACTAGCAAGTTAAACAGAACTCCAAAAATCCTTATTATTCTGCTCATATAGTCATAATAAGATATTCCAGAAATGCAGCAATACCAAAACTTCAATTCCTATAATTATGCAGCTGTTTGTCATACAGCAACTATGAGTCACCACTACATTTTGATCTTATCTTCAAGGCATTTGTACAGAATTCTATTTTTAATGTGTTCTGATATAAAAATAACAACTAGCAGTATTATGTGTTCTAGCCCTAGTAAATATTTTTTTTTCTTTGTCAGTAGAATCAGAGATTAATCTATCGAGTTGAATTCACATGAAAAAACCCCTATTGTTTTTTAAGAATTCATAGTATTACTGACTGAATAATTGCAGTTTACTGGGTTAAGGCATGAGAGCTCCGTATACAGGTTGTTCCCAATTATAAACATATTTAAAGGAAAACTCAGCCCATACTATAAAAGATATTATAATTCTAATTACTGAGAGGAGCTGGCAGAAAAGAGCCTACTTTTATCTAAATACTTACAGTTGGAGGTAGAATTTTGCTTTCTGCACTACTAAGTGTTTTTGTAACCTTTCATTAATTATACTTTAAAAACTCTTCAGATGTCTTTGCAAAAATCACACAGGAAGCTTCTGAGTACTGTCAAACTGAAACAGAAAGAACTGAGCACTCTTCCCTTTTAAGCTTAAAGAGCAAAATTAAAAATCTGGCTTTCAAGATTGCCTTGAAGAACTAGTTGCAACAGATTCCTAGTAATAAAAAAAGCACATAAATGTAAAGACATAGAAATATTTTAATACTGACCTCATCTGAGTATCAATATTCATTTTTTCTGCACTGTAAAAACAGAGGTAAAATTGAAGAGGAATCTAAGAGATGCTCTCCAGTAGATATAGCCATGTTCTTACAACAATGAAAAAAAAAAAGGCATGGTCCTTTACACTAGGAAAGTTTTGCTGACTATAATAATTTCAGGATGAGACTTGCACTCTATTTTCATATTTCAGAGAGTCTTTAAAAAACAGCCTACAGTTTTTAGGTCTGCAAAGTTATTAATAGAAACATAAAGTTTTTAGGCACAGCAAGAGTTGTTACTTTCTTTGCATGGTTTTTAAGGGGAGAAAATTAATTTACTGGTCCTGCTTTACACTGAAGAGGACCTGCATTAGGAATATAATTACTTTAGCAACATACATTCCTAGAATGTCATTGCCCTAACTGGAGTGATAATACAGGTAATTTCTCTTCCCATTTACTCCAAGTACCAATGCACTTTATCAAGAGCAAGATAAACCTCCAATAAACCACACTAGTAGCTTCTAGTCATGTTTTGAAATACAGAGATTATAGAAATATCTAGTATTGAAGACATGCATACTCCAAATTAGAGATATATGCCAAATCTCACAAAAGATTATGAAGTGCTTAGAACATGTACAAGGCATGTTTTATATGCTACCAAGCACATAACACAGTTAATTTATATTCAGAGTGAGATCCAGACAAAAAGTGTGCTGAAAACTTGTCCATTGTAATGCTGCCGATTTGTACTCATTTGCTACAAGTCAACAAAAAATATGGGGAAAAAGCAACTATTGCATTCTTCCCCTTCTCTTTGGAGAAAGAACATCACTGCTCACAGCCAGACATGCAATGACATCCCCATAAGTCATTTATTCCTACAAATAACGAGCTGCACACGTGCTGGCTTTGTGTCTTTCCAACACCTGAATCTAAATACAAATTTCCTATTTATTTTTAAAACTTTGAAAACCCCACTGCAATTGCTTCCCTGACTGCAGAGATCAAATGTTTACTAACATATTAAAACAGGCCACTGCAAACTCAGGGTATTCCTAGTCTGAATTACTTGATTGTTTAAGACTCCATCCATAAATTTCTCATTTTTAAGTATGCATTATTGTTATAATTTAGAATATGTACTGTTACTCTTCAAGTTCATGTATGTACATATAATCCTGGGCTAATGGCAGAGATTAAAAAAATACATTTACCCGTATTTTAAATAGATAATTTTTCTCTGCTAGTGCATTTAGACAAAATTTAATGATATAGTGTTAAGATTTTTCAATTCGACTTAGAACTTTGGTTTTAATGCAATGTCCACTACTAAGTGAATGCAGGCACTTGAAGAACCCTACATTTCTCTATAAAACATTAATTATTGTTGGCTGAACAGCAGGGATGAGTGTGCATTTATGTAAAATTTATATAAGAAAATCAGTTCTATTTTCAGTATGTGAGGCACATGTGTAATATCCATGGTACCTAATGCAAAACATCAAAAGAAAAAGTTTCCTTTCCAGTGACTGGTGTCAAACAGGTCATATCCCTTTATGGTACTAAACATCTGTTGGGCGTGAATTAATTTCGGTGGCATAGGTTTTCTTAATGAGCGATGTGCCAAAATTGTGATACAATGTGGAGAGCCATCTGCTTTCAATCTGCTTAAATCCAGTCCCTTGGAAAACTTTCCATCCCTTTCCTCACTATACCCTCAATTTTCACATTAAAAAAGGCAAACGAAATATAACAGACAGAATTCAACTTACAATAATATGGACAGGGATATTCAGGAATGTCAGTTTCATCACTGTGATTTTATTTTTAAATATGCTAAACTTGCTTACAAAAAGGAGAGGTTTTTTTTTCCTTTACAAATAAAGAACAAACAAGCTCTTCAAGTCCTGCTGTTGAAGAGCCACAAATGGCTGTTCAACTCAGCCATTAAAAGATTGCTTGCTTTCCAAGCAACTGGGCTAAATGCTTCAGAAAAAGCTGAGGCCTCAGAGACCAATGAATAAAAATATATCAGCAGTAGACTCTCTTCTCACAAGTAATTATATTCCTGATGAGTAACTATACTACCTGTGAGTAGCAATTACAAGATAACTGTAATTGTAAGAAGTATTATTACAAGATAATTCATTAACTATTGATAATTCCTCATTGTTTATCTATGGTAAAGTAAGCTACATAAAGCATACAAGGCAAATGCATGTTTCTAAGTTACAGTGAAAATTAGTTATAAACTCCAAAGTTTGTAACTAACAAAAAAATAAAAAGCAAAGCTTAAACCCCAAGAAACTGAAAATTCATAATGGAAACATGAATGGTTGTGTCACTGCTAAGAAAATTCATTTCAAAGAAGAGAGTAAAAGAGAAGCAATAGCCATATTATCAGCTGACTGAGTTGCAACTGAAATTTTAAAATCCTGTGGTTCTTTAAGGTCAGTTCTGGACAGTGATTTAAGAGCAAGACACATGAAAAATCAAAATGGCATCAGGCAACAAACTCACTATAGTTCAGTGTGTCTCTGATTTCCAACCTGCTCTTCATTTTGATGGATTTTCTCATCAGACTTGGTATACTGTATACAGAGAGTTTGTTATAAGATCGTGGCTTAAGGTAATTGAGAGAAAAGTCTGTTCTGCAAACAAAACTGTTAAGTAATGTGCTACCGGGGAACAAGAGCTTAATTCAGTGTGTGTGTGTGTTTAGTCAACTAATTTTCCATCGGATAAGGAAGACAGTCTGCACCTAGATAAAGAATTAATGAATCAACTAAGAATAGGAGTTGCTGTAGTTTTGTGCGGCTGGGTTCTGGTGAAGGAGGGGGGTTGCCAGGGTGGCTTCTGCAAGAAGCAGCCAGAAGCTCTCTGCAGGCCCAACAGAGCAAACACCATCCAGCTCAAGGCCGGAGTCATTGCTGATCGAGGCCGAGCCCATCACTGATGGTCACAGTGCCTCTGGGAATCACATTTAGGATAAACCACCCCCACAATCAGCTTCTTTTTGCCACTGGAGAAGGGAGTGAGAAGATGCAAGAAAGTGGGCAGGCACCAAGGCCAGGGAAGAGGAGGGGGGAGGAGGCACATGTGGGCCTAGTCTGTATCTTGACTGTTGGGTGTAATTCTGGTCTGTAGGTCCAATTCTAGTCTGGACCGTGCCCCACTTATTCCTCAAAACTGAAAGAGAGACAGAACAGGTCAACACAAGTAACTAATGGAATGGAGCAGAGCAGTTTTTAGGGAACAATTAATTGAAAAAAAACCCCACTAGGAGTCTTCAACATGGAAGAAAAGAGACACTGAAAACAGAAAATGATCCCAGCATACAAAATAAAATGGCCCAGAAATCGGGACTAAGAGATAGGTTTGGTTTTTTTTTCCTAGGAACTTTATGCAAAAGAAGTAAAAAAAAAAAAAAAAAAACAAACAAGGAGGGAGGATAGAGTGTTGTTCCACTGCATATAGTAAACTCACTCTGTCAGGTTATTGCAGATGATGAAAGTTTAGAGGAATTTCAAAAGCAGCTGGAGCAAATCCAAGAGAAAAGAATACTGAATATATATCATGTATACAGATACCACCACTATCTCTGCAAGTGCTTGAGTTGCAAATACCACGTTATAGCTGAGAAAATACTGTAGGTATGCATAATAAATATACCTAAACTGTTTCCTAGTCATATGTTCATGTAGGGCTGAACAAATGAGCCTCAGTTTAAGCCACTAGAGCATTTCTATATCATGTGCCTCTCATATCAACTATTTATCTAGTCACATCAATCAAATGTATCCAGTAATTGGTCTGAAACCTTTGTATTAATTCCTTTCTACATTCTGTGCAGTAAGCTCAAAAATATTGATGAATTTGTCACAGGAAGTACTTGTGAATATTTAGGGTATTTACAAAACCAAAAAGACCAAGCTAGAAATTTATAATGGTGCTTTGTAGACTTAACAAAACAAACAAAATCCCACACACAACACAGTACAAAATGAATAAGCACACCACCACATGATCCAGGAAAAAAATTACAGATTTTGAACAAAAGCAAATCTGCTAGTGAAACTATCTAGCATAAAAGAAAATCTTCAGATATTTGTTTACTGTAGCTTTTAAGTTAGGAAATAAATACCTGCAGAAGGTATCATGACATTCGGAAGAATTTCTCCTCTTGTGTGAGAAACAGGACAAGTCTTTGAACAATGTAGGAAGACACAAAGACACATTTATCCTAGCTTTTATTACTTAATTTCTAAACCAGCAACTCTGAACAATGAAAAAAATTGGAGAACTGCGTATGACTATCATGAGAATGTCAGGTCATGACTATTGGAATTTAAGACACTGATGTGTAGATTTCTGGAACAAAACAGACCATAGGAGACTAAGAAGAAAGAGTGAAATCAAGAGAGTGGGAGAAGGAAAGAATGTTATAGTAGCTTTGTGACTTAAGGGTTGAGGGTTTTTTTCTGTGGTATACTGAGCAGAATACATACACAGATCAAAGTGCATCCCCATCTCTGGCTTTCTTAATGATGTGGTTCATCCCATAACCCTTAAAATATGGTTTTTATTTTGTTAAAAAGTATAAATATTTAACTTGCTTGAAAACACTGGTCTCAAAGATATTCATGTGCTATTCTTTACACATGGTTGTTTTTAAAGTAGACTTAATATGATGATTACTTGATATTAACGAATAAGAAAACTTATTACTGTTGGTAAATCCACATGCCCAGGCAGTCTTAATACACTGAATTTCCTCTTTATCTACCTAAAAAAATTACCTGCTTTTGATTTTGAGCCTTCAGAGCCTTCTGTTCTGCAGGAACAGAAGAAACTTCACTTAGGTATTAGGATAATGTTTTTCTTTTTTTAAGCATTTAGGGGGTCAATTAGGCTGCCCAGAGAAGTTATGTAATTTCTTGTCTTTGGAGGTATTCAAGACTTGATTGAAGCCCTAAAGCAACCCAGTGTAATTAGGTATGTTGTCAGTAGGGGTGTGTTCTATATAAACTCCATAGGTTTCTTCAACCTAAATTATTCCATGATTCTATCCTACCATAAGCTTTGGATGCTAAAGAGCAAATAATCTGAACTATGCACATATTCATAACTGTGTCTGAACAGGCACTTGACAGGAAACAAATACAATTAAATGAATATATGATTCATTGCTACTGACTTTCCCTTTACAAAAGGCCTCATATTGTAAACCTGGCTTCCAGAAAACAGGTTAAACACTGCATCTTTAAAAGTGGTTGAACAGCTTACCTGCAGGAAAGACATAGTCTGGATTATTATCTTAATTGGTAATAATGGGAGTGCCTAAAGGAAAGGCAAGGAAATACATTCACATTGCCTTAAATCACTGTCACACAAAATTCCATTCACAATCTGAGTTCAAATCTAACTTTCCTTCTTTCTTCAACTGAGGTGCTCAAAAGTCCCTTTAGACCTTAAATTTCACTAAATCTTTTCATTAAATCTGAACAGTGAGTCTGCGTGTTGCAAACGCTGGATTGTTTTTTCTTTAAGAAGACTGAACTCCTGGCCACCTTTAGAAATAAGAATTTTTTGCAACTTTCAGTAGGACATCTTCAGATCTCTAAAGTTCCAATGCATTTCTAGTTCATTCAGCATTTCATCTACAGTGTCTTTAAAGTGTTACCTATCTATCAGTCTTGTTTTCTCTCTACTTTTTAGGAACTCTTGAATCTTATAGCTTTTGTTACAGTCAATTTTTCAGTATTCAAGTACACTTTTTGATAGATATTTAACAAAAACTTTGACAAGAAAGTATCTCAATGTTTTCATTATTCCAGCAGAAATGCTAGAATGCTACTGACAATCAATAAACCAAAATTAATTTACAGTCAGTTATCTCAAGAAATTCAAGGCATTCCTTTATCCCCTTTCTTATATCAGTGCACTGTTTTTACATACTTTTGTTTATTGTGTGATTGAACACAATTTGTTTATTGTGTGATTCTCTGAAGAGAAGCATTGGATGTGCATAGGTTCTGAATACCTTTGAAAATAACTGAACAAGTACTTAATGCAAACAGTTTAGCGGTGTACATTCACATTCAAATACCATATTTCTTCAAAAATGTGTAAATATGCCTTCCCTACCAAAAAATGTTCTATTCCTTTCAATTAAAAAAACACCAAAAACTCCAACTATCTTGCCAAACTATGTTGGGACAGAGTTTAGATGACGTTTCATACATTCATACATTCTGATTTGGAAACACAAACTTTCTTGGTTTGACAATTGTTTTTTTCAAGGTTTGACAATGTATAGTATCTTCTTTAAACACCTTGGCAATGATACAAAACACACCCAAAGAAAGTTCACAGATGACACCAAACTGGGGGAAGTTGTTAATACACTAAGGGGAAGGGCTATCATTCAGAGGGACACTGACAAAATGGAGGAATAGTTTAACAGAAACTTCATGAAAGTCAAAGGTAAACACAAAGTCCTGCATCCGAAATAGAAGAATCCCAAACCAAATACAGGCTGGAGACCAGCCTTCTACAGACCAGTTTTGGAGAAAAGAACCCAAGGGTCCTAGAGGACAACAGTTTTACCATGTGATAGTAGCATGCCCCTGTAGTCTTGAAGGCTTATGGGCAGCATTAACAAAACCACAGCCAGCAGATCAGAGATGAGATTATCTCCTTTTGTTTGTGAGTTCACATCTAGATCACTGTTTCTAGCTTTGAGCTCAGTAATAGAAGGAAAAGATTAACAAACTTGAGTGAGCAGAAGATCACGAAGAGGATTAACAGGTTAAAGCATAGGATATATGAGAAGGTGACAGTGCAAGGTTTTTTCAGATGGAAAAAGAGAAGACTAAGTATGGTGGTGGGATATTAAATCACTGTTTCCAGTTACCTAAAGCAGGGTTGTAAAGAAGTTGTTAGACTGTTCTTGGAAATGTCTAGGGAAATGTTGCCAGGCAATGGTTAAAAGTTGTTTCAAGCAAAATTCTGGATGGATATAAAGAAAAGAACTTGCCAGTTAAGCACAGGACAATTACCCAGAGGGGCAGTGGAACTTGCTTCCTTGGAGATAAAGAAAGACTTGACTGGACAATGCACTGAGAAGCCTGATCTAGCTTTGATATTAATGTTCTTTGTAGCAAACCAACGGTCTCCAGGGGTGTCTTCCAATCTAAATTATGTGTTGATTCTTGCAATGAAATAATTAGCAGTTGTGAGATATGAATAGCCATACGCAGGCTCCAAATATCATTCACTGAGATGAAAACAGTAGCATACAATGTGTATTATGTTTCTCTCTGCCGACTAAAGGAGAAACATGAGGATTATAAAAAATGTGCATATATTAGAGGGTGGGGAGGCTTTATATAGGCACATGAGTCTGCAGATCACTGAAGAAAGAACAATTAATCAACTATTGGATTTTTTATTTTCAGTATAGTGAATCAAGACATACTTCTACAACTAGTAAAGACTATCACCACCTCAAACAAGAAATACTCCCATTATTCATTACAGGAGACCTCAGAAATGCAAAGGAGATATCAGTGAAGAACAAATATGAATCTTTGGATGCAGTCAGCAAAAGGCTTTCTTAAATTATGTAGTAAATTGCTTTAAGTTTGTACAGTCCACATCAGTCACCCAAAATTAAAATTCTTGGCATCTATTCAAATCTTCTGATTCTATCCATTCTACTGACAATGGGAAAACAGTGCTCCATAAATTATTTATTGAAGATATTCCCATAAATACTTATAATGTTCATCTCCAAAAGAGGCCCCGTGCCTTCAAAATATACAAGGAAAAGAACGATACACTGCTTTTCTTTCCTACATCTTTCATGTGTCAACATGGTAATGAAACAACGCTCTTTATTTCCCTCGGTCCTTGGGAAGGGATAAAGGAGGGGGTGAATTATGTGATGCCTAGATTAGCAGAACACAAACAAAACAACTTCTGCGGTTCTGACATGGTGAGAAGAGAGGAATATAAATAGTTTGGCTGCTTTAGAGCATTCCCCACTTTGACCCAGCCTCACATGCATGCTGAATCTGTGAAAGTCAGGAAAGAAAGAAGAAAATCTTCATCAACTCTCCCATTAGCTAGATTCTTAAAGGATGAGTTGACTGTCTTGCTCTTTAACTCTCTCCCTATCTCTTGTTCTTATTTGTGAAGAATTCGTGGTGGATCCAACAACAATTCCAGTGAAGTTTGTGCCTTGTCACATACTAACTTCCACTAACTTTCAAAGATGCTGTCATCCTGGCCAGATTCCTGGTTTTGAAGACAAGAAATATCTATCTTTTTTCTTGCAGCAAAGTTTTCACTTTCTTTTCTTTCTTTTTTTTTTTTTTTTTGTATCAGTCCAGAAATTAAATTATTAAAAGTCTGTGCAAACACCTGATCAGAGCTACAGCACTCTAAAACAACCCAGCCACAAACCAGGGAAAAACCTACCTCAGCGGCGCTACTGGAAGGTTCCAGTCCAACCATATTGGCTTGTACCAACTGCTGAAGAAGTTGCACTTGAGCAACACTGAGGAAGAAATCCAGATTTGTTGTCACATTCACCTCCAAAGAATGACCACACACCAAAATTTCCTGTGGAGAAATTGAGAAAAATACTAGATAACAGCTACTGGGGAAACAATTTTCTGATTCCATATAACTGTGTTGTGATTCTCTTCTGTAGTCAATGCTTGACCATCAATTAGTATTAACTAGGTTTTTCTGGGAGAAAGTGGTGTTTCGGGCTTCTAAACAAGGATGCAGCCTTTCCTTTTCTTTCAACAGTTTAATTATTAAGACAACCTCTGCAAGAAAAGTATCTTGTGAGTGAGGACTTGTTTTCTTCTCTTGGTAGTATCAAACAGTGGACTGTTAGATTTTGATTCTTATTTCCTGGCAATGACTACAATTCTACTTTCCTTCCAAGAAAAGGATGTATTTTTTTAAAAATAAACTTTGCTTGATTTATAATGAAATCACATGTTGGAACTCTCTGATAACCAACATAATTGATTTCTGTTTGCCTGTAAAGCTTTGTTAATACCTTGGCAAAGCTAGCTAGATGGCCACTGTTTTATTCTCTAGCACAATAAAGCTCTTCAGCACTGTTGGCAAGCAATAAAAAATTCAAAAACAGAACTACAATTAGAGGATTCCTTAATAAGTAAAAGTACTGCCCCTTTTCATGAGAAGTTTGCACAATGTTCAAGCTCCTCACAATCTAAACTAGACCTCTCCGTTCATCAGTGAATGTCACCCAGGGAATAGACAACAAGAAAAATGTATACACAGAAAACACTGAAATTCTCAAACATAGACATTAGTAAAGTTGTAAGATTTTTTTAATTTAATAATATCTATGCATCTTAGCTACTCTCTAAGCTTTCCAGCTCTTTTTTTTTTACAGTAAATAATTTTCCATCTGCATTTTGATGATGCTTTACACAAAATATGAAGTGTCAATTTTTTCTTTCTATATTCATTAGCTATTCCTTTCCAACAATGTACACCTAATTCCGTGTTGCATGACACACCTTATACCTTTTACGTGCATGTACCACTTTTGCTCTTCCCGGGGGTAGCCGTTATGAGAAATACCCTTTGCAAGGTGACAAAACCTTTCTGATATTTCCTCTACATAAAATGTTTTAAATTCTTGAACTATAAACTTGGTTCAACTTACGTTCTTATAGATAGTGTATAGATTGCATTTTCAGGCTTTGTTATGAGAAGCTTGTGAATACATTATTTTGTAATGTACTATAGCACCTCTTCTCAACACCTTTCCATCACAAATCTTTTAAAAATATTGCTGGAAATCATTAAAGGATTCCTATTTTCTAAATTGCAAACAGGCTTATCTACCTCAGGACAGGCTGCCTTTAATATCGAATGCTATACACAAATTCTTTCTCCAGCATAGAAAGAACATTTCAGATAGTCATTAAGACTTTTTTATTTTCCCAGTTGGCAATCACTGTATTTGAAAACACCTGGACACTTAAAATCTGAAGATTATCCATATATTAAAAGTTATGCTATTTCAGTTCACTTTTTGTACTAACCTCTGGGTGTAAATTCTCTGCTGCATCAATTTTTGTAAAAATAATTGCAGGAGCTGCAGTTACTCGAACTGTGAAATCTGTTAAAATTGGAGTTAAAATCGCTCTCCTCTCTTGATGTCGCCGTATGCTAAGAAAAGAACAAAAATCAAGCCAAAAGATTAAATCACATTATAAACTGTTGAGGGGCAAACATCTTTACATCCAGCATGTAGCACAAAACTGCATCAGTGCCATTTTGGCATTTGATTGTGACCTCTACAAGCATGAAAAACCATCATCATAAATCACGTCCATTCCACTCCTAAAGGCAGGCTTCTACCTTCATTTCAGAGAAAAAGTATGTCTAAACATTTGACTCTTCAACCCATGTCCAGGTAGACAAGTCTGACATTTGGCACTGCTGCTTCTACTTTTTAATTAACTACACAAAATCATTTGAACAAAGATATTGTACTTTTTTAGTCACTACTTTTTAAACTTGCCTGTGGATGCCCTTCACTTTAAAAATAGTTGTTCTGAAGCCTGCATAATATTTGAATTCATGCATTACATCTCTGTGATGACATATACTGTATGCAACATAACTGACAAAGGCATGAAAAATTAAACTAGCAAACCCCATTAAACTCTGGGGCTCATTTATTAAATTAATACTAGCTATTGCCCAAGAAGTTTAAAATACTTTGAAAATGGTGGAATGCCAGTCTTCCTCCACTGCTTCTGTCAATGATCTCTCTTAGTTGGTACCTTTTAAACTAAATATCAATGTTTGCTCGCCAAGAATATTTGTGCCATTAGACATGATAATTACATTTGTTTTCTAGCTGGGTGTTTATTTTTTTTTCTTTTAACCAAATACTAAGCCTAGAGGCACAACCCTGTTATAGACAGATCGCTAATAGCTTATGACAACGCATTCCAAATAGCCAGAATCTTCTGGGTCAGGTCAAATAAACTATTGCCACAAAATGCCATCTGAGAGCCTCTGATCAGGAGGAAGAAAAAAAAGTAATGAGATCAAGATGGTATTCTGCCCCTAAAAGAGGATACAGTTCAAATTCCTGGGAGAACCCTTCCATCAGGACATTTTTTTTGTAATTCTTTTTACCTATCATCATTTATAGAAATGCTAAATATTTGCATTTCACCAAAGATAACTCTAAAAATCATCGATAACTTGTTGGCTCAAGACAAGTTTTCCTATGCTTGCAAACTATAAGACGAACAACTGTCAAACAATGCAAGTTTAAAGAATACACAAAATTATGCAACTATCTATTACAGTATAAAAGACTGAACTTCACTGCCATACAGAAGATAACAATGAATCTATGCAGGACTCTCCACATATATCTGCACATCAGTCCGGTATCCCTGTATTACCTTTAATCTTGTCATCTCCAGTAATTGAGACATGGCAGTTTGGACATCAGCATAAATCGCACAAGTGAGCCAGAGACAGGAATTATGTAATTAGACAACTAGTCCTTACCATCAGCTAGACATATCTCTGTTAATATCATTAAACAATACAGCTACATTGTAGAATAGGTAATTAAATCTCTTGATTAAGAACAGGTAGAAATATAAAGTCTAGTAAAGGTAATGGTTCTGAAACAGACTCTGTTGAGAAGCACACAATCTCAAACGCTGACGGTTTGTAGGCCAAGAGTTAGGCTGATAAGAAATTAAATAGATGTCATAACTTGACTGTAGTTCAGTCAAGTTCAAATGACTCAAAATCCACTGATGATAATTTATTACTTAGACTTTTTTATTTTGATGCTTCAAATTATACTAATCTGCTGAAATGTCCTTAAAGTACGTAAAAACCATGGTGATCTATAAGAGAATATAAACTGTCAGATATGGGTGGGTCTTAAAGCTTTCAAATTTCTATAGGATAACAGTACACAGAAGTTAACAGCAGATGCTACAGAGCACAGAGCTAATATTTGCTCATCACAAGTCTAATAAACTTTTGCTTCAAGTGACCTCCACAAACACTGCTGAGCAAGTTGCATGCTACACTAAGAAGTGTGCAGTGTGCTTAAGAGTAAGACAATTAGTGAGTATGAGAAAACTACCATCTTACATTAAGAGATTTTCCTCTGCTGGTCTGTAATGATCACTTTCAATGCACGATTCGTCTAATTAGATCTCCAAATTAGAAAACAGACCTGCCAGTGGTTGGTATACATCGTCAGCTGAGAAAATGGTCTTAGAGCAGGCCAGTTCAACAATGCTTCTCTCCCTGCCATCACCTTCATTTTAAATTTAAACCAGACATCTTTCTATCTGATTCCTAATTCCCCTTCACAACAGGATGAGAAAGAAATGCCTTTTGTTTTTGAGGAAAATGAAAGAGCTAAGTAGTAGAACTATTCTATGAAAGAATACGCAGCTATACATTAGAAAACTTCCATTTGAAGGGGTATAAAACTCCTAGTAAGTATGATTTAAATATACAAACCAGAGATATAAAAGCAAGTTATATTTGTGGAACCCCAAAGTCATAGCTGTTTCTCTTCAATTATTATTCAAATATGTTTTCAATTCATATATATTCCCATTTCTTAATTTTTAAACACTGCATCTGAAGGGACTCTTTTTTTTTTTTGTAATACAGATTCATTGCTGATTTAAAAAAAAATATTTTCAAATCTTCCATACTTGGTATCCCTGTCCTGCTGTACTTACTACTTTCTGCATCTCTAGTTGGTGAATTTGAAGCTGAGCCAAATCAAGTATTAGCAAAATAATTGTAAGTACAAACAGAAGGCAAACAGAGCACAGTAAATAATGAAGGTAGAGGATATGAGAAAGAGCACAAAAGGAACAAAGAAACAAATTCCACTTTGAATTATTAAGTCTTCCACACTGCACCTAAGTGCACCGTTAACTTAACACAGGTGTACGCCACATGAGCTTATGAAAAAACTTGATTGTGAAGAGTGTAATGATGGCTCTATGTCTGCAGCACATTCATTCCATGGTTCATTTATGCATCTGTTATATATTTGTCTTGGAAAAAAAAGGAAAAGCTAGTACTTTTAGAGATGTTAAAGCAGTTGATCATCTACACTTAAAAGTACAGCACATTTGAAAGACCATATGCTAACGCAAAGCAACAAGGCAGCAAAGCATTTGTGATAAAGCTTGGAGGTGCCTTTTCCTCAGTGCTGAATTCGGGTTATATCTGCGTGGTAACATGAGCTCTGGTTATGGACCTCAAACCCGCACTGTAAAAGCACAGGACAAAAACAGTCTCTGTCCTCAAAGGCTTCCTATTTATGTGTAAGAAAAAGCATGCGGGAAAGTAGAAGAAAAACAATTAAAAGCACTGTGAGTAATGTTATACACATATACTGGCAACCTGAAAGCTGTCTTAGGAGTTTTCATGTTATAGTATAATAGAAAAAAAATTCTGAAGTATTTGGAAGATGACATTGGAATAACTTTGTGAAAGGTTGCAGGAAATGCCTTATAACACACAGGTTAGCCTAGGAGCAAGCAAGAAAAGGCTTCTTCAAAAAATTCAATGCAGCAGCCCAGGTAACTGGTATGATGAGGACTGATGAGCAATGATTGTAGATGCTTCAAAGCAAATGCAAGAAGATACAAAAGGGGAAATGGATAAACATAGAAGTCTAGAAGAACCTTGAAAGCAAAGACATATATAATGATTAATATGACAAAAAAACGTTGTGGGAAGGCAAGAAGAAAAAAAATGTGAAGAACAGAATTCTGTAATCAAAGCAACAACATTTCATTACATCAAATCAAATCATCGGTATTTGATTACATCCACTCAGAAGCACACTGAATTATACGAGGAGGAAGGGCTGCCAAAGAGATGATGTTGCGCTGATGAAGGAGGTGTGATGATGTGAGACTGGATAAGTTTTGAGAATGCACAAGAACTATAACTTGGCTGTCTTATGTGGAGAAAACTAATCAAAACAGAAAACGCCGCTTAGTAAGAGCTAAACATAACCTAGATGTGAAACTTGGAAATGTTTGTCTTAATAATACCCTTCTGAACACAGAGTTTGAGCCCCTATCTACATAAAAAATACGTAGGTCAGTGAGAAACTCGTACACATTCAACACATTAAGGACAATCAAGACTCCATTTATGCCATGTTAAATTTACTTTCCATAGATAGATAGATGACTCCTCACAAAGAATTCTGCAACTTGAAAAAATAAACAAATAAGCATTAACGTGGAATCAGCCACATAATCAGTGTTCTCTAGTATTGCGATGCACGCAAAACCAGAGGTGTTCTTCCAATTAGCATGCTAACTTAGGAAAGGTTTTTCTCTTGCAGTTTTTCCATGGAGTTGTATAAATCAGTTAATCCCTGATCCTCAAATGTATTAGGAATCTAACTGCTAACTGTCATGCCTCAGACCTCCATCTTCAAGTTCACATCCTTTCAACTTGCAAAAGGTGTTACAAAGACACATTGTTAGACAGTGAAATAGCACAGTAACATTTTGAGGACTATCTAATGGCCAAGATTAGATAATGAACAAACATACTCCATCGAGCTGTATGGAACAACTACTGTTCTCTAATTATGTCTCAGTAAAGCTATTTTTTGTCTTAAGAATGCCACGCAACATTTCTTTGCTGTGGATGCATAAAGAATAAAACATACTCTACCTTATTGGGTAAAGCTTTGTTCAGTGTGAATACAAGCATGACTTCAGGCACAGGAAACACAGCAACCGAATAGATTTGACTTAATACAAATGCACTGCATTTTATTCCAGATATTCACAGGGAATGACTCTACTTCCCTACACAAGAATCTACTGACCACTTTTTTTCTCGTTTTCCCTTTCTGAACTTGTCAAGCTGCACCCCAACTTTCCAAAAAGCAGGAAAATGAAAACTATTCAAAGAAAAATCTGCAGGAAAGATTTCAAAGGATCCTTGCAAAGCAATAGCGGTATTTTGTTCAGTTTTATACAACAGATCATTGGCTCCCTGATGTACTCAATGAGAGTTGCAGAGAGCTGTTCCAGATGGTGGTATGCCAAGGACAAAACTGTAATGCAGCACATTGCCACACTCAATTCATTACCACACAGAGAAGTAATGCTTTTAAGCTCAATTAATTTTTTTTTTTTAAACAGAGTTTATTCAGGCTGCAGGAAGCAGAAGTTGCTGCTGGGAGCTGTAGAAGAACTGCACAAGGACGGGGGTGAGGCCTCAGGAGAGGATATATTTCTTTATTTCCTTCAGGGCTGTTGTTTTTTCCATTGAGAGGAGGGAGAGGGAGGAGGAGATCTGCAAGCTGAAAAAGCAGTTTTCAATCAAGAAAACTTCTTTTGGTTAAGTATTCCCAGTTCCCCACATGCTGTTTGGTAAAGGGAATAAATATGGACAGGTTTCATTTGTACATAACCTTATTAGAACTGTCTTACTGTTTCCAGTACTCTTTTTATATATTACACCATTAGGGAGCTTTTTATAACATTTACAGTGAAGTATAAACATTTTATAATGGGAAGAGTCACGATCCCTCATCTTCAACACAGCACAGCTTTCAGACATCCACCCTAACAGAGTGCTTCAGTTCCCCCATTCTTTTTAGAAGGACACCTGCGGAGGCACAGGAGACATCACAGCAGCACTTCACCACAGCCCCTCATGAAGAATTTTACACTAAACACCTTGAAATATTCAACACTTGGTCTTGGTTGGTTTACGAATTACAATGTAAAAGTTTAAAACAAATTCAAACCTATGAGATAATAAGTACGAGAAATATTGACAAATGTTTCCAGAAAAATATTTCCAGAAAAAGTGGTGGTAAAATTTGAAGGATTAACTTTCTGTGTAAAGATTTTTAAAGCATTTAAATGACAAATCATGTTAAAGGCTTTTAAATATTTATTTGCATGATAACTTATATTTACAGTTATTCAGGTTTCATGCAAATTTTATACATGACCCAATTTCATCCCTGTTAGACTAAATTACAATAGAATATTTCAGAATTTTTACAACTTTAAATTTTTTTTTCTAAACATACAGTAATGATTTCAGAAATGGGAATGGAAAATGAATGGCTGGTATCTATGCTAAAGTCTTCTGCAAAGTAACTGTATGAAATACTTAAACATTGGCTGGATTCTATACAGCACCACATACCTCCTAAGAACTACAGAAAGAGGAAAACGGATCTGAAAAAGGAATCTTAAGCCCCAGTGAACCTAATAAACCAGAACACTGGGTCTAAACGATAAGTAAAAACAAATACAAGTATATTAAAACCAAACAAAGAAATGAACCCTGAAATAACTCAGTAAAAAACATTCATTACATTCCAGGTTAAACATGTCTAAAAAACTTAAAGAATTAAAAAAGAAAACAGTATCACAAATAGGTCAAAGAATAAAGCTTCTGTGGTAGTTGCAGGAAATCTTAAGATAAACTTCACCCTGAAAACACTAAGCACCATGTAAAATACCATGCAGCCGCCCTCTTGGTGCATGCTGAAAACATCTCAGCACATGGCTGGGTTCAATGCAGGTTCTCCCAGTTCTCAGCACACCACCTCCACAGATCATAAAACAAACCCAGATGCAGCAAAACTGATTGCCAACTAAAATGCAAAAATGTGAACATCCTGAAAAAGAACTGTAGTAAATGTGTAAAATTTTAAGCCAAAAGGACAAGAAAACACTCATATCACCCTTCTCATTAAACAGAGACTGGAATTAAAATATTGTATTGTATATCAGAAAAAAGAAACTAATATACTTAATTACAACTGATCTAAATTAAATTTCAAACCAAACATTTGTCAAATATATTTCTAGTAAAATTTTATTTTGGAAATCTGCTAATGAAAATAACTGTATCCAAACAGTTATTAAAAAAGAGAACTCAGATTATCTCTAATAGCTGCTTCCTTTCTTATCTTAATAGCTTTTGAGGATTCCCACCAAATTTGCTATCCAAATCTATAACCATGAAGTTCAGACCAAATTATGCTGGCAATACGATTTCAGGTCACAGTGGGAAGGAAAAGGAAAGGTAATTTCTCAGTGGCTAGTTTTGCTATGTTATGTTAGCTTGCAAGTTGGCCAGAAGTCTTTTGGAGATTAGTGTCATCTTATCTTTCAAGATCATGATGTGATCCTGTGAAATCCCAGTGGCACTATTTTGTTTCGTAAGAAACGACTTCACTTTGCCCAACATCAAGACCCAACTAGAACGTCAGATAGATATTTATAGAATTTAAAAGAAAAAGATGTCCGCAGAATTATATTAGTTTAAAAAAAAATCATTAAGAGACAAAAAAGAACCAGATGATCCTATAAATGGGAAATAAATACTATTACTGTGTTTAAAATTTTATCTGTACTCCTGTCACTCCCTGTGGTTTTATCATTACTTTGGTTAAATCTGCCTTTCCTGTCCTGTATTTGTCAATGATAACCTGGAATTTTTTTCTGATCACATAATTTTCCTGAGAGCTGATTTGCTCTCATGGTTTTTCATCAATTCATCACTTAGAAAGCTCAGGCTGTGTGCAATCCTCATGTAGCTTCTTTTGCTACAGCTTGTGTCACTTTCAGAAAAATCTCTGACAGTTTTCTCATCTCTCTCTTTTTTTTTAAATTAAACTGGAAGTAGTTCAGTTTTTGTCTTTATGATTCAGTTTTTCTAGATTGCTTTTAGGGAGTCATCCCTCAATTTGGATAGGAATCTTATCTTAGGAACCATAGAATTATGTGAGAATTTCATAAAGATTGCATTGGGTTTTTCCATGAATTAGATATAAAGGACTTATAAATGAAAATAAACCAATAAATGTGTGGGCAAATAGCCAGCTTCTAGCGGAAAGGTGTGTAAATCTACAAGATTACTTTCAAAAGCTTCCTCTTGGCCATCAGACCTTATTCCTGCCACCAACTGTAGGATTTTTTAAGTATAAAAGAGTGTATTAAAACTATAATTAAAAAATTACCAAAATACCCTATTTTATATTTGAAAACTTAAAAATTTAAAATACCACACAAGTACATGCATACTTTATTTTTCAACCCTGTTTAAGTAGAGGGGAGGGCTTTGCGTGTGTGTATCATACAATGCATAATAAAGGAGACTCAGTTGAAATACCTCATTTTCAAAATTCATCTGGTTTTATTTACAGAAGTGCAAAAAACAGTTCAGAACCAATAGGAAACATTCTGCTTTATCCTCCTCTAACTTAGAAATGTCTAAGCTGGTTTTACTCAAGGTTTGTAAAAATACAAACAAAAGAAGTCAAAAAAAAACCCAACCAAAAACCAAACCCCAAACCTCTCATTGCTTGTAGACCAAAAGGCTGAAGTCTGAGCCCTGGAGTTATTTTTATGGACATACAGTAAGCTACTCAGAAAAGAGCTTATAATGGAACCAAAGGCATGCAGTAACTAGACAGTAACTAGAGTGTGACAATAATAGGAATATGTATTTCAAACATATAATCCAAAACTCCATGGAAACAGGCTTGTAATGTAAAGTAAAATCAATACAGAATCATTTGATTCAGACATACTGTGAATGATATCTGCAGTGGTTTTACTGTGTAATTCCAGAAAAGATTAAGTTAAAAAAACTTCCTACCTACTGGCCATGTTCCATTCAAGCGCTGGATTCTGAGAATTTCTTTCACTCTCTGTCAAAACCCCTCCTTTTCCATTTTCCTTCTCTGGTTTCAACTGATTCCAATGAGCAGTGCCAATGTTCATAGATTGAAGATCTATTTGATATTGTCTGTCTTCAACCTCTGATCCAGGGTCTCGAAGTATTCCTAGATTCAGTGCTCTCCTGTAATGCCAAAATATTAAATAAATAAATAAATGAAAACGGCAACAAAGGTCACAATCAGACCAATCAGATACTCATTAACGCAGAAAATTAAGAAAATTAAGGTACCCATTTTGCCATTCTTTACTACATCTAAGCATTATTGGAAGTATTTAAAAGATGGGTAGACGAGGTGCATGGGGTATGGTTAAATAGCAGAGAGGTACTGTTGGATTCAATCTCAAAGGTCTTTTCCAACCTAGTGATTCTATAAGTTTCCATCTGCCTCTTTCCTATGGATTTCAAGGGAGATATCCAAATAAGTATTTTCCAAAATTCAGCCAGATCCACCAAAGTTGATACATGATCAAACCATTGACTTCACTCCACTTTCAATCAAGTCCGTATTAGCAGCCTTATGGGGAAGCAGGACTACCTCATATCTACTAAACAGAAAGAGGCTATCACATTTAAGTCCTCAAAAAGAACAGCTACATATCAGTACTACAAACACTTTATTGCAAAATATTTTTTCCACCATTCAAACTTATCAAAGTATAAAATTAAAAAGGCCCTTCCATGATGATGGAAAAACAATTTGATCTAACATGGAATTTCAAAATAGTGTATCATAATTAAAATTATTCTGTGAGAAAAAAAGCATTCTTGAATGGGCCACATTACTTCTGGATTCTGCAAATCCTACAATACTAGATTTTTACAAAACATTTCTATCTTGGTATTGAAATTATAGATGCTATCAATCTAAAAATAAGTAAGAATTAAAGCTGCACATCTCAACGTGTGATGCTCATAACACAGGCAATCTGTAAGTACAGGTATGCAACCTATTTCAAAAGTGCCATCGCCACGCTGCCCAAATCCAAACACAGTTGAAAGTCCCAATACAATTGACCTTGGCACCAACAGAGTATTGCTAACAATTAAGAAATTTTATCTATCCATAGAGGAGTGTGAATGGTCGGACAGCTGTTTTGATCAAGTAACTCCTGGTGAGGCAGTGCGATGGCATTGTTCAGCAGCCATATAACTTTCGTAAATGCTTAGCAGAAATCCACTGAAAAACTGTTATGTCAGTGGTGGCATTTCAAAACTAAATGAATTAAATGTGGTTTCTTAAAGCTCAAGAATATGTTTGTCAACTTTCCACACAGAGATCTAACCACAACAACTGTGTCTTTTATTATTCTTTCTAGGCATTATTTCATCAATATAAATGCAATTCAGTGTTATTTAACAAAAAAACCCAACAACCAAACAAAAAAAGCCCAACTCCAAACCAACAGAATCACGACAGATTATTGTATAACCTAGGGTCTATTTACATACTTTGTCCAATGTAAGTAAATATTGGAATATAAGTTTTGTAAAATATTACAAAAAATAAAGTACTACATTACATATTTTGTGAAATCTGCTTAGGTACATCAAATACAGAATATTATATCAATTTTGCTTGCATAATGAATTCTTTTCTCCCCTACTTCACTGTAAAGCATTTTTTTCATTCATTGTTTTATGAGCAGTTTGGTAACTTGCATTAGGCTGCTCCTAGCACTGTATTTCTTAGGCTTGTTCAGCACAATCATGACCTTGTGAACTGAATTCCTAGAGCAAAATGTAGCCATATGCACCAATCTGAAACTCCCCGTTGTGACAGTGGATGTCTTCCTCTCATAAATTTACTTATTTAAAGAAAAAAAACTTAACAAACAAATTACATCACTCTTTTTGCAGATACTTTTAGGTGCAGCAGAATGCACAGAGGTGCTATTCAGGCACAGGCTAATCTTCCACACATTGCTGGTGTAAGATTTGTCCATTGGATCTTCCTTTATTTGAGCCAAGTAATTTTGCAAAATCTCAAGGACTGGAAAGTGTTTGTATTGCTTTGGTATATCACCACTTTCACACTGATATAAAAAATGCACTTATTAACAATCCCCTATACATAATGAAGATTATCTGAGGGCTGGAGAACCTCTCCCATGCAGACAGGCTGAAAGAGTTGGGCTTGGACAAGAGAAGGCTCTGGGGAGACCTTGTAGCAGTCTTCCTCTACCAGAAGGGGCTCCAGGGAAGCTGGAGAGGGGCTGTTTGCAAGAACAGGTAGTAGCAGGACAATTGGTCACGGCTTTGAACTCATGAAGGGTAGATTTAGATTAGATAGTAGGAAGAAATTCTACACTATGAAGGTGGTGAGGCCCTGACACAGGCTGCCCAGAGAAGCTGTGGATGCCATATGCCTGACAGTGCTCAAGGCCAGGTTGGATGGGGCTTTGGTCAGCCTGGTCTAGTGAAGGATGTCCCTGCCATGGGCAGGGGAGTTGGAACTAGATGGGCTTTGAGATCCCTTCCAACCCAAACTCTTCTGTGATTCTAGGATATTTGAGATCCCTTCCAATCCAAACCACCCCTTGACTCTTGAAATTCAAGCAACCAAATGTCTACAGATTACACATTTCAAGAAACACATATTTTACACATGCATGTGAAACACAAGAATTAGTTATTAATGTCTTGATGTTTAAACTAAGTTGCTTATTGCTTTCAGAAAATACATCCTGCCAGGTTAATACAATAGTAATCAATATACAGACCTTTCCCAAATAAATTACATACACGCAGGCACTTAATAAGCACTCATTTCTGGTTTTCCATATCAAGTATTTTGCTAAGGATGCCCCCAATTTATTAGCTGTATACTTCCTAGAAGGATGTAAAAAGTTAAACTGCAGCAGAATTGACTTAATCTTAAGCATAGATGTTATGTACAAACTCTGTAGCCTTTTTGGTTCTGCAGCATTCAAAATCCTTGTAGCAAATTCAGAGAAACAAAGTAAGCCCAATTCATGTTTTCTCTGCATCTTGCATAAATGCTGTTCTACCAGCTGAAAGTTACTGCAGGGGTTATGATTTTAATTGCTTCCCTCTTCTGTAAACAACTTGACTATGCCATCTGAACCTCTTGGCAGGTGGTGTAGAATATAAGAGTTGGTCAATAATACAGTAAGATCATAAGGAACCAAAGATGACCATAAGCATGTAAGAGAAAACACAGCTTTAATGTTTTTCTTTTTTAAAATTGATTTAGTCTGGATCTGGCTTTTTATCTGTTTATATAATAAACAGTTTATGTTGAACCAGTTACTACATGCTGCTGAATAGGCATAATTCTGAGACTCACTGTAAAAAAGTTAAATCTATTCACTTATAGCTCATCTGAGACCTAGAAAAAGCTAAACCATCCTGGAAAATGGCATTTAAAGACTGTGCATTGTGTAATTATTAAGGAAATATTCACAGCCTTTATAGACAAAAGCTAATTTTTGTTAGCAGTTACTAGATCCTGTTTCCAGATACAGAGATGACAAACCTATTAAAATTTCAACTGTTAAAGTTGAAATTTGGTGGTAAAAGATTCTTCCTGTTCTAATTTATAAAGGAAATCAACAGTAAGCCTGGATCAATAGATACAGAATCACAAGGTTGGAAATGACCTTAAAGATCATCAAGTCCAACCATTCCCATCCTATGCTAAACCACATCCCTAAGTACCTCATCTACCCTTTTTTTGAACACATCCAGGGAAGGTGACTCAACCCCCTCCCTGGGCAGCCCCAGCTCCCTCAGCTGCTCCTCATAGGATTTGCCCTCCAGCTCCTTCAACAGCCTGGTTGTCCTTCTCTGCACTCGCTCGAGGACCTCGATGTCCTTCTTATGGTGAGGAGCCCAGAACTGGATGGACACAGTACTCGAGGTGTGGGTTCACCAATGCCAAGTACAGGGGCACAATCACCTCCCTCTATAGGGGTAAAACCAATGGGACCTTGTTGTACCTGGATACAGCTGCTTTGCAAGAGGACCACCTCCTCTTCTACCTAAGTTTGTTAAGTCTGAGATGAAATGTAGTCTGAAGGTCCATCACCTATGAATGAAACTTGACTGAAGATGAAATCACAGCAATATTTATTGCTGACCTAATGCTCCTTAACTGTCTTTTCCCCAATTCAATAATGTTTACTAATACATTCTCCTTGACAAGCCCACTGGATGTGTTACAACAAATGGGAAAAATTGAAACTACTGTTTCTTAGGGAAGCAATGGCCCACAGCTCCATTTGGAGCGACATTCTATAGATGAGGGGCGCTAAACAAAAACATGGTAAACCTAGACTGCCTATGATAACAATACTTTGACCATGCTGAGCTTCTATCAATAATCAGATTTCCACAGAAAGGCAACAGTTTTTTATTTTTGTTGTTGTTTTGGTGGGCTTTTTTTGGTTAAATTATAGCAAACATGCCTCATTGTCAAAGGCAAAGAAGCGAATGCTTGAGCCACTGGGAGACACACAGAACTTCCCCCACATTACAAAACATATGTGGACATGTTCTTACAACAAGAATAAAAGAAATACTGTGGCATGATAATTCACGATGGAAGGCTTGGATTTGCCTAAATTCGGAGAGATTAAAAACATTTATTTGTGAGAATGATCAAAAGAAGGATGAGAAGGTTAAAGGGTGAAAAAGAAGAGGGTACAGGAGTGGGCAGGAGAGAAAAGAAAGATGAGATCAGGGCACTAATGCTGAAATTAAAGCAGCAGATAAGAAAATTCAATTATTGCTAGAAGAGAGATGACAACATTCTTATGCAAAAAGGGAAGGTCCTGACAAATCTGTATCTTCCCTGAAGGGTAACCTCAGCTTGATTTCCCCACCCTGCCATCCATCCATAGGGAGACCTCTTTGTGGTTTAACAAACATAATTTTTTATGACTGCTGGGATGTTGGAAACAGTTTATTTTAGTCTGATTCTCAAATGCTGTCAGTGGTAAATTCCAATTCTCATCATTTCTGTCTCTTTTCCCAAGGATCTATGCCACATGTGGCTTTGTTGTCAGTTACTCCTTTCCCCTTCTCCAGCTCAGCCTCAGAGGAACCTAAATACAGCCCCATCTCCACACTTGCTGGCAGCATACTCTGTACTGGATACCAGCAAATTTTTATTAAATCAAAATATAAACTGAGTACAGTAAAGCTCCTTTGTTTAAAGCTTTCCTGATTAGCAAGCGATACTATTCTATATGTATGTCAACACTTGTAATTTTAAGATTACATTTAATCTTTACAGGAATCTGTCAACAATGAAACCTACGTTCCCCCTAATTAGCTCTTGTGTTGTGTTCTGCACAGTCAGATACATCAGCATCAAATGCAAAATATTACATGTTGCTTAAGATACCTGGGTTCATCTTCAGATGTGGAAGGCATTTATAAAAAGGAAACACCAGTGTTAGCTACATGAGCAAAATAACAATGGCACTTCTAAATATTTACAAATATATCACATTACTAAGGCAAAGGAAGAAGTTATTAACTGAATTCTAACTAAATACACTTCGACCATCATCAACGGTCATACTTCTAACTGTAATGATTTGCAGTGTTTATAGCTTTTGTGAACAGACATAAATCAAACTTAAATTACTTGTGCAATTAGTATGTTGAAATAAAAAAGACAACCAGTGACTGAAACATATGCAAAAATTCCTTCTGATTGTGCTAGACTACTTCAAACAATTGATATAATGAAACAAAAAAAAAAAAAAGGATTTTTTTCTGTTATTTTAAACTGATGTCGAATAAATGCCTGACTTGTGTCTCTTGAGCACTGGTTCCTTTTTTGTTCTGTATACCTACATACAAGTATCATGGCAAAGAGAGGAACTGGTATAAGTGTAAAAAGCCAAAGAACAGGATGAGACATCAAGTAGCTATAAAGATTTTTTCGGTAATACAATGATAAGCATATTGGAGAAATAATGGAACTCAGTACTTTCAAGTTAATTAACAAAAAAACCCCACCCCCTCCCAAAAAAAAACCCCAACCCAACCAACCAAACAAAAAATCCCAAACAAAATAAAAAAACCCTAACAAAAAAAATCAACTATGGATTAGTGTTTTCTAAGGCATCATTCCAAACATGAATGTCGAAGTGCCTGGTAGAAAAAAATTGGATGCACAGAACATCTACACTCACCAACCATCCAGAACAGATCATCAAGTAACAGAGTACTAAGATTATTTGAGTGCCATTACACATCTTTTAGTCTCCTCGATGTCAGTCTGGCATACACAGTGACAGGGATGCACAGACGAGTAACAAGAGCTAAGCCTGCCAGATCTTCCTATGTTGTGCACAAGAAGGTCTGGGCCTACGAGACTGCTTGGGCAGGCCTCATGTGGGCCTGCAAGACATGCTCCCCTCTCTGCAAGGCCAGAACATGCCACATGAAGAGAGGCAGACTTCATTCCTATTCTCTCTAAACTTGATTATGTGACTCAAAGCAAAAAAATTAACGTCTTCAACATTTTACTCATATGTATTGTCAAACATACAATGCCAAAATGATGTTGTGAATATAATGAATTAATTGCATACAAAACATTTTGAGATCATCTGATATACAGTGTTATAAGAATGCAAACATATAAAAAATGTATAAAAGCTAACCACTGTAACTTTTAATGAAGATACTGTTTGCTATTACTATGTAGTTACTTAAATGTTTCTATTTTGAAACCCAGTAGGTGTGTATTCAGAGGAAAAAAATAACAACACCCCCTCAACACCCAGTGGTGGTGCCAGGTGGGTGCTACTACAATTCCATTTACTATCCATTTAGGAAGGTCAGATCTTAGGGAATCCGACCACACCAAGGTCAGGATTGGTAGCAGTGCATTGATCATACAGAAGTTACTAAACACATGAAAGGAATTACAGTAGATCACACATCAAACATTTTGGTCGTGTGCTTCCTTCCTCTAGTCCTACGGGCAGGAAATGCTCTACATATCCTGTGAGGTGACCAGACATTTAAAAGTAGCCCCTTGTTCCAGAGGCTCTGTTACAGTAATTGCCTGCAAAGGAGCTGAAGAACTTCTGCAGTGCGGTTGTCTTCTAGAGTTGTATCTGGAAGACAGTATGAATGATCCCATAGCGATAAGGTATGGTTCAGCAAACTATAAAGTAATTTCAGTCTCGCTCAAAAAAAAGGGGTGAAATGAAACAAAGCTGAAGTTTGCAGCTGTGCATTGACATGTCATCTGTTTAATTACTTTTGTAATTTTATTGTTTAAATTCCTCAGCAAAAATAACAGCATGAGCAAGCCTGAACTTTTAAAGATCAGTTTTTCATTTTTATACTGTTTAATGTTTAGACAGATTCAGGAATCTCGTTATAGTTTTGAAGCATTCACCAAAATTCCGGGAGCATAATATAAATATACAGTTGACAGACTGTATAAATGATAAGTATGCACAGTTCCAAAGGAAGGTCTGTATGATATTTTTGGATGCCAAATGTTTCTAGAAAAAACAAGTAGAATAGGGTTTCTCTAAATAGTTAGTGAGGAGAGAGCTTGAAGAGTTTAAGTGGCTGGAGTGGAAGTCTGGGGTGGGGGTTACCAAAAAGCCATAATATAATATAACCCAAAGACTTCCATGATTTTGTTTCACAGTAGAAATAATTTTATCTCAATACTTTGTGCTCTTTGGCAGTAAAAGGATTTTTTAATTTTAATTTTTCAAATATTTCATGGATTTGGTTTACCACATTGCTAAGGTGAACAATCTTGTGATTTTCCCATCACTTTCATCCTGTAGTTTACTTTCTTCATCTAGTTTAGTGGTACAATACCTCAGTATTTTCAGATGTTCTCTAAATTCACCTGGAAATACCGAGGTTGAGTGTCACTAAACACAGTCTTCATATCTGATGCATGGAATTTCTTTAAATGGGAACATGTAATGTACAACCTGGTACGGTGGTAGAAGCTAGAGGACATACTGTCCACAGTGTGTTTGATAAACTGACATGGGACAGGATTTCTTCTTGCTGTTGTGTCAGTATATCGAACTCATACCTGGACATCAATCAAATTCTATACACAGTACTACAGAATATTAGCAATAAATGAACAACAGTTCTTCCTTATATCAAACAATGTCTACTAATGTATATTTCCCACGTGCATATTTTGTAATAAAGTTCATGGCATAGATACCAAGAAACAACTCTAAAACATTAATTATTAACTTTCCAAGTCAATATACATCTATCTTTGGCAATTATTAAATTAGTTTCTCACTTGTCTTTTTCTTTATGCAGAATCATTGTATTCATAATGGAAACCTGGAACTCTTTTTAAAACCTTGTATATAATATCATAAAATATGTCAATAACAAAGTTTTAAAAATGATGTCCTTTAAGTCTTGTTTTCTGAAGTCCTTGCACTGCTTTTTCCATTTAAATATCACTGGGAAACTGTCTTGATAGAAAACTTCCATGATTTACGAAATGCACTACCTTTCACGTTAAAATGAGTATTTTGACTTCCTTAAAATCCTATTAAACTATTGTTAATGGTACTTCCAAATTCAAAATGAATCTATGCCTAACAAGATATACTGAAGGGAAGTTTACAGTCTTAGGACTGCAAAAGGCAGAAATTACTCATAATCATATCAAGAGATATATTGAATAATGTGTATTTCACATTTCCTAGATAATTAAAATTATTCTTGTGTGTACATAAAGAAAATAAAAGATTATGATCTGACTAGAGAGGCGGTGTGGTTTCTTCTAATCAGGTTGTAGAGGAAACCAGAGCCATTTGTACAAATTGATCACCCCACACAAATCACTCCCTGCAAAACACAAAGAATGGCACCTTTCATGCACATTGTGAACTGTATTGGAGCACTTGAATCTTCTTTTTTGTGTGTTTTAATGCTACAGCTATATGATTAAAAAACGCTACCTTTTTACTGAATATTCTCTTCTATGAACTGAATTTGGAATCCAGCAGAAATGGAGGGATTTGCTTAATTTAAAATAGTTTTAGACACAAAAACATCTGAAGGATATTAAAATACTCAGGTTCAACCAGACCTCCCCCAGCTCACAGGTTATAAAACTGCAGCCAGGTAGCCACTGCTAGCCTATTAAAACCAGACTGGTTCTTCCTTCTCTATTCTGAAATGCCATAAATACATATTGTATGACCCTAATATTTAGTTCTATCTAGATTTACTAGCATCAAAAGTAAGATTCAACTAGTCTGAGCAATGTACCGAGGCAGGCTGGAAAGATGGCCCTTTAATCCTGAACAATGGGCAAGCTCAGACTGCTGAAATGATACTTTTGCAGCAGAACATGGAAAATTAAGGGATGTCAAGGCAACTTTAGAAAAGGACATAAAAATCACTTAAACATAGCAAATTAGGAAACTTATAAACTTCCTGTTGAAAACACAACTAGCCTACTTGAGAAATCCTGATTTGCCTGAACACTGAATTTTTTCTGGTATCAAAACAGTATTTTTACAGACATTCATTCTTTTCCCACTTAACCTAGGCTGCAAATCCACTGATGCATCTGTGAACATCAATTTTCTCTGGTAACCGCCAGAGTCTCCTCTTCAGGTATCTATCGTATCTGTATAATAATTACATCTACTCTATTGCAATTTCAGACAAGGAGTTTGGTGCACTCCCACTCTCTGCAGTCCTTCCTCTATTTAAAAGATGTTATTAATTTTCCTGAAAGCACACCTTGAATTATGGTACCTGCAAGCCTGAACTTTCCCTTTTGTGATTGAAGTTCAATTTTACATCTTTTCTTCAGCTACACCCTATATAATGAATGCATTCAGAGTTCAGAAGTCAATATAAAAATCCCAAGAAGGTTTGAGTTCACATGCTTGTGGGCAGAAATTTGCTACACAGACAGAAGAAGAATTAACAACTTTTACAAAGTTGTAAACTTCCACAAGAGAATCACAGAATTTTAGGTGTTGGAAGGGACCTCAAGGGATCATTGAGTCTAATTCCCCCTGCCAAAACAGGTTCCTTAGGACAGGTAGCACAGGTAAGTATCCAGAAAGGTCTCGAATATCTCCAGAGATGGAGACACTATAACCCACCCTGGGCAGCCTGTCCCAGGGCTCTGTCACCCTCACTGTGAAAAAGTTCTTCCGCATGTTGGTGCGGAACTACCTATGTTCCAGCTTGAGGCCATTGCCCCTTGTCCTGTCTCCACAGACCATTGAAAAGAGGCTTGTAGCAATGTAATGAAAAGGGTGGGTTTGTGGCCCACCCAGATTTATTGCCACATGACTTGACTCCCACAAAATCAGGCCTGGGGGTTGAGTGAAGATATGTGAAGGCATAACTGGAATGCAGTAGGAGAAGAGCAGAAGTCTGAGAACAAGATAAGAAACTTCAACAATGTTAACAACTGCCTTAAAAAGGAACAACGTGACTGTGTAGTTTTAACCAATTATTAGCAATAGTGAGACGCATGTATAGTGGGTGAACAGAGCATCTCACCAATAGCAATGTAATGTAACTCGTACTGATATGGAAACCTTTATCAGCTGTGTGTGTGTTTCAATAAACGAGCTCAGCACTTGATCACATTGATCTGAGTTGAGTCCGCAAAACTTTGGCTCCAGCAGAGTCTGGCCATTTCCCCATGTCCTACACTTATAATATTTATATGTCTTAATCAGTTCTCCTCTTAGCCTTCTTTTCTCACGCCTGAACCGCCCCAGTTCTTTCAGCCTTTCTTCATAGGAGAGATGCTCCAGGCCCTGAATCATCTTTGTAGCCCTCCACTGGACTCTTTCCAGGAGATCCCTGTTTTGTTTTATACCAGGAACTGGACACAATACTCCAGGTGGGGCATGACCAGGGCAGAGTAGAGGGGGAAGATCACCTCTTTTGACCTGCTGGCTATGATCCTTTTGATGCACCCGAGGATCCCATTGTCGCTCTTAGCCACCAGGGCACACTGCTGGCTCATGGCCAACCTGTCATCCACCAGAACCCCCAGGTCCTTCACTGCAGAGCTCCTTCTCCAGCAGGTCATCCCCCAGCCTGTACTGATACAAGTGGTTATTCCTTCCCAGGTGCAAGACTCTACGCTTGTTTTTATTAAACCTCATTTGTTTTCTTACTGCCCAGCTCTCCAGCCTGTTCAGGTCTCGCTGAATGGCAGCACACTATCTAGAAAGGTTTTCTAAGAGAAACAAGACTAAAGTTACTGAGGAATCTTTTGAACATCATTTAAAAGACTATTTTTTTCTTTTCCATACTAATTTAGTGAAACATGCAGAAGACGAGGAAGAATGTCGCATAATTTCAAGATCTGCTTGAAAGGTCAGTTTACAAATGAAATTCTGATACAAAGCTTCTTATTTCACAAACTATAACAAAGGTATGACTATAAGCTATACATTTTGAGTCCCCTTCTTACAGTCAATTTAAAACCCACAAATTCCTCCATGTTACTAAATAGAATTACTGCAACTTAAAGCTACAAATAGTTACCTCAAATTGAACTGACTGTAGCTTTTTGTTTCTTCTAAGATAGAAAATAAATTGATAGCTTAAAAAGGTACTAGTGATAAATCTGTGACACCAATGTATTTGGTGATATCAACACCATGATACCAATAGCTTTGGCATACCAAAACTTTTGAAAGGAAACTTTTACACATGGACCGATGCACTACTTTAAAAGGGCTATTTTTGACCTATTTAGAATATGCTTTAAAAGATTAAAACATGAACAAATGAAATCTATTAGGAAAATGACCTCAAAACGGGTAAAGGACATGACAAAACAAGCAGAGCCCTATCTCAAGAGGACTCCATTATAAACTATTGCTGACAGAGCTTTTGGCAGCAGGAGACAACATATTCTTAGAAACCTACATCCTGCCATAGGAAGCCACAGAATAAACCATTGCTTTTGTAAACATTTAATATAAAGCCTTCACACTACATCAGTTTAAGCCTACTATTCAGCATGTACAAAAAGCTTGTTAGGGTTTTTTTTTTGCCAGAGGTTTTAAGTAAACTCCATTTACAGGGCAGTACCAGGCAAGAGTCATCCTCACCTACTGAAAATATCCCTGTCTTACTCACAGCACTGGCTATGAAGACTATAGATTTCAACATCAGGTAGTTCAACCAACTCCATGAGGCACCCAAAACACACAAATGTTCTGGTTGGTGAAGGAAGCACAGTTTTACTTACAGCTTGGAACTTAAAAAAAAAAAAAAAAAAAAAAAATCACATGCAAGGCAACTATACAGATACAAAACCACATAAATACCCAGTTTGCAACACTTGCCCAGCTGAGAAATTGCAAATTCTGCATAGAATCATAGGGGTTGTAAGGGACCTCGAGAGATCATTGGGTCCAACCCCCCTGCCAAAGCAGCTCCCTAGGACATATCACTCAGATAGGCATCCAGACGGGTCTTGAATATCTCCAGAGAAGGAGACTCCACCACCTCCATGGGCAGCCTGTCCCAGGGCTCTGTCACCCTCACTGGGAAAAAGTTCTTCCGCATGTTGGTGCGGAACTTCCTGTGCTCCAACTTGCAGCCATTGCCCCTTGTCCTGTCTCCACAGACCACTGAAAAGGGGCTGGCCATTTCCCCCTGCATCCCATACTTAAGATATTTATAAACATTAAGGTCCCCCCTTAGTCTTCTTTTCTCTGGGCTGAACAGTCCCAGCTCACTCAGCCTTTCCTCATAGGGGAGATGCTCCAGGCATCTGTAGTTTGTATGAGTTTGGTTTAGTAAATATAGTTGCTTAAATTTTTTATGATCTGCAATGTGTGAAGAACACAATATGTAGATTTTCAAAATTATTTTTAGAATTAAATTTCTACAACACTTGCAGTTAAATAATATATTAGACATTTTTTTAATTATGCCAAGAACATTGAAAATCAACCACTGCAAGCTGTTTGAAGTATAAAGCATATCAAAAGTGAGTCTGAACTAGCACATACATGAGAATTAAATTCCTCTGATTTTTTTCTTGAATATATATGCATATACATCCAGCCTTAAACAGGGAAACAGAAAAAAAAATCAGATTTGCTTTGCATCTGGATTTGCTAATCTGCGCATTTCTTCCTGTTCCTTGAAAACCTGTAACATACAAAGATTTAATAAAGCCATTCAATCATTAAACAACTTTGGATATCGGAAGAGTTCAAATCTGTTCTGTTCTGATCCTCCAAGTACAGGAAATATCTATGTATAGATACTCCTACAATCTATTTGTATCACCTCCACACCTGTTTATTTTTTATTGCTGAAAAGCACACACTTTCATGCCAGAAAAATGGAGTATCTGTGATTTATGCCAATCACTGACATTGAATTCAATGGAGATGCTGGATACTATCTCTGTATTTTATTACTCTCAATGTGCACTTGTGTTAGCCATTAACATACCAGTGTTAGCCATTGCCTTCTCACAGAACAAAAAAACCCTAACAATCAAAAGCATTAGAGGGCATGAAAAATGTTTTTAAAGGCTGAAGAATGCTACATTTATCTTTGTGTCCTACAACTAATAAACCCCATAAGAATTTGAACCAGCCCTAAAAAAAAAGTGATGGATTTATATCTTTAAGGGGAAAAAAAAGAAAAAAGAATAGCTTCTGAAATGCAACAAACCCACTGTATAACTGCTCAAATCTGTTTTTTACTGTAGCATAATCAGGTTTCATACAAATAATGGGGGATGAAATAGTGTGCACAGTAAGATCTTTAGAGTAAGAAACATTACGCATGACTTCTGACTGTGCTTAAGATGGTTGAGCACTAAGCTATCTTGGAAAAATCAGTAAGGTTGAAGGGCAAGGAAGCACACTCACTTAAACAATACAAGCCAAGTTCTGGATAACAGTAATAATGATTTAATTTTACCATAGGAGCTTTGAATAGTATCCCATAGAGAAATATGCTCAAAGAACATGTTATAATTCTGTACATTTCTTATAATCTTTTCTGTTAAATAATCAAAACCCAAAGCAGTAATACTTCAACATGTTAAATGGAAAAGAAAGACATTGGCAAATGGTTTTGCAAGAGAAAGAGATCTACCCAGAAAGATCTGTGGTATGAATTTGTCATAGATAAAAACCCTGTGAGGGACATCAGAGAACCCACAAATATTTAAGGAATGAACCGCAATCTGTGTACAGAAGTTAACAAATGTCTCATTACAAATGGGATATGGTTTTCCCAGTAACAGAAGCACACAACTTGCATTATATTTAACTTGAGATCCTGTTATAATTAAAAATACTACAAAGAAAAATGTCTGCTTTATATACTACTGGAAAATCCTTTTCAACTAGCAAAGCATTTGTTGAAACCAAATCTAATAGGAATTAGATTTACTCACAAAAATTTAAGAAGGAAACTGTGTAGAATAATAAGGTTTTAAAAGTTCTCCTGAATTATTTTAGAATAAATTACTTATCACAGTCAAGACTTTTGGATGTTAATTTTCAATATGAAGAGACAGAAAAGTAACCTGGATATGTGGATTCAATCATACATTTTAATACTCAGCAAAGGAAACTCAGCAAAGAAATTTTAAGGAGTCTGAACAAAATAACTGAACTTAAGTAACTTGCATGGGGGGACCAGTCCAGCTCTTAAAATGCCATTAATTCTTAATGACCAACTAATTATTTTCTCCTATGTTAAACACAACCCAAACACCTCTCCTTGTTTCTCCCCCTCCCCATACTTTACAATAACAGGCAAAATATAAAGCTACTCGTTTAGAGACAAAGAAAGATTAAAGGGAGCTAACTTGAAAGAAAGATATAAATGTAAAAACTTCAATAGTGTTGCTTTATAACATAAAACATGCAACACAACTCACATAAAAAATAACCCTAGCTTTCAGCTTTTCTTTTATTTTCCAGTTTTACAGCTTATCTGCAAAATAATTCATTGCATTCAAGTTGCTGAGTATGTAAACTGTGAAAGGTACCCTGGGATTTTTAAATGGTATTTAACATCTTTTTTCTTTGTTTCTGGGCCTTTTTTTTGTTTACCTTTTAAAACTGTTACAGTAGGTTTCATAATGTTAATGCTGAAACTGAGAATTTTATTAAAATTCTTAGTTTAGGGTGTCAGATTCTGTGCTGTGTTTCAAAAGCTCAAAGCCCAGTGGCAGATTAAGCTGACTCAAGCCCAGGCTGCTGCAACGTTACCTTCTTGCTAGGGCTAATCCTTATGTGTCTGTACAATAAACAGGCCCAGGGCAATGACCCAACTCAAAAAAACCTGCCTGATGCTCCCAAAATTTTTTGAACTCCTTCAGCTTCCTCAACCAGCTCACTATAGACAAGTATGACCAACACCACCATGGAATTGCAAGGAGAAGTAAGTCTTACAACAGCTCAGCTTTAGATTTGCAACCTAGTTGGGCACAAAGCTCATTGCCCAAAACAGCCCATGGCTGAAGTAATGGTAATAATCAACATTACATCCACCCCATGCCGGGCTGCCTTAAGGGAGCCATGCTTTCCTCCTTTAGCTCTGTTACTGGGCTGGGCTAGTCTGGCCATCACTTGCTTCAGTTGGAGAATGAGAGACTTCTATACTCAAACAGCTCTTCAAACATCTGACATCTTTTTTCTCTGCCATAGTAAATAAGGAATCAATTTGGGGAGGAATTAACAGTTCGAAAAATATTTTCAAATGGGAGGAAGGACCTTCACTGTAAGGTGTGTTTCAGTGCTGCTTGAGGCAAGAGACACATGAGAGTTCCCAGGGGTACATTTTAAATGTGCAAAAGGTTATGAAACAAAAAGACTCTTCCTTGAGAGAAGGTAACAAGAATGGCAATAACCTTAAGGTTTCGTTAAATGAAAACCTCCACAACCTATGCACAAGTATTTATCATCTAAAGATTAGGAAATATCAAGGCAAACAGTTCAAAATACTGAGTATTCCAATATATAAAATGGTAATAGAATATGATGAAAAGATTAAAAGTATTAAAACTAACCAAAATTCAAACAGTTTCTCTGCTTGATTTTGACTGACTTCACAATAATAGGCTTCATCACAACAGAACAGCAGGTTTTTTTGAATAAAGGAACTGGGAAAAAAACTATATGGAAAAGCACATCAAACCAGTAAAAAGGAAATCCTAATCTGTCCTCCGCTCAGTCACTATAAACAGATTAGAGATTTCAAAACTGATATTGTATGAACTTCACGTTAAGATCCATATGTACCACACAGCAAATTCTAATTAACTGTGTTAAAACAGTATTTGAGACAGGAAGAAATATCAGAAGACCAAGGAAACTCTGAGTTCAGGCTGAGTATCTTTAATTTCACCTTGACTTTGCAGAACACACGGCAGTAAGATCACCCACAGCTGAGAAACCTTTTAATAGAACAAAGTGTAGTGCGCTGGCACGACAGAGTAAGCAATGCCCTTGTGAAAGTTTTACTTTATAGCTATTATTTACTTCTGACCTTGAGCTATTAAGTGATGACATCTTGATTAAATAGTCAAACAGAGTATATGCTACAGTAAAGCCGTCTGACCTCAGAATTTAATGATCTGAACCCACAGGACACTTTAAAGGGAGTTTGAAAACCTATTGCTAATCTAGTTCTAAATCAGACATGGGTGTTAGTGAGAATTAGCTATACCTGAATAATGAAACAATCATAACCCACTTTGAAATCAAAATCCTTACCAGAAAAACTAAATGTCCTATGCTCTGAGATCTTCACCTTACTGCAACTCCTCCCCACTGAGCAAACGGACTAGAGTGAAGCAAACAGCCAAACCAAGGCTTGAACATGGAGCATGAGGTTGCTGTCATATTTGCCCACCGAATTGCGTGTGCAATGTAGTCACCAGGCATTGATCTAGAACTGGCATGTGAGGCCAGGGGAGACCATTGCATTGACCTGCACTTCTACAGAGTGGATAACTCCATAAGGTGCCCAAGTTCCGAGTGGTTCTTCTCACTATGCCTCACCACTGGAGTCCCCCACCTGAGAGGGTTCTCATCACTTTCCAGGTCAAACTTGAAGGAACTGGAGATATCTCAGAAGATGCTTTTTGAAATATCTGCCTACCTCTGGAGCAGGACCATTAGAGACACATGAACACATCTCTGCAAAACTAATTGCATTCCTTCTGCCTTCTCCTCCTCACAAAGGGCCAGGGCAAAGAAAACATCAGCCAAGGCAGAAACAGTGCACCCAACTGAAAGGAGGGAAGAAGTTTGCAGAGAGAATGCCTGTGGAGTGCTCAAAACAAAACTGAAGGTAATAAATCACTAAGAGGGATATAATTTTTACTATACATATTTTTAATACACACTATTTGGAAATTACTGGGAGACTTAAAGGGCAAATTAAACCATTTTACAAATTTCACCTCTGTGCTGTTTGAATGAATTGTTTATTTCTTTGAATTCATTCTTTATTCACATTTATGTGATTTTTTTCTAACATATTTAACAAGCTCTCCAAAAGAGCTGCCATGACTAGCAACAAATGGAAGCTTAAATGCCCTCTAACAGGAATATTTCTATTAAAGCACATTTCAATTTTCTTTCTACGAGGAACTGCACAAAAAAAGTAAAAATTATTCTAAGAATCAGATTTAAAAATTCAGTGTTACTAAGTGAATGAGAAAATATAAAGTGGGTGTGTGTATTGAGCACGCAGTGATAAAAAAGAATAATAAAGTTGCATAAATGCTTTTCATATAAGGAAATTAATTTTATTTTTACTATCACATTATAAGGAAATATATTTTAAATATATGTATTTAGGCAAAATGGTAATGTATTAGTGCAGATTCCAGTAAAACTCACAATTACAGAAATTTCAAGTAAAAATAAGACTGATAGTTAAAGCTGAACATTTTAAAAGTTGAATTCCAAATATAAATTTAGCTTTGAATAGCTTTTGGTACTAGACAATTAACAAGCTACATTTCTGAAACTAAATGGGCAGTTCCAGCTGTTATTTTACAATTAGTTTCCACTGAGGGTTTTAAATTAATAACTGCTGCAATAGCCTCAAACATGCCAATGTTAATTAGGAATGGTGTTTCCATGTAATGCTATCCATGTATATGAATATTTTACTGGGTGAAAGGTCTAAGTAGACCTTTTTTTTGCCTCTCTACTAAAGATAGAAGACCAAAAAAATGTAAAGTAGGAGAAGAGGTTACTTCCAAGCCCTACTCCAGAGAGAGGAATAGGATTATTATGGAAGATAAAGATGACTTTTCTAAGGTCCTTATGCAAAAAAACCCATGGGTTGAAGTACAATTGCAAAGGACAGTATTTAGAACTTGCTATTTAATATGAAAATTTTGATTTAAACCCCAATTCAACAGTTAATAAAGCTAAAGATTATTAAATTTAAAAAAAACATCGCATATCCAAATTACACGTGGAAAGAATGTTTAAAGAAAAAGACACAGCTTGAGAAATAAAAACATCCTGGTCTGAAATCTTAAAAAATGGGAAAATAACTCACAGGAACAAGTTTAGAATATTCACTGTTTTAATTTTTGCCTTAGCACAGGAAGAAAAGAACTGTAAATGGTGGTAGTGTATGTAATCTTGTTTCAAAACTTCTATGAATAAAAGAAATATCTCTCCAAATATTATAATTTTTTTCCTTAACAGTTATTTCCTACAGAATATTACCTTTGCAGTTTTAAACCTTTTGAAATTAAAGAAAAACTGCAATAGAGGTTTTATGATGGACTGTAACTTTTAGTTTTTCTAATTCCCTATGGTACATATGCACATTTTAATAAGCTGCTCACATTTCCATCAGAAACAATGTATGCATTTTTTTTCACCAATTATCTTTTTTGCCTTCATTCAAAGAAAAATAAAGAAATTCAGGTAAGTGTCAGCTAATTCCTTGTTTGCCTACCAAATAGGCTTGTATTAAAAAAAAAAAAAAGTAGAATTGAAAATAAATTTTATTAGTATCATTATAAAATAATCAAGGAAATTATTTATATTAGGTATGTATTTTGGGAAACTTAAATATCTGAACACTACATTTCTATGCAAAAAAGTTTAGGGTTTTTTTAAAACTGTTAATTGCTTTGAAAAGGAAAACATAATTAATTACATTTTTGATTTCTCAGTTCTAGAAAATCCAAGGCTTTTGTAAGCACAATTTGAAGAAATAGATTTGTTAATTTAAATACATTCCACAGCAATTTAATACTGAACACAAAATGTTTCTGAAGAGGAGATGCCTATAGATGTGGGTGCTGTTAAAAAGTTTTGAAAAGCATTTGATTTTCCAAACCACATTTGAAAGAAAAAACAGATTTCCACACAGACTGCTGGCACTGTATGTGTTTCTTTCATAAACTCCTTCTACCATTCCTTCCTTCCTCTCACTCCAGCACTATCAGCACAGAAAACACAAAATTATTCATTACTCCAGTTTCTTAAACAGAGGGGTTGTGTTAACCAATTATGGACTTTAGATGATTATTACAAGTATATTCTAGATAAAGGTCTTTGAACTAAAGATAAATAGCAGATATTTTATATGAAAAACAACATTTTTTTTAAAATTGAGAGTTTAAAAAGTGGAGAACAGCGAAGTACAAAAATTGAAAACATTATAGGTTAGATACATTTATAATAAAAAAAGACTTGTGCTGATGAAAAGTTTTAAGAAAAATACAAAATAATTTACAACTACATTTCCATGATGAAATTCTTTATACGTAATTTGGAGGGGGGGTTGGGGGAGTGGGGTGGTTAAAGAATTTCCATTTACATTCACAAATTGAAAACAGTCTAAAGACAGCTTTATGCTTTGATCTATGAAAGATCTACACATGAAAATGACCATGCAACATTCAGACCTGGACTATTAAGCTTTGATGTATGACATGAATGAAATCCTTGGATCTCAAAAATGATGAATCCAGAGCGTGGACAACAATTAGATTCTTTATTGGCCAAGTTGAGGAAAGCTTGTGATTCTGTTCACCTAAGCTTCCAGGACTTGATGGTTTAATAATGTTTATTCTGGACTTTATAAGCAAGGCCTTTCCACAATAGACTCCAAACAGCCTGTATTTTCTGTGCTCTTTATTAGCCATTTCATTTTTATCTTAATATTCTACCCCAAAATTATTTTACTCTATCTGTTCATGGATACTCCCTAATGGTCTATTAATTAACATTTTATGTCCGAGTTTGCTAAAAACCAACTGGGTTGGGGATGATTAGCAATTATATATATCATGGAGCAATTTGCATAGTGTTCAGTATAACAGGGCCTTTATCCCAATACAGAAGTAGAACTAAATGTCATCTCAATTTCAAGTCTGTGCTGCCTCATAGTCAAGCAGAGCAACAGGTCTACATCATCTCAATATTTCTGTCAGAGAAACAGAAATGCTGCATCTTGTGAAGAGGTTTTCTCAGCCATTTTCCTATTGACACTCTCCAGTTGTGGTGGTAGCTCAGCACAACCAGCGCTATTCATTGCTACAAAGCCCAACATACACACTTTTCTTAATTCAGTCCTTTTTATCTTGTGTTTCCACTGACTAAAAGTGTTCAAGGATTCCAACTATACTCAGCTTTATTACGTTTGTATATACACAAAAATACTGTCATAATCTGAAAAGGGGACAAAATTATTGCACAGAGTTATCTCACAGAATGTGAGTTAACTGGACAGAAAACTGATTATGATGACTACAGACATATTTGATTAGTTCTACTTTGCTGAAGCACTCTAATTTATTCACGCTGATATTCTACATTAAGCACTTTTATTAAGAGAGATAAGGAGATGACAAATGAAACATATGAAGCTGCAAAAAGAAGGAAATGTGGCTTTCTAAGCTAGCCCAGAAGATGCTATTCTGTTTGCTGCAGCCTTCTCCACACATGAAAAAGACCTTCTGGCAAGGTGCTCTCAGAACTGTGTTATAATCACCACAGTTCTGTTCTTTTGACAAGTGATTATCAAACAGATCTAAATAATCTGCTAGGTTTGTTGCCTGAAGAAAGCCTTGAGCAACTTGTTCTAAATTGTTTTCACTAGGAGGCTGGACCAAATGAACTAGAGAAGTCCCTTCCAACTGAAACTATTCCATAATTGTATGCTTTCCTTGGGATTTTGTAACAGAATTGGCCATGTTACTGCTGTTAGCATTCTCCACATAAAAATGTGTATTGAAGTTTTTAGAAAAGTGCTCACTGCTAATAATAAATCTTAACTATGTCCTCTGAAGAGAACAAAGCACAGCTACAAACACTGCAACTGCTAAAAGTGTCTGTGTGGCTGGCAAACATTTAAATTCTTAATTTCAATTGCACTGATTGGAGTAGAAACATACCCTTGATGTTAGGCACCAAAGAATCCATAGATGAGTTTTATGAAGACCTTGAGGAAAAAAAAAACCCATCAGCTGGAATTTGTATCTTACTAGACACCAGGGATCCAAACAAAAGTGAGCCCAGGCCTGAGAAATGCAACATTTTCCTCCAAAGAGATGTTTGCTTTTTCATGCAGTTACAGTGTTTATAAAATTTCCCTCCAATGCAATTTTTCTGATATTAAATAGCTGTCTGACTTTCACTCCCTATCTCAGCACTCTGCTTCCACAAAGCTCTATATAGACTTTTCATTGTTTTGTTAAATGTGTTTGACCACTTATTTGGTCACTTCAAAAGTTCCAGGGAACACAGCATGATCGAACAAGCCAAGAAAAGACATCATTTTGCTTTTCTGCAACCTGCCAAGTCATCTCCAAGGAGCAGCTCACCCAATTCCAAGATTAATACAAACAGGTAATTAAAACCCACAAAACTGTGGTTCTCCCCCTCACTGCTTACAAGAAACTTCATCTTCTCTGACCAAAACCTCCAGAGTTTTATGTAATAGCTCTCCTCTCTCTTTAGCCAGGCTAAGCAGCTGCCTTGCTTGCTCACATCCTTACCCAATATCTCCTTTATTCAGGTCCCTGGCCCCATCCCAAGGAGTTCTGGTATCTGCTCCATAGAATTGGCAGTTTCTTGATGGGAATGTATAATTAATGAGAAATTAATGAGATATCATTAAAACAAAGAAAAAACCCAATTCCTAGGATTTAGTAGGAAAATAAAGACATTTGAAAAGGATAACTTGTCTCATACTGTGACCAGCTAAAAATGTCACTGCTTTTTCAGGAGCCCTATATGTACTAATACAATACATGCATCTTTGTTTACTATAGCATAAACTTTCTACTGGAGGAAGTAGTTATTTTTAGACTGATTTTTATATGGTATAAGAAAACTGAATTTCCTATGTCAATACATTTTTTTCCAACTTCCATCAATCACCTGAAAATACATTTGTGCCCAAACTTTTTGTGCACATTATTTTTCCAACATTCCATTTTAAATGTAGTTTGCTCTCCAAGTTAAGCTATTTTTCCTAAGATATAGGTGGAGTTACTTCAGCGTACAGGCCAGAAGTGGCCCCATTTATATGGTATGACCAACAGTTACACTAGATTTACCTTTCATACACTGGCATTCTGTTAATGACAGATGAACACATTCAGTTTTTATTGTATGAATTCATGGGACAAATTCAAAAGATATTTGGAAAATCTATTCTGCCTTTAGCCATGAAAAAATTTCTCAGCCTTTCCTAAAAGAACAGTTTCTAAATGAGAAGCAAAAATTCTTCTTTCCCATGAAACACTACAAAAGTGACATTAATTGCATGTGGTTGTAGTTCAGACCTAAACAGAAGACTGTTTAAGCCAAAGTGACACCGCAAATTAAGTTTGTATCCCCAATCCCGAAACACTGTAAAGACAGTGGTTCACACAATGATTTATTTTCTTTTATTCTATTAAAAGCAGCAGCAGCAAATTAGAGGAGAAGAGAGGTTGGAAAAAGTCAGAAGATGACATGTTGGGATTATTAGAATGCTGTAGCAGCTAATTCTTTAGTAATCAACAGGCTGCTGTAATTATTTTTTTAGAGTCTCTTAAGGTGGATACTCTATTACTTGTGTCACTTTCGATACTAAGAAATCTTTCAAAATAGCCAAGTTACACGTTGTGTGGGTATGCTCATTTTACCATTTTATTTTTAAGCATTATGTATTCCAGTGACACATTTTTGCTATCTTGTACCATCTACCACAGGCAGGTTAAAAAGGGCAAATACTGTTCCAGTTAAGAAACCTTGTATTCGGAGAAACAATCCTAACATAAGGCCTACGTTGATTGTTTTTTTTTCCTTTGAATATAGACTGTGTGCCCTGCCCTATCAATACAAAAACCTTTGTATTATTATATTTTCTAAAGAAAAAATGGCAAATGGAGCAATTAACTCCACTCACAACCCCACTGGTCTAACAGCAGTGACTGCCATATAAGAAAATGAACAGCTATCTTCAACCATGACTCTGTAACTACAGTATGTTCTGAAACAAAGTATGCAATTAGCAAACACATCTACTTTGACTACAAACTGGAATCTTCATATTTTTAATTTAAAAATGTTGCTCAAGTGTTGAAGCTTGCTTAAACAAATCAAAATAGTAACCCTGTTCCCAAAACCAAAAGACCACCCACTCCCAACTTCAATATTGTCTCATAAAACTCTGCAAAGTAACTTGACCCTCTGCCCTGACATATTTTAAAAACACTAAAGCTAGTATAATTGGATGATTAAAGGAACAAAGATAAGACCAAGTCATTTGACAGCTGCTGAGAAGAATGGTCACCAAAGTCTTTAGAGGAAATTACAGAAAATGGCAGACATTTCTCAGAAAACGGCACGTGAAACATGATGTTGTGAGACTGGTCCCAAAGAAGCCAGTAATGGCCAGAGGAGAGATGTCTGTGGCCCAGTACTTAATTCTACCTTACCCAGTTGGTGCCTCAATTTCTAAAGATGGATCAGAGCATATTCTAACTGTATAAACCCAGGAAAATCAAATATCCACTGCACAAATCTAGTCTGGAACAGTTATGTATGTAAGACCCTGAGATCCATAATGCAAAAGGGCATTAGAACCTTTAAGCAATTGAGTGACTTTTGGTTTGAAAAGTACAGAATTTCTGCTTTTCAGGTAAAGCCACAGATGCAAAGATATCAGACTCAAAAATATAAATTTTCATCACTTCACTGATTTTAGATGAAAATTGCATCCATCCTGTTGCTTACTTGCCGATTTGCAACGTGCATGCAAGGAGCACTGCACAGTTCCCCTAGATAACAGAAACAGCCTTATGGAAGCTGAAACTTCCAGATTCTACTTCATGATAGTGGACATTTTTTCTATAAATTTTTAGTTACTGTGAAAAGAGTGGAGCCTACATTTGAATTTTTATCTCTCAAAGCAGGTACCAGATGGGAGTCTCCTCTGCCAGAGAGGGCAGAGCAGGAAGAACCTGTACAGTTGTTGGGAAAAGTCTTTTATCTGTGGGCACAATTGAGAGTTAGGTCGGGCCTTGCTACCCAAAGCCATTGCTGGTTTCAGGCTGTTAAGATTTCTTCCGTGAAAGCTCCATAATACAATGGATACGATGCTCACTTAAAACAAAACAAATTCCAAACTACTAGAACTAAACATACAAGCAAAATAACTAATTTCAATACTCCACATGCAAATACAAAGAAACAGACTCTCTTCCAACTTCTTAGTTATTAGAAGAAAAACGGAGATATTTCATGGTCTCCTAAAAATCCCAGACTTGACAAAAGTAAAACTTGCTGTCATTTTCTAGGCAGTAAATGTTTTACTGCTGAGAAAAGATTTTGATGTTTGTAATTTCTATTGAAGAGCACTATGAAGTAGTTAAAAATATTGCCACATCTGAAAAACAGACCAACGGGAAGTATAAGACACTTGTTCATCTGTATTTCTGTGACTTTTCTCACTTGATATTATTTGCAACCGTACTTTCATGTCTGGCAACAGTGCCAACTCTACTAAGGATCATATATTACTTTTATCATGTTGATTACATATGTTCACCAGTTTTGCTGCCTATATATGATTAGTGTGGTTTGCACATACTTGGTGACAGAATCCAGAGCATGACATTTTCACAGAAAATGTGTTTACTGGGAAAGAGCTCCTTAGAAGTTTGCATTCTTTTCAGCTTTGATCTACATGACATGAAGAATCCTACAGTTTGAATGTATGTTTACCATTTATATTATTAAGATCTATCTCCTTCACACTATATGGCTACTGAGCACTTTGGTAGTCACAAAAAATTTCCTTTACTCTTAGGTAAACTTAGTAGTAGCTGAATAAAAGAAAGCCTCTTAAAATGTTCTCATCTGGGAGCTTAAGCTTTGTAATGACTTGACATTTAAATTCTGTTATTCATCAGCACTTCACAGAAGAACTTGATTTGTCTAAATGGATTTGAAAGCCCACAAGTGAAGAAAATCAGAAAAACCTGGTTTTGAATATCAAAAGATTGTATGTGAAAAGTATTTTTACAGGCTGCACGTACCCGTTTTATTGATCAATTAACTTCTCCCAAAATGATTTTTTCTGAGACCAAATATGAAAACCCAACCCCCTCCCCCAACACTTACTGATAAATGTCTTTTCTGAGCACAGCTCTACTAAGAGGGTTGTCAGCCTGTGGAGCCATTGAGACAGATCCAATCTTGAGAACCAAAGTGTCTTCTTTAATTGCTGGATTAGCTGTAGTTAGGAGAAGAGGAAAAGTTTGATTAAAAAGTCAAATGCACATAGCACAAACACTGAAAAACTAATTTTTTTAAACATCTAAATGGGAATCTCTGCTAAGGATTCAGTTCTGCTCAGGAGCAACAACACCACACCGCCCCCCCCAAACCATAAAATCAACAGCACTGTTGTGATACAGAAAAAACAAAACTATTGTAATTTAATTCCCCACATAGTTTTATCACACATTTAAATCCTGGTCTGCAACTTCCCATTTTCTCTGATGCTTTTGTATTTCCATTTTTTCGGGGTCCCAAATGATGCTGATTCTGCAGACGACTTTGTGATCTGCCTGTTTCTCCAACAATTATATGCTGAAATATCAGCATGTAAAGCTCTCCAAATCACGCACCCTTTTTAATATGGACCTGAGTCCCTCAGATGTAAAACACTGCAAGATATTATGATATAACAACCATCCTAGCAGCATTTGGTATGGGTTGCAACACACATGAAAAGTTCAAACACAAGGACTGAAACAAGAGAATCTGAAATCTGACACAAATACAAAGAACAAGATGTAGTACTGGACAGTAAATTCCACATCAATAACTAAATTACTCCAAGAAGAAAAACCTCTGCTTTCCACTTGATCTCCATCATATTCAAATTTCAGCCACATGTATAAATTCTTAGTTTTAAAAGCAGTGGTCATATTAGATAGAAATCCGAAGTTCTGCCCCCCCCCCCCAATAGCACCACATTTCTCGTAGTAAACAAGCTCTGTTAAGTTTCAATACAGGAAAAGACTGAGTCTACTGCAACTCCTTCTCAGCAGATACAGACATAAACAAAGCATTTGAATAAGCTTCTGCTCAGAAGACTTTAACTAGGAGGCTCCTGAGAACTGGTAATGTAAGCTCAAAGAGTTAACTCTGAAGTGAAATGATTCATTTTAACACCAGTGCAATAAGGACAGAATGAGATCACATTTGCTGCCACATTCAAGGAAATTCTGCAAGACTCTCATGTACAGTTCTCAAAACAAAATGCTAGTAGCAGGATAGAGGTTAAGTATTTTTGCTGAAGACTGAGATGCTTGGTGTGGACATCTATGAGCTTAAAAAATAGCTCCTCCAGACCTGTTAACGTCTTGGTGAATAAGACACCATGCTCTGCAGTTTTATATATGTATATTCTGAAGCAGCCATAAACCACACAAGTCACAGAAATTCCTGTATGATATTTTGAAACAACTGTTGTAATACTGCAGTAAACATGCAGCTGAGTGGTAACACAAGTTATGACACACAACTAAGTCAGAACACAAGGGATTTACTTAGAAGAACCTCATCTACTTGAAATGCAAACTCAAATCACTTAGTCCCTAAAGCAAAGGAAAACCACATACTGGCAGTTTTGTTGACAGGACTAAGGTAGAAAACTTAAGCTGACAACAAAATTCTGTTTGCGACTAAGAGAAATATTTTAATCTTTTAGATCAAAAAATTAGTAGGGCATTGGACTAAGAGTTACTGCCACTGGGCACTTAACTGTGTTAAGTGGATTTTGTTTTTAATTTTTCTAATACCCATTTAAAGATATTAAATATCCTTCATATTGTAATTACAACTTTATTAGGTGGGAAATGCCTTATTCTGAGAAGTGGTTCTTAACAAAATATAACTTAGGCTAAGAATTTTAATTTTTCCCCTACAGAAAAGCAAAATAAACAGAGGACTACTCATCACGGTCTCTATTATGTAAGAGTTTTAGGATATTTTCAAGCCTGAGCAAGGTTCTTTTGTGTACAGCTTCCTGTAGGTCAAGGATTTAAATCAATCTTGGAAAGAATTACAGCGTTAATATTTTCAGATGGTTTCTAAAGAGTGGTAATCTGAGGATGATTTAGGATGATGAATTCACATCTCCGTTCATTACCCATTGATTAGCTTTTTGACATATGTGAAGAATGCAGTAAACATCATCACAGTCATTGTAAAGACTTTAAAACCCGAGGGACAAAAAAAAGTCTACACTTCAAAATAGAAGTACAACCTAGCAAAAATTATCCCCAAATGTAATGATGGTGTTCACAATGTCACGTGGTTTCACCCACTCATCTCAGTATTTTTGCTGAGCTAAACACATGATGCTATTTAATACTTCCTTGCACTTGATTAACATTTATGGTGCTTTCCAGCACTCTCTTCTGTTTTATCAATTCTTATTTTTATAATAAAAAGCAAATTTTATGAAGATAGGCTAAGAAAGTTAGGCTTGTTGAGCTTGGAGAAGAGAAGGCTCTGGGGACACCTTAGAGCAGCCTTCCAGTACCTGAAAGTTGCCTATAAGAAAGCTGGGGCAGAACTGTTCACGGGGGTATGCATCAATAGGACAAGGGGTAATGGCTTTATACTCAAAAAGGGGAGATTTATGTCGGATATTAGGAAAAATTTCTTCAATATGATGATGGTAGATCACTGGAACAGGTTGCCCAGAGACGTAGTGGAGGCCTCATCCCTGGAGATATTCAAGGTCAGGCTTCATGGGGCTCTGAGCTGATTTAGTGAAGATGTTTTACTTCAGGGGGGCTGGAATAGATGACCTCTACAGATTCCTTCCAACCTTACATATTCTATGATTCTGCCATACACAGAAGTGCAGCTACTGCCCACTGTGACCCTTAAGCTGTTTGCAGCCACTGTTTCCAAGGATGGTCTCTCCAGCCCTGAAGTTACAGTCTGGTTAAATTTTTTCCTTGATATGTATACTTTAGCTTTAGACAACTTAGTATATTTTCTGCAACCAGCGATGTAAGCACAGTGATCCAGATGCATGGCCTGGAGAGTCCTGAAGATGTTTTCCCTAGATTTTTTGAAACATACATTGATACTAGTAGTAATGGCTTTGTATTTACTTTCAGATTTTTAAATACCAATTTCACTTATTATTCCAAACTGACTATTTTTTTAGACTTTTAATTAGCCATTTTTAATTCATTTAACATCTCCACTGGTATCATATGGGGATGTATTTAAACTAGAATACTGCAAGACACTATATCAAGCTCTTTACAAAAGTCCAAGCCTATCAAATCTTTGCAAACATCTTATCAACTTCGAACTGCAACCATAATGAAGAATGGAAAGCAGAAGTCCTTAACAAGACTAATTTTCCATAAAAGCATATTAATTCCAGTGTAACAAAAATGCAACCCTTTATTAAGTGAATGCCGCAGTATTTTTTCCTTTACATTGTCTGAGGGCGAGCAATAAAACTACCTCTCTTAATTGTATTTGGGCATCACACTTCTCATTTTACTAGATACACCTTCAGCTGTCTAAAACCTGCTCTTCCAAGGTGTGTTAAAAATTAGTCTCAGAAGACTGAGATCCCTGAGCACAAGTTGCTCTGTCTGATTTGAAACTGTTTAATAGTGAGCAAGGAGGATGTTACGGACCATATGTTATGACAGACTTCAAAGTTGGGAGTCAGGCTCATGTGACAAGAATATATCTCTTCTACAAATGCAGGACATACGTTTATTGAGTATGCTGCCTTTTCTTTTTCACCATCAACAAATTTATCACATCCTTTCTAGGAATCCCTGATACTTTGGTCCTAGACATATTAAAAAAAAATCCTATTGTCCTCAAGCCAGCCAGATGTTAATTTTCTCTGTCTTTACCACTTCTTAGCATTTTCCTTGTAATTTACAACTTTTATTTATAGTGTTCTGCTACGCACTATTTCTTTTTTCTATTTGTTCTATATTGCCATATTTTGCTGTCTTGTTTTCATCATTAAGTGAGTGAGGGTTGCTGGCCAGGGCTTGAAAAACCACCTGATATATTAACAAATCAAGTTTTGAGGGAAAGCAGCATTGCTCATTTCCTAGCACAGAACGCTGCCCTCAAATCCACCACAAAAAGAAACGTCAATCTGCTGCTGCTGCAATACCCAAGAAACTAAAATGTTCTGAAATTGTGTGGGCGTATTGATGCATGTGTGTATGTAAAATTCTCAGGAGAAAAATCATGATTTTTATTATTTCACAGTGTTTGTGTACGACAGTTCGTGGTGGAAGTTTGGTTTTGGACTGCAGGAATAAAGAACAGATTTGCCTTTTTTTAAAAAAACCTCTATACCTAAAGTCACAATTGGAGTAGGATAGTTTTGGTAGCTATCTCTAGGTCCAAGGTATGAACAGCAAATGACTAGAAGAGAAACTGAGGTAATTATTTTTCTATTTTTAACGCGGCGTTCGTAACTTTAAACACAGAAATCTTAATGGATTCAAAGTCTCACAATCAATAGATGATGAGTGAGGTCTTACAGTGCCACATCTCCACAATATATAACACTTTTCTGTCCTAGCACACCAGTAATGTGGGTCATAGTCATGTCTTACTCCTTATTGTTGTTTCTATTTTCTATTGTTGTTAAAGAAAATAAGCAGTAGATAAGTAGATTATTTCACATTCAGAAACAGATGAGAGTTAGTGAAAATCTGGGGACAAAGAGGAAAGGAAGGGAGAATAATACTGATTTTCATAGTGATGCTGTTTCAGAATTTTCCAGTGGAAGAGTTTAGCTGGCTGTCTTTTAAAGATGAGTAAAGCTAATCTTTAAAAGCACAGACAGTTTTTCTTCCATACTTAACTGTTGCAATTCTGTTCTTTGCATGCATTTTTACGAAAGGGAGAGCATCAAGACAAAGATTTTATCATTTCTTTTTAATGAAGTATACACCTAAAGAGCTACAAAAACACACTTTAAAAAAAATATTTCCTTGACAGCATGCCCTAGAATTCCCTTCCAAACAGAATTACAATTCTTTCTTGCCAACACAGCCAGTCTAATTTTATCTTCCTGTGTTTTCAGCATTCCCAGTTGGAAAATTTCAGAGAATGTTGGCCAAAAAATGATCTATGTAAATTCTCACTGTCTACACATCTTGCAATTAGGTTATGAGAAAAATTTGAAGAGTATACTCTTAGGATTATATTGTGTGCTAACATATATAATGGTAAAAACCCTTCCATACCTGTAGGACTTACGTAAATCTATTTTGATACCAGTCAAACAATTTTTCCTTTTATTTTTAATCTCTAAATAATTGTTGCTAATGGAAGTGATTGAATTCCCACTGTCTGCTACAAAGTATAATTTTAACATCAGTGTGTCGTCATTTTATATATAAGATTGTAATAGGGATGTAAATATATTTTTTGTATGAAGGGAAAACAATTTCTTACAGAACAAAGTTTTACCCATAGATCAAATGGCTACGTACTGTTATTTGAAAGGACAGCTGACACTATCCACACCTCTGTAAATACACGAAAGCCTCTTACAATAGAGGAATCTGAACAGCTTCAACTAAGCCTTACTAAAAAAATTATAAACTACATCACCTCCTGGACAACAATTACAAGGCATGTTTTAATAATGTTCTCCAAAGTGAACTAGAATATCTACCTGCTTCACTACTGTATGGTTTCCTAGGTGGCAATTTCCAGAAGAGCTAAGGTTCCTTGTGTACACTCCATCACATTAATGGGCACCCATGGAAGACTGATTTGGTATCAGCATAATGAGAGCTGACACAAGAATCATCACTGCAGAACTGGGTTGACTTCTCTTTCCACAACTCCTGACCATTTTCACTTTGCAATTTAAAATCCAAACTCTATAGGTACTGGGAAGGCAAAGATCAAATAAATCCCTAAAAAACTTTTCAGCAAATCTGAGGACAAATACCATGAATGTTAGAAGTTTCTTAACTCTGACCCTTAAAACTGAAGGCCCTAACACTGGTCAGCAATTTAACTTAAGAGTATTTGTCTACAAAATACAACAGCAAAGTATCTCCACCATAGAACGCTGTACCTTCTGCAGTATGACGATCTTCCTCATTTTGGGGAAAAAAGACTCTTATTACACCAGTGTTGATATAAATCAGAGGCAAGTTGCGGGAAGTTAGAGCGTGAGTCCTCATAGGCTGGCCTGGTGACTTCCTTTTCTCCTTTTGACTCCTCGGCAACCTGGCTTGAAAAATGCTGGCAATTGCATTAAGCAGAGGAAAACACAGGACCACATCAAAGGCCTGAGCAGAGAGAAGAATCTCATGAAGAAAGTGAGGAGAACCATCTGTGTGACCTTCTGATAGCTTATGGAATGTTCTTCGTTCATTTCTTGATATCAGTTTGTGCCGGACATTCTTTGTTACAGCTTTGGTGTAAGTGAGAGAAAGAAATCCATGTTGTTGGTGTGAGCCATCTAGAAGTTTTGCAGTTGTCTGTTTCAGAGGAGAAAACAACAAACAAAAAACCTGCTGCAAAAATCTAGACATATAACATCCAGCAACTACCATATTGCCCTCATTAGAATGTTTAGGGTTCTGTATTTTCTAGCAGCTTTCCACTCTCCCTAAAGAGTGGGAAAAATTATTTCTTTTTTTGAATGGACAATGTGTCCACAGTGTGCCCACACTTCACCGTATTCTGGCAACTAAAACTACAAATGGCTAAACATATTTTTTCTTTTCTGATTATTTATACTGTATGAAATTCAAATCCAATCAGCCAAAAAAAACCCCACATATCCAAGAGTCTAAATTTATCAAACTTTTTCTAATAATCTTCAAACAGTTCAATATTTTGATTTCTCCACATTTTAGACATTTTTTAAGTAGATCTGACTCCTTTGCAGTGTTCCTTCTGTGTTGCTCAGCTGTGGTGCTGAGACCGTGTCACTTCATCTAAACATGGGTGTGTAAGTTACCCATAGTTACAATACTCAAAGAATTGAGCTGGTTTTGCCTCATCACTTCTGAGTATTTAATGAAAATAGCTGTACCACTTCTAAAGTACATCACATCTAAAGCATTGCACTGTACTTCAGAAATAGCAGATTCCTTCACTTGGAAGAGTGAAGAGATAAAGAGCTCCTAGATAAAGTTCACAGAATATGTATAATAAAGTTTTCATGTTATCTTTAAGGTGTTTCAGTCACAACTGTTAGTGAGTGACAAAATGTAAAAATAATAACTAGGGGAACCATTATTTTAACCATGTAATAAACATTTTGATAAAATTCTATGTGACTGTTTCTGTACTAACTTTAATTGCATGAGCACAAATAAAAGCACCTACATTTTACAACTTGTTGCTTCTTTCCATATCTTAAATTTGGATTAAAAGCAATTTAATGCAATTTAAATCTTATTGATAGAAGAACATGTCTGTCTTAAATAAACAGGATGCATAGCTTAAATGCTGAAAAACTGGAAGCTTTTATGTATAAGGGAATTAAAATGAATCAGTAAGTCAATTGCCTGTAAGAACTGAAACCAACAGTGTAAGTATTACCAATCAATGTTCATGATGAAAATAAATCAGACCACACAGAATTTCCACTAACATAAAAAGATTCTACACAGCCATCCATTTGTGAAGAGCCCAATGTCATTAAAATAGGAAGTCTTTACAGGAAAAACGGGCCCAAAAAAAAAGGGTGGGGGGTGTGTGGTTCAATATCTCACACTGAGATATTCTAAATCAGCTTTTACATATTTGGCCTCCAAACATTACTGCATGTGCTCACTTTGAATATAAATTAACCCCATTGACTTTACCATGCTGTTATGCAGCAGGCTGTGAACCATCAGCCCCCATTCCCAGATCTACTAAAAAATGACTGACAACTATTATTAAAGGGTGAGAGAGAAATAAGACAACTACATATATTTAGTACCAAAAAAAAAATTAGATGACAAGAAACTAAAGTCATATGAGATTTTTTTTTTTTTTTGGCACCAACTGGTATTTATTAGTGGAAGTTCTGTAGTAAAAATTTAACAAAAGATTCTTACAGAGGGAAAGAAGCCAGAAAAATTACTGAAAGGGTCCTGCTTGCTGATGGGTCGAACCAACAAGGTACGTCTGTTCAGCTTGTCAGTACAGGAGAGGAACACACCTCCATATTGCCCCAGAGACCAAGAATCTTCCCCAAGGCTTGAGGTAATGAAAATGAACAAGGCATGGAAGAAGGGAAGACAAAAAGAAAAAAAAAATCATTGCTATAAGCAAAAAAAAATAATTCAATTAAACTTGCATGATTCTATGTAATTGCAAGATGAAGCCTAAGCTGGACCTTTTCCTAAAATGCTGAAATTCAATCAAAATGAAGAATTTCAAAAAGAAATATTGTAAAATTTTATGTGAAAGGACAACCTATAGCAAGAAGTCAAGACAGATGAGAATGAAAGTACAGTAAAATCCTGCACAGAGAAAAGGAACTTACACCTGGATTTTCATCAGATAGCTTCATTAGAATGATTACAAGAACCAAGAAACCCTGAACAAAAAGCTGCACTCATACACATTACAGGAAAATAGGATTATTTAGAAAAAATGAGAAATTATGTATTATAATGTGCTCTGTACTACATAGTTCTTGTAATCATTCTTTTTATCATATATAAGAATAAAGAAAATATGCTGCTTAAGAGTAATTTTTTAGCTGAACACCTTATTTTACTGAAGAAATCTCACCAAAAGCTTTTCTCTGCATTGTAGAAATATTCCTTCAAAATGTCCTGACTGCCAGTCTCCCCCTGGCCTGGAAGACAGAACGTTCACCTTATCCAATCTCTGCTTTTGGGTTTAGTCCAGAGACATTTAGAAAGAGAAAGGTGCTCCAAAGAGCTTATGAAACAAGAACAGTAACAGGTTTGTAAACTGGAATAACTTTTCTTTTTTAAAGCCTTAAATGTAACTTTAGCAAACAAGAACATCCTTAAATTGAAACCATTTCTAATGGAGCAGTAGGCTCCTGGGAGTGAAATATCTTCTCACAAGCTTTCCAGAGCATCTGTGGACAAAGAAGCTTGTTAAGAGGCCCTAGCAACTGGGATTCCAAAGCATTTCAAAGTATCATGACTTGATTTTAAAATATTTAAAAATATAGAATACAAATTTTGATTATCAATTATTACAACACATACAAAAATAACTGCATTTTAACTTAGGCAAAACAACAAGAATTCAAAGTTTTGTTAGCTGATTGGGAAAAAAGTGTCAGAAATGTTGGTAGCTTTGCTAAGTCGATAATAAATCTCCTTCCTATTGTACATGGGGAATAAGTGTCCAACAAGACCTTGAAATTACCTAAAGTAATTTCACTGAAATTTAACAGTTACATTAAAGTTAAGAATTAAGGAAAAAAACACTTGCCACCTTCTTTCAAGTCTGAAATTAAAGCAAAGTAATTCACAGAAATTACCTGTTTCTGTAATGGTCAATATTGAAGCTTTCTATTTTACATTTGATTTTGGTATAGACATCCTGCATATCCACTGAGGCACTGAGATCTTCTAATTCACTGACAACACAGACTTCTGTAATAGTGAAAGAAAATAAAATTTATTAGTTAGTATACTGATTTTATAAGTTTTAAAGCAAGAAATGTATCTGAGACACTGCACTTTGTAAATGGCAATTCTAGTCACGGTTTTTTCATATTCAGGTGTCATACTAGTAGGGACCAGAAAAAAAAATCCTACAATTCTGACCTTTTTATATAAATGTGTACAGAGACTTATATGTGGGTGTCTTAGATCAAGTGTTCAATTCCTGAAAAAGTATAAAAATCTATTTTCCAAGATATTTACTCTAACAATACTTGGGATGTCTTTCTCCCACATGGTTCTTTTAAAATCAAAGGTTCAAGTACATCTCTCTGAAAATTAGCTTCAATCATTAGTAACAGTGTTAACTGTTAAGCAGCAGTGTGTCCTAACAAAAAAAAAAAATTCAAAGTTCTGCAGTACATCTATAAAATGCAAGTTCCTTTCAAACTATTACTGCATGGATGATAATCCAACTTTAATATTACAGTAAAAAAGAAAAGCTGTATACTACACATACTTGTCTTTTCAATACAGAAGCTGAAACTTTTGTGTTAATTTCCATATTAATCTTCCTATGGCTTTGAGGCTTATACCGTGATAATTATGTTAAATTGAAATTCAAAGTCATCAATACAAAACTACATGTCTATATAGGGACATATAAAAACCACTACTAAAACACACCAAAATGCAGCATGATTTCTTCTTAGGAAAAAAATGCAGCATTTTATTATGTAAAATAATCAACTTATTTCCAATTTAATATAATCGTTCTTCCACATGCCCAAGAAGCACACTGAAATCTGATTACATGCAGTAACGTAACTACAGCTTGTCACTCTAGTTTAAAGTATAGACCCGAACCATTATTTCTGCATTAGTGTTTAATATTATCAATCAATACTCTGAATAGTTAATATGGTGCTATAAAACCACATGTGGAATTTCAAACAGCGTATTAGGGTGAAAAATGCTGAATACCTGTGCCATTATTTCTAGGATCAGGAGCAAACAATTTTATAGTAATTTTTGGCAACATCCACTGCATCCATAGGCTGACACGTCCACTTGAGACTCCAATATTACTTGTTGTTTGTTCCAGTGTAATGGAGTCTGAGAATGGAGAATCATCACCACCCTGAAGAGAATCACCCTATGAAAGAGATGCAATAGTTAAGGGGAAAAAAAAGAAAAAGTGCTTTTCACTATTCCTCTTATTTTTTCTTCTGTCTACTCTGATGTAGATGCCCAAACTACATAAATACTGCCCATTAATAGTATATATGAATTAAGACATTTTTGAACACCAGGAAAAGAATAAAAAGAAATATATTCATTCCCCTTTAGGTAGAGATAACAGACTTTGGCAAAGATTATATGGTAGAACTGTAACGTTCCATGAGTTATTTCCACTTGGCATAGGGAGCTTTCCTCATTAACTCTACACTAATAAAATACTAAAATCAGTGAAAAGCACTTGCTGATCAGAATATTCTGAGATGCAGTGGGAAAGGTAAAAAGCAGGCTTACACATGTCTAAAGGGTAAAGGAAGAAAGAGTTGTTGGCGATTCCAAGTAAGACCCACCTAGTATGGCCACAACACTTCTCTATTACATACACACGGACTTTGGTTTGATTTTCTTTTCTCTTTTTCTATGTGCTTCCCTGTAATGGCTTTGGAAAATTATTTCACAAAATAACAGCTTTTTGTAAGAGTTGGAAACATTCTAATTGCCACTTTGAAAATATTTCTGTTCTTTAAAAAAGGTGATTGTCACTTGCAATGTTCTTTAATATATATGCTGACAAAGAAGCTTGTAGAAGCTTCTGTGCCATCAACGATCTCTGTTCATTCCATAAAACATTATGAACTTAAAGAAGTCCTAAAAACATTAAGCTTTCTGTCAAGAGCATTAGAAATAAAAGCTACACTGAAAATCCTGTTACGTGGGCTTAATAGACTGTTGCAGGCACTTTACGATAATTCTTGATGACCCAACTAAAATATTTACCAGCCACAGGACTTCATCCTACTCCTTTCCTGGAACTTATTGCCTCCAAATAGGAAAGGAAACATGCAAACTTATAATTGTTCATCAGCTCCTAGTGTTTGCAGTCTATTAAACTGAATGCAATGGACATGCAAGTCACTAATGTCAACCAGAAGCCAGCATCCACAGTATCTTCACTTGCAACTCCACCAAGTGTTGCAGGTTTTCTCCATTATTCAGGAACAAAAGGAAAGGAACAGGGTATTGTCACTTTGATCCATTAAGACCAAGTTGTTTCTAAGATTTACAGACCAATAAACACCCAAAGCCTTAACTTTCAATTAAGGTTTGGGGGATTAAGAATTGTAACTTTTTATGAAAAACATATTTTGGAATTTTAAGATTTATCTAATGACTGAGATAATTTATATGGAGGATGCCCTGGGACCAGACATACAGAGACAGCATTGCAGATTGTTTCAATCCATTTTAACCTGCTAGGCAAGAAATGACAATGAACTCACTCAGCTTCAGATGCCCCAGGAAAACTTACTTTCAGTAGCTAAATGTAAAATCTGACAGTACTTGACTCATTCTGCAGTCCAAGGCTGGAGAACACGAGCTTGGAAATTCTGTTAGCAATCTATTTTCTGGATGGGTAGAACTTACTCCAAGCCAAATGACATAGCCCATATGGAACCATTTATGTTGATAAATCACATTTTCAATCAATTTAGGCATATAGTTTAATGATAGGATTTCTATCATGTATACAAGTTCTCTTATCACTAACCTAACACTAAGAGAAGAAAGTAGTTCAAAATCTTATAAAAGTTTTGCACACAATCCATTACGACTTCATGCTGGCATACATCAAATGGAGTCACTAACATTGTGCTTTTGGGATTTACTGCATAATGAAGAATATTATTGGCAAAATCAGGGACTGGGAGTATGAGGAACTGCCCACTGTAGGTGAAGATCAGGTTTGAGAACACCTAAGGAACCTGAAGGTGCACAAGTCCATGGGACCTGATGAAGTGTATCCATGTGTCCTGAAGAAACTGGTGGATGAAGTGGCCAAGCCACTCTCAACCATATTTGAGAGGTCCTGGCAGTCTAGTGAAGTCCTCACTGAGTGGAAATGAGGAAACATAAACCCATTTTTAAAAGGGGGAAGAGAAAGACTTCTTTCTTTTGTGTAACTCATCCAAACTGTTCTTTGATATCCTGCCTTCCAATAACTTCCTACACCTTCATAATATACCTTTAAATGATACCCCTAAAATATGATGGTTCTGTGGGGGAGTTTCATAGCATCTGAGACGACTGTTCTCACCAAACCTCACGTGCTCTACAGATGCAGGAGTCAATGGTACTTTGGAACTGGGGTATCCCTTCAGCAGGGCAGATCTGAAGGAAGGAGCCAGCCAAGAACAATTTGCCTCAGATGGATTTCACAGTGTATCAAGAAATGGAAGCTAATTAAAGTTTAGGAGAGAGAGAAACAATACTTATCTAAACTTGATTTTCTGCTTTTTGTCTCTTTTTTTTTTTTTTTTTTTTTTTAAGAGCAGTAGCATTTTCTAAGTTATTTTTGTATTGTAGGCACACTTAGTTTGCCAAACTGCAACTTAGAAACTGTGATGGAATGGGTGGGAAGAAGCAATCTCCTCCCAGCCCACTACACACACCCTCAACTCTCCCACTGGACATGTTACAAAACGCTTTTCATAGGAAAATCAACTTTAATATTTTGGCAGGTCTCTACAGTTCTGATAATTCAAAAAGATGAGAACAATAGTAAATTAAAGGAGTACGGTTAACAGCAAATGCATACTGCCAGAAAGTTTTGAATTTTATAATTGGGTTCTTTCATTTTCAAAATGTAATGTTTTCAGATGTTTCATGCATTTTCTTAATGTTTTTTGTCCATGGAGCATTGTTATTGTTCAGTGGTTTGAGCATACAGATAACTTCAACCTGTAGAAAACTGATGTTATAATTTTCCCACACGTTTCTTCAAGCTTATTTTCCTGAAGACATTAAATGATGAACTATGACTCTCAGAGAACCAGCTAGTTGATAATTTTGGCACAAGGTTACTTACAACAGTATTTGTGAGATTCTTGAAGAACTGCATTTATCTAGCATAACCCCAGACATACATAAAAAGTAAATTAACCCAGACATGTGCAATCAAATTTAAAAAGGAGGAAACCTTGAATTTTAGGAAATGTAGCCCTTACCAACTTCTAAGCCTATTGCATATATGAACTTTAAAGAAAAAAAATAGCTACAGGTACAGACCCAGATGTATCATTAGAAAATTGCTTCCTATTTTCTAAATACAAAACAGAACAGGCCATGTATCTAACGCTATAACCAAAAAGTACACAGGTGAGGAAAAAAGGCCAAGGTGATCACAGATTCCATCACTACTACTGGAGCTGAACTTCTGCTGACACTGCTCCAGTGCTGTTTGTGCTTATGCTTATCTGATTTGCAGAGGTTTTTAACATTTAAATTTCTGCAGCAAGGTGGCTTTATTAAATCCTATTCAAATTGTGTGGTGCACAATTGCATAGCTGTAGAAAAAAACTTCACTGAGTCATGTCCAGGTAAGGCCTACACACGCATGCATTTCTGCAAGTAAACCTGGAAAAGAAACCCGTCCTTGAATGAAAAAACTAGGAACCAAACAGAGGATATTCATGTAAAACCATGTTATCAGTAATAAAGGAATTGTGAACCTCTGGTCACAGGCAGAGGCAGCGTAAGTTGGGGGTCTGACACCTGAACCTGCAATCGCCTGGGGGTTGGGACGTGCTCTGCCACAGCCCTGCACGTCCTAACTGGGGCTCAACTCGTGCTTAGCTCTGCTCTGCAATTCTGTGCTCAGGTTACTGTGTTTCCATCTAGTATTCCAGGTCATTTACGTGTACTACTGCTTGGACTAGCCAGCTTGACAGCGTAGCTAAACCTGCATTAAGCTGAGTGTTTCAGCGATAACCTCTTCTCTGCAGCTACAGCAGCTGCAGAGCTTATCTACAGACATCCCCAGCTGCTCAACACCATGTCCCTGTCGGAGGTTACTGGGTTACTTGCTCTGCCCATCCCCTACTTCAACAGTTCACTGTGAACATACTATCGAATTTTTTTCTGCCATTTAAACATGCATAAACAGTTGAATTGGCCCATTCTCTTTCTCAGTGGCAGAAGCGCTGCAGATGCTCCTCTGAAGGCAGACGTTGCTATATGGCTGTCCTTTGGGAGGAGAAAAATGAAGAGATTGCATTTCTTCTTAGCCTTCTCTTAATGGTACTGTAACCAAAACCATTCAGCAGAATCACAGGGGCTGAAAAACTGACAGTCTGCAGTAGCTGACGTTTTCTTTTTTTAATAAGCTCAAATTCTTAGAAATTTTTTGCAGTGAAAAACTAAGAAACTGAAAGAGAGACTGTGCTCTTGTTTCTCATGCAGTTTCAATTTTCATTTTGGATTTTCAGCACCCAGCGTGGTATTGTTAAATATGTTTATGTATTCACTTTCTGCTCGGTTTCCAGATCTACAGAAAAATCAAGCCAGAGTCAGAAACCCTGAAATATTTTCCCACAACTTCTCATGCCAAGTCCTAAAATATACAATTTAATTCTTTCACCAATTGTTGCAAATTGACCAATATACTGAGTTTATTTTCTTAGCAGAATTTATCTTTGTTCATCAGGAAGACCCAAACATATGAGGCCTTCATCCTTGGCCTGCCTAAAGCTCAGGGATGATCACAGTTTGGCCACACTAATGCTATGCCTTATCAAAATAACTTCTGCGTTCTTGCTCAATCACTGAGTCTCCCCAAGGACTAAACACTTCTACCACTGTTTGCGCTTACGTAAACAGTAACAAGTGGCCTGTTGTAGTCTGTCCTACCTTTGCTTTTGCTGTTCCAAAGGAGGGATGGTAAAAATGATTAACTGTTTCCAGCCCTCCAGTACTTAAGCCTCTCACTCGTGTTTCCCTGTCTTACCACCACCCAGACTAAAATCCAGTAAGCTAAGTAGCTTTATCCACATAGGACTGTGGTGCTCACTATCAACTTGTCAGCATGAAAAGAATTACACGCAGCTTAAAATATAAATCATCCACAGATCACATAAACAAATTACTTCTTTTGCTGTTTAATATAAACAGTTGTGAGAGTTTGCTTTCTTCCGACTCACTTACAGCAAGCCCATTGCAGCTGAAAGAAGCTTTAAAAATAATCATTTGTCTCCTACAGAACAAAATAACACATTAACAATGAAATCTCTAAACTTAAAACCCCTGAACCTATCACAGCAAAGTATTTTTGTTTAACAGAATTCAAGATTTCAACATTTAAAAATATAGGAACATAAAAACAAAATACAGACACAGATAAAAGGCAAACTTGTGAAAAATCTCCTTAAGTTAAACTTGTAGAAATAGTAGTTATTTTTGTTTAACTACTCTGTATAATTCACTGCTGCTTATCAGCAATAATGACTATAAAATATGTAGCTGCAAGGTGAAATTGTTGCTGATGCATTTGATTTTTATATATTACTTCCTCTATTTCTCTCCTTAAAGAAACTCTTGTTGTCATAGTCTGAAAACAAGTTATAATTTACAAATACAGGATTGGGTGTTTTAAAGCAAACAACATGAACCTAGATTTGTTCCCACTGACTTCTCTGTGATAACATTAAGCTAATATTAAGTACCTTCAAATTTCTAAGGACCAAAATACGCACCTATAAACAATCAATATTAGCATTTTAGAGAATGTAAAGATTTTGAAGGGCACAGTATTTAAAGAGATTAGAACAAAAGTATTTTTCTATTTCTTCAAGAATTTGCACGTTGTTTTCAGAGCTGCCAGTATCAAGACAGCAATCAAGCAAGGTATTGTTGGTGTTAGGTCTCCTGGTCATTGAGTGCCTGCACTATAACTGCTTCACCTGCTTTTATTGCTCCCTTAATGGCATTCAGACTCTGTGGGAAGGTAAAGGAGTGGTCCAGTTCCAACCAGCAGCAAACCCGCAGACAGGGATAAACCAGACCCAAGAAAATTCAGTCTTCTCAGCTACCTCCCCAAAGCTGCCTCCACCTTCCATTTCCCCCCTACGACTCAGAGAAAGCATGCCTTTTTCAGTCATCCTCTGCTTCCATGCAGAATCACTTATTTTCAGTTGGTTAATTTTCCTGACATCACAGTTCCTACAATTACCATGTGTGTGAGGTATCAAGGGTAACTTTTACCTTCTTGTCTCCAAACATCACCAATCCCTTTTATTTATTTATTTTCTATGGCAGTCTCTGAAGAGCCCTTGTACAATACCACAGCATATGAAGCGCACAAGCACTAGGTTACTCTAACATCCCCTGCCCCACTTCTGTACTTTTTGAAATGAATATTATTTCTTCAGAAGGTGGCTGGAAAAATATTTAGCTCACAACTGAACTTGAGTGCAAGACAGTGCAATTGGTTTTGACATACTTGTCTGGATTTCACTAGTTAGGCTCTTGTGAACAAACACAGTCTCCAGATAAAAGTCTTATGTCTAAGATACGTGTTATATTAAGATCCATACTTGGACAGACTGTAGAGCACTGTGTCTTCATCCAGAAGAAAACCTTGGCCTTCTTGAAAATAGTGTGGTATAAGAGACTGACATCTGCAGCTCATTAGGCAATTTGACAGGTAGAACTAGCTGCTATACTTCACAGGAGACAAAACAATTGAAAAAAAAATCTGTCTACATTTCTTGTCTAAGCCTGTCAACTTATTTGCCTGCTTTTGGTACAGAGGATAGCTGTATAGTTCAGTGTCCAGATGCCACTCAGATGCACCCCTGCATCGATAACAGGGTGCTGAGCATATTTGAATATACCAAGAAGGTTATTTTTCTTTAAATAAAGTCTCTATATATGGACTATAACTGAGGCATTCAGCAGACTGATGCAGCTCAAGGCAGCAGCTAGAGACAGCAGAGTGACTAGATTCTCATCTTCATATCCTACCCTCTTCAAATAAAGGAGAATGAGAATTTCATGATCACACTATCTACAGCTAGGCATGATGATAGTAATTATGTTAGAAAAAGGAAATCGTGAAACTAAGGGATTAAGTACTGTCAAAGTATGAACAGCTTTCAAAAAAAAAAAAAGACAAACATTAGATAATTAGATAATTTTAAAATACATATATTTTTTAATTCTGAACAATCTTTACCTCAAAGAACAGAACAGCAACCATGTCATTATAATGAAAACCTAGCTTATGATTTGATACTAGGAAATATATTGACTAACTTCAGCAACAGCTACCAACCGCAGAAGAGAATGTGTTATGGAGACACTGCCAACCATTGTGTTACAAATTATTTAATTTATATTGTCTGAAATAGTCTATTAGAAATATAAGACGAAAACATAGTTCCTTTTACTATTTCTCACTGATGACTCACCTACCTCTTTCCCTTTCCAACTTCCAACAGTACCACCACATAACTCACAAACATCAGGACTGAGCACAGTATAAGGAACAATGTTCTTAGCTACATAACACATCCAAAAGTTCATTATACACCTTCAAAACACTGAGATTTATTTTTAGTGATGGGTACAAAAAGGTTAAAAAGAAAAAAAATAAAATGATGGTACAATCCTTAAGATCATTTTCCCATGGCTTGACAAAAATTTGTTCAGAAAATGTTACCAATCTAGAACGTATTAACTTTGTCATCCGACCATGTGATTCACCTCACTCCAACTGGTAGCTTGACATAAAATTAGCTCAAAGACTGAAGGGCTAATTGGGTTTGGGGTTTCAGTCTAAATACAAGAAAGCACTAGGTCAAGACAACTTTTGATGTTACATCTCGTAACAACCAAACCAGTTAGATGAATCCTCTACTGGCTATACACTCTTTTTCACAGAATCACAAGGTTGGAAAAGGCATTTAAGATCATCAAGTCCAACTGTTCCCATCCTATGTTAAACCATATCCCTAAGTACCTCATCTACCCTTTTATCAAACACATCCAGGAAAGGTGACTCAACCACCTCCCTGGGCAGCCTGTTTCAGGCCCAAACAACTCTTTCAGTAAACAACTTTTTCCTCACATCTAATCTCAACCTGCTCTGGCACAGCTTTGTACCATTTCCCCTTGTTCTATCTCCTGTCACCTGGCTGAATAGACCATCACCCACCTCTCTACAACCTCCTTTCAGGTAGTTGTAGGTGGTGATAAGGTCTCCCCTCAGCATCCTCTTCTCCAGGCTAAACATCCCCAGATCCCTCAGCCGCTCCTCATATCATTTTCACCTTAAAGAAATACTACACATTTTCAAGAAATCACAAGACTGACATTAAAGGTAGTCTTCAAGTAGCAACACTGACTCACAAATTCATAACAATGATGATGCCCACAAACTCAAATACAGCATTTTTTTAGCTACTAATCTTAGAAGAATCTAAAATCTGGCTTGACTTCCCATGACAAAGATTATTTCTGTGTCCTTTTTCAATCACAGTAATTCAAAACCGTTGCCTTTTTCTTTTTTAACTGATAATTAAAACCTACGTACACTGTATGTACCGGTTTGATTTTAATCACTTCAATACACCTAATATTCCCTCCCAGTTAATCAGAAATGGAGTAAGATTTTTGTCAGCTACTGAGTGAAAAATACTGCCATCCTACTTGAACAACTTCTTACAATCTCAAATATCTGGCCATGTATACATTCTCCCACTTTACTGTCTCCATTAAACACCTGCCTCAGTATGTGTTTGCTATCTGTGCACTTAAATCTCCCCTGTGCTGGCTCCTTCTTCTAGAACACAGTCACATGGAGAACACCTTGGGCTGAGAGGCCTGAATGGAGATGATGGACAGGAGCTCAAGTTGAGACCTCAAGTTGCACCAGAGGAGGTTTAGAATATTAGAAAAAAAGTCTTCCCCAAAAGGGTTCTCAAGAACTAGAAGAGGCTGCCTATTGAAGTGGTTGAGTCACCATCTCAAGGTATTTAAGAGACACGCAGATGTGGTGCTGAGGGACATGGTTTAGTGGTTGAACTTGGCAGTGCTGGGTTAACAGTTGGACTTGATGACCTTAAAGGTCTTTTCCAACCAAAACAATTCTATGATTCTAATATTCGGTCTTTTGGCTATATGAACTATGGCTACATGCAAATGTCTTCTCCTGTTTGTACCTTTCTTTCCCATTCCATATCTTGGATAATATCCTCTGACCATGGTCAATTTTAAACATTTATTTATCCTGTCTAAACACAACAATACATTTATTTTGAAGCAGTTTTCAAATCTCAGCTGTAAAGTGCTACGGCAACTCCAAGTTGCCTATTGTAAAAAAAAAAAATCTAGTATTAATGCCATGTGTTTCAATAGAACTTTATTCTAAAGATTGAAATTATGGTCTTAACTTCATAATGGAAAAGACTGAACACAAATTCTGACACTGTCCTTTGTTGGCTAATTCACCAAACTTCATCTAGGTCAGGAGAAAATTTATTTAGCTAGTGTAACATTTGTTGAGACTGGGAGGAAAGTTAAATAAATGCTGAACAACATTTTGCAAAGGGGTAGGATATGAATGCTGAACATGGACCCATACTAAAATAATCTTGGTAACATATGTATTAAAACAATTACTGAATCAGCTTCAAGTAACGCTCCAAGTACAGCATGTACTTCAAATACTGCTGTCTATATAGAAGGTCAAAACCAAACCATTATTTATAAAGCTGCTGGTTTCTGATTTTAATGAGAAAAGGATTTGATGTGAGTAGGTGGAAAAATACTTCTGTGACCATATTGTTTTCCTACTGTTATTGCTTACCTTCAATTCTGTGTCCATGGCAATTTTTTTCACAATTGAGATGAGACACACATAGAAATACACCAAGATGAAGGCTACTTAAATAATCTAGAAACATTTTAATGAAACAACTTAAGAACTGCATGACAGTTCAGTTCAGAAATGAATGACAGCTCAGTTTCTCTGTGTGTGATGCACATAAAAAGTTAATTTTCATTTTCTCCAAACCTAGAAATTACTATAAACCATACATATAGTTATAACAACCTTGGCCAAATTTTGTTTAATAAATAACTGCATTCAGCATTTAAACTTCTGCATATTTGCCTATGTTCCAGAACTGTTCCATGTGGCACCCCCAAAATTTCTGTGTTTATCCTGAGAATGAAACCCAGTCCCTCAGAACAGTCTCCCACATTCTAATAGCTTTATGTTAAAAATGAAGCATTGCATACATGTGTATCTTCATTGATGTATCTTCAATTCATCTTACGCATTTTTGGCCATCTCCTAGAGCCTAAACAAGGCTAACTCATTATCATAACTAGTAAGCCTGACAAGGGCACTAAGAAAATCACAAATACGAGGCCTGTTCAGTTGCACAGCCTCCTGGGAGCAGCAATATATATCAGCTACCTGGTGAATCACATCAAATAATACTCATAAGATGAAGTTTTACACTGTGCTCATGCTGGTGAAAGAATTAACCCTCTTTCTTCGGTATGGCAGAGAACCAGAACTCCTTCCCATGCCTCAGAATAATATTTTTCAGTTTTAGGCACACACAAAGATTAAGATCAGGTACCAGATTGCTTCAGGCAGTTATGCTGTGCTTTAAACTAAGGCAGCAGAAATACATAAACCAAAGTGGCCAATCTTTCCTACATTTAAAGCTGCATACCCAAATCCTCGTGTTGACTGGGTTACAAAAGCACTCCTAAGACACAGGACAGCTGGGAGATGGGAAGGAACTGAGTAGTTCAGAGATGAAGGGTAACAATGGCTGGACAGACTAGGGCTGAGTGTACAGCTGGGTGACCTTGGCAGCCTTTACTGCCCCTGTACCTCTCCTAATCGCCAACGCAGTCTACAAATAGCTGTTCTCAGGGATTAACATGACAGGCTGACCAATGAAGCTACTTGGAATGACTCACAAGCAGCACACGTATCACAGGTACCTCCAAAACACCAGTTACTATTCTAATAATTCTGGACTTGAAAAACATCTTATCCTTCTGAAAGCACTAACCATAAGAGTGAATATTCGTTCACTTCAAAGAGAAACAATCCAGAAAATTAATAAATGCAGGAGCAATACAGCAAATATTTTGTTGTTGTTCTTTTCTCCCTCCTCTTGTTCCACCAAACTGAGTAATAAAATATTACTCTTCATTAGTTTATCAGGGCAAAACTACTTTCCAATAGGGACATTACTGCCCTTTCTGATCCTTCTGATTCTTGCTTGACTGCACACCACCACACCTGGTAAGTCAGAACTCAAGTGTCACTTTTCTTTTCTTAAGAAAGCTTACCTCTGTAGTGGTCCCAATGTCAGCAGATGGGCTGTATGTGCTGGTATCTGGTGGAGCAGTACCAACGCTACTTTTAACTGGAGAACTAGGAGGAGCAGGTCCTGTCACGGTTTCAGTATATGCAGAAGACTGATATAAAATTCCTTTCCTCTGAATTTTATTCCAAACTTTACTTGTGATTTCAGCCAGTTCATATAGAAGCTGAACCTAGAAGAAAAAAACCCTTTTTTAGGATTAAGCTTTCCTTAATAAGATGAAGAAAAAAATATCAAAGTCCTCCACTGAGACTCTGAATGTAGCAGAATTGAATTGCTCACCATTGGTAATGTTCTGATAAGCAACTATATCGAAATTAAAATAATCAACATCAGTCACAGCATAGTGACAGAAATAATCTGTGCTTTTTCTAAACATACGGTATCTAGCTCATAAAAACATAGCCAATAACATGGTCTTGTGAAACTTTTACTAATATCAATTTTAACAGGTAAACAAAGGTAACTTGTGGTATATTTCATATGTATAGATACTGCCTCTAGAAAAAGGCAAACAAACTGTATGAAATACTAACAATAAAAAAGTTATTAATCTAGATCATACTAAAATAACGATCCTACACAGCATATGAAACTGCCCTGTGTTTTAGGAAGAATATCCACTATCAAACTCAATTGTCTCCTGGCATATATCATTCCAATATTCAGAAACTCACTGTTTAACTTGCACATTGTTTGACTCAGTTCTAAGATATTTACACAAGTTTTTTGTAAATAAGCATTAATCACAGAATTTGTATGACAACATACTGCAATAAATTGCATAAAACAAGCTCAGTGAAAACTGCAAACAATGTATAAGCAGATCCACAGCTGGATACCATACCCAACTTGCCATTATAAAAAATGGAAATTCTCATATTTATAAGAACTTTAAGCCTCAGGACACATCTACTCTATGAAGCTGGCTTCTTATGTGGGCAGAACAGATGCAGAAAAACACTGTGCAGAAAAACATGCATCAATCTACATTTGATATAAAACAGTACTTGATTTTGTGTGTGAGAGTGTGTGTGATGAAGTCTCAAAATACATATTACAGTCGTTTCTTAAGAGGTGAAGTGCTGGAATTTTATAAAAACCTTCTTAATTCATCTTGGATTTTCTTTTGAAGTTTCAAGGCTTACACTGAGCAGGTCATATACACTTCTGACAGAATTTTTTCCTTAAAGGAGATAAACTTCTCAGTACTTTTTTTGTTGTCACATACAAAGAAACAGTAACTTTGACTGTGGCAAAAAGTTCTTATTTATGCCTTAAAATACTTTGCAGCTGAAGCACTCTGATTAGCACTGGCAACCTTGAAATTATGAATTAAAAATTTCCAAATTTTCCTGTGTCTTTCCCATACAGCGTAAGAAGATCAATTAACAATGTCCATCTGATTGATTAATGTAACATTAACTGGTGTTGACACTGCTGGCAAAGGAGTCTCTAGAAAATTAACAGGATGCAGGCAAATATCCAAATCATACATGCTTGCAGCCTCCCCTACCTCAAAAAAAATGTTGGTGAAGGAAAAAAAGGGATAATTTTAGCTATATTTCATCTTAATGAAGTAGGGTTCCAGAAGTTTAATCATGCTACTGTTCATAAAGGCACAAAGAAGGAACTCCTGTGTTTGCATACATGCTCATATACAAGGTAAAGATGTTTGTCATCAACTAATCTAATGCTGAAGAGTTTAAATCATTGGGGTTGCAACAGACATAATCATTACAGCTAATAATTACTTGTGTTATCAGGGAGATTTTTTTAATTGCTCAGGGTAGAAAATTTGGAGCCATTCTGAAAAAGGGTCTATTTCAGACAGCAGCAGCCATCTCTCCGAACATCGTCAGCCACCAGCCAGTCAATTAGTATGACCCTAATAATCTAACACCCTGCTCTGAAACCAGAGACAAAACAAGCTCACCAAGAAAAAAGGCACACTTTGATTAAAGAGAGATGATTTTACTAGTTGTATGTTAGAAAATAGTACAAAAAAGTCTCACACCAAAACCTCATCAAAACAAAAAAAAGGCACATAAACTTCAGATAAAGAGCTGGACTTATGTGTTTGATTATTTTTAATACACTTTATTTAATTCTATTGGTTGCTCATTAAAATGGAAAGATTTCTACTTCTCTTGTTGGTTGCGCTTTTTCAGGGGAGCAGTAGTTAATATTTTGGAAATCAATTTCTGATTATATTAGAAGAGCTCATGCATGGCCTCTCTCCTTTAAAAGTATTTTTGAGCTTAACAGTTAATATGTAGTTATTATTTCTAGTACACTCTATTCAAGAGAAGAAAAATTGTATGACAAAAATAGGAATAAATCTGCCACTACTTGTTAAGAAAAGTTTCCCTCTCTCACTGCTTTGACTCCCTCCCTAGCAAAACCACACATAACTCAATAAGACCCCACTGACTACTTGGCAAAATCTGTAAAGCTTAATATGCTACAGCATTTTATTCTTAAAAAGTAACACATTACTACAAGATTGAGAACTACAACAAAAGGCAGTATCCTGGCAATTTTGTATATTGAAAATATCTAGTGACTTTAAAAGGATATAACCACCCCAGCATGGTATCATATTAAATCATAATAGTCATATAGTAAAATACTTCACCTTTGCTACCACTTTAAAAATTCACTAAGTATCATCTACTTCAAGGCTGTCATCTATAGACAAAATACAGCCTGTCACTCTAAAGAATCAAATTTAATAGCTTCTCTACTGTCAATTTATAAAAATCAAATGTTGTTTATGTAAAGGTATTTTCTGTCTTCTGTTTTCCAACATCAGACTAAAGAAGACTAATGAGGTTTTCTTCTCCTTTTGCATAAAGTAGAAAGTAATGCAGATGTGTAAGGGGAAAAAGGCAAATAATTTATCTGCATAATTTTGATCATTATAATGCTTCAGTAAATTAGTAACATCCTTGTGCACATAACATCCTTTAAGAAATCAATATTTTGTCTTACATTCTGCTGTACGACTTCATTTTAATATTTCACTAGACTGTTAATATGATTTATATGGAGCTTGAAATTTTTTTAGTGAAAAAGTACTCTTACAGTTCGCAAAACAAATTATCTGGTTGCACTCTGGTAGGAGCGCTTGACAATATCATTTACATCCTCCATTTTTCTTTTTAATTTGCAACTCAAATTAAGGCTGCTACTTATATCAATGCCATTCCGCTTATACATTAATACTATTAAGTATAATTATAAAATTATAATACTCTGTGTTCTTTCCCTACCTACTAAATGAGGCAATAAACTGTCCGTTTTGTCTATGGCATCATATCTATTACATATATTAACCATGAGTAATAGATATGGAGATTTTAAAAAATCCGAGTTGGTAAGACAATTCGTTGGAATTTCATCGGGAACATACTCATCAAATATAGCAAGCTTTTACTACAGGAAGCTCTAAAAACGCTTACCAATTCTCTGAATAGCTACAACATCCAGATGAATTTTGTACAGTTCTATGAAAATTAATGCAGCATAAGACAGGTTTCCATAGGCTGTAAAATTATTGCTTATTAATTCATTAAACGCTATGGACATACCACAATGTTGCAAAGTAAAGCTTTTAACTTTAACTGCTTTTTATTATAAAATGTAAAATTGTCAGCTAAATCATTATTTTATCCTTTCCTATTTATACATTTATAACACAGTGACAACCCTTTATGTGTGCCAACACACCTGTCATGCAACTTTACAAGCTGGACTAGACCTTGTTTAGGCTGCCCAATTTTCAAATTCAATTTGCCATGTCCAGTGCACAATCTCACTCTACCAACCCTCTTTCTAGTCAGCGTGCGACTATCCAGTACAGAAGACAGTGGCGTATAGCAAACAAGTCAGAAATAGCTTGGATAGAAGGCAGGGAATGGGGCAGGAGACCACACATTGAAGATAAAATAAATACATCATTAAAAAACCCTTGTTTCATTCATAGAACATAGAATGAGGTAAGGGAAAAATTGCACATGACTGAAGAACATGTAGTGAGTACACACACAAGGGATAACAAAAATTCCATCAGCCAGCTTAGCTTTTGTACTCCTGGACTCAGGGCATAAATTCATAATCTTTACAAACCTGACAGGCTATCAGATAAAAATGATAGTACTCCGTGTTCTTCTTACTTCTATGAAGTAATAAACTGTCCGTTTTGTCTATGACATCTTTTACATACAGCTAAAACTTTGGAGAATACAGTGCATGAATGCTGAGCCCTACTCAGACCTCCGCAGATTTGCAGTTTCCAAGAAATGTGTCTTCACTCCAGCACCAATGGAACTGTCAGGAAAGTGTTATTCAAGTTGCAGTAACATTTACTCACAATTTTGCATAGTAAGCCTACTTTCTTTGGAAGTACAGCAAGCTTGATCCAGGTCAGTAAAATCCAGGTGCACTTTCTGAAAATCTAGCAGTATCTTTGCCTTTTAATAAACATAAATAAGGAAGTAAATTTGTTCCCCCTCCTTTGCATTAGAATACCATTGTTTGCCTAAAAAACATTTATGTTTGAAGACTTGTTAGTCCTATGAGAACATGGGAAAAAAAAAAAATCACAGTAAACCACTTCAATATTTGAATCCACAGTGACAGCAGAACAGCACTAGAGCATTTAATGGTACATCTGCAATTCATTTCACTCCATCAGCCAGAAGATGCATTTATACTGTAGCTATTACATTTGGAGACGAGTTTAAATTACAAAACTTGAGAGAGCTTCAAAGCAAATCTTAATCTAAGCACCTTGATCTTGATGGCCCAGTTAAAAAAAATTAAGATAGAAGAGACCTTCTTCAACAAAATGGAGAACAACTGTACTTAAATTGACTTATTTTTAATTTCCTTTCATAAATCAATTAAATGTACCAACCTGGGGGTTGGAGCATTTTATTTCAAGGGACTCGAGGTCGACGTGGAGGCAGACAACAAACGAGTGTCTGGATTCTGGCCCCGAAGGAAGCAGTTTCTGTGAAGTAACAGCTAAAGTAGAAGTACAGCCCATTGGTTCCACTAAATTAAGCGTCATCTGTTGTCCAAGAAGAGTATATATACTGAAATGATGCAGACTAATAGTCCATGGAAAAGCATCACCTAATAATTAAGAAGAAGAAAAAACAGTTCAATAACTGCACAATAACAACTAGACCTTATCCTACCCCCCCTTAGAAATCACCAAGTGCAATCAACAACCATTAAATTGATCCCAAAGTCTCACAACTATAATTCAATCATCAATTCCAACAACAATCTATTTTTTATATTTTTTTAAAATAATTGAAATCCACTGGGGGGTCTTACTCCAAACTGTGAACAAGAGTCTTTAAAGAATTCTTTTTGCTTTGCATGATTTTTATAGTTTTCCTCAAAATACGGAGTATTCTAAAAGCACTCCACACCTCTCAGCATATGGATGGCAGAGACAGATCCTTACATTATATACTTATACATGTTTACAGCTTTTTATACTAAAATTACTTTTCTTTCAAAAATTTACAGTTTGCATCTCAACAGAGTGGTGTCAGAGCACAAAGGCTATCCCAACACACTGCTTGGGTAAGTGAAACCTTGATCACAGTGCAGCTCTTTCCACTGCTTTCACTTAACTTCTGAAGAACAGAATGGTGATGGATTTTTGAAAAATAAATCACTATAAACACACACTTCATTTCTTGTATTTAGGAGGGAGCCTACCAAGAGAGGTTCCTGGCTGCCCACCATGAATCATTATTAAGGATATTCAATGAGGGAACTGGCAGCATCTGGCAGAACAACAAAATGGCTGCAACTTCAGTACAATCCATTTTCTTTAAGTTGTCAAGAAATGGGAAATAAAAGTTTCCAAAGCAGGACCACAGAGACAACTGTTTGTGTAGGTACTAAAAAAGGCCAACAAGAACTCTTTTTAGTGAGAGAAAACCTTCAACAGCTCTGCCAGCTAGAGTTGAAAGGAACTGGGAACATGGACTATGGAAACGTGAAGCAGAAATGTCTGTAGTGGGCTGACCATAGCTGGAGGCCAGGTGCCCCCAAAGCCACCCTGTCATTGTTCATCCTCAGCTGGGCAGGGGAGAGAAGATATAATGACAGGCTTGTAGGTCAAGATAAAAGACAGGCAAATCACTCACCAATTACCACTGCAGGCAAAACAGATTTGACTTCGGGTAATTAACTTAATTTATTGCAAATTAACACCAGAGTAGGATAATGAGAAATAAGAACCAATATAAAACCACCCTTCCTTTCTTCCCAGGCTCAACTTCACCCCTGACTTCTTTCCCTCCTCTTCCCCATTGGCACAGGGGGACAGGGAAAGGGGGTTGCAGTCAGTTCATTACACACTGTCTCAGACTCCTCGCACTCTTCTGCTGCAGTGTGGGGCCTGTCCCATGGGAGACAGTCATCCACAAACTTCTCCATGAATCCTCTCCATAGGCTGCAGTTCTTCACAAACTGCTCCAGTGTGGGTTTTCTCCACAGGGGAAGTCCTTCAGGGACAGAAATGATTCTCCTGCAGCCTCACAGGTACTGCCAGAAAACCTACTTCAGCCTTGGTTCCTCTCAACTGGGACACAGGTCCTGCCAGGAGCCTGCTCCAGCATGGGCTTTCCACAAAACAGGGTCACAATCTCCTTCAAGACTCATCCACCTGCTCCGGTGTGGTAGATATCTGTCCCATCATTTTCCTCCCTGGGCTGCAGGGGCACAATCTGCATCACCATCGTCTTCACCACAGGCTGCTCTGGCACCTGAAGTACCTCCTCTCCTCCTCCTTCACTGAGCTTCACCTCTCTCGCATATGCTCACTCCTCTCTTCCAGCTACTGTTGTATAGTAGTATTTTTTCTCCTTCCTAACTATTTTATCCCAGAGACACTACTTCCATCACTGAAGGGCTCAGCCTTGGCCAGCAGCAGTCCATCTTGGAGCTGGCTGGCATAGGCTCTGTTGGACATGGGGAAAGCTTCTTGTATCTTCTCACAGAAGCCACCCCTACAGTCTTCCTCAGTACCAAATACTTCCCATGCAAACGTAATACAATCCCACATAAGGTAACTGGGTCCTGTAGAAAGAATTTAGGCTCTGCAAGAGACACTGAACCAAAAGCTAAAGAATGGTCAACAGATATGAGGAAAATGAGTCAAAGAAAGATATGTGGTATAAGGTAAACAGGTGTAGTTTTGTTGCTCTTTAGAAGTACAAAGGCATAAAAATTATTTCAGGTTTTGGGTTTGTTTTTATTTTCTCTAAGGAAAGTCTTCATCATTCCATTTATCAGATTTTCTGCTGAGGAAGTTGGGTCTTTTTGGCCCCACTTGAATGATGGGCAATCTCGGTCCAGCATGCAACTTTTCAGTCCACCAAGAGAAACTGTCTGCCCCAATTCCAAGGAACATAAAAGTGGCCGGATGCAGCCTCAGATCCAAAGACACACAAACCTCAGCCTGAGTTGTAACAGTCTTCACCTTTGTATAAAACACATTCATTCAGAGGAAGAGAAGGAGAAAAGTTCTCCTTCTTGTAACAAAATTCAGAAGATTATTTGCCTTGAGTTTTGGGCTTTTTCAAGATTTGAACCTGGAGTGATGGGTAAGAAGGGTCCGGGGGAACCTAATGAGGTTCAACACTGCCAAGTGTAAGGTGTTGCACTTGGGCCGGAAGAATCCCAGACACAGATACAGACTGGAAGAAGAGCTTCTTGAGAGTAGCCCTGCTGAGAAAGACTTGGGGATTGTGGTGGATGAGAAGCTTGACATGAGCCAGCAGTGTGATCTTGCAGCTCGTAGGGCCAATGGTATCCTGGGCTCCATCAGGAGAGGAGTGGCCAGCAGGGACAGGGAGGTGATTGTCCCTCTCTACTCTGCCCTCGTGAGGCCCCATCTGGAGTACTGTGTCCAGATCTGGGGCCCCCAATACAAGAAGGATGTGGAACTATTGGAGAGGGTTCAGAGGAGGGCCACAAGGATGATTAGAGGGCTGGAGCACCTGCCCTACAAAGAGAGGCTGAGGGAACTGGGCTTGTTCAGCCTGGAGAAGAGAAGACTGCGGGGGGACCTCATTGCAGCCTTCCAGTACCTGAAGGGAGCTTATAAGCAGGAGGGGATTCAACTTTTTAAAAGAGCAGATAATGGCAGGACAAGGGGGAATGGACTAAAGCTAAAGGAGGGAAGGTTTAGATTAGATATTAGGGGGAAGTTTTTTACAGAAAGAGTGGTGAGGTGCTGGAACAGGCTGCCCAGAGAGGTAGTGGATTCCCCGTCCCTGGAGGTGTTCAAGGCCAGGTTGGATGGGGCCCTGGGCAGCCTTGTGTAGATCCAGGCCTGGAGGTTGGTGTCCCTGCCTGTGGCAGGGGGGTTGGAGCTCTATGATCCTTGGGGTCCCTTCCAACCCAGACCATTCTATGATTCTATGAATTTAATACCCCAGAAACATGGAGGTTATAAAGACTTCAAACCAGTGTATTTAAACAATATATGGAGAATATGCTTGTTGCCTGATCTGGCCTACAGTCAACACTGTCCTGCTGAGAAATCACATTAAGAAATAGCAAAAATTGTTAACTATGATTATTTAGAAGAATCTTCAGGAAAATTTTGAAATTAAGATAAAGCCGGAGCAAATAATCTTTTTACCATACTATTTTAGAAAAAGTTCAGTTGTTCCTTCCACGGGTGTCACCAGCAGTAAATTTACATTACATATCACAAGAGTCTGTGTCTTATCCTAAGAAAGAACTGAAAACTCTAGTAGTTTACTATGAAGCTATTGCGTACTGAATAATTCGGCTCAGCCAAAGTATTTTGGAAAAGTTTCAAATTAAAAATTTTAAAGCAGTTGGCAATCTGTATTTTTTCCAAGTTCAGTCAGCCAAGAAATACAAAATATTAATTGTAATAGATGGAAAAATTTCAAATGCGAAGTCAAGTCTAATGACATTTCTAATTACTATGCATGAACTTTGTTTTTCTATGCGACCACCACAGTAAATTAACATTGTTTATATTTCATGGATTAGAAAGAAAGAAACTCCAAAGAAAACTATGAATGTTAACTCTCCTATGCTGTGTGCATTATCTACCTTGAAAGGTAGATCAAGTTTTATCAATGTACAGAAAACACCATGTGCCGAAGAAACACTGTAGTAAAGATATAGTAAATTTACAACTATAGAATTCCCCCTAATGTCATCAATTACCTCTTCTACAGCTCCATATACACTATGTGACCATGGTAACATTACATTATAACAAGTGGAACTGTCCACCGATAAATCCTCGGGGTTTTGTTGTACCTGTGTTTGCTTTGTTTTTTAAAAACTCTACCTGCAGTCATTTGCAAATTGGTTTTGTCCCAGCTGGCAGCTGAGCACCATGCAGCCACTCTCTCAGGATGTATACTACTGTTTTGTCACCCAATTCTCTAAGCATTTTGTTCTGCTTAAATTGAGTTTCTATTAAATTTCTTCTTAGTAACTCTAATTTCAAAGAGCAGCTACAAATAGGACAGAGGTCTCTCTCTTAACCAAGTGCCTAAATGGGGAAGAAGAGGAGTAACAGGAACATGTAGGAGGTACCTCCTTGTACAAGGAGAGTTTTCATCTTGACATAACAAAGAAACATTTTACAGTAAGAACAATCTTTCACTGAACAACCTCTCCAGTGATGTGGAGGTTTTCAAGAAGTGACTGGACAGGGTGCTGGATAATGTCATCTAGAATCTCTTTGCCATGAAAGTCTGGACCAGATAATCAGTCAAGGTCCCTTCCACCCTGGGCTGCTCAATGATTCTGCAATTCTATTTTAATATCCTCAGTAAATACTACCTCCCCTTTTCTATTTTAAAACCATTACTACTCATCCTATTGTTAAATGCCCTCATGAACAGCTCTTCCCCAGCTTTCTTATGGGCACCTTTCAGGCACTGAAAGGCCACTATAAGATCCCCCCCAGAGCCTTCTCCAGCCTGAACAAGCCCAACTCTCTTAGCCTATCTTCATAGGAGAGATGCTCAGCCCTCTGATCATTTTTGTGGCCCAAATGAATGACGGTATGTCCCCAAAGTCTTGTTCAAAGACACAGCGTAAATTAAGAGACCTTGCAATAGAAGTCCATAAAAATGTCTATCGCTTCTCTACATGGGAAAAAACAAAGAAGGTGACTTAAAGGCTTTGAAAAAAACTATTTAATAGTCTGTTTAAGGGGGAGTTTTAGCATGGGAGAAGGCAACAGCTAGCTCCACTAGAGAATAAAAAATATCAAGATTGTGAGAACTTCTGTTTGGCATTGTTCCCAGAGAACAAAGCCACACACAAATTCCTTACCATAGGCATTGCCCCAACTAGGGGGATTTTCTCTCACTAGGACCTTTCCTTCAAATCTGCATTTGACAAAATTCAAATTACTTCTTACTTTCATAATAGGTTTAAATTACATCATCAGTTTCAAAGAAACAAAAGACTTTGGTGAAATTTATCTTTCATCTGTCATTTTGATGAGCAAATTAGGTATTTCATACTGAAAGTTATTAGGAAAAATACATATGCCTTGCTCTTTTTCTCCTTTTTTTTTTCTTTTTCATCAGCAGCCTCTCCTAATATGACTTTCAGTATTAAAGACTACAATTTGATTTTTGTCCCTGTGAGTTAAGGCACAATACAGGAAGGAGGAGAAGGGTCCAATATAACTGGCAGAACAAAGGGAGAGGGAAAACACTGTTATAAATCCAAACAAATTTCAGATGTGTCGTGGTTTAACTCTGCAGGCAGCAAAAACAACCACACAGCCTTTCACTCACTTCCCCCACCCCAGTGTGATGGGGGAGACAATTGAAAAGACAAATGGTAAAATTCATAGATTGAGATAAACACAGTTTAACAGTAAAGAACACATTCAAGCTCAGGTTTGCTGCAGCTGTGAGCAATCTGATCTAAATGTGTTCCTCTTGACTGCAGGGCCGTTGGACTAGATGACCTTTGAAGGTCCCTTCCAACCTAATGCATTCTACGATTCTATCTCAAGTTGGAAGGGATCCATAAGGACCATTAAAGTTCAACTCCCTCCTCCTCACAGGACTACCTAAAACTAAATCCTATGACTAAGCGTCATCTGGGTGCTCCTTGAACTCTGACAGGGTTGATGACCACTTCCCTGATGAGTCTGTTCCAGTGACAAACCACCCTCTCAGCAAATAACTTTTTCCTAATATCCAGTATGAAAGTTAGATCCAAGACTTTTTTTTGGTCAAAAAAGATGGCATGATAAGTTTCTCCTAACCTGACTCCATTCTGTCTTGCAATTCACAATTCACTGCCCCCTCCCGTGTCCAACCAACTATGGCTACACAGCAACTCAAATGACAAAACCAATGAAGATGAAAATTGTACTTCTGAAATCTTTTGGCTTCAACAAACATACAGAACATATCACAGAAACAGCTGATGATGAGTTTGGATCACCGTGGAGCAAAGCTTGTCACTACTATTTCTAGCCATCCATAATACAGAACATACCGTTAAAAAAGCAGCACAAAAATCATAAGATTTTGGAAGAAAATGAAGATAACTTTGATTAAAATAAATAATAATAAAAAAAATTGGAAATCTAAGAGGAAGCTGTTTTGAGTTTATCACATTACCTTCTTCCAGGATGGGTCTCAGAACAACAAATGGAATTTCCTGCAATGGTTCCATGTGTTTGTGTCCAGCACTCATAACTTTTATCTGGGGCAAGCAGACGACAAGTGTGCCAGGCATACTGGCCTGTCCATGGTACCAGCTTCGCACAGTCCCAGGAATGTCACCCGATACAATAGTACTTGGGGAAGGCAGGCTATCATTCGGAAGGAATACACAACAAGATTGAACTTCAAGCTGAAAAAACAAAGCCAGGAAAGATTTCTTAGAGACAGATTATAATTTTTTCCCCTTGTGTGAAGCACTCATCTCGGTACAAAATCTCAAGTTACTCATCTATGACAGTTGACTGAAAAAAGTCTTAGCTTTTAGTTGAATTAAGAGAGAAGTTGACACAATATGTAGGAAAATAATATATTGCTGTAACTTATGAGAGGGAAGAAGCAGTATGATTGCGGTCTTGGTCTATAAATTTTATCAGAAAGGTGTTGCCAAATAAATGGAACATATGTCTATCTACATTTCAGCAGCATTTTACAAGAAGCATAACTGAGTCAGAAAACGTTCTCACAATCGAGCTGGGAAAGCCCTCCTCTTTTTGCATTTCTTTAGCGTTTGTTAGCTGTAGCTAAGCCTCTAGAACTAACCAAGATTTTACATGCTGTAACTTCCATAAAGACCTATTTCAGGGAAAATTCTGTCTTTGTAGTCAACAGTAATGAGCATGTACAAAAAGGTTATTCATCAGATAAACTAGGAAAAACATAAACTGTAGCAAAAAAAACCTGACTTTAAAACAAATGAACAGGCACATACATAAAGAGAAAGGAATGAAGTTCACAAAGTTTATACAGCTTTTGTCCTGTTTTCATTGCAAATCAGAAGCACTGCATATGGTTTCATATGCAATAGAACTTATTTGTTCCTTATTTTCAAGCAATCCTGTTACCCTGAAACATTTCTGACCCTTCTGTCATTTCCTTACGAGCTTCTAGCAAGGCTCAGTGAGCTCCAACCAAGAACTGAACTCATCACTACTTGTTAGAGGTGGTGTAAGCTCCAGACAACAGTTAGCCTTCCTTGGCTCTCACAAATAATATTCTGCACCTGGATATCAAATAGCCCTAACAGCCTCCATACTTGAATGCTTTGTTAAGTGAGTACAAGCTAAGATTCAGTGCATTTCTTCACATTGTTTGGAAAAGCCTAGTGTATAAAATGCTGAAGACAAGATGTTGTTTGTAGCTGTGATAAAAGAACATTTGTTTGCTGTAAACTTATGTAACAGGCTTTTTCAATTTGACATCATTAAAGACATCACAGCTTAAAAACTGATAACCGAGGTTTGTATTCCATACCCTCCCTTGAAGGCTAACAGTCCCTCAAGTCCACAACAGCGATTTGCAATAGAGCTGAGATTCCCCAGCACCGTAAGCGCTTTGCCAGCCTAGTGAGGAGAACACAGATATTCATCTTTATTTCAGCATTTGTGTGCCTTTTGCTTAGACAATCTGACAAGAATTCACTGCAGAAAAATATAAGTAGAATTTGCAAAAATAAATACATTGTTACATGAAGTCTGTGTTTGTTTCTAGTTTTAGAACTGTTTGAGTTGTAAAATGAAGTTAATTACATCTTTGGTAAGTAGTTTATTGATCCAAGGTTGCAGAGTGTACTTTATTTATACTGAATGAAAAGCAACGGTGTATTGTTACAGATGTAACAGATTTGGATTTTTTTTTTTAAACTGCTAAATTAGTCATTGTGTCAATTTGCAAAGATTTTTACAGCAACACATTAGATCGTTTTCAGGTCTATTAGTAATAGGTTGCAGGTCAAGCTGTTGTGGGATAATGATAAATAGATGACAAAAGTAGTTATGATCAGCATAACTTTTGTTTTATCAGTGCAGTTGCTGAGTAAACAGTTTACAACAAATCATTCATGCCTCATGTGTGTACACACACACACACACACACACACATATATCTCCATGATGATTAAAATCAAATGCTGCCTGGATATAAAAAACATGTGGTAATAATAATAAAAAAATTCTACCAACTTGGATATTCCATCACATTACCAGCAGCAGAATCTACAGGAGATGTTTTACAGTGTAGTCTTGAGAAAAGAACTCAACACACAGTAGAGATTTTACACTTAATTTACACTTCAGTACAGCTTTGTATAGAAGGCGAGTTCTTCACATCATTTTTTGTTTTGTTTTACTTTGCCATATCAAAAATATTGAACTGGAATCACAACAGTGTCACTCCAAATACCTGATGGAAATTCCTGCTTATCTAGGCTCCTTTACCATTCATTTTCCAAGAACTGAACAGGAGATGGACCATGAACTTTGGTGGGCTTTACATGACAGCATCAGGAACTACATACATAACATTACAGATTTGCTTACAGATATGATTGGCTGGCTCGTGGTTCCTTTAAACTTTTATATGAATAAATGAATTTTGTAAAACATTTTTGCGGGATTTCAAAGGCCAACACAATGACCATATGGCAAATTTCTGCTTCGTAGGGCAAATCACGCAATCATTGTAATTACATAAGAAATTACTAACTTGGATGCCTGAGGGCCCAGTAAGTGTAAAACTGAATTGCACCTGTTGAATTTCTCAGAGGCAGATTTTGCTTACACACAACTATCAACTTCAATAGAATTTGTGTACGTTTATCTGTCAATCTGGAGATCTGTCTAATAAGCAGTTCCAGTGAAGGACTGGAAGAGTGCACCTCAAATGATGGAATTATTTGACGGACAAAAGTGAGAATGTGCGCTACAGGTTGCTTCACCAATCGGAAAGTGCTTTAAAATATATGTAATCCAAATTCTTAAAATTAAACTACATCAATAGCATATATTAAAGCTATCATATAAATCTTTTTACACTTTTTAAATAACTGTTAAACTGTGTGTCTAAAATTGTGAATTTAATGTAAAATGTGACTGATTTATGTAACTGAATATAAATCTGCAGCAGTAAATCTTGCATTAATGTAAGGATCTGACAATCCAAGGGAAAGAAAATGAAGTAATCTGCCAGTAAGAAGTCCTCAAGCTGGGGGTCAGATCCTGTTCATGGAAACCATCTGGTTGGGACCCTCCAAGCCACACCAAACACAAATGATCTTTTAAAAAAATATCCTATTCATTAATGCTTCGCAGCTGCACTGACTGTTACTTCATTTTTCCATGGCAACATCCTTTCTGTTTCAAGGATCTTATTTCAGTTTTGGTAGCAACGTGTTCTTTTGCCAATACTGAACACATTCATGTGTTAAAGAGAAGGAATTATTACAAATTCTTGAAACAGAATCACCCTCTATTTTCATTTCTATTATGTCAAGGCCTATACACACTAAGTAACGTACACTAATGATAAGCCAATGAAGCAACCAGTATTTTCCTTTCTACTTTTTAAAAGTTACACACAGAATATTGCTCTAAACCTTACTAATATGTAAGCCTAAAATAGTGCAATCACTTTAAGACTGTTGTATAAAAAGGAAAGTTTTAAGTTACTGGAACAAATGGGGTATTTTTAATTCATATTTTATAAAAAGAAAATACTGCTTGATAGAGCAGAATATGCACTGCTGAAGAATTCTGTAACCCTAACTGAGGAGGGTGGGAGGAAGTGAAACAAAACAAATGACACTCCAGTTATCCTGCACAAGTGCCACAAAGAGGGACAGGTTGTAGTAGTCTTTATAGCCTTCCATGATAGTGATACCATAAGGAGATTCCCTTCCATACCCCACATATTACAGCTATGGAAACCAATGAGAAGCACTGAAGATGACCCAAAAGGTGACACTCACATAAAGGTGGCTTCTCCTCATTAAGCATCATCTATCACCTGCACTTGGCAGCAAGACTATTGTGTTTTTCTGTGAGTTTCAAGTACAGAATATAAGCTCTCAGTAACTTCCACAACTGCTAAGAAACACCATTACACACCTCACGTAGGAGTTCTGGTTCTAAGACCATCCCTCAGCCTCTGACACCCAAATCAGCTGTACCTAGTGAGACCATCTGCAGCTGAGCTAGACACGTGCTGCTTGTTAGAATGTAAAAAGCCAGGCCACAAATTCATGCTTTGAAGTTAAAGAAAAAATTACAAAAATGGAAAGCGGAGCACAGGAGTAAGAGAACTAAGAAAGCAGGATACCTGTCCACATAAATGAATGTAAATAAGGGTCAAAGAAAATGCAGCTGATCCTTAAAACACATCATCTTAGCACTACACAGTATTCCTATTATTTTACAAGAACACATGATTTTAAAAATGGTTTAAAATTATTTCTGGAAAATTTTTGTTTTTGTCAGTTTATGGTATGTAACCAACATAAGAAACCATTCTGTCTCATAACTGCTGAGTAACAGGTGAGAGCTACAACTTCTAAGTTACAAGTCACAGGATCTCTTCCTGACACCAAAACACAGACCGTCATTCAAAGAAAAGGAGCTCTAGTCAATCTCATCATCACATTTCTGTTCTTTCAATCAATGTTTCGGTTTGACTAAAATTTTGTGTGAGTTAGGTGCTTTAAAGAAAATATTATTTTCAATAATTTCAGGAAACAGACTCATTTTCTCAAATAATTTCAGGGATATTTAAAGGCATGTGGAATATCTGGGTAAGTTTTACATGTAATAATTACACTTTTATTTTGTTGGCATTCACTGCAACATTACTCATTAATTCATTTGCTTTTAATACAGATCCATCATTGTTCTCACTGGAACTCAGCATTAACAACCAATTAAAAATAATTGTGTTTATACTGCTCCAAAATTTTAGCAACTATTAGCATCAAGAAAACGTAGAAAGTGAGTATTACCCTCCTACACAGTGTAACTGCCAAAAAGACTTCAAGGCTGCATATAAAATCCTACAACAACTAAATAATAAAACCAACTTTTTATAGTTAAGTATGAAAGTCTTTTCACTTAAATACTAATAGCTTACCACAACTCCAATGCACAAAATCTTCATGCAATATTCTGTCATGAGCAAGCCAGGGTTAGGGCTAAGCGAGTATCAGCTTTGGATCCAAAATAAACTTTCCAGTTACTTTGGTTCCAAACACATTTACTTACTCAAACTTCCACTAAAAGAATAATCCTTTGATGATTTTAAGTTATGAAGTTCTGTTTTATCTGACGACAACTACAGATTTTTCTGTTCTACAATTGCATTAATAAAAGATCCAGGAACATGAAAATAGCTTTAGAAAAAAACCTTAGGGTCTAAGTGCTCCAGCATTTAACCAGACAAAATATTCTAGAAATTTGCCTTTTTCATGCCAAATGATAATAAAATAGGGAAAATCTGTATGAATTTAGCATATAAATGCATTTATGTGTTTAATAAAATGCATATTATGTTTAATAAAATAAATATATTGTACTTCAATTGAAAAACAGAGTCATAACGTTCATAATCTTATCCTCTGTACTTTGCCTTGCACAAATTCCAGCTTTCCCAGTTAGGGGGGTATTAAAGGAAAAAAGCTATATATATGCATTCATGCCTTGAAAAATACATTGAAATAAAACAAAGGGAGTACTAGCAATAATTAAAGAACAGCAAGCATACTTGTAAATCCTGCATATTTCACAAAGAAGGACTACTGCATATTTGTTTGGAAGCACGTTCTTGTACTTTTCCTGTGGTGTTTCCTTGGAGTCTGTTGAAACTTTTCACTCGTAACACGTATTGTCCTTCTGGCAAGGTACCGGCTTATAATTTACCAAGCTTAATTTTGATTAAGCATAAGGATGAAACATATGAGAAGTGTGTAAACTGTTCTATGAATTCATAGGGACATTTTAAATTCAACACAGGTTAAGAATTAAAAATATAATTTCATATTCATTAATGATCAATATTAAAAACACAAATACCTTTCAGAAAATTCTGTAAAAAGTAACCAACACCAGAAGTATCTAATACAAAAAAAAATCCTCTGCCAGTATTAGTGATAATGCATGAGTATTTTATGTGAGAGCAGCAATATATTCACAAATTACTCTCTGAGAAAATATGTGCCTACCACTGTCATCAGCCTACATCTCCACAAAATATCCACTACCTTGATCAGAAACTTTTTTTTACTATAGTTTTTCTATTTGGCAGCAGACAAATTTAATTTTTAGCTGGTCAGTATCTTCACCATTCTTCCAAACAAATTCACTTTGCTGGCTGCTCAAGTAACATTGAAAAATGTATGACCAGAATATCTTAGTCCTGACTCATTTCTAAAGGATCCGGCTCTTCATCATCTCCATTATTGTATTATTTTTATTATGACTCAAACTGTAAGACTTATTCATACAGGGACACTCATTGTGCTAGGTACCACCCAGACACATAACAAAAACACACTGTTTCCTTCAAACACCTTACAAATTATCTCTCTTGGCTCCCCTTATCTAGCCATTTTAATGGCCCATGGTGACAATACTAAGAATGAAAGGAAAATACGCAAAATACTCATGAAACAATGATGAAAGGGCTGGTGCTGAAAACTAGAGTTAGCAGAAAGCTCATCCTCAACATCAATGTGTTCTTCATTCAAGTTCTAAGTCTGAAGTTCTTGCTCAGGCAAAACATAAACTTTCAAACTTCTAACATTTTGAGCCCAAAGTACTTTCTGCTTGAAAGAGGAGTAAAACAAACACAGGTTCTGGGATAAAGCCTGTGTAGAAATAAATACATTCCTTGGTAGGAAGAAGGAACAAACATTGAGTGATTACTTTCTGTCAGAAATAGGAGAGATTCTGGGTTTGGTTGTTGTGTTATTTGTTTGGGGTTTTGGGATTGGGTTTTTTTTTGGGGGGGGGGGGGGAGGAGGGAGGTATTTTATTTTAACACAAAACTAATTTCATGGCTCTTTACTGATATAACCTAAAATAGCATTCTCCTAGAATGTCCTGTTCAAAATGCACAGATGAAAGTCATTCTAAATCAGGGTAATTCCTAAGCAGGCACTTGATATATACTTGGAAGAACCGCATCCCAGTTCTAGCATTTCTAAGCCACCTAGGTAAGACCACATAATCTTAACACTGAACTTGAAAACGTGGCCTTTTTTGTATGTATGTATGTATGTATGTATGCATTTGCATATACTGCTACACGAAATCTCTGCTTATGCTGATCAGCAGTCACCATCTAGAGCAGACTTAATTTCAGTGGTCATCTACTTGTCCTTTATGAAAAGGTAGACAAGTAAAGTGCTGAACCATCACTGGATAGCATCATATTGTAACATAGACCCCAAGAAAATATTTACCATAAACACTTTCCTCAAATATTTTCTAAGCAAAGTATTCTGTAAATCCATCTGTGGTTTAAAAGACACATAACTATGTTTATAATACAGAAAAGTGTGACAAGCATTTTTTTCTTCATATATACTTTTTTTAAGCCCTTAGATATAAAAAGTATTCTGAAAACTAATATTCTAAATCCAAGGCATTCTTGGCTTAAGTTACCAAAATTCTATATTTTATTTTTCATTCTTTACGACTTTGAAACTACTGAAATAAGACAATAAAACTTGGGAGCTCCTTTAAAAACCATCTAATAAAAAGCACTAGGATGCATAAAAAGTATCATAAAGTTTGGAAAGACATAGCTTTTTTTCACTTCCTTTTCATCTTACCTGAAGCGTAAGGCGCTTAACTGCATTCCACACTATTCCAATAAATTCCTTCATTCTTTCTTCAGGACTTCTGCAGCTTTCAGATGAGTTCAGCATGGTTTTCACAGGAAGTGACAAAGGGCGAGATTCTAACACAAACAACAAACTCAGTTACACAAAGAATACATAACTAATATACATGACTGGCAGCAAAGAAAAAGATGACTTATTTTGAATTCTAAGAGAGATTTCCTCTCATTATGTGTCTCATTATGTCTGTAATAATAGCGAGTCCATTATTAGTCTAAACTTGGCAATATAACTGTAACAGTTAAGCCTTGTAAGAAATGTAATGAATGAAATGCCTACAGATTTTTAAACATAAACTGCTAAGAAATTATGAAGAATGCTTGACCTAAACAAATTGAGACAGTTTTCAAAGTGTGATAACCTATCTGATGACAGAATAGCGATCCAAGAGGTTTTCACATGCACTGCTGCCAGAGTAATCTAATAAGGTGTTGGTTTTCTAAAGTCATGAAAGAAATGAAAGACAGCCCATATTAAATTACAGCCTTTGATTTGTTTTCTTTAAAAAAAAAATCACTTAAGAACTTGAGTATGCTGCAAAAGAGACACCTAAAAATTATTTTCTTCTAATTTTGTCAAGCTTAGAGTTACTAAAGTGGTAAATATTTCAGTAAAACCCATTGTTCTCTAGCAAAAAGAGAAAGTTTTTTAAATTGTTAGTTGTTCAGTAACATGAATATGGAAAGATTTTAGATAATAGAAGCATTTAATTGAATTTGAGCATAGTAGAACCTCAAAAGAGGACTAGTGAGGACATCAAGTAGTAACTACAAATTTATTAAAGACTGTATAAGTGGTACATAGTTTCTCCTGTCATCTCTTCCACAATATCCTACTTCCTGTGTTTTAGGATACCCACCAAATTATTGTCAGCCTCTAACATGTCTAGTATCGGCCGACATGTTCTTGAGCTGACAAAACTTCAGGAATAAATTATGAACTCTTCATGACTTCATTTTAAACTAAATTGGAATCAGCACAAGTGTGACAAATTATGTCTCTCAGTTATACAACTAGGATAAATCTGTGGCATACAAACCAAAGAAAAATCCTTAAGCCAAAATTATGCTATCAACTCAACTCAGGTGAGCAAAAGCGTATGACCCTTGATATGTATCACTGGTTCTTCAGCTAGTTTTGATCGCAGGGAAACACACAAGGAATTAAAAATTAAACATCTGAGAACTGAATTTCTGCCAAGAGCGTGCAATGTTAATGCGACTTGAGAAATTAATTTGTGGCATTTTTCCCATCAAGGCTAGAAATGAGTAGTGTTGATTAATAGTCTTGAAAAAAATCCTTCAACAAATAATATTTTTGATCATCAGAAAAGAGAGAGAAGCATTAACTTTATTAAACTGTCAAAAGAGTGAAGGAATTTTTGTGGCTGCAGGATAACTAGTCCTCTCAGATATTTCTGCTTCCAATTATGGATCTATTAGGAATTTAACATATGAAAATTAGATCATGAAAATGTAAAAAACATTGCATTTCAGGATTTTTTTGCTGTCATCTGTGCTGAGAGACAAACAAGTAAATTATTCACATGGAAATGTGGCATGGAGTAGCTATTTCCTAGTATTTTCTCATGTGGACACTTTTTATGGCATCCACATTATGAGTAGATTAAGTTAAAACAAAGACGTTCAGTGAAGAATAGCTATTCTGCTTTAACTTTTTACCCTACCTCAGTTCACACCATCTTCTCTGTGCAGTCAGGCCCTACACTACATATACTACAAGGTAGGAATTGGGAACAGCTTGAGGATCAAGAAATATTGAAATAAAAAAGCACAGAACTTCAGAATACAAGTGCTGATAAGGGCATACAAAGTCACTGTGAGACTGGAAATTTCACAGGTAGGAATGCCTCAGGTCAGGATGAGCAGATAAATATAATATAAAACTAAATTCTACAGCACAATCAGCAGGGAAAATCAACATCCTATGTCACTGAACAAGCACATTCCTTGTGAGTGGGATCTAAAGCAAAGCTGTTGTCTGTCATGGATGTTTCTGGAATTTGAAACAGCTTCACTGTAATATGCCATATTCAACTGTAAGACCAAGAAAAAGAAACCAAACAGGTAAGGAACCACTCAACCAGAAATCATGGAAAATAGAGAAGTCATAAGAGTGTTTCATAGTGGAAAGAAGAAACAAGCACAGGAATAACTCCTGAAAAGAAGTCCTCTGTTCATGTACTGGTAAGTCCCAGAGTTTTGTCTGAAGGGATGATGGAACAGAACAATGTCTTAATTCCCTATGGCAAGGACCATCAGTAGATGACAGTCACTATGAGACTGTAGCAGCCTGGTGTAGCTATCACGTGTTTGGCTAGTCCTCTATAGTAGACAATGTAGACTGGATCAGCTCCATCTGCCTCAGTATGAAGGTTAATCTCCTAAAATAATTATGCTACTCAGCTACTACTGAACTGAAAACCTAGGAACATTTCCTGGCACTGTAATCGGTCTTGTGTTGAAGCCAGGAGCCAGTCAGCAACAGCTAGATAGAAAATATGATTTGCATGAAATATTTACAAACTGACGACAAGAAAAAGAAGGAAGAGGGTTTTGCTTGAGGTCGTGCAAGTGGAATTTTAAAGAAAAACAGTGCACAGGAACACAAAAAATTTCTACTCTCCTCTTCTAGTCCTATATTGTGTAACAGGTATTTCTGTAAAAATATACACCACGACTATTTCAATCAACTATCAGTCACTCTGAGGCTGCCACATTCACCATCGCCTTCAGAACACTGGTAACAAACAGCTTTTTAAAAAGTACTGGTCAGGTCAATAGGGATTGAGCTACCAAGAGCAGCAGTCTTCGTAACTCATTTCAAAATTTCTGGTTGAAGTATAGAGGGAATTCCAAGTGGCAATCTTGCAAAATTAATCATAAATGTACCCTCTTCATCGGAGATGCCACTAAACAAGACATAGAGGTATAAATTCTAGATAGAGGTGTCTTTCTTGGATATACATATGCCTCCTTCTTTGTGTTTTTTAGATTACTGGAAACTGGTTGCTTTACAAGTTTGATCCATAAAATACATAAATTTTAAAGACTTATATAAAATATCTTTAGGGAAAATGGTACTATTAATATTAAGTGACCTAAGGAGCACAAAGAGGAAAATAAAACTTTTGAAGTGCAAAAGTTTGGGACAAATAGACATTTCCTTAAATAAATCAAAGCAGATAAGACCACAGCTCAAAGGTTTTCCACTACTGAGTTGAGGACTACTGCTAATTCATACTCACCACTGGCCTCATGCTCTCTCCTTACAGCTAACAACTGAATGAAAGGGAGGTAAAATACCATGCTAATACCTTATGCTTAATTTGTATGTGGTACAGATCAAGTCTCATCCCTTTGGCACAAAACGATTCAATTCTCCTGGCCCGCTGTGAGCCTGATACTTCACACATTAAGAGGGCAGCACCTTCTTTCTGGTTTGAAAGGGTTATCCTGCTGCAGGCAGACTGGTACTTCCAGCAATCCCCAAAAGCTCAGAGAGCTCCTACTGAAAGAAGGTTCACAGACAGACATCCAGGCAGAGGCTTGCAGTATGACAGTCCCTACAGCATCCCATTGTATGGACCATACTCAAAATGCCTCTGCCGTATGACCTCAACAAGCTGGGTGAGCTTTCCTTCCCACACTGCATCACCTGCCATACAGCTTCTCACACATCAGAACCCAGTTATGCAGAGCAAAATCATATTGCAAACTAATCACAGCAACTAAGAGGCCATGACAGCAAAACACATGAACATCAATAGTATTTAAAAGAAGAAAGAAATCTAAGGAGAAAATATAAGGAAAGGTATTGATACAGCTCTTACGGGAAAGATTTTCTTTTCCTCTGCTAAAATGAGATATAATCTCCATAGTGTCAAACTCATTGGGATTTTTTTATTTCATGCATTAAATATTGCTTTTTATCAGAAATTAAAACAAAAATACCAAGGCTTTTGCAAGAAATGCAAGCTATTAAGGAAATGATCAAGGGGTCTAAGGGATTAGAAATGAGATTAAAATGCAGTGGAGGAGAAAATTCAAGCTTCAAACAACTCTGAAAAAAATCTAAACAGCCAGCAGATTTTTTTGGTGAAAGATTAATTGGTTTCTTCTGAAACAAAACAAAAACTACAACCCCCCCAGAAACCCCCCTGAAAATATAAAAAAAAAAAACAATAAACAGCAAACAAACCCAAAATCCACCATCTCCTTAAAACTTGCTGTTTCCTGTAAACCAGCCAGTTTTAGTTTCCACATATAATACTGTGCAAAATGTAAAAATTCGGTGAAACCTGTTAGATAAAAGTTTGATTGTCCTTAGGTTTGAATTCCAATTTTCCTCATAAATATACATATTTTTATATTTGCAACACAACAGAACTAAACATATATGTCTCTACATAGAGATATATGACGGCATTACAAAGGATTCACACATTTGTGTGCGTGTGTGTGTATATATATATATGTATATATATGATGGCCAAAGTAACAAATTCTGCTCAATGGAATGCATTTCCATATAATAATTTTGTTTGATGATTTAATATTAAGCCATTAGATATATATACAAGAAATTGCAAGACCACAGGGGAATAGCTTGTTAAAAATATTTCCTATCTTAATGTACTACTTTTTCCCACAGTGAAATTTAAAAATAAAAAGTTAATCTAAATAGCAGGCTCACTGAAACCATTAGGTGTATTTACTAATATTTTCTGAACCACCAGAAGTGTTTCAGAAACATTGACATTTTAGTTTTGCAGTATCAAGACAAGTTATCCCCCATTCTTGGGTGACTAATATTTGAATTAGTCATGTAACTGAGATGTATTTTTTTCATAAGGATGGACTACAATGATCTGTATGTAAAAATGTCTGCACTCTTCATTAGGATGCTTGAGAACAAAAGCAATAACTCCTTTAAATAACAGCAGGCAGTCCTTTTCAGCCTATAAAAATATGCAATACGTTTGCCCACACACAGAACAGCCTTTGCATAAATAATCTCTTTACTGGGCTTTGTACATGTTTGCATTCTTCTTAAAAAATGGTGCAGATAATACATTACCTTTAGCAATCAAGATGTTAATTGAGCCCCACAGTCTCTGACAACTAGCCAGAGCAAGTCCTTTATACTCAGGGTGTAGCAACTAAATTAGAATGGCCATTCAATGAGTTACCAACAGAACAGGTGTTAAAATACTGAGGCTTTCGACTTTTTTTACCCAACATGTCTTGTCCTAGAGTAAATGTATATCAGTAAACAAAGACAAATATGTTATTAACTTTGTTGTGGAAGCAAAAATGAACCTGTTGTGTGAAAGTGGAGTTTAGCTAGGGTATGGCTACAGTTAGCATTTTCTCCCACCGAATTTTTAACGATTGCTGCACTGTTTTTGAAAAAAACCACCTACTTAGTTCTGGGAACAAAAATAAAAAAGGATACTTTCATACAAATCAATAGGAGTCTTTCATAGGCAAAACTGCACTACCAGATTTGTAATTATAAAAATGTGATATATTTGTGTTTTTATCTAAAGTCCACCCCTGAATTTATCTTAGCATCACCAACCATACCAAATATATTTTATACTATGAAATAATAATTTCAGCCTTTGGATTTTCCAGAACTTTTGTTGTGCCTAGTTTTCTACCTTTTTTAAAAATGGAGGGAAAGTGCCTCAGTCTTTTAAATATAATCTAAAAATAAACACTCATTCTTTCCCTCTCAGCTCTGAATTTCTCCATACAGAAAGTGTAGTTGGTATACTACACTGGCTTTGTCTAAATAACATTTTTGAAATCCACACACTGAACTGAAGAAATCATGCCATCATAAACCAAAATTCAAACACTTTACTAGCTATGAAAACTCACAATAATTAATTTTCAATGTGACTGTCCAGCCATTTAAGTTACTATAAATCATCTGTACCTGAAGATCTTCCTTTTAAATAATCCAAGAGCTAGAATACAAAAATTCTAGTATTTTCAGGCATCCTAGGTGAACATAGATCAGATTTAAATTCCTACATTTTACTTTGCCTATTTAGCATCTACTTAATTTCATTCATCTTCCCAAATAAATCATCAGTCGTGCATTTCATAGCAGGCATGAATAAACCATAACCACGCAGTTCATTGAGCAGAAATAGTGACCTACTAATTCAAGTACTTCATATAATCCATTGATTTTGTAGCAGCCAGACTTCCCTCACATTTGCATTCCAACAGCTCATTTTAGCAGCAATCTAGTTCAGTATTCTAGTTGTACTTTAGGAAAAAATAAATCAATAATTGCATCCAGTCCTGCTAAGTACAGGTTCTGCCACGAAGTACTCGATAGATAGTTTAAGATGAAACTTTAACAGTCAGCACAGAATCAGTTTGCCTCAATAAGAGAGACACATCTACATGTAAAGCTGCTTATTTTCTCTGCTTGTATGGAGAGGTTTTTAATAGCAGTTCAGAAATATCTCATGTGTACTTTCAAGGAATTTTAATAATTACTTGAGTAAAGCTTTCAAAATCAAATTATTAACACTTCTCATAACAAGCAAGAGGTTCCAGCTATAGGAAGTATCTAATGACCAATATTTAAGCATGTCATTATAGTTACGCTATCAAATGTTCGGAAGTGATTGCAAGGAAAGGTTGGGATCTTTCTTTGGTTATTTTCCTACAGAAAGGAGAGAAGTATCTGGGTCTGGGATACCACAGTTACTTCCAAGCATGGCTAAATATTGATGAAATTAAACTTCAGTGTAATGGCTCCTAACAGTAATCACTTGAAGGCAGTAAAAAAAACCCAAACACCCCACCATATATAAACATGGAAAACGTTGTTATATTTTTCAAAAAGAAGTGAAAATAATTATAATAATTTAGTAACTTAATATGAATGAAGTCTAAAAGTTACTTTAGTAATGAATGAGAACCCATCTTGAATGTGTGAAAACAGATACTTTGGTTTTAATCATTATTCAGTAGTGTGCACAGGATGGCTTTCAAAGCCTGCCCTATCCACCTACTGCAGCCCAGAATATCTTCCTGTATAGGTAGGCAGCATATGCTACATATGTGTATATATATGACATGCTTATACAAACATATATCAATCATTTTGACATTATCCAGATAGAAGAGCTACATTTTTACACACAGCTATGGGTTTGCAAATCACTATTCACTGAATTTACTGGAACTGCTGAATTGCTGAGAATCAGAGAAGTGGGTGGATGGAGATACTGAGGTAAATACAACTTTTTTTCTTAATATTCTTTATCTCCTTGCTTACTCACAGCCACATCAGACAAAATTTAAACCATATATTCTGTTATCTTACTCTGTTTTTGAAACCTCTGTAGTTAAGGAAATTTATAAATAACTACAATTTGAGACTTAAGAACAGAAACCCTGGATTTTCACAGACAGATACTATATAAATAGTAGGTTTGCTCTTTTCCCATGCTTCATTTTTGGCAAGATCTCAGCAGCCATTAACTAATAAACTGAACACAAGATCAATGTTTTAAATCATTTTACAGCTGTGATTACAAACTGGTTTTGTTTAATACATAGGGTTGGTTTCTAGCAGTTCTCAAGGGAGTGACTGCTGAGGTCACGCAAGACTTGAAAAGGATAGATTCAAAGTCACCACCTTAATAGGATGATTATTAGATGCATCCTCTTTCAATCTGCAAAGAATGTGTATGTGCTTGCTAGCAATGTAGGAACCTCGGTTTTCTGACAAGGCATCTCTAGCTAGAGCCTTGACGATTAAGACACCTGAGGCTTACAAGGCATTATACATCCTAGACCTCTAATTGGTGTGGTATTCCTGGTTTAGAAAGGCAAGAAAAACAAGTAAAGACAACTTAGGCAGAAAGCAGCTGAAAAGTGAAAAAATGAGGGAGCAAGGGGCCCAGAAAAATCAGAACACAGAAGAATCACAGTCACTCTACGTCTAATTTGTTAAACTAGTCATTCATGCACCATATTCCAGCATACTATGTGCCTGTAAACAAGCCAACTGTGAAAGTAAGGATCCATTGAAACTTCTCTGAGAATGAGATCTCATCTTTTCACATCTGCATCCATCCAACCTTTTCCACTCACTGTAACTGTACCCCAAATCTTCCAGCGCAAGGCTGACCCTGACAAACAGGGCACAAAATCACCTTTATGGGAATAGTTTTCATCCTTTGACATTTCAGGAGGCTATACAGAGAACAAGCCTGCATGGCACTGCTGTGGCATGGCTCTATATTAATTAAGAGAAACCTGTGTGGTCTATCAAAGCAAAAATAGCACCCCTTTTAAATAATTCCATTGGATAACAGGGCTTTTGCTCTTTGGCATTAATTTTTCTATTTTTATTCTTCATTTTCACACACAATTTTCAAATGCTTCAGGTATATTAAACCTGGCATTTTATCTCCAGAGTCTATAAAACCCAAAATAAAAGCAAAACTGACAGTCAGGGAATTTCTAAATTTTCAAGCAACTACTTGTTTTCTTCTAAATTTCTTTTAGTAGACTGCTCTGGCATGAGCATTACTGCAGAAAAGATAATACTCAAGGTGAAGAATAACAAAGAGCTGAAGATAAAACTATCAAGATGAGCCAATACCAGACTGGGTCGGTAATTTTCAACTCTGAAGAGCAAAGCTACTTTTGCAAACTACATGCTTACTTTTATAAATTTTGTAAATTAACAAAAACTGATCAAGGATCTGTTCATGCAAAAACCTGGCTTTGAATGTCAAATATTCAAAATTACAATCTCATGTTTAATTACACCTTTGTGCTTCATTGACAGCTGCAGATACAATTAAACTCAAGAAGAAACAAATTGTATGTGATGTTGATAGAACAGATGATAAATATAGTTTGAAAAAGACTAATTAGCACAGTAAATTCATTACAGGCAAAAATAAATGAAATTCATAAATAAAAGGTAAAAATAAGAGGACAAATGGTTAAAATAAAGGCTATTAATAAATTAAATAGAAATAAGGCTTTGAAATGAATATATTATTTTACTAGCAATGATAACATGGTAATCCACATGATATTCAGCAAACAGATTTTCTAGTTTTAGCCCTTTAAAATCCCCAAATAATAATTAACCCTCCCACTAACAGACAAGATCGTAATCTCAAGTTTCCGCAGACAACATCTTGAAGTACTTCATGATTATCTGGAAATAAACATCAATGCAAAGGAAAAGAGAATTTGTTCACTGTATTTCAGAAGGATTACTAAAAGTCTTAGCTGGATAGATGCTTTTTTGGATGACTTCCTACTTTACTACTTGCAGACAGTGCTACACTAATAAATAGCCTAGAAATTCCAGAAAGCAGTACCATCTTGATCAGTGATAACAAAGTTTAATTTTAGAACTCTTAAGCAGCCAGAAAATACTCCTAAATTTAATCATTTAATAAACTCCAGAAACAGAAGTGCCAACAAATGCGTTTTCAATGGGAGAGTGATTTTGAAAACAGTCAAACTTAACTGTTTATGCAAAAATCATGGTTTCCATTCACACTAAACTTCGAGCAATATGAACAGACAACTGGTATCAATGAGATTAATCACAATGTGTAAAGTCCAGTAAAATTATGGACTAAAATATTAAATATTATGGAAATTAGCAGATTTACTACTGAAGGCACATCTCCTTTTATCTCATTTTAGAAAACGTGTTCCATGAACTATAAGGGCCCAAAAGATAGTACCTAAACAACAATTAGAACAAAATTAAACATATAGGCAGCTTTGATTATTTTTAATTTTAAAAGTTATAGTTTCCCTGGATGTTTCTTTAAACCTGAGAGTTGCTCTATAGTATTTCCACAGGTGATGCTGTTCAACTGTGCATGTTTGCTATCAAAGGAGGCTGCAAAGGCAAAAAGGCTAGTTTCAATGAAGTGACCATACCTGTTACTGTTTTTGTTTTGACTGGACTGCTGGCATACTCGGAGGCTTGATTTGATTGCTGCCTTGCCAAAGGTGCACTTCCAACTGATGCTTCATCCTCTTTTTTTCGAGTTACCGGCACACCAAGTGGAACGCTTCCAACAGACTGCTAGAAAAAGAGGTGCCTTGTGAACCACTCAAAACCAAAAGTCATTAATAAAGAACTATGACACTGTCGTGATCAGCATGTCCTAAACTAAATATTTTGAAATGTATGTAAGACAACTTGAAACAATCATTGAAGTACACAGATTTTGAAAACAAATTATGAAATGCTACATCCAGACTTATTCCTAATTTTAGTCCTGTTAGTCTGAAGAAAAGTTCTATGATAAAAAAAAGTGAAATATAACTTATTAACCAATCAAAATGCACATGAATAAACCTGGACAATCATGAAAGCAAAATAATTATCTAAATGTTTAATGAAAACTGGAAAATTTAGCCAGATATGAAGGTCCAAAAAGTTTCACAAAGAAATATATCAACCTTCATTAAACTCTGAAAGAGGAGATGCAGTGTTATTTATACATTATATTTGTTCCTCACATTTTAAATATAAAACTTAGTTCTGACCACTACTAGTATTGTTTTGTCTTACAAGTATACCAATATATAACAAACTGCTCAAAAATATGACAAAATGGAAGACATGAAAATCTAGTTTGAAGGACTGTACACTTATTTTAAGCTTAGAAAAGAATTGTGTGTTAACCCACATGGGTTCTGGAACTGGAGGTCCATCCACTTACGAATTCAGTCTACTGGCTTTGTTTTTACTTTTTGGTTGGTTTGCTTTTTTTTTTTTTTCAAATGTAAACTAGAAAAGACGAAATAATTTTGAAAATTGCATCCTTGATTTCGCTGTACAGTTGTGGCTGTTAACATTTTCCTGTAGCATTAGCTGCTACATAAACTGTAGATGTATCCCAGTCGATAAAAGCAGAATATTTCTACCACTGACTTTGCAGAGGGTTATCATTTAAAGATGACAAAATCTTTTTCTGAAGATCAGACGTTAGGATTACATGCATCCTAATCAATTTTTGTGTAATTTAATTTTGTTGGTATTGGAGTGAAAATGTAATCCATATAGCTGGGTAATGAGGAACCTCACACGTTGCATTAGGAATCTCTGTGGGAAACAAATTCGTGTGAGGCGGGCAATGTACTTGTAAATTCTCTCCAATAGAAAACAGATCACTGAATCAAGCAGCGTGCAACACGTGCACACATACAAAACCCCAAAACAAACAGAAAAATCATTTAATTGAAGTAGAATGAATTCCAAACGCCTTCACCATTTTCCACTATAAAAGTAAATTAAAATAAGAAAGACAATCAACTATTTAATCCTACTCCAGTGAAAACAATCAACTTTATATATACAGTGGTATGCAAAGTTAATTGGAAAATACTAATGTCAATGACAAACAGAACTCTCATCTCTCCTTCACCCTCTGAACATACAGTCATCACCTTCATCTCCAAAAGCACTAAGAAGTCATTCTGGAATACAGTAACATGCCACTTTGGAGTCCTCTAGCCATAACCAAAAAAAAAAAAAAAAGCCAAACCCCATCAGCTTTTAAAAGACAAGCTTTACACCACAGAAATACTTCCCACATGCATACAGAAAGAGGCTGAGTTCTGTAAACCTTCGTCGCACACTTTACATCACTTATTTTCAAAACTGAGCAGTTTATCTGACACCACTTTTCGTAAGGCAAAGCCATCTGCAGCTTTCCCATGACGGCAACTCTTGAGCCGCGATTTGGCAACTCTGGATTTGGCAATTACATTGCAAGAACATTGACTTGCTAAAGTGAAGCAAGACTCTGTGAAGAATGAATACAGACAACACAAGACAGTAGAAAAGACAATAGGATGGAAATATTGTCTGAAGAAGTGGTATCTATTTCTGAACCACTGAATAAATAGATCAGCAAAATATAATAAGTTACACCGCCACTCATATAGGGAAAAACATCAAGGCTATCATAGCCAGACAAAGCTGGAAAAAATTATGACCAAATATTGAGTGCTTGAGTGCTGATCTGGACAATGAAACAGCTGTTTCATCTTTGCTCACTGAAATCAAGCCTGATGTTGCTGTTGATGACGCCCAGTACAATCTTGTCAGGTTTTTGGCAAAAGATTTCTGGTTAAAAGAATGCAGAAGATGAAAGATCAACACTGAACTAGATGGAAAAGGATCATCAAGATTTGGGTTTTAGCCACAAACTGATGAGGAAATTGTGGCTTGGGAAATAGCAGATGACAAGAGCCCCACAGCTGTATGAGAAAATGAATCTGATGGGAAAGAAGACATTGCAGGCAAGCGTTATCATAAGCATTTCATCACAAGAATCCAAAAAGCTAGCTATAAAGTAATACGTCGTAAAGTTTAGCATACCTACTTGGGATGTAAGCCTTATGCTTACTAATTGGTACTGTTATAGAAAAGGTTTTAAAAACCCCATTTAATAAACTTATGGAACTATGGCAATATTTATGTGAGGTTGTTTTGTTGTCAAAACCAGATTCTGTTCTAGAGTTCTGACCACAATGCAATGATCCATGGCAGCCATTATATGCTGAATACTAGATCAATGACAACTCACAGCACTCAAAATAAGGAGACATAGTACTTTTCTAATATAATTATTACATTTACCATGTTAAGCAGCAGCTTAAAAGCTACAGGAAAGCTGTCCTTTTCCAAATTCACATTTTATTGACACAATCCTACAGATTACACACCATGTTAAGTATGTGGACACAAAACACAGGCATACATGAATACTGTTTATGCATGTGAATGGATCAAAGGATACAGGTTGTTTTTTGGTTTGTTTTTTTTTATATACTGCGTGGGTAAACATGACTTTGGAAACGATAAAGATCTAAAATCCGAGAAAGCACAGAAGAATAATAGCTAAAAAAACCACCTGCCAAAAATACCAAGCCCCAAGTATTTCCTGATCCATGTGGAGATATGCCAACTAACTGAAGCTCAGTTATCCTGTAAAGAAGGCTAGTGGAAATTTGTTCTGGGTAGAATAAATTAATATTGTATTTTACTTGGCATTTTTTGAAATTAACAATTTTATTTCTGACTTACAACTTCCCACTCCTTGGTGTGGGGCTGAGGAGGATGCAGACAGATCCTGGAACATAAGAAATGCATTCTAATGAAAACTGGACCAAGAGAGCACACGAGTAGCTTTCATTTGAGGGATGCCTACACAGATACCTCCTGGTAACAAACCAAAGACAAAAAAAATATTCCAGCCTGGAACTTAAGTACTCTCACTAAAGGAAAAAAATAAGCACTTCCTTGTTCAGTGTTGAATTCAGAGACCTCAGCCCAAGACAAAGGCTTTGAAATTACACCAAACCCAGCTCTTCCATACGGAGGATACTGTATGCAAACAGGTTCATGTGTATACGCACAGTAGCTTGCAACCAGAAAGCAGGAAGAAAAATTAAGGCAGTCTTAGGAATGGGGACACATGTCCGTTCTACTTAAGACATGGTGCTTTGTGAACATCTAAGCTCACAGTCATGCAATTATTATCTGCCTCAGAGAATATTTACCTATGCTGCAAGACTGTCCAAGCTGTGCCAGAATGAGCTCCAACAGCAAGATGACCTACCTTGCCCACCTTTCTAACATCATGAAATTACAATTACTGCTTGATTACAGTTACATTTCATTGTTTTGATTTCTGAGATAAGCACACACTTAAATTGCTTCAAAGAGCTATGACAAAAGTAGTTCCCAAATTAAAATTAAAAAAACTGTATTAATTAAAATCAAAATAATTTCTAATTGAAAAGATTAAGCATGCCTATCTCCTGGGGTTCACAAAAGCACCTTTCTTCCTGGCAGATGAACTTGCTAATTCAAACAAAATTCTGTGACTGCTTCAGGTAGGAATTTCCTGTATGCTCAGAGAAGTGCTCTGCTGGGATAAAAGACCAATCACTGATTAGCTGTAATTTTGCCAAACTTATGTGATGAACTGATGTCAGCCAAGAACACCCACATTTTCACCAACTGATGAAAGCATTCTATCAGCAGTTTCAAGGGGCCTCTGAAAATTGAAGATAGGTGGTTCAAGTCCCATGTAGCTTTAGCTCCTTAAGTAAGCAATAACTTCATTCCTACAACCTTCAGAAACTTAATTGTGTTCCTTGGGGTAATAGGTGACAGATCCTGATGAGGATAAACACAGTGTTTTTGGCCTACAAGTATGATCAGAAGTCAAAACCTATTGTAATTTGAGAAATCTTTGCACACCAAAATAATTATGTCTACTGGAGAAACATGCTTGTGCCATCAAAGCCTCTCCTCCTGTTTGTCAAGGTAGAAGAGAAAAACTAGAACTAAACAAGAGGCGTAACACAGCTCTACCCTCAATAGCCAACTTTGCTATAAAGCAAAAAAGAAGTTCAAATTGGGTACTGAAACTTACACTGTCATACACTCAGTGCCATTTATTAAAGAAGTGTTTGGTTCATAGAGACACAAAGATCTGCAATATTCCAAAAGCCATCCTAAGACTGATCAAATTAGAGAAACTATATGATCTACATGAGTCTATTGATCAAGGCATTATTTCACCTTAGGCAAACATTCCAGTGACAGCCCTGGTGCAGACATCTGAATGCAGAATTGCCCAAAATGTACCATCAAGAGTTGGTAACATCCTCAGCTCACAATGAAGTTTCCATAAATAAGTGAAAGGATTTCATAGCACAGTAAAATTATTAATAGAGAAAAGAGAAAAAAGTTGAATGAAAAGAGGATTAAAATTGAATTGCTAATAACCAGTTCTACAATCTACCTACCCAACTGATAAAAAATGCTTGGTTTTGAACTGGAATACGCAATCTTCCATGGTGTAGGTGTTAATTTAGAACAGTTTTTTCTGTTAAAAAAGGGAGAAATTTGGAGTCTGGAACCATGCAGGTGTATTACATTCCAGTGCTTTAAAGCAGGATGAATTGGGAAGAGGTACAATGCCTTTTCTTTAGTTGTTCCTGTATGACTAAGGATGTTCTCCCTGCACTTCCGGTTTTACGTCTAACTCTGGTACTGAAATACTCATTAAATAGGGTAACAACACACATGTGTACAGAACAGGCAAAAAAAAAAGCCAAAAACATGTAGCCATACACATTTCTAATATGTATGTACATGCATATATGTACAGGTAGACACTACTAATTATCTTAACAAAAATTAGTAATTTGATCTCACAGAAATGTAAGAAAAGTATTAACAAGCCAAAAAGACTTTGCAGCAATGTGCAATTGAGAAAGAAATGTTTCATGCACTGATTTATATACTCAAAGCAAAAAGTCTTACATACCTGAGTGTCTCTCATCAAGGTATAGCTAAAGATTTTTACCAAGGAAAATCAAGTCTTCAAATATTTACCTATGCAAGGCTAAGTATGGGCTTTTGTAAGAGAGTAAATACATAAAAAACACCACTGGTTTATGAAAAAAAAAAACCAAACCCAAGCCACATCTGAAAAAAATCTTTTAAAAAATAGTCAAAATAAAATTACTCGATAAAAGACCTCCAAATTTAGCTTTGTTTTGCTTTTTAACAGGGAAGCAATGTTAGCAAGCAGTAAACAACATACATACAAGAAATCGCTCTCTACAGTGGTATCTTTCCCAAATCCTGTTCGAATTAACATTTCATAAAGCATTAAAGAGCACATCTTTTCAACAGGGGTTTCAGACCCAAGAAACACAAAGGATTTAAGCATATATTATAATAGTCAAAGAACTGATAAAAAGCAGCAAGTAACCAACTGCTAAACATCCTAGTGTAGGAATCTACTAATCCTACACTTCACAAAACCAATGCATATAAAATATTTTTCAAAATTAAAACCAATTTTGGCTGACACGTACATGGATATAAAAAAAAAAAGGAACTCAAAGCTTCTGTGCCAGTTTAAACCCTGCTAATATATAGCATAGGTTCATCAATCATCATGCAGGATAAGATTTCTTTTGAATTTGCTGCTCCAATTTCACGGATTATTACCAGTTACTAAAAAAAAGGTGGTAACAAAAACATATTTCATAAAAGTATAACAAAATTCAGGAAACAAAACCCATTATTATTACACAATTTTATCTAACTTCTTGTGTTCACTTCAGTTTAGAAATTAAAGGAGCAGGAGGGTAGAAGAATTAAAAAAGCACCAGCTAAAGTATTTTGCTGTTTACAGGAATACTCACTGATATCAAATCAGGAAACTCATAAGCTGCTCTTCCTACTGGAAAAGGCTGAGGTACTGTATGCTTTCTTCACCTCAGTCTTTACTAACAAGATCAGCTTTGAATCCCAACTCCCAGAGATCAGGGGGAAAGGACAGAGCAAGGAAGATGGACCCTCAGTAGAAGATGATCATGTCAGGGAATAATTAAGCAAACTATGAAAATTAGACATATATAAGTCCACAGGCTTTCATAGGATGCACCCAGGTGTTCTGAGAAAGCTGGCAGATATCACAGGACCACTTCTGAAGTTCTTCGTGCTGCTATCAAATCAAGGAAGGTGACCCTTCCCCTCTCACTTACTTCTGGGTCTAGCTGGGGACTCCCCAGAACAGGAGAGTTATGGACATACTGGAGAGAGTCCAGCAACTGGCCACAACGATGATTAAGGGACTGGAGCATCTTCCATATGAGGAAAGGCTGAGAGAGCTGGGATTGTTCAGCCTGGAGAACAGATGGCTCACAGGGGACCTCATCAATCTGTAAAAACACCTGAAGGGAGGATGCAAAAAACGGAGCCAGGCTCTTCTCAGAGGTGCCCCGTGACAGGCGGGGCAATGGGCACAAACTGAAGCACAGGAGGTTCCCTCTGAACGTAAAGAAACATGAAGTTTGCAGATTTCACACATAAAAAAACTAAACAGTTTGCCTCAAGCTCAGTTCAAAGAGAGATGTTAATTCTATTCCTGACTAATATAAACATAAGCAGCAGTGGCTTTGCCATATCACCTTTTAAAGAAAACATGCTGCATATAATACAACACGCTGTACAAACAGACAGCAGAACTTCTTACTACAAACTGTTTCAGTAGTTTCCTCTATTATTACTGGGAAAACGTACAAATTATAAACTTGCAACAAACATTAAAACAAGGACATCAAAAGCATGCAACAAAAGCTCTGTGCCTGTCTGTGCTTTGTATATGTAGACTTGTTATTTCATTTTGGCCAAGCTAAATTTTTAAAGAGGTCTTACTACTCGATTAAAATCCTGTTCTGCCCCTCAGAAGGGAATTACACCGACCTGTGTCCAACATCACCAAATAGTTAAGAGGCAATAGCAGGCGAGGATGTAGACACAGAAGATGCTTACTCTACACAATGCTTTCACTTCAGCAAAGAAACTTAAGAACCTAATTCTAGAAGCCATGAGAGAAATTCAAAAGCACTATGTAGATTTGTCCAGCACTAAGAGTGCCTCATGGATTTTTAGACTGCAATATTCTCATGGTTTCTGTTCTTCAAAGGGGACAATGGAAAACTTACAGTCATATTTGAAATTCAGAATGGAGAGAGGAAAACAAGTTATATTTACCCCCCTTTACCCTAGAGCACTGACCATGCAGCCACAACAACCACCGCACAGATCATTATTCAAATACATACCAGCAGCCACATTTTGGCATGTCCTGCCACGTTGTAACAAAAAGGTAATATGCTACAATGCCATTCACTGGGAGCATCTGGCACCAAATATTCCATTGTATTAAAAAATTATGCAGCAGTCTTAAAGAGTAGTTCTAATTCCAAATTGTCCCTTGGGGTTTTTTTCAAGTTAGTTTAAAATAAACACGAGGAAGAATGATGTATGTAACTTACACACTGTGCAGAAACATAACATAGAACCCTTCTACATAATTTAAATGAATTAGCAAATTCTAACATTTTCTTTAGATAAAACACTAAGTCCAACCCCTTTCTCCTGCAAACAGTTGTCATATATATTGTTCCTAGAGACATAAAATTCCAAACAGGAACAAGTCAGAAAATTTCATTCTAACGATAACAGAAGCAGGAAAAATCTTTACAGTAGTCTTAAAAATCAAGATTCTAACCTCTTTTACTTCTAGCCTAAATATATGAAGAACCTGTTTATGTTCACTGATTATAGCACAAACTTAACTTTTCATTAACTTCTCTTTCCTTTTGGGGTTTAGCAGACTTTTTAAATCCTCGTTTATCATTCCTCCCATTTTTTAGGCACCATCTAAGAAGATATCAGGACACGTGACATAGTGTACTAGATACCACGTAAGCATGGTTAAAGAGTTTATAACCTAATTGTACAAAACAGACTGGGTAAAGGAGGGGAGGCAGGGTAAAGAAGTAACATCTGTACGAGTCAAGTACTGTAAATCCCTCACCTATCACACTAGGTATAGGTAAGCAAAGTGCAGACTGGGGTAGGTTTAGCAATGAAAAGGGGTTGCCATTGCTGGGTTGCGTGTACCACCCCCCCCGCAGTCATTCATTGCACTGTTCCAGTTGAGTAATATCTCAGTAAGGCCAAAGAGCATTACATTTCTTGGTGGTTTCATCACATTCCTCTTAAAGAAGACACAGTATGGCTTTATGGAAAAAACATTGAAAATTTATGTGTTTTTTAAAAATGCATTTTCGTTTCTGCTTACTTCTGTCCTATCCCATGTCAGTTTGGGAAGTTAAGTATGTTCTGATATTTCTAACTTTTCATACTCTCACATAAAAGCACGCCAACGCAATTACATTACACATAATGAGTATTTCAGTAAAGATATAAAATATATATACTACCACAACGGGATTATAAACCTAAGAATCCCAGAGTCATAGTTAAAAGGCAAACAAATCTGGTATGCAAAGACATAGCTGACTCTGCGGGGAGCGAAACAATCCCAGCCCAGTGCAATCAGAAGTGTACGTGGCTACAGTTGTGCTCCCAAAATAAATTAACAATTTCACTTATTGAACTCAGAATGTTATTACTTGATAGAATGTGAACACAGAACCAAACATACCAAAAGATATTCTGATTCTAGTTTCAGATAAAACTCACAATTTCAACTTATTCAAAATAACAATGCAAAAAATTATATTAACTAGTAATAAAAATTTAAAATATCTTAACACTTATGATCTCTGAATCCCACAAGGAACTTCTGAAGTTATGTATTGTCTTCTTCTGTCACAATTATAGAAGACTCATGGTTAGAACAGAGCAAGAAAAGAGCTTTGCCATCAACAACATTTTGACCATAACAAGGACTTGAAAATATCACATCTTACAGTTGTTCATTAAATGTTCAAAATTTATGAAGGTTGTACAGAGCATCCGTGGGTTTTTATACAAATTAGACTATGATAACAAGCTAAACCTTTTCCAATAATATACAAGGCTGTAACTTTGACTAGAATCCTTGTCTTAGGGTAATTACAGTACTACATACAGGGGAAAACAGCAGATAGTTTAATGCAGGTATAATTTTCTTTTCAAATAAAGTTTCTTAACAACTACAGACATTGTAATTTTTATTATTATGCACAGCCTATTATCAGTTTAACGGTGAAACTAGTATCATGTCGACAGGTTTATAAATTCACGTTTAAAATAATTGCAAACTATTAAGCCACAACAAATGTTAATAACATCAGAAATGTAATACGGTAATTTTAATCAGAAAGAGATCACAAAAAAATTGTCAGGTTGTATAAGATAATGACACAAATTTCAAAATAACTACTGACTCAAAATTTAATTAAAAATTTTGCCACTGGTGATCAAACCCCCAGACAGTAGTTACTAAACTTTTCTACTCACTCAGTATACAATGGCAATCCAAAGCATTGAGAAACTGCTGATTATATATGTTACTGCTAAGAAAGACTCTTATACAAACATTTGAAATAACCAGGCCCAATTACATTTTGGATGGAAACATAACAAATTTGCAAAAGTAAATAAACAGTCTTTTTTAAAAAAGAGGTATAGCAGGAAATGTGTTGCTCCAGTCATGACACAGAGATGAACAATACTTCAGTGTATTAAAAACCAGTGTGAAGTTATTAAAACAATAAAGCAGCAGTTCACATATTGAAGTTTTTCAGATGGTACTGGTACACAACAAAATCATGTTTGACAATTACTATTTAACAAGGTCATTTACACACAAGAAAGAGATGTGTTTACCAATCATGTTAATCCTCCCACTTCAAAGGCCCAGTATGAAACTCCCCTGATGTGCATAGTGCTCTATAACTATGAGACAAATACCAAAAGATTCTTGTATTGCTTACTTAATAATCGACCACTTATAACTGAGACAGAGCATCAGGCCGTACAGACCAGTAGTTTGATCAATTATGACAAATAATTATGACAAATACTACAGTAGCTTTACCATTCTACTGGCCTGCCAAACAGCTAAAACTAAGTTTAAAATCAGGCAAAACCTAGGTTCTTCCAGGTCCAGAGGATGGGGCATGAAAATTAAGGTTAAGAATACATCAAAGAAAATGTGCCAGGCAGACCCACAGCCTTAACTTGTATCACTTCCAAGCACTTCATATGCATATGTGTGTTTTGACATTATATACAGAACGTGTTACAGCATTCATTTTTGTCAGGGTATCAACTGTATGGTTTATCTCCTATTAAAAAAGGTTTTAATGAAAGCAGCAGTTTTATAAGAAATGGTGCAATTATTTGATAGACCACCCCAAACAGTTAAAACATGAGTTACTATTCAGACTCAAGATGCTTATGAGGTCTCAGTAGTTAAAATTAGTTGTGAAATCCCGATCCTAAATGGTAGCCATCAAAACCCATCCTCTCTATTCTTTTAACACTGTAAATGACAGAAAACAAATAAATGGAACAAGAATGCTCTACTGGGATATATGGAAGAGAAAGTTCCCCCTCACCCCACTCTTTTCCCTCCAAAAATACGTACCTGCTGAATGTGTCTGCTAGCTCGTTTCTGAGGTTGGTAGATAAGCCAGGTATACAGGACGGGATCAACATTAATTGCTAATCCTTGCACACTGGACAAGAGTACTGCACCTATACAGCATAGAAAAGAAAATAAAATGTAAACTATATACTAAAGAATTTCCATCTATGTATTCATTTTACGTGCACAAAAATAAGCTCTAATGCAAACTTTTGTTTGGATTGGACTCACAGATAAATGCACTTTAAATTCCAATCAAGAGCAGTAATTAAAACATAAACTTCAATACCTTCTTGAAAGTGAGACCCTTGCCAGCACTGCCAGTGTTATGGACATACACATAAAAAATGCAGAGAATTGCTTTTTTATTGTGATTTTTACAATTTTTTTTGCCAAGAAAAATGCCTGTTTTCACAAAGTTGTGTGTCAAACTGAATACACACAACACGCTTCCTCAGATTCTCAGCCAAAAATAACATTATGCAAAAAATGAGTCAACAAGACCCTTGACAGAAAGAGAAGAATATATTGCATGACTCTCCCCAACCTCAGTAAAGAAAAGCTTGGTCTAGGACAGTGGGTTCTTTTAAAAAAAGATACGTGTACTTTAGGTTAGCCTTCTACCCAAAGCTACTCAGGACAAACATTGTTCATGCAAATGTGGTCACAAGTACTCTAGTAGACTAGTTTGGTAGAATAAGGAAAAAAATTTAACTGCTTTAACACCAGCAGTCTCAGTACTTTGAGCTCTTAGGATTTTATCCCAAGTTTTACAATGAATCTTATTGTCTTTCAATAACACAATTGAAGTCCTACAGTTACAGGACAGGGCTACTATATCTTCATTTCATATAAGTAAACTTTTCATTTTCTTATGCTTAAAAAAAACCACACATGGAAACATTATGGCTCAAATAAGAGAAAAACTATTCTCAATATCCATAAATCTTACAAGTCAAACACTAAAACCTAATTCACTAATGGCACTATTTTTGTTACACCTGGATTAAAAATCTGTTTATGTATTAGTGACACTTTTATTTTAATAGTACAGATTAAGTATTTATTGAGAACCTAACTACAGAGCTGTAAAATTCAGAAACGAATGAACATAACTCAAAGATACTGATGATACTGAAAAAGTGTGGCAAGTAGTAATAGGCACCTATCTTTTCATCCAAGTTGTACATTTTTACAACAAATAAATAAATGATCTAAACTCAAACCAGAAAACCTAGTTACTGGAAGGTCCCAGTATGAAATTCTAAAGTTTTACAGTAGTTCTATAATTCAAAGAATCATAGTTTCTAAAGCAATATATATTTACTCTGTAGTATATGATATAATTAGGCAGCAAACTGAATTTAATAATAAATTCAAATAAATTCAGACAGTTTGTCACACAATTCAATGTACTTTCCAAAACCCAGTAAAAAATGTATGTCTCAAAACACGTACTACATCAACAAAATTGGGGGGGTGGGAGAGAATACATAAGTTATGAGTTTATTGTATATAACAAAATTTTAAAACCAGCTGAATTCCAAATGGCAGAAGACCCTCCAACCTGGGGCAATGCAAGGAAGTCTGATGAGTACAATGGGAAAGTCGCAGGCAAGAAATACACAAAGATAAATCATCCGCCTAGTACAAGCTTGGAGTTGGAACACACACTGTGAGGAACTCCTATACACAGACTAGTCTATGTGATCTGAAGGCTTTAAATGTCAGTAATAAACCTTAGAAATAAATCTGCAATTTAAAGCAAAGCCGATGTCAAGCACAAAGCAAAGGGGAAATGTGGAAGTATGAAGAGCAGTGAATATACCATGAGGGAGGAACTGGAGGAGACGAGAAAAAGGAAGCAGAGGGTAACAGAGGATTGATAAAGAATGTGCTTTTATAACATTCTTGGATGCCAAAAGAAGAGAATCCTGTATCTTTAAGAGATACTGCCTGTTGTCAGCAATAATTAATGAAAGGTTTAATGTATACGTGATATGACAAGTGGGAGTCGGAGACCTCCCAAAGAGTGAGGAATAAAGTCAGCCTACAGGCAAAGTCAACAAAAAGCCTCACATTTATAACAGAGTCCTTAAAAGAAAAAGGGGAAAAAAGTGTTACTGTAGCATGTGATGCTAGCTAATCAATGAAGTTAGTAGTTTACTGCAAAAAATTTAGCTAAACGTGAAGTTCACTACACATAAGTCATGCTTTGAATTGAAACTTCAAGGAAGTCACACGAGCCATACATCCCATAAAGGGGAAAATAGTTTATTTTTCTAGTTGTCTTTTGACCTTGATAGCTTGTGTCTGGAAGGAAAGGAAAAAAAACCCAACTTAAAAACCCCAGCACAAGTCGTCAGATAAGCAATTATATTACTTGCCTTTCAATTTGACTGTCAGGTAACTTTGGCCTCCTACCAAGGCAATTCTGTCACACTGAATTACTGAAATTCACTGCCGTATGGGCAACTCAGTCACTACATTCAAACAGCAATTTAATCACCTAGGTAAAGTTCTTTTCTGTGTAACAGCTTTCTTCAAAATAAGTAACTACGTAGTCAAAGAAAACTTTCTCAGGTTAGCATCCTCCAACCCTCCCAACCCCCCAGAGAAAAAATCCCTCTCAAACTTGCATTTTCATGCCAAGAAATAAGAACACACACTCCACACCCCCGGTTTTCAAGGAAGAGTGCAGTGATTTGAGGAACAAGCTGTAAGTTGGCAGCAGACTCAATACACATCTAAGAAAAAAAAGTTATTTGCCATTTTGTCTCTGTCAAAACGCAATGCTTGAGTTTCCTGGATTTCATTAAGATTGCGGTGAACTTTCTTTTCTTCCTTCCCCTTTCCTCCTTTTAATTAAATTTACATTTCAGAAAAACCAGACCTTAGTCCCGTAACATGCCACGTTTCCTTTCCAGATCCCAGTTCTTGCCAGTTATCACATCTATCTAGTAAATGACCTGAAAAATAAGAATCAAGCCCAACACCCTGCCAACACCATCTATGAACGTTTGAGAATTCCCTCAAATCATGGTGGTTCGGGCAAAAATAAGTTCTTTCCTCCCCAACTTTCAGATGTCTCCTTAAAGGAGCAAACCAAAGGGATGCCGCGGGCAGGCGGTGTCAGAGGATGAACAGCAGGGCACAGCTGTGCTTTGCTTTCTCATCCTGCAGATGAGTTTCTTGACAAGCTTCCTTCGATGATGACAGCTGAAGCAACAGCACTTGTCTTCCCAAAGGACTAGGGGGCCTGCAGAGGATAACCTCTAGCTACCTGCACTTGCGTTTGCTTTGCTGCCACCTCCTCCCGCCTTGAGCACTGAGCAAAAGGCTGCTGAGGAGCAGGGAGCAGAGGGGTCGCTAGCCTAGGGCTCTAGCTCTACCCTCTCCTTCAAAAGGGAAATCCAAGCACATAATAAATGGGACAAAAAGGGAATACGGTGCACTTCTAGTGAGGCAGAAGAGGATACATGAGTGATGCAACTCCAGAGGAAAGAGGCCAGAGGTAAAGGCAGGATAGGTGAAATGGGGCAGAATCAAGTAGCAGAGAAGCGGTGTTGAGGGATGCTCAGGGGTGATGAAAGAACAGGAAAGGGCTTCAAGTATCACAGAAACAAAAGAAAAGGATGAAGGCAGCAGCATGGCAAAAGGGTTATGCAGAAGTGAATGAGCTCTTGGGAAGAAGGGAGGTGACAATATTTGGCAAAAACGGCTGTGTTTTTGGAGATGTAAGAACCCTGTGGAAGAGTAAGCTTTGCTTTACTGAGTGACCCCCAGCATTTTGGTGAAGCAAATTCACTAGGAAGAGTAGACACTAACAAGTTCAGTCCTAAATTTACTTACTGAAACTCAACATCTAACACTATGGTGACATACTATGATGCACTAGACACCGAGACGCAGCCTTAATGTTTATGTGCAGAAAAATGTATTTTAACTCTGCAACAGTAAGAGATTGCCCTGGCAGAATTCTTTCTAAATTCTGCCCTGTTAGTATACAGTATCCAAACACATCTACATTGCAGTTTCCAGCAAAAACTTTCAGTAAAACATTTTAGCTATTCCCCTACAAAATGAACTGAGAAACCTTTACAGGAAACAGAAGTTTAAGTTATAATTCATCTACACTTTCTGTTGGGGAGGGATCCCAAATATGAACAAAGGGAATGATCTACAATAAAAACTAATTCTGACAAGTATTATTTATTTTTAGTAACTAAGTAACTAAGGAAAACATTACACCATCTTGCCATATAAACTGCAGGGTGAATTATTTTAGCATTGAGCTCATGACTCTTAGATGTCTCAGGACATGTGAATGATAAGCAGGTGCTGATACAGGTTGAATTAGCATCATTAATTTAGTATCTAATTATTTTAAAGGATAACAGAAAGAAGAAGTAATATTTTCTCTTATTATCTTACTGTTTTGAAGGGCATTTCCACTAAGGCATACTATAAAAATGCAGATCTGCATGTTACACCCAAATGAAGAGTTATTTTCTGTAAAAGTATATAGGTAATTAGTTCTTTCTGCTGGTTGACTCAGAACAGATGCACTGTAAATCGCTAAATGTGGAAATATCTAACTCTGTTTAATTTTAGCCTCCAAGTCAACTAAGGGAAAAAGAGTGCTCTCTACTACTTTGCTTTCTGCCAAAACGGCTTGCTGGCCTGCATTCCAAACAGGCTTTACCACTTAGCTATCCCATGGCACTGCATCCATTTTCAGTCACATCCCAAGCTGAAGAATAGTAGCTAAAGCAGGAGTCAGAGACTGCAGTTCCACAGCACACGCAACTTTTTTGTCCACTTTGGAATATCAACAACAAGCCAATATAATTGTCTACCTTGGCAATTCAGGATGAAATGCAGCACTCCATCTCTATCTAAGAGAGTGCTGCATTTCATCCTGAATTGCCAAGCCAGGCAAGGGAAACAGATATTTCAATCTACATCAAAGTTTACGTGATTGTGAAAAATTATTTTTACATTATACCAGGTACAGTAAGTTAATAAATTTTGTCTAAGTAGTGAAATATATGTCTGCATGTCTCCTTATCCAAGGTTGACTTGAATTATTACAGATGGCCTTCTATATAAACATTATCCCAATCTTCCCTCAGAGAAAAATCTCCAAGTCTAGTTTACTTTCATAGAGTTTTATCAGAGAATATATGTTCACCAAGTGCTTAAAAATACTCTAAGACCAATTTGTTTAGTTACTTAGACCAATATGAGAATATTTCATTAAAATAGAAATAATGGAGTAACATTTTCCCATGAACTGAGGTGCTTTGGTCTTTAATATTGGACACAGTTCCTTCATAAAAAAGTTATTCTTTGCTCAAACACATGCACACCACAATACTTTAACACTATCCCTTTAAAAAAAAAAGCTTTTGATCTTTGGAAACTTTGAGTAAGAATGTACTTCTACTGCTACCATGATCTTGTAACTCTTCTACTGAGGTTTATAGCATAGAAGCATTAAGTGCTGAAACAAAAGAGGTCAGCATCATTATTTTTATTTTTAAAATAGAGGAAGTGAGGCAGAGAAGTGGTCAAATTACACAGCAGGGAGAGAAATCAGATATACAAGTACCACAGCTAAGTACCTTGTGTAACTAGTAGCAAAATTAAATATAAGGGTGTGAGTTGTGTTAATCATAACTTTAAATCACATGGGCCTAATTTCAACTGAACTTTCTGATAAACCAGCATCAGGGGTTAAAGAAAAGAAACATTATGTCTCCATCAATATGCATTTCCAAATACTCACAAATGCTGAATTAGGGAATTATAACACAGAATTATGGTTAACACAAAGGTCTACGTCAGGCATAATTTTTCTGAAGTGCAAGGAGTTGCTTATCTGCAAATCAGATGAAGCAAGGCATATCAAATCATCTCTGCTCTTCCATGTTAAAATGAAACTGAATCTATTTAGCATTTTGACTCTAACTGAAGAAAAATGCTTTGAACACACTGAGATGCAATTTTTATTTAGATTTAACTATTAACTTCTTCATTATGTTGGGGGTTTAGGGGTTTTTTTTGGTTGTTGTTGGGCTTTGGTTGATTTTTTTTTTGGGGGGTGTATCTTGAAAGGCTGCTTTGTTTTTCAAACTTCATTTGAGAAAAATTTTAATTTCCTTTAGAGAATACGGTGATGTGGGTTCAGGGAAACAACTTAACAGGCAATAGCAATCAAGAAAAATAGGAAATGTGTAGGCAGCTGTAGTATACAGAAGTGTCCGCCTTATCTGCATGATTACCAAACTGTCTCTATGAAAACATAACAGCAATATTCCTATGCTGAGCCACACAGCACCTCTGCATGAATTTCCAGGTTTTTAATGTAGGAACATCTCATTAAAGTATCATTTCCTCATGTTCGCTTTTAAATATAAGTAGGATGAGGAGCTCTAATTCAACTGACAGAAAGGACTATGCAGATAGAAAGCAAAACTATTTTGTAACAAATTCCAAACTACGTTATCACTGCGTAAATAAAGTGATGTGAACATTTTAGAAAGCATTACATTTAGAACATTTGATTTATTTTATTCTATTCACTCAAAAGATGGGGAGAAATAAAACATTGAAGCTGCCCAGAGTTACATTCCCAATCAGAAAAAGCAGGGTGGTCCAAACTGAGTCCAAGCAGAGGCAGGTACTGGAGACAGCACTATAAAAGCAAGTCAGAAATCCAGCAGTGCTTACAACTAACCTGTTTACAGAGGCATCTTCCAAAGTCGGGTCCCTTTGTTGTGCTTTTTTCCTCCCCAAAGTCCTACTAGAATGCTATCTAATATTTGGTGTTATAAATCTGATCATCAATCTGATTTAAGTCCTTTGTTTATTATGAAACTTCACAGGTAAGATCTGCTCTGTTAGCATCATGGCACTTTCACATATAAAACAGGTGAGCTCTTAGGCTATCAAGTTCTACCTCTGTAGTTGATACCGCCGCAAGTACATGCATGACAGAGATTACTGATGCCGTAAAACTACATTAATTTGATCATACATGAACAGGTTTTTAAAATGCTAACAAAGGTTTAAGAATTTTAGCTTGTTTAGCTCTGTGACAAAAGAGTGTGTTGTAGTCTCAAGGTTGTTCCCTTTCCATATGGAACCACTAAAACTCAGTTACTCGACCCTTCTGAATCAACAGGAGACTGTACGCACCATCAAAGTAAGAAGTAGTTTGGTGCTCTGAAGAAACTGAGGTGATTTCACTCATTTTTTTGCTTGCTATACTGGGCTGAGACCTCCTCAATCCTGTTTCATAAACCATGGTGGTATTTTTCAGATTAGAACAACTTTAAATCTCGTTTGTACAATGCAGTAATCCCATGGAATGGATTTCTGGTGAACTACTGAAAACAGACATCTCAAGCAGACAAAAAAAACACTTGCATGGATAATTTTTTTGTCAACTAATTGCTATATTTAATGGTCTGAGATTAGAAATGAGAGTAGGACAGCAAATCTCCCTTCTTTTATTTGATCTCAGGAGCCTAGGACTATTTTTGGATCATATTCTATTCTACCACAAAAATGTGAACAAATTTCATTATAAATTAAGGAATATCATGGCTCAAAATCTAGTGTTCTAAGGAATAAAGAAGCAGATGGACAAAGCAGACTTAGGTATGTAGTCTACTGGAATTGCCTACACAAATTCTGCTACCTATAAGGTAGCAGAGTGGGAGTTAAATAGGTAAATAATTTGAGATTGGATATATGATTTAGGCAAAGACAGGCAACGATAGGAAAACATGGTAATTTTCACTATGGAAGATGGCAGAGTGCTGCAGGGACCTGTGCTGCCCAAGACATTGCAGGAGATGAACACAGTGACCAGCTCTGCTGAGCTGCCCAGAGTAATCAAGAATCTGATTGAAGAATTCCCAAGGTACCCCACCCGCCTCAATACAGATAAACATTCTTTTCAAAATGGTATCACTGCTTCATATCTTAACTTTAGATGTAAATTGGTAACTGAGCTGACTGCTTTGACTCAGAAAACAAGATTTCTGCTTATTCTAGAAAAGCATGAGCTCAACGTTCAGTATGAAGGAGGGGGCAGGCAATAAAACAGCAAATATCATCTATACCACCCCATAAATCCGTTGTGCGCACAGTTACTGAGAAGACTGCATGTAGCCCCGCTCCGTCAAAAGGGTCAATTTTAAGCACTCAAACCTGGAAACTTGTTTCAGTCAGTATTTATGCTCCCTGATTCACTCTATGCTCCATGCCAAAAGCATTATACATTCTCCAAATCCCAGAGCAGAGAGCACAGAAGTAAAAATGTATACACACACGCATCTTGAATTTCGCTTACTGGTTAAGTAATTTTCTTCATTTCTAAATGATTGCTTATTTACTATAGTCAACTCCAAAGCAAAGGAGTCCAAGCCACATGGTTGTGAATCTTCAAGCTTTAGACAAACTGCAATCATAGAATCATAGAACGGCATGGGTTGGAAGGGACCCCAAGGATCACAGAGTTCCAACCCCCCTGCCACAGGCAGGGCCACCAACCTCCAGGCCTGGATCTACACAAGGTGGCCCTGGGCCCCATCCAACCTGGCCTTGAACACCTCCAGGGTTCTGCAATGGCAGAACCTCTTTTCCAAATGCAGCATTATTCATAGATTTTTATGAATACATTGTTATTGGAAAGTGTGTATACAAAACTAAGTACCACCAGAATTTGCACTTTATATATTGTTTATGTGTACATTAACTGAAGTCTCCAGATATGCAACAAATGAGTTCTGGTCACTGTGAACAATCCTGAAGCATCATTTGTTTTTTAAAAATCCTCCAAATTCCACACAGAAACTTCTCCAGAGAGAGCTTCAGAAAAAGGTCACACAGAGAAAAACCACTGAGTAAACAGATGCCAACGGACAGACCTCTTGCAGGTGAGGGAGGGATATAATGTTTGGCAGAATGATTGCTGAGTAAAATATTGCTTATGGGGGAGCTTTGTCGAAAACCTTCTACCTACACACAGGTGTTCTCAACCCTCTTTGATGAAAGGCTGCACACCAGGAAGAGTTTTTTCTTGGAAAGGGAAAACCTCAAGCTGCCTGTTTTACTAAGAGAACTTTTTATTCCTTGCAGAACAACAGGATGGCAAAGACAGTAAAAATCAAACATGTCTGCACCAGCCAGATAGCAGACTGAAACTGAAACTAAAGCATCCTGATGGGATCTTCAAGAACAAAAACAGCCTGAATGCTCCAGCTGAAAGCCTGCACAACAGCAGACCACAGCTGACTTGGATAAGCAATCTATCATGTGTTCCTTCTTGCTGTGAATGAGGGTACTTCCAGTAAGGGATAGAAAAGGCTGAAAAACTATATAACCTATTATGAGAAGGTCTAATGCAAGGCTGATCAGGATGCAAACTTCCAGGGTGCTAGGTGAATAACTCATACAGAGCCAGAAAACACTGGAGAAACAGAGCAGAAGTCTCAAACCTGTCTTCAATAGTCTGGGTTTGAAAGGATTAGTCATATAGAACCATTCCTAGACTTGTGGAGCCCCTAGGAAGTTAAGTGCCAGAAGGACATAAGAAAAGAAGCACAGATTTGTCTTTAAAGGTCAGACTTCCTCTTCACTTCTCAACAAAGACATTTAAAATGGGTAATTTTCAGCCCAGAAAAACAGCCAGGAAGATGACGTTAGAATTATCAATATCTCATTCAGCTTTAAAAAGCAGAAAATAGCTGAAGTCTGCTCCAAGGCTCTGAAATCATGGGAAATAGATCTTTGTTGGAATACTTGATTTCACCCACGTCCCAGCAGGGAAGAGAGGACCACATGCCATCATACCTCTTAATGCAGAGAATAATATCAGTCCTGATCCAAATGCATTACCCTTAATAAAGCTATCAGAGTGCCTAATAAGGTCTCTCAACTTTTCTACTATGAAAAACAGCAGAGAGAAGCTTTACTACATTCACGGAATCACAGAATGTTAGAGGTTGGAAGGGACCTTGAAAGATCATCTAGTCCAACATCCCCACCCAAGCAGGATCACCTACATTAGGTCACACAAGACGACAACCAGGCAAGTTTTGAATGTCTCCAGGGAGAGACTCTACAGCCTCTCTGAGCAGTCTGTCCCAGTGCTCTGCCACCCTCAGTGAAAAAGCTTTTCCTTATGTTCACATGGAACCTCCTACGCTCCAGCTTGCACCCACTGCCCCTTCTCCTATCATTAGGCATCACTGAGAAGAGCCTGGCTTCAGTCTACAAACCATGATTTCTATGATCTGTAGGCAGCTAACTGTGCATCACGCTGTATATAAACATGCTGGTGTCAAGCTTGCATCCCCCCCTTCCTTGTATGACTGGCTTAGTAGAGTGCTACCACATCTTTTCTTCTGTTGTGACACAACATCATAGGAAGATTGTGAATTAATGATACAGGTAAAATAAGCAATGCCTCAGCGTATCTCATTCTAACGCAATTTTAATGCAACCTCTACTTTGTTACTTTTATAACATGGATTTTAAACTAAAACCAGCAAATGCTCTGAAAACTGCCAAGAAGTTTCTTAACACAGTTCAGCTTCTGTATGTATAAACACCTCACTATCATCAGCCTAAACACTATTTTGCAATTTCTTACAGCAGTATTCCTCTGGGAATTGCAACAGGATTCTTCCCCTATGGCAAATGGGCACCAAGGGAAATATTTTCATTCCTTCTTCAGCAGCTGAACATTTGTAGTGTTGTGACTATGGCTACCAACTGCTCTTCCATTTTAAATTATAAAACTGAAAATCGGCAGCAGTTGCCTCATGTGCCTTCTCTTAAAAGTAATTTGAATAATATGCAGCTGTGGTTTCCTTTTTTCTTCAACATTACAGCTTCTCAGAGGCAACAGGAAGCACACAGATTTCTCACAAGGTCTTAGGTGCTCAACTGAAGGACTACCCACAATTCTCATATGTAGAAATAGCTCTGTTCACACCTACAGGAGGGGAGACAGCTTCAGAAAGTTTTGGGAATGCGCTGTGGTTTCAGGAGATTCTTGAGAGATTTCAAACTACATTGCATACTGGAAGACTTTTTCAAAGTGTACAGTGTAGTACTAACTGAGGACTTCTCACACAGTAAATATGAAGGAGAAATGTCTCATTGCTGCATACTGGGAAACTGCCTAAACTTCTGACTGAATTAACACAACATATTGAATGCACATAGTGCAATCTGGATTCATTGCCTGCAGTTTTTTCCGCTACTTCTCTAATTTTCATCTGGGACAGCAGTAAGCTCAGCAGTATAAATAGCTTTCTTTTGCATAATCCTCTTGTAAACGAACACAAAACCTAGAAACACATGATTATTCTATTAATTACAAATTCAGTCACCTCTATACGAAATGAAAAACTGCATCTTCACAGGTATTTTATCCCCTTCCAGGATAGCTTCATATATACTGGTTACAAAGAGGGATTGCTGTGACATGTCCTCTAATTTTCTGGTAACTTCCTATACTAGCATTATGCTTCAAGAAATGTACAGTAATTCAGCCCATTGGGACTCTTTCACAGTAAGAGATGAAACAATTAATACTGAAAATACCAGAAAAGAAAGGGTCCAACACAAAGCACCCACACAAGTAATACTGAAGGAGACTGTAGATCATCCTGCCTTTGTCACTCAGGGCAATTTTGAATATTTTTTAAAGTCTATTTCAGAAAAGAATTAATCTTCCAAGTCATAAAGGATCTCAGCTAAATTTTTTTAAAAATCTGAATTACAAAATAATTTGGAATTATTAATGCAATAACTTTTTTAATAATATAATGAATGCTACCATAAATCATCAATAGACAAATGATAAAAACATGTTTTTACAGGTCATATAAAGGGCATAAAATCAACGAATTAAGTTAAAGGTAATCTTTATGTCACAGTACAATATAAATTTCATAAAGTATTTAAATAAGTTACAGATAGTATTCAGAATATTCTTAATGACATCCAGACTGACAAAACAATTTATTAGTGTTATTCTTCTGCTTGAAATAAAGATGTGAGCTCCCAATGCATCAAGCAGAAAGAGTAACTGTTAGCCTTTTCGCATCAGAAATTAATGCACAAAGCTACAAAGAAAGGCAGTTTGTGCAGTCCATTTCTAACTGGAGTAGGGAGATGGGTATTTAATATTTACTAGTTGATTCAAAATTACTGCATCATTTAGTTGACGTAGAACTGAAGTTACTCTTTTATTCTTCTAAAAATGAGCATATTTGCAAGCTTCAAACACACAATTAAGGTCAGCTTTTAAGATAAACGATTCTAAAGATTCCGACGAGCTAGACAGAATGCATCCAAAAAACTGAAACACCCATAGCATAAACTCATTTTCTTTTAGACTGAAATATGCATTCTCAAATGCTGTCAACACCTTCTCACTCATGGCGATCCAATCAACAGCTGATTAGAGACAGGCTTGCTAAATCACATAATTAATATTTCTGAAATTTTCTAGAAATAGGTATCAGACTAATGACACAAATACATATTAAAGCCTTAGCTATACTATTCTATGAACATGCTTATTTTCGAATCCAGTTTTTAACCTCTTCCATCACTGCTAAACTTTTTAAAAAACTTGAAACAAGTAAAATGTAACTGATGATATAATTTTGATTAATAGCTAAACAAGATGTTCGATTTAAGTCAGTGTTTTAAATCACTTCCTATCTAAACTGAGAGTAGGAAATTTACTTTCACTTTTGGGCTTGAGTGAATGGTTCTCTTCATTAAAACCATCAACAGCACTCTCTAGTTATCTATTATTGTCATCATTATTATTAATACTACAAGGCGCATGAAAGTCTCCAGTACGGACAGTGGAAAATCACAGGTAAGGGACATTTCAAGCCTGCATCTCTTAACTAGCAGAACCAGAGAAAGCTGCTCTCACACAGTTAGGCCACACTGGGGGGTTTTAAATATGCTGCCTTGAAAAACTAATTTTTAAGTGAAACCAGCTTTCACGTTTTTACAGTGTCTTCTGAGAGAAATGTTACAAATAAACAGAAACATGTAACCTTTAGTATTATTTTGGCAGTAAGCTGAACGCTGCAGCTTTATGATTTTACAAACCTAATTTAAGATTCTTAGCAAAAAAAAAAAGTGTTAAGTAAACTGTGTAAAACATCTGCATGAGCATTATAAGAACACTGGGTTTATTTGCAAAGCCAATATTCCTGCAGATGGCTAACAATATATCACGATGTCTTCAGAATAGCAATTTTCTGAGCAGATCGTTTGGGGTTGTGCTCAAAAAAGTGGTATTTTCTCTTGCATCATATTTTACGGATCAGCAAGAACTGTACTACAACATACTCAAGATCAAGTTTTCCTGCATTTGTTAGAACACACATCAGAATATTAAAACTAATTTTTAAAAAAGAGAAATCCCATAATTTTTTAAAGTAAGAAAAGAACTGATGAGAATTCTAAGCAATCAAACATGAAAAGGAATAGCTACTTATGGTCCTGCTCTAGATACTCCACACAATTTTAAATTTACTGCCTGACAGCCCTATTGCAGTCCCTACCATGTAACCATAGCACCAGGTAAACACATGGCTTGCTAAGCCAGATAGCTCAGAGATGCACTTCTCTGCTGGGGCTGGAGAGGTGCCCATTCTAAAACCAAGAGGTGGACAATAACAGCAAGCGTACTATGCAATCTCCGTACCTATAAGAGGAAAAAAGCTAGAGAATGAAACCTCATCTTCATTGTCTCAATATTAAGGGAAGTAATTCTGACCAGCTGCTTCTTCCCCAGCTCATTAACCTCACAGTCCTTTATTACTATTATAACACTGCATGTAGAAACCAGATTTCTGGAATAAAATGCAGATGTTTGTAGTCTTGTGCCTGTTTACAGCTTTATGTTTTGCGATGTTAAGTGGATACACAGATTGGCGGGGGAAGATATATATGTTTGGTTATTTTTTTTTGACCAGTGAGAACATTTAAAACAGTTTAAAAAGTTACTGATGTATAAGCATGTCAAACATGCAGTTGTCCTCCTAAAAAACTCCATCTTGGATCATGGACTGAGTAATTTTAAAGTTTCATTAAGTCATACACCATTAACAAACCTGCTATGTTTCAGTTGCTTCCCGCTTCTTACCACATCATTAATTTTATGTGGAATGAGCTTTATCTGCTTTGTTACTATTTGCCTCTTAGCTGTTTTCTCCTTTTATGTAAGTTTATATAAAGTCCAATATTTATTAAAATCACATAATTTTTTTGTAAATAGTAATCTATGCTCAGCTATCTCCAGAGTGACAACTTGGATGCTAAACAGTATCCAACTGAAGAACATGACAAGATAGTTCAAAAACTGTTTACTGTTTTCAGTCCAAGACAAAAGCAGATGAATAGTTCAGATAACTGTCTTGGAAGTTTTCAATTTCGTGCTCTTATTTTACAGATATAAGTAAAGAAAAAAATCCTCATCTTTAAAATCCAGACAATTTGCCAGAAAATAATTTCATGTCACCAATAGCTAGGAATATCCAAGTTCTTATGGCACAGTATCTAACTTGAGTACCTCTGAATTTAAGAGACATAACTTCTGTTCTGATCAATGTGGTTATGATGTGCCTTGGAGAAGGAAACAGGCTCACGACAGCAACCCGCTACAGTTGCATCCATATCGGAAAAACATTTGACAGAATCTGCTCTAAATTCTTGTACCCTCAGGCAGAAAGCCTCACACAGGTTGCTGTAAAAATAACAAGGACCACTGAGTAAGCAAGCACCTTATTGTGCTGCTTGTACTGCTCACTGGTCACACGAGTGTCAGCATCTGTCAAATCTCAGAAGACCCGACAGAACCCTTAGTTTTTCCATTAAACGCAAGTATCCCTAGTACCCTTACATACTTCTGGTAACTCAAGATGATTATATGCTGAATTCTGCATTAATCCTTTTCAGATGGCCACCCAACTCTTGAGTATCTTCCTGCAGAGCAGCAAATCTTTACCACAAAGCTGTATTACAATTTTCTGTTTTAACAGTTTGCAGTGTGCTTGCAAATGTACAAGATGTATTACTTGGCAGCCTAAAGGATTTGCAGTTCTGAATATACTTTCATCTAGTTTCTCATTTGTCAATAGGTTCAGCTACACAAGAGCAGGATGACAGACTTCAACGGATGTTCAATGGAAGTTTTTGATAAAAATGGTCTAAAACTATATTTTATTGAAACTCCCATCCACTAAGAAAAAGATATTCCATATTTGAAATCATTCTAATAATGATTAAAAAGAAATACCACGATACCTGAAATCCAATCACACTAGTGTATTAAGAGTGAAAGAAAACACAAAATTAGTATTTAAAAGTGGAAATTAAACTCAGTTGTGAGAAATGCCATAAACAAATGCATCAAACACCACAAGATCCTGGAGGTCAAAATTTAAGGTAAATGTGGATGGCAAGATGAACCCTACTAAAACATTTACCTATCTGTTCTAGGTCGCGTATTCACAGGGTCCAATCAGGTCAGACAGTCTTTCAATGTAATACATGACAGTGTATGAAAGTTCTAATTCCCCTACCCCAGCAGCATTGTGTAAAGGTTAAAAAAAAAAAAAAAAGTTTAAAAATCTCTGAAACATCTATTTTTGTGTCAAACCTCAACTTAAATGAATAGTATTTGTGCTTAAAAATACAGGGGAGAAAAAAGAGTTCTCAGACATGAAAGATGATCAAAGAGCCTACAGTACTCTTCTTTATTAGATACGACTTTTTCACTTAAGCGGAATAATACAAATTATCTCCACAGATGATCTATTCATTAATCTGAATTTTTGTAGTTGTGCCCATATCTTATACTCTCCAACTGAAGTGACTAGCAGAGCAGTTACTGACACCAAGAGAGACACTATTTTATAGATGAGGTTTTGAACATCACGTATTTGATGTGCAGCACATTTTAAACTACAAAACATCATTATTATAAGGAGAACACCACAGGGGTAATCAATACAGTTTTTAAAATTAAATAGCCATTTAATAATAAAAATTAATACAAATTAATAAATTCAGTCTTGTATTATTCTACAGAATAACAACAGTTCCTCCCCCCATCAGAAAACCACTTAGTCTTAATTCCTCTAATATATTCTACAGAGTTTTAATGTAAGAGACACCACTTTCACTGCTATGTGTAGGTGCAGAATTTTCTACTTTTTTTCCCCACAACTGAAGAGATAACATCCTATTTCAAACACTCTTCAAAAATTAATTATAAAATATCAAGAGAAGCTATAATCTCCCTTTACTGACATAGTATCTACTCACTGGCAGCTCAGTTTTCATGTTGTCCAGTGGAAACATTGAGTTGCCACACAGAAGTGAATGTTTCTATTGATCACCAGGAAACTGTGGATCCTAAATATCAGTAGGAATATATGAGTTAGACTTCCATACTAAGAGGGAAAAGGGGGTGGAGTCCACACCAAACCCCAGGGAGTGCATCTTCTGTAATTTTCTTTCCTGATCACTTACTGGATCAAGAAGAAGAGAAGGTATTAACAGAAAATAAATTATGAAAAAAAAAAAAAACCCATCTTCCAGCATAGTCATCAACGATCTCCCAGGCATGGACTAACAGTATGGCCTCCTAAAGAGACCCAGCAGTGCCCTCTGGTGATCCAGGTCAAATTTGGCTGTGTTACATGGGCAGAAAAATGGACCAATACCCCTAGAGAATCACCAGATAAAGGATGAGGATTCTGTCACCTCTGTTGGGGAATTACAAAGCAGCACATCTAATGTGCATATATCTGCACTGTTCTGTGAAATTTCTGCTATGGAGTTTATTTTGTTGGTACAAACAGAAATTGTATGTGCACAAAAAGTTGCCAATACGCACTGTGTCCAATATCCTTGCTACGAGTTGTCAGTCCTTCCCTAACACTGAAGATGACAGTGGCAGGTAAAGCCGTCTTAGAAGAAGGAACAAGAAAAGGGGCATTTGTTTCTTGTTTCCTGGGGTGATATTTTTGGGGGGTTTAGTTATGTAAGAGATTCCCACAAGAACACAGAATCACAGAATTGTTTTAGTTGGAAAAGACCTTTGCTGCCATCAAGTCCAGCCATTAACCTAGCACTGCCAAGTCCAACCACTAAACCACGTCCTAAGCACCACATCTACATGGCTTTTGAATACCTCCAGGGATGGTGACTCAACACTTCCCTGGGCAGCCTGTTCCAGTGACTGACAACCCTTTTGGTGAGGAAGTTTTTCCTACTATCCTATCTAAACCTCCCTGGCACAATGTGAAGCCATTTCCTCTGGTCCTATCACTAGTTACCACAAGAACATGGCAGGTCAATATGAGTTAAACCATGTGCGTGCAGGAGACTGGCATTATGTTTTAAAAGGTCCTTTGACAATAGAAAGTGGTAGCATAGGAAATTCTGGAAATGTTTCTGGTCTCAATGGAAATCCAGTACTCAAAAGCCACCAAAGTATTTAACTGTATAGCAGATCTACCAGGTTAGATTCCCAAACAAAAAGCTTAAAAATATAATTTTAAGGTATAATTAATTTAGGATCTTAATATACTGATATCATTACTCCTATCTTTTATCTTTATTATCTCCAACTACAGTTATTCTCATGACAGTTTAATCTTTGTTCCATCCATTCTGATACCCAAAAGCTTCCTTCTATCTCCCTCATCTTTTGCAATTCCCATGTTATATCATTCCCAACATATCTTTATTCTTATCAGCAACCTTCCTTATTTCTTCAAGCACAGCCCCTCAAGTTCACCTAATGTTGTCACTTTCAAGCTTACTGATACGTTATTCTACACCTACTCTTTTGGTTTTGTTAATTAAGTAACTTTTAGGTTTCTGAACCTGTAATATAGTTTACTTTTTGAATGTACCATTTACTTTTACAGCATGACAAATAATTTACTGTAATCTGTTTTGAAACTGAGAATTTTGGTAGCTACAGTTTTAGGACAATCATTATATATAGGTCTTATATAGCAAATAATTAAAATCTATAAAGATCCAATTTTCTGTATTATTCCAATTTGAACTTTAAGCAAAAATAATCAAGAAAATAGATTTGCAGCTTTGCATATATTTTGATGCTGTAAGCCACGCCTAAAAATAGACTTTCAACTGGAACATAAATGAAAACATGAAAAGAAATATAAATTCAGAAACAGGAAAAGTGACCAAAATTTAAGACAGTATTTTGCTCTTTTTTTGACACAATTCATGGTAGTCGTTCAATAAACTTGGACATATTTTGGATTCTCACTTCAGATTCACTGGAATGGTGTTGCAGAACCACCAGTTAACTCAGACCAAGTGGATCTCAAGTTTTTCTCTTAAGGAAAACAAGGCACAAGAAATAATAAAATAAACTCTGTGTGCCACTCTGCTTCCCTTCAGCAGCTGTTCTTCCACTCCGTTCTATGTCAGCTAACTTTTCTCTGAAGTCATTTTACTGCTGTCTCCTGTGCATTTGCCCTTTGCATCTGCCCTAAAATGGCACAGAAGAGCAGCAGATTCATTGTGACTGAGCATGGCTTTAGTTCTTATCTGGCTACACAGCAGGTTCTGAAGCAAACTCATCTCACCTAATTTATTTCCTAAAATCTTTGCAAATCTGTATCATATCTTAATTATCAACAGGTAGAGACATGAATAATATGTTGCCAAGCTGCTGCTTCAGTTTCTATGGTTCAAAATATGTTTCCATTCCTTTTCTGTTCATCACCGTGAAAAGCCCATACACTGTAAGGCACATGATTTACTGATCCATGACGGCCTGTTGGGAAGGCAAACTGCTAAAAAACACAATAGAGGACAAATACTCTTGTTGCTAACACATAATCACGCAGAGCCTACCCTTAGAATAAGGAGACTTCTGTAATTTTTTTCATTTGTTCTTTATGTTGCTTGTGGTAAACTCCAATATTGCAAATGAAAGCCTCAATCTCAAAATTAATCTGAAAAGTAAATGAGTTACTGAAAGATAACGTACGAGCATTTACAAATGTTTATTGTAGATATAAAAGTTGTTGTAAATACCTACATATCCCCCATTCCTGTTCCTACAGATGAAAAAGAAACTCTATCACCTATTTTCCAAAATAAATTTGCACTTCAGAGGCAAGATAATGCCTTTTCATTTGAAAAATTAGTTTCATTAAGTTACATACAGGATGAACATAAAATAAGGGATACCATAGAGCTGCAAATGACATATTTCCTAGATATCAAACGGGGGAAATATTACTGAATGTATCAAAAATTTTAGTTTGGTAACATTTGGGCTCAAAATGCAGAAGAAACCACACCAGGAACTTTAAGCATGAAGTCATTATTGACTACATTTTATAGATTAGAAATTGTCTTTCTGAGCAAAACAAACTTAATGTTGCAAACAGTAACTTGTATCAGTATGTTTAAAACAAACTGGAGTTAAGCAAGCATATAGTGTAAGTATAACACTGACTTTGTACTTGTAAACATCCTTTCCACAGAGCGCCCTTTGGGACATTCAAAGAATTTACTGAATGAGCTACTTGGAATAAATAAAGAACAGTCGACTTGGCCTGTAAGAACACTCGACTTGGCCTGTAACACCACAACTAATTTAAAAAAATAGTTTCAACTGTTCCCCTAGTTGCCTGGAAATGGCCATTTTAAAAAAAGTAGTGCTGTGGCAATAGTAAATCTTTATTAATTCCTCGTTTTTGGATGGTCTTGCATGGGGCTTGTTAAAAATAATCTTTCAATCCAACCAGTTCAGCTGAAAATTTAGAACCATATAGTGAACCACAGCACCGAAAATAGATGTTACTACTTTTTTTGGGAGTGTGCGTTCATATTAACAGAAACTTGTAGATTCTGGCAGTGAAACTACCTTAAGTAACAGCTACATAATCTAAATGAGAAGGTGCATTCCTTCCACCTCATTACCATGCTGAGATTTAACAAAAAAACACCTTTAACTCAGTTAAGTAAGACTTTATCTGAGAGTTGTCAGAGATGACCTGTCACATTTAATTTCCTAAATCTTGAAATGGATTTTAAAAGTTTGCAGCTACACTTCCTTAAAATTTGCTTCCAAAGGAAGTTCAAGTGCTTGAATCTCTATTTAGCAGGAAGATGATTTACTAAAGAACTAGTGGGCTACAGGTGCATTTGCAAAATTACCAGTTATAATTATTTTAAAGTGCGTTTCTCTTCAAGTTACCGGTTTGAGAGCATTAGCATCTACCATGCCATGCTGTGTTTTGTCTGAGTACCAAGCACCTAAAGGTTGAAACCTTCGAGGTCAGCGTTAACCAAAAAATATTTTAAAACCTGTTTTATATATAAAATACCTTCCCTACATTCCCTGTACGTTCTGCCTATATCCATATGGGGGCAGTAATGTTAAAGAAAATAAAACTCCCTAAACCAGTCACCTTAATTAATTTGTCACAGACCATTTCTTAACACAAGGTCCTCCAAAAAAAAAAAAAAAAAAAAAAAAAAAAAAAAAAAAAAGAGAAAAGAAAATTTGAAGGCTACTGTTTCACAGAGCTCTGTTTAAAGGATACCACAGAGTAATTGCTCTTTTCATTATCCAGAGCCTACCTCAACTTCTTGGTATATTTAATCGTCCCGATGAATAATCTACCATCATTTTTACACTGTACTTAGTAAATCTAAAGCAGTCTCCACAACGCAGCACTGTCCTAAGACTGGCAGCAGATGGGGAGGAACTCTTTTGTCCACAGCGCCTGAAGAAACAAGGTGCTGAAACAGCTGTTACAGACTGTCACCAGAGTAACACTTCCTGGACTAGGAGAACTTTATCTCAATGTAAATTATTCTATGAGGTCAGCTAGCTGTCTTTCCCCTCTGTGGAGCAGCTGGAATCCCAGTGGGATAACCTCTGCCTGGACATTCAGAGCAGCAGCTTCTCCACTGAATTGAAGCTGGCCTGAAACAGCTGCCCTGCCAGACCCAGAAAGGGTTCTTACAACCATCAGGCACACTTTCCCAAACTAGCTGCAAAACCCACCATTACATGTATCTCTGAAAAAAAAAAAAGCCAGTTCTTCCACAAAACTAAATGATTAAATCAATGCAAATTACTCAATGGTTTCCTGAACATCATGGTAATCTACAGGGAAGAAGTAATTTATTGTTAGGTGAAAGGCTGTAGGAACATAGCAACCAGCTCTACAAATTATTAGAACAGAGACATGTGAGAAATAGGAGCTATGGAATCACAAAGGTTTACAACATTTCAGAGAAAAACCCCCAAAAAATTATACCCATGAAAGCAGATCAAACAGACAGTGATCATTGCTCTGGTACCTTCACTAGCACTTACCAAGGTTGTGTGTGTGCCTGTAAGATGCAGTCTACGTATTGCTCAGAAGTTGCAAAACCCACTAGCTTAACACAAGTTGTAAGCTACTAGAATGTCATAAACCAACAAATAAATAGAAAGCTGCTTTTGTGTTCAATAACAACTACTGATTAGCTTGTGCAGCAAAAAAATCATTAAAAAATAGAGTTAATTATATCAACAGAAATCCAACCTATATCATAGCTGTGTTACTTGGATATGGAAATGATATAACAAGGTTATCTTCTAAAATGATATTGATAGAACACTTAAGTGGCTCTAAATGTATCAATCTAGGTGGTACAAGATCTTGAGGCTACTCTATAAGAATCATATTATTGTCTTTAAAAAAAACCCTAAATTCATAAACTTGCATCATTTAAGGAGCAAAGCGTACAACATTTACATTGAAAAACTGAATGTCAGCCTCCTTGCCTCCACCTGCATGTATACATCTCAGGATGAAAACAGACATTCCTATTACCCTTCAACAAAGGGTATTTCTCCCTCACTCTGCATTTCTCAAGGCCAAGTCTCTTGCCTGTTCACCTTACAATCTCCTCCACCCTACCTTGCAGCTCATCCACTCGCTTTTCATAAGCTCCTCCCAACCATTCATTCAATCACAGAGCAGAGGAAAAGAGGAAAGTAACTGGAAATACGACTACTTTGCAGTGTAAAAAACCCCATCAGAATCCAAGCACGATACTTCCAACAAAATCACAGTTATTTGTAAATACTCGTTTCATTTCAGGACTCAAAATCCCAAATACCACTGAAGTCCCACTACATTGGGAAATATGCAGACACACTCTCCAAAGCAATATAGTAGTTGATACATATCTGGAACAATTTCACAAAACTTTTTGATAGCAACAAGATGTGCTTGCTGACCTCCCAGCCACTTTGAACAAAAAGAAAAATAACTTAGTTATACAAGAATACAGAAGTAAAAGATTAAAATCCAGATTTGAAGAATTCTAACGAGGTCTGCAAAGTGACATGAAGTACCACTACTTATTAGAAGTAATTCAATCCCTATAGAAAATGAATTTGTATTTGATGATTTTTTTATTTCAAAAAATCACTAGGTTGGAGAAGACCTTTGAGATCAGAGTCCAACCATACCTGTCCTCTATTAGGCCATATCCCTATGCACCTCATCTCCCTGTCTTTTAAATGCATCCAGAGTCAGTGACTCAACCTCCTCCCTGGGCAGCCTGTTCCAGTGCCCGACAACCCTTTCAGGGAAGAACTTTTTCCTGATGTCTAATCTGAACCTGCTCTGGCACAGCTTGAGGCCATTCCCCCTCATCCTATCACCTGTCATTTGGACTATCTTTTTTGTTTGCTACAGAGTTATCAGATTATCTGTGACTTCTATAAAAATTGAAAGGAAAACAAGCAGAAAACTTCCTAACTTCTTACCAAATTGAAATAACTATGACTGGCACTGTTATCCAATGATTGTGTTGTGCAAGTGTTTTGTGAGTTAGAAAGACTGAAAATGGGTAAAAGAATGGAAAACGACTTTGCTACATTCATGGGAGACACCTAGTCATTCAAAAGATGCAACAGCCCTTTTGAAGTAACTGGTCAAACCCAAAGCTTGACTCATGGTTTTGAAAGCAGCAGTGATGAGCTCTGTTACTTTTGAGGCAAGCAGGGACTGCATTAGGACTAAACAGCACCCTTGCTTAGAAGGGAATGACAAGCTTGAAGTAGATTTCCGGGGCAAGGAAAGGAAAGTCTTATTATCTGTGTCTGATCATTAGCTCATGGAACAGACACTTTCCTATATAAAGGGCAGAAAAGGGTCAGAGCCACAGAGCATGTCTAGTGATTATGTTGATAGCTATCATGCCAGCCGACAGCTGGGGGAATTGTGGGGTGCATTACACGTGAAGTTGACTTTATGGCTGCAAAGATATCAGCTTTCTTCATAATTTGGAACTAACAGGGAGTTTCCTCTTAAGGCAGATGGATTTTTTTCTGGCCATTTGAGAAGGATCTTGGTTGTTAATGCTAAGAACCTGTACAAAGAGAGAGAATGCTAACAACTGTCTTAATTGCGCTTCTTACCAGAATAACCACAGGGATCTAAACATCAGAGCTACTGTATCAGATAAAATTATTTCCCCAGGTGTACATTTGTCTTATTCATCAGGTTTTCTCAGAAAACCTTTTGGTTTTGGCACTAGCAGATTCTAATTTTGCTCAGACGTGCTGAATGGTTTTGGTTTTTGAAAAGCAAACATGAAACATCCCTGGTGCACGAGTTCACTTTGAAAGAAAGAAATTTCACTGTACGTTAATCCTTGTGTGTGTGTATGGTGTCCCTGGTAACAACTCGAGGGTGCTAACTTGTTCACCTAAATCAAGATGACCATAGTGTGTTCTCCTTAAGTAGTAGAATGACGTTGCAACAGGTTCCAGGTACTACTCTGTGAGTTTGTTAGTAACTGCTGCTGTTGTAACTAAAAAGATAAAAGAGGTGGGGGACAAAAGGGACACACACAAAAATATATGCCGAAAAGTTATAAGTTATCAAGTCTAGTTCTCCTACCACAAGGAACCACAACACATTACCCAGATTTTTCTACTGGGTTGAAAATGTTGTTGTTACCTAAAAGACAGCATCTTCAGAGTTTAAAATCAATTGTAAGCACCCTGCAATAAATAAATCATTCCTGAACTCCAGAGGTTGTTAAGTCAGGCTATTATAAAATTTACTGCCCGAGTTGAATGGAATGTAGGGTAATTATTTTGCCTCTGATCCTTGTCAGGCATTCCTCCTTATTTCAAAAGACACGGAGGGTTCCTAGTCTCTCAAAGGGATAGGATCAAACTATCAGATATCTTTAATTTCATTAATTATCCAATCAGGTCACATATGCATTTAAGCCAACCTAGGACTGCTCCGAGACTGACAGCAGGACGAAAACCAACCTGTGTGCTCCTAACCACAGCACCTGCAATATTCTCAGAGCAATCAGTGCATCAGCCTCTCACTGACAACTAATTAGCTAAACCCAACAACAAAACTATAGGATTAGATACTGACCTGCTGATTATCTTGAAATGAAATGTCCAATATAATGTTAAGGATAGAGAGAAAAGAACATTTGTATATAGATACACATATGCACACACTTATATACATGCATATGTATGTGTGTATATATATATGTACTTGGTCAAACCTTTTGTCTTGCCTCGTAAATTATTATTTATTCATCATCATCATCTCCCTTTAAATCAGTCTAGTATACACCTGCTTTTTATTACATAGTTAAACAAATATTAGTTATACATTCCAAAAAATATTAAAATATTTCACTTGCATCAAAGTACCAGTTCAGGTTGCATTACCTTTTATCTGCAGTGCAGAGCCTTCATTTTACAGGATGATGGAATGATGAAATCTATTACTCTAAGATAATTATGTACTCTATCTTTATTTTAAGCTTGATCATCTTTCTGTGTCCTCAGATTTGGTTTTTGTTTGGTTTTAAATTTTGTTTTTGCAGTCAAGGTGGCTATCATCTTAAGTCTCAAGCAGCTGAAAGACACTGTTCCAGCCTCTTCAGATGCCATGTATGGAAATGAAGCTTTCCTACCTCACAAACAGGAATGTATGCAAACACATTATCCTCATCCTCCACACACAAACACTTGTTTCTTACTATCAGTATTCAGTTTCTTTCACAGATCTAAGGTTCAGTAACAAAACCAAAGCTTTAATCCCACCATGATGCCTGAAACATATACTATGGTTACATGGACCATGTCTGTGAGTACCCCGAAGAGAACACAGCTTTCACAGAATCACAAGGTTGGAAGAGACCTTTGAAGATCACCGAGTCCAACCATTCCCATCCTATGCTAAACCATATCCCTAAGTATCTCATCTACCCTTTTTTTAAACACATCCAGGGAAGGTGACTCAACCACCTCCCTGGGTAGCCTGTTCCAGGCCCTGACAACTCTGACAACTTTGGGTGTGCCAGTAGTGACTTGAAAACCTATCAGAGGAAACTCAAAAACATTCTTTCCTTCTTCACTGACCCCTCCTCATTTCACTGGCAGCAAGGCTGGCTGGGTGACCCAACAAACCTTTTCCTTCTCTTGCTTCTGTACTGACAGTCTCACAAAAGAGCAGGTTTTGAAGAGGAATTTCAGTGGAGACGGGGAAATGCAGAGCACAATGACACCATAAGAAGAATAAAGAAATGAATGAAAACTAAAGGCACTTGGGGAGATTGCCCAATCTTCGCCACTTCAGAGAACACTGACTTTTTTTGCCATCTGAGCACCTTGTCAGCCACAGATGAAGCCTTTTATAGTTTCTATACTACAAGATACAACTTTTATATAATTGATACCATTAAAAAGCATACTCACTAGCTGCAATCTCATGAAACATTTGTGACTAAAAACATGTACAGATTTACACATACATAGTTAGTAATTGTTGAGTTTTCCATCATAACAGTGAATTAACTTTCAGAGTGATAAAATACAGTCATGGGTCCATTAATAATTCAGAAAAAAAATAGATGGTAAGTGTGAAAACACTTTGCAGGCTGTAGCAGTGCTTTCCAGTAATACTATTATAATTAAGAATCTGTCATCATTGCTACTTAAGATAAATCAGTGTGAGGGTTTATACTTCCAGTTACACAAATCAAAGTTATTTCCCAGCAAGTTGTCCTTGGAATCTCCATTCTTTTCCAGCAAAAGTTGTAGCCAGGAAAAGTAGCCTGTTACATTTATGTAATTGGATTTTGCATCTTTTCTTCTAAATCTAATAATCACTAGTGGATTCAAACACAGATAAATATGCTTCTTTGCCTCCCCCCTAAAATTGAGTATTTTAATTGTATAAAACTTTTCTACTTATCCCAGTAAGACTATTACTAGAGACTTCCCTTATTTTCAATCATTTCCCTATTCAATCTCTCACCTTTACCTTCTGTGCTTCAGATTCTCTCGATTAGAGTCCTGTAAGAACACAAGCAGTCTAAGCAAACAGCTGCCCAAATTAACAAACTAAACTCTCGAGAAGACCTGTCAAGACAATAATGCCCACTGCTCCATGTACAAAGGTGCAATCACTTTCTGGTTTTGGCCACATATGGCAAACTTCCCACTCTATCCCACTAAAAACAAACTCACTCTCCTGCCACCAATTTAAAGCTCTGCCCTAACCCTGCTAATGCTGTCACTGCAGCTACTGGTTACGTTCCTCACCACAGCAGCAGCAGGTCTGTTATTCTCTCCTTAGCAGACTTCATAGAAAAGGAAAGAAATAAATAAGCAGCAGAGAAAGAAAAGCTTGATAAGAAAGGTGTTACAAAGGACGCTGCCGTCAAGGAGCTGTGCCACAGACAAATCTATAAATCAGCTGCATAATCCAATGAGACTACGGTGACAGCTCTAAAGCCCAAATGCCTGTTCTTTATCAGGCGAAGACAGATCTAGGTCTTTGACATTTTAATGAAGTAGAATTATTACTGATTTGGGTTATCAAACCAAGAAGTCAGAAAGAGCAAAGCAACCAGCAGCTAGCTGATCTTTTCAGCATCAGCCACTTACTCCTAAGAAAGATAAAAACTTAATCCAACTACTTCTACTTACTTAATACTTGAATTATGGGATTGTGATAGAAAAATACTCTAAAGAGACATTTAGGGCCTTTGCAATAAATACACACAAAAAAACCCCCAAACTTACAAATTGGTACATGAAGTCTAAGCTTTAACTTGAATTCTCTGTCAAACATGAAGTGTATGAGAAGCAAATTGTTACAGTTCAGTTCCCAACATCCTTTCCTTCTACAGGAAACAAACAAACTGAATGTTATGGAATCTCTGCTTCACTAAAAGGATAAAGCAAAGCAGCTGAGCAATTTTAATCCACAGTTTAAGATTAAATATTTATGGTAGAATGATAATTTTGCTCCTATGATACCACAGTTCCAATTCACGTGATTAAGCATCAAATGCCTTTTGAGAAATTCATGCTGTCAAACATTTGAACAGATCTGTGTAAATAACATAAATACATTAAATGCCTTTTAAATGTCACAACATAAAATATTTGTCACAACTTTATTGTGACTCTCCAAGCTTGAGGATCCAGGCAATTAATTTTAAATGTTTGCTTCCTACGCTTGAGAAGCAATATAACTTCACAGTTTCTGCAAGTTTCTTACTAGCCCCAAACTTCTCTTTTTAAGACCTTCTGAAGTGCTTATTTTCTTTTTAAAAGGTGTATGCGATACTCATGAGGTAAAAACACTGTGATCACTGGGCTTAAAGAAGCAAAAGGGGACAGCACAGGAGAACCAGGTAAAGGGAAAATACTGGAAACATTCCTTTTATGAGGTTCCTTGCATTACAGGCAGACTAATCTGGCTTTTGTTGGGCTAGCTTTCCAACCCCTGCCGCCATTAGGAGACTTCCTATGTTCTCTTCTGGCCTCAAATCTTACTAGGTTCATGACCTTTTCAGCAAACAAATATAAGTTTTACTAGTATTGGCATAAAACAGCCCTGTTGAAAAGTTTAAAAGGATTAAAGAAAGGCTCTTGTTATGAACAGTTGAAGGACCATCTTTAGTTTCTGGGGAAATAGCTCACTCCAGAGCCTTGGGAGTGCATATGTATGAACACTCTGGGTCTTCCCCAGGTGCTACTGCTCCAGAGAATGCACAAACTCTAAGGTACTTCTAAAGGCTCCCAAGACTTTGGCAAGGGACAAGCACCCACACTGATCTCAATGATGACTGTGAACTCAAGATCCCTAGACTTGACAGATGGCGTAGGGGTACTGTAACATTGCTTAAAAATCAAACTGTGTGTACAATATTTAATTATTTTTCCCTCCAAATGGAACAGATGCTTTTTCACAAATGAGACAATGCTACTCAGATCACCTATTAAATTCCATGTGAGGGAAACAGTCCTCAAATCACTGAAGATTTGCCAGCAAAATGGGTCTGTTAGTAAACACCCAAGTGAATGAAACGTGACTAGAGTTTGGGCATCAATCCACTTTCAGCTGACTTCTCTTTTCAGGCTTCTACTCTCACAAGAAGTTCTATCATCAATTTTTAAACCAGACTACACAACTACCAATTGCAGACAGACTTAAAGTGAAGGTTTATACATTTTACCAATCAAAACCAATGCTGCTTCTTTCATTCTAGTGAAGCAGGATTAACTACATAATATTGTCCCTCCTGTCTTATTTGTGCAACACCTTACATTCTCGCAAAGATTCTGTTCTGAACCAGAAACAACTTTTATAAACTGAAATATCACTGATCCTTTGGTGAAAGATTTAAGGTGTGCAATTTAAATTGTTCTTAAGTTTCCTCATCATTTAAGCAATAAATACAACTTTTTAAAAGAAATGTGAAGCACAACCTCTAAAATCATCTGTAATAACCATTCTTCACTTCTCCTGAAGCACTGTACAGAGCAATTCTTCAAAAAGAGGAAACAAACTACATTGTCTAAATCTTCTAACTTCATTCTTAACAGTCACTTAAGAGTAACTAGCTAACATTTTACTGTAAAAATTATATCTAAGGCAAACTATACAGATAAATTGTGCTTAATAAAATTATTCTATTTAAGCAGCAGATCTTGACTATGAAGAACTTTAACAGACACTTGATGTACCATTATTTTGGAAGTTTAAATAATAAAAAAGGTTCAGTGCTCCACATTTTATAATCACGAAGTAAAAGTGAACACTTGAATGAAGACCCATTCCCACATTTCAATGACTAGGATTTTGTTTGTATTTAAAAGAGAATGAAATACATTAGTATAAAAAATCCCAACTTGAAATAAACTGAATGAGATTTGAAAAACCAAAAGAACATTGGATCTAATTTTTAATCTTCTGATTCCAAGACCTGGTTGTACAATATTCAGAGTTGCTATTACACAGATTTTAGTTTTAGACTATAATACTCTTATATCACTATCAGCAAAAGATGCCCTGTTAAGCCCACCCACCTTTTTTTGGTGGAGGAAAAACCCCAGCCTAACCCAGCTTGGTTTAAGGAGCACCTAACGAGCATACTCCAGAAACCAATACTGGTTACATTCCTTCAAAGAGTAACATGTCCTCTGAGGGTTCCTCCAGCTGCTTCTTTCAAACCACTGCCATCACCTCATCTTATCTGGCTTTCAGCCGGGTTGCTCTCATCCTAACCTTGGCACTGACACAGGCACAATCCAGAGAGGACACATGCAGCTGGGTGCCATCAGTGCAATTCAATCACTGCATAGAACAGAACAGCATACAGCATAGGTGGTGTAAAAAATTCAGATAAATTGTTGAAATTAAAACATTTCAAGCTTGCATGTTAAACCAAACTTCTAACTTCTGATATCAAATAGGATAAAGTAAACAACAAAAAAACTTTTGAAGAAACCTGAATGACCAGAAACAAGAATGAATGATCTAAGACACTTGACTGCATCTTACAGGCTGCACACCTCAATGCCCGCAAGATTGGGGCCAGCTGCAATCTTAGTCTTCATCACACATTTTCCTTGTATTTAATGTCAAACCTGACGCCCAAGACATAAAGTTAAGACTGGCATTAAGTTGGCACATTACTCTTGTAAAGATTTTGCTTCATATATTTTTGATTTCTAAAATTCAAGAGGAAGTACTGGAGAAATCTAACACTTAAGAGTTTAGGAAAAAAGCTCTGAGAATGATTAGTAAAGGGTCTGTATTTGCTAACTTGTGAGGCATTCTTTAATTAGCATAGAAATCCTATCACTACCACATACTAAGTGACACATGGTAAGTCAAAATCCATCCACTTAATTCATTCTACCAAAAAAAGCAGGTAGCAGAACTTCCCTGAATGAGCCTTCAAACATGGAGCTGTGCTTGAACATATCTTCTGAAAAAGCCTACATTTTAACATTTCCAGTAATAGAGAACATACTGATCGCCCTTCAGAAATTGTTCTAAACATTATCTTCATTAAAATACACATCTCTGAGTTTCAATTGTTCTAGATTTGCTGTTCAATCTCGTTAGATTCTGAAGAGCCTTCAAAAACCTGTTTTTTGACTAGAACTCATAGATTATAAAGGTATCTCTCAACTGATTTTTAATAAACTTAATGAACTAAGACACTTCATTATTTAAAACAGGAAAATTAGACAAGCCCCCACTTATTACATCAACAGTACAATGGGATATTCATTGTGCTTCTATTCACTTTAACCACTTTTGGCTGACAGAACTAAATACCTCACATTTCTCTTTCCCTTACAACCATTTTTACTGGTCTTCGTTGTACTCTATATGTATATGAAATTCCATATGCATATTCCCTAATTTATTTAGAACTGGTATCAGCCAGCAAAGCTAAAACTACAAAGTTTATCCTGTCTCCCTTTAAAGTCCTCCTCTTCTTCACCCTCTAAACCTCCAAACCTGTATTCTTCAGTGCTACAAACCAGTTTGATGGTGAAAATTAAAAATAGTGGTCTAGACTGATGCTCACTCCATTCTTCCATTTATCTTAGATGCAAATGTATAGATAAACAATGCCAGCAAATAGACAAATTTGTGTTTGCCCAGGTCTGCCCCCCAAACCTGTGTGGTATCAGACAATGAAGACTGTGTACTTTTAAAAAAAAAATAGTAAGCAACTTTCCCAGTGTTTAGTTTTTCATATCCCCAGTGCTTAATGGTCATTTCTTTTTCCTTGAATCCGAATCAGTATTTTTTCCCAAAACAATCTTTTCTCTATAGTATCAGTACTTGTCATTCCACATCATGAAATCTTCTTCGAATGCAACTGCCTGTTTATACTTCAGCAAGAACTAAAAAAACCTTCTGTCTTGAGGACACCTCCCCCCCACAAAAACAGTAATTAAGGAGGGGAGATCTAATAAAAATCCTCAGATTGACAATTATGGGTGGGCTTTACCGTAACACAAGTAAGTACACCTGCTTCACTGGGCCTGATCTGGGCACATAACAAACACCACTCTTACAGAAGAAACAGCTCATCCATCAGGTTTTCATTCCCTTTACACCAAACCTGAGATCAGGTGATACCTGAACATTGTAACTAATTAGTACTGGACTTGTATAAAAGTTTCACTGCTTGGTTCCTTGGGAACTATGAAGGAAAGTCTTGAATATATTTTCCCCAGAAAAGCAATTACAAATTCCAGGAATTTAAATTAGTTTAGTCAAATGTTTCCCAAAGTACTACTTTTGAAAAGAAAGTAAAGATATGGCACAAGCAACCTTCTACTTATAGAAAAAAAAATCTCATTATGGCATATTACTGAACAACTAAAAATAACATCATTTATAAGAATGGTTTGAAATAGGAACATTTTTTAAAGCTTGTGTTAAAACCAAGGAGATGACCCTCAACTTTGCTCCTTTCACCAAGGCCAAGTTGAAAGAGATGTATGTACCCTAAGTTTTAATTATTTTCTTACATTCATGCCACCACTAAACTCCAGAGCCCTTCCTCCAGCAAAAAGATCCAACTGTTGACTTAAGAAAACCCCAAACAACCAAATGCTTTTATCTTTTAGCTACTGTCTGCAAGGATATCCTCCAAAACCCCCAAGTAAGGACTTTACGCGTGCTCGAATCTTACATCCCATCCTGCATTCATTACTTCACCCCATTAACATTCCATGCAGAAAGCCCTTTGCTAGTTTTATGAGGCGAAACCACAGCACGTCAGATTAAGAAAGCCCTGCCGAGAACATTCCCCTCAGTAAAACTGTTCATCAGGAGTCTGTTTACATAGATTTGCAAAGAATTATTAGCACTATGGAACTGGAGGAAAATTAGAAACGTTGGAAATAAAAACACACAACTTATCTCTATACCTACTAATAATGCTGACCCCTATCTTCATCCCTGATATTAATTCATCATATCATTGTTTATTAGAAGAAATTTAAAACTTAATTAGTATCCTATTACTATATCTCAGGATTTTCTTTTTCTTTGTACTCAGTTTCTTATAGGATGGTATGATGGCTTCTTGGTCCCACGGACTGGATGTTTTCTGTACTGTTCTCACCTAAAGTTATTACATGTGTACCTGCAATTTATTTGATGACGTGGATGACCTTTATATACTCCACATATATAAAGTAATAATTAGAAGAAAACTCAGGCTGCGGTCTTGTTATTCTGATTTCTGCCTCAACAGTATTTAACATAATTAAATGAAGAATGTGGTAGTTGTGGCACTTTCATACGCATAATGTTAATTTGATCATTAAACTATTGTTAATGCATTGATCAAAATTTGTGTATACACAAATATAAATATATCCACAATGATAGACAGGCACAACATTCAGGAGTTGACACTGTCTCCATCGGTGCTCCCTCCACACCATCCATGTCATCTGACCCACCATGCCTGTATCTTGCTGCTCTAGCAGCACCTCCACTGTCTGCAGGGCTTAACCTCTTTATTCAAAAGTTTCTTTCTATTTTGAAAAAAAACCCAGGAATTCTTTGTATCTTTCAACAGGGCTATAAGGTTGCTTGTATTCATTTCATTGAATACAAACTACAAAAGTACACAAATTTGTATCTTTAGTCAGCCAGTGCTCTACTCAGCTTTCAATAAGTGAGAAATGAGATGCTACCATTACTTTAGCTTTAAGAAAGGATAAAAAATAAAATCAGAAAAGTAGTTGTTAAATAAAACACACAATGGAAAAGAATGCTCAAGAACCAAAGCAATACACTTAGTGTAGTTTTGCATAATGTGCCACTGTTTGCTTTAAAATATTTTCTCTAGTTACTGAAATAAGATGACTATAGAAATATAAGATTTTACTGAGACATGATGGAAGGATTCTGAACCCCAGTAACTTAATGCAATAGAAGGTCTAACCTGTCAGCAAACCTTTTTGAAGTTATCATTACAATAACAAAAATGTACATAAAAATGTTGGTCTGGGTTGGTTAAGTTATGACTGACACTTTATCTAACAAATTTAAAGAACAGAATGGGAAACCATCTTGAAATGATGGTTGCCACAGGAAACACTTAAAGTGATTTTCCCAGCTCTGCCTATCTTTAATCCTGGAAAATATTTACGCAGTTCATATCCATTGCTTCACTGTGGTTTTAAGGACAAAACCTGGTCTTCCTACAATTTCAAAATTAGAGATTTTTCTGTGTTTTACAAAGGCCACTTCAGGTTGGGACCAGAGCAATTCTAATGCTGAATTAGCTGGTTTACTATTGTACCATTTCTCACAAAGAGACGTACAGTTAAAGCAGTTCAAGTCAGAATTTGTGAGTTATGAGTCCTTTCAATTTGGGTCTCACTGCAAATCCTAAAAGTGATCAAATATCCCCCATTCAAAAAACTCATTTACATGTGACATCACAAAAATGCTGTAACAACTTGAAATCTCCACTCAGTAGCAACACATTACTATGCTAGTAAATTTTACTTTTGCCCTAAAAAAAGAAATCTAAGTTAAAGGTCATAAGTAAATACGGAGGGACATTTTCACAGGGATACTACTTATGCAGTGGGAATCAGAGTAAGGACCACCTCTGGTAGGCAGACAACTAAATTAAGAAATCGCTACCAAATATTTCCAAGAGCAGCAATGGAACTTGTTCGACCTCTAGTAAAAGGCCACTTCTTTCAGGCGGTTGTTGGTCCCTTGGGTGGTCCAAGACCTGGGTGGTCTAGTGATTTTAGCTTGGACAGCTTATTTCAGTTTTTACTGTATTTAACTGTCTCACATCACGTTTTAGTCTTCTGGAGAAAGAATTTAAACTTCACTAAAACAAGAAACAGTGTCTTATTTAAATCTTGCTTCCTGAACATTAACACGAGTCTTACGAGAAAACTGCATCACAAAACCAAAACAAACAAAAAGTTTTTACACTGTATCATTCCAAAATGAGATGAAGGACCCTAAGGACCAAAACAATCTCAAACACATAATCATCTGCACAGTAGTATGAAATCTTTAAGATTGAGGCTACTATCAATGTCCTCACACAACAATTTCTATCATACCTACCTGACAGAACTGTTGTGGCACTGGTTTTTTCCTTATTATTGTGGTATATAAGGAGGAAAAGAGCAAGTCAGTCCAGGTGAGCTTTCTACTTCCACAGTTGGCTACACTGCTTCTGGCACCTGGCTGAGCTCTGCTTTGGTTTCCACTGTACACAGTAAACAGCCAATCTGTTGTGCTGTTAAATTTTTTGAGCAACAATGGCATAATGAAGCATTTCTTTTAAAACTGATTCTTAAGACACGTTACTAGCCAGAAAAACAGCCACAACAGAACTGCACTAATTATTGAACCATAGCATACCAAATAACGGAGAATGGCAACACCATGCCTGGATGCAGTTCACCATACTAAAGGTTTTCCTGGAAACTGTCCAATAGCTTTTATCGGGCCCTAAAGTTTATCCTCTATTTTTCCCCATCACCCTGATTTTACAATTTTTCCCTGTTCTATGTTCCTACTCATTCCATATATCCCGTATGGAAAATGACAGAATGTTGGAAGGGACCTCAAACGATCACCTAGTCCAACCCGCTCCCCACCAGAGCAGGATCACCTAGATTAGGTCATGCAAGAACATGTCCAGGCAGGATTAAAGATTAGTAATAGTCTCAGTTATCAAAATGCATAAAACACAGTAGTAGAGAGCTCAGCCGCTCCACACAGTGAAATAAACATTCATTACAAAGTCCACATAGACTAAAATTCAAAGAATATTCCAGACACTAGATAGTAACAGTAAATGGAGTAAAGAACAGTGACTAAAACAGAACCCCCAAACCCCAAATAATTTTGCTCAAATCAGAAGGTCTAATTAGAATTTTTGGAGGTGAGGGGGGAGCAGTAGTATTTCTACATTTTTCTATGTGTTGTTTTTCAAATGTATTTCCCGCTTCTTTTGTTTTCTTTGAAAGAGAGATGACTATATTAAAAATATTCTTCCCACAGTGCAGAAAACTCATTATTTACTAAGGTCAAAGTAGTTCTGCAAGATTCAACAAACACACTTGGATAATGCCTGGACTGCTATTATCATCTGCCAAGCTGCCTTCAGACAATTTCATAATAACATTGCTAAATGCATATGAAGTTATTTGTCAGTTTCAAATTTAGAGTCAATTTAACAGCGCAGATTATAAACATCTACTTCACTGTGGGTTTTTTATTCCTGTCTTTTTATTAATGCATTAGATGTCACACCTTGCCTTAAATGTACATGGTCATCACATCCTCTGCAAAAAAGAACTATTACTAGTAAATAGATGTGAAGGCAATCCTGTTTCTTTTGGACAGAAAAGGCTTAAATTAACACAAATGAAATTTTTCTAGCAGAAACTTGCTTCATCGGAACTATTTAAAATATTAGTTAAATATTTAAAATATTTAAAATTAATAAATATACATCATTAATAAATTAATTTGTCCCTACCAGCATTCATGCTGGTAAAGTGTGCAGCACACAGAAATTGCCGCATCATCAGCTGGGCAAGGACCGTGGGCATGCCCAGGACAGACACCACCTTTTGGGACGGTCTGTCTTGACCCAAGATTGGGCAGTCTCTGGCATCCAAGTGCAGGAAATAAGCCTAGGAAAAAAGTCTAAATTTGTTTCATTTAAATCAATTTTAATAGCTTGAGCAGGCAAAAATAATCTTTACTCTGAAAAGTGTAGACAAAAGTCCTTTGACCCGAGGATGAGCTCCAAAGACCTCGTGGGAAATCTCACTGTGGGACAGAAGCAGAATATGAAACAGCAGGAAAAAAAATACCTTTACATATACCTATGTCTTACTCAATAAACACATTTAAAAACCTTCAGTAGTAGAATTTTGCTATGTTATTGATTTTCATATGGAAAATGTACGAGCGGCATATGTAAAACTGCTCAAACCATTTTGCTGTTAAACAAACAAGCACATGCCTAGAGGGGACAGAATAAAGTAACTGGTCTCCTTATGATGAATAGCATTAACTTGCTCTGGCTTGCCAAGTCAGTAAGCAGTGTGAATTTAATGGCAATTAGCCGAGATCAAAGTTGAAGTACCATGAACAAAGTAGGTAAAACTGACAATATCAAAGAAGGGAAGTATATCATGGGTGACTGAAAAAAAAAATTACTTAGATTTATTTAGAATGTTTGGAGCTGTTAATAGAAAAGGACAGATCCTTACACGATGTTTATTTTCAAAACAGTACTGCTGATTAAACAGATTTCTAGGAGACTGCTTTCACGGGTAAATTGGCCAAAAATCCTGATAGCGAAGTAAACTGTTCTGTAATAGCTCCCATTGTAGACACAGTGCTCACAACGATATTTTCTCAAGAAATTCAACTCCAAATCAAAGTCAGGCATTCTCCCTCCTACCTGGCAAACAATTTATCAGCCACTCAAACAGAAAAAGTTCCCAGGCATTCAGAAAAAGGCAGAAAGGGAGAGTTCGTGTGTTTTAGATGTGGTAGGCTTTAGGGACTACTAGTAATAGGAAAAATATTCCTCTCATTAAATCTAGGTGTCTTAATCAAGACTGACATAAAAAACCCCGTAAATTTAAATTATATATGATTAATCTGGGAAAAAAAAAAAAACTTTGGGTTTTGGTGGGGGTTTTTTAGTGCTTAAAGGAGACATCCATTTCCACATATCATCAGCAAGAATTTAATTTTTATCTCAAATATTAGATCCTTAAAAAACCTACAGAGCATGCTCACTAATGCTGAATATATAACTACTATCACTACAAAATTCCAGGCTTCGTGTAATAGTTTTGAAGTGGGAGTCTGAAAACATTCTTCTAGAAATTACCAGAGCATTTTGCATGGATGGTGACGTATTTTTACAGATTAACTGATACTCAGAAAAGATAAATAATTACCCAGTACCAGTGGGTTTATAAAAGAAAAAGGAATTAACATAAAATAGCTTCTTTCTACTGTAATTTCTTTTAATATAGGTAAAATGATAAACAACAAAAGTAAGTTGCAATACTGTTTGAATTAAACATGTTAAATCTAGGTGCAAAGAAATGGTCTAGTAAATAGCAATATATTTTCAACGTTAACCTGAAGGGTAAAAACCCAGCAGTTCTTTGGCAATTAGTCAGTGAGGTCTACGGGAGATTCGCTTGAGCAAAGATTGTTTCTCAGAAGATCAAAGATAACTGGTGTTACACTCTGCCCTAACCAGACCCAGATTCACGCTTTCCATTACTTATTTACATTGATCTTATGACTATTTTTATAGATCCATCAGAATAAGTGTGTTTTTACTCTTTTACTAATATTTGTTTAATTAAGTTAATTAATTACAGCTTAACTGAAATACCGTACAAAAGACCTCACGCAGCTTTCAAAGTGTAGGCTGAATCCTAATCCTCTTTTTTTTTTTTAACTACCAGTAAGGATGAAGTCAATAAATTGTCAATTAATAACATACTTGCTTTGATGGCTCTTCAGTAATTTACTTACATACCACTTCATAAATTTCTTAGGAAAACTTCTGGGATTGCTGATACAGTACCTTTGCCATGGGAAAATTTGGTTTAAATCTGCTCTGCTGCCAATAAACCAATAAGACTAACTGGCTGATAATCCTCCCACACTCCACTGTTTAGGTATATGCACTCAACCAACGAAAGTTTAATTTGTTCCGCTAATGGCACAGAAAACTACTCAAACTTATTCACCATACAAATTTGAACTTCAGTCTGCTACTTTCTGTTATTCCTTGGGCAGGAAAAAAAAAGCTACTGACTGCTTTGTAATTCAGACTGTTTTATCTTTTCCTTGATCCAAAGCATAACAATAACAATGGACACGATCAGTGACTAAATATTAGATTGCACTTCGGAGAAGAAACATATTAAAAAGCCTTAGAGAAGTCTGAATTTTTTTGCATTGGCACACAGACACACAAGACATATTGTACCATTCTAAGCAAGTACTATGTTCTTAAACTACCGCACTAGAACCACTGACGCTAGACACCTTGTACCTATTTCAAGCTGCCATGCTCAAGCTTTTGTCTGGGATTTCTAAGGGGGTGGCACTTACCTTTATTAGATACAGCCCATTTATTTAGAAGATAATTTCATTTCTAAATAAGTACAGTAAAAATTCAGTAAAGAAGCCCCACAGAGCTCAAAATACTGATTTTTTTATCTAATGTTATGTTGATAGCATTGATATAGGTTTATATAAAGTAAACCATCTATTACATACAGATAATATGGCACAGTTATTATATCTATATATAATATACATATATACGTTGCAGGTGTCATACATTCATGACAGGCCAAAGCCAGGTGGAGTCATGTAAAAGTTCCTAAAAAGACTATGAAGAAACTATTAGGTTACATTATATTTTAACATCATCTTATCTTCTGAAGGAAAAACTACTGGAAAATACTCGAAAAACTCAAATCAACCACTACTCTGTTTTCTAGTCTACCATACGTAAGGAGAGTTTGCCTGCATTTCCCTGCAAGATGTCACCACACTCCACTGGTACTGACAGAAACTAGGTAGGATTTGTCAAAAACCACGACATGTTTGGCTGGCATTCTTCCTGGGGCATGAAGAACCAACTGGAGATTTTCCAAAGGGATTGAACTATGGATAAAGGAATTGAGCTATAGATAAAGGAATTAAAGACACTGTCCTCCTATTGCACTTGTAATCCTCTGGGAAACGAGCATCTAGAGCTGAAAAGATTTATATTGTCTCACAAGTTGTAGTGCTCTGATAAATTTATAGGGGTAGGTCAAACAACTTACCATGGATTACTAAATCATTTTTCTAAACTTTCCTCCCAAACCTCAACAGTACTCAGAACATCCTATTCACAGACAGAATGATAATAGACACCTTGTTCTCTTCTTAGATTTATAGGCATGAATATATATATACAGGTGCAGCTAAACATGAAAATATTTAGGAAGATTATGACAGCTGTCTGGTAAGAAGTAATTATTCCCACTTTTTTCCAACTGTATTTAAGGAATCACCTATATCCAACCCAAAATTTTTTATTGGCATGCCAGTTTAAGCAATAAATGGTAGGAAGGAGGTTTTATTTCTCTTTAAGAAAACAAATAAGTAGAAAAAGAAAAGAAGTAGGACTGCAAGCTGGGTTAGCTTCGCATTTTTACTGGTTAAAGGAAAAATTTAATTTGTTACACTCATTCAACTTTGCTGAACCAGCAGCAGTAGGAAGGCTTCTATGTTCCACTGCTGTTTGGAGTCATGGCCCTGCGAAGCAGGAACCCCAGAACAACTATCCATAAAGGCTAGATCAGAGGGTCAAGAGCACACAGACTGTACTTTTACATGCTGGTGGTTACGCTATGAGTCAACAACTTGCCCTAGAAAGACATTAAGAAAAAGGAACAGAGGTATCTGTATTAGAAGTGACAGAACTTTACTTGTCTCATGCCGGGAACCATGGCACGAACTCCGATCTTGCTTTATTTCCTCAAAGCTAGGACCAAAATGTTGCTGTGACTGATCCTGAGTTATAGGTGGATTCCTGATACAGCAGTATTCACTTACAAGTGTTTGACTGCAGGACCTCACAGAAAATTAATAAACCGCCTTGTTACCTCAGGCTACTTTTGTACAAGTATGCTTCTTAATTACCAACTTCTATGCTCTTAAAAACAAATGGTCTGGATTCACTTGCTAGAGAGTATATTCCCACCTCACTATACAGAGCCCATTTATGGAGCTAGCTGAGCTGCTGTCATTTGAGAAGAGGTGACAAACTTGCAGCTAAAGCCAAACAGAGTCAAGTCACAGTCAAGACTATGAAGGTTAGTGCATTCTTCTTCCAAATATTCTTTCATCATCCTCCTAGAGCAGCCTACTGAGAGATCCTCAGTGGAGAAGAGCAATGCAAACCATTCCAAAAGGTTCCACTTCGCTCAGCAGTGTAAGATAAATACTGTCCTCCCTGCCTACGTCTGCAACGCCTCTAGTAGCGCTGCCTTGAACAAATATTAGTGATATTTTAACCATCTTCTACCTTTAAGGTGGATTACTCTTGCCTCTCAGTTGTTCCATGTGTGGGAAGGCAGGCATGACCTCTGAGTTTGTGGCTTAATTTGCTGCCATCATGTAGAAAACACCTGCTCCTTTCATCATGGTTTTGAGATAGCAATTTCTCAGAGCAAAAAACCAAGTTTGTGAAGCACGTTAGAGATGCCCTGTACAAGGAGACACTGAAATGAAGTGCAAGAAATCTTAATTCTACTTGTCCTAGTTTCAGCTAGGACAGAGTTTATTTTCTTTCTAGCAGCGGGTAGAATGCCGTGTTTGGAAGTTAGGATGAGAGCAGTGCTGATAACAACCAGTCAAGGACTTTACAGTTGTTCATATTGCCCTGCTAGCGAGAAGGCGGGGGTAACCAGAAAGCTGGGATGGGACACAGCCAGGAGAGGTGACCCAAACTCGCCTAAGAGGGTATTCCATGACAGTTACGTCATGCTCAGCATAGAAGAGGTGCTGGTGAGGGGTGGAGGGCATGACTCCAGGACACACGGATTTTGGGGACAGTCCAATTTTTGGACAGCTTTGAGTAGTATGCCCAGAGTTGTGCAGTTTGGTGACAAACTGCATTGTGTGTCACCAGTTTTGCAGATTTTGCTGTAAAGTCCTATTATTGTTACACCTCTCTTTCTCTGCTGTCCCAGTAAACTGTCCTTACTCCAACCTGCAAGGTTCTGGTTTGCTGTTTGGGTTTGGGCTTTTTTTTTTTAGCTTCTTTTACCTCCCTTTTCCCTCAAATTACACACACCCACACACCCTCCTTAGAGAGAAAGCAGCTCTGTGGTGCTTGACTCTCTGCTGGCGCAAAACCACGACACTATTTGTGACAGAAACAAAGAATAAAAAACTTCTTGACCAATTCCTGAACAGTCCTTAAGAAAGACAATGATGAATCTCCCTGAATAGATGCAGCATCATCATTGCTATCTGCCTCCAAAGCGTCGCACAAAGTTCACACTGCTTTTACAGATACTGCAATAAACAAAAGCAGTTGCTCCTGCTCTCTTTCACTCCATGTACCAGCTTGTACCATCCCTGCTGGGAAAGAAGTGGTTACTTCTGTACTGGTGGCTTAGGAAATATGATGATACATGACATCTGGCACTTCTTATCAAAAATCTCTGATTCAAGTGTATTGCGCAATCATTTGAAGAAAAATTAAAGTTGAACAGTTAATTTCCTACATGCCTATCTTTTCAAAGGAAACATGGTATCAAGCTGTGAAGACAAGGAATTCTGCAATGCAGTCATCTGCAAAAGGGTATGCAAGCTGCAACACCCCAACAGTGCAGAGACAGACATCCTTTTAATACGTGGCTTTTACCAGCTATTATACCCTTATGACCTTAGCGAGCATCCAGGGAGTGTTTCTGAAATTGCTACTCATCCAGGCACTTTATTTTGATATTTTACTTATCTGTAGGATTACTACTCCCTCAGCACAAGCACAATAAACATTAAAGTCTATGTATTACAGCAAAACAAATAGGGCCTTAAAGTTGGAATAATCTGTGCATTAACAGCATGCAAAAAGCAGATAAATGGATCCTAAACATTTAAATGGCTCTTGAAAATATAAGGTCTCCAACTGAGGATACAATGATTAAAATAATACTAACCTTGGTTAGCAATTAAACAATCACATCCCCCCTCGGACTAAAAACGTCGACAACAGCTAGTAGCTGACATCTCACTTCAACATTTTACAGCTGCTCTACAGCAAAGACTTTAGACATTTGAATGCATGCATGCATCTTATTTTCCCAGGATTTCAAAGTCCACATCCAGGCTGCTGCTCAGCCATTATAAATGAGTAATTCAAGTAGGGCATGACTGCTTCTTGTATTAACTTGATAAAGATGTTTCATTCAAAGTGCATCAACAGTTGTGTTAAGTCATCCTGTTCACAGGCTTATATTTATTCTGTGTTACGGTACTAGTGAAGAAATAAAAAAGTATTACTGGCTTCAATTTATTAGAAGTCTTTATACAAAATATAATTTGTATCATGAAGATTATGATAATTCTACTGTACCAGTTTTCAGGACTTCATAAAACAACAGAATATACCATTAATTATTTCCTGGTTTTTTAATTAAAAGCAATGTTATCTGACTGCAATCTGCACGAAAATTTAGACATGTAACTGTTTAAAGGACTGTCAATGTGCAATAATTTTAATGTCTGAAAAATACTAATCCAGGACTGGGGTTAAAATATCTTTCAAGTATTATGAATTTTCAGGTCACAATCTAGAAAGATTTGCACAGTACTGAATTCCTCTTATCAGGGCAGAAGCATTTAATATAGCTCAAAATTAGAGGGAGCAGAGAATGCATAGTCTCCTTTCATTAGTTTATTTCCATTTAGATGACTAATTATATCTTACCCTGTAATGGCATGGGCAAACACATAAGAGAAAAGAATAATACTATCCAGAGGTGGTGATCCAATAAATGCACTCCATAATCCTACTCACTAATGTTGAGCCAAATGCTGTATTTTATGCTTCATTAGATTCAATCATACCTCCTCTTATTTTTCCCCCAAGAGAATTGTTTCTATTTACAAAATTTCCATTATTTTCTCTATTTCAGGGGGAAAATATTCCTACAATAGTCAGTTCTAGTATTATACTTCCTATTGTATTTAAGCAATGTTTCCATACAGTTTAATTAAACAGCTGAAGAAATAAACCAAGTGTAGGCATAGGAAAAGGCAGTCAGCCTCTGATGTATTCAGATTATTATTCTGATAACCAACAGGATTTTCTTCCTCTGACATGACAGTTAGCTATCAACACTGAAATTCAAAAAGATGCGGCTCAAACTCCATTTGTTCTGACCCCATCCACCTTCCCCCAGGCAGTGGGCTATTTTTCCAAGATTCAGGGACACGAGGCAGCATAGCCAAAGCTACTTCTCTAGCTTGGAACTGATCCCAGGCAAACAGCCCAAGAAGCTGTACAACAGATGATGCACATGGGCTACAAGTGGAAGAGTTGGCAGATGCAGGCATACCCTTATCATGCAAACTGTAAGAGCTGACATGTTTGTTTGGGACCCTCCCCCATCCCTTCAGTTCTCACTGTTACTGCACCTAATTCCTCCATACATGAACCATGCAACCTTCTCATTGGATTCAGACAGTACAACCCCAAAATGATTTGCTGCTCTGCTTACAGAAACAAAGAATCAATTTTCTGAATCTCTTGAGGAAAGTCACAATAACTTTCTTTTCAGATCTGTCTACTTCATCTTGAAAATACATCAGGAATGAGGAAAACACAGGAAAACCAGGCTCTGCACTAATTTGCTCTTCTGTGAAGTGGAGCTCAGTATCAACAATTAGCAGCAGAAGAATGTCTGAATGGGAACTCAGAACTCAGGTCAGCAAAGTGTTTTACTCCAGCAAATGTCTCTCTCTCAACTGAACCAGTGACAATATTTGGGCAGCACCCAGAATCTTCTCTTTCAGACACGACTTCAGAAAAACATTTTTTTTCCTTTTCAAAATGCCTTTTCCTCTACTGAAGAGGGTAAATCAGATCAAAATCAAGACTTAAAAAGTATTTAGCTACTTAATTGGACTATATATCCACTGTAATCCCAGGACTATATATCCACTATAATCCCATCACTGCATTTCTCAAAAGCATTTAATATTCCACACAATAGGCACAATGTAAATATACCTCAAGAAGGCAGTATTTGTGTTGAAGTTGCTGTACTCAGAAGTCTGTTACATAGAAACACTCAGCAATAAATGCTCACATTATATAAGCAGGGTAATTTTAGCTATTGAACTAAACTGAAAAGTTACACAGTGTACTGTTTTCCTCCTATCAATTTCAAGTCTTTCTGCCACCAGAGACAAGTACATAGACAAGTATCACGCACCTATTAGTACCATTTCAGTGCACAGTTAAAAGGAAAATTAAATCAGCTTACAAAGCACAGAAGTGATCAAATGGTCTGAAGGTAAAGGTACCTAGAGCACTAATTTCTATCTGGTTTGCAGATTTTTACGGAGTAGAAATAAATTTTCAGAAGCTTCGCAGCATGTGAAGAAAATGAAACTAATTTAAATATTTCCAACATTGGAAAAACATAAGATATTCTCTCCAAAATAATTTCCAGTTTGGTCAACTATAGGAATATGCCTTACCTTGGGGTTCATCGTTGGGTTTATCTAGCTAAATTTAAAAAAATCAACATACTGCTAAGAGTCTAACCACTTTGTCTCATTCTGGCTGTGAACTGTTGTTTTCTACAGTTACTTGGTAATAGCACAACTTCATTTTGTGACCACAAATGGCTATTTGGAATATCACAGAAAGGAACTTCTGTGGGAACTTCAAGACAGTAAAGTTGGGTGTAAGGGGACAATGTGGTTGGATGCACATGCTGCATATCTAAGAATGCATCCTAAATCATATAGGCTGTTAGTACATTATTGAACCACAAAAATTACTCAGAAAAATAATTCAGATTTACAGACATTTAGGTCATACTTTCCATGTTAAAAATAATGCAGATATTTCATTTAATGCTGTTTTTCATCAAATGTGCTATATTTCTGTTCAGTAACATGTTCAGTTAATGACTTGTTAGTAAAATTTGAAACACGAAAATGGATCTGGTCAAAATGTATTTCTATTTTGCCACCAAAAGTGATATCTATTTAGCATTTCATTACAAAAAATAGCCATGTTATAGGAATCATTTACATCACCAAAGCAGTAGTGAGAGCAATATAATTCAATTATAAAACCTGGAAACAGTTTAAACACCATTTGAAAGTAAACAGTTACAGTCCCTTATGCCCACGTCTGGGAAGCGTCCAAATGGAAGTTAAAGATCCCATGGCATTTTTTCAAAATGAGTAGGAGCTATCCCAAGATGTTGGCCAACATATATTTTCCCAATTAAAAACAGATTTCAATGTCCAAAACTATGTGTCAGCAGTTGCTGAGAGCATATGCCTGTCACATTTCCAAAACTCTCTGCACCGTCAGTGAAGTATCTAGTCACCTTGCTGAGCAACGCTTTTTCAGGTGCCACAACTGGAAGAGGCAAATGCATTTTCATAAATACAAGAAGCACAGATACATTATCCTATACTGTTAAAGAAACAGAAGTTATCATTTTGACCTGAACCCACATTAGAATTTTTTTTCATACCACAAGTGTTAAATATGACTTTGGTGGCCATATGAAACACTTTGATACTACCCCAGACTGTAAGTGAACAGAAATCCTATGGAACACATGTGCGTACATGCAAATAAGTCGCAGTAATAGTCTTGGATCTGCCATTCCCTAACTTTTACACATTTAATGACTTAAAAGGCTTTTTTAGTTACTTGTACTTTTCTAGGTTATGCTCTGTTTAAAGAGGAGGCGGGGGGATTTCCTTTCTGCACTTTAAAGCCTGCACACCCCGTATTACCTCCGCTGAAGAACTCCAATCTTCAGCTGTCAATGCTGAAGCATGAACTTCCAGTCCAAGAACTACAAGAACAACTACATTAGCTATAGGCAGCATGCTGTTACTCTGCGTTAAGAGAAAAGAGAAAGCCAGACAATTAATTTCTAATGAAAAAGCTGTAAATCCAGAGAAGAATCAAGCTTTCCAACTCCCTTGCTCAACAGAGTTACGAGTTCCACGTTGCAGGCTATTTGGAGTTGAGTCCCATCTTCTTTGTTCAAGCTTTGCCATGTTAGCAAACTCTTTTGTGACGGTATTAAGAAAATGCAACTGGAAAGAGGCAAAAGCACTTCTTTGGCTAAAGATACTGCTCTCTTGACTTCCACAGTGCAGCTGAACAGCATATCTCAAAGCAAGTCAGGTTTGAAAAAAATATTTTCAGGGAACTTAACTATGCAGGCTGACTTCCTAACCACTGATAGAACAGAATGTAGCTTTGGGGGGGGTTATAATACCATTTTTTCCAGTATCATTTTACAAAACTCAATCTTATTTAGTCACAATTTCAGAATTCTAGGGCACGTCTTGCTGAAAGATTTATCATATATAGAAAGAAACATATACAAAGAGATGGAAACACCACTTCCCACAAGAAGATTTACACAATTCCTTGATGGAAAGTCAAAGAGGCTGCCTTATTCCTGCACTGCATAATTACCTTTCTCTAACCAGAACTTACTACCAGTTGCCAGAATTACACAATCCACTGGAAATAATGTTCCTCTACTTAGTGTTGTGTAGTATGCCCCTCCTTGATGCTACTCCCATGGACATGAAATTTATGATTGGAGCCAGTACAGTAACAGATTGCACTTGAGGACAAGTTTTGGAGGCAATTGCACTTGCCTCCCTCTTACAAAAAATAGTAAGTGCTGGATCTTTGTGAGACAACAGATAGAAAGGTGAGTCCGGTCTGGAAAAATATTTGATACTTATCCTGGCTGCAATGCACAACCTATTGAGCTGTGAGTGTAATGGGGGAGGATGGAGCCCACACAAGCTGGTAAACGTACAAAATTAAAACCATTTAAAGGGAGGCTTTTCTTCGATGGGTATTAGCTACCTTGTATTTTCCACTGTTACCAACTTGCTCTTCCCCACACCATCCTCCCCTCCTCACTTGCTCAGGAGTATCACAACCTGTTGCCCTTGCTTGAACTTGTGATGAAATTACAAGATGTCAGACATTTTGTTTACTACAGTCAAATAATTTGAAAACTCCGAGAGAGAGAAAGTGAGGGAGAAATTGTATTATCACAAAATGCTCCTGCCCACAAATTTTGTAACTCAGAAAAATTCCAAATTTAGCCGTACAGTTTAGGCAGGTCAACTACTATTTTTAATCCAGTTTTGAAAACTACATTAAGAGAATAATTCTTCTAGAAATGTATGTTTATCTGAATTTAAATTCACCCTACTTCAACAGAGGTACTACATGAATACGGTGTTTTCGGTAACTTCCACTACTAGCATTCATATTTTTTCAAGGCAAAATATGAGAATAAGCCAGATTTTAAAAGCAATTAAGAGGATGTAAATGCTGTGCGCTGCAAGAGCACAGCTCTCAAAAGACCAGAGTCCTGGCAACTATCATAATCCTTTTGAAATTGTTCATATTAAGATTAAAGATCACTTTGTTCCTCTATTCCCACCACTAGTTGGTATGGTAAAAAGATCAGTCCCCTAGTTTTATATGTAACATCTTTAACATTTGCTCTCCTTTCTGTGCATGTGATTAAATGTAACATTTTGAAATCCCAAAGTTCTGAGAAAAACATAAATCCTTGTCCACAGCTGCTGTTTGACTCTGGAAACACATGCATTTTCTTTTCAAGCATCTACCATCAAAAAATCCCAAAGGACTTGAACTGGAGAACACCTGCATCTCTTCATTTAGTTCCAATAACAGAGTCTAAACTTCAAAATTACAAAAATAGATGCTATGTTCAGCTGCAGTTACATTCTGCCCCTAATTCCCGTGAACAAAAATGCTAAGAGCATGAAATCATTCAGGCAAGCTCTGTCATCGAGAGGATAAGATTTTTTGCACCAGAAGCCCAGTGGGAACTTGATAGAAAACTGGCAACAATTACAGATAAAGTACATAGTGAAATCCTCAGGGAGAGGAAAGGAAATGTAATAAGATAGATGGGTATAATTTTTACACATTTATGCCCAAACCACAAATGTGAATTGTCTTTAATTACCCCAATATATTAAGTGTTTTTACTCATTCACTGTGTCAGATCTTTCCAAAATACTTCCAATTAGTTTATGGATTCTCTTTTACAAGGCTTGTTGGGTTTTTATTTATTTACTAGCAAAAGCACTCTCTTTAATATTTAGAGCTTAGAACTTAAATATCCTTGTTCCAGCTATAACATCCAGGCTTTGCAGTATCCCCAGTGAAAGCAGTCAAAATTAAATTAAAAACATGTCAATGGCAGGCTTTTTTAACTGCAAGTAAGGGGGAGTTGGGGCATATATAGGTGTGTATGCATAAAAACAAATGTATGTCAAATGTCTCACCTACTTTCAAATAAATTCTAACAAATAAAATCATCAGGTTTATGACAACTAAAATATAGAACGGAGTGATCTTAAAAAATACTGACAGTGGAGAAAAATCCACAGATCACTGGAAGTTTAAGAAAAATACCACTGAAGCAAGAAACTACCAACTTGTACAAGGCTGAATACTTGCCCTTAAACTTTGCCCCACTGGGTGCATCAGTTTACCAGACATGAGCATGGCAGTAATCCATGTACTTTTGTTTACTCCCTGATTTCACTGCTGCCTTGCTGAATAGCGAAGCTGATCTCAAAGAAAACCATTTTAGTTCCTCTTGATTTATATGTACTAAAGCTCTCCATACACTGGCTGCACACACACTCCCAATTATTCAATATGGCAAACGAAACAGAGCTTAATCAGCTCACCTCATCTATTCAACAGCTGCTCATAATTAAATACCAACACCAGCATTCATTTCGAAATCTCCTCATTTCTCTCAAAGGCCAGGTGAAACAAACATGGTCTGCAGCTCACTCTGAGGGTTAATAAAGCAAGGGTTAGTTCAGAGAAGCATAAAGAAGACCTTCCCAAGCCCTGGGGTAATGGAATAATCTCCTGTCTTGTATTATTTTTTATGCTGCAGTTCAGATAAAGGCTGGGGAACGTATCCACTGGTTTTTACAACTATGCACAGAGATACCTGAGGCACTTTCATACAACTAAATTATCCAAAATTAAAAAGCACCAGCATGCAGATTTGCATTTAAGGACTAAAGAAATCATATTGATGTTGCGTGTCTCTAAATACTTCCTCTGCCATAGGTCACCAAACAGTAAAATTCTCTTGCTAAGCAACCACCAGCATATGCACTTTTTTTACTAATACTCACTTTGCCTGTATATGCTGTACATCACTGCTTTAATACACCTCATTTGGGGATTACACTTTACGGAGGTTTTTTCCCCTATGCTGGTTATACTAAATGTAGTATGGTCCTACTAGAACCATGTATTTCTTTTCCTCCTGTGACCAGTAGTGACAAGTGAAATAGCAAGAATTAAAATCACAGAACTTTAATGTGAATGCTTTAACACTCAAACTATAAATACACACTCAATCTTTGCAGGGCCACCTAGACAAACAGTAAAAGCAAGCTGCACAGCCATCCTGGTCATCCTAGATCAGCAGATAGCTGCTGACTTGACAGGGAGAGGAGGAGGAGGATAGGTGCCCAGCCTGTTCAACGGGTAAACGCACCCTGATTTGTTCAATAACCTCATGCCATTTGCACAATCTCCTCCTTGGCATTTTATATGCAGGCAACTGTTTTGATTTTAGACCAAGTTGTTTTCCATTCAACTTCACAGATGCATAATGAATTAATTAATTACTCTTCCTTCACTATTTTTTACATAAGCAAAAACTTTAAAAGTCACTTGCTGGGTACACCCAGAAATTCCCCTGCCCTTGTTCTCTTGGTTTTACACACAAGGCGGCATTAGATCATTCTGTGAATGGAGGTGGCTAACTTGCAGCCATTTAGCTTTGTACAGCCCCAATGCACCCCCTGCCCCACTGTGACCAGCTGAGTTTGCACTTTTCTGAATCCTTCTCTACAGGGAGAAGTGCACTGAGTTCTCAGAGTGCTATGTGACAGATTACCCAATCCCACCAATCTGGAACTGTTGTCTCCTTTTAGCTTTTTTGAAAAATCCTGGATGTATTCTGTGAGCATCAGCTACACAGCTATTTGTATAGGCACTCTGCAAAGTCAGAAGACTAGGCCAGCCCTGGCCTCATCTCCAGCAATTTGGTGACACCAAACGATTCTAGATGAACTTTCTCGTTTCTCCTGGATAACCTTTTGCATTCTTCCTACACGCAGGATGCAGACTCCTTCCACTCTGTGGTACAAATTCCTATTCCAGAACATCAGATCTAACATTATGAGGATAAATTGCTCAAATAGCACAACTGCAGTACTGTACAATCATCTCCACTAGTACAGCTTTCAACAACCCTTCTATTCCCCTGAGGCCTACGTTGAATTTGCTGTCAAATTATCCAGTATAGCTTACTTAATTCCCAAAAGTGACTGCAACTGACAGCAAAGGCATTTTTTTGTTCTCAAGTAACTTGATGTTTTCTCTTCATCTAGCTAGCACAGTTGTAATGAAAAGGCCAGCTATATTTCCTTTATGAAACTGCCTCCATTCCTCCAGCAAAGTCTTTCATTAACTCCTTCATCCTTTGTATAGGATGTGAGGTATTTTAAAAATTAACATTTCGTAGTTTAATTTATATAAAAGAAAACAACAACCAAAAAACCCTAAAAAAACCCACAAACAAATCATTTGCAGTGCACTATACTTCATGTTTACCGGGACCAAAGCTTTAACACATCAGTCAGCTTTTCTGTCTCTCTTGCTACCAGTCACAGGTGCCACTTTGTCAATCTAGAGAAGCCCCACTAGAGCCTGAGCGTGCAGGTTAGCTCCTACCACTGCCTACACACAATCAGTACAACTGTCCTGAGGCACTGCGAGGGAAGGGGGGTAGTGTCCAGTAAATTTTCAATTCTAAAATTTTACCATTTTAAATGTATCTGCATTTATCTACAAAACAGGTACCACAGACATCTGTCTATTACAGCCCAATTTTCTGCCTCTCAAAGTGCCTGCATATGAGTCTGGCCCGCACTTCATCTGTCCCTGCCTTAATTCTCCTAGGCATCTCCTGTCACAGCCTATCAAGTACTTCATACTCTCTAATTGGACTATCCACAATGCTGATGAGCTGAAATGTATGTAACCACTGTGACCTGTAAAAAATAGTCAAAATTCTATAGCACAGGAAAGTATACACAGCTCCTTTAAAATGTCATTAATACGTTATGACAAAAATCAGAAAATTATACTGAAAGATCCTCAAATGGGTAGAAAATTCAATAATCAAGAATAGTAATACATAGTATTATTATTATTGTTTAAATGCTATGAAGTTAGACAACAGGTGCAACAGATTTTCACTTAAAAAAATCTGAAATATTCAGAGACAGTTCAATCACAAATTCACAAAGAATTGCTCTTTGGCAATGCTTTAGGGGCAGAAACTTATGATAATTGTTATAAAAACACCGCCGTAAACAGTTCCAACATGATGCTCTCCAAGAAACATACAAGTACAGTTACTGAAAAAATAACCCAACAACTGCTGGAGCACCATAGTGCTTACAAATATTTACCTTGCATAAGAATCAAATGTTGCTTACATAATTACAAAGATGGTAATAAATCCACTGTAACTTTTTAGACTATTGACATTCAATATGAAAAAAATGAAAAGCATGCTTTTCAGTTTAATTTTGTGTTTCATAGTATTTGGGTCAGCTAATTCTTTTGCTTTCCTTAAACTAGATGCTTTCTGAGTTGAAGTGGGGGAGTTCCCCTTTTTGATTTTACTCTTAGCACAGCAAAAGGATAAAGTTTTAGAAACACAAAAGCAGTATTTTTTCAAATGCAACGTACTGACACCAAAATCTAGATCCACTTGTATTTCACCAACTAGATTACAGTTGCATTTCAAAATTGACAGTCTTGCTTAAAGCTTACCAATGTTTTGTTTAAAGCCCACAGAAACCAGAAGTATGTCAGGTAAAAGTATTTATGTCCACAAAGTCAACAACACTTTTAAATTCATACAAACCACGGTATGAAAATATTAACTTATTTCTTATTTAATTGCACTACAACCCCAAGTCTGATGTCAAATGTGTACTCTGTAGCATCTTTAAAATCACCTTTTTATTAATTAATTAATTCTTATAATCAATAAATTCTTAGGTTAATTATAAAATATGCTGCAAATTTATATGAACCACTTCAAATTCAGTATGTCAACTTCTGTAAGACAAGCTCAACCCAACAGATAATGGGAAGAAAGAATAAAAGTAACATTTTCAACATTGGTCCTGCCCCCCCCAAAAAGTTTACAAAAGTTTCTGTATAAATAATTTACAAAGCAACTGAAGTCAGTGAAGCATTCCTTATCGAAGATGACATAGATCAAAACATTGCTTTTAGTTCTGTGTCTCTGAGTGAGCTAAGGTGAAGTTGTAATGGGTGCAGTATGTGAAAGAGATACTTTGGCACTTGGCACATTTTATACGAAACCTGCCTTTTGAAAATTACATTGGATCGGAAAAATGTAACGCGATACCAGCTTAACAAGAGCTCTGCACTTACCAGAATTATGGCAGTAGTCCATATACTGTGGAATTTGGATTGTAAAGGCTACCAAATCTGGAGCTAAGAGAGATTCTGGCTTTCTACTCTCATTGAGCCATTTACTGCTGTGTAAGTCTCTGGTGTCAGATGGGCCTTGAATTAAAGGAATCAGCTTCTCTTTTCCACCATCACCTAAGACAAAGAGTAGACTCCTTACAGCTTTTACTGTAGCAAGATAAATTGTTAACACATAGACATTCACTAGTCCAAAGAGAACAGCTATTAACATTTTAAGTACAGAATTAAAAGAGGAAATAGAAAGAGCAATCTCATATAAACTATTAAATAACTTCCTTAATGTTATCTTGTAAACGTCTTTACATCCAGGAGGATTTCAAGTAAAACAAACAATTCTATTTTAAACAGTAATTGCCATGCTAACTTTACAAAATATCATCTTTAAAAATCACCATGGACTGATTTTAGAGTAAAACACATAACATTTTAATAGTTAGCTGCCTTTAGATATGAAGAGATGACAGACATTGACTGGAAGAGTTCCTGCATGCTCTTCAAGAAAAAATCTATTAAAGACATTTAAAAACTATTTGTCACAGGAGCCCTCAAAATCTTCAGAAGTAAAATATATAACTTGTAGCATTAATGGAAAATGAGACATTAAACAATAAACAGAACATGTCCAAAATTATGCTGCAAATAAAGCCAAATGTAGATACTCCATGTAACAGGAAAAAGCAGAGCTACTTCAATTTCTTCAGTGCTTTTAGATTAATATACATCTCAGCAGAAAAAAAATGAATCTTTTTTTTTATTCAGTGTAAAAATTAAATTATTATATTATATACTAAGGCCAGACTGGATCATCCTGGCACACTTAACAATAACAATAAAAAAAACCCAAAACAGAATACAAAAACCCCTCTCTGATTCATAGGAACAATGAGTAAATTCTTGTTTCAGTAACTCTCCTTGTAAAAAGCAAGGCCAATTCTCCTATACAGGCAATAAAGTTTTACATGGTCCAGCTGCACATACCTGGGGCTTTGGCACAAATTTTTATTGATCCCACGGTCCCAGAGGCACATTTGACCAATGATGTGCCGCAGTACTTCAATTCAACATTCTGGATTGAGCCCTCAAGAGTTGGCAGGGGATTCTTAGATTTCACACCTAATAAAAGAAAACTGCAAATGTACTAGCCTGTTGAATTTAAATATTTTTATATTCCTTCACCAAGGCATTTAAACTTAATTATACTTTAATTATCTACCTTAGATGTTCTTATAGCATTTTTGTTGTGATTCACAGTTTTTAAACGGATGTGAGAGAATGCTGTATATGGGCATTTAAATGGAGTTACACATAAAATATAGAGAGATACCGTGAAGAAAACACACAAAACCACTGGAATAATAAATATGTATATCTACATATACATACGTTTTTGCTTTGACTTTATAAGTGCCGCCTCAACTATTCTCTTCCATGTTTGCATTGTGACCCTTTCATTTCAGGTCCTTAAATGGCCATGTGTTTTCAGCTTACATTCAAACAACAGCATTTTACTCAGTAGCAATGTAAAGCATTAAATCCCCGCAGCTGAATGGCACGGAAGGCCAACAGCACACTCGCCATTTTGCAACGGAAACTGGAGTTCAAACCTTGCCTCAGGTCACAGGTGGAAATAAGTTTTGGTGGTCCTTCCTCAGCCCCCATTTGTGCACACCAGAAGGCTACTGCGCCGGGTGGAAGAAACCGGTGGTATTGGCAGTCACTTCAGAAGAGCTGCCTACAACGGCGGCCGCAGCAGCAGGGGGTCTTACAAGTCAGGACTGAGATACGCTGGCAGAGCTCAAGGGCAGCCCCCAAAACACCCCCAGAGCATGGCTGGAGGAAGTCTGCCCTACTAATCTGTACAGCGCTGCCCATCAGTAAAAAAAAAATACATAAATTTACCCGCAAATCAGGAAAAAAATTAGTTTCAACACCTGTAAGAAGTATGAGAGGAAAAACTAACAGAAGGTAACATTTTTAATGTTTTTTTTCCCCCTCATGCAAAAGTGACTTGGAATTTGCAGTTAAAATTGGCAAGCAGCTTGTTAATTATGCAAATATTAGTATAATTATGGAACTGTTTCCTTGCACATGCAACACTCTGTTCCAAAACCTGTAATTAAGCAAGGAAAGTATTATGGAATGTCAGGTGAAAAGAAAATTAAAAATTAAAAGCATTTTGATATGTATTTCAACATAGTTACACACATTAAAGAAACATTATATTCTCTCACAGACTTAACCCAAAGAACAGGCTTTAATATAAATTAACTAGTAAGGAGAAGTTCCTAAAAAAGTATAGGAAACAGATTAAATTTCATAATTGTGCTTCGTTCACTGTGCCTATTCCAGTTCCTAAACACTGAAGTGAATTTGGTAGTCCATATAAAATTTGGTAAGCAGAGCTCTTTAAATATATTTAATTTTCTTCTGGTAAGACAGTGATTCAATGATACATAATAATGCTGGATAGATTGATTCGAGGCTTCAACAGTCAAATAACTTTTGAGCAGCAAAATACTTTCCAGGTAGGAAGAGACAATCAGCATACCAAGGGACACATGGCATTTAATAAACCAGACTGCCTTATGAAAGCAGGTTCCACATTCTGTGCATACTTTCTTATCAAAATTTAACCTGTTTTCTGTGCTGTGATTGAGGAAGCCTTCAGGCTCAAAGAAATGATGACTGTGCCTGCCATCACAACACCCCATCCGTTCTCAGTCTGAAAGATTAGCTACCAGTTTTAGTCTTGTGAATACACCCCCATTCCTAGTCTTGCCCGGGGTAAGCCTCTTTTAAAGCTGAAAATCCCATTTGATCCAAGGTGTGGTATCACGCACAACCCATGAATTTGTCAAAAGCAGATATGGTGTCTGTAGGCAGTTCTTAGTCTTGGCTCTGCCTCCTCAGACTTCTTATTAACTTGTGCAAATAGAAGCCATTATATTGAAAAGAAGAAAAAAGTATGGGTTTTCCCTGTCTTTTGCCTATTCCAAAACAAAGATTATAAAACATTAAAATATTTAAAATATAAAAATATTTTTAAAAATATGAAATAGCAGCCAAGAGCACAGTCAAAGCAAAACACATTTCAGTTCATAATTTGACCCCTATCTTTCAAGTTCTCTCAAAACTAGTAGCTTCTTGCCACTTCCATCTTTCAGCAAGTCTTTTATGCCTAAAAATACAAGGTGTGATGTCCAATACATTTCTCTCACTTCACTATGGAAGATTAAGTACTTTCAAAACTAAGTATTTTCCACCATGAAATCCACTCTTAGATGCATTACCCTGAACAACCTTTCTGCATCAAGACTGAAAGTTTCCACGTTAATGACATGCGTACATGTTTCAGTACCATATTTGAAAACAAGGAACCAAATTTTATGTGACAGTGCACCCTATTTGTTTCTTTTTGCTCCTATTCCCTCACCAAATAACTTCTGGACTCACTGAATTTCAGCAAGATACAGCAGTATTACCAAAGGCATTTACTTCCTATAATCTTCACGAAAATAGGGGCATACCTGCCCTGTTATCTGATAAGTCAGCATGTGCATGAACGTTAGGATGCACACCTCAAACCAGCCAATACGCTGTTTTTCACCCAGCCAGCACTTAGGGGTCATGATGGGAAACAAGGAAAGCTGAAAGGTTTGGCCTCGAAGAAGCCCCAAAACCCTCAACACATGACCATATAATTAACACTTATATGATTAACAACCATATATTAATGCATACAGAGAAGTAACTGAAAGGAGTAATAAGCTGTTAAGAGGGATAGGATGAACACTCAGGGTTTTTCGACTATTAGAAAAGAAAATAGAAAAGTGTTAGGAAAACACAATCATGTTTTCATGTGTAATCATGCTGCTCCTTTCCTACGCTGCTTTGACATGAAGCAGCAACATCATCCTACTCTGTTTTAACACCTGATAAATGCAGCACATCACAGTAATCCAGGACAAGGTGCAAGAAAAAATAATTCTGCTCAGGTTTCACAGATCTGGACCAAGAGATACTAAAAAAAAACCACATTAATTAAATGTTGAATTCCTATACAGTGAGGAACTTGGGATGTCTACCTAGACTTTCATCACACCAGTTACAAGCCTCTTTTTCAAAGCACTGAAACTTTAGAGATATTTGGTGAATGACTTATAATGAATAGGTTTAATATATGGAAAAAGAACATTTTCTTTAGTCTCTGAAAAATTTTGGAAATGATGAACCATCCCTCATAAACTTGTCGAATTGGCAAGCTGGTCTATAGAGAAGAAGGAAGCCTTGTTTCCCATGTGTGCCTCTGACTATCTGTAGTTTCTATCTTTGTAACTTTAGTTCTTCACAAATACTCTTCCTTATCTCTTTTATCATGATAATATCATTACAAAACCAAACTCTCTACATTTGTACATATACCTAAAGTATTCCTTAAATGCTGCTTTCAGAAAACAAATGATAAGCTAATGAAGACAGGGGCTCCCTTCCCTACCCTCAGTGTTTAGAAACTTCTAAGAGGTAGTGTCTTTTGAAGGGATTGCTGGAGCAGAAAGGTATTAAAACAGCTAGATAAGGAATGCTCCATGCTTCCAAATACTAATTCAAATTTAGTATGCAAACAAACAGTCCACAAGATTTTAATTAAGATAGTGTGAATGTGAATTCTAAGAAAAAAACGGGAACCAAATCTACCATTCTCAACAGCAATTTTATCCAAATTCAACACCCTGCTTATGTCGAAGGTGCAGGACAATGAAGTGGAATTTGTGCTGTACTTAGTCTTCTGGAATCACACTTTCTAAAGCAGCACTGCTGATGTTGTTGCTCAGCATAGTCAAAATTGGAGAACTGAGCAACCACGCTTGCTTTTCAGTACCCCTTATATTGTCTTGAGTGAACTTTTTTATTTTCATCAGGAACATGGTAATCAAAGACTTTATGGAGATAGATATATATACACCTGTCTCCACCAACTATAACCTGTGGCTGCTTCCAGATAAAAAAGATAGTTTTCTAGTTGTATGATTTTCATATCAAACATCTTGCTCACTGTATTAGAGGGTTACGAAGATGATTAAAGGCCTGTAATATTTTCCCTGCAAGGAAAAGCTGAATGAGTTGGGGCTGTTCAGCCTTGAGAAAAGAAGAAAGATTGTAGAATTATTTGCAGCAAAAGCCAAGTGTTACCTTCCCTATATGTAACCATGCTTACACTTGGTCATCAAACAATCTGCATTACTTCAATCAGATTATCACACATAGAATAAAACAAATCACCAAAGACCTAGAAAACTGTCCTCTCTATACTGCAGAATTCAAAACTAGGCAAAAAGTTTTTCTAACTTAAAATGCAAGTTAGTGTGCCCAAGGTGTAAACTGTCAAGGCATAACAAATTTACCTGAGCCACTCTGTTCTAGAAACGCACACAAAAGTGTCAGACCATCAAGGAAGGTTCTCCCACACTTTAAAGCAGGCATTCACATCCTCTCCTCAGCTTTTCTGGTCATAGCTTTGGTCCTCTCCACGTACATAACCCAACTATGCAGCTTGCCCAAAGTCCCTGCGTTCAGTGACATTGAAATGTGTAAGCAGACGGGAATCAAATACAATACCTAAAGGCAGGTCACAGTTGTGTCTTTATAGATTAGCCCAGGATTTCTGCTAACAAGCCTATTAATGCTGAGCAATCATTTCATTAAGACTATTAAAAAATTGGTTACCTAATCAGTGACTTTACCAACAGCCTACACATCCTTTACCAATTCATTTGTAATAAGAAGAATTTGCAATGATTAATGGAAAACCAGGACACAAAACGTAAAGTGATCAATAGGAAAGACAGGAAAACAGCAGAAGAGGTATGGTACTGATTCTGAGGACAAGAGTCAGGACTGTGTGCCGCCAAATCCCTGAAATACAATAAATAATTCTTTAGAAAGATCATAAAAGAGAGAACTGCAAAATATGAAATAGGAAATGAATAAGGCATGACTAAAACTTTTAGAAGTAGCTCCACATGAATTCTCCCCATATTTAGGTTATGGCCTCAGAAGGAAAAATGTCAATATTTAAAGCATTAAGTACCAATAAACTATGGTTTGGCAACATGATATATTAAAAGACTGTCACATACATGTCAAAATGATTTCAAACTCAGTAAAAAGATCAATCCATGAATAAAAACAAGGAGCTATTAACCAAATGAAATAACAATTAGGTCTAAATCTTACCGGAATCGAAAAAAAAGCGTCCAATTACTTTCATGGAAACATGTATTGCAGATTGACATGACTAATATAGAAAACCTAGTAAATAAATTGAAGAGGAACCTCCTCTTGTTTTTTATGAGAGATACTCATCTGTGTTCATCCCCTGCTTAAGCTGTGCCCTGAGTGAGAACTTCTGAAAGCCTATACTGAACTTGGTTAGAGATGCCACTTCTAAGCAATTTGAAGCTAAAACCAAATTTAATTCTTTCCTCCTTGCAGAAGGAAGGAACATAATAGAAGCCACAAAGACCAGCTCTAGCTGGCATCAGTCCCGCTTCTCACATCTGAAGTCTTGGGGGACCATGAGCTTTCATGTTCTTTGGGCGCAGTAAAACAGCATCAGCATAGGAACTTCTACATCTCTTTCAAGCACTGTGTTGCCTCACAAACACCACCAGAAAAGAAAACACTGGGGTTTTGTGCTTAGATTTTTCCTTCCTTTAAAAAAAAAAAAAAAAAGGTTTTTTTCTAAAATGTAGAAGTCAGGTTATATACATACTTTCTCATTTATTTTTCTATAGTAGAACTACATCTTTATGATGAAGTTCCCCAAATATCTTTACTGTGTTCAGAATTCCAGAGTTTTAATCTGTCACCATAGTCTGCAGACCACATCTTGCTGCCCTAAAGGATACACATGGGCTATTTTCTCTCTTCTTCAAAACAGTAATTCAGGCAGCTTATTTTAAGAAAGTATCAAGGGATTTGTCTATTTTTGTTTCTAACTCAACTTTATTTAGCATTACTATTACTATTCTGATTATCATCATTATTTATTTTGTTGTAGCTGTGACAACCAGTTTTCAGTCTACGTATCACTACTCTGAAAAATTACTATTTCTTCCCCACCCACTCCCAGGATTTAACAGGGCAGTAACAAGGGGATTATGGTAGACCTCTCCTGACTATGTTGAGCTGGACAGATTTTTCTGCAGTTTTGAACTTCTTGTGCCAGAGGTCCACACCTAAAAGAAACCTGCCCTAAAAAAAGAGCTCTGCTTTCATTTTTTTCTTCAGCCATGGTACTCAAAGGAAAAGCAAGTTCATGGAAGGGTGACAGCAGTTATTGACAGAATGAAATATTCTCTAAAGGCCAAGCTGCTTTCTTCTTGGGCAAGGATGACAAAATATTTCTAAATGTAAGTCTCTAGCATTCTCTTAATCAGAACATAAGCTGCAAAAACCACATGTATGCACACAGATAACACAAAATTTAATTTCCTCACATGTTTTCAGTATTTTCTCAGACAGATTTCAGAGCCAAGCACGCAGCCACTCATACACTGATCTTCACCTCAGAGATCAATCTGTAACTAACCACTTCAATCCTTAAACTTCCTGTGAACTAATTAAGGCTTCTCCATTTCCTAAACACTAAACCAGACACAGACCCATAATTTAATACTGGAGAGTTACATACCGCAAAAAAAAATTCTAAGCTCACTAAGAACAGCATTTCACCTATAGTAAGAGTTACTTAAATCTGGCAAATCCCTATTGCTACATTCCCGTTTTGAGATGCTACATGATGACCCTCAGACAGGCCCCCATGTATCTTAACCCACAAACTTCTTGATTTTTCTAAAATCGTGCTTCAAATTATTGACAACCAATATTGAAAGAAATCACAGAACATATGGAATAATATGTCATGGCATTCTAGGTCAGAGGAACCACCGAATACTTTTTTTATTGCTAAGTTGGTTTAAATTATTATCCAGTCAGGTAAAATAACGCCTTCATTTTGAATAGTCACAGAAGAACTAAACAGCTACCACTGAAAAAAAAAAAAAAAAAAACAAAAAACTGTTCCTGAAACTACAACAGAGATGTGAAATGTCTCAGAACTCCCTTCTCCTACCGCACTAAGGCTGCCCAGCAAACATACACGGACTCACCACCACAACCCAGCAAATGGACAAGGACCATACTGAAACATTCTCAGTGCAGGGCACAGAAGCACAATCCATGCAGAGTCTGAACTGCCGCTCCTTTTGATCTGAACAGCCAACATTCAGAGAAGGAATACCACCCTCCATCTTTAAACATACATAGTATTGCAAATAGCTCTCAAACCTTGCTGTGAAGAGTAGTTTGGGGCAACTTATTATTAACCTTACTATTGTTAATATTGGAGCTATTTAGACATCATCAATTATAAGTGTACCTAAGTGAAGCTATTGTTAAAGGAGCTTTAGTGGTAGTTCCTGCTGCTGTAAACAGGGTAAAAAGAAGAAAAGGATTGATTTTCCTTTCTGCTTAATTCAACAGCCTCATTTCAGATACCCTTGTATCATTTGAGACAAATGGTAGAAGCCCAAATTAATGCAGTAAATAACTATCTTTCAAGAAAATGCATAAGAACTACCAGAATCTGAATTAACTCTCTAAAAGTACGTCCTATCAATCCTTATACCTATATATTGTCAGTAGACAAATGCTAAAAATTACACGGATGCAAATGCTTACAGGCTACAGATAAATAAGAACTTGAATAACTTTCACCATGAAGTATTTGAAGCAAGATCCTGAAAGAGAAAGATAGATGGACAGAGAAAAGAGCTTATAGTTTCCACCCCTAGTAAAACACTCTTTGGTTGGAAGCAGGCACTTGCAATCAGTCGCTGCCATTTCAATCATACAAATCACAGCTAGAACAACCCACAGCTGTTCACTCACCCCCCCCAGCCTCCAAGCAGTGGGATGACAGAAGAGAATCACAAAAGAAGAAAAAAAAAATAAAAGGTAAAACTAGTGGGTTAAGATTAACACATTTTAATAAGAAGGAAAGAAGAATAATGATGACAATAACAACAGGATATACAAAACAAGTGATGCACAGCACAATCGCTCACCAACCAAAACCAAAGCCAAAGCTCAGCCAGTTCTTGTGCTGAACTTCCTCCCAACCAACTCCCCAGTTATATATGGAGCATGACGTCATTTGGCATAGAATATCCCTTTGGACAGTTTGGGTCAGCTGTCCTGGCTGTTCTTGGGCACCCTCAAGTTTCTCACTGGCAGGGCAGTATAAGAAGCAGAAGACTCCTTGAGAGGTTGGCAACAACTGAAACATCAATGTGTTATCATCATGTTTCTCATCCTAAATCCAAACCACAGCACTAGACCAGCTGCTAGGAAGAAAAAATAACTCTGTCAGCCAAAACTAGGACACAAATACACTATTTTTCCTCTATCTGAGGATAAGTTCAATAGCTCACACAAAATGTCAAACACACAAATTATATTAAAACCCTTTTTCTCATTAATAATCCTTATAAGATCACAAAATATCTGAACGGCATTTTCTATCCTGAGTTCCTATTAAGTCTAGTTCAAGATCACTCCAGAACCAGGTTAAGTGACCTATATTCCAACAGGTTAAGCATAAGTTGCAACATAGCAGCATCTGGAATAAAGTCTGCATTTTACAACTCTTCTTTCAGTGAAAAGGAGCGTAGCAACTAGAGTAAAAGGACATTTGCAGCTCTAGGACAGCAAAATGTAGGATGAAAGAACAAAGTCTTAGAGGAATCAGAGGACATTTCAGATCTCATCAGCTTCTCTTTCAACTGTGAAACTCATTTCTTTAAGACACATCCATTTAAATAAGCTACTTGGCAACTATGAAACTAATAAAGCCTCGTTTCCTATGAGTTTGTACTCCTTTGCACTTAAAAAAGCCTCATTCACCAGAGCAGATGCAAACCTTAGACTGCTATCTAAAATACCTACTATGCAAGAGAGATGAACTGCTAAATTTCACCTGGACCTGCACATGGTTGTGAGCTTTCCTGTAACACGTGTGACACCTGGTCACCTGCTTGCTGTTAAACAGAATATTTAATGACTGAAATATCTATCAAGCTCAATCTGAGATAATTGCATATAGGACAGAACAGTTCTCAACCAGTAAAAAGGTCAACAAATTGAGGATTCTAGAGGATGGACCCAGTCATTCTATAAGCAGTGAAGAAAGTGCAAAGATTTAGAAAAAGTAAAAAAAAAAGGGCAGATGTTGTCAGTAGCAGTATTATTAAAAAAATAATAAAGAACCAATATCTAAGGTGTAATCATAAACAGTCTGATTTCCTGAGTGGGGGTAATGGTAGGGGAAGCAAAAGAGAACATTAACATCTTTCAGTTGGGATGTAAAGAAAGCCAACAGTCAAGAAGTTAAAAATGGACAGAGGTTGCTGCCAGGGACACTGCCTGTAAAGGAGTAGGGAATGGCAGGAAGACAGTAATTCAGACAGGGTGGGTACATAAAACACGATGGAGATTACACGGAAAAAGATTAAAATACAGTATATCAGTATTATCTTGAACAGTTGCCCCACGGTTTTTCCTTCTCAGATAGCATAGGCTTCTTTAACAAACAGAATGATCTGAGGCTACACATTCACATCTTGCTTTCCACATGCATAAATGACAAGACTTCACTTTCTTTAAAGTTTACCTTTGTTTTCAATCAGAGTGTAGTTTTTACCCAATCAGTTTTCTACATCACACTGCACTTGTTTATGTACTCACTGTGCTCCTCCCAGGATTTTAAATAAATGTTATTTAGGATATGAACTTAAAGCCACAATGCCCTAAGTTTAAGAAAAATGTTTTGTTTTCTTCTAAATATTCTAAGCAACTACTAAGGACTTAAAGAGAAACAGTACATTTAGTGTCTGGAATGGCAGTTTCTTACACCAGGAGGATATTAACCTTTAATCCTTGAAATCATTAAAGAAATGTTTGTAGAAATATTTTTAGCCTCTTTATCTGGTCAAAGAACTGGAAGTTAAGTCGTGTCTGTACAAACCAATCATTTCACCAGCAGTTTTATATTTCTTTAAAGCCTCATATAAAAAGCACCTGCTTAAAGTGAGTAATGGAGTTTTATATTCATTGCACTTAGGAACAGCGTATGTAACCTATTCCGTTTTCCTCCCTTGTGGAATATATTTCAGCTTATATTGCACAGCACATTACCGATGTGTATAAAGACTCTCTGATCAGCAATTTGGACTGCAGACAGCAACCTGCATGAGTACACTTTTTTCCCCCTCCTTAAATACAGCATCCACTTGATTCACCAACACAAATGAAAACCATCCTTTAAAGAGGATGATCTCACCTTCACAATGAATACATGAAGCCCATACATGCTAACACTGTCACAATGCCATGCTACAATCTACAGCATATACTCCTGAACAACCAACAAGCAATACATGTGCTGCCAGCGCTACAAGAAGCTTATATATTAGCTTCCCTGGACAAAGAATAGGAAATCTTCGTTAACATGATTCACTTCAGAGAGGTTAAAAATCTTACTGGCTAGTAACATACAAAGAAGAAAAAAGTCCAAACACAAAGAAAGTCTTTTAACACAGCATATGTTAAGGACACACTTTAATCTTGGATTTAACATTTTGTCAAAGAAGAAAGCATGAGAAAGAGTACTTTTATACTATAGCTTATTAAGGCACATGCTTGTGATGTACTTTTTTATAGTTGAGAAATTCAAGGGATTCTTCAACTCAATCTCAGTGTAATGTTTCCCTGCAGATTTATTTAGTACTGAGTTGTGATAAAAGTATGAACTTGCAATAGCGTTCATCAATTGCAACCACATTCATGTTGGACTCCAGCATTCTATACAGGCATGAGCACATCACAAAAAGCACATACTGTTTTTAAATAAGCTCCTCTTTTTCATTTAAAGAAGCAACAGCAAATTTTGACAGGACAATATAAATACATTTTGTAAACACTGCAGTATGATTAACCAGAATCATACAATTGCATGCATAAATTCATTGTAATATTCATTTCTGTATCACGTACAGAAAGCACATGGCTTCCAGTGCATTTCAGACAGCGTCCTTGGCAGACTGATTCATCCTCTATGCACAGAATTGTATCTTCACAAAGCCAGATGCTACCTTAAAGCAGATACTCTTTGCATCTTCTTCCATCCATATATCTCTGTGTTGATAAGCTTTAAATAACATGGAAAATAAACTTGCCAGAGCAACTTAAACTAAGCGTAGAATTACCTGTCAATATTATTACACATAAGTCCTTAGTCACTGAACTAAACAGGAAGAAGAGCTATATTACATTAGCTTGATTAGTACCTCATGGAACACTGCAGAAGTAGTTCTGAGGTCAAGGTAAGTTTACAGAGCCCGTGATAAGTGGAAGGAATAGACATTCTAAAGTCACACATTTGTAGTAGTAGTAATATTAGTGACTAGGGAAGTACGTTTTCTAGCTTACTGTAATTAGATTAGCACTACAGGAAGCTGTTTGCTACAAATTTTAACTCTATTACAGTTAGTCCAGTAAATCTTGATAAAACTCCCCAATATTAAAATATCTGAAGTGGAGAACTTCAAAGTTAAAATGAAATCCTGATAGAACTTCTTAGAATGATACCCAAGGGAGAGTTTGAAAAGAAAAAAAAAAAAAAAAAGAGGCAACTTTTTAATACTGAGCAACTTTAATATGAACTTACTTTTTTACAGTGCTGTTTCTTTTGCCAATTAGATGTTCTTACCAAAATTTCAAATATGTACTGAATGTCCTTGTAAGTATTACAGCTTAAAAAAAGTTTAAAAAAAAAAAGAGACCTATATGAATGCCAGTTGTATGCTTTTCAACAGAAGGATGTAAACTTATTTAGTGATCTGTTTTTCTCTTTCATCTTATCTCTAGTTTCTGTGTAGATTTATAATGCTCATTGTTTCCAATTTTAACAAATCACCTAATGGCAGAAAGGAAAATATGTTAACCTTGGAATTATTTGCAGTTGTAGAAATCCCTTTTGTCTGGCTCATGCGAGGCCTGCAATCTGTTTTAAACACAGATTGTCTGTCTTTTGTCTGACAGCCACCAAGCTGCACAAATTACTTTCTGCCTGTTCACCTGTTTGCAGCTGTGTCTGTAAGCTAAGGATTCTGTAGTTTGACTTGAGCAACCACTCCAGGATTGATGACATGTGCTGCTGATAAACTGAGCAATTTGAAGAAATTACTGGCTAAACTTATTGAAAGACATCTGTGCATGAGCTGAGAACTAGAAGCCTTCAACTGTGTGTTTGCAACCTGCAGTGGCGGCAATCTGTTTGAAGTGATAGCCTTCTATAGGAGAGCTGGCCCTGGCACAACATCACCATCTTTGCAACATATTTCCTCACACACCAGCAGAATTCTGTTCTTTTGGTCTTAAATATACTTCCCTAATAGAGGATATAACAACAATTAAGACTTCCTATACTCAGCTAGTAGAAGTAACTTCTTTTGAAGTGTTTCCATTTCTCACTCCGATTTGGCTTTCTGTCATTTCCCAGCCTTCTTGGCTATGTAAGACCAGTTCCCAGCAGTTAATGGTGGCACGAGCACCTCACTGGCACATTCACTCGTCTTTGCTGTAGTATGCTCAACTCTTTCTTCCACTTGCAGTAGGTTATTACTCCTTCAGCTAACTAATATTAACACCTGAAATTTCTGCTTTAAAATTCTTTAACCCAGAGACTGTATTTCTGAACCTTGTGAAGCTGGATAATGTTTGAGCTTCCAGGAGATATTTGCAGATGTTAATTTGAAGTGCAGGAAGCCCACAACTGCTGTCTCAGGGTGAGTGCATACGTACACATGTATGAAATAATTTTGGTGTAAAAAAGAACTCCACCAGACCGGCGAGCTGTGTGAGCTCTCTCCTCGTTTCTAAGCAGCACATTACATTTAGCAAAACAAATTCCTAAGTCCTTTGGGATCCATTCTAGTGATAGGCTCCCAAGTTGCTCCCATTTTCTTTGTTCTTACACATTTAGCACAAATGTGTTTCAAGTACACATTGCAACAGAGTAAGCCAAAACAGAATTCCATACATCTTCACATGTTTTAGTAGCCCAGAATTGCTTGAGACAGTAATGAGAGGGGAAAAAAATTGAAAAAGTAATTGAAGGGAGTGTGTAAAGCCTAAAAATGTAACTAAGTGCTTAAGGAATTTCCACAGCATGTTGTCAGAAGCACAGAAACTGTCCACCTCCACATCTGCACATTCACCACCTCTCCCCCAAACCCTCTTTTTTTTATGCATTTTAAAAAGGATTAAGTATTCAGGACAACTACATGCAGTAAACCACCAAAACATAAGTTGTTAATTTCATCTTATCTTCACAACCAGCCCATAATGAAAGTCAAGAAACTGACTAAAACGATCAATCGAGATGTGTATCTGTGCTATTTGTTAACAGAATAAATTAATGCTTCCATTTTAATTTCTTAAGAATTTGAAGGTAAATATTACTTTTTAAAGTATCTTCACAAAGTCTACTACCAATGATCGCAATTTTCAAAATATGTATTATATTTGATGAAAAATTATCACTGTGCTTAAAGCCATTTGAAAATAGGAAAGCAAAGCTTTCAAGTTAAGTAGCTATATAAATTGGGCTTTCACATTTCAGAATCCATAAACTGGATTCAATGCAGAGCCAAAGTGAACTCCTGGAAAAAAGGATATATAGTACAGTGTATATGCATACAATAAATCAAGTCCCGATTATGTGCAGGCAATAACTATACATCACTAATAATAAAACCCTTAAGATACTGTGCTGTAGCAGATACCTAAGTAAATACAGTACGTTTTTATCTTTACCCTCCATGCATATTGTGAGTTTGAGCAGTTTTAATGTCAGCTTTTATTTTAAAAGAGCTAAGTCGTGAGAACATTCTTACGTACCACTTCATAACTCTGACACCAAGTATGTATAAAAAGATTAGCCTTTATTTGGTATAAAATCAGTTGGCAGTTTTACATCTGTGCAATGCAACATAAATACCCCAGCTGGCATCTCAAGCTCACACACATATGGACTTCAAAACAGAAACTTCCTTATTTGCAGCACTGCCAGGGTAATTTTGTATACTCGGCATACTACAGCTATTTGTCAGGCCTCTGCAGGTGTGCACTGCACATAAACACACAGCTGTAGTCTCGCAAGCCAAGTGTTCCATCAAACACATAAAGGGAGACCTCAGCAGCTGGATTAGTCATCCCTGCAACAGGTCCAGGGAGAACAATATGGGTTAGTATTTTTGGAAAAGCATGGATGGTAAATTTATGATTATGCTGGCCTTACCAAATAACTGCTGGATTGTGTCATTTTTATGCAATGTCTACTTATTAAAGTTTTTGTTAGAATGGCTGGAACAGACTGAATATTTTTTAGTTTTTAATATAAACAATAAGGTAGTTTATGTATAAAATAGTTTATTAAGTGCAAAATGTTAAAAGGTTTTCATGCTAGTGGTTGGTTTTTGACAGATGTTACAATTATTTGCATTGGCTTTAACAGACAAATCACTGGAATCAATTATAGTTAGTATATCATAAAGTTTCTTTCTAGTTATATATTATACTTGGTCACATTTGCTCTAACTTCATAGCATTTTTCTATCTCTACGGTTTTCACTCTAACTGCTTACATCACAGGTGAATTCCTAAAAACTCTTGATAAAAATAAATGCAGAATAAGCACTTTACCATAATCGCTTCCTTACTTGTTTAAAGTATGATTTTAATGGGGTTGTTTGGGGGGGGGGGTTGTTTGGGTTTCTTTTTTTAAATTAATCTCTCTCAAAACTGGAAGACACCAGCATCCACAGAATTTCATGGCAGTCATACAGATGTTAAAAATATCTTAATCAACCAGAAAAAGCAGTAAACCTAATTTTATGCAAGTTTCCTTTAAGAAACTACGTATGTCAAAAGGCAGAATAAAATAAATCAATAGGAAAATAAACAAAACTTTTAAAACAATTTGCCACCTATTTATACAGAATGCTGAGTGCACAATATATGATTTTTAGCATTTAAAAACTGCTTCAGAAAAGATGAGAAAAAATGAACGCTATCAAGACAAATCCTAGATGCATTTCATCCATTAAACTTTGAGTTCAAATGATAAGCATGCGCTTGCTTCTCTTTGGTGCTTTTTCAGAACCACAAAAACATTAGGGCTACAAAGATGATTAAAGGCCTGGAGCATCCCCCCTGTGAGGAAAGGCTGAGGAAGTTGGGACCGTTCAGCCTTGAGAAGAGAAGACTAAGGGGGGATCTAATTAAAGTTTATAATTATCTGAAGCAGGGGATGCAGGGGCAATCAGCCAGCCCCTTTTCAGTGGTCTGTGGGGACAGGACAAGGGGCAATGGCTGCAAGTTGGAGCACAGGAAGTTCCGCACCAACATACGGAAAAACTTTTTCCAAGTGAGGGTGACAGAGCCCTGGGACAGGCTGCCCAGGGAGGTGGTGGAGTCTCCTTCACTGGAGATATTCAAGACCCGCCTGGACGCCTATCTGAGTGATATGTCCTAGGAAGCTGCTCTGGCAGGGGGGTTGGACCCGATGATCTCTCGAGGTCCCTTCCAACCCCTACAATTCTGTGATTCTATGATTACCAGACCTTACCCGTAGCTCTCGTCTCTGAACACTTATTTACATACCCCTATTAGATCTCTCAGATTTCACGTGCTGGGAAGAAGACATCAATACAGCACACCAGCAGAGTGAACATTGACCAGCACTGAGAACATTACCATGTTCTCCCTCATGTATAGTGCTATTCAGCAGCACCTGGGAACACTGTGAGCAGGAATCTGTTCCCAGCTGCCCTTTTTTCAATAAGTTAACTGCATGATTTGAAGAAAAAAGGAGCTTCCTAAAGGTCACTTTCTTAAATATGACCATGTGTCTGTCATCCAACAGGAACATCAGTATTGGTGGCTCAGTAATATACATAAAGGTTACATTAACATTATGGTAACATAAGATTTAATAATGAGCATTACTGACAGATAACTAACGGTTACATAGTGATTTCCTCATGTGGTACTAAGGTAGCTGCTCATTTAAGTCCAACAGGTTGTAGTAAATACTGAAGAGGCACATCTCACACCAGAGAAGAACAATAAAAATATGAGAGCTGTTAGAATATGTCATAATAAAATCATAAAGAAACACTTAAAAACTAAAATGGATATTTAGAATATAAGGAAAATTTAAGCAGCAAAACTAATGATTCCTTTTCTGCAAACAACTCTTTCTGAATCTAACCAGAAAATCTATACTTCAGAAATATTAATTTTGCACCCATCTTAGGCCTGTAGCCTACAAAAGAAAACATGCATGAAGCTTTAAACATCGAATCATTCCTTTCTGGTGTCATGATTTAACGTCAGCCAGCAACTAAGCATCACACAGGCACTTGTTCATCCTCCCCCCTGCCCAGTGTAATGCAGAAGAGAATTGAAAGGGTAAAATAGAGCAAACATGTAGGTTAAGACTAGAACAGTTTAAGATTGAAGTAAAATCAAATAACAACAACAGCAAGAATAATAAATTGTAATGAAAAGGACAGTAACAAAACAAAGAAAAAAAAAAGAGAAACCAAAGCCTAGAAAAATAAGTGATGCAAATGAAAAACAGTTGATTACCACTAGTCCCCAAGCAGCAGCAGCCCCCCACAGCCAGCTTCCCCCAAATTTATATTTTGAGCATGACATCATAGGGTGTGGACTATCCCTTTGCCCAGTTTGGGTCAGCTGTCCTGGCTATGTCCCCTCCTAATCTTCTGCAACCTCAGCCTTCTCATTGGCAGGCCAGTATAAGAAACTGCAAAGTCCCTGACAGCTTAGCAACAACTAAAATATCAGTGTGTTACCCACTGTATTCTCACACTAACTCCAAAACACACCACCATATTAGCTATTAGGAAGAAAATTAACTCTATTGCAGCTGAAACCAGGACATCTGGTAAACTAAAGCACAGTCCAAATCAAAGATGCACAAAAAAATGGAACATGGCAGAACAGACTGATGGTCTGAGGGCAAACATATCAAGATTTCATTGGATATCACTGATGAGCAAATCATATTCAAAAGGAAAAAAAGTTTTATTTAAATGATATACAATCATAGAAGAGCTCCTGAGAAATCAGTAGGCCCTACTTAAAAAAGAAACAAAATATGGCTCAAAATGATCATGATATTATAGAGCACAATAACATGGTGTCCATAAAGTAAAACGGTGCCTTTCCAACTACTAGAAATCTTTAAGAAAATGTTCTTGTGAATATTACATCTTTTTAAAAAGGAATTAAGAGGTCATAAGTATTATTCAGTACTATGCAGTGATTTCTAAGAGAATCAAAATTAGAGAGGGGTAAAGAGAGGGAGAAGAAGGGTGAGGAGCATCGGTTTTTCCCCCAGACGTTACACTGATAGAACAGGCTATGGATGGATCTATCAGTTAGAAACTTTGTGTTCTAATCTTGCTTTTGACAGTTATTTCCTGTATGACCTCAAGATTCAGCTTCTGGGCATTAATTTCTAGCTAGAGAAATAAAAATTCTTGCAGAGGAATATTCATTAGCTATGTGAAAATTTATGGGTTCTGATAATTTCATTAATATACAAATAATAACTACACAGAACTATTACAGTCTTGTTGTTATATATGTAGATCTGAAAGAAATTACCTACTTATAGACAGAAAGAATCTTAAACTTGCTGTTGCAGGACAATCTTCTGGATTAACTGAACGCCACAATAACAGCTGCATTACAGATCAGCTATCACGTTGCTCAGATTCAGCTTTTCCAGAAGTTTAAATATCACCTATGAAAATGATGGATCTGATCACACATTCTACTAAGAGTATCATCCTGGTTTTGTACTACAAATATATGGTGCTCAGGAGTCTACTATTGGGGGCGTGAGGTGGAATTTCCTAGTAAGAAGCAGAAGACAAGAGGAGAACCCTGAAAAATTTCATAGTAGCAGGACTCTACAGAAGGGAAAATCCTGCAAAAGCCAGCAGATCATCAGGACCTACTTCTCTGAGCAGAATAAACATGGCTTGATCTTGTTGTAGGTATAGACCTGAATCTGAAACAACCCTTTCAATGAAAAAAAATTAAAAAAAAAAAAATCAAGGCAAATCATGATGTAAGGTTTCCCTTAGCCCATTCCCGTATACTGAAGAACTGCATTTCAGTTTAATTACATAAACTATAGTCCACCTTCTTCTTTTGCTCAGGCAAGTAAAGTACTTCCAACAAAATATCCTCTCTAGGAAGAAAAATTAACTTATGAAAGATTTTTTTATACAGCCAAATGGCAAGGATGAGTGCACTTTTTTGCCTATACAAATTAAGTAGTACTGAAAATTTCTTCCAAATTACATTACCTACACTTCTGTTTTCTTTTGATTTAAAACACAAATTCAACAATTTGTCTGCCTTCACTGGCTTGCATGTTAGGCACAGTTATATTAAGCATATATTAATCAGATCCTGCCTAAGACTGTATCAAATGCTTCTGGAATAAATCAAGAAATCTAGGAGAATAAATGCTTTGCTGAACTTGTACACTTTCTGCTGCAGGTAGCATGCCTTTTTAAAAATGAAATTAATAAGAGTTAAAGTGTGTTGACCCCCACTTGGGAACTACCCAAAAATATGGATGAACAGGAGCACTGCTGAATGAGAGTATTTCATTTCTCCAAAATTATTCATTGAGACCTAACATTTAAGACATTCCTGAATAATGTTAAACCAGCAGACCTTGACAATTTAGTGAAATAAATACATCCTGCCTACCACAGGAAAAGGACAAGTTATTGCCGAAACCAAAAGGAAAAAAATGGTTTGTAGTTAAGTTAATCCATTGATACAACATACTCAAGAAGAGAATCCATTAACAATTACAGAAAAGGGTGCAATGCTTTCCTAAATTGAAGTTTGAGTCTAGGAAGTGACTTTCAAATTTTAGTACACACCATCACTACTATATTTAATGTTCTGCAAGAAACAAAAGAGAATATTGCCCCTGTTCAAAGGGCATATCAACTCAAAAAGGAAGAAAACCAAGGTGGGATATACAGAGATACCATCCATTTACACAAACACAAAAGTAGTAACAAAGTTCTTGTAGTAAGGTGAAGTAGAGGGAAGAACTGCAAAATGTTCCGTAATTTTGGTCTTTTTTCTAGTTAAATGTAATCCTAGTAAATATTAGAAGTAAAAAGCCACACATCTTTAAACGTTGAGAAATGCATATTGACTGTATGTCCACATTTAAAAAACTTGATAAAACCTAAATTGATGAAGAACTTCCTATATCGAAAACGATACTGTTGCCCAAGCAGCTGAAGCAACATTATCAAACTGTAACCAATTCCAGACCCCTCTGGGCATCACACAGACCACGCTTACTTCTCTCTCCATTCCTACCCCCACTTTTTTCCCCATTTTTCTTAAAATACAAGCTATTTTATAGGGTGACTGTAATATGATACTATGATCATTGCTGATTGCAGTTAGAAACAGACCCTTCTAATCCAGCTGCTCTCCACTTCAACAAATGCCATTTAAAAGCTACTTCATAAAAACATTATTGCTTCATACTTAAAAGACATTAAGTCAAGATTTTGGAAATTCCATTCACTTGATTATATCAGCAAGTGCACTATATGTTAGATTTATCATTAAAGCAAAATCCATGAGAACTGTTTTCCAGATTTTAGTTAATGCTCTTATGACACATTTGGCCAATGAAAAGGGATGAAAAACAGTAGTGCTTTGAAGCAATAGCCAGTAAATGCCGCTGTGGTTTACCAAGAGTGGGATGCACAACATATTAGACCACAGTTAATGAAATTAAACCATTTCTTTATGTTTTTTAAATGTGTCCTGTATTACTTGCTTGGAAACTACACAACTGCTTCAACTTTGAGAATTTACTCTTTTTTTTTTTTTTTTTTGCAGTAAACAGTATCTCTTACATCTACTGGTAATTAAATCAGTAAAGACTACCACTGGTTTGTATTTTATAAGGCAAAATAACTCATTAATAAACTGCATGATCTTTTTTGTTTCAACATAAAAATAAAATTCTAACATTACGTTCCTTATTCAAAGATCCAGGGAAGAGATTACTGTGAGGATACAGTAATCTCAGGATAAAGTATTTGCATACTGCCTACTTGTATAAGATGTTCATTGATAAGTAGTTTCCTTTCATAATATGCCCATGAAATATGGAATTAATGTAAATGCTTTCTTTACACAGTTTGATAGAAAAAAAAATTCCTGGCAGATATTTTGGTAGATTCTGAAAGCTTTAACTGCAGTTTACATGTAGAATTTCTACAACAAAGCAATGAACAAACCAAAATAAAATTTAAAAACCTGAAGAACCAAACAGATAATTAATCTTCAAAACCCATTCACTTCTATTTTTAAATATTTACATACTAATTATAAATTCATGGTTAAAGACCAGTTAAATTAAATTCTTGAAGAGGACAACATGTCTCCATTATATAACAATACACTGTATATTCTTCTCCTATTTACATCAGTAACTCTGGGAAAACATAGTATTTTTTCCTCAGAATTTAAGACCAAGAGCTCACAGGTGAAAATTAATTTCTTTCCAGCAGTCCAACCAGCTGCTGTCTCAAACTAAGAACTTGGTTGTCTCAAGTTCTTCAAGCTTTCCAAATAAAGTTTGTCACACACTGTATTTAACAAGTTAATTTATGACTGAGCAATGTTAACTCATAAACTTTTCCAATTACCATAATTAGTTACCAGTAAACTGAGGGGCAATCAGTAGTTCTGATCATTTTTACATAACATCACTCTAAGAAGCCACTACTATTATTCCCCAGGAACTACTAAGCCACAATTTTGCTAGTTATAGTCATCAGCAGAGTGAGAAGATTTATTTCGGAGAGATTAGTCACAAACAGCATCAAAAATAATCTGTAAAAAAAAAAATGCAAATGGCAACAACCTTTTTACTACCCCAAATTGGAAGAGCTACTGTTTTGTTTTCTACTTAGAAACAATTTACTAAGTATTTAAAAAAAACACTGATATAAAAATTGGAACTCTTTGATAGGAGGATCATAGAATGCATAAGGTTGGAAGAGACCTTTACAGGTCCTCTAGTCCAACACCCCTGCAGTAAGCAGGGACTTGTTCACTAGATCAGGTCGCTCACAGCCCCATCAAGCCTGACCTTTAATATTTCCAGGGATGGGGCCTCCACTACCTCACTGGACAACCTGTTCCCGTGATCCACCACTCTCATATGGAAGAATTTTTTCCCAGTATCCAATCTATATCTCCCGTTTTCCAGTTTAAAACCATTACACCCCTTGTCCTATTGCTACATGCCCTCAGGAACAGTTCTTCCCCAGCTTTCTAATGGGCACCTTTCAGGTACTGGGATGAAGATAAGGGACATCCCAGTGAACAGAATGTCTTTTCCTACAAATCACTTTTTCCAGACAAAAACGTTAAGTCAACAGCAGACCTCTTAATGCAACTTCCAATACTGAGACTACAATTTCTGTATATATTAAACCAGAAGTGTCCTAAAGAGAAAGAAAATGAGGTAACTATCATGCTTAAAAAAACTGTACGTATTAGCAGAAGTGCTGAATAACATGGTCTTTAGCATAAGTTCCACAGCACACCAAAGTGGCAGTGAGGCTCAGATCACATATCCTCATTTCCATAATCATTTTCATATATCGAGAATGCATTAAATAAAGTACCATCTTAAAAATGAAAAGCAGACATTCCTTTGGAAATGAATTCAATATTTAGCATGTCACACTCAGAAAAGTTCTCCTCCTTCCGTAACACAGAAAAATTAGAGCATAATAAATAACTTTAAGGATGTTTATTATTTTGTTTGCCTTAATTTTGTCCTATAGGCACAAGCATACACTACAGTTGTGGAAAGATGGCATTTATGTTGAGAACATTGTATTCCAACAATGTAAGCCATAACTTTTTCTCTGAAAATAAATATATACAGACCCTAAAAAGAAAAGAAAATCAACATGGAACCTTCTTTACTATGCATTTCCACATACCTCACATTAACTGCTCCTGCTGACAGACTTTGATCTCAACAGTCTCCAGTCACTTCCCAGAAAGAAACAAACACACACACACCACAGAATATTTCTTCTTACCAGATTCTTTTCCAACAAAAAAAAAAGCCTACACTTAATGTATATACATATCTTGGATCCACATATGCTAGCATTGCAGAAGGTTGAGCTAAGGGGTCCATGCAAGAATGCTAATTAGGAATTGCTGTGAATACTGCCTCTCTTTATGCTGACTTTTGAAGAGGCTCAGATTCTTCCCTACAGCCTGTATCTGAGTTAACTATACTTAAGTTAATTCTGATGTTAACTTAGCAACGAGGGCAATTACTTATGGAGCAAAACTAAAGTTACTGTGTCTGTAGCTGTGGTATTGTTGCTCATTTGTAATTATTCCTTCCTAAGGCAAGCCATGGAAAGAGTAATTCTTCTCACCATGGCCAATTGAGATCAACTACTAAATCCTTCACTGTGAAAAACTTGATTATCTCTTCTGGAGAAACAGGGTAACTTGTGAGAAGTCTCTGAAGAATTAGTAAAAGACAAGTAGAGCTAAGCAACATACTTCTGGAAGATCACACTACAAGATCAGTTACTTCTTGTAGTGGTTACTCAACATATGACAGTGCAGTTCCTCAGACTTCAGACAATGTCAATAAATAAAAGAAAGAATTTTTTTTCAACATGCCGACCAGAATGCATAATTAATAACCAGACATATGTTTCAAATGAACTCCCAGAGGAAATAGTTAACTAACAACCTTTACAAAGGCTACACAGAAGCAATGTGCAGACCAGCTACATGAAATGGCAACTGATGTTAAACACACTAATTCTCAATAGGTTTCATCCTATCATAGGAAACTAGACATATGCCAATAGATTCACAGGTGGAAAGATCCGGGCTGTTATCTTGCCAACCCAAAGTATTTCATTGCATCAGGAACCAATACACAAAGACACCACACAAAAGGCAAAGCTATTTTCAACAGGAAATGAAGGAATGAGAAAATGGTATTAACATAATTTGTGAAAGTCAATTTACCCCATAAGATTGACACAATTTAAATTAAAAATTAAACAATAATAAAAAAGAGAGCTTTCTAACACTGGTGCTAAAGTTAAAATACACATACTACGCTAATACCTTTAGCGAAGAAAATGTGCCCATACTGATGTGGACATACCCAACTGCAATGTGTAAAATAAACAAAGACAGATCTTACTTCTCGTATAAAGAATGCTCTGGGGTTTTATTATATCCTCTACTAAGGAATCATTGGCCAAAAATATCCAGGAGTTTTAATAAGAAGGATTAAGAAAAATCTCGATGATAGTCAGATTTAGTTTTTCCAGAGGACACTTGTTAATGTTAAAAATGGAGCCTGCTCCATGCATTTGGGTTTTGGGGGGTTTCTTTGTTTGTTTAGGATGGGTTTTTTGTGGGGTTTTGGTGGGGGGGGTGTTTGTTTGGTTGTTTTTTTAATAAAGGAACTCTTCAGCTTTACAATTCATTAAGCTGCTTTTCAGCCACACATAAGCTGACATTTCTCAGCTGCCTTCCCTAAAGATTGCAGAAGTCTAAAATATTTCTGCTGCAATTTTATCAACTAAGTAATCTGAAAACCACAAATAAGAAATGATAAATATTTTAGAAGAATGCTACCTGAAGAAATCTCCTTTGCGCTGCTGATCAGCTACTTTCCTAGCATAAAAACCACCACACCTATACAAACACACAACATACTCAAGGGAAATATCAACAAAGATGAGAACAAAGGAAAACACTCACTCTTGCTCCAACTGCAACAGGTAAACCATTCATGTATTCAAGCAACTGAAGGAAAGGCCAAACTTCCTTAGGAAATAAAAATCCCAGTGGAAATGAAAGTGGAAATGAAACCAAGGGGAAAAATAGTATTTGGCTCTACACCCTAAGAGCTGCCTACAGCAGCGTATTACAGAGAGGTCCCTGGAGTCTGGCTGAGCTTCAACAGCGGCAGCCTTTCACCATAAGAATTCGGTCATCAGTGGCATAGTTGGCTGATTAAGAGATGAAGTAATGTATTTACTTATTTTAGTAAGAAGCTGCACAAAATACAGCCATACAGCCTGATGTGCATAGAATTTTTGTACACATATCAAATAAAGCAAAATACTGAAATCTATCAGTTAGAAGGAAAAACTGAGAGACTTCAAGGAGACAGCATCTTACCTATTTGCATAGAACATGGAGCAAACCAAACCAACCCCATTACCATCCCCCAGAAAAGCCAAATTACAAACAGAATAAATGCATATTTGTTCCAGTAATACCACACAAGAAGGACTTTTCTTGTTAACTGAGAAGTATCCACCAGCCAGGTGAGCCAGCTCTTACAAAAAACACTGTAACTGGTTTTATACCGTGGATAATGTTGATGTTTAGCATAGTTTTGGATACAAACAGAAGTTTTATTCAGAGACTTGCTTCACAACTCCACAATTGCAGGGTTGCCTTGCAATCTTCATAAATAACTTCCAATAATTCAAAATATCTATTATCTTGTCTCCTCAACGGAATTTCTTCTCTTACCATCTCCAAACAAGGTAAGATTACAACCTTCCAATGTTTGGGGTTTTTTGTTTCTTTCTGATGTTAAAGAAGAAACAGCTGAATTTTTTTCATGTCAGCATATCTGCTGAAAACCCACCATATGAGACTGGTTAAGTAGTGACACCTTCTGAAATGACCACCAAATAGTAACAGTATAAAAAAAAGAAAGGGAAACTTTGCAGGACTAAATCCTACCTATATACTGACTATAGATATCTGCTTGTAAATTTTCAATTTAAGGATGTCATTAAAAGAAATTTCAGCTGGTTTCTCTCTCAGGAGTAATGCAGGAAGTATTTTGGGTACAATGCTACAAGTATGTTACAATGTAGCAGAAGATACAATTTCATTAACTTTGACATCCTTTTGATGGAGGCAGTAGGGACTTCATCAATACAGGTGGCACAATAATCCTATGTGATTTACCTAGGTCCCATGTAAACAGTAAGTGGGTATTGATAGCTACTGTAAACAAGGAAATATTGTAAGCAATCTTAGCCTGCAAGATTGTGGACCTTTCAGAAAGTAGGGGGAAAAAAAAAGCTGATGCATTACAATAAAAGCTTGAGATTGCTGCAAAGCAAAATACCAAGATCAGCTTATAAATTCATTCAGCTCTGAGGTCCTCTCCCTTGGGGCAATGCTGTTGTACCCCCTGCTTTGAATTGCTTCTAGTGTTCATGTTTCCCAAACAGCTAAATTAACTGAAAAATAACCCTCAGAAGGAGCAATTTCCAGCTGGATCTACAAGCTGAACTAACTGCTGACTTATCTGCCTGATCATAAGGTGGTGTGGGAAAACTTCAGGAGTGGAAGGACCAACCCTTCACATAGGAGTATAATCCTACATCAGCTAAAAATACTAGGAAATCACATTCTTTGTAAGACAGTACAAAGATTATAAAACCCTCTTGTCCATATGAAAACATCTGCAATCAAAATCTGGCACCAAAACAGTTCAATAGTGTATACTAGAATAAACAGGTGCCAAAAGTTTAGAAAATATAATCTATGTCTTTCTAAGAACTAGATCCAAGTGTCATGTTTATTCCTCAAATCTGTAGATCCTTCCATTAGAGTATGATCAGAATGCAACAATAGGTGGTTTTAAAAAATCTGGCTCAAAGACACTGTTAATCATGGAGCTGAGGGGGACCAAGCAAAACTCTCATATATTATAAATGGGGTATGATAAATACAAAGAACAAAAAACAATGCTTTGTTTTTGGGTAGCATAATTAATATTGTTCCTTACAAAGGTAAATATTATTTGTCTTAAGCTACTACATAGAAACCTCAAGTCCTGTTGTGCTAGATTAGTGATTCTGATTTGCTGTACATGCTACCACTAATTTAAAACCAACAAAGGATTTGCCAGTATATTAAAAAAAAAAATTTAGATCCATAAGATACTATACACATATTACTAAAGCAGTCAGAGTCTAAGTAGGAATCTGGAATACGGGAAATGAAGAGACAGATGTGTAGACAGTAATAACAAACAGAATTTCCAGTTTCCACCTCACACCCTTGCAAATAAATTAACTAGAAAAAGATTACTCATTAGTGTTCAGAAGTTTTGGATTTAATCTTCCCCCCGCACCCCACTAAAACACAAAAAGTAATATGTATTTCTTCCACAAGGTTCCTGTAATTACAGCTCACATATGCTCAGAAGAATCATAGAATCATTAAGGTTGGAAAAGACCTTCAAGATCATCTAGTCCAACCGTCCCTCCACCACCTATGTTACTTACTAAACCATGTCCCTAAGTACTTTATCCAACTTTACCTTAAACATCCCAAGGGACGGTGACTCCACCACCTCCCTGGGCAACCTAGTCCAAGCAGCTCAGATATTTTAGATTCTTAATGGTAGCAACAAAAGGGAAAAGAATGTACTGTCAAACATTAAACAAAGACGAAGAAAAAATGCTATTTCAGGGCAACTTTAGTCAAGTCTACCGAGTGAAGGAAAGCAAAAGACTAGACAACAAAGACAGAAGACACTGTGTGGAAAGTTCCTCTAATGTAGTCAGTAAGAAAGGACAGAAGTAATCGGTTCAGTAACAGAGCTTTGAGTAGTAAAGCTGTATAAATGACACAAATACATCCTTAATTTTTTCAGAACAAGTCCAAACATCTAAAACTGTGCTGGCAACGTAAATCACTACACATAGATAGCCTGTGCGCAAGAGAGGTAGCAAGAGACCATTTCTTCCTGTAACATGATTGAACAGGATTCTTCAGTCAGTGTCGAGGAGGAAATATGAATTAAGGAAATGAAGGACAGAAATTTGGATAATTTGAGTTTGCAGAAAAAAATATTATAGATTTGCTGTATGTCATTTTAGACTGACATCCAACCTTTCAATTAGTATAAAAATGTTTCCTTCACAGAAACAGTTTACTTTCAAAGTATCACTAAAGAATGTAAGTGTTAGACCATGGGTCCATCAAGCCCAACCTTCCTCCTAGAACCAATGCTGGATTCCTAAGGCATCCCACTAGAACAGGGAAACTCTGAATGACATTTATAAATAAACCTCCAACTATTAAGAATATATGACTGCAGATGCAGAGGGTTGTTATCTTCATTTCAGTAGCTTTCATATCATTTTGTTTTCTTCTCCTTATTTATCCAGAGGTTATTTTGATTGTTTGTTTATTGGAATGGCTCCCTCCTTTTGCTTGGCATCCTTTCAAACCTGGTATGTAGTGGGTTTGTCTGATGACACCTAATTCGTCTTCAAGGAAGCAGTTACTTTTTAAGTCATAAAGGTTTTTGAAGCTTCTAGGCTTCTGTTGGTAGGCTGGTCCAAATCTAACCATTCTCACTATGAAAAGGTGTATTTTATTTTTAATATTTCATCAAGAAGAAAAAAGGAAAAAGAAAAAAAGGCAAAAAGGCAAAAAAGACGACAAAGGAATCCTCTGCTACCCCATTTACTGTTCATTTGAAAGGTGCATTCTTTATTTATTTCAATTGACAATCTCCTCCAATTCTCATATGAGCTTTACAGCTCTCCTCTGTGCCCTGTCCTAGTTTTCAATTTTCTTTTTAAGCCACATAAAAGTCAATATAAGCATTGCCTACAGGGTTATAAGCATCACATATAAAGCGTGTGTTTACATACTCATACCTTCCCTTATCTCACACACAAAATTCTCACTAGCTACTACTGACATAGCACAACACAAAGTCCCTGTTGAGGTGTGGGCTGCTGTGATTCCTGCACATTTTCATCCATGCTTTTGAAGAGCAAGACCCTCTTTGTGAAAATTTGGTCTATGTTTCTTGCTCAAATGTACATAATCCTGGATTTTATTTCAGTGGATCCCAATAACCATGTAATCCAAATCATACTGTGCAACTGCCCTATTAGTGCCATTCTTCCTAAATCATGTATTTCGCAGAGCATACTGGTAAGGTTTTTTCCAACACTTTTGTCAAAAAAGGAATATTTCACCTTGGAAATTATGAAAAGCTCTGGAATAATAAAAAAGTAGTGTGTTTTTAAATAAAATATTCATAACATTATACAAATGCCACTAAACCAAACAGATGCATAGGCAGTCTTGATTCAGGTAAATGACATATTAGCATGAACAATCATAAAAAATGCGTAAGGAGTAAGAAGCCCATTTAATGAAAAAACTTAGAAATGTTTCCATATGTTTTATGAAGTATTCTTTACCCCTTAAATGAGCACATTCAGATTTAGTCGCTGGCTTTGTTTCAGAGAAACCCCATCTGTACACTACACCGCTTACAGGCACATCTCAGTCATGCAATAGCTATGTCACAGCTCATATATCAAATAAAAATCACATTCAAGGCCACACAACCTTATATACCCAAAGTCTTCCATTCTATTTAAAGTAATCCTAAGAGAGCTCTTATTGCACCTCACTGCTGATGTCACATGACTTTTGTTGGGAAACAGAGTCCTACAACTGAAATATCAAACAGCTCTTAACACAGATGAGAATGATCTAAAGGACAATTCTATTGTACTTATATATTCCTTTTTTTAAACAAAGAAACAGGTGTGGAACAAAGAGTATAAAAATAGTAGCACTGCACAGCATTGTGTTGCACTCTGAAAAGCAGGGTAACACACAAGCAACTCACAGTAGGCTTAAAGAATTTATCTGACACATTTAGATTCTCAGGCTAATAAACTGATTACCCACATCATAGACAAAGTGAAGAAGTTGTTATTTTATCTTCCCAACATCAATGGCTTCAGTACCAGGACAGTCCCACGTCAAACCCATCAACAAATGTAACTGATAAGTCAAAAGGCTTCTATCCACATTAAAGCTATCCAGTACCTGAAGGGCCTACAAGAAAGCTGGAGAGGAACATTTTAGAAGGGCATGAAGTGACAGAACAAGAGAGAATGGTTTTAAATTGGAAGGGGGTAGATTTAGATTGTGTATTAGGAAGAAATTCTTCACTATGAGGTTGGTGAGGCACTGGAATAGGTTGCCCCAGGAGGTGGTGGATGCCTCCTTCCTGGAACTGTTCAAGGCCAGGCTGGATGGGGTCTTGAGCAGTCTGATCTAGTGAGAGGTTTCCCTGCTTGTGGCCGGGGCCGGGGGGGGGGGGGGGGGGGGGGGGGGGGGGGGGATGGGGAGGAGAGAGGAATGGAACTTGATGATCCTCTGAAATGATACAAACCCAAGCTCTGAAATCATACAAAGCCAGCCTATCTCCTCCACTTGAGCAAGTAGAGCGCTGCTGAAACATTTCTTATTATCAGGAAGTTTCTTTTGCCAAAGAAAAAATGTGCAAAAGAAAAAAAAAATCTTGCAAATAAATACAAATGCCTCACTATGAAATCCAGCTATTTTCAATTAAAAAAGAGATTAATTCTTGCCAATATTCAGAACTGCAACATACCTCTGAATTATTGGCAATAGTTATAAAAATGATTATTCAATAGTTGTGTTTGGTGACTTCCTAAGAAGGTAAAGAATGTTTCCAACAGCGTATGAAATAGCTGTGTCACTATAAAACAGAACATATTTGTTACTTTTGAGGGTGCAGTGTTGTGGTTTTTTTTAAAGATTACACTGATTGACACTGCAATCATCAGGAAATTATATCAGACTTCTATAGCTTCAAACAGTTTCATGGAGTTTATCCTAACAGCATTTAACAGCTCCTATTTAAAACAATCAGTAAAGGGAAAAAAAAAAAAGAAAAAAAGACAGGCCAACTTCTGTAACACGTCTCAGTCAGAAAGCTTCATAAACATGCTGCTTTGGTGTTGTAAGTCTGGATTGTTGTAATACTGATAAAACATTTAATTTTTCAATCAGCACTCACTACAAATAAACCTATTAGGTTAATATACAAAATAATGAACAGAAGCCTCATATAAAGAAAACATGTACACAAGATACAAATTAAATATAAACCAATAGCAAAATATACAACTTCTGCTAGCACCAAAAGCTAACAGTGGCCAACTGCATTAAATAGACACAGCCTGATCAAGAGGAGTGTTCAGAAATCAGCTGGCTCCAGTTAGAGATCTGGGGGAAATAACATTTCAAACAGAAATAATTTGTGAAGCATCAAGTAACACAGAATGAAAAGAAGGAAGCCTTGTGATCATCCCGCCTCAATTCTTTTAAAAAGCAGGCCACAGGATTCCACTCCTGTATTTAAACAGCAGCATGAATCTATCAAAAAACACCCCGCAGTCTCAGCAAGCTGTTGCAGTCATTAACTATTGTTAACATTAAAAAAACCCATCTTTTAACTGGAATTTGTTTGGGCTACTGGAACTTGTTATACCTCAATTCCCTAGCCAGAAAAGTTTCGTTTTGAATACATGATGCAGTTGCTTCACATACCACTAAATTTACCTCTTACTAAGCAACTCTTCCAGGCTTTCAAGTAATTTCTGTTACAAGTTTCACCTCCCACTCCAACATCCATGTGAGCCTTAAGAAGATCAATGTATACCAAAATAATGACTTGAGGGGCATTCAGAAGTCAAGCTGAGCTTTGAGGCTTCTTGGAGGACAAGACAGTGTACAGCGCTTGTGTGATGTATGACAACCAGGAAGCTGTTTCTCAGCATTATGTTCTTTTTGTTTATATGCTAAAAATCAGTGAAAGCAAAATCAAAATGAATACAAAGATATTACCAATGGCATTTATATAGTTGAAATAGGTAAAAGAAAAAGTGAATTACAGAAATTACAAATAATTATGTCACTTACATAATAAATCAGTGGCATACAAAAAGAAGAAAGCATCCTGGTGCTATGGCCTGCAAGTTTCTGAGCTCCACCTGGCCAGTCAGGGAAGCACCTATATAAGGGTACTTGGGATCTGAAGTGTGATTAAGTGCAACTACGCTAAGTAGTGATTTTCTAACTGCTTGTACCACATCAATGAAATAAAACATAACTTCTAAGTACAAAGGGGGAAAAAAATCAAGTGAGTTTTACTTAAATAAGGATCTTCTACCTTTAGATGTTGAGATGCTAGGAAGACCTCTACTGACTACCACTCATTCAACAACCTATTAATTATTCATGAGAAAAGTTTAAAAACAATGATAAAGCAAAGTCACAGTTGGCTAAAAAAATTACACTATAGTTCATAGTCCTATTTTATCTATTCTGTCTGGTTGTTACTTTTCACTGCCATTTTGGGCAGCAACTGCAAGTCATACTGCAGGATAAAAAAAAAAAAGAGGTGACTTACTGAAGAGTTGCTTAAAAGACTATTCCTCACATTTCAGAAAGGGTGAAGAATAGCATCTCTGACATTTTTGATACATCTTAAACCACCACATGAAGAAATGTGACAAAATTACCATTTCATCATTGTTTCAAACAGCTCGTACCTCTGCTTGATAAAAGCCAGTAGTCATTCCCACATGAGTCACCAGCCACCTCAAATTTATCTCTTACCCTTGCTTCCACAACCACATTCAGACTGAAGATTCTTAGCTCAGAACATAGCTGTAGTCCTGCTTACTGATGAAGGAAATATTCATGTATTAGGGCTCCCTTCCTTCATTACTCTCCATATGTCATGCTGCTGGACCATAACATCACTCTAGGATGGAGCCAAGTTTGTGCTGTCTGAGACCTGCTGGCAGTCTGGCAGGGGGGCCCAAGAAGATACCCTCCTTTTATCTGCCACAGGGCACTGTGACTGTGTAGCTATCACAATATGTGACTACGGAGTGACATGCAAAGCCTTTCAGCAACTGCCCTAGAAAAGCAAGTGATAACCTCCCTGCAGGTGTTGGGTGTCAGTATTGGATCCCCTCTGCCACCCCCCCTTCCCCAGGCAGAAGAAACTCAGAAACCCAAATCTTCTCTTTGCCATCAGGTCTTTTCAATATCCTGCCACTTCAAACGATTTCTTTTTTGTGTCATTCTTTGAAAAGTTTTCAAACTGACTCCTGTAGCATTGCTATGATCTATCAGAAGTTTAGACATTCATGAATGAAGGGTGGACTGGAATTCCAAATAGGTAATACTCAGGGACATACCGAGGCTGGTATATTATCATAGAATTGTTTTGTTTAGAAAAGGCCATTAAGGTCATGAAGTCCAACCATTAACCTGGCACTGCCAAGTCCAACCACTAAACCGTGTCCCTAGCACCACATCTACATGTCTTTTCAGTACCTCCAGGGATGGTGACTCAACCACTTCCCGCACAGCCTCTTCCAATGTTCGACAACCCTTTTGGCAAAGACATTTTCCCTAATACCCAATCTAAACTTCCCCTGGCACAACTTACTTAGATGGATTCCAGAAAAGATTGGGCAATATTATATCTACTTCTCTAGAAGATCATCCATTTTACCTGTTCCCATCAAGGTATTCTTTTATAAAGTCTGCAGCTTCTTTTTCTGTGGCCTGGGTTTCCCACTAAATGCTACTACACCAAATGCAGCATCTGACTGAATGCTTGAGACATGAATACTAAGAAAAAAAGGTTTTTTTCAGTGAATGCTCTAAAACATCTTTATTTCATCTCACGTCCCTAAGCATGGCCATTTCAGTCTTTACTGCAATGCTCAAAAAACTGACCAGCAGCCCTTTTCAATTGACAATTATTACCTCCAGTATTTAAGATAGACCACCTCTCTGCTGACACTGTTAGGAAGTCAGTCCCCTAAAGGTTTATACTCAAACTCAGACAAACCACTCAAAGGTAGCAAAGGAATCAGGAGCATATGAGGTGGGAAGACTGAGAACATGGCAACAGTTTGGTTCAGTAGTATTCCTTTATTTAGCTAGGGTTTGGGGTTTTTTCCCTGTATTTAGGAAATATTCTGTACACGCAAAGAGGGGTTTTTGAGCCTTTGCACACAGAAGGCAAATTTTATTAATTAAAGAAGTAGTTGTTCTTATTGCTGAATATGGTAGAGGTATTATCTCTGTGATAAGGGCAAATCTGCTGGCAAGCTGTGGTTCATTGATAACACGTGGGATACTGCAACATATGAATAGATAGCAGCAGAAAAGTGATCCCACAGGGAAAGTAGCCTGGACACGAAGTACACATCAAAGCAAGTTTTATAAAAAGCTCTCTTGAAAGACAGAAGATCAAGTGCTTAGCACTTTGGTGATCACAACCACCTCATCTAAGCTCAGTGGATGGAATACAGAGTTAACTGATGAAACCAGGACCTGCAAGGGCTGTAGCAAGATGCAGTCACACAAATTTTCAACAGAACTGCAAATGCTGTTATGTCAGTGCCTCAAAGGTTTGCTTTAAAGCTTGCAGTCAAGACTCCTAATGTCTCTGAAGTGATCTAGTTTGTTGGCACAAACAGTGTATTTTTAGATGCAATTTCCTAAGGCCATGCCTGGAATAACATACAGTTCAGAAGGGTGAACTGCACTATCTTCACTGCAACACACAATTCCACAGTGTTGGAAAAGCTGTTGAATACCTGCAGAAACGTCTTTAGAAACTAAGTGGAATTCTAAAAGAATCTACAACAAAACTAAGGCAAATAGACACCTAACAGGTGTTTTACATTGCACACCCTACAATTCCAAGCTTACTGCCAAGTGCATACCAGGCACACAGTCATAACTACTCACAACTGCAAATACTCACTGTCAAGTACTCATACAAAAACTGCATTTAAATACAGGGAAGCATGAAAGACAGTAAAACTGGTTTAAAAGAAAGAAAAAAAAAAACCCAAAACATCCCCTCTGATCCCAGTTCCTTGGTTTGTTAACAGATAACAAAAAGGGAGACTCACCTCTGACAGCAAATCACAACAGACTCATGTGATGTCCAAGTGGCTCTGAAAAACACCTATGCTGTTCCTAACTCTAGTCATCCTTCGGCAGTGTAGAAGTTTGAAACGATCTCTTTCACCAAGCAAGCAACTAAACCATGCTCTTCTTGAACTCTTCCTTCTGATGATGCTGGCTCCAGATGGATGTCTGACTAATTCCAAACAGTGGTAACAAATCTGAAGGTACTTGGAAAAGAGTACAATTCTGCATCCCAAAAATTAATTGAGGTCTGGATTTCTGAGATGATACATCAGTATGTATGTTAAAGGGAAGCAACAGAATTTAATGCAGTCCTTCAACAGTCAAAATATCAGAAAACACCACGTCAAAATAGCTACGTAACAGTGGAGTACAACCACATTTGGAGGATGTATTTTTGCTATCTAAACTGAAGCCAAAAGACAGCAGATAGCGTCTGAGTAGAATCCACTGAACTCACAATAAATAGGCTGATACAGAGATATCAGAGAAGGGATTTTCCAGGAAATATTTTCTTTGAGAAGATGATAAAGAGGTAAGAACCCCATTTTCATCTATATTACAGAATGTTTATCTCCAGGACTCCTTGACTTCCTAAAACAGTAAATCAGGTCAGCACAGAAACTCTTTTTGGTCAGCTTGTAGTAAAGCAATGTGACTAGTTTATTAGTATTTTTACTTGTTAGTACTTTCATTTAGAAACTTTTCTCCAGTAATTCCAATTGCTAACATGCCTAGTTTAAGATGACTTGGCTACATCTTAAGTCTGACATTACATCTAGGAGAATGAAAAATGCTAACCAATACCAGGATAAAGTAGCTGGGATGACAAAATTGCTGTATCCAGCTGTAGTACATCATGCAAGCCAGGTCAAAACAAAAAGAACACAAGGGAACTCAAACCCTCTGCAGAGGTGCAAGGATGTATCTCTGGCTTCTATAATGTTAGGATTCTCCTATCTTCCTCTTGATCATCCAGTATTCACTTCCCTTAGGAAACAGATAAAGCCAGACTCTATTATACGTCCACCAAGGTGACAATTCACACAAAAAGAACTAAATGTATCTTCTTAACAAGATCAGACCCCTTAAAGCAATGAAACATTTCTTCCATCAGCAGGTTGAAAGAAACACATGTCAATGTCTTAATTGGAAAATTTGACAAATTATTGGAATACTTCAAAAAAACCCTTTCAATAAGACTATGAAAACAGTAAAAGGAGGAAAAGATCATGAATGAGATGCAGCAAAAAAGCCAGGGTGTAAAGACAGGGGAAATCAGCTTAAGAAGGTGAAATATCTGGATTTATTTATCAGGTTGTCCTCGAAACAAAAGAAAAAAATGAAGGTGAAAAAAGATAAAGAAGTAAAGCAATTGGTTTGATCTGTATCCAGTACCAGCCTTATGATGTAATCATCACAGAGAGAAACTAAGTTCAGACTGGGGATTACACTTATATTTAGATGATCTCCAACTAAAAGAAATAACTCTCATTACTTTCTCTGAATCGACAGAAGCTCTGGTTCCAAAGTATGTTTTGGAGGATGTTAAGCAGATGTAGGAGCTCATATTTTGCCTAAGACAAAGCTCCAAACATCAGGAGCTGTGGTTATACATAGAACTCTGACATCTCCTTAGAATCAGAGCTTTTAATTAACATATTGCACAGTGTGATACACATCTTTATTCATTAAAAACCCCTACAACAATATAGCAAAGTGAGTAACACTTTCCTACAACAGTTCAAAGCAAGATCAAAGCAGTTTCATCTGCTGTGCCATATTTAATTTTCCCATTACACTCCATACAAACAGAAGAGAGATTCATGAGACACCATTAAATAACACTTGAACAGAACACCTCCCTTTCTTCATTTCTTCCTCAGCAATTTCCCTCCAAAAGAAAAATTAAAAATTTAAAAGGTTCATTTAATATTTTTTTTTGCTTACTCAAGTATCCCCAGAAGCTAACATTTCACTCATTTTGTCTGCCTTATCATTACTCCCTTTTTATGTTTATGTCATTGGTAGAATGTTTCTCCGAAGGAACTGCCCACCTTAGAGGCACAATACACGAGGATTCATGGTCAAAGCACTATGCTAATGGTACGATAATATTTTTCCAGTAAAAATATGCTTTCTGTCCTTACCATTACGTTACTACACGTACATTGCATTAGATTTACTCTATGAGGTGGACTACACATGTAGTAAAAACATTGTTCTTTACTGCAAGGGTCACAACAACCACTCCTCAGGCAGTCTGCATTTCAACAGGTTAACAACTCTCCCACAAGATGTATTCCTAGAGAACAGTATCTTCTGCTTGAATATCCATGCAATTGCAAACTGGGATTTGGATCTATGATCTCTAGGTTTAAAGTGATCACCATGCATGTAGCCTTTTTAAAAGCCTGATTTAATATATTAAGTCACATGGAGCATAAGACTAGCAATGACTATGGCAGTAAGTAACACTGGTATCTTTCTATGCCAAGAATACCATCAGTATTTATCATCTTACCTTGTCACAAGAAACAACATTTCCCCACAAACGGAAAGTAATTTTCCATGTCATTCACTACCAGTCTTAACACAAAAGTAGGTTTAAAGCACACAACTCTTCTTTAAACTATTAGTATCACAGGCACTGTTACAACATGTTTTAGCTGCAGTTTAATACCTGGGATCTGGCACATGATTGCAACTTCATATAACTCTTCTTTGATCAAGACAACACACAATAAGTAAACTCACTACTCAAGATCAGCCTTCAATAATACGTTTGCAAACAGAAAACATGCTTCTGCCATATTTAATAGATTATAAAGGTACATATTCTTAAATCTATCTGCTTCAGATTACGCTTTAGTTTTTTTTCCCCTGAAGACTACTACAGAAAACAAACTTTTACTACAGGAACTTCCTCACAAAGTTCTCCAATTCTGTATTTACCTTATCCATTTAATTCACACTCCATAATCATCTATTCCATTCAAAAACTCCTTGATGATATTTGCTGCCTCATCAAGATCATAACCCCTAATTAGCCTGCTACTTTTTAAACTGCAAAATTTCTCATTCTGAATAACAAGCAGGAAGGTATGCTCTAAGGTGTTCCAGTTTCTTTTAAAGTGATGCAAATTCTTTCAGGATCACAAAGCAGTTTTAACAACTTTAACCCTACAACAGAAAAGCAAAATCCCATGCTGTTATTCAGAAAAAAAACCTACTGCCCTGCACAGCATTACAAACCAAACAAACTATTTCTGTCACACTGAACAAAATGCACAACCCAGCAACCCAATACAATCTTTTCTTTTATTCAGACAACAGTATGACTGAATTTGTATGTACCGATAGCATCAAAGCTCAGGTTAAAATCTAGTTGGCATGAGAATTAGAACAGAGAGCCAGGGCATTTTTATCCTTGGAGAGTTTCAAGGCCTGACTGGATACAGCCACACGGTCCCTAGTCTGATCCCGTAACTGACTAAGATGGTAGCAGAAGACAGGACTAGAAACTTCCTGCAGTCCTTTCTATCTTGAATTTTCTGACCTGGTTATTCTTCTGCCAGAGCAAAGAAATAGTTCCCTTGTATTCTTCTGAAAAGCACTGTTCAGCAAATGGTAGATGACTAGGATAATACTTCTGTTGCAGGACCATGGCATGCCCCTTTTTCTTGCACCACAGGTACCACAAAAGCACCATGGCCTTCTCATTCATGCTTTATTCTTATATCAGAAATTATTGATGGATCTAAATTTAACAACTTCCCTGGGTCCTTTCCCAAAAAAGAATCTTTCCTTCTGCTACCTCTGAAACTTTCTTTTGCGTGTCTTCTCAGAAATTCTCCAGTTCCTATTCTGCAGCAGATTCATAACGTTCTTCACAATCTTCTTGTCCTAACACTGAATTTCAGAGATTTAGTCTAAACATATTCTATTGCTCTTATAAAAGAAGCCACCACCTCAACCTCCCCATGGAGATTTTCACCTGATGCAGGACAGGGAAGCTAGAACAAGGCAAAAAGGCAGCCTTCCTCCCTGCTGTACAAACACACCTTTCTTAATAGAACAAGAAATAACATAAAGCCAACAGCTGAATAAATAAAACAGGTGCTCTCAGTCACAGCTTCCATTGCTATTTGTGCAAATAAACTACAGGCTCTGGAGGAAGGGCACTATTTATAGCTCTAAGCTTAGGTGTCTTGTTTTTGGTAGCCCACCAACATACCCAACAAAAATTCACTGTTAATTTCAACACACACACTGCACTGAGCCCTCCTGCAATTCTGCAGCACAATTCAACTTCAGAAGATTATTTACATCTATGTATATTTCTCATATGTATATATGTATTCTTTCCACAACCTATTGATTTTTTTTTAGCTTTTCTTACTCTGAGTGCTGTTCACTCTACGTATACATTCACTTTCACTACAGCAGACATTTAAAAAGCTTCAAGTGGATTTTTATGTCCATGAGATTCTTTAGCGCAACACTACAAATCAGAATTCAGCTCGCATCGACGCCTTAAGGATGCTTACCACTCTTTCATCAGAATGCTGTATCTTTCAATTTCAAAGCTATTAATTAAACTGGAAAAAAATAAAATTACATGGTTTACATGCACACCTCACACGGCAGCTGCTCATTGCAGGCCACTACAGAATCACTGCTTCAGACAGAAGTTTTATTAACAAGACACTCAACCAGCTCAACCCCACTGATTACAGACTATGATAAAGCGTCCCACCTGTCCCATGTTCAGTCAGCTCATAACTTAAGATCATCACTGAAAATGTCTACAATTGGAGGAAAGAAAAGATTCTACACGACCATATTGAGCTCAAATAACTAAAAAGTGGGTTGTGCTTAGGTTGCTTATCCACTTTGTTTCCATCTCATATTAGAGTCTATAATCTACTGGACTTCCAGAGAAACGTACAATGTACAAAACCAAAACAATTTACACATCACATTCAGAAGCCTGCATGAAGGATGAGGACACACATGGGTACAATGACCCATGGAAGACAGTAAACTGTTCATACCATTCAAGTTCCATATGGCTGTGTTCTGCCACTCCTAAGCAATTACTTAAGAGAATACAGTCTTACACTTTGATTTTAAACAGAAAGTTTAAGTCATGCTCCTCAAAATGAATGCCCAAACCGACCATGTTATGTAGAACAAATGGAGATTAAATGCCAATATGTTGCAAGGAAGTGATTAGAGCTTAACTACCTGCATTACCACTAAACTTTGAAATGCTGGGCTTTTGCTGGGCTTTGTGTTTTGGGGTTTGGTGACAGGGGAGCAGGTAAGAGGAAAAAAGTCAATCTTAAAGCAGGGGCATTAAAAAGGCAAGTCACTTGTTTCAGTCTTTTTCCTAAGTGGTTAAAAGAACTATGCAGCAGCTTCACGACCCTTTTTTATATGTACACCTGGGAAGAATACTGAATCCTGTTACTTTCCTCAGTGTTACCCTGATGTGGTTTAGACCAGATGTTTAAATGTTACAGTATGTACATTTTCTTCTCTTCTTCCAAGGCAAAAGCAAAATAAGAGGAATATTTGACTTCACTCCACAAGAGACCTATTTAATAGTTTGGCGGTTATGTAAGTAAAGGTAGCTTGGCTAAGTCAAAGTTGACGACATACAGAACGACATGATCCTAATGAGTTGGAAAATATTGGCTCTCATGAGATTCAACCAGATGCTACTGCGCTGAGAAAGCTACTGTATTATTGAATTTCATTTTTATGAGGTAAAATTTATTATTCAACCATTAAGGTATCCCACATGAAATCTTGCATAAAATAGTTTTACAGTTACTTTCTGGAAAGTAGATTTTATTTTAACTTTAAGACATCATTTACATGAGGGATTCAAATGCCTATTTGATCACCTTCAATAGAGAAATGTAAGGTCTGCAAGCAATTTTCCCAAAAATACCAGATTAATGGAACAGAACTGTCAACAAAATAATGAACTACCTGAATAGGACAAGGAAAAAGTGGTAGCAAGTTCCAGTTTTCCAGAGTAAACTAAAGCCATGTGTGACTGTGTATATGTTTTCTTGGCAGGCTGAAATGGTTAGAAACTGAGTACTTCAGGTACCTACTAACAAATAATGAGAAAATACACAGTAAAATTGCTCCATAGAATAAATTATGCTCAACCTTTGAAAGATCTTAACTGACATGATTCTTTTAAAATGTTGGTATTTTGCACACTTATTTTTGTTTAAAAAAGGTATAAAAGTAATTGTAGAAGAATTCTATTAACATCAATACATCTACTTACAAAACGATAGAAAGCATGTTGAATTTCACATTCATGTTTCTTTCCACATTTACAGTGAATGAAATACAAAAACAGGTTGCTTCACAAGCACATGGAAGCATAAGAACTAACACATTACTGAACATGTATCATACCGATGTGCCTGCATAGCAAAAGGATCATGAAATAAAACCAAACTACAAATATAAATTTCCAAACAACTATGTGTGGGTTGAAGACTGCTTTTGGTTTTTTTTCTATTTTAGATGCTATCCCTTATTAAAAAGTTTGTAATGCCTTTTTCTTGACACATGAAAAAGAGCACATAGTCATTTGCAGGTGCTTTATTTATCCATTTCTTTTTTTTCCATTTTGTCACTTGATATTCCCATCTACTCTTTTAAAGGCAGTAAGATTTTTTCTTCTATTTTTTTACTGGTAAAGCCTATTAATTCAAGTAATAAGTTCAATTGTTTATATTTATCTGTAATTGTTTATTTTTCTCCACTTCCCTGAACCCTAAAATTACCAACTGACATTTGAAGAGAACCTTTATAAAGCAGTCATTTAAAACTATAGATTACTGAAAAGCTAATGTGTCACTGCAATGAGGGGAGTTAGGTGCTTCCAAAAATCCCATTAAGCCACTACCTGTATCCTAAAATTCCTAATTGGTTATAATGAAAAATCTGCTCTTAACAGAATTAAATAGTTTCAAGCTATGGCAGGCACAATATTTAAATATATTTATGATAAATATCTAGTGTAAACCCCATATATACTTCTTGAAATGTTCGTTTCACCTGTCCTTCCCAAGTTCTGAGCATAATCAGCGAGTCACAGCACAATAAACACCTTTTCATGGGTAGTTTTAAGACAACAGACCTTACTAATATGTATGACAAATACAAATTTTAAGCAGTACAGTCACTTCATTCTTCAATTCTGTTCAGAAACCAAACAGGCAACTTGCTTTTGAGACTTCAAAACCTCTGTTTTTCAGACATCTTGACTTTGGACAGGTCAAGCAAAAGAGAAACTGTTAGTCTATCCAATGAAGACAGCAAGTCCAGTAACAGAAAAACCCCTATTAAATTCTCAAGGAAAGTGTTTTTCTCCTAGGAGAAAAATGGTTTCTAGAGAGGAGGGGAAGGAAGGTAAATGGGAGACCTAAGAGTGTTAATTTTTAAGCAATTTACCTTTCTGTTATTACATCACTATTCCCGATACGATTTTGTACAAGAAAGAGCTTGAGAGTTTGTTCTGAATCCATACACTACCCTTCAACCTAAATTAGTTTTGAAGGAAGTCGGAGCAGAAAAGGGTTTCTTCTCTAGTTGAAGCCATAAGACAGAACTTGAGATAAATTTTGTTCCTATGTTTGTGGAAATAGTGGAGAGCTCCTGTTTTAAACTATATCCAGAGAAATTCTTTCAGCAGTTATCTGGCAGAGAGGCTCCCCAAGAGGCCTTCATACCTCCTGAGACTCTTCACAGCATGTCAAAGGACCAAGAGTTATATCGTCTTCTCTGATGTTCTCTCCTCCTCCTGCAACTCACATATCCATACTTGTCTTCCTACTAAATTTTGGCTTGCTCAACATCATCTACTTTTCTAGCTTCTCCCTGCTTCTCCTTGCTTTACCTTCCCTTTCATCTCTTCTCTTTTTATTAGCTGAACCTCTTTCTCCCTTTTTCCTTCCTTTCCATTTGTTTTCCCTGCTAAGTAGTTTTTTCTTCTTTCCCTACAGCATGTCTTAGCCCATACTGTAAGCACAGGGCTGCGTTGGAAGAAGCACACAACTACAGACCATAATTCCTTCCCAAAAAGATCTATGCTGAGAGAATACAAAAGCTTGTGGTATCACTTTTGAGTTCAAGCAATAGTTAATCAGTCCATTGCAGAGGCACGTCACTTGAGAAAGGCACCTGGCACAAAGCCTCAATAAAGCCATAAGGAGCTCAAGCAACAACTGTTTCAGCGCAGTAATTCTCTTCAATCACCACAGGAAAAGAGCTAATACACATACAGACTGTTGAGAAAGATTAAGGCTATGTAAAGAAGTTGCACATTTAAGCCTATCTATGTGCAATCAGTAAACTACAGAAGAAAAACGTGAGCTCTCAGTATATTTTCAAAATTGGCAGAACAGATCTGGAAGGGAAACACGTAACTATAACCTTTCCATAGGAGGACAGAGTTTGTTCACAAAGGACGAAAGTATGGTGTGGTGCTGTGTAAGATGGATGTGTAAAGTCCTTTCATCCAGACTGTAGGCAGACAGATTTTTGCTGGAAATCTTGGGATAACAGCAGACTATTAAAAACAGTGTGACCAACTACACAAACCCTTTCTTTTTCTGAGAATAATATCACGTCTGGGCAGGGCTTCTTAAATTTTCATGAAGGGATAAGAATCTAGACAGAGACATAGCTGTTTGTCCTGCCATATTTCTAATTTGTCAGAAGGAAGGCTTTTGGAAGTTTGAAAATGTAAAGGTAAAAGATAATTTGGACAATGGTATTCATCAAGCACAAAGTTTATGACTTTTCTAACAGCAGAATGAAAATGATGAATTTCAAGAAAGATCAGAAATACAGTAGAGTGAAGGTAAGAAGATTTTTAACTATTTTTACTACAATGTCATAGAAACTAAATCAGAAAAAAAACAAGGAACAGGAAAGAGCTATAGGAAAATAAAGCAAACATGTTTATACTTATATTATTTGTACAAAACTTATGAAAGAAACAATTAAATCACAACACAACCCACAACAATTCACCCCTCTCCTCTATCTAGTGAGGATGTATCAAGCTGTATCCCTATTCGGAGCACTGAATACACAGTACCCAAGGATGGAAAACTATTTTCTTGATGCTGTATTGGGTTTGCACAGCAAGCTTTTGTAGTCAGGACTACTGGGGTGACTTCTGTGAGAAGCTGCTAGAAGCTTCCCCCGTATCTAACAGAGCCAATGCCAGCTGGCTTCAAGACAGACCCACTGCTGGCCAAGGCTGAGTCCACCAGGAACAGCAGTAGAGCCTTCGACATATAGTATAGTTAAGAAGGAAAAAGAAAACCACCAGCACCTATTGCAGCCAGAGAGGGGAGTGAGAAGATGAGAGGAACATGTCTGCAAGAAGCAAAGTCAGTGCACAAAGAGGGGGAGGAGGTGCATCAGGCACCAGAGCAGAGATTTCCCTGCAGCCCATAGAAAAGACCATGGTGAAGTAGGATTTCCTCCTGCAGCCCATGGAGATTGATGGTGGAGTAGAGACTCTACCTGTGGCCCATGAAGGAACCAACACCAGAGTAGGTGGAAGCCCCTGAAGGAAGCTGTGACCCCACAGGAAGACCACATGAAAGCAGGCTTCCGGTAGGACCTGCAGCCCATGGAGAGAAGAGCCCATGGCAGAGCAGGCTTGCTGTCAGGACTTGTGACCCCATAGGGGACTGTCCTGGGGCAGTCTGGTCCTGAAAGTCTGTACCCTGTGGATGGGACTCACACTAAATCAGTTTGTGTGGAACTGCAGCCTGTGGGAAGGAGTCACAATGGAGAAATTTTTGGAGTACTATCTTCTTGTGGGAGGGACCCACGCTGGAGCAGAGGAAGAGCGTGAGGTGTCCCCCTCTGAGGAAACAGTGGCTGAGACAATGTGTGATCAACTGACCACAACCCCCATTCCTTGTTCCCCTGTGCTGCTAGTGGGGAAGGTAGAGAAATCAGAAGTGAAGTTGAACCCAAGAGCATGGGAGCATTTGGGGGTGGGAAGGACGCTTTTAAGATTTGGTTTTATTTCTCACTCCCATTTGATTTGTAATAAATTAAATTAATTTTCTGAAGTCTGTTTTGCCCATGCTGTTAACTGGTGAATGATCTCTCCCTGTCCTTGCCTTGACCCAAAAGTCTTTTGTGTTTTCTCTCCCTTGTCCATGGACAGTGACAGGGCAGGTTTGGCTGGTGCCTGGCCTCCAGCCAAGGTCAACCACAAGTACTTTTGTCCTACTTATGTGCATAGCTAGAAAAGAGCTTTGATCAGATGGAAAAACACAATACCACTGACAAAAGACTTATGTCTGAGTTGTTAGGTTATGCAATGAAAACTCATCTGTACACCCACAAAGATTCTCAGAGACACAATGGCAGGAGGAGGAACCCAAATAATACCATGTTGGGCTACTCCCAGGCCCACTACAGGAGCCATCAAGCCCAACAAAGGCAGATCTGCACAAGCCCAGAGGAGTACTGGGACATGCAATGGCAGGAAGGAACCCAAATGAAGAACTCCAAAGCTGCTGTTTCATGTTGGAGAAGCTATATGCTATTAGTAAAATAGCAGTGATTAACAGATGTGCTTTGTTCACTGAAAAGTTCTGTATTGACTACATTATCCTTACAGTTCCTTCACTTAAAAAAAAACCACCACAAAATAACAAAACCCCTGAAATTTCAACATTCCTGTGCAATTACAGTCAGGTGGGTTTTTTAGAATCTTACACAAATACACGTTACTGTTAAAGTGTGTGTGTAAGGTGACACTAAGTACAAGGATGATTTTCAACATAGCATGGTACCAAAATTTACACAAAAGCTTTCCAACAAAAGGTAATAGACTTATAGAATCAACCAAGCCAAGAATTAGGACAAAAAGGTAGAAAGCAGTCATTTCATAGCCTTGAACTCAAAGCTGCCTTTGTCTTGCTAATGCAAATACAAATGAAGTATAAAATTTACCAGGTCAAGCGTTAAGCCACGAACAAGAGAAGATCAAAACAAGTGTACCATGCCGCTCATCTACTCTACTGTAAGTATTTAAAATGTGTGCTCCAGATTTCTATTCTGCAGATATATTGTTAGCACAGTTGTATCACAGTTCATTGAACTGAAGGACTGAAACTTGTTACATAATGAAACAGTTTGGAGCTGTGCACTTGAAATAATCAAATGACTGTATTTACACATTTGTCTGAGGTGTGGACTGTAAACATGCTAGCTTCTGAAGCACCAGTATATGAAAATTAAACCTCACAATCTCACCTTAGGTGACCCACATAGGATCAAGGAATTAAGTGAATCGGTGACTTTTGGGAAAGAGGGAAAAGATAAGCACTTAAAGCATTTATTCCAAGGGTGACACACCTGAAAACACAACAGTTCTTCCATACCATCAGGTCAACACAGGTTTAACTTCAAAAAATAAGAGGACTGAAAAAGGAGGACTGAAAAAATAGGAGTGAGAAGGACTTTCATGGGTAATCTAATCTATCATTCTGCTTCAGGACATTATTTACTACAACTGAATCATTCTGGTCACCATTCTCCAAAACTGGCGATTATGGAGATTCCAAAAGACCTCGCTTATTCTTGCTATGTCTTTATTCATGACATATAACCCATAGTAGATCTAAACAATATTTGGTCTAAACTATTCTAGCCTGCATAGAAAGATAACGAAAAAATATATTATCATCTTCTGAATGACCTTTATGCACATGAAGACTGTGGTCTCCTTTGTACAAAATCCTCAACTTACTCCCAAAATCCACGGGTGTTTGCAAAAGGATGACAGCGAGTTTTCTTATTTAGTTCATCATCACTGACACTTGCATATCTTTAGTGATTTCACAACAGTTACGTAACATTTATTTATACAACTGGATGAGAAACATCTGCAGGCCTTTAAGAAATGCAGTGTATGCTGCTGATTAATAAAGCCCTTAATAATCCAGTATTTTTATTTCCTCCAACAGCTTCACCTCTGCATGACTGAGTTATAACTCAGCACCATACAGGGCAGCAAGGGTGGACATTTCAGATGAGGGAAGCATGGAAAAATTATCCTGTATGGGAAAATTAAATGCATCCAGAAACTGGTGCCAAGGAGTGAAGCTTGGTGGCTTAGCTTACATCCTGGATCTTAAACATAAGCTATAAATACCCATATACACACAAAAAACATTCTGTCTGTTAACTACTACAAGTAAAACTGGGATTTAAAGGATATAATTGTATGCACATTCACTTGTAGTGCTCTGCACCATAACAAATACTTTACCAAAACCATCTTATACTTACCTGAAGTTTGGAAAACCTCATTCAGTATAGCTTCATTTACCACCACTGAACTGACATTCCCAACAGGATGACACCAGCTCTGGTAAATAGTTTGAAGCAGAAGGGTTTGAGCTCTAGTTGCTTGAACTGTCAAATTAGGAAGCTCAAATATGCATTCTGTTAGTGGGACATGAGCTCGCTTGGTCCTGTTGAAAATATTGAAGGAAAAAAAAAAAAAAGGAAAAACATTACTTTGGTGCATAAAAACATCCATTTGAAAAACTCAGTCACAGAATACCAGACTATAAGCAGTTAGTTTATAAGGTTGGAACTGTGTGCCTGATAAATTTCTTCTTTTAAGAGCTGATTCTACTTATACTGAAATTCACCCTAAATAGGACTTCTTTTACATGGCTTATATTTATGTTGCCTTTAAATCATGAGCGGGAAAAATCACACATTTTCATCTAATTATCTCTTAGGTTTAAAGTATTTAATAAAAGCAATTCCAAGTGCTTCCACCAAAATAAAAGCTACTAATAGAATTGTGCAGTTACTAAAAACACAGAAGAAATCTGTTCCCAAATTGATTTTTCTAAAAAAAACCCCACCAAAATTATAGCTTATAGTTAGTCGCTAAATGAGGTATGTTCAGTTATCTAAGAAAATACACATTACAAAAAGCCAAACAAAGCTCCACATTCCATATTTCTCCTCATATTCTGTATTTGGCTGACATGGAGCTCATTCAGTGATTCTAATACTTTTCAGTGCCTTTTACCTTCTAATTGGGGAGGTGGAACAGGTAGGGACTGACATTGGGAGGGTTAGTGCAAAGTACAGAACATTCTGCTTGCAAATAAATTCTTCTGTGACAAGAGTCCACTGTCAGCACAAAGGCTCTCCCCGCAACTACAGTGAAATCAGTAAACTACCTTTTCTTTTTCCTAATATACACACTATTACCTGAAATAAAGCAACAGATTGATTTGCTACATTCAATAAAAGCTACAGAGGTTCTTTAATATTCTCATCTTGAAGCCTTTTCCTGCAACATATTTCTAACGTTACTATTCTTGCCCTAATTACCTCCTGTCCCATCACTGAAAGGTACTTTCAGTGTAGTTTAACATTATCTTCTCAAGTATCCCCAAAATATCATCACTGATGCACAGATTAGCTCATCCTCATTCTAGAGAATCTCCTCCATTAGGGGATTTTAGGGACTAGCCTAAAGCCACATGACAATTAACAATGTTGTGTTAATGCTTCCTTGGGAATCAGAGCCTCAAATGAGGGAAAGCTGCTGAAGCTGCTCACAGAATCCTTTAGCCCAGGAAAAAAAGCCCCATCATTTAACAAAATATTTCAGGGAACTGAACATGTAGGGACATTCCCTTGGAGACACTGAATGGCTCTTTGGATCAGCAAAATAAAAACCTTCCAAGAAACTGTCACATGCAGTCACTCTACACTGCATCTCCTATCTGGCTCTACAAGAAAATACTTGCAGCCATATGACTTAACATACGTGAGATCATACTAGCAGTAGAGACTCTACAGGAGGCTCCATGAATTCAGAAACAGGCCATTCCTGTTGCTCAGGCTCAAAAATCTGTAGCAGCATGAACCAACACAAAATTCTGGCAATAACAAGTAGACTCCCTTCCCAATCAGATGCAGAAATGTGTAACGTGGCCCTTCACCAAGAAAACTGTGAAGAAAAAAAGCACATAACTTCTTGGACCCATAATCATTATTATCTAGATGAAGAACCAGAATAGCAAAATGTTCTGCTGCTAACACTTTTGGCCCATATACTGCAGATAAGGCCTGTGTGACATATGTAACAGTTTGGAAAGAACCATTCAGAACATCAGAAGACATCTATTAACTATGATGTTGACGCAGTGGTACAGCCAAAGGTATCGTCACCACTTTGAATTTGGACTTGCACATACAAACGGTCACCTTAAGCCACAGATCTCCTCCCTCAATTCCTTGTCAATACCAGAAAACAGCCAACTGAAAATAATTTCCTCTGTAACAAGAGGAATTAATTTCATTAATTAACTATATCTAAGACAGCTATATAGACCCTTTTAACATAAAAGGAAGGAAGCAACACATATATGCAACAGAGATCCAATTAGTCAAGGTATGAGGATTAATGAGCTCCTTTCTGCAAGTCACTATCTCCGCCTGCTGCCTATAAAGGGAGATTAGCATAATTATCTGGGCTTTGATATGTGGTGTAGACATCTACAATTTCATACATAAAGCCCATCCAACAAACGCCAATTCCATTGCTTCTCACTAAGAATAGGGACTAAAAGAAAAACTGATTCCTGTGAAAGAAGATACTCATGAAGAAAATTGATGTAGCTACAGGTGGAGGAGAAAGAACAAACAAAACCAGATGTTGTAGCCCTCTGTAACAGTAATCAGTAACAAGTTTTTTCAACATCATACAGATTGGATTCAGGATTATCTGTCTCAAAACGTTGAGAAGAATGTGGAAGAAACCTGCAATAAGCCCACCCTGAGTTCCAACTCATTTGAAGCTAATGACACAACTGTGCTGCCACCTTCAAATGCCATTTGCAAAGAAAACACGGATGAAAGCAAAAAATTTCATGATTGTATGAGCACACTCAGCCTTGTGTCTGAAATTTCCTTCAGAAGGGAAAAAAAAAATCTACTGTTTGAATGAAGCTATTGGTCTTTGAAGTTTAGAACTACCATATTTTGGATTGGTACAGTCTCTGTTGCTATGAAACCCAAAACTCATTAGAGGCCTTTTCAGAAGAGATCTTGTATAAACCCTGTTTACTTGTGGGGTTTTTTTCTAGTAGCAGTTACTGACACCAAACAGTGAGTTAGAACAAGAAAAAAAAATACATTTACTCTGCTTTGGGGAACTCAGTATCTCCTACCTGCCTTTTCTGCTGACAGTCACATAAAGATCTTTCTAGAGTCCATGAGTAGACAATTGCTGGCCTTGCCACTTGAGTTCACTACTCTATTGACTGCAGCACAGTAGATCAGCAAAGGGTTAAGAAATATGTGTACAAAACTCCTGACGCTTTTCCTGTCTCTCAGTTTGAACCTCAAACACACCACACACCTTTCCTGAATGTGTTCTTCTCCGAAAAAGTACAAATACCACATTGTGGCCATCTGAGAAAAGAATGCATCCAAACACATTTGAAGTCTGTTGATACAAGAAAGCCCTTTTTTTTAATTATTTTTTTTTTGTCTACACTTCATAAAGTCAGCTAGTTAGAAAACTAGAACTACTTTAAGGAGAGAGACAAAACAAAAGATGAAAATCAAACCAGTATTTGTCAGGCAAATAGGGAAAGGCACTGCCTGATTTATAAAAACACTAACTAAAAACACTCCAATAGACAGCCAAAAGGAACTAACATCCTGTAACATATTCTGGCAATTTTTACCACAGAACACACATGAGAACACGCGACATGACAATCACTGTCTTGTGGACACAATGGGATGAAATACATCTCCCATTTCAGCTCCTCAGATACATGCACATCACCCTGTGTAAGTGCACATACAACCAGTCACTAGCAGAAAAGCTCCAAGTTCCATTAAAATCACAGGTGGAGACAGCAGCACCATGGCCATTTCTAATGCTGGCCAAAGAATGAGAACTTGCTTCCCTAGAATGTCTTAAGCTGTAAGTCTGATCTCTGTAATTGATCGATCTTAACAGAGAAGGTATATATAAATAAAGAAGCATATAAGGTGATTTTATACTTAAGAAAATGCACACAATAAATGATTAATCAGCACAAACCATTTACTTGTATGAAGAATCAGTTGGAAAACTAGACATGCACATTAGCAAAGCTTTTGCAGGCATTACATGGAAAGGAAATGGTGGTATGAATCAGTATGTTTCCTAGTTTTCTTTTTTTAAGCCATGTATTAGTATATTTTATTATTTATCTCACTGCAGAAGTGCAACATAACTTTTTTCCTTTGTTCTTTACCTTTCTGTTCTTTTCTCTATCTTTTCAGATAACTTTACATATTGCACTTTTCTCTCTCATTTCTGAATATTGTTTTGGAGGGTCAAAACTAAAGATTTCAGAAAAAAAGTTTCTGAATATTTCAAAAGATGGGTTCCCTGATGTAAAATTGATAGATGGACAGACAGAATGAAGCAAGCAAGCAAGGTGGTAAAAGGAAGAAAATCTTTTTCAGCAAAATACAAGCTGTACATGGTTCCACAATAATTCCATCTAAAATTTGTATTAAAAAATTCATGGACTTAGGGAGAAGGATGCTGCAATCACAGCATACAGTATGACAGTGGAAAAGATTTTGCTTTGAAAGTTTGACTATTCATTTAATACGTATTACAGCTACTGTAGTGAGCTAGGCTAAGTTTAAAACTTAAATGTTGCACGTAAAATAGTCCCTTTTGGATAATAACTGTGTATGACTTTTTTTTAACAATACACAAATTCTGCCCTTATTGTACTTTAACAAGCCCATAGGATTGGCCTATTGGTCCTTTTCAGATAAAATCCTGAGGAATGGGATGTTGAAGAAAATAAATCATTTTAATAGAAAAAGAAAAATCAAGAAATCAAGGCGGGAGGGAGTGTTGTACCATGTGTGCAGCAAATGTTGCTTAAAGGAAATTTTAACTAGACCTGGCTAGTGATGAAAGTGCATTTATAATTCAGGATTTATTATAATAGTTTTGAAATAGAAATAATGCATTTAAAAGAACTTAAAATGCAAGTCTGCTACCAAACTGCACCTGTTAATACAGAAAATCCATCATTAATAAGGTATTGAGCTATATTTAACCACGCTTTATGACCCAAGAGATATAGTCAAGCAATAAGTGAAAATACAAGGACGCATAATTTTTTCAGTAAACCAAGTCAGATCCCTGTTTCTGAACTGCATTATTAAATTCGTATTAAGCAACTGAATATGACTTCATATCAAAACTCATCACCATATTAAACCAGTTATGGCATGTAGTTGGAGTCTAAAACCACTATTTAAATTGCATTTTAAAACTCTAATAACAATAGAAATAATTATTTCTCAAATCTTTACACTCAAGAGTTAAGATGCAGTTCTGAACATATGTTCATTTAACTGAGCAGGTTAAAAAGCTACCAATTCAACCTCTCTTCTCTAGGGAAAAATAAATCCTAATGTAACTAGCAGGATAGGCTACTCATTAAAGCTGAGCTTGGACAAATTCCAGAATAAATTTAAGGAAATATGAACAAGCAAGTCTTGCTGTGTAGTGGCATTTAGTGAAAATGAATCTGTCCTAATTAAATGATGTTTAAATACACTTTGGTTGTACCCAGTTTGCTGACAAACTGTAATACTGACTTGCTGAAATATTTGGATAAATCTGGCGTACCATTAAAGAAAATAGTTTTCTTCAATGTTTTTGAATGAAAACATGAATTGGTCCTTATTGCACACCATGCACAGGCACCAATATAACCAATCCATGTAAGTTCACAGGCCTGCTATGAAATATTTTCAGTCTGTAGACTTCAGGAACAGCAACTCATTCTTTTAAAATCAACACCTCAGAGTGACTGAAAGAATATAGTGGTGAACAGCTGGCTCCAGAGGTTTATATAGAGTCCCCAACTGCAAAGCTGGAACCTGCAAAATGTTTCCAAAAATTTAATTTTTGTTATTACTCATATCCTGTACAGTAAAATACGATTAGTTCATTTTTTCCAAAATAACAAAACCAGTAACCTGCTACTAGAACCCAGTAACTGGGCCTTAGAAGAACCTGATTGTAACTGAGACGCCAAAATAATTTCAGTCAGCATGTGCACACCTTTCCTCTTCAGCCAACAGAAAATGTATATTGGGTTTGTATTTGACAAGAAAAAACACTTCATATCTGTGTACCTACAACAAATCCATATTTCCACTTATACTGCTCTTTCATATCAGCTTCAAGAAAATCAGAATTTCAATTCCCCTGACTAATATTTAAGTAACTATTACTGGGTCTAGCTATTTAATGACATAAAACCCTCAAGGCAGCGCACAGGGAAAAGAAGAAAAGGAAAGGAGGTTAACCACCAGAGTCTTGGAATATTTTTTTTTTAATCCAAGACTGAAGTCATTACGATAAAACCCAGTCATATCAGATGTCTGTGTACACTAACACAATTTTTAGCCTACAGACAGCAATATATAGTTATTTGTGCTTAAGGACCAGGTTGTTTATTATAACAAAATAATAATTAAACCCATTTTGTAACACTTCATTCCAAAAAAATCTTCAAATCGGTGTCTTCAAAACCTCTTCGGCTCTTCTACAGGTTTCACTAAAGTCCGCCTGACATCTTATATCACCCCTTACACAGGAGAATTTTCAGCAATTGCTTCTGCCTCTTATTGGTAGGAAACATCACTACCTGCACAAAATAGTACAAGGGAGAAAACAATGAAATGGAAGATTCCCCAACTTGCTTTTTTTTAAAGAAATAACTTATTTCTCAAAATTTTAGCTATGGGAGTAGTAGAGACCACCACAGTCATTTTGTAAGCTGTATACAGAAGTAATTCTTAACATAAGTTCTGGCACCAAAATTTTACGTGATGAAAATGTTTGCAAAGGATTAATTCCTATGCAAGCTTCAGTAAAAACACTGATTTCCTTGAAACAACTGCGAAAACAAAACTAAAACAGGCAAAGTACAAGCCTCAATATGTCTTAGGAAATGAGCAGATAATATCCAGGATCAATGCCCAGCATGGTGTGTGTTTTAATGAAACAATAAAAATTAGCTTTATTCAGCAAAGCAAAAATAAATGTATTATCACAAGAACAAAAATAATTATTACAATCAAAGCAGTATCTAAAAGAAAGTAACCTTGCAGGAAAAAAAGTCCCTTTGAAGCAATATCCTGGGCATACACGTTAGAAGCACTAAACTTGGATTATTTCTAAAATCATTTCATTTGTTTTGCTACATCTGGACATTATTAATTATGAAGAAGAGATTAAAATTTATGATCATCAAGGAAGTGAGAAGCTGTGACCTCAGTGGGATGGGTATTGTAACTTTATCTGCTGTAAGACACCATGAGAAAATGTTGAAAACTGCAAGGAAAAACAAAGACATGGAATGTGAGGGTAGGAAAGTCTTAATTTCCCTCAGCTTGAAGCCAGACACACTAAGCCTCAGATGAGTCTTTCTACCCACTGGATTAGACGTTAAGAAAGAAGGCAAGGAAGCAGCCTGTCTCCACTTCCAGTTAAACCATTACCTATGTGCACCAAAATGCAACAGATTTGAACTAAAAATTCAATGATACCAACAAGGGATAACCCAACAAGGGGTTGGAGTTTCAGTCTTATTTTTGGACACATGACAAGCTAAGGTGGTTGCTGAAACTGTAATGCAGGTACATGTTCATCCAGCAGCTGCATTACAGAAACTTATTTAGGATGTTTAGATACAATTCAGCTTATTGGCTTTGGGAGAGCTCATCAATGGGACAGATGCTAGGGATCTGAACTCCCACTTAACTGAAAGTGGAGGTCAGCCACTAATTGCTATTTCTTCCTTGTCAAAAATTCCTCTTCTAATCACTAGTTAATACTTTTGCCCAGAAAGAATCATTAGTGACATGAGCAATCTAGAAGAAAAACATTCCAATTTCTCTGTTCTGAGGAGATTGCACAAGCGCCCTCAGTCATCTTTATGTCCTTTATATGGTTAAGCTTTACCAACTGAAGCTTGTGCATGGAGTTCTTTGAAGAACCGCATCTTCAGAACTCCACAAAGTCTATGTAGGGGGGAAATCAGAAAACAGGAAGATAAGAAGCCTTCTTCGTTGAATGTAATTCATGCTAACTTCTTGATTATACTTTCAACATCTATTCTTTCTTTACTTCTATGAGGTTTGTAATTTTTTGTAAGGGAATCTAGGAATCTCACTGTCATTGATTGTGGACATTTAGCAGGAACAGGAGAAAGGATATGATATTTAGCTGCATTATGTCCAGCAAGATCCAAATACAAGGACCATGAGAAAAATCAGTGCTCACAGTAAGCTGATTAAACAACCCAACAAAACAAGGAAAAAAAAAAAACAAAACAACAAAAAAAAACCCCAAAACCCACCACCAGGAGAGAATTCCTGGAAGCAAAAAACTTTCTATAGTAAACTACTGCCTTGATGAAGGTAATACAGAGAGAATCATAGAAGAAGCACTTTTAAATCTCTTAAGAGTTTTGCCTTGTATATTTTCAGGAGAACTAGCTCCAATTTGGAAATGCAGCAAGGCCAGAAGAAATGCAATCATTATCCTCATAGCATTAAACACAATCATTTACCTCCTGGTTAAAGAGGAAAAAAAAAAAAACAGCTAGAATTTGGAGATGCTGTAACTGAACAACTGTGTATGATCAAGACCGCCAAAAGCACCAGAAGTATCAGTTAAATGTTGCTATGTTACTGGGGTCCACAAACCTCCAAACAGCAAAGATCTGAATTTAATAAAGCAAAGTGTTACTTCTTTTATTTTTGCAGGTTTTCGTAAATCCAGTGTCACTGCTTTGTATACCACGGTGTAATCCAATCTCAGCAGCCACGGGGGTGGAACAGGATTTAGGGAACTGCCTTTCCACAGAGCAGCCTGCTTTACTGTCCAGAGAAGCAATCTCTCCCCCTCCCTCTCCCATTTCCTCTCCTCCTTCCCCCTTCACACACTCCCAGAAGCAGCAGCAACAGCCATTAAATCAATCCTCTAAATCTGCCACACAGAGCCATTTGGTTGCCATTAGCAGGTAAAACAGGGAGCCAGGAGGGCTCAGAAACAGTCATCTGCTTAACATGATGCCACAAAACAGGAATAGGACACAAAGGTTGCTGCCATTTGGCAAGGACATCCATGCTTAACCTGGTCTTACCAGCAGAGCAAGTGTGGCAGCCCTGAGAACAGCAACTATTGCCATCATCCTTTAGTGCTGTCAGAAGCGCTCAGAATTCCCTTCAATCTGAAGGGAAATTTACAGTCAATTTAGCCACTAACACTACAGTCATATATGAGATATTTTGGAAGATAAAGGATATGATTTTGAAAGATAAAATTTGGTTAAATTACTCCGAGCACAAGTAAGAATTTTAAGCAGATTTCTATCCAATGTGATCTTTTAAAATTTCACTCATTGTTTGCTTTTAAGTTACTTGTAAATCACCATTCTTACTCACAGCTGAGCTGCAAAATTTGGCATCTTAAACACAAATTAGTGATCCAATAAATGTATTTCAAAACATGCAGTTATTTTTTAGTCTGTTCCATTCTTGCTTCATGATTTCAAATTGCAAACTATCTTCCTGCCTCAAATTTGCAATGTGACTTTCCTCTCCTCTATTTCTTACACCACTTCGGAAATTATGAAACATACTCAGAAGTTACATATACCTTATTTACAAGAAAACAGCCCCGGCTCATAAGCCCTATCTATGGTGAGGACCTTTCCATTTCCCAGAGCCAGCACAGCTGACAGACATGACCCTATCCTGTAGCAGGAAAAACTTGAGTGTAGAGCTGTATTTTATGCAGTGGAAAAAGTGGCTATCCCAGACGTTTGACCCTTCTCCAAACAGCACAGATGTGAGGAGCTCTCAGGAATGTAGATATGGTCAACAGAGGCTTTGTTTTCTCCTAATCTGAAGACATATCCTGAAAAAAGGATATTAGCAGGTCTTGCAAGATAGGAACAGTAGTTTCTGAGAGTTAACTAAGACAGGAGATGGCTCTTCTTTCTGGGGATCAAGAAACTACTTCAAGTGGCAAGACTCACAAGGAGAGACCCACAAACTTTTCTGTCTCTCAAAAAGCTATATAATTTATATTCTCCCAACCCTTGTAGAAAAAGCAAGACAAAGTGACAGAAGACAAACATGATATTTCATAAAGAAAGACACAAAAAGGCCCACAGAATTACCTTCCTTTCACAGGTTTCAAACACTAAGAGGGAAGAGGAAGAAAAAACAATGAAATGGGATTAACAGATTAAGGATTAAGGTACAAGGATGGAGAACAGGCATCACGAAAGGAAGAAATGAGAGCACAAAGGAGAAGCAGCACCTTTAGAGCATTTTCAGTAAAATACTTGGAAAATAGGAAGGACACCCTAGAAGAAACTCAAACCACATGTGAAGAGAATAAGTTCTATGACTGAACTTCCTCTGAAAGTTCTTGAAGGCTGAAAGTAGGGATCCAGAAAAAGAAATTGTATTTTAAGAGGAAGATAGTTGTTGAATGAAATATTGACATTGAGAACAGAAAGAAAATACTTCTAACTCATATGCACATCTCTCTCTCCCGCCCTCCCTTGCAAATTTCTCACGTATACCACTTTTGAATACCTAGCCTTAAGTCACATCTAAGGACTCCCATGAAAACTGTGCAAAACCAAAAAAAGTTACTAAATGTAGATAAATTTGCCTTATTACTCTTCCTCTTGAAGATAAGTAGCAGGTACAAAGCTGTTAAAAAATGGACTGTAACTCACCTGAAGGACAAAACGTTTGCTTCATTTCCTTTCTGAAAAATACAAACATCTTGAGAACTAACATTGTTTCAAACTCCCTGCTAAAGATTCAAGAGCCAAACAAAACCCCAATTTAAAGTAAACACAGCAACTGATCTAAATAAGTAACTTTGTCCAAAAAGTTATGTTCTTTAGGACTTGGGGTTTTCTGTGAACTTCTCCTACAAACTACTTTTGTATACTGCTTATTTTGTTTCATAAACATCTAAAATCTTTCGATACAAAAAATTTTTTAACAGAGAAATAATTTGTTTGAAGTTCTGGAAATTTTATTATAACTAGACCATAAAGGACAGAGAGGTAAGAAGGTGCACATCTGCATTAGCTGCAACAAAATAAATATTTGAACTAAAATACCACACTGAAAGAAGATGCCACAAACAAGTACACAAGATTTAAAGAAATTAAGTCATATTCCAGTATTCACAGGCCAAAGTCCATTAAATTAGTTACTGAAGTCCATTAAATCCAGAAAGGTAAATAAAAACTAATAATTCCACTCCTCCTCGCCTGAAAGTACTCCAAAAGCTAATTCTAGTATCCTTTAAGATGGAAGTTACAGCATCAAAATGAAGTCGATGGAAGGGAGGAAGGGTGTTTTGGTTTCCCCATTACCAGAAAAGCCTGTAATACAGCAAGGGATGGATCAAGGGTATCGCCAACAGCAAGGACATGAATGGATAAAGTGTGCTGATAGTGATTCACGCATATACACTGCGTAATGGCAGAAAGAGTATAAAGGCTCATAAAATTATGATACCATGGCCTCATTAATAAGTAACTTTAACAGAATTTTAAAGAATATCAGAAGCAAAACATTAAATCTCAGTAAACACATAATACTTTTACTTCAAAGACTACAGTTATTATTAAATTTAAATACACCATCTAAAGTGACAACTTTGGTGTTGACTTTGCTCCATTCTTTCCTCAAAAAATAATACAAAATTTGAAGCAGACTCCATGGATAGTTTGTTTGTGTTCAGCTGTGGTCTATTCACTCAGAGTTTCATTACATCTGTTTCATTACTTAAAAACTCCACAAGCCCTAGTGAGTCTTCAAGACCAAACTTATCACCTACACTGAAGACAGTCAGTAAAACACATCAGAACAATATTTTCTTGCTATAATATATCCACACAGCCAAACCCAAGATACATACAAAACAACAAAGTATAAGAAGATGCACATACTTTCAGAACAAGAGAGTCAGTGACAGCATTATAACAAATCCATTTCCATTTTCCCCTCTCTTAAAAATTAAAAATACAAAAATCAGATTTTTAATTCTGACATTCTGCATATTTCTGGACTAAAAAAGGGAACATTCTAATTATGCTTACCAAATAGATTTCCGTGTATTTGATTGCTCTTTTTGGAATCAAATCATTAAAGCAAAGGAAATGCTAGTTAAACATCAAAGAAAACCAATTAAAACTTTAAAATTCTGTAGGCTTTTGTTCTAAAAAGCTTACATGTTATAACAGATAAAAATTCTGATTAATCGAAACACAATTCTTCTATTAGTGTCTTAACAACAATCCTTTCCATTTATTACATCAGTAATCATTACTACGTCTTTACTACTACCATTTACTATTACATCTGTTGCACCAGACAACTGACTTCCAAGTCTATTCTGATAAACAGATTTTATTCTTACAGTTTACTATTTAAGAGCCTCACGTCACACAAGTCTGACTTCAGTTCTGCTCAGTTTTCCAGACATTTTCTACTGATAGCGGTAGCACCAAAAGAAACAATTTTTCCAAGTATGTTCAATACAAAAGGAATATGTATTAGGGAGTCAAATTTTCTTTAGTATTTATACTGCATTAAAACACTTTGGCTGTAAAACACTAAGTTTTTCATACCCTTTATCAGTCTCAAGTACAGCAAAATATTGCTTTAACCCTTAAAATCCTACATGTATTTAAATAAATATCATTTACTTGTTTCTTGTACAAATGTCAGCAAATACTGATGGCAACATTTAGAACAACCAGGATAAACTATTTACCACATGCCATCTTTCACTGGAAACGCCCACTTTCCCTGGATAGCTAATAGGCTTAATTTACACTTTCACTGAAGAGCCTCGACAATTAATTAGCCTAAATAACTACACTGGAAATACTACAGATGACCACCCTTTACTGTCAACTTCGCTGAATTTCCTCCTCATGGACAACACTAAAAGATACAACTGTTTCCAATTTACATTGATTAAAAGTGCACTTTTACCAGATTTGCTGAATGCTGCCTGCCACATCTGCTGAGAAACAGTAACATTAGATCTGGATCACATTTAAAGAAAAAAAAATTAAACTAGAGGTTTCTAACTGAAGTTAATTTGTAGTCACACTAATCAGGCTGCAAGTCATGTACTCAGAATGCAAACCCTCTCTTGAATTGCTCTTCAAGGATTGTTCTTGGTAACAAACAGCAGCTCCTACCAGAAGGGCACAGTTGAAAAGTGCCCCAAAATGTTGAAACTTGATACATTAATATCGCTAGACCAGAAAATATTCCACACAAATTCCTTAGGCATCTTCATCCTTATACAGAAGCATGGCCTACTTATAGCTTTATCAGGGCAATGATTTTTCATTGATAACATGGTTTAACATAACATGGTTTAACACAATTTTTTATTATAAAAGGTAAATCAACCTATGTGACTGTTCACAATTTACTATGATATACTCACATACCTACTCCTCAAAGATGCAGAGTAAAACCAACTTCTGAAAGTTTCAAATTCATTGCTCACAAAGCCATACTGAAAACAGCAACCAATAAATTTTAAAAATAAATATATAAAAATCTGATTTAGTATTATGTTCTTTGATGCATTTTCTAGGCCATGGCAGAGAAGTACACAATGCTGAAGCAATCCAGCATACTCCCTAGACTAATTGTTCACATCTGAGGTAATTCTACACAATCAACTCTGCAAAACCCAAGAGAATTACTGTTTCTGTCTGCTTTTGCACTGCTTGTATCACTGGCATGTCTCAATAGTTCAAACAGGTTTTTACACTTGCTAGCTCCGACGCACATGATGCTGATATGGCTGGAACTCTTTCCTGTCCCAAACACTGATGACATCTGCTCAGGCATGCCATCTCACCTCTTTTCTGTTTCGAAGGATACCCTGAATTTTCATCTGGCAGTTACATCCAATTACTGACATAACTAATAGTCACAACTGAATGCTACAAAATTAGTTTCATGTGTTTTCAACCTGTTTCTGCTTCTGACACAGGAACCGAGCATGCCCCTCAACTGCCCATGTGAAACACAATCCACATCCAATCTAAATTGACATTACTCTTGATTTACTGTGACTAGTCGATAAAATAGGCTGCCAAACTCAAGACCCAAGTGCCAATTTATTGGAAAACTTCTTAGATTTATGATCTAATGTTCACAGTCTGTGGATATCTGTCTCCGTGTTTCCTGCCAGCAGGGCCCACTTGCCTCTTACTTGCACAACTGCACTGAACCGCGTGACAGCCACATCACATAACTCTCAAGCTCACAGCTCTACAGTGATTTCTGGTTACAAGCAGCACTACTCTACTGGGCATGCCCTGTGAAGATGTTTTAGTGAAAAAAGTAACAAAGACAGACGGTTCACCTCATTCCCCCATCATACACTTTTAAGAGTCTCTTCAGTGACCAGCAAATCCTAAAATCTCCTACTGTCATCAGAGTAGTACCTTGTCAGTAAGTGCCATGTCATTAAGAACTAATTTCCTTGCTCAAGATCCTCATGGTGAGAAGTCAGACCTTCATCTACCACACTGCTTGTGGATCAACATGAACTGCCATCACCTTCATCAATTCATTGTGATACCGTTATATGCACACAGGATTTTCAAGAGGACCCATAAAATAAGCAGACGCACATCCCAACTCATACTGGAGCTTATAAATGATCTTACTGGATTGTGTAAGGAGTGTAGTAATTAATTCTGTTATTAAGAATACAGTTGTATGGTGTACCACTATGTGGCTTTAAGAGAAGGAAGGACACATGATGGAAGAAAATGGAAGTGCATAAAATACAAACACTTTTACAGTAACAGAAGTCTGAGCAGAAACTGAAACTGTAATAACATAATGTCTTTAGAATCCTTAGTTTTTACAACATTGAAGTTAGAAATTTAGCAAGTAAAACTAATATGTATACAAAGCAAACTACACGGAGACTGCAGGCCAAAATAAAAGCTAGGAAGTCAGGTGGAACACACAAAATGTTTGAGTCGCTGGCAAAGTATGTTTCTCAATACCATTGTATAATAGTTAGCCAAAAGGAGGTTACAACCTAACGTGCTGATGTAATTTGGATATAACAGATTCTAGAGACATAGTAAATATTTACCTTTACAGTTAAATCTGAGTTGAACTATTAAGAACAGTTCTATTATATAAATGTAAAGGGTTCACAAAAACAAAGCCTAAAAACACCACATACATATATACTCTACACAAGGATCTCTGTATGTAGATTTCTGTAGTAATCTTTCAGCACCGCAAAGACACATACTGGTAAAATAACTATGTCACAACAGTAATCTGCAGCTTTCACAGGCGAAACAAGTGACTTGTTCACAAGCTGAGGTGCCCAGCATAGGGTAAGTGTGACTTCCTTTATCAGCAAAGCAAATTTTAAACTTCTGTCAACAATAATTAATTTTTCAACAAAACTGCTGAAGAGACGCAATGACAAAGCAAATCAAGTCTGTTGTCAAGGAACCTTCCTCATCAGAAGCTGCTTCAATAAGGTTAGCACACAACTTGTGTTTAAACTGAAATTTATTTCCTGAGATGCTTTCTGCAGGTAACAAGAATCTTTACAAAAATTATATCCATTTAGTCTCACAAAGGTATTTTGATTACCAGTAATTATCTAGATCTACTTGCAAGTTTGCAGCTACTCTACCAGAACAAAACTGCATAATTCAAGAACAATCAATTCATTCTTCTGTATTCTCTAATAATTAAATGCAGGCCACCAAATCCTAGATACTAATTTACCCAGCAGGTCCTCAACTTGTTCTAAAAGATTCATTCACACATTCAAGTTTAATATGACCAACTAGCCTGTACTGGTGCTTCCTTGCAGACAGCAAATCAGCAGCTATTGCTCTGGTCACAAAATGAGAACAAGAGGCTCATTAGCAAGGGAACAGACCCCTTCAAAGTCAACTACTGCACTAAGATGATGACTAGAAAGGATGCAGAAATACATCATGTGATCCCTATTTATAACCTTATTCCACAGGTGCAGATAGTGACAACCCTCCCACTGACCTGAAAGGAAAATGAGTCTGGAACACTTGTCAAAGGGAGGGAATTTCAAGAAAAGAAAAAAAGCAATTGAGTAACACATGTACCTGGACCAATATTTAGCTCAAAATGGATGGCACTTCACTGTCAGTCCAGGTATCACAAAAATGAAAAGGCAGCTATTCAGAATCTGTATTTTTTAATGGTACCTCAATATTTTTCAGAAGTACAATAAAGTGATATTTTATGTATGTTAGAGGGTTGTAACACTAAAGCGTCTTACACCAGATTACCTCATCCATTACCACAAACATTGTAGTCAAAAGAAAAAAAAAAAAAGACAAGAAAAAAGTGATCAGCTAATTCCTCTTGAGATTTCTGTTTGGCAGTAGACATTCTTGTCATTCATTCTAGGCTTTTAACCATATTCTGCTAATTCTTTGCTGTTTTTAGACATCCTCCTGAAAGCTTTGAAAGCTGCTTTACAATCTGGTATGCAACACTACATAAAGTAGTTGTAAAATATTGACATTAACATTGCATTTTGCATCTTGCTTTGCTTGACAAAAACAAAAGACCAGATGTTTCTATTTTCATATAAAAATAGATTAGCTATACAGTTTAAAAGATGTCTAAGACTTAGTTTAACTAGTGAGCTTGAGCATATTTCTTTTATAAGAAAAAGTATTAACTGAAATTAAGAGACACATCAATCTAGCAGGTAAACAAAAGAGCACTTTGGTAGCATTTATGGTTATTTACTGGAATTTACTAGGCTGATGTTGCTGAAATGTTATCTGTTCAAACACACTACCAATGTTTATCAACTATTTTTAAAAAAATAAATATTACTACTGTGTTTTATACACTATATACTTTTTGAGATTATTATATTGCAACTAGAAAAGAAAGCTATTCTACTGATTTATGTCAGAAATAAAGTTGAGATTTTCACTGCTAACTCAAAACATACTACCTGAGGGATTCCATAACAGTTCATAAAATGTCTTTGTTTTTAAAAGGTATGGTCTGTGGTATATATTTTCTACAAAGAAATAGAAGAACACATGTAGCATCAGATGTGTGTACTTTAAGAAACTCTGGAATGTGAAATCTAAAAGTCGAAATAAAGCAGGTGGTATAAGTTGGGGGGGAGGAGGACTGAATTTAAGTTTAATGACATTACCAGGTTATCCTACCAGACTAATTCACACTCACTGCATGACTTCAATGAAGCTCTCAGTCCTCATGCTGATTTCGATTTAGTTCAAGTGCTATTTGATGCGTTTCATCTGGAGTTTTATTCACTTCAAACTACACTTCATTTAACCAGGCTGCTGCTGTACTCATTTGTTTTTCTACTTTATTAGCCGCAAATTGGTGTTGCTTAGTTTAGATAAATTGTTGGAATAAGTTAATTTTATATAATTATTTCATACTGTTAATAAAAAAAATGAGCTTTAGAAAGTTATCACAGAAAAAAGTGGGAAAGCTAATAAAATTAGTTTTAAATACACTAGACCACAGTAACTGTTGGTCAAGACCTATCAATAAATGCTGATGAGATTATTTGCTATTTCAAGTAAGGACTGCCTCCCTGCCTCCACTCCCCACAACTATTGCTCATCTTTATTTTTTCTGTGTTATTACTCTACCATACTTTTATTTTCCAGCTAGGCACACATCATAATACACCATATTTTTAAAAGATAAAGAAAGCATAAGAGAAGCAAAGAATGCACAAGAGAATGCGAGCACAAGGCTGCGCACACCAGATTGAGCGTGATGGTGGGCATGCAACAGCGCGTGCAGCGAACCCTGAGAAGCCAAGCATGAGCGAGCGAGAGATGGAGCGCAACAAGCACAAGCACACAGAAGAGACAGAGCACAAGTGCACTCGTGAGAAAGCACTACCAGTCGAATACCATGAACTTGTCACATGGCAGATTTTTTCCAACTGTTTTTCATCTCAAATACTTTTATTTTCACAACTAACCACAAGTTTTATAATGTACTAAATGAATTCAAGTTTACCATTAAACACTAATTTGTTTCTACAGTTTACTAACAAGGATCACTAACCAGAGCTTGGTATTAAATGTCAGGTCACATCAGGAACGGCTGTCAGTCCTACCAGAGTACTGCAGTACCATGATTAGTGTGCTGAGCATGGGTTATCGTAGTAACATTAACAATTATTTAGGAAAACACTACAACACATCAGCATTTCACTGGAAGCGGTTAGAATTTTTTGGTAAAATATCAATGGAAATTACGAGAACGTCAATTAGGCTGCTACCACCTGGTGGTACATTGATTACGCTAAAAACCTATTTAATATCATATCACCATTTGTGAGAGGGAAAACTGGTATATTCTCTGTATAGCACTATTACCAGCCATAGGCATAGTCTTATCTTTTTTGTAATCCATTAAACTTGCACAAACAAATGACTCTTACAAATTAGCTATACAACATAGAATGCTGGAAGCCGAAGTATTTAACACCTGTTTTTTTGTTATCTTTTCATTTTATGCAACTCTTTGTACAGATTTAGCCATAAAGTAGTACTACAGACAGCTACTGCTCAAAATGAGGGCTAAAGAAAACTAATCTGTCCAAACTGTTGCTAAAACACACTTTCTTGGAAAACAGTTTTTATAAATACAATTTATTAACAAAAACTGTTGCGCGCAGACATATGTGATCACAAGATTTAACCTGTAAAGCTAAAGTTAACTACTGAACTTCCATGGCATTAAAGTTAAAAAATAGTATTTTGTATAGCTCATGTTATAAAGCACAGAACTGTTTTCAGAACAAGAGTGTTTGCATTTCAAATCTGAACTACTACAAACAGCTTACTACTACCGGATCACAATGTTACAACACTTCAAATTGTAATGAGTAACAGAAGTCTAGTAGAGACTTTCTTTTCATGGGTTTAGGGTGTTTTGGTGGGGTGGAGAGGGGAGTTCCACCCATTTGTTGTTTTTTATTTGACTGAGTTTAAAACAGAAAGAGCTGACCTGTTCAGTATACAACTTCGGCTTTTGTGTCCCCTCAAGGAAGAATGGAAACTACTTCAAAGTTCTACAAGGTCTAGAAGAAAGTCTTTAATTACAGGGCTTGTGTTCTCTCAACCAAACAAGGGTCTGAAAAGGTTACTGACAGCTATTCTTACAAAGAAATTTATTAATAACAGACTTAACTGTAGAATATGATACAAGAGACAGAGAGCTTTCAGGATATTTATGGAGATTGGCATTTTTAAACCTTCATTAGAAACACAAAAGTAGCTGAGTACATAAATATATTGTAGATTCTTAATGCTCACCAGTATTTGGGAAACTTGATCAGTTTGCCATAAACAGCAGTACTGAAAGAGGGGATAACTGGAGCAGGGAAGCAGTACAATCCTTTACTGTCCAAAGAAGTCAGTGCTGCTTGAAAACCAAATATCTGAAACAAATTAAGTTGTTCAAAGTATATAAAACATAATTACATCACTTGCAAGTTACTTGTATAACAATATACACATTTTAAAGTATATTCAATAAATATGAAATTATGCACTATTTTCAGATAAATCCTTTTGCTGACAACACACAAAACCTCAGAAAAATACACCTAAAATAATAATCCAATAGGAACAAATATAAAAATATTCTTTATTCAAAAAAATAATTGTTAACTACACATATCAGCATGGAAGTGAATGGATAACTAAAAATATTAACAAAGTTAACAGTACCAGTAGTAAATATCTTAATAGAACCCAAGAGATTTCAAACTGCCTGGGTGCGTCCTAAAAGGCTGAAAGGCATATTTAAAAATGCCACTTGAGAATTCACTTTTTTATTCTACTAACATCTCAGCAGGTGACAACCGAATAATTCCAAAGTAATTTTTCAGTACTTTTAAACCTCCCCCAAACTCACCATAAGAACTCCTCTCACTTAAAAGATCTTTAACTTAGAACATTCAAAGATTTTCATCTCGTAATGAAAAACTGAAATTATTTGGCAACAGTTTTTGATTGCATACTTGCACTACCATGGTCTATCTTGCTCTATCAATATGACAAGAAGTGACGCTTTTTTCCTCATAACATACCATCAAATTTCTACGCATAATGTACTACCATCTACATATTCTGTGAGCATTATCCTAGAAGAACGGAAAGGTTTCTTTCCAATTTTTTTTAACTCAATTTTACTATAAAGAACATGAGGCTTCAGTCTGCATAGGTTCCTTATGCAAAGTTCTCAGTTCATCTTACAAAATGTTTGGCTCAGGTCAGAAGCAGCAATCCCAACAAAATTTGTTTACATCCTTTTAGACAAGTTAAAAACTTTCTCCCAAGACGCCTGCTAACACTTATCTATACTTGTATTAACTTCTTCTCAGCACACTGCAATAAGAAACAGATCTCAAGCTTTTTTTTTTACCTTCAGATAGCAGTGTGAGTAACAGTAATGAAGCAGGTTGTCAGACGGCTGGCCAAGGCTGCTGACCATGTGCACCAGCTGCTCAGCATACATCGGCACCGAGTGCTCCAGGTTAACCTTATCCACCAAAATCCGGATGGAAGGCAAAGGCCGCAGAGGCTGGAAGCTTGCAGCATTTAACAGTCCACTTAAGTTCTAGGGGAGGGGGGGAGAAAACATGCTATTTATTATACTATAGATTTATTTCCTACCATATTTACATATTTGTGCCTACAGACACACACAAGCAAATCCACATGAAATAAAACATTTGCGGATACCATGGCCTTATTAAAAAACCTCAAATATTTTCAAAATACATTCTTTAAAGATCAAAATTTATGCAAAAACCTTTTATGTAGAATTGCCAATACCCAGGTGCTGCGAGTGGCATTGCAGGGGCAGCCTCTGTAAGGGGAGCTGAAGGGCTGCTGGACACAGCCAGATCCAGGCAGCGCTGCAGCCGCCCCACCACAAGGCACAGCTGAGCCCATTGGCCAAGCTGGTGGCTCCTCTGTGGAAATGTATTTAAGAAAGGGAAAAAACACCAAACAGGCTGAGACAGCTGAGGGTGTAAAAGTGAGAAACAGCAAGGTTGGAGGAGGGGAAGGAGGTGGTGCTCAAGGCAACAGAGCACACATTCCCATGCAGCCTGTGGAGAAGACCAAGGTGGAGTGGGTATTTTCCTGCAGACCACACCAGAGCAGGAATCCACACTGCAGCCTGTGGAGGACCCCACACTGGAGCAGACATTTCTTCAAGGACAGTGGAAAGGATTCACACTAGAGCAGAAGAAAAACATGGGGAAGAGAAAGTGGCAGAGATGGTCTCTTAAGGCCTGTCCCCCACATCTGTTTTGCTCCTAATGGTAATTGGTAAGTGATCCACCCTGTGCTACTGAGGAAGCAAAGAGAGAGTGTGGCTGGGTGAGCAGTTGGCCAAGGTCAACCCACTACAAGAATATGCAAAGTTAAAATATTTTATTCTATAAAATATTTGCTTATATTTTTATCACTCCAACTATCACTTTATGAAATACATGATGAGCTAAGCTTTATATGATTGTATATTATGTATTTACAGTCATATCAGGGACCTCAAGAAAAAAAAATGCCATTCAAAAAAAAATAAAACCACCCAACCCAAAAACAACTACAAAATTTAAAAAAAAACCAAGCTCACACAAACAACTGTTTATGAAATCTCTATCCATGAAGCTAATTCAGCACTTGACTGGACAACCTTTTGTACTTGAGCTTGATGTTTGCATGACTTTTCAACTTGAAATTATTTTTTAGGCTTGGTTTCACTCAGGAAAAATAAATTTAAACTCCAAATTAAAAAAATTAAGTAACCAAAAAGTTAACTTGAATCCACCTTGCTTGCCTCAAATCTACAGTAAATATGGGACTGTTCTCATGTTACAAAAATACCATGTGCCCATGCCCATAAGGTGAAAAGTACCACAATTCGTTAGGTTGTTCTGGGCTGAATGGAAATAATGTTTCCCATTAGGCACCTGGTAATGTCCCATTTTCTAATACTACTAGAAGCTTCTGAATGTATCCCAAGGCATCAAGAGATGATAGATGTTGTCACCAGTTCACTTACTCTGGACACCTTAACTGAAAGATAAGCAGTCTAAACTTAAGAAAAAGACACATGCTCCTAAAAGCACATTCAACGAATAAACAGCACCCACTGCAAGTGTGCAGCTTAGAGTCTAGCAACTCTACGATGTGTACTCTATCACGTGTATTTCACTTCAATGAAAATGGTTATATGAGCACACGTAATAAAATAAGGCTTCCCTTACTCTGTCCTCTTCTGCACACAATCTTAAACAACATAAACATGCCGTAAATAAGCCCATTCTACAACAAAATACAGTGTAAGTTTTGACAGTGCTCCTCTACTCAGCAGGTTTCTATTACATTATCAAGATCATTTAACATCATCATGCCTTACATCATGTAATAATACTCAAATCCATCTCAAAAACACAGTAGTAAACCTTTTCAAATGTTTTTCATGTTTCTTACATATAAATGCTTCATGAATACTAATAAGGTTACTTTCACAATGCCTTCAGAATAGACAACTTTGTCACATTTAAGATAAAAATTATCATTGTAAAGAATGGTTGATACAGAAATATTTCACTAATTTGGGAAGTCAGTTTGAATACCATTTTTTTAAATGTTTAGCATAACAAAGTATTTCACAAATAAAAGCCTCACTCCCATCGCTTTAATGGGAACAGACACTGAGAACTTCAGCCAAATACATAGCACTAAAAAAGCCTGTCCACAAGCACAAGGAGCAGGTATTTAGTGTCCACTTGCAAAACACACATTTAGTATTAGATGACATTTCCTAGAAATTTAACTCAATCAAGATCTGATGTCTCTTTTTTTCCCCCCTCCTCTTCCCTTATCCATAAAGGCCTTCCAGCCTCTTCCAAAACAGTAAATCTACTGCAGGTATTCACTACAAAACACTGATTCATCCCTACAGTATCCTCAGCCTTGTGCACTTCTTGAGTCTTATAGGAATAAAACCAGTCCAGGATTCTTCAGATATTCTTCATATACCCTGAAGAAAACAAATTTAGACTGTCATGAAATTTCCTTTCTGGCTCTCTGAGCTATTCACTCAGCAGTTAAATGCTCAGTAACAACCAAAGTCCTGCTGGCGCCCTGGCTGGGACTGGTACACATAGAGTTGACTGTTAACACCTACAAAGTCTCTACTGATCCTATGCATTTAAAGATTTCAGACTTGAAAAAGTTCAGGAAGACCTGCATGGCAAAATGGTAACAGGTATTCTTCTGATGATAAGGTTCCCATACAATCTTCCATCTGCTTTGTGATTTAAAATCTTTTTTCCTACCAGTACATGACACCTTTAGTTTAAGTGTCTATCTAGGAACCACACAAACCACTCATGTATCTAAAAGGAAGAATCATGGGCACAAAACTCCTTTGGAACTCAGTAATTCATCCAGCACATGGAATAACAGCTTGGTAAGAAAAATTGATATGAAATAGCCCCTGCTGAGATAAAGAACTGATTAAATACCCGCGTATACATACCTTCTCACCCATGATTATAGGCATCAAGTGGTCTAGTAAATTGAATTCTGCCACTGGGATTATAATTGTGCACTTAAGAACTGTAAATGTTGTAAGTCGAGTGGGAATGTATTCCTCCAATGAAGCTACTTCTTCTGAGCTTGGTATCGTTCTATTTCCATCAGTAATATCTATAATAAAATTAAGATCACATATGTTTGACCAGAAGATATAAAATATCTCCAATAGTTGCTGTCTCAGAAATGGTTAGGGACACACCCCCCCTTCACAGTTAATTTTATTCCACACTGGTTCTACCTATGGCTACATGCAAACCTAATTGGATTTTCTATTTCTGTCTCAGAAACTCAGCAGTTTATCGCAGCTTGTTTCTATGCATTTTTATCCTGCACAGCTATTGCTTCAAACTGAAATACATACCAACAGGAATACTTTCTTCTCTAAGGCTCCAAAATTCAGCAAGTGTTATTGATGAAATGAGCCCTTCTTACTCAGCAAGAGGCTTGCTATTGAAACAAATGGCCTCCAGAGTGTCTGAAGTTCTCTTAGAGCTACACCCAACCTTGATGGGGATACTGCAATTAGTTTTATTTTAAAATTTCACTATTTGGATTCAAAATCCCCTGACAGATTTAGAGTGCAACTATTTGGAACTTGCACCTTCAGGAGCCCTGCATATGGTCTGCTTTAATTCCATGTATTTGTGTGCAATGCAATAGGAGCTAACCTGGCTTAGTTCTGCTGTACGGCTCATATTCATGTTCCAGAGCACACACTATCATTTTCATTATCCGGTGTACCGCGCTGCTGTCCAATCGAAGATTGAGCGGGCCCACAATGAGGCTTTTTGTAGACATCTCCTGAACGCTCCCAATATCTTCACTCTTTACTGAAGAAAGGTCTTGCTGATTCCCAGAAACTACAAGAAGTTTTATAAATAATAACAAATTACCCCAACCAATTGGACATGGTAAAATCTATCAGTTACTTTCACTTCAAATCCTGTGATCACTGACATATAAACATAAAGAAAATATAACTATGGAAATTGAACACATAAAAATACCATGACTATTTTAACACATTTAAACAAACATTATTCCCATTTAACACACAACAGTCAGGACAAGATTCTGCCTTTCATCCAAGCATTGCAGAGCTTCGGAACCTTTCCCTTAACTGTGTATCTCTCGAACTTGGACATTTGAAGATGTCCAAACTTCTGTGGCAACTTAACCCCAGGCACCCATAACAGTTACGCTGTTCAAAACTTTCTACAGTTTATCACAAAGATATCACAAATGTTCAAGGAAAAGGTCTGCTGTGAAGAAGCTACAGGTGGGGCCCTTGAAATGGGCGGGTACATGGGTTAGAACAGCAGCAAGAATCACACTCCCTTTTACTGTCATAAACCAGACTGATCCTTCCTTCCATCCACTGATGAGGTAAAAACATGAACAACGAGAATGAAAACTTCTTTAATCATGTCTCAGACCATTTGTTAGGAGGACCAGGGTGGTTTAGTCTCTGCATCCAGATGATCTAACACCTTTATGCTCACAACAGAAACCTCTGCACCAATTAAAATATAGCTATTGGGCTTTTTTTCTGATATAAATACAAAAGAATAAAGGTAAATAATTTCTGGTCACAACGTATTCTGCTTTCCATAAACCATGCCTAATTCTGACCAAAAAAAAATACCTTTACAGAGTGCTCCAAAATAAACTTATAATAAACATCACACCAAAATAGACACTACAAACAAAAGAATTTCAAAAATACACCATGAGTACTGTAAGTCATGCAAATCAGTGACCAGGGAACTGACAGGATACATAACGTTTCAGGGAAGTTCTTATTTTGCATTGAAATACAAAACAAAAAATAGAAAATTAAGTTGGAAAGGAAAGAATCAGAATTTCAAAATAAGACTACTGTGCATGACTATCTTTGCTTTCATTCAAAGTACTCAACGCGTTTCATGCACTTCTGTAAGTGACAGCTGAAACTCCTGAGGTTAATGTTATCCATGAGGCACTTGCTGTTTAATCAGTAATCGTGTGCTTCAGGAAAGGTTAAAGGGGCAAAGAAGGTGTCAAACAAAAATTATCTTGACAGATAAAAATCTTACAGTCACAGCAATCACCTCCTATAACTTAAGTTAGTTTTTTTAGTGGAAGGTGGTATGCACTGATTCTCAAAAGACATAGCCTCCCTCCCCCCAAAGTCAATAATTACAATAAAAGTTTAGGAAAATAAGGTATCATAGTTGATGCACTTCACCACTGCTACAAGAGAATTATTTTCAGTTTAGTAGCTGGCTATAAAAGATAGTATTGTGATTACTTCTAGGGGGTGGGGGGGGGAGGGGGGGCGGCGGGGAACAAAACAGAACACCAACAATCAACAGCTAACCCAAACAGCCAATCTCAAACACATCAGTGAAGATTAAACCATTTTAACAATGAACCTGATGGCAAATCTAAGGTAAGTCAGAGGACAGTTGTTTAAGGACCAGCTGGGCATGAAGTGTCTTTGTTTCTATTATTTAACAGAGTAAACAAAGAAAAAAAAAGCTACCTTTGCCACTGGTGCTTTCCATTGTGTACAAGTAATCCATGTAGAAAGCCCCAAACCTCTGCATTCCAGCTATCTCTGTGTACGTCTCCTACCAACAAAACAAAGCAAACAAAGAAAATGTTGTATAAGGAAAGAATCGTGAGATTACCAACTGATAGGTTGGTATGAGAAAGATATATTCATGTTTGGATTTGTGCATCAACACACGGAAAGGCTTATCAAAACAAAGGACAGAGGTTATCCCAAAGAATTCACCTTTCTGATAGGTAATGTAACTTCTATTTGAGGCCACACAAAGGGACATCCATAATTCCAGTGGACATGCTGACCAATTCATCAATAACATCTAGTTAATTAGTACCTTTAATGGAGTAAATATTCTTCACTTGACCTCCTGCATCCAACAGATTTGCCTAATTAAATACACTGAAAACTGAAGGTCACTTATTTATGCTTTTCCATGTAAGGAACATTGTGCTTTTACCTTTAAACAGTAGGACACTTACTAAAACTTTATGCCATCATTGGGATTTATACATAATATAATCCACTATTACACAGTAATTGTGCTTCCCTCTTGTCAAAAAAAAAAAACCCAGACAAATCATACAAGCACTGAAGACAGGCTAAGGAAAGAATAAAGCTTAAAACTAGAAGACACTGTGGGAACTGTCTCAATAAGTATTTGTGATTTCACTAATTAGATTTATTTTTTAAGGAGATTCTTCAGGGTTACACTTCTTCATCAGCTGAACTAAAAAGATGAAAATAGTAAAATTTAAAGTAGTTAGATATATTACCCATTCAGTACTATAGAGCACAGAACTCCACCTATGAACACACCTGGAAGGGACCACCTTGGTCACTGCATCCAGTATTTAATAATCGCATACAAACAGGGAATAAAGTTTTACTGTAGAATTAACAACAGAGCCTGTGACTGAAATTTGTCTCTACCAAAGGCAGAATTAACAAGACTTTCTCTAAATAGACAAATATAGCACACAGACAATAAAAATAGCACTAGTCAAGATCTGGACTCCAAGAGAGCACTTCTTAGTTGAAGGCCATTAAGTACTTACTGGTTGGGTTTAAAGAAGTATGTGCTGGTAAAGCCTGACTTTTTCCTAGCATTCCCTCATATCTGCTTTTCTCTGCAGGTGTTCTGCAGTTGTGCTTTTGGAACCTATAGCATTCATTTAGCTTTTGGGGCAGAAGGGGAGATTGACATTTCTTTTAGACATGCTATTGTTTGGGGGTTTTTTAATAAAAACAGGTTTCTATCTTTTTAGCAAAGTAAGATTCAGTTAAACATGACAAACTAATAAAAAATTATTGTCTAATAGTACCTAGATCTAAATGATCATAAGAAGTCCATTAGAGAGCACTCAAATTTTTTTCTAAGAAAAATTTAATTCTCTGACCTTATGATGAGCTGCATCCAAGATAAATTCTGCACGAATACTGTTGTTTTCTGGACTTCTGTAATCAAATAGTGAATTCGTAAGGTATGTCATCCCTTTTGCACTCAAATTTTCTCCACAATTAAAGAAGTAGGCCTCCTGTATGAAGTAGCAGAAAAACAAGGCAGGGCAGAAAAAAAAATAATACAAGTTCACACAGCAGTTTTTATTTTATAATAGCAGACTAATGATGTGGTATCATCCCTCAAGAGCATATTTCATGATGAATGCAGATAAGACAATAACTTTATTCAAATAAAACTGCTTTCCAGTCCCTCCCCCTTTCAAATTAATAAAAAAGATCTGAGCTAGTGGATATTGTGCCACTCATGACACATAACATGCTAGTGTCATTTTAACAGGAAATAACCTGAGATTATCATTACTGCATATTCTGTCCAATCCTCTTAATTACAGTCAGTCGTATCACGACAGATTCCATCTTTCTGAGTGACCCCTGCCTTCCAGATATTTTATCTATCCTCTTCATGACAAGCAGTTATTTCAACATATGACCTTCTTGCTACTCTATCACTCTTCTTTATTCTTCCAGATTTTTACATGGCTTCTCCATGTCCCAAACCTTCCATTCTTCTGAAATCAACACAACTTTTACATCAAGAGTTCTTCTTCCAAAAAGGTTAGAGAGATATGAAAAACAATTGAGACTAACTTTTTTCAACTATTTATTCTCAATCTTGTACAACAAATCTAGTATCTTTATAAAAGGCACAGTCCTGACTATAGCAGTACAGAAAAAGAACCAGTGACAGCATCTTTTACAGCTGGCTCATGCTTGTCTCCCCAGCCTGTCATTCTGGAAAAGCCATTGGAGCACACCAGCTGTGTGTCCCCCACCACACCTCTATAATCCCAATAATATCCTACTGTACAACAGAATAAGGTTAACTGATTTTTGTTCCTTTTCTGTGCTGCATGCCATGCCGCTCTGAAAGGAGAGATATAAGAACCTGTCCTGCTATACCTACCATGGGACAGTATATAATCATTTTCCAAACAAGGAGCTACTTGACATTGATAAATAGTCACTTTCTACCTTCTTTCACATTCTTAATTTTTCTCCTTAAAATACTTTAAGACTTACATTTTGCAGCCTCTCACTCTTCCATATTTTTCTTTCCAACTGTACAGAGCAGACATCAAGTTCTATATTCCAGTGACACATCCAAAAACACTTCTATCACAACTGGTAACAACAGCCTTTCCAAATGCTTGCAATCAAATATTTTAATAAATAAATTTGCCTTCTATAATGGAGTGATTACATCAGTGGACAAGGCAAGAGGTACGGAAGTTATTTATCAGGACTTCTACAAGACTTCTGACACCATTCCCCACAACATCCTTCTAACTCAACTAGAGAAACATGGACTGCATGGATAGACTGCTCGGTGGATGACGAGATGGTTTGATGGTCACATCTGGAGGGTAGTGGTCAACAACCCAATGCCCAGACAGAGATCAGTGATAAGTGTTTTCCCTCAGGGATCCACAATGGCACCAGTACTCTTTAATACCTTCACCAGTTACACAGACAGTGGGATCAAATGCACACTCAGTAAATTTGTGAGCAACACCAAGCTGTGTGGTGCAGTTGACATGCTTGAGGGACAGGATGCCATCCAGAGGGACCTGGACAAGTTTAAGAATTGGGCCTCGATGAACCTCATGAGGTTCAACTTAGCCAAGTGCAAGGTCCTGCACATTGGTCAGGGCCATCCCCCTGGGAGGACGAAGGGATTGAGAGCAGCCCTGAGAAGAAGGATTTGGGACTACTGGTAGACAAAAGCTGGACATGAGCCAGAATAAAGTGCTTGCAGCCCAGAAAGACAACCATATCCGGGGCCACTTTAAAAGAAGTATGATCAGCAGGTTAAGGGACATGATTTTCCCCCTCTAATCTGCTCTTGTGAGACCCCCACCTGGAGTACTGCATCCAGCTATGGGTCCTCACCACATGAAAGACATGGAGCAGTTGGAGTAAATCCAGAGAAGGGCCACAAAAATGGTCAGAGGGCTGGAGCAGCTCACATATGAATAAAGGCCGAGAGTTGGAGAGACCTTATTTCAGCCTTTCAGTACTTAAAGGGTGTTTGTAAGAAAGATGAGGACAGACTTTTTAATAGAGCATGTTGCAATAGGACAAGGGGTAATGACTTTAAGCTAAAAAAGAGCAGATTTAGACAAGATACAAGGAAGAAATTTTTTTATGACAAGGGTAGTGAAACCCTGGAGCAGGCTGCCCAGAGAATTTCTAGATGTCCCATCCCTGGAAACTCATGTTCAGGTTGAGCAGGGCTCTGAGCAACCTGATCTAGTTGAAGATGTCCCTGCTCATTGTGGGGGAGGGAAGGCGGAGTAGATGACCTGTAAATGTTCATTCAAACCAAAACTATGATACTAAAGCATACCAGGATTGTTTATTCATCAAGTCAACTGATATGGAAATATACTCACTTCATCACTCCTATTCATGTTCTCTTCAAAGTCTTTAATTCCCATAATTCCTTTAAGGCACATAGCTTGACAACCAACAAAACCTATCTGGCAATCAAAGAAAAGTTCACCTTTCATAAGGACCTAGAGAGGGGAAAAGCAATATTTGGAAGAATTGACTCCATAAGAAATCAGAGAAAAGCAAATTTAAATATGTTTAGGTTTGTACATTTAGAGTTCTGAAAAACAGCAAGTTAATTAAACAGGGCACTTGGAAGGAAGGGAAGCTGATGACTACAGCACTACAAATTTAGATAATTTATATCTACATGATTATTACAATAAACTCATCCAAGATAACAGAATATGAACAATCAGTAATGAAATAATTTCAAAATATTTTTAGTAACTATTTACTACAATATTTATAATGAACCAAAACCAAAGACCCAATCCCTTGTCAATGGAAAATTACCTCAACTGTGGTTCCTTCTTGTTCCCAGCATAGAACTTCTTTAGATTTTACTTTCTGTGGGCTGTAATAACTACTTTCAGCTTGCATTTCAGTGAGCTATGAAACAACAGGATAAATGCTTTATATAAGTCAGTATTAGTATTAAACAGCAGTAACATCATTAATATACAGAACTGATGAAGACAAATCAAATTATGAGCTAAAATTTATTAACAAGCAGGAAACAGGTGCAGTTAAACAGCTGTAACGCATTATCCATATTAGAACTTCTCATATTCAACTCCTGGTGGAAGTATGCCCTAACAGAAAGTTTTAAACCCACTACAGAATTTTTAGTTTGCTCATCTAAAGAGAAGCTATGTGAAGAGATAGAACAGATACACAGCTGCATTATAAATATAGTATCAAATTATAAATTGCTATAGAAATCCATAAATATATAATTTATTCATCCCAGAAAACAATTAAACAGCATAATAATATTAAGGAATCATTTTTATTACAACCATACTCATTTTATTTCTCATCATGGCAATTGAGAAACATTTATTTGTATTTTTTGCATGATTTTGATATAAATATTTGAAGCGACAAAACACAAGAGTCAAGTTAAAAAACACTACTTGCAGCTAAGAAGAGGGAGAAGAGAAGCATGAAATAATGACCATAGTGTGTTTTGCATTAAAATAATTCTTAGGTTTGTTAACGTTGAGCAGCTTAAATAGTTCAAATTCTATTTTTTATATTAAAATATCCACAAGCTCTCATTACTTTCAAGAATGGATACACATGGATGTTGTTTCAAATTAAAATTTGGTAATCCAAATGTCCAAGAAAATTGGATTTAAAAAAAATCACTGATCACCCTTCAGCTGTGTGCAATTATTGTAGAGGAAAAGCAATTAATTGATTAAAAGAAAACAGACTTTACAAGAATCATTTTCACCATTATTAGAAAATGCTACATTTAATTTGGCATGATTTTTAGCTGGAATGATATCAACTGTTCAGAATGCTAATGCAGAAACTTGACCTTAATTTTAACCAAAATACGAACCACAAATTAATTCCATACATTCTTTGCATGCAAGCAGAACAATGTACTCTGTTTTCCCCCGACTGTCACCATATTATTATCACACATCGCTTCACATTTAAAATTTATAGAATGTAAGATGTTACATTTTAAGAGGTTTTATCACTTCCTAAGCTTCCCAAAGAAGTATCAGAAAAGTCCAATTCAGCCAATCTTGTTCAAAAAGCTTCATATTGCGTGAGCAAAGAGCACATAAATTTACTACTGTATGGAAAAGCACAAAAGAAAGAAGATGCTGAACCATGATATGTGAGAAATATTGAGTTTTGGCTGGTTGGGGTTTTTAAGTGGAGTCCCAGGGATATAATTAAAGGAGGAAAGAAAGATTTTTCCATTAATTATTTTAAGCCTCTTTGTGGGTAGGGGCAAGGAGTGTGGGTTGAGTTTTTGTTTTTTTCTTTTTTTTAATGAAAGCTGAGGCTGACTGACAGAGAAAAACATGACCGAAAGTCTGTTGATGCTTTATGTCCTCAAATTTTGCAACCAAAGTCATGTGTCTCATCCCTTTTGATAGTTACAGAGCAGCTAAATTCTCTGCTATGCCACCAAACAAAAATAACTAAGAGAAAACAGCCATGAAGACACATGGAACAGCTGCCCATGCACAGATGACAAGTCAAATGGTCAAGAAAATGACAGGGAGCTGCTGATGGCATTGAGTGCATGATCAGGCACATCAACATTCTATGAGGGTCACAGAAGTACTGTAGTTCATCTGAACGTCTCAAAGACCTAAAAATAACCTTAGTTATTTTGCTGCTCGTAGAAACAGTATTAGTTCCTGTTCTGAAGAGTTCTGACCTTGATTTAATATGTTTATTAATAAAATCAAGAGCCACTTTCTACTATGTTTTCTACTATAGCCACTTTCTATTTCATAGAGCCATAGAATCTTTATGGTTGGAAAAGACCTCTCAGAACATCAACTCTAACTGTCTGTCCAATACCACCATGTCAACTAAATCATGTCCTAGAGTTCCATATCTACATGTTTTCTGAACACCTCCAGGGATGGTGACTCCACCACCTCCCTGGGCAACCTGTTCCACCCAACCACTCTTTAGTGAAGAAATTTTTTCCCCATGGCCAATCTAAATCTCCACAATGTAACCTGAAACCATTATTATGCACATGCTACATATTGTTTGCACAGAGCTTGGCATGCATAGAAAGTATTTTTCTAATTCACAACCTTCATTTTTGTTTTCTGTCAGTACATGTTAATATCTTATTTAGATTCTCCATATTCCCTTCTGCAAGCTTACAAAAGGATGAGAGAGAAGCCCAGCAACTATTTTGAGTTTTATTTACAGAAAATACTAAAACATTTCTCTACATACATAGTTTAGAGCTCAGAGTTTATGCACAATTTATCTTTTTTCTTTAACTCAATTACAACCCATAGAAAATTCAACGCTATCAATTCAAGTTCATATTTGAATACATTAAAGTTTAAAAAAACATCAATTCCTCCATGAATTCTTTTTTATAAAGTATATTTATATAAGCATTAGATGGATAGAATAGTGCAACAGGCATTCAAATAAAGCCTTTTAAACTTCTGATTCAAAGTAAGTTAATCAAGTGGTTTACCTTTAAAATTAAAACTTTTGTGCTCAAATTCACCTCAAACAGCAAAACCACCTCACACTACAATTAACAATACAATAGGATGTGAATGGAACTTTCAACATTCACTTTTTTATTTATTAATGTAATATTCTCTGTCTTGAATCAAACAGTAGACAAGCACTAGTAGTCTTCACACACTTTCTCAACAAGCCAAATAAATCCTATACAACACAGAGAAATACTTACCTTGAAAGTCACTGTTGCCTTTGTACAGTAAAACCCAACTGAAATAATAGGATCCTTGAGGGATTGAGATTTCTGCTGATGTAGTGTTGTTCCATCATCAATTCCACTGGAATCATTCTCTTCATCATCATAACTCACAATAGCAGGAACAAAAGACCAAGCCCAAGAAACCCATCCTTGTTGCTGGTCATCATCTTGATGCAAATAAGGATCTTGATTAATATGCTGTGTTGGATATTGCATTACTGAACTTGTTTCATCTTCTGCACCTTTTAAAACAAAAACTAAGTCAAATTTCAAGTCAACCATGCTTAAAATTTAATTTATTTTACTCAGAATTACAGTAGGTTAAATTTATCTAGGACAACATTCCACATATTCACTGATATTTGGTTTATAGTGATAGAAAATAAGTAGACATTTCAAATTTCTTAATATAAGTTTCTATATTAACATTTGTCTCAGAAAGGGTCTAATGGCTTTATTATTGTACACTTGCTGCAAGTCCAAAATTAGTCGCCTATACCACGCACTTTCAAGACACTTATTTAGACATTGGGTGATGGGAGAAAGCAGAAGCAAATGCACTCATAAGAACTCTCTGCACATGCCTGGAGGCAAAGACGCCTCTGCCCAACCAGTGACTGAGCACCACAGGCTCCCTCGCTCCCAGAAGAGAAACAGACAGAGCCTCCACGGATTGGGATAAGGACAGTTTACTGACAAAAGCACTGTGAAAGGGGAACAATAACAGCCAATTACACTCTCACCCGGTGGTAACACACAGTACCATACCAACCCCAGGATAAGAGAGTGCTGCACAACACAAGGACGAACCAGATGCCCTGGCTGCACTTGGACTGCTCTGGAGGCATCTAGCAGTGCCCCTCCCCAACCAGGGGGTGTGATGTCAAACGGTGTGGAAACCAACCCCAGGCTGACTCAGCCCACCCAGACTGACTGCTTGGGGAGGCTGACTCTGGCCTAGCCAGAGCCACGACAGTTATGAATGACTCAGGTCCTACATTCGGTCTACACAACCATAAAATTCATCCTTCATTTAGCACACCTCTTTGATGTAGCATGTATAGACACAGAGACAAAAGATGCCAAATAACAGCTTGGCTTGTAATATTTTGGAAGTCATTAAAATACAACAGCACAGCAGCTGGACCAAAATGGTGGTATCTATACACTAAGACAGAAAATAGAAAGAGAGGAAGATACACTGATCTTCTATCACGAGACTAAAACTACTACCACAAGTAAGAAATTACACCTTTTGTATATATATTTTTTTTCCTGCCTGCATTAGTTCTCAGCCAGGCAAGGCTGATACAGCTACACCTGTGGCTACATAAATGCAAGTGCTGGCACCAGGGAAAGAGGAAGGGAAAGGATCACCATCACTGCTGGCAATAGCATGAATTTTCATCTGGTTGAATAAACTGTGAAACTGCATAAATTAAACTTGGTAGGTACTTCAAGAACACAGCTGTAGATGTTCATTCTTGTATCACTAAAATAGATATTAAAATTCATTTCCTCATCTGTGTTTTTCCCCACTATAAGCTAAAGAAGCTACTGCAAACTCACAGCTAAGAAGATGCTACCATTAAGTTTGAATACAAAACTTGCAGAAAAATAAATCATGTTTAAAAAAAATTGAAAAGATAAATTTGCAATGAACAAGAGTTATCTGGCTGATAACAGTTTTGATGCTGACCTTGGGAATGCAATAGCCCTGAAATTTGTCCTTGTGGCATGAACTGGCCTTGAAGAATCTCAAATGTAGTAACACAGATGCTTTCAGAGCAATAAATGGTTTCTGTATGACCTTCCTTCACATGCATTTGTTATGTAAGGAATGCACAGAAATGACTAACATGCAGGAAAACAACTTCAGTGTTTGTACAAATTCCCCCTGTACATTTATACTGCTCAATGGCTGTGTTGCCAAACTGAGTTTTATTTGAAAGCAGACATTCACTTTGGATCTATACCATAGCAAGACAATAAACTGCCACAAGATAATTCCTAATATTTGCTATGCTAATAGCTTATGTTTTTCATGTTTAACTAGTTTTGCTTCACCGCAGACATCAAAAAACAGTGGTTCACCACCCTATTACACAACTGCATGTGCACAATTGTCTGAAGGGTCAGCCCCAAAGGGTGATAGTGGCAGCCACTCACTAGTGGGACTGCCCAAGGTTCCACGTTAGGTCCAGCTCTTTTTAATATTTTCATAAACAACCTGGACACACCCTCTAGTCCTAAGTAAATTTGCAGGTGTCGACTCTGTTGAAGAGAAGCTTTACAGAGAGACCTGGACAGAGGAGAGAGCTGGGCAGTTGCCAACAGCGTGAAATTTGATACTTGTCCTTGTTGTAACGATTCTGCACATGGGAAGGGGCAACCCTGGCTGCACATACAGCGTGGGGTATCAGGAGTGCCAGCCATGGTGAAAGGAATTTAGGGATCTCAGTTGACAGAGTTAAACACGAGCCAGCAGTGTGCCCAGGCAGGCAGGCAGTAGGTGCATAAAGCACAGCCTTGCCAGCCAGTCCAAGGAGGGGATTGACCCACTGCAGTGACACAGCCTCACCTCAAGTACTGTGTGCAGTTTGGGGTGCCACAGCACAAGAGGGACATAAAAATACTGGACAGTGTCAAGAGGAGGACAACATGGATGGTGAAGGGTCTGGAGGGGAAGTATTATGAGGAGAGGCTGAAGTCCCATAATTTGTTCAGCCTGGAGAAGAGGTTTATGGCTTCCTGATGAGGGGGAGTGAAGCAGCAGGCATCGATCTCTCTTTGGTGACCAGTGACAGAACCCAAGGGAACGGCATGAAGCTGAGACAGGAGAGGTTTAGGTTGGCTGTTAGGAAGAGGTTCTTTACTGAGAGGGTGGTTGGGCATTGGAACAGGCTCCCCAGGGAAGCAGTCACAGCACCGAGCTTGACTGAGGTCAAGAAGCATCTGGACAATGCACTCAGTCCCATGCTCTGACTTGGCTGGCCCTGTGTACAGCCAGGATGTGATGATCCTTATGGGTCCCTTCCAACTCAGGATACTCTGTGATTCCACGCATTAGCACAGCAATCCAAGTTGCACATAACTGGAAAAAGATACCAACCAACACCAGCAGAAACTAAAATCCCACATACCAAACTCTAGTCTGCACGCTATTCTACATCTCCTTTTAAAAGGAATTATACGCCCAACACTTTCTAGCTGAAAATCTGATGTCATCTTGATTGTAGCATGAAGACAAGGTTACAACAAAGTCACACATTCGTGGGGCAGAACTTTTACATTTTTAAGCAGCAACACACTGAATTTGTACAGGTGATTCAGGTAGCCCAGAATCAGTACTGCAAAATAATAAGACTTAAATGTTTCTTCTTATTTTTGCACCGAGAACATCATCTTCTGGGAGTGTAACATGAAATCTTCAGGTTCAGCTCTAGAGAATCCACTTTTTCATGCTATGTTCCTATGGCTATTAAACAAAATTCCCCAAGCTTCTACTCTCAATTTTTTCTTACTGTAAATTAAAACTACCTTAGTGAAGTACTCATGGACAAGAATGAATCACCTTCCAAATTGGTTAAGAAAATTCCAAATGAAGAATAATGTCACAACGTTTCTGAAGTGCTGAAATAACACCAATAATTATTCTGAAGCGCTCCCCATGAGCTCCCCATTAGCTTGGGGTTGCTAATCCATTATTTTAAAATTCTAATTATTTAAACAATGTTGCAACCTCAATAAAATTAGTAGCAGATGTATGAGTTAACAGTGAGCTACAGAACAAGTGGCCGTGATTTTAAAAAACCAGAACCAGGACAAGAGGTAGGTGGTCTGTTTTTTATTTTAATAGCAAAGGAGACTAAACAATGTGAAACATTACAATAGAAGGGCAAATACCTTTGGCTTGAGATACAAATCACAGAACAATTGATCTCACAGTGATATGAAGGTACAGGTACCAAATATGCAGAAGCTGTTAGCTGTCTGACAACGCCAACCCAGTAAGTGCTTTTGCTTCATACCCTGCATACAGCTTCAAACAGATCAACTGGAAATACACGTTGCTCATTGAAAGCATTGGGGGGAAAAACAACTAAAGAAGTCACTTGCATTCTACTGTCTACTTTAAGCCACTTTTCAAATTAGCAGCAGAAAAACTGGCTTAATATTTAAGCTTTTATTAAATAAGTAAAAGTTAAAGGTCAACCTGTGACTCATACCTTTCAAAGATTTGATCATGTTTTCTATGGTCTCTACTTCAAGAGAAAAGAAAATGGCAAGACAACATACAATACATGTTGAAAAGGCATTCATAAAAATCTAGTTCTCCACAATAAGATTTTATTTCCTAAAACAATTAAATTTGTTTCTATTACATGTTTTTGTCTCCCCAATTTAGGAACTTTATAATTTGAGAAAATTTAATCTTTACTCATTTTTTTAATTTGCTACTCATTTTACCTGCTGTTCACTTGTTAACAGATGTAAGCAATACCTATGTGCCTAAACACGTATTCCAAATCCATGAAATTTGGCTATTCCCATGCAATGATCTTGATCCCCATCCTCAGCCCACAGAATCTCAGCAACCAGTTATAGTGCTCTATTATATAGTCCCACAACAAAGTTAGCCACTGCCATGCTGGTTGTTACATAGCTGCACAATGCAGTGACCTCACAAGCCCTGTTCCACAGGTGTCTCTCTACACTGCATCTTCACAGTTTACTGCACAGGTCACTTACTCCCAAAACACACATAAAAACAGTATTATGTACCCCAGTACAAAGATCATATGCCTATCTCCATCTCTTTTACCATCAAAACAAGACAGGCAAAAAGTGCAGCGAGAAGAAAAACACACAGATAAGTGTCATTTGGCACACATCACTTATTATCCTGGCATCATTTTAGTCAAACAGGGGATCATTCTTTCCACTGTTCAAGAATAACTCTTCTCTACCCTAACTCTTGAACAAAGTACACAGCTGCTTTTCCACAGTCAAGTATGGATAAGCAACTTGATTTCAGTTCTCCCATTTTTATCCTAATAGGATATTGCAGAGTCAATTCCTTCTCTGACAACTAGTGCTCACCTAGAATTTCTTGCTGTCAGAAGTTATTTGCACCTGGTTTTCTCAGTCAAATCAAATCCCACATTCAGCCCAAAGCTGGCAAATTATTAAATTAACTCTCTTGATCTACTTTTTGTTTCACTGGTATCCCAAGAAGTTACTCATACTATTGTTCTTGCCACCAAGTTTTCAATTAGGAACAATTCAGTCCATTAAAAATTTGCATTTTATAGGATCCATGCAATATTTCATTCTGTTTAGTGCTGCAAAAGCGTTAAAGAAGGTCTTTGTGAATGCAAGTAGTTATTTGGGGGTGGGGTGTGGCAGTAAGGATCACAACAAGATCGGTATGGTTTACAAAGATGAGAAAATTTCACAATATTCCTTTAGGATGGAAAGGTAGAGTTATTTCCATTTCACACCCGAGAAATGTTTCATATGCTTGAATTGTATCTGCCATGGATTTCATTCCATGAAAGAAAACACACATAAACACACACCCGCCTCCCCCAACAAACCAAACACGAAGCCCTTTCATAATATACAATCTTACAGCAATCATTCAGAGGAGGCAGCAGTAGGAACTGTTAAAGCCACTCAAGCTCAGTAGCTCATATCATACTGCTCACAATTCCAAATTCTCACATTTGTCTGAAGCTTCTTGCTCAGCATCTCCTAACATCATCATGCAGATCCACCTCAGCTCCCTGCCTGCCTTCCCTATGCCCTGCGCCTCAGCCATCCAGCTTTTCATCTCTAGTCCATGGTTTGTGTTTCTTTCCCCGGCGAGTGCTAGACTTTCCAGCACTGGCTAGACTTGGGAATCTTATTAATGTTTATATAAGTCTGAAGTGTGGGACACAGAGGGAAATAGCCAGCCTTTTTTCAGTTGTCTGTGGAGACAGAACAAGGGGCAATTGCCTCAAGTTGGAGCACACAAAGTTCCACATCAACGTGCAGAAGAACTTTCTCACAGTGATAATGACAGAGCACTGGGACAGGCTGCCCAGGATGCTGCGGAGTCTCCTTCTCTGGAGATATTCAAGACCCATCCAGACACCTACCTGTGTGACCTGCCCTAGGGAACCTGGTTTGGTTCTCTAGGACCAAAAGGTTCGAGTCAAGAGACTTGATCTCTTGACATCCCTTCCAACCCTTACAATTCTGTGATTCTGAGCTCTTTCTGTTCTTCAAACCTCTCAGATCATTTACTCAACCAGCAGTAATATCTCCATCTTAGACCATGTATCTCAGCAACTCCATCCAGCTAAATTCCAGCTCTCCTTTGATTTAGGCACGAAAGAGGACAAGAAGCTAGAATGCATTTTCACTTCCAGTTACAGTAGTGAATATTTTTTCCCCATAACCCAAAAGCTTATTCTGAAGTCCCAGCCTCTAAAAATTGCTGGTCCTGCCATAGGCTCTCGTCCAAACCATTCACACTTCTGTATCTCTCTGCACTGAAATACAGCTACTTTGCCCTTGGCAACACCAGTACAAGACATCCAAGACCACAACTCCAGCAGTCTACAACCCCTCAGAAGAAATAGCCCTGTCCAGCCCTGATCCAAAACATGGTCTAGTCTACACGCAGTAATAAGTGAATTCACATGCCTAACTAGAGCCTGTATTTCTGGCCTGTAATTTTACACACATACTTTGAATGCTTTCAGTTTGACAGAATTTGAACAGATTTTACTCAGACAGCAAAATATATGTTCATGATACAGCCTACCCTGCTTATGTCTGGGTATACAGGAACAAACTGCTGTTGGAATATTCTGAGACACAGATAGGTGACTGATTTTATGATGTCAACAACAACATGATAAAAAAAAAAATCAGTCCCGCTCAAGACTTAAGAAATAGGAATAATGGAACCCAGTAAATTCCTTGAACTGCTTACTAATAAATACTGGGTTAAACTGTTTAATGAATCTTCAGAACCCTTTCAAAGAGTTACAAAAATATAATCTATAATGGAGGTCTGTACATTATTAAACTGTAAAGAATTTAGGCGCAATTCCAGTGGAATTAGTCTTAGATGTCATGAAGCATTACTCTTGGGAAAAGATGCGGCTAATATAGCTCGGCATATAACACCTATCATTTATCATTGTACTTGATTACATTTTTTTTTCTGAAAATGGTAGTGCATTCTAAGTTTCCTCAGAAATGTTCAAATCTGTGGTTGGAAATTTGGATGACAAATGCACCATGATGTGCTAAGAAAGTGTTGGGCTTTTTCCCTTCTCAGACAGATTTAACAGAGTCAGAAGGAAAAAAAAAGCAGAAAAGAGCTCATAAACTGATGGTATGGGTAACCTGGTTAATGTCAATTTGGCATTACTGCTTAATTGCAGTGAATGAAAGGGAAAAAATCCTTAGATATTTAAAAGTTTTATTTATCTGTGCATACGTATATGTGCACACGTGTGTAGATGCCTACATATATATTGAACTCTATGCAGGACACAAATATAAATGCTATGAAGGAAAAGAGTTTAACAGTTGTGCCTGTGTGTGGCAAAATATTTTGCAGTGAAGACAGAAACAGACTTCTAGAACTGTTTCTATAGCTCTGGCTTGGCCACCCAACAATTGCCATCTGGTTTGTGTTCTGAAGGAGATAGCTCTGTCAAATAGATATGATCATATAATTAAGTACAATGACAATATTTAAGCACAGCTTAGTTGAACAAAAATTGCACAGGAAATCACAGATTTCTTCCTTGGTGGCTGTTGTCATTGCAACCTTAGTCTACCTTCTTCCCCTTCGGACAACTCTTGCACACATCGTGTGAAGTCACGTGAGATTATTTTTTAGATGGCTATTTTAAGAAAAAGCAGGAAGTCACATTCACAGTTAAAAAAACAAAAAGGGGATTTACAAACAGCAGTTGCAATTCAACCCTCCTGAGGACATGTTTTAGAAATATGAATGACAAGCAACACACTGCCAAAGATTTTACTCATATTTGGACAATCTTATATTCCATTCCAGATGCAGAAAATAGTCAGTACTTGTAGGCAGATGCCTTTTGTTTTAACCTTAATCTTCACTTAAACTGTATTTCTGCTTCACCACCCCTCTCACAGCCTAAACAAACGAAGCTGAACAAATAAAACCCTCATAACTCTACTATCTAACTGCTATCCTCATCCACAGTTGAAGTGGTTCATTGCAGCCTTCTCAGTACCCAGCTAATCTTTGTCTCCAATCCAGACGTGCTTTTTCCACTCTTCCAATGCCTTTCCTATAATCAAATAGCCCTGTGCACCTATAGTAGCTCCAGGAATTCAGCTACAAAAAAGTTCACTCTAAATATATCATAATTCTCTATGGTGCAAAAACATGACCAAATTTGGGTGAACTGTGATAGCGAAGAAAAATATTCATGGTAGAAAGACAACCCTCTGTCTGAAAGCAAGGGTAATGCAACTTCTCACAGAAGAGTTCCTCACCCTTTTTCCTGCAAATAGCACAACTAGCACATTGGTTGGAAGGAGTTCTTTAAATGCACACTGATGATTTTTCCAAAAACTATGATTTTATGTTTTGGGAGAGAATTAATATTTTCAGAATAGTAATCTAATCATGTCCTGTGTAACAAGGTCCACATTTCTTGTCAGGAAAATAGTTTCTAATGCAAAAAAAACCATTTAGGCTTTAGAAAAAAGTACAACAGAACTATTTACAGACATCTAATTTATTTGCTCAGTTTCACATAGCAGGAGCATGACAGAGAATTCTACATCTGGCATGACAGTGAAATGGTTATCTGTGCCAACCAACACTGAAGGCTATATTTTGGCAAAAAAATTTCCCACTGCTGTCATTTTCCCAATAATTTATTTATTTCTCTGAAACCAGAGAAGACAGCAATACAGGATAAAAACTGCCTAAGCATCTTATGTAAATTAAAAATGATATTTCTTAAACAAAATTTAAATTAATAGTTTACACAAAGATTCAAACCACTTAAGCATAGCTTAAGAGTGCCGTATCACCTCCACATATAGTTCCATGAATTTTCTAGAAAGCAACATGCTCTTGGTTGTGTAGTAAACCTCTCTTCCTACTCCCTCAGATCCAAACTCAACCTTTGAAAGACATCCAAAACTTGTGTCTTGAGGAGATTAAAATTAACACACAAATCTCTAAACAAGTTCCCTGTTTTGACAAGTAAATTAATTTCTGTTCTACCAAGAAAATTCAAAGTGACAATCCATCCTCCCTCTTCTCTTTTACTTGTTGCCCAATACATTAAAAAACCTTGGATGTTCAAGATCATGACATTCCTGATTAAGCTGCCAAAAATAAAAAGTATGATGTAAGTCAGTATGACCACTAGACTCTTTAGTGTTCTGTGTTTATATTTTACATAAAATTGAAAGAGGAGGAAAGTATTTAAGATCTAATGTCTACAACAGAAATTGATTTCCGTTTGATTTTAATATAAACTAAGCACTTCTATGCCTTTCTTATGTTGCTGCAAATACCTAACAATTCACCTAACTAAAACTTGAACACAAACACATGACATGAGACAATTATAAAAAAATAAAAACAAAAAAACACAATAGCAAATTTGTTAAGTCCTAGCAAAGCTCAAAATGCATCACTGAGCATCCCATAAGTGTTGCAACCCTAGCAATATTTGGGAAGCAAACACATAAAGGTAAATAGAATCCATCCCTCATCAGTACTACGCTCCTTCACGTAGAAGAGGGAACACATGTTCTATGAAAACCAAAAGCAGAGGAAACTAGACAATGAAAAAGGACAGAACTACTGGGAACATGGTGCAAAGTGATACTCTGCTGTTTAGAACATAAGGTGACATGCCTGTTCTCAGTAACACTTTTCAAAGGAAGATGGAAAACCCATCACACTTCGCAACTGGCAGGAGCCACATTTGAACTAAAGGAAGTCAAAGTTGCCTAACGACAGGTGCAGACTGCTGAGATACTTGGCAGGGACTGGCCTTGGTCATTTACATTTGTAAAAAGCCAAAAAAAACCCAAATGTGTTTTTAACATTTCTTTTTAAAAATGTAATAATTCTATTTACCTGCAATATTTCCCAACATGTCTTTAGTGTGGCAAACCAAATCTTCGCTTTCCCCATCTTTGAAGTTGCCTATTTCTCCGTAATAAAGAGCAATCCCAAGTTGCATTATACGTATAAACATAGGGAGCTGCTGATCTGAGATGGAAAGTTTCAAACTTTCAACTAATGTGTGAATCTGTAAAATGAAAGAAAAGCAAATAATAACAAAGCTCTGTCATCATGAAAGCCAACTTTTAAACCATACAACACCATAATCATTTTGTATGTGCATTCTAATTTCTTAAAAATCAAAGCTGCAATACAGCACCAGGGAAAGGGCTGTTGAAGACTATCGAAAATATACACTCTGTGTTGCTACACAAAAGATCATCAGGTGAAGAAGTCAAATGTGATAGTTTGTATATATATAATTGTGTTTTTTTACACTAGTTGCTGAAGAAATTTCTACAACATGTCACATAAGTATATTTGATTAAACTTTTATTTCCATTACAGAGTTTCGTAAAAATCTTTCTGTGCCAAAGGAAGGCTGGATGTACTGATACAACATATAATTGTCTTCATTCTGACTCTTTCCCACTCCCAACATTGTTGTGAGTAAACCAGTAACACGGGGGGGAAAAGGATTCACTCGAACTGAAGTGCAGAAAACCATCTTCTCTAGATGTTTGAGTTCAAACATGCAATTAAGGAGTCTTCTCTACATGAAAGCGCGTTTTGTAAGGACTAAATGCGTTAGGATCAAAGACTATCCTTCTTTACACATTTTAGATATTTTATTCAATAATTTAGAATATTTTTATGAGTACGTGATCATGCTATAATGACAAAACCGACTTTATAAGAAAGCTACCTTTCATTAGAGTGAGAGCTACATAAAGTAAAATTATTTCAATAAATTAGTCTGTAAAAACAGGCACACTTGAAGCTCCAGGTCCACTTTCTAAATGTGGGTGAATATAAACAGAAATAGAAAGTAACTACATATCAGTGTTGGCCTTAATGGCATCCACTTTAAGAAACAGGAAAAATCACTTTGTAAACATTACTGCACACCCACAGACACGCAAAAATATAGTAGTAAAATAAAGATTTTTATTAAAGGCTACTGATATAGTAATCGTTCTCTAATAAATGTATAAGTTAATTTATTAATAAAGCTATAGCCTTCGTCATACAGGATGAGTAACAAAATAATACCAGTCATTTACGTAGGCTAGAGGAAAGATTTTAGGTATCAGAATTTTACTATTATTTAAAAATCACTGAAAGAAAACAGCACAAAAATCCTAAGATACATTTTGGAAATTAAAAATCCTTCAGTATCAGTTTTTCAGGGCCAGTTGATTAAAAGTTGCCAATAATAAATCTTTTCTGGGCAGATGAACAACAGGAAGGATAAGGAGCGAATAAACGTCCTAAGATTTGGAAGACAAAAGATTGTTTTGCCAGAAGCCTTTTAAAAAGTCACACAAGGGCCATGTCATAGTGGAAGACAGGAATTCTAGGTAGCAATATAATGAACATAATTGCATAGTCCAGGGGTACAACATGATTTTAATTATGCCCCTTCTTGTATGGTGGTACTACCTTCCCATCATAATCCTTCTTTTCCATTTCCAGTGGAACTCATCTGCCCCTTAGTAAGTTGACTCATCTCACTAAAACGTGTAGAAAACTACTTATTTCTTCTTGTCCAGTAAGTTCTCTCTCAATTTAGTGAGTTAACTTAAATCACTGACAGGTCAGACAAACGTCAGGGCTGCTGCAAAGAAGGGGATGCAGGACTGACACCCCCAGAGCCAGTCTTGCTCATTGTTGTCTCACCCCAACAAAAAGCTTAAAACCCTAATCATTTTACAAATGCTTTGCCACCTCCCCGCACGTGTAATATTTCCATTCCAAAACTGAAAATATGGGCTTAGTCTTCCCAGTAATGTATGGCTGCCAGATGCAAACAAATTCATCTCAAGTACTGCAGAACTGTCCTCCTTTGAGGAGGCTCAACTTAAACTTGTTAAGCTTAGGTTGGGTAAAACTTTGCAACAGACATAGTAGTCAAAATTATACAGGTTATAAAAATATTTTAGTCCCTACATAGAAACCAGAAGAGCATATGCTAGTACAAGTCTTGGAAACTTTCACTCAAGACCAAAAACCAGATGTGTTCTACCAAGTGAGCACCACAGAGCGAAGATTTTCATTATAAAGGTCTTCACAGATTTGGAGGAAAAGATTGAGTGTTGCTGGCTTTTGTTTGGAGCTGGGAAGCAAAACACCAGAACCTAAGCTGCTGGCATTCAGTACTCTACCCTTCAGACAGAGTCATTTCATTTGCAGTGGAGACTTCTGAAAAGCTTTAAGTGCCCTGGAATTCATTCCATTAATGAAGCAGTTATATTTACTGATAACAGCTTGTTTTACTTCAAATGTAAGAAAATACAGCTATTTCTGCTCAACAGTTAAATATTTTAAAGACAGGTCTTTTTAAATAACTGCATCCTGAAGGTGCACAGCACAGTCTCCATGCAATCAGAAAGTTACAATTTGTGAGGGGCAACAGGTCTGTAGATCTAATCTATCATGACAATGAAATATTAGAATTTTTTTTTAAAATATTACCTTTGTACAAATATTCTTCGGATCATAATACAGAATCATTAATTCACTTAAATGTTAATCTAGAATCATATAACTTTTAAATTAATTAAGTATACTTCTGACTACCTTCATGATCAGTATGTTATTTTAAAGATTGAAGAGGAAAACGTAGAAAATTTTTTAAAAGTAAAAAAGCTATGTGCATCATTAAAAAAAATCAGTATATATTAAATATGAAACATCTCTGCGCAAACTGAAATATGCCTTTTAAAAGTTCAGCGGCAATAAGTGACCACCACCAAACGGTAAGCAGAAAACTTTAATACTAATTTACTTGAATTACTACCACCTCAATGCATTCTGGTATATTTTAACCCAGTATCCACTAAAAGCTGTAATTAATATGATAGCAATTGTTATTTTTACATTTTTTGCTCTGCAAACTTGACATATAGGACTTCAGGGAAATGTTGCTTCTGCAAAATTTATGGAATTATTTAGCTAATTTAAAAATCAGGCTTTTTAACATTTACTGTCTATATGCAGGAATCACACTATCACCACAGGATATAAAGACCATAACTGGTAAACTACAGGCAGCTGTATGATGATTCCTTATCACTGGAGTTCATACAGACGCTGAAGTTAAGGGACATGGTTACAAGTCTGAGTATCAATGATTATTTAACTGCTTGTTTATATAACTCAAAATAAGCAAATTTCAAAAATTCTTACCTGTTACACTGAAGAATAAAAAAAAAAAAAAGAGTGCACACACAGAAAACCCCTTTTCTTTCTAACTTGCAGAACCAGTCCTTGTATACAAGTGAATTAAGATCCGCACATGAAAAAAAGGAATTTGCGCAAACCAGAACAGTGCTAGCTTATAATTTTACATAAAATTTCAACATGCATTTAAAAAAAACCCCTCAAGTTCACAAGTGAGTAGCAAAAAAAGATTCTGGATACCTACTTTAATAACAGATGGCATTTTGGAGTTGAGGTTATCATAAGTAAAATGCAGACGAGTCCTGAAGGAACATTTGTACAGCAGAGGCTCCTGGTAAAATTCAATCTTCCCACTAGCATTTCTCTTATCAAGACATACTGTGCAGTCGGAAAAGTTGATCATCTTCCTCAGTACCAGATCAGTGGCTTTTAAAAGAAGTAGATAAGTTAAACCAGTATATACTATAAGAAAAATAAGTTATGCATAAGTGTTCTTATCTAGAACAATACAAGATAGTTCCATGGTTATTTAAATCATCTGCAAAGTACTTATGTGACTGAAGAGAAAAATGTAATGTGTCATAGACATTTCCAGCTCAATACTTCAGAAGGACAAATTAGTTATACCCAATTCAAATTTTCATCCCTTCACTGTGCCTCAGATTTGTTTAGAGAGTACTGCTTCATGTGCGAGCCTAAGAGCAATAAATATTGTTCTTATCATTCTTCCAGAAAGAACCTTGCTTTTTTCCCAAAAAAAGTTTGCTTTGGAAGAGTCAATGGCAAAGAAGAGCTGTTATAGTGATCTTAACATGAAACACATTTTGTCATGTTGTTGTAGTAGTTTGCAATAATTTCAGCCAGAAATTCAAAGAAATGGGTCATGTCGTTGGGAAACCATCAATCAAATTCCCCACTCCACTGGGGATCTTCTCTGTCACCTTAAACTACTCTTACTATGGCCAAATTCCACGTCTACCAAATGGCAGTAAGAATACCAAGACTGCCAGGTGAACACTGGCAATTCAAAGACCAAGACATTCAGACCTTGAAGACCAAGATAACATCAGAAAGTTCATTTAAGGGTGCCTCCACTGTGATACCTAAAACCAAAATGTGTATCTACTCACCAGAGATGTCCATAAACGCTCGATCCCAAAACTCATCCACTGTATAACATTCAGCAGAAGTGATATTGACTGAGAGAACAATATCATCCTCCACATACTTTAATATGAGATTGTTGATCACAATGTTGACATTGTTTACAACACGCCTAATCAAACTCTGAACATAACCTATAAAATAAAACAAATTATTAGGACTTATAAGGAAGACATTATGCCAAATTAATTTCTCAAGTCATTATTTCCAACTTCTATGCTTTTTTGAACATCAAAACTGAAAGAAACCACGTATTACTGTCCTTCATCTGAAAAAGCCTCACAGGACTTAACCTCTTTAAAACTGCATTCAGCGCAGTTAAGTCAATCAGCAAACCTGGAACTGCAACAGAGAAACTATAAAACCAAAACTGTAACACCAAGAATATAATCTAGTGCAAGAGATTATTTTTTGTTGGCAAGAATCAACTTTCAAACTCATCAAGAAAACAGATGACCATGGAGTTGGGCTTGTTCAGCTTGGAGAAGAGAAGGCTCCAGGGGGACCTTACAGCAGCCTTCAAGTACTTGAAAGGTACCTGTAAGACAGCTGGAGAAGAACTGTTCATGACGGCATCTAGAAATAGGGCAAGGGGTAATGGTAGGTAGATTTAGGTTTAGATTTAGGTTGGATATTAGTGTGGTGGATCACTGGAACAGGTTGCCAAGAGACATAGTGGAGGCCCCATCCCTGAAGATATTCAAGGTCAGGCTTGAGCAACCTGATCTAGTGAAGATGTCCCTGCTTACTGGGGTGGGGAGGGGGTGGACTAGATGACCTCTAAAGGTTCCTTCCAACCTTACACATTCTATGATTTTGTGATTATTGTAGACAAAGATTTTTAAATTACAGTGACTGTTTTTTTACTTGAAAGATGATTAGGAATAGATTTGGAAAAGTGAACACCAATTGCTAGGTTACTTTTTAAGTTTGCATATATTATGCCTATTTGCCCCCTCACCTAGATTTTTAAAAAGTTAACTAAGCATTGATATGCCTACTTCTTTTTTCATTCTAAAAGCTAACATATCCACATCATGCTCAGTAAGACTCCTGTGAGGTATAATAAAATCCGTTTCTGTCAACACCCCAAATAGTAAGCACCTGCACTGTTGGGAAGAAATCCATCTACATTTTTTCAGACATAATGTGATTGGAAAAGTGATCTCATCAGTGAATTCCCAGTATGCAGTAAACACTCATATTTTACTGATATGGTAAAGAAATTAAATACTACTCATATTCATGTCTTATTTATACTGAATGTAACTATGGCACTAGTTCATTTGTGCTGAGGAAAAAGGAAAGAAGCCTTAAAATTTCTGTGTTTTAAAATGTATAACATTACTCAAATTGTATCTAAAAATACATTTAATGCATTCTATAGAGCTCCAGTTTTGCAACTATGCTGAAAAAAGCATGATACAGGTTTAAATCCACAGGCTTCAAGAGCAGTTTTCTGGAACTTACATTTAGTAAGACTCATTTGTATCAACAATTTAATTCTAATATAACTTCAAACTTCAAAACGTTGCAAGATCAGTAGGAGCAGACTCAGGTTGCTACTTCCATTCTACTCTAGCTATTCATTGTTTTCACACTCAAATATTACTTTTTGCCTTGGAGTATATGGAAGGTTTCCTTCACAGCAGCAAACGTACACAGCAATCATAAGATGTTTTTCCTTTTTCAGCATTCAAAGCCCCCAACAACCTCTTTTGTTAAAAGCAAAACCTGTTTTCAGCTACTATTAGTACAATACTTTGAGTTTGATCACAATATTTAGGTACACTTCTATGTATTCCAATATTAAAATATTAATTTTAAAACACACATCACATTTTTTATCATAACTCACCTTGCTTCATTTTAAACTACTCTTGAATATTTCCAGCAGGACAGAAGTAGTTTTTTAACTCTCCTGTCTTCTTAATAGGATTGTAACCACAATAAAACAAAATCTGGAAAGTGTTTTAGACTTCTGTCTAAGGGAACAGGAAATCCAGAAATGCGGTGGAAGTCAAAATTTTAACAGCTTGGTATAGTCAAATTTCTTGCATCATCTGAGTTTATCTTTTTGGCATATCAATTTGGAAGAACTACTGAAAAATACGTTGAATAACTGGGGTTTAAAAGTTTTCTCACTGACTTCTTAAACTGGTAACTTTTTAGCTACATGAATTTAGAAAGCCCAGTGTTCATATAACTAAACCCAATGTTTCAATGATTAAGGGGCATAAGAGACCCATATTCACCACTAGTGGTGTACACTGACCTGTATATAAATAGAAGCCAGCACAAGGCATTTAGTCACTTAAGTCCAGCTCTGAACTATGTTGCAGACTATGAAACTAGTAACTATGAAGTCATAATCAGCGATTTAATTATGATTTTAAAGCAAGCCACTAATTTCATTGAAGAAATTAAACCCGACCTCCACAGGTCCAGAAGTGTTTTTTCAATATTTTGCTTTCAAAAGTATTTCAGAGCCAATCTAATTCAAAACAAAGCAATAAAAACATCAAGTTCACGTATAATACAGCTTGCCTTTTTTTTAAAGGAGGTTTGTTTTAAATACACATGAGAGTTACCGCTTATTCCTGTAATTTTTAAACTTAACACTATGACCACCTTTGCCACTAAAATTTAGGTATTCTATGAAGAAGTGACTACAAATACTAGAAAATCCGTAGGGGTAAATTTTCCTCTGGGGTGCTACACAAAATCCACATGTGTACTTTTTCCACATTCTCTAAAACACAGTCAGCTGCACTGCACAGTAAGAGTTACAAATGCATTTTCAGACCAAACCTTCCAAAATATTGTAGCACTACAGAGTGATCTACTGGTTCAACAGAACTGACATCAGACAGGTCACATCTAAACATCCTATGTTTAGCAGTACTCTATTGTTATCAGAGCTATATTTGAGCTAAGCTTCGCCTGTCTCCATCTCGGAGAACACAGTCGAGCTGAAGGATAAATATATCTTCTTACAAATTACAACAGTAGTCTCTGATATAGATATCAGACAAAAGATGTGCAAGTTAAAGCTTAGCAAAGGCATATCCTATATCACAGAGAATACAATCTTGCTATAAGAAGGCCTCTACTCCTCATGGAGGCTGATTACCACATAGGACCTCTACGTTGGTGTAACTTATGCATCAAAATTAAAACAAAACCCAACTACATGTAGAGAACTTCACCACATGGAAAGCTACTTAGCAATAAGGTAAGCTTGTCACTAATTCTCTCCATATCATTAGACTTCACTACCAACACACTCTACACAGTTGAGGAAGGAACACGATGACAGTGAAGTAGGTGACAGTGCCCTAGAGTTTCACAGATGTACAAAATGTATCTAGAGAATCTAATAGTAACATAAGGCAGCACCATATCTGATAATTTGCTACAGTATTGCAAATACTGTATGTGCAATTACTACAGTATTGGAAATACAGTATGTGCAATTCTTACGAGCACAGTAAACAATGATAACCACAATACTCTCAAAAAAAGATGACATACAACCCAATTTTCAATGTGCATGTTGCATCTGGATATCATGACCCCCCATAAAAGGAGGCTGTTTGGGGAGGGGTGGGTCCATATGACTCCAGGATGGGGTGAGCACACAGTCAGTTTTTGGGTCTGTAGAGTGCTTCATGTTACCACTCTTCATGTATTCTGCCACAAGTTCCTTTGTTGCTTCCCTCTCTCTGTGCTGTGTCAGTGAAGTGTCCTTATCCCAACCCATGTGAGCTTCTGTCTATTTCTCCTCCCCATCCTGCTGTGGGAGGGGGGAGAGAGCACATGGGGCTCAGCTGCATCTTGGGCTAAACAATGGAGGTCCACATCTAGCACCAACTGAAACTAATGTGAGGAACAAAAATCCTAAAATTGTCGCTGAAGGCAACAATCACCCAACTCTTTGTCAAGCCTTTGATTTCTGTTGTTCACACATGAGACCCAAAGAACCAGAGGCCAAGGAACTGCCCAAGCAGAAGCACTGTCCATGGGATGACACAGTGGATGTCAAGAGTCCTGCAACTACAAAGGCACTAGAATTTATGGAATCTCGGAGCTTTAAGAAAGCCTCCAGACCTGACTCCTCAAGCACCCATTCTGAAGCAAAATGATACTCTGTAGTACATAATATTCCACACACTAAATTCAAATATTCTCTTCTGATTTACAGCAAATATAAACTCTCTTTTACAAAAGACAGAAGAAAAGCCTAACCAAACTGTCATGTTTAACTCAGAAATTACACAGCCCAAAAAGACAAACTGCAATTCACTCCAGTGCTCTCCAGTTTCTGCACAAAACACCACCTCAAAACCCAAATTTCTGTGCAAACTCAGTAATAATCAAGTACGTAGTTCCTGAGGCATTTTTATATCATAAATATCTCCAAGTTCAACTAGGCCAAACTCTACATGGGGGAATGGGAAGTGATGAACATATCTACCAGTAGGTAAAGAGCTCGATAAGAAATATCTCCGAGAATTACTACATATATAAAAAGAAAACCTTACCTTTAGAACTATTTTAAGAATATGAAGAGGAAATTTCTGAAAATATACAAGAACTGAATGTGACCCACTAAACAGGTAATCAGTGGTAGAAAAGAGTGATGTGAAACAGAACCACTAGAGCAGCAGAAGACGAAGTCTAACACACTAGGAAATGATAGAATGATTGTCCACATTTCATTGCAGTTTGACTTACATGTGGATAGAGATACAACAGTTTAACTTTGACACCTAAATGAAATTTAGATATTTTGTATCATTCAAATACAATCCAGCTTCTGAAATTATGGATTACCTGGAGGCAAATCAGGGTCAGGAGAAGCAGATTGCTGAATTCGTCGGGGTTTTACTGTTGATTTCGTGCTTTCCGTGGTACTGCGGTTTGTTGAACTGGAACCACAACTTTCATGGTCTTCCTGCTAGAAGAAAAGAAAGCAGCTTAGTCAATCAAACAAAAAGAAAAAAAATTGATAGAGTAACTTGGTACAGATTTGGTACATTATAATTCTGTTAGTTTTTCCATCAATCCAATCCTGTACATGCATCCAACTGCATAAATTGTTACCAAACTAGTGGGACAACATTAAAAAATCATTTCCATTTAATTATTTCACTAGCTTTTCTTTTTAAAAAAAATCCTCAGTCATTTTATTAATTCCATTTTAAACACATTTCATCTAACTGCATTTCTGCCGAATCCTTCCATCAACCAGAGTCCTGTACACTACCAAAACAAATATGAGAAACTCTTGAATTTTATGAGCTTACATGCCTACTCATGTAACCACCCCATGACAGTTCCAGTATGTCAGTCATGTCCTTCCTAATACAGTTAATTGAAGCTGATTCACAAAGCAATATATTTTTGCAGACTTCTAAAATAGTAAAACATGGCCACAGAGAAGATAAATAAACTGAGGGCACCTACTCATCTTGAGCTTCTATATAGCTTATTCACCTTAATGAATTCAGAAGCAGGAAACATGCTCATAATTAGAAAATGTAAGTCTTACAAGACGAAATTCACAGACACAAGAAAATCTTAATTAGCTGAATTTACAGTTTTAAATACTCCACTAGTATTCCCATTACATTCCATAATGACAGTCTAACTACAAGACTCAAGTACAAGAAAGCCAAAAGAAGAAATGCAAAAATTCTTGTAAGTGTATTAAAAAAGGTCTCCAAGTCATGGCACTTCTAGGATCACACAAGGCATTCACAAGAAGAAGGATTTGGGCAGCAAGTGTCAAGTGCTGCAGTATGAAGCTGTAATATTCTTAATTCCTCTAGCCAAAGCACTTGAACTGCTGTTTTTTGTACAAGATAGATCATGCATTTACCTGCATGCAGCCTGCCATTTTTAATAATTTCAGAGAAATCACAAAATTATATATTTGCTTTACTTGCTTTTTTTTCTACATGAAAAAATAAAAAGTTAAATGTAATGATACATTTTAAATAGAAGCCTACAACTTTAAAAACAACAGATCTTCTATCATTTCTTTCCTTCCACGCCATATTTACAAAAACAGAACACAGAGAGAACTTCCAGAAATATTTCCACTTTATCAGGGAAAAAAAATATGATGAGAAATAATCTTGGCTGAGGGGAGGGGGGGAGTGGAGGAGGGGTGCGGGGCATGCAGAAGGAGAGTATATAGGGTTAAAGTTATCTGGAGAAATTGCAGAAGACAGACTGATTCATACATTAGAAGGGAAGAAGACACCTTATAAAAGAAGAATGAGTTACTGTAAATGATTTGAGATTTTTCAGTCATTAATTGAAACATGTTTGTTGCTTTTTATTTTATGGCTATTTGGCTATTTCAGTCAGGACTTTCCCACGCTGCTGCATGAAAAAATTAAACAAAACTCTTTGGAGGATATCTGGCTGCTTGCTTAGCTCTGAATCTTCTGATGCTCTTCACCAAGGAATGCCAGTCCCCTGAAGACTGACTAAACTTCTAACTGGAGCACAACTTCCTCAGAAAACCACTGCTCTCTTCATGGTGTACCTGAGCAATAATGACAGCCTGAAGTGACAGAGGCCTCTTCATCAATGTATATAGTTTGTCATCAGAAAAGCTCACCTCATCTCTCCTCCACATCTCCAGCTTACCAAGAAAAATTAGATCATAGACTTTTAAGCTAAACTTTTTGAAGTAACTTTTAACCATACTCTCTCTGTTGGAAGCTAGTTTATATGTAGTAGGAATATATTTTTTCAGATGAGTCACCATACAGCTATTTATGTTTTGAACTTGCAAAAAAGCCTGAGACAGTGACCAAACAGCTCGCTCACCACATTTCCTTCTTTCCTGAGCTCACTTACGGACTCTACAGATGCTGGGGTGTAACTGTTCAATGATTTGGTCTGACAGGATCACATTACATTTACCTTTAATATTTATGTCGGCTATGAGGAAAAAAAAAAGGGGGGGCTCAGGAAGGTCCCTATTCTATTTTTCAAGTGTTACCTGTGTCAAGCCTGTCTAAGTTCAAGTCTAACTTTTCTAACTGCATACTGGCATGACCACTTTCGATGAAACTTCTCAAATTCATGCAAGTTTTAGGTGATGTTTTAATCACACAGAGTATTGCTAACATCGAAATAAGAGTGGTTTAAGCTTTTACTAATTTCACAGAATCACCTGGGTTGCAAGAGACCCTTTATATTGAGTCCAACTGTAGCTTAACCATGACTAGTCCACCTCTAGATCATGTCCTTGAGGGCTTCATCTACATGCCTCCTCAGAGTAAGGAATACACACTGGGCTTTGGAGGGGGGTGGGGTTTTTTTTACAGGAAACAGGCAGAAAACCCTCAAATTGTATTGAATTTGAAATAAAGTAACAAATCTTGACCTATAAATACATCCAAATACAATAAGCTTTTTCTATTCCCCTGAGCTACAAGTCTGTTGTGATAAAAAACGGTTGCAGCTATTTAGAGCACATTGGACCTAAAAGTAATCAAAACACAAATGTACATGTTACAACATGGTGCCAAAATAAAACACAAAAATTTCTCAGAAACATACCCATGTGACTTAATCCACATGAAGCAACAGTGTGTACCTACATTCACCAAGAATTCAACCTGACCAAACATTTGAAAAAAGTTCTCTGTTTTTAATCTAGGGCAACATCCATTCATTTCCTTACATCACACAATTACCAAAAAGGTTTTACAGCTGCATGGGGCTTTTTCTGACTGTGAACACACACTATTTTTCACAACAGCTACTGATACTTTATAAAATAAATTCTGTATTCTTTAATGACCACAAGATAACAGTGGCCATGACCTTATAGGAACTACATTCCTATGTACACATATATCCAAAAGGTTTCTCTATCTGCATGCTTCTGCTCAATGTTAACTTTAAGAGCACGCTATTAATTTCTCAAACATGTGGCTGTCTCATAAGCCCAGAAGTAAAACATGTTCATTAAAGAAATGGGAAAAAGTTCCAAGTGAACTGCCAAAACCAGCATAATTATGAAACTATTTAACACTGGAACCAACTAGAGTCACACACTGTGTCTAGATCACAGTGATGTCATCAGAAACACCCAGCCAAAAGGCACTAAAACTACTACACTCCCATAAATCCACCTCACACCAGATGACAAACATTTTAAAGTCAAAATTATACTGGGGGTGGGAAGAGAGTTACATTCTAAATGTGCTAATAACTACAGTTCTAGTATAAGATTTGATAAATTCATGTTCATTTTAGTATTAATGACAGTGATTCAAAACAACAGAAAAAAGATTCAGAACAGCAGAAAACAAACAAAAACCCATCATCACATATCCAGACAAATGACTTCTAAAGAAAATAACTCATTTAAAAAAGTATCTTTTCTACTACCTTGTATCTTAAGTAAAACCTAAAAAAAAAATTTTAAAAAACGTAAAATAAGGCCCTGCTTATGGGACTTGTTACACAACTAGACCTTGGATCAGGACAAGTAGAAGTTTGCACAGCCAGGCTCCTTTTTTCCCTTTTGGCAAAGGTGTCAGACCAGGTACTCAGTTGAACTGTTTTTGGAGAGAACTATGGTTACATTTAAAACTATGCAAGTCAGAAGTAATATGCTAAAGACACCTAGGCTAATAAATCTACATGGAGTTCCTCAATCAATTTTCTATTGCAATATAAAACAGTTATTGCAAGCTTTAAAGCAAATTACAATTGAGAATACCTGAACGCGTACTAAATGAGGTTTACGATCATCTTTCCTAATAGGTGGAGCTTATTATCTTCATTTATTATTCTGTTTTCCAAATTAAAACCACATTGATTATATTAATTAATTCAGTTATACTACACTTCTAACCTCCCAACAACACTTCTGCTGACTAGCACAGGTTAAGCATTACTTACAAACAAGTCAACTTTAACACAGGCTCAACAATATCACTTCACAATTATTCTGCAGAGAATATTTTAGTAAAAGTTAACAAACAAATAGAAAGTTAGTTTTATTATTTTTCTAAAGAACAGAAAACTAGGAGCATATCAGAGAGAAATCAGTGTCTTAAACATGACATCTGTAAAAATCCTTTGGCAGGTCTAGTGTCTAGTGCACACTAACTTTAGAGATATACATATGTGTGTATTTAACAAACATGACAGTATAGAATACCAGAAAGATGATCTCACCACATCAGGCTGGGTTACTATTCATAGAATAATTAAGGACTTCTATTTCTATATGGAAATTATATATTGTTTACACATATGCACTTCTTTTGTCTTCAAAAGCCTATCAAGACAGTTCATTCTCTTTCATTGTTACAAAATCCAATTTTAAGTCTTTTCAAACTGGCAAGTCACAAAGCTCAGATTGACTGCCTAGAGATCAAGCTCTGTCCTTCTCTAAGGACAATGAGTCCATGATGCAAGGTCTTTATATTTCTACTTTTTTTTTTAATACTATTTCATTTACAAACATGTCAAAAAACAAATGTATTTGCCTCTCGTGGTGTCTGATTTCAGCCAATGTTACATTCAGAGAAACAAGTAGTAACAGTGACCAGCAAGGTACACTAAGATACATCTAAGGTTACACCCATCTCAGCCTGACACGGTAAACCATGTTTTAGTAATTCCTATTAGCATAGCACAATGTGCTCTGATGTTGAGGCTCAAGTTAAAAATCCATGTGAAAGCTGTGGACAGACTAAAGCACTGCCACAGCAGCCCCAGGTGAAACTCGCAGGCACTCTGTTGCACTGACACCACAAAATATGTGCTTCAGCCTATTGATTTCCAGGCAGTAACGTCTCCCTGTGATGTTGCTACTGGTTTGATTAGCCGATTATCCAAGTTCCTAGAGAGAAGGTTCCCTCTGTTTACAAGAAAGGGAGCTGTCAGAGCCTGAAAGCCTTTGGTGATAAGGCCATAGAGGCAAAGATAAATAGAACAGACTGTTCTCACTAAGTGCTCCTCAGAAACACACCTCAACTTTTCGACACCCAAGACAAGGACAAACAAAATGAGTTTAAGTCATTGAGGGAAGTGAGTTCTACAAGTATCTTACTATGTTCAAAATAAAGTTACATTGTAAACTGTTAACTGATCATCTAGTAAAGTTTGATACATTTATTGTATTTTTTTTTAAGTTACAAGGCCACCTACCACGATGTAAGTGCTTTTTAATAGAAATAAACATCTCAGAAATGGCTTTTCAACAATTTCTCCTAGGCTGTTTTTTTAAGATTTCACTCTTCCTCACATTACAAAAAGTTTGCTTAGTGCTTTGCTTTTGGGGCATACGGGTGGGGGCATCTCAGTTTTGTAGGTATTTCACATGGAGTAATCTTAACACAGAGTCCTGATCCATGACTAGAGCTCTCAAAGGTACAGAGAAAAAAAAAACAACTAACAAATATTGCAGTAGCCAAGGTTTGGCACTACTATAGAAGGAAGGATGGAAGGGATGAAAAAAGGCAATTTCTAAGTGCTTGTTCCACAAAACTCACAGCGCACAGAATTCAGTAATGCTCACACCACAGCGGCAGAAAGGAGTCAGAAGGAGAGACAAAGCAGAATGACTAGGTGGGCAGCAAAACTGGCAACAGGGGCATCCTTGATACAGGATGGAAGTGGCTAAAAAGGGTCCTTCTGCTCTATACATTATCTGCGCCTGGAAATGAGAGGGAAGTTTGGCTGAAAATTTCCCCTGAAGGACTGGGAGGGAAGAATAACAGGAAACACACTCAGGAGAGGAGCCTGCAAACGTGAGAGGACAAGAGACAAGAAGTGACCTACAACATTTTTATTCTCTTTTCCAACTTGTGTTCAGAAACAATAAAATCTAATAAAATTAAGTGTTAAAAGAACAGATACCTACTTTTAAAAAACCCAACTTTCTCTTGACAATTAAGTTTTGACAAAATATATATTTCACATTGACACCATTTATCTCCATGGATGGAAACTCCAGGACAGTTTGCCTGCTCTGCTGTCTTCCAGCCTAAAGACATGACTCAGGGCTGTTACAGGACCACCCAGACAGGTCCAGCCAGCAAACCGATCGGCACCACAACAAAATTTCTCTCACACCACTACATTTCTTCTGTGTACAGTAATGTTAGCTAACCTAGCTTACATTTTTCATGTACTATTTTGAAAGGCACTGTACCAAAGACCAGACATACACTCATCCCTGCTACAAGTCCCCTGAAATATTAATTAAGAATGGCTAAGCACTATTTCTTTAGAATTTATTACCTATGTTGTCTTGAACACTGCAGGAAGATCAAAACACCATTATGCATGGCTTGATAACATCGCTGATTCATTAAACAACATCTGGGAACTATCAGCAAAAACTAGGCCCATCCAGGTGACCCTTCTTATTGTAATATGTTCCACCTGCCAGCACTAGTCCTCAACCCTACTTCAACTAGCCCCAGACTCTTCAGCAAGGCATGACTTTCCTTTGTGGTGGCAGATTATCAAGAGTACTTGTTTCTCCCACTGTCCTAGCAGGTTGTGGTTGCAGCTCCATGTCACACTTTCTTTAGGGGATACTTTCCCCTAACACATTTCCTATTGCAGTTTATTAGAAAGCCAGACCCCACATGCAAGAATTCCCTCCACCAAGCACCTGCCAAGGATGTAGTAATAATTTTTATTACAACATAACCTTGCTACCCACTTCCTGCAGAGGAATGTATAATACTGTCCAGACCAAGTTTTCTCCTAATCCCACACACTATTGTGGATACCTACAGCAGGGCCCCAGCAAATTGATTAATCCCCAGCTCTCAAATTTCTAACCTCATGACAAGCCTCTGACACATGACAGAGGAAGTCCTGAGGCACAAAACTGCCTGGAGAACATGCTATCCCAGGAGCCATTTTCATCACTGAGCATCATTTGGGCAGCGCTTGGGTTTTGGCAGCTGCTGGGAGTGGAAAGGGAGAAAAGGAGGCAATGAAATGGCAATGGATTATATGTGCCAATGTCAGGAGTACATTCATCTCCCCAGCTGTCATGACTTTTCACAGATTTATAGATTATCCTTTAAGTGACTAATTCTCCATCAAAATTGTTTGAAAAAAGTGAATCAGTTCAAAATGTAATGTAGCAGTGTGAAAGAGGAAGAAAAGACTGAAAATCATGCACCTCTCCTTGAGATCCCAAGCTTAAAGCCTAACACAACTGAAATGCATGGGTGTTCACAGACTTCAGCCTAGCAGCCCTTTCCTTCTCAGTTACTGTTTGGGATAAGTCCAAGCCAAATTTGAGCTTGTGGCTATTCTCCACCAAATAAACATTGGGCGAATTCTTCCCCAGCTGGGAATGGTGTTTCCCAGGACATTTTTGCCATTACAGGGAGGTTCATTTAGGAATGAGATTTCTCAGCCATGGACACAGCAATCCTGACGCTCTCTAGAGTTCTCATTGCATTCTCCAAATTGAAGAGTGGAAAGAAAAGAAAGAAGATGACAGACCTCAGAATACAATATGATCTACAGCAGGAGACTGGAACACTGACATGATACTAGCACAAATTATTCACAAGAAGAATGCTAATGGGTTTTTAGTGTCACTTCCAAACTTATTTCCAATATTTATTCTCATGCAGTTCATTTTTTTGGGCATTCAATGCAAATACACATAATAATATGTAATTGTATTATTACTTAAAATAGCTTTAACAAATTAAAATCTATTAGGTGAGTATAATTGTATTTTAAGTTTTAGACACTTCTACATGCCTGTGGTAACCCCTTTTGTCCTAATTTACATATTTTTCTGTCTTTTCAGCTGATCAATTTCTAAACACAGAAGTCAAGTTAGGGGAAGGTTCCAGTTATCTCTAACCATTTAGCTGTCTAAAAACAAGGCAATAATTTTATCAAAACAATGTATTTAAACTTTCTACTACGCATCAAGAGTCCTACTGTATTTGTAACAAGTAACTTGAAAGAATAAAAATAAAACCCAAAACTTCAAGTTACCTTCAGATACCACTACAGGGAAGAACAGATTTTCACCCAATGTATTTATCAGTAACACTAGTTAACAGAACTAATGTACTAAAATACAAAGCTGGCTGAATGGCTGCAAAAACTTCCAGGTTAATTGACAAAAAAAGTCCATATTAGCTTAACTTAATCAGAATGTGTACATTAAGGAGTTTTACCAGTTGTTCCTTCTGCAACTTTTGGCCTGTCGTGTGCACCATTTCAAGGAATGTATTGCTACTTAGGGATATGGTTTAGCATAGTATGGGAACGGTTGGGCTTGATAATCTTAAAGGTCTTTTCCAACCTTCTGACTCTGTGATTCTGTGTTATAATGCACTGCTCTTTAAATAACAAAGCTTTTGAAACATTACCTTAAACCTAGACAAACAATATTTTATATTCTAAATGAATCAGCAATCTATCACAGAAAACCCTCAGAATGCTATAGACTGAAAGAAGTGCAGCTGTCAATGCTCCAGTGTAACTGTTGGAAAGTTTTACAAAAAGACCTCTGTTACTGTAAGATAACAGGCAAATTTTTATCACATTGGTTATTTTAAAATCCAACGTGCCTCCTCTCAGACAACAGGGACTTTTAATCAAGATCCAACATTTATTACACTTTCCAGCAACCACCATGCGCATACCACTTCCTCACAGAAATTCTGACATTCAAAATTCTTCACATGAACATACTTTCCCTGGCACAAGCCAAGCAGAAGGGAATTTTATATTAATAATAATAAAAAAAATTTAAAGGAGCAAAACCCCTTCTCCCTAATCTATGCTAATAATTTTAAATGGAAAAATTTTGCCCCTCATCATTTGCCACAAAAGAATGAATAGAGATTTAAAATGAGAGAGGAAAGTCAGCATCAGCACAAAGTGAAGTTGAGCACCCCAGGGAACAAAAACAACCAGGTATTCTGAAAGGAGGTGAGGGGGGAACAGGACCCTGTTACTGTTTGGTGCTCAACTGTACACTACAGCCACATGCAAAAGAAAGAAATTAAAAATTGGACAACAAGATGGAGAAATAAGATTCAAAACAACTGGGGGAAAAAATACATATGTGGGAAAGTTAAAACCTGGAAACATCCTCTCATCTCATTCAATGCCAAGCAGGAAAGCTTAGGGAGGATTTAGTGTGGAAGAGGAAAACAATGTATCTTGTTTCAGATTAAAACATGGAACATCCATCTGTAACAAAACTACTGAAAAACAGAGGCAAAGGAATATATTTAAAGCTAAACTCCCAAAAATATTCTCTTAAGTCTATAACTCATCAGGCTTTTATTTAATTACAATTTTAAAAATCTGGTTTAGGTTTGACATGAGTAATCACGGGTAACACACCATTAAGTCATCAACTCATTCTGCTTTCTCTAACATTTATCATTTTACACGGTAGCTATTTGTTGGGAAGGTGGACAGTTTTAGTTTGTTCCTCAATGATGCACACCAGGGAATCAGGTTCATGCTTTAGCACCCTCCGCTGGCACGGGCCATAGGCTATCCACTCCCGAGTCCACCGCACACCTACTCTCTCCAGGTCTCTTCACTGCTGTTTTTCCCCTCAAACAGCCTGTGGGACCCATATTTACCCCATCTCCGACAACGCTGAGCTATATTGTGCTCATGGCTGCAAAGCTGGACACAACAACTATCACTTCTGAATGAGCCCTACATACCATCAAAATAAATGAACAGAATTTTTAAAACAATGTTTGTTCAACAAAGTATTTATACATATGTATTGTTAAACTGCTCTGGAACTGTAAAGCTCTAATACATGTCAGCAAGCAATTTTTTTCTGAAGTCTTGAATAAGTATGGTCAACTGATTAAAAGACCTGCTTTTTCTCAGGATTTACTGCTGGGGGAGGAACAGAAGTCTGATTTCTGCACAAACAGATTAAGCATTTGCTTTATATTTGGTAAGAAAAAAGCATCTAGGTTTCATATTGCCAGTGGGCTGGCACATCATTATTCACAAATTTCTAGAATGCCAAGATGCAAACAACCACACACCTCTACTTCATACTGAACAACTACTGAAGTGTACAATGCTTGAGTAGTCCTTCAATGTCTCTGTGAGCCTCAAATCCGTTTCCAAGCTGCCATACCAGGTTGAAGTAGACAACACGCTACATTTTAAGAAAGTTGACACACAACATGACTGTGGCAGTACATTAAACTGTGTCAGTCTCTTAACATAGTCACACAGTGCTATCCAAATAGCTACCTTTTTAAATATACTGAACTGTGTTTCCTACCATGTTACCTTCTACACGCCTTTAGAAACATCATCCAGTGGGTAGAACTCCACCCCAATCCTGCTTGCTTTGTGGAAGCACGTAGGCAGACTTACATGTAGAATCACAGAATGCTTAGGGTTGGAAGGGACCTTAAACACCACCAAGTTCCAAACCCCCTGCCACAGGCAGGGACACCTCTCACTAGACCTGGTTGCTCACAGCCCCATCCAACCCAGCCTTGAACACCTTCAGGGAGTAGGCATCCACCACCTCCCTGGTCAACCTGTTCTAGTGCCTCACCAACCTCTAGCAAAGAATTTCTTCCTAATACCTGATCTAAATCTACCCCCTTCCAATTTAAAATCATTCCCCCTTGTCTTATCTCTACACGCCCTTCTAAAAAGTCCCCTTCAGCTTTCTTGTAGGCCCCCCTTATAGGTAAGTATTCTTGTAGGTATTTGTGCCAAATGATGAACAGCCTTTTCCTGGCCATATGCAGTCTTTTTTTTTTTTTTTTAAACTATCCCATAGTCCACCAGCTTTAGGATGAACAAACATTGCTTAACTAGGAAAAGCAATGGGAGAGTTAACCTAAAATAAAATAGTTGGGTTTTAGCCACTGCATTGGAACTGCAACAGATGCAATACTGGACATCAGTAGCCTGCAGCTTTTAGCAGGTCTTCAAAAAATAAAATAGTAACAACATCAACTAAGAACAAACAGTGCCTATATTATGAAGCCAAAATTTCATACTAAATCATGATACAGATCAAAGTTATCAACTGTATGCATTTTTACGATTGTCAAAGATGACTTGTCACAGTGCTAAACTCATAAATTTTCACGCCACAAGTGTCAATGTCAAATCTATCTACAAACTTAAGCTATGAATACTTCTAGATATGCAGATGCAGCTTACTAAAAAGTCATTTCCCATTAAAAATTAACATGTTAATGTAAGAGCTCAAAAGCCAAGGATGCTTCTAGCTCTGCTCCTCGTTCATGCCGACGTTGTAGTTACGTTACATGTGCACTTGCTCACCACATACCTCCTGCTCCTACATGCAGGTGTAGTACATTACAGTCTTGAACTTCTTTAAGAATTTATTTCGGCAATGCTCACTTGTTTAGTATATGAAACAGATTAACATACACACAGTATATGTAAATATACTTATAGCTAAACTGATATGTACTTACACAGGTGTTTGTATAGTTATACATACACAAGTAGATACATACACTATATATTTATACACTTTTGCTTACAGTAGCAGATATACAAGATCATCATCTATTAAGACATTATTTTGCAACTTCTGCAAACAAGAGGGTCCCACGCATAGCTGCGAGGACTCAAAGCATGCTGGGCAGTTTTTCCCCTACATTCAGTCTGCCAAAGAAATTTACCAAATAAATTCAGAAGGCCTGAATTTTCCACATTTTCCACAATGAATCTGTATTCCTATACTTGGCTTGGCAAAAGAGAGCATGAAAGTGTTTTCTGTAAGAAGTATCAAGTAATTCATCTGTGGCATTTACAGTGTTATAATTTATATTTAACCAAAAAATTAGCATGTTGCATATGTTGTCGGTCATGGAGAATATTTTATCTATTACTTTTGTAACAAACACCCATAACTACCCCTGTAAATTAAAGGTCTTAACCTTATTTGTTTTCACCCTGCCACTCAGGGTTACACTTCAGTGTGAAGCATTTCCCTGGATGATCAGGTTTTTAAAAATATAGATATTACAGACTTTAAGTCTACAAAATTGCAGTGCTAGAAACATACAATGAAAACCACACTTATTACATAAGAATATGCTTGGTTTAGAAAACCAAGCAGAGGCTTAGATTTTTTTGTTTAGAATACAAAGCATCCTCACCACTGCATCATTTTATGTCAATCACAACAAAAGTATTCCGATGTATTTTTGGAGTATTACATTTTTCTGGTGTCAGATTGAGGACTAAAACTCCAAGCATAAACAAAACTGAAATGCCTCAAAAACCTACCAAGCATGATGTGACATAGCAGAAGACCAAAACGCATTTATCTTGTTTCTGCACAGTAGGGTCAAGTGGGATTTGTTCTAAAATAAAAGCTTGACGCTGTATTTCGGCACTAAAGATGTGCTTTAATATAAATCATTGTTGAAAATCGTATTTGTTACCTCTTATTAGCATATTTAAATAATGTGTGCAACAATGATTTTCCAGGGGTTGCATCAAGACATTTATGAATGGTGACTACTTTGATAACATAGATATTTCTAAAAGCAAAAAAGCACTTCAAGGCTACTGAAGAATCACATACAAGAAAAGGTAGGAATTACCAATCTTTGAGGCACTGTACTTTCCTACAATTGCTTTATCAGTTCTGACCTACTGCTGCAGAAGCAACAAAACAGCTTTGGTTCTATCCCAAAGGGCAAATGACCAAAGAGAGCACGAACATTTCTCTCTGCAGAACACCTGTATAAGTTTTTTGAACAAGATTAAATAATCAAAAAAACAAATTTTAACCAACTCTAATCTCAACATCAAAAGTCTTCAAAAGCACCAGAAGCTGAGAGCCTCCAAAAGGAATTTTTGGTGACCACAGCAGCAATTACATGAAGGACAGAAAACTTCAGCAAGGGAAGAGCACACACTGAAAAGTAGGAGGGCTTTTCAGTTGAATCAAGCAAAGCAAACAAAAAACCCCACTCCATAAAAACTGCTTATGCAGTCTAAATTTAAGTATGACCCACACAGTGTAGAGAAAACAAATATGCAGAAATACATGGTGCACATGACATGCCAGCAAACCCAAGAAACACCAATGTAGTCCACACTTTTGTTCTGATTCCCAATACACTTGATCCTCTCCCTCATTGTTCTTATGCAAGTGTTCGCCTTGGCTTAATACACTCCATTATTCTTAAGTCTGTTCATCCACCCACATTCATGCAATCAAAAGATGACATAGATCAGTTTACCAAATACCTCATACTGAAAGTATACACCAGCCATAAACCACTAGTCCAGTTAAGCCCTTTCTTATATTTACCATTGGTAACACTGCCAAATGACAATGTCCCAACCTCTGCAATGAGTTCTGAGTGAAAATCTTCCTCCTCTTCCTAATACCAGGTGGGAAAAAGTAGTTAAGCACTCCGCTTCTATCTTCCACCCAAGAGTCTCACATTGTTCCGTTGCTGCAAGTGCCGTTTGCCCAGAACACGTATCTGGGTAAGCACCAGCCCTGTGGCAGTATATACATCCAGGAGAATCATTAAATCACCAAAGTTGTCTTTTTGTTGTACTTTCAAGTGTGCAATAACAAGGCCAGAGTGTTCCATTTCCCAGTGCTAGAAAAATCCCTCCTGAGTCTACCCAAAAAAAATTTTCAGGCACTACACTCATTTTTTGGGTACTGTATGTTAGCCCAAGAAAGAAACTTCATTTATGATAGCCCTACAGATCAGGGAAAGCCAGTTCAAGTTACAGACCCTTTATTACTAAACAAACAGATTAGATGAGCATAAAGTTCCTGTTGGTCTTAAAACCATCTTCATCCAGGACAGTAGAAAGCTTCCTCAATAACTATTTATTCCAGTACTTTCTATTGAATAGTGCCACAAAGGACAGACTGGTAGATGATCAAAAATGGAGCTGGGATAGTACAGCAAAGATGACAAAAGCAATAAAGCAGAGTGGTAGAAACAAAAAAACAAGAAATACAACCTTCAAAGTGAGTCATAGCATGGCCAGTCACCTGGCTTAATCCAAGAGGGAAAAAAAAAAAAGTAGTAGACATAGCCCTTATTCTCTCTCATAGATACCACTTTGCTGTGTAGAACTCAAATGCATGAACCTCTCTACAAGATTTTAAAGGCACTAAAAATTACTAAATGGCTTATTGTATGTAAAATCTGTAAGTTTACCAAAATAGTTTGGAAGAACTTATGAAAATGACTCTCTGAACAACAGCCAAACCAACTAGCATGAGAAAATTCCCATCAACATCTCACAGCAATACTTCAAATCAACCACAACATACTAAGTTGAACTACATACAGAGCGGTAAATCTTAGTTCCAGCATTATTAAATGGAAAAAGAAAGCTAACTCACATTTGACAGTAAGTTTTAATTTGGCATCTGAATGTAAGATTATGTCCAATAATTGATTTTGATCATATAGAGACAGTTAAGATACACAGATATTACTAAATGCATATTAAATACTGCAAGATCTATAAAGGTTATTGGAAACAGGTTTTCCCCATACTAACGTACAATTGTTTATACAACTACCTTTTAAGCCATCTGAAGGTCCCATGGCACAGTGTTGAGAGACTGGGTGCCAAAAAGCACATCCAGTTGTTCTTGATGTAAAACAGGACCATATAAGACAATATAGTTCAAGACAGAAAGTTAGGATGTTCAAGCATTTCAGATAAGCAATGAAGGCCGTGTTGGTTAACTCTGTAGGGTTGGGGGTTTTTTGCCACCCACACACCCCCTCCCCCCATCCACCCCCCCCATTCTGGAGGAAGTAGCTGTGTTTTTCAGATGGAAGGATCCTAAGTTTCCAAGTTACTTTGCCCCAGTATTACCTTTCAAGCAGTTTGGGACATTCTCCAACTCATGGTGGGGAGGTAGGAAGAGGCCAGAAGTGGGGCAAGACTCAATTCATTAAACTTTTAGCTGAAAACCATGCAGGTGGATATTACAAAATGCCACCATGACTGTATAACAGCAGCTTGTTATGAGATATTCAGTAAAACATTTTATTGAATAACAGCACAGCAAAACCAGCTGTAGCAAATTGTGGCCTCCTGAGAATCATGAAACTACCTGCTACTCACATGGTATTTTGTGCAGATGCCACTGCTAAGTAGGAAATTAAAATGGCTTTTTTTCAAATTAATCTTTGGGCAACCAAACTATTGGTTTCAGAATTGCATTAAGAGCAACACATATCACAGCAATGGCTGGTAAAGCTACTGAACTATACAAGTTTCAACAACTAGGAACCTGCTGGGTGCCACACAAGGTGAGGGTAGGGCTGTGGATGGCCATGGACAGGATAGTTGACCTTGGGAGCCAGAGGCTTTACAGGCTTGTCAGCAGGTACTATAAGAGCAACGAAGCACCAACACTACTGTCCCCAAGCTCTTCTCCTACAGCACCTTAAATGCTACACTCTGTATCAACAACAAGTCCTCTATATAACCTACACAGTCATTGCTTGGCCCAAGTAAAGAAGAAAATCAGCTCTCTCCAGAGCCAGCACCCACAGGCAGACACTCACTGGGGTTCTATTACATTGAAAGTATTGTCCCTGAATAGGTACATGTACTAGCAACTAGTTCTAAAGTTCAGTAAACTTAACAGCTTTATTAAGGGACTTTTTCCAACAACTTACATCTTGCCAAGTTTACCACAGCTGATGTTACATGGAACAAAACACTCATTTACTGAGCAGATAATATAACTCACAACATGTGGGAACATACTACCTGCAACTTCGTACACACAAAAAAAGGAGAAAATACATTCAAAAGCATCCGGTGAACCTTCTTTCTACCCAATCACAAGGTATATTACTACTAATAAATTTCTTCTCCAAGTTTTAGACTGTAACAAAAAAGGATAATGGTGTAGAAAACAGTATGTTACTGTTAACGGTAGTTACTGTAATTTATATTTAAATGCATATTATGTATCACTGTTCTTTAATGTTTCTTCAAATAGATAAAATAAATACTGAAGATATTTTGATTTGTGCAAGAAGCTACAAAGCCAGCATAGATGACAAGATCATACCATATTTAAATTTATTGCAGCAGTGTCTAAAGATTAAAAAAAATCATCCTGTACAAAGGAAGCTTTTATGCTATTATGACCTGAATGTGTCCAGAAGACTATTTTTAGAAATCACTTAAAGCACTACATGTGTCCCTAAAGGCAGGGATAAACACCAAAAATATCAGAACACTCCACAAGTATGTCTTTATTTTCTGCTGATAAAAGATTATAGATCCATGCAAAAGGCTTTATATAAGAAATGTGTTTCTGACCGAGAAACTGGCTGCCACTGGCCTTGACAGGTGGACCCTCAACTGGGTTAAAAACTGGCTGGATGGACAGGTGGTGAATGGAACCAAATCCAGCTGGAGGTCGGTCACGAATGGCGTCCCCCAGGGCTCAGTCCTTGGGTCCAGTCTTGTTCAACATCTTTATCAGTGACCTGGATGAAGGGATTGAATGCTCCCTCAGTAAGTTTGCAGATGACACTAAACTAGGAGGAAGTGTTGATCTGCCTGAGGGTAGGGAGGCTCTTCAGAGGGGTCTGAACAGACTGGACAGATGGGCTGAGACCAACGGAATGAAGTTTAACATGGCCAAGTGTAGAGTGCTGCACATGGGACATAACAACCCCATGCAGTGCTACAGGCCTGGGGGATGTTGGCTGGAGAGCTGTCAGGAAGAGAAGGACCTGGGGGTGTTGGTTGACTGCAGGCTGAATATGAGCCAGCAGTGTGCCCAGGCAGCCAAGGCGGCCAATGGCATCTTGGCTTGTATCAAAAACAGTGTGGCCAGTAGGTCTAGGGAGGTAATTGTGCTCCTGTACTCGGCATTGGTGAGGACACACCTTGAATACGGTGTTCAGTTCTGGGCTCCCCACCATAAAAAGGACATTGAGGTCCTTGAGCAAGTGCAGAGAAGGGCAACCAGGCTGGTGAAGGGGCTGGAGGGCAAATCATATGAGCAACAGCTGAGGGAGCTGGGGATGTTTAGCCTGGAGAAGAGGAGGCTGAGGAGAGACCTTATCACTACCTACAACTACCTGACAGGAAGTTGTAGAGAGGTGGGCGATGGTCTCTTCAGCCAGGTGACAGGAGATAGGACAAGGGGAAATGGCATGAAGCTGTGCCAGGGCAGGTTTAGACTGGATATTAGAAAAAAAGTTTTTCCTGAAAGAGTTGTCAGGGCCTGGAACAGGCTGCCCAGGAAGGTGGTTGAGTCACCATCCCTGGATGTGTTTTAAAAAGGGGTTGATGAAGTACTTAGGGATATGGTTTAGGATGGGAGTTATCCTATGGTTAGGATAGGATGGGAATGGTTGGACTCGATCTTCAAAGGTCTCTTCCAACCTTGTCATTCTGTGGAAAAAACCCCATAAAATAGAAACACATTACACATTAAAGGTGCATGGACCCGATGTTAAAGGTCTTCTCCAACCTAGTTACTCTGTGAAATATCATTATTAAGATTTTGATTTGGATGAAGACATCTAAGAATACTACATATTCATAAAGTGTGAAGTGTTGTATACCAGAAGTTTTAGGTGGGCAAAATTCACTGGTCAGGCATCAAAAAGTGAGCAGAAGTCAAAAAAAACAGGACAGTAGGAAAAAAGGGAGGGAGGGAACATCTTCAAAATTAAGAACATTTTGAGATGAGGTGCATGGGAATATGCAGGGAAAGGGTCATGTATGCATGTGGTGCTGCTCTCTGACTGTCTTTAGGCAGAGGGCAGGACAAAGTTCAAAGAGGAAGGGCACCACTGCCCATAAAAAGCTCAATCCCAGCAGACCACACTTCCTTAATGTTTCTCTTACAGTGATATCTCACAAGCAGGGGATCTTTCCAGAACTGCTAGCGGCAATCCCCGCTAGTTTCTCACTCCTTGTGGCACTCACAACCCATCATCTATTCTGGAAACAGCAAACTGCCTCCCAGTTCTTTTCCACAAGAGATAAGAAAGGAGCACATCATGTTGCTCTCTGATAAAGAGCACTCAGAAGCCTACTGCTTCATACCACTGCCAGCAGACCACAGAAAAATTACTTGAAGAATTGATATCCATATTCTATGAGCAAACACCACACAGAGGACTTGTACCAGTCTCACTGGTGCCAACGACTGCAGAGGACCTTGATATTAGTATAATCATCAAATTGGTTTAACAATGGATAAAGACACAAAACATTAAGTTTCAAATGAGCTGCAGCTTCCCAGAGTCAGAATCTTATAACTGTCTCCCAAACTAAGAATTTGTGGGCCAGAATCATCAACCTTTAGCCAGGTCCAGCATGGCTGGAGGGAGGAGGAACACTCAATTCTGGAGCAAATCTGTTCCTCACCAGATGCTAAAACACTGGCTAATTCACTGCACTCATGTTCTTGTGGTTTCATTACCTTGATAATTACCTTTTAATACTAGTCCAAGATGAAAACTGGTGGATGAAATTATTTAATTGGAAGGATCAAAGTTTACTTTCAGATTAAAAAATAAAACCTCACCAAAACCAATTCCTGTTGTATTTCAGTATTGTTGTTTCAAATGAAGTTTTCAAACGTTCCTGAAAGCAACCCAACCTCATTTTGTCAGACCAAAATACTCTGCCATTTCCATACACACACCAAAACCAAAAAACCCCACATCCTCTTGAAGTGAAACATGGCATCAAGACAAACTAGCTCTGGGTGCATCTAGTTGTTGCCTCCCAAAAAACATCTCCCTGGAGATGCCCTGTAGCCACAGGATGCATAGATCTTATTAGGCACTTCAGTGAAAAAATGAAAACACCACTTCCAAGGAAACACAGTCAGAAACACTGTCCAGAACTGGGAACCAGACATCTGAGCTACAAGTCACACACAATACAACTCAATACTAAGTAGACCCAAAAATGTGAGGGTCCTATTTTCACAAACAAGATAATACTGCTCAATGTTCTTCTGAACTCAGTAACTTGGTGTGGGGTGCTTGCTTTGGTCCCCACCCCCACACACAACACACCCCCCCCAGCAAAAAGAGAAAAAAGGCTAAAAACAGCATTGGGATTTCACTAAAAATGCAAGCATTTTGCAGAAATTTAGTTTTCATCAAAATTGCCAAAAGTAAAATTACTGAGATGCTATAGCATGTTCTTTTTTTAAATTAATTTGGGTTATACATACACATACAGAAGTGAATCTCTGCTTTTTCCAACAACTCTTCCAACAACAGTTCACCTGATTTTACTTTGCTGATGACAGAAGCACTTGGACAATTAGTATATAGGTAATAAACCCTAATGTTATGAGCCATGTTTATTACATATCTAAGACCACTTTCATCTTTTCTTCATTTCATGAGTTGAATATCCTGACCTTTAGCTAACTTTCCCTCCTCAGGACTGTTAACTGTTGAAGATTTAGCATCCTCAACAACTAGAGGATTTCAGATTAAAACACTTGTAAGCATGTAAGTAGATAAAAAAAAAAAGAGGCCCACCATTGACTCCATGCCACCCAATTGCTTTCAATTTTTATATGGATACAGCCATAGTTCATTTCTGTACAACTCAAGCAAAGCAGAACATCCTTAACAGAGCAGGAAACGAAGTTTCATTCGTTGCACAAAATAAATCAACAAAATTGTAATGCCTGTTGATGACAATGAAACCACTAGCATATGCACTCGGGACTCTGATCTATCCTGTCCACCAGATGCTCCCTCCCTGCAGAAGGCTGGTAAAAGGAACTGGGGAGTTCATTGTGCCTTAAGCAGATTTTTCTCATGCTATTAAGTATTTTTCTAAAGTTTTACTGCAAAATCTTAATGTTCTTCATGATTGTAAGCAAATATCTAGGATGAGCAACCTATAGCCCACAGGCCACGTGGAGTATGGCAGGACAATTTATCTCACTTGCTCCCTTGGCCTCTTCTCCTAGAGCCTCAGCTGCACACCAGATGATTACACTGGAGCAGGCAGCCTGCTCCCCACAACCGTTTTATCTAGGAGCCTTGTAGCCTCTCCCCTACCGAATAATGAGCCTGTATTTAAATGCACGCTGGGAAAAGGGTTGAAGAGCTTCCAGGATAAACGGCCATTTACCACTGCCAGAACAACGCATTTACCACACAACCATGTCACTGTCCACATCTGAGGTACATATGGGAAAGGGGACTGACAGGAGCAGGATGAACGAACTGTATGGAGTCAACAGTACACTCTTGTCCACCTTCTCTCAGGTCTTTATCAGGCCCCGCTGAGGAAAAACTCCAGCAGAAAGCTTCAACACTTGGAATCCAGCAGAGATGCAGGAAGGCAGCAGCACTATACACACACAGCACAGTCCAGATGACATTCCCCCACAGAAAGTGTCCTAGAAGCCATGAAATATGGCACACTTTTCTCCCAGTGGGAATAAAAAACAAACCCAAGAGCAGCCCACCCACCCAAAGGGCTGGATCACAGCAGCCCCCCAAGCAGACTCCGGGGCAACACCAACTGCATTGATCACGAACACCAAGCTCACAGAACTGCACAGAAAGCCACAGTGGTTCTTTGAAAAATAGTCCCTAATTATCAACACAATTCCAAAATGTTAGGACTAGTGAGCTTTGGGCCTAGTTCTAAATAATTACACATTACCACTGCAGCTGTTTACTCATTTCTGAGACATGTAAAATGTTGACTAATGCTGACAGGCTAAGTAGAAAAAAAAAAAAGGAGGAAAAAGGTAAAAAAGCATTTTGCTATCTAATGAAATCAAAAAGCATTTTCAGCTTTAACTGACAAACTTTAAATAACAAAATGTTCCAGAAGAATGGTTTGTGCATATAAAACAAAACTGGGTAAATCAGCTTTGTGTTCTTCATCCTCCAATGAGATGCCATGCATAAGGACTTATATCAAAAGTGAAGGACAACACATTACAGCATTCTAGGCTCTTTCGCATTTGCATTTTGACTGATATCCCTGCTAGACACCAACTAGTCCAAAGCAGCCTGGGTAAAGGAAACCAAGCGAGGATGCTCAGTAAGTCAAGATGATAGCCAGAGCACACAGATCCCGAGCAAGTCTGAGGCAGAAGCACTAAACAAACATGCCAGAGAGCAAGGAAAAAAAGGTTCAAATTCTCAGTACAGCAATCAAGTTTGTTCCATTTTCTCCATAGGCAAAGAAATAAATAGTTACAGTTAAAGTTCATGTTTAACAGTTGGAGTTAAACTAAGAAGATGACTGAGATGACTGGACAGTCCATGATATTGCCAGCGGCACAGTACAATTTCCCTGGGGCTCTTATGGCCTGTTAAGCGGTAAAAGGGTGATTTTTTTTTTTTTTCCTCAGAAAAGAAAGTGCACATTTCAACCTGAACATGTCCCCATTCTTTTGGAAAAAGCACAGCTCACTGGGATAGAGTTTATTTAATTTGAACACTCACAGGCAATAAATATAATCTACATCAGTCATTCAGTAGGACCCACTCTTTAAGTGCGGGTATTGTAAAGTAAGTCACAAGCAACAGATGAATAAAGAGAATTTTTCTGCTTAAGTTCAATAGCTGTATTTAATAAATTATAATTGAATCACACCCCTTCAGAGAAAATACCACTCCTTCCAAAAGGAACAAGCTATAATTTCAGAGTACACTTTGTACTTGAAAGAATTAAGAGTATTTTGTCTTTTGGAATTTTAAAATACTTCTACCAAAAGGTGGATAAATTACAGGTTTTTTCCACTACAAAATCTGTAATCTTGCCCATTCTGAAATAGTGGGGTTTGCTATAATGAGGAGCTAAAATACATTCCAACCAATTTAACTATGCTTTAATCTATCAACAAATGAGGAAAAACTACTTCCTCTTGTAGGAAATATTTTTAAATGCATTACCTCACCTCATTCCCCGTTAAACCATACCAATCCAAACTCTTCACCCGACTACATGAAACAAAGCTGGATTGTAGGGTCCTGATTTGATGTCAGCTGGATTGGGAAAAATCTGGAATTCCTCCAAAGTAAATCAATTGAGGTATTCCAGACCTACGCCAGGGAAAGCCAAATCAGAATCCAACCCTAGGCTTCTAGGAATTATGCCAAAGATGATATATAAATCCTTTCACCCTATGCTTTTGGAACAAAGACACTGCCTATTGGCATTGAATTTCCTTGCTGTAAATAGGTCAGAAAAAAAGCTTAGTAAAAAAAGAGATGAGTAAAACTACAAGGAATTACACTTAATCTTTCTGCTTTATATGCCTGTATTGACACAGCAGTTTCTCTGTAATTTATGAAGAGAAATGCACCAGTTACACGTTAGTGTTTGCATTTTCCTTAGTAAACCTATTTCCTGGAATACAAATCAGTGAGCTTGGGGCATTGAGTTTCAACTCTTACATCTACTTGCCCACCTACCAGATTAAAATTAATACATACCTTTGTTGGGTTCTACTGTTAGCAATCAAGTGTATTGAAAAGAATTTTTTTTACCCCCATCAACTTGAAAAAGCCCCAAAGGTCTGTACTGAAATGTGATTCTGTAGCAATAGCACTGCAGCAATCACTGTTTATGTCTCTTCCTGTGCAAGAGGGTTCCTTTCCAAAATTCAAGAATACATACCATGACATCACCACCAATTACCAACTCTCCACATTAACCACAGAAAAAGCCGCCAAACCACCTTTTCTAGCTCATGCATCACCACAGACAGTGAAGACTTATTCAGTGACAACCTTATTCTGAAAGAGCTGGTGCAGGTTTGAACCCTGAGCTACGTAACAGCAAATGCAGCTTAGACTTAAATTTTCAATTCAGTTTCATCAGTCATGTACACCCAGCTTCTGCTCTCTGAATGGGTACACAAGGCTGCTGCACCCTCCCTGAAGTAACACCACAATCCCCCAAGCAAGGGGACCGAAGTAGGAAATATGGAACTACAGTTTTAAATTAATAAAAGAAGCAACAGCATCTTCCTCAGACAAAAGTTCTTCCCCTCAGAACGAGTAACACTACTAAACTGCCAACTTGTGAACTGCTTCATGGGCAAAGTGGCAACAACAACTGTGTGATATGTATGAACAATAAATGTCAAAGAAACATGTATGAGGCAGCTCAGTAAGGTGAAATTGTGCTGCAGGACAGAGATGAGCACAGAAACATGATTACCCATGCAAAAAGGAGAAGCACCTGCTTTTTGTTAACATAAATAGTACAGATTTTGTTAACACTGGCATTTGGCATAGCTTTGTAAGTTTTCATATGCATGACTAAAGAGAAATGTGTGTATTTGGGGGGGTCAAGCAGTTCTAGTGGCTGTTGGCATACATAACTTGATTTCTTTCTTGGTTTAAAACTACAACATAAGTTGCCAGTGGCAAATTACAGGCAAATACTAGAATCAATTTTAGACAATGTTATGGAATCAAAAATAAGAGAAATGAGGAAGAGATGGAGAGAGAAATGGGTTAAGATGACTGTTACTTGTGCCCTATTTGATAACAACAGAATTTTCAGCAATATGTGAATTTCCTCAGCTCAGAAATGGCAAAACACTTCAGCCAGGACACACTTATAGCACACTTTGCAGTTTCTACACAAACAAATCACTATTCCTAATGCAGTCCAGTCAAGGAAAATCTCACATTGACATTGTTTTGTTAGCAGGGGGGCTACTGGGGTTGCTTCTGTGTGAATCTGTTAGAAGCTTCCCCTGGATCCAACAGAGCCAATACCAGCCAGCTCCAAAACAGACCCACTGCTGACCAAAGCCAAGCCAATCAGTGATGGTGGTAAAGCCTCTGGGGTAACAGAATTAAGGAAAAAAGCAGAGTTTTTGCAGGCAGAGAGAAGAGTGAAGATGTGAGAATCTCTGCAACCCCTGAGGTTAGTGCAGAAGGACAGGGAGGAGGTGCTGCAGGCACCGGAGCAGAGATTCTCCTGCAGCCCATGGAAAAGTCCACGATGAAGCAAGGCTGTACCCCTGCAGCCCATGGAGGATGACAGGGATTAGGGATCCCATCTGCAACCCATGAAGGACCCCACACCAAAGCAAACAGAAGCACCTGAAGGAAGCTATGACCCCACTGGAAGCCCGTGCTAGAACAGACTCCCGGCAGGACCTGCAGTCCATGGAAAGAGAGCCCCATGACAGAATAGGTTTGCTGGCAGGACTTGCAGTCCCATGGGGGACCTATGCTGGAGCAGTGTGGTCCTGAAGGTCTGCTCCTCATGGAAGGGACCCACACTGAAGCAGTTTGTGAAGAACTGCAGCCTGTAGGAAGGTCTCACATTGGAGAAATTTAGAGGTCTACCTGCCACCAGTGGGATGACCTCATCCTGGAGCAGGGGTAGAGTGTGATGAATCCTCCTTGGAAGAAAATAATAAATTAGATTATTTTCTTCTAAGTTGAGTCTGTTTTGCCTGTGATGGTAATTGGTGAACAATCTTTTCCTGTCCCCATCTTGACCTGTGAGCCTTTACATCTTCTCTCATCTGTCCATTTTCAGCACATGAAACTAATTATTTTTCCATCAATTATAATACTGAAAAATTACATTAATATCTGTTGATTTAACACTAAATTTTTGCATTCTCAATTCTTCCCACATAATTTCTCAACTAATTCAGTTCTGCAAATGGATCTGGTTTCCTTCTTCCTTCTCCATGCTGAACTTAAATTGCAAAGTGCAGCGATGTGCCATTGCAACAGGCAAACACTGGATCTTGAATACTCTCTAGTTCCAGAAAATGTCTCTTGGGGGGAAAGAAGCACTGATTAGCTTCTGGAAATGTCAGTCTAGAGGTCAGCTGATAGCCACTCAATATATCATCTAGTGGGAGAGACTGATCAGCCAGTGACACATTTAACCAACACAGCTAAGAAGAGCTAAGCCTTTCCCACACATGGCATCTTCTCTGGATGCCATCTTTGGCCCTCACCTGATCACCCAGCAAGCTAACACACAACCTGGAACAAAGAGAGTCAAGCAACCTCACCATCTTTTGGGGGCTGGTTCTATTTTCTCAGAGATTAGTAAGTTGCTTGGTTCACCTCACATTATACCAAATGCCAGTACATGGGAAGAGCTGGAAGCAAAATGGAAATCACTAAGCGAATTCCATCAGCCATGTAAATTGAAGGAAAGATGACAAGAATCAAAGCAAAATACTCACTAGCCTGAAAAGAGCTGCTGAGATGTTATTTCATTATTTTTTGTCAAAATCATGTTTTACAGAACTTAAAAACTGACAGAGGAAAGGACCTAGCATGGAAGGGTGAAGTGGTTACAAAAACCAGAGGAATCAACTTTATAGCTAAATATCAAACCACAATTATAACTACACTGGAGCTCTCAGTAGAAAGAAGGAAGCTAATTAGGAAGTCAGTGCCCACATTTTCAGTTTGCTTTGTTGGGGTTTTTTAACAAAAAGAGACAGACTTGGAAATTTTTTTTTAAAGAAAAAATAAGGGGGAAAAAAAACAAACGAAGGGAGGAAAGTGAAAAAGATTAATTGAAAACTGTCTGCCCAAAAAGCCAAAGGCTTTAAAAAAGTACAAATTTGGAATGTGTTGCCTAAAGCACTGATTTATTCTGAAATATAAAGTTGATCCAGAAAACAGTGTGCCCCATATACACATCTATTTTAGAAGAAACCCATGAAATAATTGTCTTCCACTAATCTGCTCTGAACGAAAAAAAATTGATTTCCAAAGCATAGAGGAACACACTAATATATTAAACTACTAAGAGTGACATATTGTGATAGATTAAAGAAATTTAGCACTATGCAGGGTTCCCTAAAACATTTATACATATGGAAAACAACTCCAGTATGCGCAAAATTAGGATTATTTCCTTCCTAAATGTGACATCCTTCCAGGGTTCTGCCAAAAGAAATGAGAGGTTTCTTGGCTAGTCAGGTGTTCTCCAAGGCAAATAAATTCTTTATCTAACTGCACTACACTCGTCTGATTGAACAGTGTATGTAGAACTACCTGCAAAGCTATGGAAGAACCGCTGCTCATTTTCCCAAAAAGCCACCTCTCCCCTTTACATCCACTACACGGCTCTAATCTCTTCTCATCTATTTTTCCATTTGGCCACTCCAGCCTTCCTCCATGTACAACTCCCACCTGCATTATCCTTTCCTCTTGCTAATGACTGACATCCTGCACGAGACCAACTAACTTCAAAGGGCATGCTCCAAATACGTTCCTTGCACTAAGCTAACAATCTCCGTGGCCACAGGGCTGTTCAACAGCCTATAGAAAGGTCATACATTATTTAATGTACCACACAAGTGTTTGGAGGAACTCAGCTTCCAAAACAAGTAAGTTTATTTGGGAGTTAATGAAGTTCGTATGCACTTATATGTAGAAAGAATTGAAACATTCGTGTATCCTGTTGATACCTAAGTAAATATATTTATGTCCTTCAGTTTAGAGGACAATTAAAGCAGGGGTTTTTGAGGGCAAATGATTGTTTAAAAATTAAAAAGGATGGGCATGTTTTGCAACACATGACAGACATCTCAAAGAGGCAATGAGCCAGTCTCAGCCAACACAGCCAAACAGTATTAAAAAAAGAGAATATTTTTAATTCCAAATACTTGAATTTTAGAAAAGCAAAATACAAAAATTTAAAATAAATCACAAGAAGCCTAGTCCCTATTCCTAAGAGATACCAAGACTAAAAGCATACTAAAAGATACAAAGTACCCCAAAGCATGACAAAGCAACTAGGAAACCTTTCAAATATTTTTTACAAAGTGAAGCAAGCACCAGTTCAGAAAGAGGTAGCTCAGGGGAGAGAAGGAACAAGACAAGATGAATTTTATAACTAGCCTTCTAAAATGTGAAGATTAGAAATCTTGCTCTCTACCTGTATTGAATCAGGTTCCCACAGTATAAAGGAGCACAAAGTAAATAGCAGCAACACTATGAGGTGTCCACACATGATGATGTGACCATACCTTGAAAACGTCAGTATGGAGTACATAAGGACTGTATTTTGTCATCAATAACTTTTCTTTCTTGGGCATGAACATCTGTAGCACAGCTTAGTTGTGCCAAGGTGCATTACCTTCCCTGTTAATCTCCACATCCTCAGATGCCCAAAATTCTTCCATTTCACTTACAAGTCTTCTTGACAAATAGCCTCACACCAGAATGTTCTACATTTATACAGAGTTCAAGACACTGTTGGAATTAGAATACAATTATTACTTTGTCATCTCCTGTCCATACCAAATATATAGATATTAAGCACCAGTATTTGCCTGTAATATGGGACCTGCTTGACTACCACACACAGGTTTCCTTTTTCTTCTATGTTGAAAGACTACATCCCAACAGTGCAATTCCACTGTCTGCAGAATGTTTGATACTTAAACCATTAGATAAATGAACAGGGATAAAAATCTATCATTCTGGAAGCATAGATTCCGCTTTCTTACCACACAAATGATTCCCTGAACCCTTGGATTGAAGGAACACACAAGTTTACTGCAGACTCAGAAAACACTAGAGAGATGTATTTTTATAAAGGAGGAGAGGAAAAAAATTTAAAAAGTGGCAGCTGCACCATATCCATAATTAGATGCTTTGTGGGATGACTACTGTCATAGAATCATAGAATATCCTGAGTTGGAAGGGACCCATAAGGATCATCAAGTGCTGTGACCACTTCCCTGAGGAGCCCGTTCCGGTGCTTGACCCCCATCATGCTAACCACAAAAAGATGTTTGCATTAAATATGGGTTAGACAGACTTCCCAAAACTGGGCAGCCAGAACAACTTTTGGAGAAGAAACACTCAGTTGACCTAGTGGGATTCACTACACTCCTGAGACCATACCATGGCTAGTGATCACAGAGTACTGATTCTATTAACAACTCACACAAGACAAGCTGGAGAACATCATCATGCTCCTACAGTACATTTTCCCCTTTAATTTCAGCCAAAAGGGATCCAGCTCATTAGTACTGAGACCACCCCATGATGGAGGTCAAAGCACAGCAAGTCTGGAAAACCAGATGTCTTCAAAAGCAAAAGCCTGATCTGAACAGCACCACAATGATATACACAGAAAAGATCTTACTCAAAGACAAGCAAGTTGCAAACAAGCATCATTTACTTACTAGATACTATTGCTTTAGCTGGTACAGGTACTGAATGGAAAACTATAACTACACACTGTTCCTGACAGCTTTCTTACCCCTGCAGCACCTACACCAAGACACAGCCATACCCTTGCCTTGCATTCTTTTCATTACATTTGTAATTCCAGAAGTGCAATCACTTGAACACAAAAAGAACTATTTCAAATCGCTTGTGATAAGCGGTCTCAATACATTTTTTCACAATCAGGCTGATTCTGACATACCTCTTGAAACAAGCTGCATTCAGAGTCAAAACTCCTCAGTAAAATACAGCTTCAAACATATTTTGACTGCTTTTCTGTCCCTGAATCTGCTACCACAGTAAACACACTGTACTTGGTTTCTTTATTTAAAGATGTAAAATGCTGACATTTACAGGACTAACCAGTTCAAGAAATACAAGTACTGAGTTTTAAATCTATCAAATGGGCATTTAGTTTTCAGACAGCTGGAGAGCATGTTTAGAAGATAAGCTGGCAGTAAGAAAACATATCTTGGTTACACTTTTCATGCACATGTGTACAGTCATAGCAAACAACTGGCAAAATGTTACAAGGAGAAAGTCCAGCTGCACTAGGGTCTTATACATTCCCTGTCTTGATCAGTCATTCACTGTTTGGCTGTTCGGAAAAGCATCTTCCTAATCAGATGCTTCTCACAGTCACAGTCATTTTCAAGACACTGAGGCAGTTTATCATGCCTTATCCCTGTGAGTCCTCAGGGTGCCAGTTACAGCACTGCCGATGAAGACATTCACTCTCTACTGCACGGAACAGAAAGCAAGTGTGCTTACTAGCCAAAGTCTCGTTCTTTAGCAGAAACACCTAAAAGCAAGGCATGTTCACCAGACTTAAAACTAGGATCAGGTCAGGACTGCCCCTCTGGCTTTTCCTGTAGGCAGTAAACCAACAGGAGAAGTTCTTCTAGGGGCCAGGCATAAACACAGAAGTAGTCCAGTGGGACCACTCACACCTTTCATAGCAATCAATTTCAGACATTTGAAATCACAGAATCACAAGGTTGGAAAAAACCTTTAAGATCATCAGGTCCAACCATTCCTGTCCTAAGCTAAACCATATCCCTAAGTATCTGATCTACCCTTTTTTTCAACACATCCAGGGTCGGTGACTCAACCACCTCCCTGGGCAGCCTGTTCCACGCCCCAACAACTCTTCTGGTAAGAAATGTTTTTCCTAATATCTAATCTAAACCTGCCCTGGTGCAACTTTGTGCCATTTCCCCTTGTCCTATCTCCTGTCACCTGGCTGAAGAGACCAATGCCCACCTCTCTACAACCTCCCTTTAGGTAGTTAAATCACCCTTACTTAGTACTAAGAGGGCTTCAAAAAGAAATATGCTGACAAATTCACATGAAAACTGTCCCAAATGACTAGCATGGTAACAGGTATGCATGTAAGCAAGCCAGCTATTTAGGTTGAGGCAACACAATGGCAGTGGAAGGACTTCTACAGAATATGTTCAAAGGTACCTGTGGGCATATTTCCTGAAATTCACAACAAAGGCAACTCCTCCTCTTGCAAACAGAATTTCTGCAGCCTAGAGTCAGATACCTTGCTTTTCAAGACTCTTTATATTAATGTACGTAGTAGGAAAAAGAAACCCCGAACAAGAAAACACCAAACAGGTAAATCACATGATCATTCTTCTTTAACCAGCTAGAATGTATGAATACTAAACCAGCTCTAAGAAGAGCTGTTCAGTATCTCCTCTCACTTGAAAGCACTGTAAATAAAAGATGACAAGTGTCTGAACCAAATGATGCAAAGCCTTTTCTAGCAGCTGTTGCAGCCTGCCTTTATTGTATCCTTTCCTCTGTCAAAAAAAAAAGTTTACTCCAGGTTTTTGCAAGAGATTTGTGAGATATTTCTCCCCTAGAAAGTTAATATCCTTGAAAGATGATCTCCTACCTAAAACATTTCTTTTCACATCAACATCAAACAATTCACAGAAAATGTAAGAACTCTTCAGACTGGAGTTCTTGACAGGAAATAGCTCTGCCAAACTGTCCTGACCCTTTCATAGAATCATAGAATGGCATAGGTTGGAAGGGACCCCAAGGATCATAGAGCTCCAACACCCCTGCGACAGGCAGGGACACCAACCTCCAGCCTAGATCTACACAAGGTTACCCAGGGCAAACATCCAACCTGGCCTCTGGAAAGCATTAGGCTCTACTTAAAGTCTGATTTACACAAAGGAATTTCTTTTAAAATAATAATTTTCAAATGTTTGTTACTTTTATATATATACACACACACACCTTTATATAAGGGTCTAGAACACAAGTCTGATGAGGAGAAGCTGAGGGAACCAGAGCTGTTTAGCCCTGAAAGGAGAAGGCTGAGGGGAGAGCTGAAAGGTTGTTGTAGTCAAGTGAGGGGTCGGTCTTTTCTCCCAAGTAACAAGCAATAGGAGAAGGGGAAATGACCTCAAGTTGCACCATGGGAGGTTTAAATCAGGTATTAGGAAAAATTTCTTCACTAAAAGGGTTGTCAATGAATGGAACAGGCTGCCCAAGCAGGTGGTTGACTCACCATCCCTGGAGGTATTTGTGGAGTTGCAGGGCCTAGGGACAGAGTTTAGTGATGGACTTGGTAGTGCTAGGTTAACAGTTGGACTTGATCTTAAAGGTTATTTCCAACCAAAATGATTCTATGCTTCAAAAGACCTATTTGTATGCTCACACACACACAAACAGATCAAATCCCCCTTGTTACATCCAGTTATTAGAACACAAACAGCAGCAGCATGAATTGACACATCCCTCAATCTCGAGTTAATGATGAATATGCCAGTTATGATTCAATGCCAGCTGACATTTGCTTCCTGCAGGTCAGCTCTGGATACAATCTTCACCTCAAACTTTGTATACAAACATCTGATCTGATGTTTGTATACATACAAAGTTTAGCTCAGTATCAGATTTACTGAGCTAAAGATACCATTATGAAAATGAGTAATAAAATTTTAGAGAGATCTTGAGCTTCTACACAAGCAGAAGAAAACAGAAAGGTAAGACATTAAAGACTGTTAGTCCTCTGACTCAAACTCTTGCCATATTTTTTGCTATCGCTGAACAGCATATGCACGCATCTGAATGGAAAAACCAGGAGTGCTTCTCCAAAAAGCTACTATTGAACTACTTACAACAACCCAGGTGAGAAGGGAAAAATAGCAAAACACTGCTCCAGACCCAGAGCTAGCTTTACCACTTAAGCAAACACATTATGTAACTATACCCTCAAACACAAGCCTTCTGTCTTCACTTTCAAAGTCCTTCATAACCCGTCCACATACCCTATCTACCATCTCAATCATTTCCCAGTCAAGACCAATTTCTGCTTTCAGCATTCTTTGATGACAGTCTCTACTGATTGTCAGATAAGAATATGTGTCTGCTATTCTGACATTCATGCTTGTGGGCTGTTCTCCACGGGTTCCGCGAAGTTATTACATTCCTTCAAAACCTCCTTTGTAATGCCTCATAAAAGGAACAGTGCTTAATTGTCTGTATGTTGATCCAAACAACTACTTGGTTTCCCTGTGCCCCTGTAAGTGCTTGTATCTAACAGTCTTCCCCGATTCAATAATTAGTTATCCTTGGGGTAGAGAGTTTTCATCTTCATACACATCAGCATATCCCTGATGCACTGTATCCCGGTTAAAGGCAAGGACTCAAAGTGAAGTAGCTATACAGATAATCCATCTCTCCTTGATTCTCCTCATTTGCGTCAGTTCCAAGACTAAAAGCCACAGAACTCAAGGTTGAACATAAAGAAGATGAGTCCTGTGGTTAGTCATAATGCCAGGAAGGTGAAGGAAACAGACACGGGCTTGTCCTTCTGATTTGTACACACTGAATTTGAAGACTTATTGTAGCATGGAAGGGAAGAGAAATGAGCAAAGAATGTCAAATAGCTTTTAAAAATAAAATCACAATTTAAAAAGAGATTATGTAGAAAAAAAGAGTATTAAGAGCAGCTTGGCAAGGGGATTTCAATTCCATATAAAAAAATCCTGAGATTTAATATGCAGAGATAAGTAATGAGAAGAATATAATACTGGAACTTTAACCACCCTCTGAAATAAAACCTTCATGAAGAACAAATCTCATGGGACTCAGTTACTATAACATATGTAAGCCAAGCAAACTTCAGAATCACATTTAAATGAGTAAGAGCACATTTCAAATCATACTTACCACATTTCATGAATTCGGTAACATTTTAAGTGGTCATACTTAAAAGTCAGTGCTGCAAAGATTATGGGTCGGGAGCAAGAAAACAGGCACAGCTACACTAAGCTGACAGACATCAAAAACAATGCAAAATGCCTCACACCCAATGTCTACTTCAATTACTGGCATTAACCAAATCCATGACCAAAACAGCACACACAAAGCATGTTCAACACCAGTTTAATCACAGCAAAGTTCCGTTCCTGACGCACTTTTAGCATAAAGCAGCCACATTTATGGTTTTAGAAGTCATAGTACCACCTGTGGAGGAAAAGCACAGGAAGAGAAAATGATCTTCTAAACACTCCAACCTTCACAAGTCACTAAAATTACCACTAAATCTACGCTGTGTATTTACATATCACTGGGTGCTGCATGCACCACTTACACAGGACTTCTGCTTAGGAAAGGAGAATATCAGCATAAGACTGGAAGTTGAGCCATTACTGTCCACGCAAAACTTCTCAGCTGAGGAGATGCTGCAATAGCACTAACAGCAACAAAAAAAAACCCACCCAAAAGACAAGCACCCACACCAACACACCAATGTAACACCAAAACTCAACTAACAATGACAGAGCACCAGAGCAAAGCAGAGATTTACAAAATCAATCCCAAGTGGCTGACACTTTTCAAAAACACAGAGTGAGAGTTTTTTACTAAAAATTCTGTAGGGTCCACTGGGCAATACCCTCAGACAATGCCATGTATTTTAATCCCCATACATGCTCAAAATCAACGTGCTTTGAAATAACCCCTTTCCAAGGAATACACGTGACTATTTTTTGCTCAGGTGAAGGTGTGTGTGTGCTCATTAAAGGTGTCATCTGAAGAAGGAAAAGCAGGATCAAGCCAATAAGTCTTTGAGAACTAAACTTTCTTGTTAATTATGCTCTTGGCTGATATAAAATTCTTGCAGAACAGTCCTAGTTGAAGCAAAACTCAATGAAAATTCATTTCACTACAATTTTCCACAGAAACATACCATTTCATTCAGGAGTTTTTATTCACTGATTACAAAGATTTTTAATGACAACTGATTTTAGCCAAGCATGCTGTCACACTGGAAGTCAGAGCCCAGGAAATTGTCAAAACATTTTATTTTTATAAAACACTTTCAAATAGTAATTTAAGAAATAAAATTAAAGCTGTCAATTTTTAAAACTATATCCTCAGAAAATATAAAAGTGCTTTCATTTACATTCTTTTTAGTCAAAGATAATCCTTCTATGGCACATATCCAAATTTCACCCTCCTGAGCATACATACCACTGAATAATTTGTTCAAATGTCAGTTACAATTTTCAAAAATCCTTCTAGCCTCTGAATCTTAAACATCTGTAACAAATACTTGTTTTGAGAGTGCTTTACATTCGTGACACTTGACCTTTTGCTGTATGCACCACAAAATTTAAGTTTCAAATACCATGCAAGCAGGAAATCTGATCATTCCAGCAGTAGCCATCTGCATGGTCCCATATCTAATATTAGTTCTGGGTTGCACAAAGTCATGAGCTAGAAGTCTTTTTCTGCAACCTCTATAATTAGTTGTTATTTGCTGCTTCTAAAACACATTTCACATGGAACATCTGGCCTGAAAAATCTTACTTTAACATTGGAAAAGTACTTAGCATTGGCTGTTGGTGTGTGCACACATGCATATGTACATAGATAAAGTGCAACTACAGAATGCAAGCATATGCTATGTGGATGGCACACCTAGGACTAGAGATGTCTATTCCAGCAACAAAAACCTTTTACCTCTAGAACTGTAAGAGAATATTATAATATCAAAAATAACAGAAAAGTGTTGCCTTGTATCTAACTATGGATGTTAAATGTTAACAGCTTATCAAGCACCCTACCAAACACTTGAGAGCTTTGCAGAAATTGCAACTTTTTCTTTTGCATGTCCCTTAATATAATTAGAGGACTATGTTGAAATTAAAAATGTGAACAAGGCTTAAAAAACCCCCACACATGCTACAAACCCTCTATAGGTAAAGCACCACAATGACTAAAAAAAGAAAATCAATTTGTTCAACTTAACAAAAAGTTCACAAATGCAAGTATATGCAAAAAGTTAACTAAATTAGACTTATAACAAGATTGAGCCACTGAATATTCCAGCTTGTGTCAGAAAAAATACCTTTCCTGAGCCTGTGAAATGGTGTAATGGACTAATTACTGCAAGCGACTGAAGAAAAAGCCCTTTGAGACCCTTACATGTAAGAAGTCTTCCAAGTACACTTAAGAAAGTACTATAACTTCTAAAGGGAAACAAGGATTACACTCTGGGATCTTTAAAGCACTCCTTCAGTAATAACAACGCATCTTTTGAAAGACACCCAATGCTCAATGGTATCACACACAGCTGTCTCAAGCAACTACTTCTTGAGGGGCAGAAGCTGGAAGCATGCAAGATGCTATATAGCTCTTGAAATCCTTGTCTAGTCATAGGAGAGCTCAGGCAGAGCACTACTAACACACTGTTACATCAGCAAGAACAGTTAATAAAGAATTAAAGACACACATAAGGGCAGAAGATACCAGCTGTGATGAGAACAGTATTAACCTCTTGGAAAAGTAACAGGGACCGCAACTGCGCATGGCTGATTCTTCAGATGGCTTTGGAGAGAGCAACCTACAGAAGCTATCACTCCCAACGTCTCCATGTAAGAAAAACATTGAGCACAGTTCTTACCTGAGCACCATCCTTCAATTTCAAGATACATTCCATTGTATTGATAGTGATGACAACTGGTTCTGATCCCAGTTTTGTCCATGGCACGTGAATCCGGAGTTCATGAATATGCCCACTTAAAAAAGTAAATGGCAGCTTCAGCTCCTAACAACAATAACACAGAGTGGTGAATTAACTACTGAAACATACCGAAATTCAAGACATTTGTAATTTAAAACAGTCCAATTCTAGCACAAACCTTAAGTCAAAATATATTTTCCCTCTCCTCATGAGCAGTACACCATGAGCTTTGGCTTTATAATTGCTTGCACAATTACATTACAATTAGTCTGTTCAAAGACAACATTTGGATTACCATGTCCTTGATAACAAAGGGCAGTTCAGAGCCACCTCATGTGACGTTATCGTAAGACATGTCACTCACTATTCAGGGGACAAGTGAAAATAAACCAGGTCAAAGTAAATACTTTGCATGATATGCAACCTGCATTATTCTGAAGAGCACAAAATTGGAATTATACACTGACAAAGTCACAGCAAGGCAATTTCTTCCAAAATGTTTTAGTACTTTGAGTAGCAAGACCTCGGTGCCCTTAAGATTGGCCACTGCTGCCCCACTCACATCGAACCTCTCAGTAAATAGAAAGTTATTAAATTCTTCATTGGCAAAGCCAGGCTTTACCTTACCAAGGCCTAACATGGATGCCATGCTGCTTTAAACACTGGTGCAAGTTAGTCCAGAACTACTCCTAACAAATGCATTCCACGCACTCAACGCATAGATCACACCTCTGTAGGACAGCCCCATCTGGCCAGCTGCTGCATGCAGCAAGTCAGGAGGGAACAAGGTGCCACAGTTTAGATAAATTATTTAACAGACAAAGTGTTGAAGTTTCCCCAGTAGCTTCAGAGGATCTCCTAGGAAGCAGAACTGTCAGGTAGTAACCCGGTCCAAGGACTACAAATCAAGATTTTCAATAATGAAAATAAGTGCTTAGTGCAAAACAAAGAAACAATATTTGATAACTATGTCAGAATTTTAAGTTAGCATTCTCCATACTCCGTATTCTAATGATAATGCTTCAACAATGACCTATTTTCTTACCTTTCTGATCTCCTACCCTGACATTTTTCAGCTATAGGAGTTTCAAGTACTAACAGAGAAAAAACAGCATATGTCTTCACTTGGAGCTACTTCTAGCCTGGTGTTTGTGTCTCACACCATTTAAGATGAAACTTCAGGTATGAATCTTTTCAGGTAGAGAGAGAAGTGAATTTAAGTCTCCCAAACACTGGGTGATAATTTTGCCCAACAGAAAAAATATTTTCAGTTGGAAGGGACAATTATCTAGTCCAACTGCCTGGCCCAAAGTTACAGCATGTTAAGGTCATTGTTCAAATGCCTTACACACTGCCAGGCTTGGGGCATTGACCACCTCTCCAGGAAGCCTAATTGAGTGTTTGACCACCTTCTTCATAAAGAAATGTTTCCTAATCACAGAACAGCCAGTGCTGGAAGGAACCTCTGGAGATCATCTAGTCCAAGCCCCCTGCAGGATCACCCAGAGCACATTGCACAGCTAGGCATCCAGGCAGGTTCTGAATATCTCCAGAGAAGGAGACTCCACAGCCTCTCTGGACAGCCTGTCCCAGTGCTCTGTCACCCTCACAGTTAAGACGTTTTTCCTCATGTTGAGATGGAACTTCCTGTACTCCAGTTTCTGCCCACTGGCTCTTGTCCTGTTGCCAGGCACCACCAAAAAAAGTCTGGATGCATCCTTTTGACATCCACCCTTTAGATATTTATAAGTGTTGATCAGATCCCCATCTCAGTTGTCTCCAGGCTGAATAGCCCCAGCACTTTCAGCCAGTCCTCATACAAGATATGCTCCAGTTCCCTCTTCATCTTTGTAGCCCTCTGCTGGACTCTCTCCAGTAGTTCCCTGTCTTTCTGGAACTGAAGAGCCCAAAACTCACAGCACTCCAGATGTGGCCTCACCATCCCCTGTGGCCGAGCAGAGGAAGAGAACCTCCCTTGACTGGCTGACCATGCTCTTCTTAATGTACTCCAGGACACCACTGGCCTTCTTGGCCATGAGGGCACATTGCTGGCCATGGATAATGTCTTTACCACCAGGACTCCCAGATCCTCCTCTGGACTAACCTGTACTGGTGTCTGGGGTTATCCCTCCCTAGATGCAGGGCCCTACACTTGCCATGGTTGAATTTCATAAGATTACTATCCGCCCAACTCCACAGTCCATCCATTCATCCACTAATATACTAGAGTCATCTTATTCACTAATATACTGAGGGACTTCAGCTAAAATCCCCTCTCCTAAAAATTCAGCCTTAGGCTTACAACCAAGACAAAGAAAATTTTGATCCAGCCCATTTCAGTTAAGCCACCGAAAAACAAGTACTGAGCAGTTCAACTACAGAAGTTGCTACACTGATCATACAATAAGTAAAAAAATATCTTCTCCCAGCTTGGGGCCAGGGGGGAGGCATGGAGTGGGCTATAGAAATAAATTATTTAACAAGTAAACAGTCTAAAAATACATTACAACTTAAGAGACAATGCTTTCATGAATCAGGATAGCAAGCCATCACTGTTAACTGTAATAGAAATAAACTTCCTTTCAAGAAAAATTATATCACTCATCAATACCACATTGTCTATTTAGATCCTGACTTGTGTTCACGAGTGTAAGTTATGAGTTTACATCAAAAGGCAGTCTAGAATAGATTTTTTTCCACTGTGTTTGCTGGATGGATTTAACACATTCTCATTTTTGTTTAGTTAACTGGAAGAAATTGAACAGAAGTAGTAATTCTTTCAAATTGATGCAATACAACCAAGTGTTCAACATATTTAGAAGACACAACTCTTCTTTTTCAAATGAATTTAAATGCAAATGTTGTCTGACATTACCCTAATTGCACAAGCAAGTTTCCATAAAGCACTGCAGAGAAATCTTTGTTGTGGCATTTCAGCCGACAATACAAGTGTGTGCCAAATTTAGAAACTTGTTCAAAATACAACATAACAAAGACCATTTTCATTTCTTCTCCATTCCTGTGTGGTCTTTCCCCTTTCATCAAGTACTGCATTAAATTCTTAATATAATTTATACTTATGACTGATTATACTTCATAATTTAGATTTTACTTGTACAACATATAAAGCCCTCCAAGAATGATGACTGGAATGGCTCCTAGGCTTGACACAGAACTGACAGACATCACATGAGACTGCCAACTAGATGACCATAATTTGTCTTACCCTAAAATCTCCCCTTGCTCTAAAGTAAAAGGTTCACAGACCTCAGGGTAATAGGCAAGTACTGTTTCCTCCACATCAGTATTAACTCAAACGCCTTTTCACCACATTCAAGGCTGCATTTCACAAGTAATCCAGTGATACATAACAAAGACACTTACAGTAAGGATATTTTAATGCCCTGATTTCCTTAGAATTATCTTTAAAGTATATTAGCATTTTTATATTTGTTTTTAAATTCTTTCAGTTATTAGGAGTCCACACTATAATAAAATTTGATCTTTGGATCGAGTTCTCCTTCACCTTCTGCTTTACCTTTCCTTTCTGAGTTTGTAAACTAGTCAACATAATATGATACAGTATTATGGACATACAGACAAGCAGGGGGAAAAAAAAAGCTCCCCATGTGTGTTGTCTCTTTGGTATCACTGTGTGAACAGAAATCATCGAATCACAGTATATCTTGAGTTGGAAGGGACCCCTAAGGATCACCGAGTACAACTCCTGAATCCACACAGGGCCAGCCAAGTCACAGCACGTCACTGAGAGCATCATCCAGACACTTCTTGAACGTGTCAAGCTCAGTGCTGTGGACCACTTCCCTGGGGAGCCTGTTCCAGTGCCCGACCACCCTCTCAGAGCCTATACCTCCCATGTCACAGCTTCATATCATTCCCATTTGGGTTCTATCACTGGTCACCAAAGAGAGGAGATCAGTGCCTGCCCTTTTGCTCCCCGTTGTCAGGAAGCCACAGACCACGATGAGGTCTCCCCTCAGCCTCCTTTTCTCCAGGCTGAACAAACCAAGGGATCTACTAGAAGAAAGCATTTTGTGCTCTGTTCTCAGCTGGTTTTTGGAATTCTGCTTGGTGGCCTGTATGAGCACAAAATGACATGGGCATGCTAACATCAGCTGAGGTAAAAGGTAAACAGGAAAATGCACAGACTTGTTCCCAAATCTGTTGTAAGGTGCTCTGTCCAGGTAGTTTGGTACCTATGCTAGTGTTCCCAAATAATTACATACAGTTCCACAAAAGCTGGAATTCTTTGAAAATGTTTAAGGCTCCAGACAAAGATATCCAGGGTACACACATTTGTATACAAAGCCTAAAGCATGAAATTAAGGCTGGGTTCATGCCACGTAAGGAGCAGGGAACCAGGCTGGAATAACAGCCCAGGCCAGAAAGGATGTTAGAATCATAGAATGGTTAGGGCTGGAAGGTCCCTTAGGCAGGGACACCTCTCACTAGACCACAGGCCCATCCAACCTGGCCTTGAACACTACCAGGGAGAGGGCAGAGTAGTTAAGGTAACCTGTATATTATTCATCCATCCAGACACAGAATCCAAATAAATCCAAATATACTGGTATTTTTTTCCAGAGAGCAGCTTTTCAAGGGAGCTCCCTGCCAACTGCAAAGGCTTAGGGATGTTGTATTACCACATACTACACACTCACGGAGCTTTGCTGACTAAGCATACAGCACAATCCCTAAATGCAGTCTGTGGGTCCAGGCAAGTTCCAAAGAATAACAATAGCCAAATTAAGGTAACTTCTTTTCACATAAACATGCAGACAAATAGAGACATAAAAAAATCTGAGCTAGATTTGTTTTCATTGCATATTTACATCCTCATTCAGACTGGTAATACATGAGTGCAGGTGGAGGCACAAACGTTGCCATACAGGAGAGCCATGACAGCAACAGACCCCACTCAATATTTAGGCACCCAGCTGCTACATAACCAGACAAATAGGAAGCCAGGGATCACCAGTCAGCAAACTGCAACTATTTGAAATGGAACAACACCGATGACAGCAGCAAAATCCTAACAGCACCAGGTAATAGCAAGTTTGTTATGCCCATCCCACATCATTTGTTATTAGGATTAATTTTCTCTCTACGCAGTATAGCACCAGAGCAGTTTACCCAAAGAAGGCACGTCCACAACCAAGACAAGATATTTCAAGACTCCACTGGAGCAAACCACAAGCTGATCTGACATAACACTGGCAACAGCACTGCTCAGACAGGAGGCTGCACTAGATGACCTCCAGAATTACCGTCTGATCAACCCTTCCTTGACTCCACAATGTATACACTGAAAAAGGCTTTGAGCATTCATGGGAGGAACATGTTCTGCACAACTGAAGTCTAGTATCCACATCAGCTGTATGGACTAAGAAACTAAGGAACTAGAAGACTTGAGAGAAAACAGAGGCTACTGAATACTTACAGGAGGACAAATCAGGCTTTTTAAAGAGGCACAGAAAATAGGACAGGATGTCTTGAAAGACTGTCTCCTTGTGGTGGCTCAGCCCCAAGCAGTAGCTTAGTGCCACTCTCTCACTCCCAGAGGAGAAAGACAGAGCCTCCATGGATTAGGACAGTTTACTGACAAAAGCAACATGAAAAGGGAACAATAACAGCCCATGGCAAAAACACAGAGTACCTTACAGACCCGATGACAAGAGTACCACACAACAGAGGACAGACCTGATGCCCAGCCACACTCACTGCCCTGAAGGCACTCAGGAGTGCCTCTCCCCAAACAGCCCTTTTTATGGGGGAGTGATGTCAGGTGGTGTGGAAAATAGCCCCAGCTAACTCATCTCACCTGGGCTGGCTGCTCAGGGAGGTCAACTCTGGCCTGGCCAGAACCAGGACACTCCTCATCGAGAATAGGAGCATAGACAGTTAATAAGCCATAAATGTTTCTTCCATGTTTTAAAAGGTTTCAGACTAAAACATGAGAGTTTGCCCTGATGTCTAATCCAAGCCTCCCTACATGAAATTTATTCCATTGTTTCTTGTCTTGCCCATCGCGTCTCATTTTATTCAAAGTTTTAAGACACATTCACTGCCTTCCACTCGTTTCAATGGCCATATTGTCAAAATCTCCCATTATTTTTTTGCCACATTTCTCAGCTCCTTCAGTTGGACAACATCTGTACACAGGACTCTAGCTAAGACTCACTACACCATGCAAAACAACAAACAGCTTGATCTGTCTCGCACACTGAACTCCTTAAGTTGTCAACTCAGATAAGCATAGAAGGAAATACGTCTTATCAGAAGGACTAAGTAGTTCATATTAACAGCAGGCTCCAAATTTTATTATCAAGTGTTTTACTGGGCCAAACCTGTCTTTTTAAGGTTAAATTTTACAGACCCTCTGATCTAATCCACACAAACCAGTTAATCAAATCTGCCCCTCAACTTCTTTTCAGTTTAGATACAACTGGAGTGATGAAAACTGGAGTTGTAAGACAACATAGAGAACACAAATCTGTGTTTAGCATGCATAATTAAGGAGAGATTCTACTTTACTTCATGATATTTTGCATTGATTATTATACACAATTAGTAAACATGCCTGGAAAAGCAACTTAGTTAATGTTGGTAATGTACCAAAAGAAAACAAACACCCACAAAAGGCCTTTCTCCTCACAGACATACATGTATCTTTCAATTTAAAGAATATGCAGAGAACTATCATTCATTACTAAACAAATAGCATGGAATTAATGCAAGAGTAACCAAATGGGGGAGGGAAGAATTTCCATAAGAAAACCAGCAAGTGCTAAACTAACTGTGCAGACCAACATAAATTATTTAGCAAATCTATTTTAAATCAAAGACACAGACTGTAACTACTGTAAAGATAACATACCTGTTCAAGTACATCCAACTTTAATTCAAGTTTACTAAGTACAACATCTCCTCCCCAGAGCGACAACTGTAGATCTGACGGCTTCAAGTTCTTAATGTAGCGATTCACATAGCTCATCAAAATCGGAGTTACATAGGATTCCAGCATTCTGGAAGATGTCTGTTTTACAGCTCAAGCACTAGGAAAAGACAAGGAGATATTCTTTGTAAATCTATCAGCCTAATTTTCAGTAAAGCAACAGTCACGTTCTTCAGAGTTTGGGAAAATTACATTTCAACTTCTGCTTTCAAAACATATATGCCTATATACAGTGGTAGACTGTGAAGATGATATATATACCAAGACAAAAGCACATCTATTTCCAGCTTCTATATAAACAGATGTAAACACATATGAACCAGTAACTGGCTTACTATGAAAAGACAAGCCAACACAAATAAAGAGGCAGAGCAGCACAAGGTCAAGCAGTCTATTATGCACTCCTGTAAGATTTAAAACAGAAACCCTGTCACTTTTAACTGGCAAAAGCCCACAGCAAAGCACCACCCGAGATACACCTCACCGATCCCACCTCTCAAGTACCGAAACGTCAGCTTCGTGCCACCCCTACCCTAAGCAAAATCCTTCAGAACCCAAGCTGAAGCTATGCTAACACTTGCCCCCACCCCCCTCCCACTCCCACCCCGCGGGGACCCTTCCCCACCTCCATCAGCCCCCGCGGGCACCGTCACCAAGGCGGGACCCCCCCGCCCATACCTTCGGAACACGCCTCACACTTCCCAGCCCCAGCCCCACTCCCTCTCAGGACCCCTTTACCTGCACCTTCAAAGGCCTCCGAGGCTCCGCGCCTCCCGCCCATCCGCCGCCCTCACCGGGCGGCCCGAGCCGCAAGAGCCCCGCACAGGCTGCTCCTGCCGCTCCGGCAGCACCGAAAAGCCACTTCCGGGTTCCCCGGCGCATGTACACCACCCAACCGTCCGCCACCCCTGGCGTCCTCAGCCGGACGGATTTACCGGGAACACCGAGGCGGAGCCGGAAGTCGGTCTTGAAGCCAGCAGAGGTCACGCGCTCTGCCAGGACCTGAGGGGCGGGACGGCGTGACCGGGCGTTGCGCCGGGCAGGGGGCGGGGTTCGCTGCTGGCGGTGTCCGTTAGGGAGGAGGGAGGGGCCGGGGACGCGCCGGGAGCAGGAGCTGGGGGGTCAGGAAAGCGCGCCGGGGCCGGCAGCCGCGGCGGCCGTTTGCTAAGGCGGCGGCGGAGGTCCTGCCTCCGCAGAGATGCACCTTGCCGGCGGGGGAAGCCCGAGGAAGGTGTCCTCCGTGAGGAGGGCGGCCCGTAACGCGCGGCACCGTGAATCCCGGAGCCGCCTTACTCGGGGCTGCGCGGCCTCGGCCGGCTCCGGCCTCAGAATGTGATACACGTTATGCTGATGAGTGACTTTGTGGGGTAAATCCCGGTGAGGGCAGGTGTGTTGGTCGTTTTGGGTGCCTCTAATAAAGATGGGTGATTTCCATCGGTTTTGAGTGAAGCTCCGGCCACATTCTGAATTTTTCACTCTTAAATGCGGGAAGAAAGTTACAGAGAAACACCTTCAGTTTTCCGTGTCCCAGAGCTCTCCTCAGTACCTCGAACAAAGAGAAGAGCCCTCCACAGCGGCCCCAAGTCCTTTTGGGGTTGCTCCTGGCAGCAAGCAAAGGCCTTGGGCCCACATTTGGAACAGCCTAAGTTAATGGGCTCCTCCGGGTTGGCATGTGGGTGATCTGGAAAAGAACGTGGGCTCATTTGTTTCAAGGTGAAGTGCAGTAGGCAGTGCCTGCGGGCATGGCCTTGATGTAGAAGATGACTAACCTTTTACAAAGGCCACTGATTCGAGTTTTAAAGCAAAGCCTTGAGTTTTATATTCATGCTGGAAATTTGAAATCCCGTGTGTTACATGGCTGAAAACGCCAAAGAAAGCAATGTGGCACATGAGGTAGGTAGGTCCTTGCGAAGCAGAGCCCAAACACTGACTTCTCAGGTAGGAGTCTACGTGCAGTAGCCATATCAGTTAAAATCTGGCTGAACTGGCCGTGGTCTGAAGGCTCCAGCTCCTGATGGGTTAGCTGTTTATGCTGCCTCTGGCATACACATGCTGACTTAATCATTAATCTACTCTGGCTTTAAATTCACCATCCATGTACTTGCTGTGCCATCTTCATTTGTGAATCGCTGCCAATGAGACAGTATTCAACTCACGAACAGGTGAAGGGGCTTGGACTGCGTTTCCTCTTACGATGAAGGTCACACTCCCACAGCTCATAATCGAGCATAGCATTTGACCATTCTTCAGCAGCTAAGGCATGTTAACCTGTGGCTAAGACATGGTAGCTGGCAGGCAAGGGACAGAAACGTTTTAACACCAGTGGTCTCTAATTACGGATGTGCATCTCACATAACTTCTCTAGTGCTGACAGTCTAGAAGAGTTTCATTACAGAACTGCTGCACGTTTCTGTGCCTCTGCTAGAGTTATGGGAGGGGTGAATTTTACTGGTAGAGCTTTTTTGGAGTCTGCACTACAAGCCAGTTCAGTAAAATAATCTGTGTTAATGGGAGCAACCTCATGTATAGACATTTCCCTATAGAGCTGCATTGACACAACAGAGGGATGTGCCAACAGATAAGTGTAATGTTGAAGCACACCCTAAGTATGCATCAAAAGCCCTTGTTTCAACAGAAAAACATTCCTCTGTTTCTTTGTCCATTACTTTTGAATGACACATCCAATCAATGCTGGAATGTTTTCTGAAAGTTTGCAATTGAAGAACAACGTCCTATTTTGCTGAAAATCAGTAAGCTAGGAGAAGTGAAGGGGAGAAACACAGTACTCCTGGCAGCTGCTTGGCAGACCCAGCAGCTCCAAACAACTCTGTAATTTTCCTGGCAGTTATTAGCATTTCATTATAACTACCTCCATCTCAGTTCCAGTGCAAGTATGTTGACGTCCTGAATCATTTATTTCCTACAGAAGAAAAAAATACATATATAAAAAACAGGAGGAAAGGTTCATGCCGGAATCACTCATTGACAGAGAGGAAATGGATGTCATGAAACAAAAGTAGCTGAGCGGGTTACAAGAGGTCCCCAACGTACAAAGGGATGAGAGCAGAGCACACGGGCAGTTTGCAGGTAACAGACAGGTGGTGTGTAGTAATGAACTTGGGCATACTAAAGCAGCAAAGGAATGTCTGCTGGAAACGTCAGCTGCCTGAGCTACTCCCATTTATTACATACTTCAGCAATTCAGTGAAATGGCCAGAATATATAGAACATCTAGTGGTATGCACATCTTGTTTGTTTATATAACTTGAGTCCTTTTGAATCCCTTAAAAGCTAGGAAAAAAATAAATGGAGTTCAACCTGGAGGCTGGGAAACTGTACACAAGGTTGTGTAACATTTGGCCAGAAGTGAAAAGAGGACAGGACTTCAATGAAGCCCTTGGGAAATGTATCTACCTGCACAGGACTGCATCTTGATAAAAGAGACTCTCTGTGTTTCTAGCTTCAGTCTTGTTGCTGCTATGGGCAATTTGCTGTTTTCTGCAACAGAAGAAGGATCGGTGAAGCACAAAATGGAAGAGAAAAATAGAGTTCATAAAAAATGAGGATACTCAAGAAAAAGTAGAAGATGATTAAATGAGAATCCCACTACCCAAGGCTCCAGTCAAGGTGAAAAACAATGAAATTTGAAATTTAAATACTTTAAAAAGAAAAACCAACCTCCATAGCCATGTAGAGTTCACTTCTACAGATTTTGTTCATTGACTTAAACCATCCATTTCTTTTGAACACCATTTTGGAAAGACTCCTGTACTGATGTTGATTTTTGGCAGCTGTTCTGCTTCTAATGTCAGAATTTGTGAACTTGTGTCTCCTCCCTCCTGTACACCTGGCAGCCCAGGCAGTCATGTGAGTGAGCAGAGGGCTCTGGAGGCAGGTTGGCCAAGGACGTGAGAGAATCTGATGTTACTGACAAGAAGGTTGGGGAGACAACCTGTGAGGAACTCCTTGTTTCACTGGAAGAAGGTTTCTAGTCTTCTAGACTTCTTCTTCACTGTGTCTGTTAGCTAATATGGGTACTTTAACTGGGCAAACTGCTGTCCTTGGCTGTCCAGCTCCAATTCTGTCTGTCCTACTCCAATGCCTCCAAGTAAGGTGGCAGGAGAAGACTTTGCTATTTTGTGATTCTTTATTGCTTGCTGAAGTCCCTTATAGACAGTATGAGACTGACAGCATGAAAGAGTTGGTGATCCTAAATAAGCAATATTAATTGAGATATTTTAGAAACATCTGTGAAGGGAATAAAAATGACTTGGGCATCTTCGTCCTTTCCTGTTCTATGTGCTAAAGCTTGGACTAGTTAATTTGTACAGTTTCTTAGTGTTTCCCATCTTTACTTCAAATTATTATTTGTAGTAGATTATACTGTATATTATATATAGTACATACATGCATATATATATATAGCTTCATATGTATTATAATATATAAATATATTAAGATTTGCCCCTCTGTTTTAATGGGAATTTCCCAAGCTGATGACTAAACTGACTAGAATTATGTTTCTTCTAATATTTTTCAAACATTTAAAAACTACATCAACAAAAGCAAGCAATATGAATCAATCTGTTTCAGTATTAGAATTATGTAGCTTGTTAATGATGTTATCTAATTATGAAATCATCAGTCAGCAGAAAGTAGGAAACAAAAATGGCAGATCGTCCTACAGGGTTATTTTAAAGTTCACCAAAAACAAAATGCACACAGATTTTAAATTTTAAAAATAGCAACACAAAAAACCCAAAAATTTGCAAATAGGCTTTCACTGTAATCTGAATGTTAGGAATACTCTAGATTTAAAGTTGCAAATGGATGTCTGTTGTCAATTTTGCTTGTTCTTCTATTCCCTAAATTTTGGGAAAAAAAACCTTCAGCTGTGGTCTTGAAGAAACTTTTTTCAAGTGTAGAGGAAAATAGACTGAATTGTAGCAACTTGAAGATGGAAACTCAGTGTTCAAAAGAAAGAAAATTAAATTTAGCATTTGTAACTCAGATTATGAGCAAGAGTCTGTTGAAATGCTTACAGTCACACTATGTAAAACTGAAAAGTTTTAATTTAATGAGGGATGGTCACAGAGGTTTGGAAGCAGGTTGCTTTTGGTATATAATCCCAGTTTGTTGCTACCTCATCTGCTTTTTAGGAAATGTCTTCTCCCAACACTTTCTAAATGTGGCATATATAAATCCCTGTAGCAGCTTGGGGACAGAACGCTCAAGCACTGGGGAGCAAGGCACCTTTATGCAGATTCGGGTGCTTATCCGGCAGAGGGGCTTTGCTGGCTCCCCCAAGTGTTTCCTCTGTCAAAGAATGTTTACTCTGAGCGAGGAAGGCAAATGTGTGACAAACCCCCTCTTCAGAAGGACATGAAATAGATTAATAGGTCCTTAGGGCGGGTGACAGAGCCCTGGGACAGGCTGCCCAGAGAGGTTGTAGAGTCTCCTTCACTGGAGACATTCCAAACCCACCTGGATGTGTTCCTGTGTGATTTAGTCTAGGTGATCCTGCTCTGGCAGGGGGGTTGGACCAGATGATTTTCAAGGTCCCTTCCAACTCCTAACGTTCTGTGATTCTGTAACAGCCAGCTTGACCAGAGTGAGCAGGGTTGGGTTGGAAAGGCTCTGGTCCAGGCAGCAGCGATGTGCTCAGATGTCAGGATTTAACTACAGTAGCTGATGTTTTAAAATGCAGGCTGCATGTGTCAGTTCTCACCTATGTTCGGATTGCTTTGGGAATTTGCCTCTGATACAGAGGCTATACCGTGTCTCCAGAATACATGTGGTGCTGAACTTTTATTCACACACCAGAATGAATGAAAGACAAGATAGGAAATCTGAACGTAACAGGCTGCGAATGTACAAGCAGTGTGTTTTTTTTCTTCTAGGAGTTTAATTTCCAGGTAAGTTATGAGAGGCACATGTACCCATCTAAACCTGGAAAGTTAAAACTTGAACGTGTTCTCCAAGTTTTTATTGAATTGGTAACAAAGGAGAACAATTACCTGCCTTGCAGTAGTGAAATTTTAGAATATGTAAAGATATTTCACCCGTTCCTATATGCTTAAAGGATTTATGTATCCTTTGGGTATAAAGACGTATCTTTGGATTCTACACCTAATTATAGAATACATAAAAAAAAAAAAAAAGCCAGCCAAGAAGATAGTGTTTCTAGTTCCAGTGTATGAAATGTATGTTTGACAATTTTAAAATGTATATGTAAAGGAATATGTAATTTCTTATTGCCTCCAGGCATGAGGAGATTTATGTGCTAAAAGTTTCACACAAGTTTTTGCTTGACAGTTGCTGTGCTGTTCATGCAAAACATATGTATTTCTAATGACAAATTCTAGCATACATTCCTTTAAATAGTCATGCTTCTCAAGAACTAAATGACCAATTTTCTCTGATAAGTATTTATATTTACAAAAAACACAAATACGTAATTTTATATGTATTTCATTCACAAATATTCAGTAAATATGAAATACATAAGTATAATTTAAATATATTTCAATTTTTTATGCTTTTATAATTTTTCCTGATTTTAAAAATATTCTATGTTATCAAAAGATAAAAAGCAACTTACAGCGTCTTTCTGTGTCATTGTTTCTTCAGAGGATGAAGATAGAAACTGCAAAGCTTGGGAGTGTTTTTCATTGAATTGTGCTGAAATCCAGTTTGCTTCATTATTTGTTGGCAAAATGAGTTTTTCCATGAAGCTGTAACACTCCATGATGCACTTTCTTTGGCTGGTCTCACTAATGGAACCAGAAGCATTTCTACAGGAGCTGAAGTCTGTTCTAAAGTTTCTTCTTAATTAAAATGAAAACTTTATTTGATTTGCATATTGTAGAGTTTATATTAATGAATACCAGTTGTGTTGAACAGCTACAAAAACTGCAAAGTCAAGAAAATGTGTGTCAGCTCCAGAAAGCCAGCCTTGATACCCACAGCTCCATGTGAAACAAATCTTCATAGGTAAGTAAACACAGGTCCTAACACTGAAAATGAACTATATAAATTGGAATCAGAGTATGGAAGAGAAAAAGGACTAAAGAGAAAACATGTAAAGCATAGAGTCGGGGTACCTGGATCTGTTATGTGAGGGAGGATTTTTGTCATTTCTGGAAGTTTTGGTAATTTTTGAACTATTCATACTAGCATATAAATTACAGGCCTTAGGTGGGCTTATCTTTTTCTCTCCAAAGACTTGTAGAGGTTAGTATTAAATGTTTTTCTGATGTATTTTGCATTAGTCATGTATTAAATCTCCGTAAGGATCTTGTTTCCAAGGGGATGATGACTGCTCAGCATTCCTTCTGCCGGGAATACCCTTCAGTTCCCTGAGTAGGCAGCACTGCATATCTTGTGTTTTATTCCAAGGGCTTACTAATTTTTTTTCAGTCCCCACTTTTAGGGAACCTGCTCATGTGTGTCATATCCAACATGCATTGATGCGATGCACAAGAACTTCTTGTTATACTTTTTGTTACACTTCTTATGTCATCCAACCACAGTCCAGTTCTTTACGTACAGGTAAATATCATTCATTAGCCCAAAGATAAAGAATTATGCCACCACACCTGCACTTTTTTTTAGTTTTAGTTCTAATCAGTTTTCTTGATGCCATTTCAACTACATGATATACACCTTTTAGTTTATCCATAAAATCTAAAACCCAGAAGGATGTGGAGAGTGTTGACTTACCCCAGGTTGTTAATAGTAGCCAGGATTTGAGAGACTTTTATAAAGTACTCAAAAATTTATACTATGATTTAAGTGACAGATTATTAAAACATTGTATGACATACTGCAAAGAGTTGTATTAATGGTTGTCATTCTTTTCTGAATCTTGCTCCATATTGGAAATTCTTAAGGTCTGTGTGAGAAATGAAGGAACTATCACTAACCAAATCTACTAGCAGCTTACACTTGTGGCACAGACTGTGAAAACTAAGCTTGCTGACATCCAGATTTCTCATACCTTGTTCAAGCTTTACATAGGTATCTCATGCCTGAGAACAAATTATGTGCAAGTCTGTGAGATGGAAAGAACTCTCAAAAATGAGTTCTTAGTTTTTATTTTACAGATTCGTGACACCACACGAATCACCTGGTTTATGGTAATGGATCTCATACCCTTACATCAGATGTTTTGTCATTACCATAACTGTTTTTAAACACACACACAACATTTCTAGAAATGCAAATTAGGCCTAACAATTTAGCGTATTGAAGATATGTTCCCTTCCCAACAAACACAACTGCTGATTTTTATTTTGGTTAAAAAATACCTTGAGTAACTAAGGCATTTTTGGGCTGTTTTCTCTTTGTACCTCTGCTTTCTCTCACATTTCACATAGTTTCTTCTTCTAACAAGACACAAATCTATGTGAGAAGGGAGAAATAGTGGTGTTTCATAGCAGAGTGTATTTGCTTCTTTTTGACATACTGAGGATTAGTAATTGTTTTAAGGAAGCTGGACAAAATAATTACCAAGGTAACAAACTTTACTAATGAAAGATTTCTGAAAACTGAGCAGCTTCTATTAGTTAGCAAAGGTAGAGTTCAGGTGCTCATCCCATGTCTTGAGGTACCACAGCAACCTTTTCTAAAGCACTTGATGATGGCAAGTCTACACCATTTCTCTTCTCCAGAATGTGTTGTCAGCCTCCTCTTTGCAGCCCTCCATAAAGCTGTCTGAGGTTATCACCTCAGATACAAAGGATTTCATTTTCAGTGTGCTTTGCATTTCTTTTGAGCATGTTACCCTTCCTCTCCCTCCTTTACTCTTGCAGCAGATCCACACTCACTTCTGCTCTGGCAGCATTGCAAGTCACCATCCCAACACCAGGTTTGTAACCCTGCATATATTATCACTTAAGCAGTCTTTCACAATAGAGACAACATGTTTTAAACACCTGCAAAGACCCTCACTATACTTTGTCATCTCCTATCTTAAAACTCACTGTCACCAGGATGTCTACCAAAATGACAACAGCTAGGAGCAAGGGAACTGATACCCTCCCTGGCTGGAGGATCACTGTCATACAATTATATCCTTGGGCTCCCCATCCATCAGTCATATCTCCATGTTATCTGTTACCTTAGGATGTAATTAGGTGCAATGTTTTTTCCTGTGGCAAAGCTGATGTACAAAACACGCCTGCTGTTACGTCTGGGGAAAGCATGGAGCCAGACGACACCTTTATGTCATACATTTTTCCAACAGGGACCATCTTTTTGTTCTGGGTTTGTACAATGTCTTGTAAAATATTACTCTGGTTCCTGAGTGCAGCTTTTAGCTCTGCTGCAATGCAGATAGTCTTTGTAGCAAAATCCTTGCAATGAGATCCAATCCATTGGACTGGAGTCATGCAAATGTAGTTTGCATTACTTGGATGGCCTTTAAAACTGCTTGAGTTAAAAGCAACGGGCATTGGCTCATGAAGAATTATATGGCTTCTAATCTCTTCCAGCTCAAGGGCTTCCCAGCAGCTGACTATGTGAACTGGCAGCAGGACTAAAAGCCTTCCTGTTCACTACAGTTCTCAGAATTGTACACTGGGTAAAGAGAGGGATATAGTGACTGCAGAGAAATACAGCCAAAAGAAATGCGGTGTGTAAATATGACTGGGAAAGTCGGTGAACCCAAGTCTAAGTTGAGCAGAACTTTAAACCAAAACATCCTAGAAACTTCAGGGAGCTGGGAGCACCTCCAGTAGGTCTGTCTCTGTCCAGATGCAACAAGAAGCGAAGCACTTCTTTCCAGACACTGAGACGAAAAAAGAATGGACAGCAGATGTGTCATTTTTCCCAGCTAAGCAAACTTGTGATGGACTGTTTTGCTTTACAAAGGAGGAAGAAGAGAGTAGTACAATCCCTCTTAATGGGGTTACAACATGCATGCAGGGCCTGATCATCTTGCTCTCTGGGGATGTGCTACCTTTTGTGTTCTTCCATAGATAGTTAGCACCAAAACCACTAAAACATCACCATCTCCAACTGAGTGAGAAGTCAGGGCTATACCACAGTAGTTTGTTGCTTCTGAGTCAGTGGTCAATCTGTTCTAAGAAGACAAAAATGAAGAATAAATATTGTTATTATTCTACATATTCTGGTAGTATTGTTTCAATCTGTTGGCTGTCCAGCCTGTGAGACAGTGCGCTGGTTAACATCGCAAAGGCTCCTTTCAGAACCTGGAAAGTTAGAACATATATTATTTTAATGAAAGCACAGATTGTGGAGGCTACAACAAAATCCACAGGAAGATCCTAAATCCTCCAACACTTTGGATTTTTCAACAGCCTGGATTTGGATTGACCCTAATAACGTGTATACTTAGCGCTTAGAATCACATGTATAAGGTCCATAGAAAATACAATTTACCAGCTGTGCAAGTATTTTTCTAATGACTCAGACTCTCTGCTTTTTTGTTATTGTATAAAAATGCGATGCTTTTAAACTGAGCAGCATAAATTACATTGTTGCTTCTCTGCTCTAATATAATGTAACCTTTTCCCTTGCTTGTGCATTTTTAAAGGGTGATGGGGAGAGTCCTGTGCGCCCAGTGCACCTCCTGGGTTTTGGTTTATTTTCAATCACCAGTTAGAGCAGCTTTCAGACACACTTGCTGTTGTTTACTTCCTCATCATCAAAGGTAAAGTCTTCCCGCTAGCTGTTTGTATGATGGGAGGCATGAGATACCTCTGTTTGTGGACATCTCTGTTTGAAGGGGTACCTGCTCTTCCAAAGTATTTCATTGCTATGGCAAAAACAGTGTTGCTGTCACAAAATATACATTCTGTGGGCTCATGCAGTGAAATAAATTACATGGTAATTCTCATAGGTTTCCTACGAGAGGAAAACTGGTAACAAACCACAAAAAAAACCAACCAAACAACTGTACCTAAAGCAGTTTCTCTGCAAGGAAGATTGTGGATAGAGAAATTATTTGTTTCCAAGCATGGAAGGTCACAATTTCATTATTTTCACCATTAAGAGCCTTGCTAAGATGAATAGGATCAGGATGCGACTGAGCCCTGTGTGTAGCAATTCCAGGAAGAACTGAGTCAAAAGCCTTGCATGACAAAACCATCCATTTATTTAAGTTTCAGCACAAAGATTGCACTGTACTTAATCATTCAAAGCTACATGAAAAACATAGCAAATGTCTCCATTAAAAGCAAAGCAGAATATGCCTCTACAGGACACGTTCTTCACAGAGACCAAATTAGTGATGATACAGTTCGGTAAAACATTAAACAGGAGGAAGCGTGGTGCTGCTCTCCATATAGGACATGTCTTACTGAGTGTTCTGAGAGTTTTGAAACAATCTGCCCTTTAGTGGGACCTTGGAAAGAGTGAGTCAGTTTGCAGAAGGGCTACAGCATCTTATTTTATGCTCACTTAAACATGTGGCTGAAGCATCATCAGAAGGTTTGACTGTGGGCTTAACAGGTACCCAATGCATACAGCACAATCCTAAGGGGTAATGACAGCCAAGCTGATACAACGTGTATTTCAAGACACAGTTAAATCACAATCACAGTACGTTAGGAGTTGGAAGGGACCTCAAAAGATCATTTAGTCCAACCCCACTGCCAGAGCAGGATCACCTATATTAAATGTAAACTTTTGTCTGTAATGTACCAGATACTGTGCTGTAACAGCCCATCAAGACTTCCAGTATCATTTACATTTTCGTAAAGTGCAGCTCCCTGTTTTGTGCATCTGTCCTTCTTTTCGGATTTTAGAAGAAACTATTATTTTTCCCTACAAAATAATTGCAACAGTTTCAAATAAAACACAAAATGCAGTTTCTTATATTAATGAAGTAAATGTACAGGGTTTGTTTTTCAAGAAAGGATTAAAAAAAAAAAAGATTAATGACTAATGCAAAAATGTAAGTGTATAAACATAATTTTGAAACTAGAAACAAAGTTCATTTATCTTCTGTTTATTTATTGGTAAAAGATTTTACATTATTCTAGAGACTTATGTTTGTGAAATGTTACTTTCTTAGATACAGCAGTGCAAAAGCATTTATATTCTTTTAATTGCTTGCACTTCTATTTAACTTAAGTGCCATGTACATGCTTGGAAACCTAGCTATTTTTATCAAGTGTGACAACTTTGAACTTGTTCCAAGACCATATTGCCTTAGATGTGACCTTCTGGTGTGGAAGTTAAATGTTCTCTGAAAATCTCGCATATAACATGTACTTCTCTATATTTACTCTTAATGTAACATCTTCAAAGAATACCAAGAAGTCAGTGAAACATGAACTTCTTCTATAACAGCCTTAGAGCCTGATCCTTTATACATGACTTCAGTAGGATTTACACATGTGTAAGGGCTGTGGACCATGTGTGCAAATATGGACACATGTTGTATCATATTAAGGTTCAATAATAGGGCTGGCCAGGAAACAAGGATTCTGTTTCGTGAAAAATTCTGAGGTTTTGGCATTTGGTTTCATTCTGATGCAGGGTGAAATGAAGACTTTTCAGAATGTTTTGACAGCAAGACAGTCGGAGAAGGAGATAGACAGATGGACAGTCAGACCAACTGACCACTGGGGCCAAGAAGTTACCTGTCATGGTGAATACCCATTTCAGACACTGCTTCAAATCTGACAGCAGTGATTTCAACCTGCATGTGCTCTGTGCAAGGTGAATTTCCTCCCTGCTATGCTATTTGGTGTCTGTAGGCAAGTGAAGCCCTTCCTCCTCGTCTTGCCCAAATTTCCATTCTGATGTTGAGGTGGGCAACTCTGGTCCTCCCTCAGCAGGATCATTTGCTGAGCTTTTTCCTTGTAGAGCAAACGTCAGAGAGACTTTATGCCGGGGACCCATGCGGTGCGTTTTATCACAAGGCAGGTGACAGGCCATAGCACTGTACTCTGCTACCTAGCAGGGCTCACTAAATCTATCCCCAGTGGTCTTCCCCAGGCAGCTACAGTCTACTCTGTAGGTACTCATGAAGCAGAGTTTGGGGACCAATAGTGTATGAAAAAGGGCTGGGGGTGACAAGTTTATATCTCAGGTTTTACAATGTGCCACAGGAATTCCTGTCGCTGGAGTTGTTTGTGTGCTATAGCTGCAAAATGCTGGTCTGAGATGTACATCTCTTAAAGTGTCAGCTTTTCTCTGGTTTACAAAGAACTGGGTATCCAAGGGAGTAGATCTTCTGCTTGGTGAATGGTGCTGGAAAGAAAAGAAAAGCTGAATGAGTATGAACCTCATGAGCTCTGATTTATTTCCTCTCAGATGAAAGTTAACATTACTTGGTTTGTTCCTTAAAAAAAAATATGGTGTTGATAACTTACTTTGAGGTACCAATGCATCTGAGCCCTATCTATGTCACTGCAATGGCAATATCAGCAGATTTTTAAAGTGCACTTTGAGCATTTTGTGTCCTAAAAATGACATCATATCCTTGTGCTGCTTTTTCTGCAGAGATGTTGTAGATAATGATAGTAAAGCAATTCTCATACAAGCTATATTTCCATGGGGATTATACTACAAAAATTTGGTTTTCCAGGTTAGATATAAGCTCTAGCTGTTAATTTAATATAACAATATATATTTGAATATTTATTTCATGCAATAAAAGTTCAAAAGAAATCTCAACATCCTGGAGTGAAATTCTTATGGATGAATGGAATATAGCTTTGTCTGTGGGTTGAAAATGTCCTGGAAATACTAGTGGATGCTTATGTTGTTCATCTGTTTTACTGTCTGCAAGCACTGAACTGTGATAATGGTAAGAAACAGTTAAAACCAGTAAAGAAAACTTTCTAAAAGAGGAAACAGCAACTGACTGATACTGCTTATTTTAAATTTGAACAGTTAGAAAATTGATGAACAGAAACAAAATCTAAATTTTCTCTGAGTTTATTTCCAAGCCAATTGTCTAAATTTAGTCTCTATGTTTGAAAAAAACCTCACAGTCTATATTTAAATAAAAAAAAAGTGTTTGCTTTCTTCATCCTTCATTGCTAGCATGACCCAAGACAAGTTTCTGGTACATTTTGCCTAGGGGCCAAAGTAATAATTTCAGTCTGAATGTAAAAGACTATCCAGCAATCTGTCCTAGATCTTGACATAAGAATTGGCCAAGTACACTTTTCTTCTGTTCTTTTTTATTAAAACAGTATTTCAAAGGGTAATTTTCCAAAAGAAAGACAGCGAATCAGAGCTGCCCTTCTCAAAGATCAGATGATGGCAAGTTTAACATTTGTGTGGTAGCACCAGAGATGCATGACCTAGTAAGGCAGAGGCAGCTTAGCAGATGATATGAAGTGTAAGTGCTGAAGATCTGCTTCAGCGTGCCTGGTAAGTATTACAAGTATGGGTAATTCCCACTTTGTAGATGTGGAAGCAAATCAGGAGGGTCATAACTAGATTTAGATCAGGACTCAGTGTTAAAGGCAGGATTAGAATTCAGGAGTCAAATGCTGTCAAGTTTAGTTCATTAACCGAAACTGTGAGTCACGCTACTGGCTACCTGGTGCTCCCATAGCTGGTGGTCACCCGTGGCTGAGGCCACCCAACCCAGCTCTCAATGCCACATTTTTTGTCTCTCTGAACTGATCCGCTGTGTACCAAGTGTGGGTGCTTGCTCATGTGGTTGCACTATAACAACTCACAACCAAAGTGAAGAATTCATTCTTTTCACGAAAATTCTCAGATTGAGCTCTCACCCCTAGGGGATATTTTAGCATTGCATGTCCCCATCGTCTATGCATTCAGATAAAGTGGACCAGCAAGACTAACCACAGTGACACCCAGCTGGTCATCAATCAGATCTTCCCAAAATCAAACTTTGGTTGCCCTGTGTTGCAGAGCTCAGCTGGGAATGGTTGTGGGAGGGAGTACGAGCGTCCCATCCTTGTGGGGAAGAAAACAGTGATACAAATGCACGTTCATATCAGTAAAATGGCAGAAATCCCATTTTAACAAATTAGTCTGTGAATGGAATTTGTGGGCCCTAATACCTTTCATCTGAAAGACAGAAGGTGTCAATCTTCATGTGCTATCCTTCCACCAAGTTTGGTATGAGCAGCAGTGGTCTCAGCCATACAGAAATCGAATAAGCAGAATGTTTTAAAACTCTGCATTTTAAAAAGCCAGAGGAACAAAATTTCTTTATCTTGGTGTGTAGAGGCAAATGCCAACCAGAAGAGGGAGCGCATGTCAACTGGAAGCCTGTTCCCAGAGCTCTACTGAGTCAACTAATTATTCTGCTGACGAATACAGCCATGTTGGCAAAATAAATAAAGAAGATAAATCTAGGCTTGCCTTCTGGAAAAGGGCAAAGCTGAGCAGAAAGGAGCTGATACTTGCATACTCCATTTAATTGCCCTAGCAGAAGTATTTCCGCGTTTAAGAGTGCCTGGGTTTGAGACAGAAGTGTGTCTCACTCCTGTGCTTTCCTGTACATCACCCAGCTCATGTGAGCAACAGCAAGCTGCTTGCTGCACATCTCCTACCTACAGGTCGTGTAGGGGTCACTTACGTATGTTAGTAAGAGTCATTTCCTGTCAAGAAGCCATGACCAACAACTGCTTCTCTCTTGTACTCCCTTCCCTCTTTCGCCCTCTTTCTGTGACCCACTTTACAATAGGTTTTGTGTTTCCTTATCTCTCCTGTTGGCCAGCTGTCCTTCTACTCGCACCTCCTCAGGCACCCGTGTTTGAAGGCAATGGGGAGCTGCAGAGGTCTGGCTGCCAGGGACACCCCTGCTGCTCCTGCACCGCTCGCCCCACTTGCAGCACATGTACCAAGTGATTCCACCAGCAGCTGCCTGCAGCTGGGTCTTTTGGCAGGAGTCCTCAGCCCGAGGAGAGGTGAGATGACATTTCACTGCCACAAGAGTCCTCCTGCCATCTTTTCCTGATCCCTCTGACATTGGACCCCAGCTCCCAGCAGTCACATTGGCATCAAGGCTGCACAGCTATGTCCACAGGGTGCCTCAGAGGGGTTGCATGTGGGCAATTGGGAGGCACCGATTGCTCCAAGAAGGACTTACTCCCTTCGGTGTAGCACTCATTTTGGGAGGTTTATTGTCCTCCCTTTTTAGCTTTTTTCTCCTCCCCTTATTTTATATAGTTCTTCTCCCTGTGGCTCTTCATCTGTCCCCACTGACCTTTATTTTTCATTCTTTCCTGTCACATTCTTCCACCCTCCACTCCCTATTTTCTATTGTTCTTTTTATTCTTGTTTCCTTTAGCTTCCTCCCTATTTACCTTCTATGGCTTCCCTCATCTTTGTTCTTGTCCCCTGTCTTTGCCTTCCCTTCTCCAAAGTGATGCCTCACATCCTCGTGCCACCAGAAAGTAGTCCTGCTTACAAACTCAGATCTAGTTTTCTTTCTCCTGCTGGTTGTGCCACTTAATACATCTTTCCTCCCCTGAAGGGAATAGGCTCTGGTTAAGGTTGCAAATGTTTTTAAATGGTTAGAATGAAACACGGGTTTGAGGAATATTAATTCAACAAATTATTTTCTCACTACTGTTTAATATGTTTGCTTGTCCTCAGATAGTCGTTGAATTACACTGTAGTATATTTCAGTTATAACAGAAATCAATTAACATGTACACAATACATTTAGAATCATTCAAATTAAATAGCAAAGCTTATTTTAATTTGCAATTTTCCTGGTCACATGTGTAAGTTACATGTCTGCACATAGAAACTAGGAAGCTAAATGTAAGTATTCATTATTTTCTTTTATTTGCCTGCCCTAGAATGTGACTTTTTTCCCAAATAATTATTTAAAATTACTAAAAAGAATTTGCCAATTTTTATTTTTGGTTTATTACTGAACCCAAAGCAGAAAGCTTTTTCATTTCTATATCATTAAGACCAACAGAAGAGATATAAGTGACAGTTTTATTTACATACTACAATGGAACAAGAGACCATTAAGCTTTACAGAGTACAGAATAACTAATATTATTCTTTTCCATCATTTTTTTCTTTTTTTTTTCTTTTTTTTTTTCTTTCTGAGCCACTGAGCCCTTGATCTTTTTAAACAAGGCTAGGTCAAGTCAGCTATCTAAGGAATAGTTTGCTAGAGAAAACAAAAAAGCAATGGTGTCTGACAGTCTTCAAATGCACTTTGTACCTTGTTGTTTTAGTGTCAGCTATTGACAGATGTAGTTGGGGAAATTTCTGGTCCTATCGGCAACAACAATTCAATCTTCTATAGCACTTTTCACGTCAGAGCACATTACAAATAGCATTATCATCCCCCTTGTTGATAGCGCAGGAGGTTGGTGTAGGGATAACTGACAGATTATAGGTAAAGGAAAGACCTGACTGGAAGAAATTGAATTCCAGCAGAAAAAAAATATAAATTATGTTCCACCCACCCCCCCCAAAAAAAAGAAAAGTTACATGAACTTTTCCAACCTTGCTGAAATTCAACATCCTTTGATCTGACTTTAGATATAGTTGCAAAAATAGTGAAATTAGGGTAACTTTTCCTGACACCGTTTTGGATTAGTCAGGCCTTTTCTTTCTTTTTTTTTTTCTTTCTTTTTTTTTTTTCCTTTTTTCCTTTTTTGTTTTCTGAAGTACAACTTTGGTCTCTGAGGAAACATTCCCTCTGTACCACACAAGTGGTAAATAAAAATCTACAAATAAATTCTACTATTTCCCCAAATGCATAGGATACAAAAAAATGTATTCATTAGTGTGAGATATAAAAATGTAGACTCACACTTCTGAAATCTACGGCTGTTCCTTTCACACTTGTGCCAAAGGCAAACAAACATAATTCTCCCTGGCAGCTGGACGACATTCCTAACAGCCACCACATTAATTCACTCACCTCCATCAGCCTCCGCCTGCAACCTGCACAGCTTGCTGCCAGGAAGCCTGGCAATAAATTCCAACTCTAAATACCAAACAAGGTAGAAAATACCATGCAGTGCGTTATTCCAAAGGACAAAATGGGCTCTCTTGATAGGCATATCGAGGAGGGGGGTTTTCTGCCGCCTTTTGGAGGTTCCCTTATTGCACTTGTGGAAGTCGGCAGTTGTCCCGGAAAATGTAGGTTTGCACTGGCAATCGAAGTCCGTATTTTTTTACTCAAAATTCGAGTCATTTTGTTAGCAAAGTCTATAGCTGGAGGTTCGATTTAAGCTACGAGTGTGTGTGCTGGTGAATCGCAAGCCAGTGATAGCACCTGATGTGGTTATAAGGCAGCAAGCCTGGAACGTCAGTGAGTTTGGCTGCTTCTGGAGGAGGGGGCTGTGGACACCGCGCTGCTGCTCTGCAACATCGCTTAGCGCAGGGCTGCCTATTTTCCCTCTAACAAAACGCGTACGGAAACGGAGGCAAGTACTAAACAATGAATCTACCTCAGGTTGTAGTTACGGTTATTTACTTTTTATATATGCATGCATGTGTGTAAAAATATGTTTGGGTTTGTGCGTATATGTACGGATGTATGTCCTCAAAACCACCTTTCTCTCGGTCTTTTAAGTTCTTTTTCTTTTCATTTCAAGATGAAAAACCACTAAATAAAAGTAATTCTGTTCTCGGAGGAAGCGGAGGGCACCTCTCTTGCCTGACAGCAATTGCAAACAAAATGGCCACTGTCTGAGGAGACAGATAATTTCTTATCAAGTTAAAGGTACAGTACTCAACACAAATCACAAATCCGAAGGTCTTCCAATATGGGCTACGTCATCACCTTTTTCCATTCCACTTTTTCAGGAAAGCTGTGTATTCTGAAATAAGATGAGTGTGGTATCTGAATTTTGCTTTCCCTGCAGCGATTTTCAGGAGTTCAGCCTGGAAGAACACCCGGCAATCTAAAAGTTTTCCTAGTTCTCAGGTTCTTGTGAGAATGAAGATCTGGGCTGGAAAAGCTCAAGGGAAGAGCTGTCAAAAAAAGGTTATGACTGATTTGGCTTGCGGTTGCACTCAGCACACAAGAAAAGTCAGCCATTCCGTACATTCGGGCCCCAGCCAAAAGTAAATGGGATAGTAAAGGAATAAAATCATTCTCAGAAGTGTAGCAGGCACTTCAAATCACAGAGAAGTTTTGCTTTGTGTTTTGAGTGCTGTTGCTGACAATAATTTCATGCAAACCGCTTCTACTCATGTTAGTTTTACTAACTTTGTGTTAGTTCACTGCCTTCAGGGATGGCAAGAAAAGCTCCCTCTGTTTGATTAGTCTTCTATCTTGACTTTATCTTTTTAGTTTTGCAAAGCTGATAAAAATACAGAAGTTGACACAGAACAATTTATTTGGATTTCAGCCAAACCTTTGATAAAATTGTGTGTCATGAGCTTCTGTATCAGCAAAAGTAGCTCATTTTTGAACAATAGGATAAGTAGTTCTTTAAAACATATTTTACACCTTGGAGAAGTGTTATAGCAAGGAAAACCTTATCCCCTGTAGACCTATATATAAATTTCTCAGATTTTCTTTTGAGCAAACACCTACTCCACATTACACCAATGACTTCTTGTCGGCAGGGTTTTTGTAGGGGTAGAGGGCTCATTCATACAGTCTCCACTTTCCTTGTTCTTTTTAAAGCTGCACTAGATTCCCCACCTGTAGGCTGTTCAGCATATCGAGTGGCTGTCATTTCTGTCAAATCAGAGCTACAATGAGTTTTCTAATAGAAATTAAATTCAAGCCCCGTTTATTTCTAATTCTAATGGCACTACATCTCCTTGCACTGGACCCTCGCCTGGGGTGGGTTTGGTACTGTAGGGTACAGACTCTTTTTTTTGACAGCACAGTTGAAAACCTTCCCAACATAGTTAGAGTTAGTCCACTCTCACGAGGGCTGATGCTTTCCAGTTACATGCTTTTCTTCTTTATGGTGTTCTTAATCTCCAAATAATTTAAACGAGTTTGTGGACTTCCTAAAATATCAGTGCAGGGTAAGGAGGCTATAGGGTCAACAGGTCTTGCTATAATAACTAACTAGACAAGGACTAAGTGCTGCAGTCCTTTCACATTTAAAACTCCTGTTGACCTCGACGAACCATAAGGAGACGATCGGTTTTAAGTGTCTTCACCTCAAAAAGGGTATTCACTGGGCAAAGAGGAAAAGAGATAAAATTGTTTCATTTCAGGTGCAGCTAGCAGAAGTATACAAAACTTTTGCAAAACATTTAGTGCTTCAAGATTTTTTTTCCTCGTAGCAGCTGCAGAGCTGTAACTGGCTTTACTTTCAGGAAAATTCAATTACTTTTTGGAGGGTTTTTTGACGTTTTTTTTTTTTGTGGGTTTTGGTTTTTTTCCCTAAGAATTGTCACTATTCTGCTGTATTTTTGATCTACCTTCTTGGTAGAGATTTACAGTCTGAACTCCAGAATAAGAGCTGCTTTCAGTCTGGGGGGATGGTGGTGTTCAGTTTTGAAAAGTCTCAAGATTTTATCTTAAGGTTCAATATTTGCTTATTCCTTTATAACTGCCATTCTTGGACACAAATGAACTCATGACCGTTTTAAGCTTCTTTTTCTTTAAGTGTGTTTTTACCCCTCACATTTGTAACATCTAGAAATACAAACACAAATTTGAGGAAAGGTTAGAAGTTTAAAAGTTCCACTTTATTTTTTCTGGAACTTAAGATTTTTAAACCAGTGTCATTATTTTTGATGCCCGTAGGACACCAGTTTCAGGGTTAGCAAAACTATGTGTTTGAACATGAGTTTGAAACCAAGGGACTGAACTGAGCCTTAAAGAACAGCAGACAGAAAAAAAAAAAAAAAGAAATAAAAACCAAACTTCTTTTTAATATGTTTGTAATTTAGTTATTCTTTAACAGGGACAAAATTAAGATCTTTATTTTTCATTTTCGATGACTTGCAAATCATATTTGCTGAGTTTACAGGTCAAAAGTCTGTTTTTTCCAGCTGCCAACATGCAGCTTCCACCTGAGATTGGAAAGTAAAAAATACTCATTCTGCCTCGTAGGTCATCGCTGGTAATAAAGATTCTGCAATAGGAAATTAGCTGACAATTTTGCTGATGATGTGCAAAACAGAATAGGATCCAGCTCGCCCTCCCAGAGCTCCAGGGCTCTGCAGTGCTGACAATAGTAAAACCAGGCTTTTGGTCACAAAAGTAAGCGGCTCTAATTCCAGGGTATGCGGGGAACAGCTCGGTTGAGTAGGAGTGTGTGCTTTAATGTGTCAGAGTGTGTGCTTTAACGTGTCAGAGTGTGTGCTTTAACATGTCAGTGTGTGCTTTAACGTCGCAACGCTGCTCCGCGTCGCTCTGCTCTATGCCGCCGTCATGTCACTCAGCGCTGGGGCTGCGTTGGGTTCCATCGGCAGGCAGCAGGCACTGCCTGCCTGCAGAGGTGCATCTCTGGCCTCGCAGCATCACCAGGCTGTGGGGAAAGAAAAATTAAAAAAAAAGAGAGAGCTACCAGGGTTTGGGTGGTAAGGTCCTTTAAATGGAAATGCCAGTGGAGACAAGATGCGGTCTGCTCAGTTGGAATTAGGCACTGGAGCAAACAGGAGTCGGGTCTCCTGGGCAGCTGAGTGACAGCTGAGATTACCTCCGTTGTGAAGAAGAGCCGGTATTTTACTTTTTTCCTGTCCCTAATAAAGACATTACAGCCACTTTAAGAAAGATCTTGAATGACCTTTGCATACAGCTTCATCTTTATCAAAGAATCTTACGAGGTTTTTAGATGGTTGCTGCTGTCTCCTATTCCTCGCCACAGGAGAGGGAGAGCGAGGCATGAACCGGGACTACGAGTTTACGTTTGTTCACAGTCTGTTCCTTGGGAAGAGCAACTACATGCATGAGCAGCTTGCAACCCCTTACAAGGTTAAAATCTTGCCCGTGGCAAGGATTAGTTCAGTGAAAATGCATAAATAACATGGGTTTGTCTGCAATGATACATTCAGGTGTCTGACTCAGTATTATTACCAAGAATAATTAACTCAGCAACGGGGAAAACACACACATACACAAATGAGGTGCTGATATTCATGAGATAAATTTCATTTATCATGAACCGTCTCCCCTGCCTTCTGCTCTGTATTCCATCTAGGCCACTGAGACTTACTTGAAGGAGCCAGGAATATGTTTAGAACCAATCACTGAAAATACAAATAGCCAGATGAAGGTTTCCTGTCCAGTTCAGAGGTGGATCAAGCATAGGTCTCAGACAAAGCCAGTACTTGGTGCTGCATCTGGGATAGATTCAATGGGGGGAGCAGTGCAGGAGCGGGAGAGCTCTAGTGGTGGCAGAATGCAAAATTATGGCTTTATGAAACATGGAGCAGCTATTTTGGGGTCATTTTAGAGGAGTCTTAAATTCAGCTCATGCAAAATCAGTAACCTGATTTTAGAAGATGGTGAAAATATATTCAGAATAAAATAATATTTAACATTCTTCAGGACTAAATTGTTACCCCCAGCATTTTGGAGCTAGTTTCATTGGCAAACCCAATAAAAAATCACAGATGTCTGTCACTGAAAGAAGTTAACTTTATCCAGTTTGTTTCTTCCCACAAAAGTAGACAACCATATCATTCCTTTTGGACATTTGCCCAATCCTTTTGGATAATCAGATAGAGATGCCTCGGAGTTGTGAACAGTTGTATTTCTGCTGTGAACCTACAGTAGCTCTGTTTTATTTTTTTTCCACTGTGAACCTTGCTTGAGGAATGCCTGCTCTGAGGATTTTTATCTTCTTCCCAGTAGGATTACTGAATACGGCTCGATTCTGTGCTGGCTTGCTATGTAATGAAGCCATATGAAGTGACATCACTGGCCACAGGAGGATTACTGGAGAGATTAGCATGCATATTGCCCTCAAACATCTGCTGAACAAAGTAGGCTGAAGCAGGACGAGACACCCTCATTACACCAGGCAAGAAGAGACAGTGCTGGAGCACTTCTGGTCAAATAGGATGAGAAAGAGGAACCCCTTCTCTGCTTTGAAGAGAGGAAAGGAAAACCTTTGCTTCACTACTGAAAATATTCACAGCAGGGAATAAAAAGAAGGACTCTAGTGGATCTGCATCTCCTGTTGCAGAGCTATAGCCCTGAGTCAGGCAACACTCCTTCGATGTCATATGACAATATAGGGAATTTTGCTCTAGTGAGGCTACAGAATTTAGCCCATTAAAGAAGACTAGATTATCCTTCAATTTTCAATCAGCTTTTCCAAGTCAAAATCTTTTTCTTGTTTACATTCATGTAAATCCATAGAGGAAGTAAGATGAAGCAATTGGTCCCTAGGTTACGCCATTGTAAAATTTTGTTTTTCTAAATTCCATGGCTCAGCTTTTAGGGACTTGTTTTGTTATCATTTTAGCAAACATTCTGAATCCTGGGAAAGTTCATCACCTGGCAGGCTTTTTTTTTCTTTTTTCCTGAAGGTATTTAATACTGAAAAGGAATCAAAAACCACTTAGGAGGTTTTACTTGGGACTGCAAGTATTGCAGAGGCACAAGTTTTGCCAAGTAGTTAGCTGGAGGCCAAATTCTGCAAATCCTAAAATCGCATGAGTATTTCTTTCTATTTGAAAACGACTCACGATTGGAAGGGCTGCTCATGTGAATGGGGATCTGCAGGATTTGGCCTTTTCTGGCAAGGCTGAAATCGTGGCTTTGCTGTATGCAGTTAACCTGCATTTTGTTTAAAGGGATCCCATCAGGAAAGTGGAAACAGATTTTTCTTAACTAAGTGCTTACAGTTGAATTTAAAAATGCTGCCCCTTGTCAGAGGTTAAACTGTTCCCTGCCTCGATCTTATAAGCATTTTAAACTAGCTACATTAAATACTGTAAATAGGAAATACAAGAAATGAGGGTACAATCTAAGCACAAGAAAATGTAAAACAAAAGGGCAGTTTTGTTGTCCTTACGAAAAAGCATAAAAAGCCCATCCAGCTGCTTGTGTTTAACCGATGCAAAGTGGGGTTTCACACCAAAAGAACGATTTATTCTGTGAATTAAAACAGTTAGAAGGCCTTTCTAACAATGGTGAGCACTTACACCCACGAGCAAAGTTAGTAGCCGTACTTAAGAGCTTACTAAAGCAGATAATGCTGCAAAACCGGGGTCAAAAGTATATATAATAACTAGACGTGGTTCCGATTAGAAATTAATCTAAGAAAAGCCCAAAGATCTAAACCACTGCAGCAAAGTACAAGTTGGGTCTGAGAAACTAAGCCCGGTTTCCCATTTCCATAACATCCCTTTCTACCTTCTTGCAGGATTAAAAATCTTGTACCTTAGACCTCTGTGTGTTGCTTATGTGCTCGAAGACCTTGGCTTGTTTTCTGCATGGAGAGAGCTGGAACTTTTTCCTTCAAGGGTGTAGCTAGAAATGTTTATATACACATCACTGAACCCTTTGTGCCTCCTGTCCACCCTCTCTCAGTGTCATTATACTGTACATAACATGATCAGTAATGCAGCAGTATAATTAGCTACAGAGATCTAACTGTGTGTTAATAAAAGGCCTAAGAAAAACAAAAATCTGTCTTCCAGTGGGAGTGCCTGTCTAAACATTTGTTTCCAACCTCCCAGATTTTACATAAAAATACCGTGCACCCTTCCCTAACAATACCTGTTAATAAATGGACACTGACTTCAGTCAATTTTTCCTCTTTAAAAAAAATGTTATTCTGCTTTTCTTCTAATTTTTCTGTTGTTTATACTTTTCTCTACTTTGCCCTACCTAAAGGTTTCCTTTAGTTTCTTTCCACCATTCTAGATTTCTTGTTAAAATTTTGTTGCATTCCCATTTCCCTGCTAATTTTCTCCTTTTAAATTTTGTTCATCGCTCTGCTTTCAGTTTGCTGTCACTTAATTTCCTCTACCTAGCAAGTCCTTATTATTACGGATTCTGCTTTTGTTCCACTTTTTGTAGCCTCCCTCCTGACTGCCCTTGGCTTGTTTTATACACCTCCTCATCCTTCTTCTCTCTGGCTCTCCACTCTCCTTTTCTGGCTGGTGCTCCCCTTCACCACACCCTTTATGTTTATATCCCACCTGTACTAGTTTATATCCCACTGGCACTATATGGAAATATCTCAGTCAAGCCCAGGAGAGAAACTTCTCTTATCATTTTCCCTGCAATGTGTGTGATGAGATTTAACTGCATGAGGAATGGCAGAGAATTTCCTATAACATGGCAAAACTCATGAAACTTCTAAGAGGTGGGAATCTCTTTTGGTGAGTAAATTGGACAGTTTGCACACTAGCCAGTACTAGAGAGGCGTAGGCAGAGCTTGAAAAAGCCTCTTTTTGAGGGGGCTTGTCAAGGCAATGCAGGAAAATGTTGTTCAAATTTAAAAAAAAGAAAAAGACAGGCTCGTGACAGATGAAGCAAGCAACTGGGGCTGACTGTAAGCACTTCCCTGGCTCTACAGCATGTTTTATACCAAAAAGAACAATAACCCCCAAACAGAAAGTCCTCACATTAGAAAAGTCCAACTTTAAAAAAATTGGCTCTATGTTCTTTGTATTTCTTCAATATCTCACCCTATTTCTTCCCTTTTAACTTTCTTATTTTTTTCTCCAATAAGTTGTTTCTCCTACAACGTGCAACAGTTGGTTTCTGACGCTCTTCTCCTCTGCCTTTTGCCTATTGCATGCTCTCTGTCTCTCTGGACCCTTCCTATCACTCTTTCTCCTTCCTGTGCTCCTTCAGTCTGACTCTCTTTGCATTCATCTTTTAACCCAGATGTTTCATCATACTTTCATCACCATCGAGGTCTTCCATGCTAGCTTCTTCCCACGCTATAAATTATAGCTTTATGCTCTGCTGGCATGGCCACAGAAATTGCCTCTCTCTCCTTCCACTCACATGCACTCTCATTCTCTCCTGCACACACGCATTGCACGAGCACTTCAAAACTAAAATAAATACGTGGATATGTGAATATTTCCCCAATATGTGTTTGTACACGCAGGCTCCACAAATCTATTCAAAGCCTGCTTACAGGCTCAATGCCAGACCCACCTTATGTGGGAATTGTAATACAGCCTCCTACTGAAACACATGTTCAGCCTGTCTTCAGCACATGTACCCCATTTTCTTCTACATCACTTTTGCAAATGCACAGAGAGCCTCCTTCTCATGTGTTTTCTCCTTCAGCAATTGATCCACCCTCAGAGAACTTTTTTTAAATAAAGAGGTTCAGGTTGTGAGAAATAAGGCATCAGCTAGACTGAAAGTAGTTGGGTGAGTGTTGTAGGGACAGGTTTGCTCCTCTGATTTGGAAAACCTGTCCTGGTTTTCTCAGGAGAGAAGATTTTTTTAAATGTTTGTTCCTATAAGGAACAAGAGGCATGTTTGTTTTGATAAGTAGGGTTTTAGTAGCAGCTTGATGAGCAACTGACCCCGACCAGGATCTCCTATTATCTTCGGAAGAAGTTCATTTAACTTTTCAGAGGGCAGTATTTACAGTATGCTTTTGTCACACTTTGGGTTTAGGGTTTTGTGCTTGCCCTCAGGCATGTCAGAGAAGAAACTATAAGTTTCATGACAGAAATGAGGTCCCTAAAGCAGCACAAGGAAGGGCAACCACAACTATGGATTCTTACCTGACTAATGACCAAGGTATAACTGGTACAATGCTGCCAGTCCCGCTCAGGGCAGGCTAGGTGGAACAGAAAGTCTCACACGCTCCTCAAAGACTCTGATTTTGTCAGGACTTGGGGAAAAATATTTTACAACTTTTCCTCAGGTACTGTCCTGCCCACTCAGCTAAGGACAATAGAGAGATGTGACTTCCAGCCTTTGTGTTGGAACATTTTTCTACACTCTACCAAGCATACTGAAGGTCAGCAGAACACTCTTGCCGCTGCAGCTATCTCCAGTCTACGGCACACATAAAGGAAAGGCAGGCAGTTACAGAGGACTATGTCACCAGTGAGCAAGAGGCTCAGCAGGTGGCATTCACCAGCTACTCAGTGAAGATACAGGACACGTGTTTCAAAGTGTGCTTTGCCAAGAGCCCTTCAGAATTGTGGCTGTTGCTTCTGCAGTGTTCCCCTTGCCAACACCCTCTCCGCTCCCATAAGACTTTCCCTTGTTGATCACTGACGCGCTTAAAAGCAGGATCTTGACTAAAGGTTATCGGACCTATCTGTTGCCCTGTGCTTTCTCTGCTCAGTGCCTCCTCCACCCATCAAAAATGTGTGATCCAATCCACACACGCCGCCTTCAGCCCTCAAGCTGTTCTCAGGCCCTCCCCTCAACCTAATACCACTCTAGCTTACTCCTTGGCTTCACTGGGAAATTTTTACAAGGAAAAAAAGAACTATTCAGCTGTTCAGACTGCATTTAGACATCCCAGTTGTGTGTGGTTGGTGTGCCCTGGGGTTTTGATTCCTGAGATCAAAACTGGGGACATGATTAGAACACAAGCTAGGTCAGTTTGGACAGGGGGCATAGGTTTATTTCTGATGGAAATCCAGGCAAAATGGAGCTGAAGAGTAAAGTGATATGCAGTGAGAGCCAAACTTAACATACATTTCCTATGCAGATATGTTCCTTTCTTAATTTCAGGGTCTCCAAAATGTTTCCAGGGCCTCCAGATTAGCGGTAACTTCATCTCATCATGCCAGCCAGGGAAGCTGTCAATGCTTGTCAACAAGGAATATTGAATGTCTTGCACTTTACTTGAGCCCCAGGAACCTCAAGAGACTTTTCTGTCTTACAGGTAAATTAGGAGTAGGAAGTAGCATAGACTTAGATACCAACTCTGAGACACAGTGCTTGTCTTAGAGCCAACTATGGCCAGTCTTTGGTAACAACTGTACTAAACCATCAATTAAATGTTTGTATCATTTCAGAATGAAATACTAGCCACATTCTAAACATCTAGTTATTATTTGCATAAAATGATGTCACATCCTTTTTACAGTCACCTAATTTCTCTTATGGTAAGCAGGTTCCATGCTGGTTCACCCAAATGCCAACTATGCCACAGGACAGACCTTCGTTCAGTGGGTTTCATTGAGAGCTTAATATTGCTTTGGTTTAAAGCCTGCATAGGAGCAGCTTCCTCCAGTACAACGTGTGTGAAAAAGCAGACACACACAATGTCTCTGAAGCCTGAACTCACAGAAGGCCCCGCAAAAGAGTTGTTTAGTCTCATGCGTTAAATAATGTCCAGAAGCCTGGGACATGCCTACACTGCTGATGAAGAAACTCCTGCCTCAGCCGGCGTGGGTTGATAAGCAATAGAAATGTGCCTGAACCAACGAGTTCTGCCTTACGCCATCCTGCTTCCAGACCCTGTCTGGCTCATTTGCACAGCAGTGATCTGTGCCATGCCAGCTTGCTGACGTGGCTCACTGCGGGCTGAGGGATCACTGCTGGGCTCGATGTGGAGACAATGCTAACGAGTACCTGACTCCCAGGGAGTGGTGGTGGGCAGAAGAGAGAAGAAAGTCTGACTGCTCTCTGCTTTTTTTCATGTCATACTCATATTATATTCTCATCATCTTATCTACATACTTCTTTATTACCTATGTCTATGCTTTTCTATAATATTTTCTCTCCCTTCTCTTATTAGATTATGAGAGATGTCTATTGATATTTCTTCCAAGGCTGTTGAATGTATGGGAAACTCTTGGCGCAGCTACTGGCGAAAGATGCTGTAGCAAGAAGATAACTTCAGTGTGATGCCACCATCACACCTACCAGGAAACACAGCTCACACCTTTAAATGTAATGACTGTAACAGATATGCAAGCATATAATATGATGCCATTGAAACAGAATTGAGCACTGAAGACAGAAATATTCCATGGCTTTTATGTCAGGGTTACCCTTACCAAGAGGATAAAAACATTCACTGGGAAGTCTGTCTCACGATACAGCTGCATCTGTAAATTTAAGGTCAGAACATCATAAACAAATTTTAACAAAAGCTTCTGACAGTGCAAAACTAGACTACTTCTGTATATACAGAAATAACTTTTAGCCAGAGCAGTCCTGCAGCATGAAAACAGAGAAAATGAGCAAGGACAGATAGAAAATCCAACTATATACTATGTTTAACCAGGGATTAAAAAAAAAAAGTGAACCTCTGCCCAATGTATGTGTGAAGTGGATAGGGTTTTTTTATTCTTATACAGCTGGTTTCAAGGCAGGGATTTGGAAAATATCTGAAAACAAACTTTTGCAAGATTTACAAGTGATCATGTCTAGCTTTCTGATAGGGTAGCCAGACATCAGGGAAAAATTTTGTTTGCCTCTCAAGAATATTGGAGTTATCAAGATGAATTGGGCATAGAAGGTAGTGTATGTAAGGGCAGCTGGGTGACTGAAAATAGAAACTCTCAAGAATAAAACAGAACCATTTTGGAAAAGAATTCTGTGTCTGGAGAGCCAGAGGCACAGCAAACTGGCCAAACTATATCAAGGATATCCAGGAACCTGGTGAGCAGATGTGAGATGTGGAGAAATGTGGTCCAAACAGCAAAAGAGAGTATGAAAAACTGCAGCATCCCTAGCAGGCCTTGGAGCATAGTAGGAACGAACCTTTTTAGAAAGTGCCCCCCAAGAAGTTACAATTTTGAGCTGGAAGGTACTTACATGGTAAATATTCATACATCTCCTGCAAATACAAAGTTAAAGCACTTCACAGTTGAACATAAACATAGCCCATTTTGCTTTGTTTTCGTGATGTTGTAAATCGAGACCGTTTCCCAGCTGAGATGGTAACTTAACCTAGGAGTGCTAACTTGGGCAGCTGCAATCACCTGAACACAGAATGAGACTGTATGTCTGCAAAAAGCAAAGAAAATATATAGCCAGCCATTTCTGAATAAATATATGTACCAAGAGCCTGAGCAGCATCTTGAGGCCACACACAATGTCATCTGCATATTTCTGCATCTGTAGCCCCAGCGTCACTGTCACTAGTAGTGGTGAGAGAATGATGAAGAACGGTGTGTATGATAAGATGAGAACTCACTACTGTCAAAGACCTAATTGCAGGAGACTTGCTGAAACCAAGGATCTTCCCAACACAAACTGTGATTTTGAAAAAGCTCAGGGCATTGAAGAAGTAAATTCTTATTGGTATAACACAGCAACAGGCAAGCGTGTGCTTCTTTGAGGCATTATTACAACACGGGGACGTGGGCATTGCTATGAAGAATGGTAAAAATCTACCTCCAACGAGATATGATCGGCATTACATTGAGAAACTACAGCCACCGGAAGGACTGAGTGCAAGACAGCCTTTTGGCACCATCAGAAGACAAACACTCATTAAACTCCTACGGGGTATATCCAAGACCCTGTGCTACAGCACAGTGTGGTGTGGAGCAACACCTCTCCAAGCCCTGAGGAAAATACCTTAGAACCCACACACAGTTAAGAAAAGAGAAAGAGAGATGTGTTTCTTAAAATAAACCTCAGGGCCAGGTTGGATGGGGCCTTGAGAAGCCTGGTCTAGCGAGACTTCAAGGGTGTGTAACAGAATGCTAAGCACATAAATTGGCCGTGGTATTTGCACTTAATTTTGGTATCTCAAACAAATGCAGTAAGAGGGACATTAGTAGAAATACGTTCCCTGTGGGAATACTGTTCCAGGGTAATTTACTGTATGAAATATGTCCATCCTTACTTTGTCCTGTTGGCTGATGTCAATGATATCTATGAACTGAAGGCCCATCTGTGCGGCCGCGGTATACACAATGCCAGTACCAGCAGTAGTACCTACATCAGCTTTAATCTAAGTATTTTGTGCAACAACAGTGACTGGGCACAGCAACAAGGTCTAGCACAAGCTTCGCTAGTCTCCTGGGGGTGAGTGGCTGGTTTAGACAGGAGCCTGTGTAAGCCACAAATTGCTGACGCCATTGTCCAAAGTGATGTGAAGATGTGAGGATGCTTAGTCATTCTCCAAAAAGAAGCAGAAAATGACTTTGAGGAGGTGCTTGGTCGGAGAAGACAGTGTGCAAGACTGAAGGAATACTGCCAGGCTATTGAATTGTCTTGACACTCTCCCGCTCCCCTTGCTTAAAAACTGAATGATCCCAGGCTTTTGCCTTCATGTATATTTTGACATTTGGACAAATCCACCTCTGGGTACCCCTTTGCCTCCCCAGTGCTCATACTTACAATCTCTTGGGACCGGTGATGGTCAAGGAGTGGATGCTCCACTGCACCATGGAAAGATGGGGAGCAAGTTCTGCTGTGGCTGGAGCCACCACTTTCTCTTGTCTCTTTCCTTCACCAATTGATTTGCTCTGGAGTGGAGCACCCAAAGGTCAACCCTTTGGCTCCACTAAGCACTAAAGCTGTTGCAGACAATCACATACACAGGCATATATGAGAGTGTCAGGCAGTGAGGGGAATTCTTTCCTGCACTCATGAACAGCTATAGTCAATCTGGATATAACTTGGTCCTACATAAGGAAGCTGATATAGATATTTTTTGCCTCTAAATTACTCATAACATTTAAAAATTTGACTTAACCTGCTGAGTGTATCCTCTCAATGGGCACTGCAGCCAAAAGGGACCCAAGGGATCCAAGAGCATGCACAAAGAATGAGAAAGATGATGCAACAGCTACACTTAGCATTGGTAGGACGCGTGATGGACTACAGTCCCTTCCTCATGTTTATAATCCAGAGAATGCTAATATCTTACACAGACTATGGAGAAGAGCCATGGGACTCATTAAAGAATTGGAAAACTTGGTTCATAGCAATAGACTCAAAAAGTTTAATCTGTTGTTTAAGAAAGAAAAGGCTAAGAGACGAGATGATCACAGGCCGTAAGTATCTATGGCAGGGATATGATTTTGACAAATGAGAGTTAGTCTAGCAGACAAAGGCATAATAAGATTTAATTGCTGGAAGCTGAATCAAGGCAAATTCAAAATAAAAATAAGGCACAAAAATGTAAGGACAAGAATAGTTGTTCCTTGAAACAATTCACTAAGGGTTGCTGTGGGCTCTCCATCACTGGAAATATTTTAATTGAGATTGGCTGCTTCTCTAAACTTTGTGCTCCGGTTCAAACAGGAATTAATTCAGGGAAGTCCCATGGCTTGTATTATAAAAGAGGCCAAGCCAGATGATCACAGTGGTCCCTTCTGACTCTATAATTTATGAGCTCTGATATAATCAGACCCTAACACAATATAGCCATAGGCAAAACCACTTCCTATTCATTGCAGATTATTCTAAGAAATGTTAGCATCTTCTCATTATTTCATCAGGATAAATCAGGCATTACGGTTTATGGCTGTAATAAGCTGGTAAAACACAACTGTAGTTTCACGTGTCTTTAACTCATTACCTTAAAAAACCTCAAAACATTTACCCAGTTCATCCTAACTATTCAACGTCAAAAGCATTTAAATGCTGAGAACAATGAGTTCAGGCTCCAATACCGCTGAGCTGTCCTTCAGTAAGAACACACAAAATGTATCCTAATAAATGAGCAACCCTAGAGTAAACCCTGCATCACTATCACCTGGATGTAACTACACCTAACGTCCCCTTGATCTTTGCACAGAACTCTCATTGCGTACACAGCGAGAGCAGTAAATGGCTCTAAGGAGGTAGATACTGTTTCACAAAAAGGTTTAAGACAAACACAGACAGCAGAGAAGTGCTGATTTAGTAACAGAATATTTTACAGCAAAGGAGGTCACAAATTGGCAGCAGTAAAGGTTTTATTTTTGTTGGTTGACAAGTGCGAATAAATGCTGTACAGAACAGGTAGTCAAGTGCCAGCAATATTTTTCTTTTGAAAATGTTATCTTCACTTAGATCTTCTTCAGTAGAATATCATCAGTCAATCATAAAGCTGGCTGTTCCAGCCAAATACTTTTACCATTACACAATCCTGTGTGAATACTGGGTTCACGCAGTGGAGACATAATCCTGCAAACCCTGAAGAAGACAATGTTTTCTAATCCAAAAAAGAGCCCGTTTCCCCTTTATAGATTAGGAAATGTATCTTCTCAGAAAGTGGCTTTTAAAACAAACTGAATTCCTATTCCAGATAGGTTGGTTTAGCTAAATATAAAGAGTTGGACCTTTCATTATTAGGCAGAAAGACAGACAAACAACTTACTCCAGCAAGTTCTTCATGCACAGTCAAGGCAGTACCTTGTGACCAGCTTCACAGAGCACATCTGACGTTTTTACTACCATACTATTTTTTAAAATCAGATAGCTAAGAACAGGCAGAGGACTTAGTGGTGACGTTAAAGAGAAAATACAAAGAAATTAGTCAAAATACCATGTAACTAGTTGTGTCACACATTAACCAATTCACACCAGTAAATTTTTCTGAACTATCCAGAACAGACTGTTGTTTGCTTATTTGTTTAAAGTTCATGAGGCATTAGCATCTCTTTAAAAATTACAATACTATTTTTCATAATCCTAACAAAAGACATTTCAAAAGAGCTGTGGAGTCTCATTAATCACCTTTTCTTCTGAGCTAGGTTGTATTTTAAATGACGGTAAGTAGATGTCACATAATATTGCCACAAAACATTTACACGGTTATCATCACCAATCAGGCGATTAAAAAAGCAAATGGATTGACTTAATGAGCCGACAAGCAGCAACTTGTGGATGAAGTTTAAGTATGCTACAGAATTATCAGCAGGACTCAAAATTGATAACGTCGTCTTTGGTTTTCTTACTTCTCAATAGTCCTGACTGAGTCTCTATAGTTACATCCTCCGAATTTTATCACTCTCCTGGCTAAAGCTTTCCTACTGCCCTCTCCTGTAGGCATCCTTCTTCCACTCCTGACATTATCTCTTCTGTGCTACATCTGTGTTTTCAGCTTGAATTATTTATTTCTTTCACCGGACATTTACCTAATGTATGCTACTTGGATTCAGCTTAAAACCACTGAAAGCAAGGTCGTCATTTTATCCTACCCTTCATAGCACACAATCAGAGCTCAAGTTGTACTTCCTTGTTTTTCGTCCCCAAACTGCTACTTAGACAAAGAAAATGTACAGTAAATATATCACTGACAGACGTAATGCAATAACTGGAGTGCAAGAAGATTAGATTAATGGGTTTGATATGACCGCTGCCTTTTGGTGAAGGACTTGTCTTTGCGGTATAGCTTTGATTGCCCAAAGATGCAGGATTGACTTCCATATGCCAGCATCTAACAATCACACTGTTGTGTGCTGTCAGGAGGGGAAAACAGGAGAACCCTATTGGCTGAGAAAAAAAAAAATGAAAGACTACTTATAGTGATCCCAAGGAAGAAGTAGCAAAACAACCCAAATGAAAGCCAAACCCCTGAAAAGGGCATTGCATCTTTGAGAAGATGAAAGGGGGTGTCAGTGGTATCTTGTGATTTATAATAGTTTGCAGTTGCAGGCTGTGATGCGTGGATGTGATGTGTTTTCCTAATAAGACGAATAAGTGCTCCGAGTTGATCCTTAAATAAATGAATAAAGTGCTGAAAAGCACCAGCGCAGAGAAGTGTAAATACAGACACGGAACGACTGCTCTTGAGTGCAAGAGGCTGGATGACAGAACAATGTGGATGAAAGAATACAGTGTTCCTTAAAGAGTTTACTGTTTAGAGAGAAGAAAATGAACATGCCGTCTTCAGCCCTACACTCCCTCTTTCTTTCTTCCTTTTATCATCTTGCCAAAATTGTTTGCTTTTGAAAAATAATGACGATTTTTTTTAAGTAACAGCCCTCCTTATACCTTAATACGTTGCTGCATTTCTTCAAAGTGCTCAGCAAACATTACTAAGTCTTTCTAACAACATGAGCCTAAAATATTTCTATGAGATAGGGAAACTGAACCCTGGAGATGAAATGACTCAGCTGGGGTCCTGTATTTAAAGCTTCTAAGTGACATTGTTGTACAAATAATGATTATATTAATAAACAATGCTGTTAAATAGCTGATAGTGGAATCAAAGGTGGAACACAGGATTTCCTGCTGCTTCTTTTAACGTTGTGGACCACACAGCCTGCCTGCAGATACCCATTTATTAGTGTTCTTCTTCAGTATGTCCTTACTTTGCTGTATGAGCCTCTTTCCAATGAGTAATCGATTCCTGACCTATCAGTTTAATAAGTTACACATTATACCTCACTAGCACACTTTATCAAATGGGATCTATGATCCACTCTAAACACTTTATGTGCTTGAAGTTTGTTTGGAATCCAGTGCGATTTGGAGATGGATGCTCCATGACTCCAGCAAATGAATGTGATGGTCTCCGCAGCTTTCTGACCAGAAAAGTGTCCCTGTCTCCAAAAAAAAATGGTTCCATAATTGATAAGCCAAGCTGAGAAAATGAAGACCGCTAGTTTGCTCAGATTATGTCTCTCACAAACATCAAAGTTCCTTTCATGATCAAGCTGAAGCAAACTTCGAAGGGACAACACGAGTCCATTTTGCTGTAACTGTCCATTCATCACTTCTTTGTTCAGGAAAGCTTTTAACCTGTAAGCAACTTGCAGAAAAATCAAATTTGCAACACCCTCACTCTCACCCAAATACCAGGATTGCCTTGATATGTTAGTAATAGGCAAAAATATACAGTTTGTAAGAATACATCAGAATAGGATACATAAGCACCAATAGACTATAATGGAAAACAGTGAGCTATGTATTCCATAGGATGGGTTAGTATTGTTTTCTGAAAGTAAGATTTTCAACTGGGTCTTCCCCATACAAAGAATCTCTTCAGCATTTGCATTTTGAAGAACTCAGAAAGTGCTTTTTTTAAAAAAAAAATCTGTTCTTTGCAAAAAAACACCTGGTAAGAATCCTTTTTCATGTGACTCCTATGCACCTTCGATAACTTTCCCAAAAACTTTAGCACTGCTGAGAATATAGTTAATAGGAAGCTATGTCTTTCTGCTAACTCACTGAAATACCAAATCCAGCATTCTGGATTTGGAACACTCCCTTGAGGACTTTGTGACCATAAACCAATAAATGGATTACATTCATTCACATGTTTTTTTCCCATCTGTGGCAGATAATGTGGTGTGCCACAACTAAGGTAAAATGGGATGGTCAAAACGCAGTTTCTTTCATGCTCTACAATTCATCAGGAAGCATCAGGATAGATGCCAGGACTTTCAAAATCTTGAACCAAATGCAGAGGCTGAACCCCAGAGGTTTAAATAAGGACACTGACATTTTAGAATATCTGGATGGGGACATCACTGTCACAGAGCAGGAATACTCACAGCCCAGCTGCAAGTGGGTAAAAATCGCACTGAAAGCAATCAGCTTGGGAGTATGAGGCAAGAACTCCCACAGCTTGCTTTCCTCCTCCCCCAGCCAGCAATAAAAGTCCCTCAGAACAGAAAAAGTGCCTTTTAGTTTGTATTTTAGATGTTAAAAAATAGGTATGTCGCTTTTACACGGAGCCTGATGTATTAAGTCTCAAATAACACAGGAATTCTTATATAACCCAGTAATCAGTGGACTCAATTGTTTATAATATGCCAGCAGTAAATGCAGGAGGAATTTATAATCATATTTTCATGGGGACTAAGCCAAAACCCCTTCTGCAACTCAAACAAACTGCTTCACCTTTTCATTTTGGACAGGTTTAAAACGCAAAGAGATATGACAACATGACAGATAAATTTCTCTTGTGGCATTTTCCCCATAGAGGTGACGCAAAGAAAAGTCAGAAGATTAGCTTGTTATGTCCAGTGTGTATTTTATATTTACTATACAGGTGGATGGTTACAATAGTCTGAGTACAAAATCTCTATAGACAAAATTACCGAGAAATTACTTCACTAGCTACATTTTCTATTCTTCCTGACATTTCTTGACTTTTTTTTTGCCTCCTTCCAAAATGTTCTTTTCTTTCTCAGCATATCTCTCCAGCAGACTTTTGTTTTTTCTTTCTTTCCTGCTTCTCTTGGACTCCCTCAACAATGGAAATTAAGTGGGGTTGACTGAATTGGTTCAAACACAATAGAAACAAAGTTCCCATGCCTGGAATTTAAAGACAGATTTCTCCTGAATGATGTCTGCTAGTCCTAGCTGTTTTTGAGACAGTATTTTTAAATTATTTCTCACATGTTTCTTCTTCAAATGAAATGGTCCCATTCTCAGTAGGGAAAGAGACAATACCTTCCTCATTTCCTCTCTGTTGGCCATCAGCTGCTTTTTCTCTGAGGCTTCTCTCCTTCCCTCCTCCACCCACTCCTATCTCTAGCCTGAAGCTTTTCTTAGAGGACATTTCAGCTATGAACGTGCTTGAGCACCCCAAAATGCCAATCCATGCCTCTGTAAATGTCCCAGCACTGTCAAGGTGGTGTTCCTGCATTGGCTTGTCTACACAGCCAGGGTCATATTTAGACACAAGCTGCCCTGGGGCAAGAGGGGAGAGGAAAGGTCCCTGAAGTCAAACCGGACACTTTGCCAGGGAAGCAGGACAAGAGAGGAGGGGATGTGACTGGCACAGTAAGGCAGAGGAGAATAGGCGTGGTGGCAGGAGAGGTTTTTTTGTTGAGATGCAGCATGCTAGGTAGGGAGATAGTAAGGACTGAGTGGTGATCCACACATTTGCAGCTTGGTGGCATTTTTGGGGGTCCTCTGCTCAAAGTCCTGAGCAGTATCAGTCCCCTGATACCTTCCTGATCTATTTGTGAACCCTCAACCCTTGCACTCCTGCCGTTTTTTGCCTTTGATCCCCACAGTTTTCCTTCCTTCAATCCTTTCTCCTCCAGGGAGAAATTGACACATTGGTTGGCCCATTAATGCCCCAGCCAGCCCTGAGTGAGACTAACAAAAGCTTCCCTGGTCTCCCATTCATTTCTGCTCAGAAGGAAGGAAGAAAGGATAGACACCCTGGGAAGGAGGGGGTGGAAACTGCCATCAGACCAAGGTACAGCTGTAATTTCAGTGTATGAATGTGGGTTATAATGGAGGAAATGGAGATGCTGCCTTTCCCAAGCCCCACAGATAGGCCAGTCTGGGGACACAGTGGAAAATGTTCCCTTCACTTGGAAATACTTCACCGTGTCCTACTGACACTGATTCCTCTCCCAAAGTCCAAGCCCTGCTTCGGTTCAACACCTATGTTTATGCCATAGTTTTAAAGACCAAGGTCTCAGCTCAAAGTGGTGCAAAGTACCAGTTTTTCCCTTGGATTTAGGGCAGAGGCACTTATCTTTGGTGATGTGGCTAAGAGATTTGTGCTTGAAACATTCTTGGTAATACAACTTCAAGATGCTTGGCACGGCTGAACTCCTGTGAAAGAATCTGATGCAAGAAAACAGATGAAAGCTGCAACGTGGTTGAAGGGAATTGCAGAGATTGGATTGAGGACAGGATTTGGCCTCTACCACGGTACATTCATGAGGCCAAACATGATATGGAAACTGTTTCAGTAAAATGTACTCCACAGACTCGACATGCCAGGGAGCCTGAATAGCTTCATTTATCACTGTTCCACTGATGGTGCTTGTCTTTACACAGGGTTATAACTTTTTCCATTAAATCCCATGTCTGACTCTCCGTCCATATTGATTTCTAGGGATGCAGAAAGATGTTTATAACAAAATCTCTGTATGAATACCGTTTCAAAAGAGAGCTACATGACCAAGAACAAAAGTGTTTGGATGTTGTTCTGAGGCCATTACGAGTAAATGGAAAACGAATTGCTACAGAGAGGTATGGTGAAGAGGAATGCTAAACATGAAAAACCATAGAATGGTTTGGATTGGAAAGATCCTCTGTTCCATCCCCCTGCCATGGGCAGGGACGCCTTCCACTAGACCAGGTTGCCCACAGCCCCATCCAACCTGGCCTTGAACATGTTTTGTCTTTTTGTTCTGTCTTTGGTATAGAAGAATGTCTGAGGCAGTAACCTAGCTTTAAAAATAAAAGGAGAGCTATGGAAAACTTGAGGCTCTTTGATATCACAGAACAGAATTAGTCAAGGATGTAGCTGGTTTTTTGCTCTTCATCTCCATCTGATTCATTTATCTTAGTGTTCCCACAATGTTTTTTTGAAGTAGCCCAAACGCCATTGGCTAGAAGAGCTTTCCACTGTATTTTTCCCACAAATTTGTTGAAGGTTGTTCAAAAAAGATTTCACACATATACGCTTGTTTTCATATGGAAATCTTTAACACATGAAACAAAGAGTACCCTTTGGTCTCATATCCAATATTTATCCTGGTTACACACTTTTCAAGAGATGATACTGATTTGCGCTACTAAACAAAGAGCACATTAGTATTGCAAGCAGTCATTTTCCATCCAGCTAAGCTTTCTTTGGAATGTAGCTGTCAATTTTTCCTTTTTCAGACCCTGAAGGAAGTATCCACATTTATTCAAAATAAAGAATCCAAACTTTTGGACTCCTCAGAGCAAAATAAGCCAGAAGGTGGAGTTGCAACTGTAATTATGATCTCTTTAGTGCCTGAGGACAATGTCTTCAGTTAACTCGATGCATTCCTCTGCTACTAATGCAGTCTGTTCATGTTTAAATATGTTTATTTTGTCCTATCTAGTCATACTTTTTATGCTATTGACAAATACAAGCAATGTGTGCATCCAATAAACATATGCAAAGAATCACAGAAATCATTCCTTTCTTATTGGCCCAACATCAGCTTCAAAGAATTCATTTCATAAATTATTAGCTATTATCTTTTTTGATGTAAATGTGATAGATGCAATGCTTATCATGCTCTACTAATAGATTTTAAATTGTTGTTGAATACTGTATATGTACCTAAAATTAAATTCATCTGACTGATATGCCATATGGAAATAAAAAAATTACAGAGATCAGGTAATTAAAGAGATCAGAAAAAAATGTGAATCCTTGTGCACTTAAAGGTATAGGCAGTTTGTCATGGGGAGAAAGCATGGAAACACTGCAAAGGTACAACTCCACGAGAATACTTTGCTGCCATCGGCTCCCTCCAGTTTCTGCACAGTGGGCTCTAACGAGAGATTGCTTTTAACTTCACTCACAATTAAAACTATTCCAATGTTCTTTGCTACAATTAAATATTACTCAAGGTGGGAAAGAGCTTTAAGACTGCGAGCTGAGAAATACAGCACAGGGTAACCGTACCTGCCCTTAGTCTCCACCTTTCCAGTTTGAAATGCTTGGGGAATTTTTTTTAATGGGAGGAAAAAAATGTCTTTCTGACATTATACACTGCACCTTCCTAGCAAAATGTGATTAGCTGAGCTAAAGACTGACTGGCTCAATACTGCAGAAATTAGCACTTGTTTGAAATGTGAGAACACTGTCTTGTTGCAAGCATTCAGAAATGGTGCTTCACTGTCAAGGTTTTTTGCCTTCATTTATTTAATTTTCCCTTGACAAAAGTTCACGCCACAGGTCTGAGATAAGCTGTGCTGTTGTAAAACTAGTGTAAAAAGCTGGCCTACAATAAAGGAACTGAGAATTGTAAATTATTTAGATAACTACGCAACAATTTTGTGATTCTGTTATACTGCAAATCACTCAGCTGTTCCAAAGGCTTGGAAGCTGTGTGTGTGCATGCATGTAGGAGTGCACATGGGGGCTGTATCTGTGTGGAGTCTTCAAAGAAGTAGATTTTTGTAATTTACAGTCCCATACCTCAGTAAAGCCATGCAGTTGTCTGTCCTTTGGGATAAATTAAAGGAGTAATATAGCCCCTTCAGAGACTAGAAGATGGAGACAACCAAGGATGCCACCCAAATCATGCCAGTGCCTGATCTGAAGTAGCTTGAGCTTGACCAGGATTCACCATGGCATGTGAAGCTTAGGAAGCTGGCTGGTTAGCTTGAGGGGGCTGTGTGTGCATGTGTGTGTCCGGCTATCCATAAGAAACAGCAGCCAGAGGAGAAGTCCTGCAAGGGGCCCAAATCAGAGCGACACAGCTCTACAGGGAACATGCTCCATTACAGAAGCAAGCTTGGAAACTTTGAGTAAGAAAAGTGCCTGTTGTTTGTTTCTACTGCATTCAGAGAAACAAGATTCTGAGTGCATGCTTTGTAAATAAACCAAAGACATTCCTGACTCCTATCATCAATTTCTCCTCCTAATGGAAAAAATCCAGCAAGTTTCCACTCTGTGAATAGGGGCAATAATATAAGCACGAACACAGGGTCAAGTCAAGTGCTATCCTAACTTATACTGGTACAGCTCCACTCAAATCAGTGCAGGGAAACAGGTCCCTCGATAGAGGAGTAAGAGAGAGACTTTCCCTTGTATTTGAATTTTCAACTCTAGAAAACTAAACGCAGCAGGATCAGCCGTGCTCACTCCTTTGGCTAGAAAGAAACTTGCACTTCCAACCAAGTGAGTAGAACTTGATTTCTCTGAAAAGTTTGTATTTATGGACCAGCATTTTTCAAGTACTGAACGTACAGAGCCAGCTTGCTGAAGTCGCTGCTTCTTCAACCTTCTTAAATGCAAAAAGAGGTCTCATGTTGCAGCACCAGGCTGGCTCATGAGGCAGTGTAAGACCTGAGTTTTCCAGACTCAAATGCTGTGAGATCCTTTGGCTAACAGGTACTGAGCACTCAAGTTCTCTATGGTCAAAAGTATTTTTCCATAAGTGCTGGTCTTTGGGAAATACATACTTTTATACTAAAATATAATATGAACTTATAGTTACATGTTTTATATTAAAATATATTATAATCTGTACTTTATATTATAAATAATATCAATGGGAAATGGAGAAAAAACAGTTTTTCTATAAGGCACAATTGAGTCGATGCATGGTTCATGAAGAAGATAATTTAGGAAAAAAACATGTCCTATCTGCAACTGCTGGGCACACACATCCCTTAGGACTGGATTTCATTACCAGTTGATAACATAGCCTCAAAATCAATGCCATGTTACTGTTAAACACTAGCAGAAACCTGGACATTTTCTACTTTCTATTTAAAATCTGAAAAAATCACCTTTATTCCCATAAAAAGCATTGTGTCTGAAGGCTGCTCCTTTTTCCTTCTGGGATACTGTAATAAAAAAGTGCATGTGGGTTGAGTGCAGCCACTGACGTAAAGGGCGTAACTGTGCAACATGCAGGCAGGGGTGCACCAAGTGCATTCATGCAAACAGCCTCGTGCATGCTGATCACATTGTGCAGGAAGACAGAGAGGAGATATTTAGGGCTGAACTGAATTGTTTTGCCACTAAGACTAATTCAACCTTCCTTCATACAAAGGAAGTCTTAGCACAGAGTAGGGCTCCTGTCCACTGCAATAACACAGGTAATATAGTTAATCTAGTGGTAACTAGATTGTGAGTTGAAAAACAGTCCTGTCAGCCTTATCACATTATTCTTGAAGGACCTACCTCTCAACCAGATTTCTTGCTCAGGGTGTCTTGCAGGACTAGGGCAGCAGCCAAGAAAACACAGTAGCCCAAATGGTATCAAAGGGAAGGAACCTGCTGGATGCTGCCTCTCCAAAGCTGCCAAAACTGGAAAGACACAATGGATGTCACCCTTTGCTGGAACGGAAAAGAAATAACAGTTCTATGGAAGACAAAAACCTTACATTTGATCTGCAGATATAAATGAGGGGGTAACTATAACCCCAAATTTATCAAAACAAGGTTTTAAAGGAAGTTGACTTAAAACTCTGGAAAAACAACTGGACTAAAGGAGTGACTGTCCTTCTGGTATCATGACCTCCCCACCCCTGTCTGTGTGGTGGCCCAGATTTAAGAAACAAGAAAGGATGAACTTTTTGTGTTGGAAAGCAGACAATGAAAGTGAAAAGCAGGAGGACAAGGCAGGAGATGTGCAGTAGGTTTATGTGTTGTTATTACATTAATGACTTCTGCTTTTCTGTTTCTGGAGGAGGTTGTCCAGAGATAAAGTCTAGAGAAATCAGGGAAGATCAAAGTCAAAGCCTGAAAGAGCCCTTTGGAAATCTATAGGGGAGCGTAAGGAGGAGTTTCCAAAGGATACGTTAAAAGAGTGATTACAGACCTGGGAGAGCCGCAAGAAAACAGGGAGGAGGCAAGAAATGAAAGGACAGGATTGCAGGAAGAGAAAGAGAAACCATGAAGTTGGAAAAAGCAGCCCAAAAGGAGTAGGCTCAAGCTAAGGAGATGGGGGGATGGAGAGGTCTAAAAATGCTTCCCAAATACAGACCCCACTTAGGGGGAGTTCGTGGAATTGATGAAGTGCAAGTCCAGCTACATCCTCACCTCTACACCTCCCATCCAGCCAAGGATTTTTCCCCTCATCTGGGTTGACAACCACTTGCCAGCAGTGGAAGCCCCACTGCCTGCTTTATGCCCCAGCCCCTCTTTCTTCTACTGCAGCTGCTCTGCTCACTCCCATGCACCAGCTCTGGTGCTTACCCAGCCCTGCATTAAGCCAGACTAGAACTAACCCAACAAAGCAAATAGTTTTCCACCAGCTTAGTGTACTATTAAGCAATAATTTAAATAGCAAAGAAAATACATGGGATGACATACGGAGACACTTTCCCACAGAAGCATTAAAGGGAGTTTAGCACTATGCTTTGTTTCAGGACGTATAAATATCTTTGATGGTTATAGCCCCACCTTTACTACTGCTTGCAGGCTCAGAATATCAGATGGAGAAAAGGATCAGATGGAGAATACACAGGTGCCAATGTTTACTCTGAACCACAAACATGAAATACTACAGCATTTTAAAAATCTGTTAGTTCTGCATACACTAAAAGCTACACAAATTGAAATTACAGGTTCTCATCACACCATGAAAACAACTTCTGTACTTAACTGAAGATGCAAATACTTTAAACAGGATGTATTTGGTCATAGCAGTAACACAACAGATCATAAATGTGGAGACAGCAGGTCAGAAGATAGCCCTCTGCCAAGGCAGGTGGGGAATGACCATGCCAATGAAGAACCAGATAATTGTACTGCTGCATCACAAAAGACAGCAGCGAAAAGCAATGTTGTAGTGTCATAGGGTTGCCCGGCAGTGCCCACCACATCTTGCTGCTCTGGGACCTGTGTTAGGCTTAGTACAGCGTGCTGACTTAAAAAACCCAGCCTCCTAAAATCTTAGAAAATGCTGCAGCTAAACGGCAAAAAAAAATAAAGCTCTATATTATAAATATGAAATGATGATAACATTTTGTTAACAGTGCAAACTATTGATAACAGTAACATGTAACATAGTTGTTCCCCCAAAAAAAGGATGACAAGAATACAATGCATAAAATGTATGTGTGGAGGCAGCTACACAGCACAATACTTCATTTACATCCAGAGAATGGCCAAGACATACAGGGACTCCGTTTGCAGAAAGAGACATAACAGTGTATGTGGCTGAAGGAGTAAAAGCCGAATGCTTCGGTCTCTTGGCTCTGCTTCTGCCTTTGCTCGCAGAGCAGTCGCTGACTTACTGCTCAGCCTTGCCTCAGTGCTTACTGTCAGCACTTGCATTTTCAACCCTTTGTGATACTCTGCTCATCAAGCACAGTAGGACACATGCACGAGCTCAAAAGGCTGTGGTACACATGTATCTAGTGGAAGGAGCTATTTATTTGGACGATTAGGTGACACTTGTCACTCAGCTTTCTGCTGAACTTTTGGGAAAGGCAGGCTGCCAAGAGCAGCTCTGTCATACCTGTGTCTGGGAAGAGAGGACATGACCAAGACATGGTGGGTCTGACCCAGTTCGTTCACATCCAGAGCATTTTTATGGAGGAGGGAGACACGCAGAACCTCTGGTGTCCCCAGCTTGCACAGCCTGTGCACTTGCAGTGCGTTGGAGCTCTGGCTCCCTTGGTACAGATGACATGAGCTGCACAGGCAACAGATAGAAAGGTTCACAAAATCCATGTGTAAGGTGTGACAGTGGCCAAGGCACAGCTGAGCAAGTGCTGACAGCAAGGCCAGGGAGGGAACCAGAGGGCTGAGCTCGCCTTCAGCAGAAAATTCTCTGGAAAGGCTGGCCAGGGATTCTGGGCAAAGACATTGTGTGCTGCTGGTCCCTCCTTGGGTTCGGGAAAGCAGACTCTGTTTATTCTTTGCAAATAAAGAGGATTGCACCAGAGAATTATCATCAATCTCCCATCCAAAGGAAACACCCAAAAAATCTTTAAATGCTGGCTCACCTCTCAGACCAGACTAGCACAACACAGCTGGTCCAGCTTCTAATGTCCTGAAACATATGCAGGAATACCAGTACTAACTGGCAGAGCCAAACACCGTCCCACCTTACAAGCTTGGGGAAGAAGCTGCCCTTTCTACAGCAGCCTGGCTCTTCCCAAAGGCCCCATACGTAGGGTTAGAGCCCCAGAGAAGGGAGCATCGGGGGTCAGAGGGTCTGAGTCAGATAGTTGGGGGTAAGACTGGTTGTACTACTCATCTGTCATGCATAAACTGAGTCATCCTCCTCGGATAGCTTTACTGTTATTAATATTTGAACACAACTGGAGCCGTACTGCTGAGTGAAAGGGAAGAGCAGGTTTGAGGTAGGATAAAACTCTCTGAAAAGCTTTACCTGGGAGAGAGGGAGTCTGGATCTCAGATCTCATCCTGCAGGTACCTCACACCAGCAGTCCTAAGCAGCTCCTCCGGGGGTCAGTTTTAGTCCTTTGATTAAGGCAAGCAGGATTTTGCCAAAAATAACCTTGTCATTCTCTGGAGTAAAGCAAGTTAATTAAGTTCACGTCTCTCCTGGCCTGGCTAGAGGTGTAAGTTACAAAATGTAAAGAAATACCAAATAGCACCTGAGGGCAGGAAAACCAAAAGTCCCACCTCAGATCCAAACCTCAGATGGAAACTGCATGGGCAAAAGACAGTCACCCATGCTTATCCACTCTTGTTGGCATGCCAAACTCTTTGGAAAAATTATGCGGGATTGTGAATGACAACGGCTGATTTCACATCTTATCCCAAAAGACTCCACTAAAGATCCTGAGGAATTTCTTAAGTAACCACATATGTTGAACTGTTACTTATCTTAATGAAAAAAAGATAGTCACTTAAGAGAAAGATATCCAGAGATGAGTTCACGCCATGGATTATACAATGTGTAGCCCCCCCCAAAAGAGACAAACTTAATTTATACAAGCACAAATTTTCCATCTGAAAATACTAAATGTAATTGTTTTCTGTCATTTGAAGGAAGTCCTGGCTCCATCGAAGCCAATGGCAAAACTCCCATTGACTTCAAATGGATCAGGACTTAAACCTTTGCCTTTAGGAACATGCCGACTGATTTTTAAATTTTCTTAAAAGAAAAAAAAATCAAAAGGAAAATGTGCTTGTATTTAAAAGTTTTGATGCCAAGTTCTGTCCCAGAGTGAATTACTTCAGCCTTGATATAAATCTATCAAAATTGGTTTAAAAAATGTAAAGATGAACACACCCTTAAAGAATAGCCCTGCTCTCCTCCTTCTACTCAGGTCCGTACAAAAGAATTTTGCACAGACGATTATAAGTTTAATAATAATAGAGAAAAGATAACATAACAACTCAAATAATATCCAGTCTTATGGATACAGTTTGCAGTTTAAAAATAGGTGACATGGTTTAGTCCTAAGCATTTAATAGTAAAAATACTGATTTCCACAGCTTCAATTTTATTTTGAGATGCCAGATATTCAGGCAATAAAATTAATCCATTTAAATTACTTTACATCAACTTAAAGTAAGCAATTACATACCATAGGATCATAGAAATTACATATTATAGTAATTACATGTCATGTAATTACATATCATGTAATCATATACTTAATCTGAATTTTAAAACATCCTTTTTCTATTTCATTTAGTATCTTGCATAATACAAAAAAATTGACAAACTCAAGGTCAATCTATCACTGTATCCTGTCTTCAGGAATTTTTAGGAGCATTTGTTCAAAGACAAAGCGTAAAGCCAGGGCAAGTAGAGAAGTATCAGATCAGCATCTAAAAGGCAGTAGATGTAGAGTTCATAGAAAGATCTTACACTTTCTTAAAATTAATTTGAGATTTTGTCAATCTGTATTGGTCAATATTGTCTTGTGGAGATCAGTGAACTGTGGTTAGTGCTACAGCTAGATCACATTGAAACTTCTGCTTAAATAAAATATCTTTATCCTTCCCACTTTAATCCTGTTTCCTTTCTAGCAATCTTAATCAAGAAAATTTCTTCTGGGCTTTCACTTTTAAGTAGAGAAACAGCTGCTATCTTTTTGACTCCATCTAAAAATTAACCAAGCTTCTAAACCTGAAATAATACCCAAACTAAACAAGTTATGCAGTTTTCCCAGATGCTTTAGCATTGCTCATCGATCATTGCAATGATAGCATGACACGATGACGATACATTTTGCTGTATTAGTTACACTGATAACAAAGCAAAGGAAAAAAGCCCCAACAAACCAGGACTAGATGCTGCAGAATGTTGTAGAAAAGATTTCTCTACTTTCTGATTATGATTAAATCTTGGTGTGCTTTGAAATCCCTAATGTGTAATGCAAACCAGGATTTGGGGTGTTAGGAATGCATCCCCACCCTTCTTTCAAAACGCTCTGTAAATTATCATCTGCAGACCCCAAATCCTTGAGTGGAGGGGGTAAGGAAGGAGAGGGAGGCAGGGAGCGGCAGTGGGAGCGGCAGTGGGATGGGGGGGGGGGGGGGAGGAAGAGAGGGAGAGACAGAGGAGAGAGAGATTAGAAGCACTTTTCACCTCTTGGTCCCGTCAGAGCGCTCAACGCCGAGAGCCGTGCTTCAAATCCAGTGTTATCGTTAGGCCCGATTCAAAGGAAGTCAAATAGTCTACTGAGAAAACAGTGGAAAAAGTAAAGGTCCTGAAGAAGTAAGTGCTGCATGTTGAAACGTATGCATGTCACACCCCATTTGTCTTTCATATTGAAGAATAAAGCAGCCTGTCCCGCAGCAGTTATTATACACCATATTCTTTATTTTAAAAATGCAAGAAATTTGGCACAAAGAACAAAAAATCAACTGATGAAAAGCATTTATGTCATGGTTTAAATTAAGACCTTTGTAATGTAAGAATTACATCAGCGGTGGGCTTAGCTTAATGAAAATAAGACAGTGTTTTTTAAAGACCATGAAGGAACAAATCCTCTCTGCTTTCTGAAAGAGAGAAAAGGCAGATATAGATAAATAGATAATTTAAGCTGAAATCAGAGCAAATCACACTTTGCTACCTTTAGGAATTACTCAACTTTTTATTCCACTGACAGCTCTGGGTCAACAAAGTCAAGTGAGAAGTTATTTTATATTCACACATGGATTTTAAATATTTTTGGGGAATATTAGATATTAGAGTCTCTTCGATACTCTCATTGCTTGAGCTTCTGGTTAACATTAATTCAAATTTTAGATTTCCTCTCTTTTGATGTGGGTTTGGTTTTGGGGTTTTTTTGGGGGTCCACCTAACACGAACACAAAGTTCAAACATTCTATTTCATCAAATTTTAAGCCTATTATTTTGATACAATGATGATTAAGGATTTAATAACAATTTTGAATGAGAATAAATTTATTAATTTGGGGCTACTAGCAAGGATGTAGCAGTGATTTGAGTAATGTTAAAATATATGGGTGGAGGTAACAAAAGGGAAGTGGAGTCTCTTTGCTTTGATATGTTTGTTTGATATAACTTTTTGTCACCTATTCTTTGTGCATGTTTTGATCTTTATGGGTCTGCCAAATGCTACATGAGAATATAAGCAGTGACTTTCTGATGAGAAAGCAAACATGACAAAGCAAGAAAAAATAGTGATTTCTAGTGGAGACAAATATAATTTAAAATCTAGACAGAAAACTTTCTACTGTAGTATGGTGAGTATGATGATATACAATTTTAATATATCTTTACTGCATTTATGTGACAGAAAACTGTAAAGGGACTGGATTGTGTCCATGTTTTGCTATCAATGTATTTGTTAAATGCAACTGTTTTAGTCACAAAGCAACATACAAATTTAGAGGGTTTAGTGTATACATGTCCAAATATACATGTGTTATTTACTCTGTGTAAAAAGTTTATTTTAATTATATCAATTTTCCAGGAAAAAAAAAATCATTACAGTATTTTGCATTACTCAGTTTCTTTTTATATATGAACTAATTATTACTTAATCATTCATGTTCTGCAAATGAAGTTATATCTTAAATATTTGGGGATATAAACAAATGAGTTGGGCATGCACAGCACAGAATGGACACCAATATTTATGCTTTATAAGCATGTTTTATATTGTTTCTGTACAATGTGATCAAGCTACTGCCAATATTTCAGATGATGATGTATACTAACACATTGCTAGTGAATCTGGTTAAAAGAGTCTCTGAAGTAGTTATGGAGAATAAATTATTAGCTATCCAAATCCTGAAAGATCCTTCTTCTTAACAACTTCTCTTGATGTGTCCATTGGGATTTCCAGGAAGATAGTCAGCTTATTTTATCAGCCAGATAAAATAAGCCTCATCCTCTGTGCCTTCTTGCATTCTCAGCAACAAAGGGATGAGCAGCATTTAAAAAATAAAGAAAACAAAATAAAAAAAGAAAGATTAGGTCAGCATTTTAGAAAATAATTATGATCTTCCAGTTTCAGAGGATTTTTGGCATCTGTTTCAGTTTTATTTTGAACAAGTGCAGAAAACAATTGACTTCAATTTTCCGGTTCCTTTGGGCTATGGGAATGAAAGGGTGAAGGGCGGGGGTTTGGAGACACCTGCCTGATTCTTTATGTGGAGCAGGTCAGCAGCCCCTGCTAGTGTCGGTGAGACCCACTCAAAAACAGCAGCTGCAGGACTGGCCCGATGCTAAAGGTGGTTTGGCATGCAAGAAGGAAGGGAGATAAGGGAGTTGGATTTGCTGCTCTTTCTATTTGCGCACACACACACACAAGTTTCTTATCAATCAAATACAACCCTTCCTCTCATAATTGGTGTCTCTCGGGGAGGACTCAGAAGGCTGTTAAAAATCTGCCCAGTCCTTGAAAAACAGCAGACAATACACAATGTCCTCCAAGAAATCCCACCCTCTCACCAAGTATTGTTTTCAAGGAATTTAGGTAGCGACGAAACAAAACAACAATTTCAAGCTGTCTAAATTGAAAAGAAAAAAAGTTTTTTTCCAATCATTCTTTTCCCCCCTGATTTCTGTCATGTCATCTCAGGCATCTTGTGCTTCTGTCATCTCTCACATCCACAATTCCCAGGAAATAAAGGGTGTAACTACCTACCTTCCTATCAGCAAAAAGGGGAAAAATACTCCAAGCTTCCTCCCTAACAGGAATCAAGAGAAATTGAGGCAAGAGACAAAAAGACCCTAACATCTAACCCGCTCTGCCGTTTCCACGTTGCCTTGAACAGAAGCTGATACCAACATCAGTGTTATCTGGCAGGGTGGCGGTTGTGTGCTGTGGGGGTGGCAGGTGTGAGGGGTGGGAGACAGAGAAGGTCAGTCCCATCCGGGATCTCTTCCTCTGCTGTGCCCAGCAGTGCCTGCATGCCGCCCTGTTGCTGTGGCACTTCGCTTCTTGGAAATTCAATACATAAGCAAAGTAGCCTTTCTTATTGGGATAACTACTATTTCTGTTTTGCCAGAGGGCTCGACAGACGCTGCAAATGGAAAGAGAACGTTTCTTTTTGCCCAGTCACTGGTAGGTGGGTTGGAGCAGAAATCTACTCTCTTGCCCAGTTGAAGTTTCTGAGCTTTTAAACCACTTCCCCGGGCAGAAAAGGCACCAGGATGAATAACATTTGTGTCAAGGGACTTTTTCTTGTGGGTAAGGTTCTGACAGCTGAGATCGCCGGGCGGAATCCTGAGTGAGATGCTTCACGCTGTTGTTTGTGAAGCAGATATTCCTCCTGCTGCACTAAGTCAAAACAGCAGGTCTTAAAATGTGGTCAAGGAAGCATGAGTTCTGAACGGCTGGCTACTCACCTGGTACTAAATTCCTTCCTTCTGCTAACTGCTAAATTGCATTAGACACAGACAAAAAACTATTAAAGGTTTTTCCTTATATTAATTTTCTTAATATTAATTTTCCATGTCGGCAAGAGTTCTCATTACCACAAATATGTTGTGCAACTGTGGGCTGCACGGCTAGATCTGCATCGCAACTGCTATCTATTAAGGTATGAGCCACATCATGAAAGTATTAGAGAATGTCTGCGTTAAAAAACGACTATCTCCTGTCTAAAGCAGATTTATATTAATAGGGATCCTCAGCCTAAAGTGTTTTGGGAAAACAAACCATCCCTAAGAAGCTTGATGCAGAGCTAATGCTCGCAGGGCCTGCTCTTTGCAAGTGCCCATAAATAGTTCTATTCGTGACAGAAGCCGCGCGGAGTTTAAGGGCTGGTTCTGTCAGACGACACGCGTACGTGTTTGCAAAATGGCTGCGCGGGCAGTCATACGAGTCTCAAAGGCTGCACTTTGGCACGAGACTGGGGCAGAATCGCGCCAGCAAAGTGGTTTGAACACACTCACTTTTTTCTAGAATGGGGTAAGAGGTGCTACAGCTTTAAACTTGAAGATCATTTGCGGTTAATCCTGTTAGAAACCATAACAAGAACTCTGCCCATGCTGTAAAAAAAGGACTAATAAGAACTACCTTGACTCTAGAGCCTGATAGCCGCCTGCTTTGGGAATGAAGGATCGGCATCTACTTTTCCCAGCTGGATGGTCAAATTCCAACAAATGATAATTAGCGAATTAAAATTTAAATAGACTTCCCACTTGCTTGAAAGGTCAAAATTGGTTATAAATGCATTTTTCTAGTGCTAAGCTAAATTTTATTGCATCATAGATGTTTAGATTTTTTTTCTGTAGAAAAAGAAAAGTCAAACTTTCCCCTCCTCAGCATTTAAAGCTGAACTTCATACACAGAGACGTATTTATACACAGGCGGAGTTTTGCCCTTCCAGCCCCAGTGATTTCAGTCTTTTCATTTATAATTGCCCTGACACACTCCTGCTTCCATTTCTTTTAATTGTCTCAGGTCCTGACTCTTATTTGGAAACTGTACACTTGGACAAATTCAAAAATACTTTCTGAAAGAAATGCTCTTTTATGCAGCATTTTTTAACACTGCTGTTGTAATGTATTGCAAATCAGTGGCGTGAGACCACCATAACAGAGACTCCCACTTCCCTGCTCTGCCCTTACGAAATGTTTACTTTATCCTACACAAAAAAAAAAAAGAAAAAAGAAAGAAAAAAATCTAATTAAGCCTCACGATCAGCCTTGTTGCATAAATAAGTGTTGGTTTCCTTGGGTTGCTAACAAGAATGCTGAGACACAGATGGGTTAAATGAGTTGTTAAAAGCCACACAGTAGCTGCAATTTTATTACAAGGGTTAGCTCGAAGGGTAGCTTCACTGATTTAAAATATGAACAAAGGAAAGAGAATCCATATGAAAAACAAATGAAAAAAATTCACCCTCTGTGGACAAATTTCTGCTGAAAAGGATATGCACAGTGATCAAAGCAAAGTTTAAAGAATGAGCGTCTGGAAAAAAAAACTTTAAAAGATGTTTTAGTTATAATAATGCAGTTATCCAAATGTCAGTGAATTTGATCAAAGCTGATCTACAGAGCTCAGGTTTAGCATTAGGTGAGTCATTTTCTTTTATTAGTGATGCTTTTTCATTCAAATGGGTAAAAAGGTGAGAGTTTGGATATGTTGAAGGTTTCATTGGCTTACAGTAGGGACAGACAAATGAGGCCCACCTAGTTTTACAATCTGGCCCACAGCTACTTTGTTTTTAATAAAATGCAGCATATTGAAAGGGCATGTCTCAACATGTCTTGACCCATCCAAACTGGATCAAGATGGAGAGCCCCATATTGAAAACAGTCAGCTACAAGGACAGGGCCTATTGTCCCCGTGGAATGGGAAGAGTCCCTGACTCCCCATGGGGCAGAAATCAGCCAGCCTTGCTCCTCCTGGCCATGCTCCCACGCCTCTCCTGGCTGCTTCAGGATGAACATATTTTCAGGCTCCAGTGCTGTGAGGAGTCCTGGGAGTCCATAGTCTGTCTAAATTAATGATATGCATTCTATGGAAACCAGAGCAGCGTTAAGTCCTTGGGGGCAATTTCCAAAGCCCACCTGACTTTGGGGCAGGGATCTTCTCTCACACCTCTCAGAATAATCCCTGGATCTCCCAAGGAGAAGGAATAATGCACTGATCAAAAACCCAGTTTCTCCATTCATGGCCCCTGAACAGCATCTATCATTGCCATGAGGAGTTTTTCTGGGCACCTCTGCTGCTGCCTGGCAGAAGAAACCCCTAAAAACTGGGTTTTAATATAAACTCAACTTCCTAACTTTATCGTGGCTAAGACACTGTAATGTGTTTGGGGTTTTTTTGGGGTACTTAGACAGCAAACAGTATGATTTGCTGGGGAGGTTGTCTGCTACAACAATGCCCTGATCCTCCATTGATCTTAACGCTATTAGAAAAAAACAGTATTAACAGCAGTGGTAAAGTTGAGAGCTCGAGGAGCCGCTACTTTTCACAGCTTGCAACTGAAACTGTGTAATCGCGCTTTACAGAGCGTTCTCTCATCTGCAATTTCCTGTTTCTGAAACCTGAAGAATTTCAGTCAAACTAGGTTTCTGCCTGCAAGTGGCTGTGGGGCAAAGGCCAGTGAGCAGGGAAGCTCCCCTGACATTCCCTCACCTGAATCGGGACTTCCCCGTTAGGCTTTTAGGGAAATTAACCTGTTGTGTCCCAGAGATTAGGGAAACAACCAACTACAGGACTAGGTAGTGTCAACCTACAGTTTGGCTGCTCTTTGGTGGCAAGCGTCCACCATGCACTCTCTTACCTGGCGGTATCTTGTAGCAAATTCAAGTATCTATCTCATCCCTTGCAGGAGAAGGGAAGTGAATTAGTGTTGATGAGGGGGTTAAAGAATACATAACAGCAGTTTCTTGGCAGTAGTTGAGATGATGAACTTTCACACCTCCTGTTTTCCCTGCAGTAACTTGTTCATCCGCCCGTATCCTCACTTCCCAGTTGGAAAACCTTGTTGAATCAAACAAACAAATGCCTCTGTAAGGGTAGACCTGGGTGAAGGCAGTGAGGTCCCCACCTACAGCCCTTGCTCCTGCACCATAATCCCAGCTCACTTGGATTAATTGGGTAAACCTATTGTGGCCCCATAAAAGGACAGAACCATGCAACTGCGTAGCAGTCTAATTTTTCATTAAAAACTTTTTGTGTCTAGAGCTTGGGTTTTGTTCTAGCTGGGCAAGTGAGACTCAGAAACGTGTGAGTTGCCCACAGCTGGACTACTGAAAAATGGTAAGATAGTTTTTAATTTTCTTAATGATAGCTTAAAAATAAGAATTATGGCAAAGATAAGGTTGTAGCTTGGCAAGAACGTGATGTGATGGTATGAGCTGCCACATGTCTCTTAATGCAGCATTAATTTCAAGACCCACTATTCTGTGAAAGAAAATTAGAGGATAATGGGTGTGTGAAAAAAGAGGACAGGGAGGATCTGACCCATTCACCTAGATCCATTCTGTCATCTATGTAACTGAAATTCCCCTGAAGGCTTCCTTGTTTTCTTAGCGTTTCTCTGTTGCGGTCCATACCCATGGATCTCCAGGACAGGATTGGGCGGTCATTTCCACCATGCAGTGGGAAAAGGAGGCTACAACATGGAAATGAGAGGCAGAGTCATGGGGTGCTTGTGTGATTAAATGATTCACCCCAGCAGAACCAGATCCTGGACTAAATCAGGGCCAGGTTTACACTGTACCCAGCCAGGCAGCCCCAAAAGGTCTCTGAAGGCCAGGATGCCCTGCAGGCATACACAGCATATTTGCATGGCCCTTGCAGGCAGCCTGAGCATGCCTGGGGCTGGAGCTGCCCAAAAATCCCATCTGCCATCACAGCTGAGCCTCAGGCCCTTCGAGAAAGGCCCTGAGGGTTTTCCTACCCGCCACCCTCCTTGTCAGCCCAGTGTGCAGGCAGACAGGGCAGCATGCAGCTGGCACAGCACTGGGAGCCATGGGGTTGCACTGGAGGTATTAATTAGGGCCATCCCCAAGACTGACTTCAAGGACACTCCAGCAGGCAGCCTGGGACCATGGGTGGTGCTGAGCTGCTCTCTCACAGGAGCTTTGGTCCTTTTCCTGTTGATGCACTGAGTTCTGAGCATCATCACCCAGTTTAGCACAGTGAGGCCCATGGGAGCTGGGTAGGAGAGGGCGCCTGCATGACCTGGGAGCATTCACTGTGTTTGCTGTGAGCCCCGAATTAACATAAGCCAGCTGTCCACTTGTGTTTATCAAGCCAAAGAATTTACAAGGTTTAACTAAAAAGACCGGGATATAACAAGGAAAGCACCTGAAGCATGTAACTTGTGCGGAAGACGTCAGGCCTGTAGCAGCTGTGTCCGTTCCACACAGAGGCTCAGACATGAGCTTTCCCCGTGTGCTCCACGCAGCACGTGGAGCGCAGGCTGCTTTGAACGTGGGCAAACTTGCATTAACACGATGGGAAGGAGCAGCTACATTCTAGCACACCAGTGATCCATGCAAAATGGGTCACCGGGAGATTTAGAAACTGTACCTTTCAATCCCAGCCAAAGAGATACATCAAGGCGTGCTGACGTGAAGCGCGACTGACACACCTTGAGGCATCTTCAGTGCACTGAGTGGTAGTGACGCCAAAGGATGTCAGCTGGCAACATCAGAGACAATGCCTTGTAAATAATCTCTGAGGGGGAAAAAAAGAGGAAAAAAAAAGGGGGTTACTTCCTCTTATGCTTGAAAAAAAAAAAAGCAAAGCAATCAATCAATCTCCTTCACCCAGATGAACAAACAGGTCTCCAAAATGCCCTCACACCAAGAAGATCCCTTACGAGCCTGCAGCGAGGGAGCCCCAGGTCAGGGCGCTGCCAGAGCAGTGGGAGTCTTGCAGCGCTGCCTATGGCAAGGCCCCACCAGCGCCGCCCGCACCGGCGGGTTTCTGCCAATCTGCAGGGGGAAGGTGAAGTTTGCTTGTTGCAAAGCCAAAATTCGGGGAGATTTTTGCAGAGAGGGAAAGCTGAAGGAGCAGGGGTTTCTAATGTTCTCCCAGCCGTGGCCCTCAGCCCTGTGAGGCGATGGAGCCACTCTCTGGATCCTACGAGAATTTCAGGGAAGCGAAAGTCCTACTGTTACCCTACTCCTACTGGGGGGAGGGTGATGGCAGATGGAACCTGAAGGCCGGGGGATTCATTCCACAGCTACTGAGCAGTGCAGGGACTCCTCAGTGCCCTCCTTGACCCTCTTCTGCTGCCACCTCAACAAAGCCGCAGGCACGGTGGCTTGTGGGAGCGCTCCCCCAGGTCTCAAAATCCAAACCAGCCCCATGATGGCAACCACACCTAGCTACCAGGGCTGGGGGTAGCCCACAGCTGGCAGAGATGTTGCCTTCAACAGCACAGATCTAAGAGAAGATATCTGTCCATCTCCTGGAGCAGCCACATCTCCCAGAAACACACATGGGGTCTCTGCTGAGGCCATGCCACCCGCACGCCCACCTATACCCCTGCCCGCACATCTGCTGGGAACATGACCTGTTGCCCTCCCCAGCGGTACATCCATACTGGCAGGGCTCTGCTGCACAGGCTGCTGCCTTCAGGCTGAGGTCAGTGTTTTCCATATCAGTACATTTTAAAGTAACTTTTTAAGTCAATGTACACTGCAAAGTGCTGACAGAGGAAGAAGCCTTCCCAGGGAGGGCAGCTGTGTATGGCTCTGGCTCAGCCACGTGGGGGGGAAGGTGTGAGGCCACTGTGCCCGGGATTAAACACTTTCGAGTCCTGCTTCTCTCATCATAAATTCCCGGGTAATGTTTGAAAATCACGCCTGGGAAAGGGCGCTCCTGCTTGTGGGGGAGGCTTGAAAAAGGGGGAGCAGTCTACAGTTCACACTGCCTGCAGACTTAGAAAAGGTGTTTGGTGTTCTTGGTGTAAATGGTTCTGCATCTCCTGCTTGATAGACTAGAAGCCTCTAGAAAAAGTTTCCCAAATAGCTGCATCTGGATTTTTGGAAATAGTGATTAAAATGAATGCACTGTACAGATGTGATGTCTCTTTTTTTTTAATGTAAATAAATGTTTTAACATCAAAGTATTCTTCTCATTAATAACTTCCAAAAAAATATTTCTGCTAGTAGCTACCCTATTTTTGCCATAACTACACTGCTGTAAGTAGGAAACAGAACTGATAAAAGCTTCTGCAATTAGGGAGGAAAATAGATGCTGGCAGGAGAGAAAGATGTATTGGAAACATGGCACATTATTAATATAAAAGCAACATATGCCTAAATCCTTGTGTAATGTGACTTGGTAAACAAAGTCTGCAGTTACAATATTAGAAGCATGGAGCGGTTAGAGGCTCTGAGCCACCAGCGCTCCTCCTGGGGCCACACTCCTGGCTTAGTACCAGACCCAACGTGCTTATAACGCTCTGAGCACCTCTATGGCACCTACACCAATTCGATTAATAGAGAGGGGAAGGGAAGATTGGCAGCACATTGGAAATTCCAGGCAGGGAAAACAAAGTCTGGGGTAGTGAAGAGAGAAGAGCTTGTATGAGCTGATAGCTGCAGGACAGATCGAGGCAACAAGTGGAAAGTGGGATGGTTTGAAAACAGAGAACCAAGAAGACTGAGTGAGGGAATGTACTTAGGAAAAGAGAGGCTGAAACACAGGGTGAGACATAGGAAGGCAAAAATAACCCCAAACAAAACAAAAACATGAGGAAAAAAGTAGGGAAGGAGATGGAGGGGAGACTAGGCAGGAGGCAGGGTGTCATAAAGGATGAAGCCCAGCTGAGAGAAGCAGGTCCTGAAGCAAACATTCAGAAGTAGAGCAGTGAAAAGAAAGGAAGAGGAAAAAGGAAAAGGGGGGTGTGAGGGGAAGCTCAACAAATAATTTTTTTCATGTTTTACTCAAATGGCTTGAAGTTATTCAGACAGTGGGACACCCAGCACCAGCCCTTAACCCCAGCTGTGTTCCTGGGTCACTTCTGGGCTGTTTCCCATTTAGATCCGGGCTGGACCTGCTCCTGAGGTGGTACCAATATAAAGTTGGGCTTTGCCAGCAAAGCTGCACTGGCACTGGGCATACTGGTCTTTAATAGCATAGTGTGCTCTTGCTACGTAATAGATGACCTCATAAAAAAGCGTTATGCACATGTAGCTGGGCTGAGCTGTTCTGCCATCGGCTACAGACAGCATCCATTTCAGAAACTTATGCACAAAGAGCTCAGTTTTGAGATGCAACCTGAAGGACTTTGATTTTTCAATCTGATCCTCCCCGCCCCCCAAATGGCGATGGTGGCCAGAGTGTATCTTCTTATCTGCTGATTTTCCCCCCAGTGTGTAGCACAGGTAGGCTTTTTCCCTGATACCCCACTGCAGCTGCTGTCTGTCAAGACAGCAAAAGGTGCAGAATGAAGGGTACCAGCCCAGAGGGGGAAAAAAAGGGCCAAAAATTGCACAGAAACAACAGTGCAGTGGGAGAGAGAGAAACATGGGGAAGCAGGAGGCAGGTGGAAACACAGGGAAGCAGGAGGCAGGTGGTTTGGGAAGCTCCGGGAAACCACGGAAGCACAGAGCTGTGTGCTGTGTGCTCAGACCGAGCTCCAGAGGAAAGGAGGGTACTTCACTCAGGCACAAACAGCAGTCACAGGGATGTTACTGTGTTTAATGTTTGCATTGTGAGAGTCAGGATGGCACTTTATGGCTGTAAAAACCTAGCCCTGCCCAAAAGATAGCTTTACAGAACTTCTTTCTGTTCCCAACTGGTCTAAAACCAACGAACCGTATGTATATTGGTGACATGTTCACTATAGATGTCTCTGAAATTTCCAGGGAGAGATAGTCTTTTAAAAAATGAAGGGAGTGTGTTAGTGCCATAAGCCGTAAGTGTATTGATAGAGAAGAGAAATACTAAATCATCCTCTCACATTCTATGATGACAGCTACTGGTTTAAATTTAAAAAACAGTCCAGGGACCAAGTATTAGAGAGACTTGTCATTGTCCCTCTTCAGCAATTTGGGCTTTGTTCTGGCCGCTGGACTTTTGAAATCATCGGAAAATAAATTTACAGTCTGTGTCTGCTCAGGGGAAAGATTATTAAACAAGCAACCCCAAACAATTAAATAAAACCTTAGCTATATGCGATCATTTTCATTTAATCCTTTGATATCTTTCATCTGATTAAGTTCTTTCCAAACAAACTGCACATAGAGCTTGGCCTAGGAGGAGTGGACTAAGCCCATATGTATCCTGACAGGGGTGTTTACTTGAACGGAGTTATCCCAGCCTTGCTGTGTGTATTTGGGGACGCAAAAGGGCCTGGGGACAGGAACTCAGAGAACAATAAGGACAGAGAAACTTAGAGGAAATAACCTACTGGGAATAGAAAAATCAGTCAGACAGGAAGAAATCAGATATTGGGAAGATGCCCACGGAGAGGGAGTGAGAGATGCCCATGAAGAGGAGCAGTGTCGAGAGAGGAGTAGTTTGGAGAGGGAGGACAGCGTCTGTCAGCAAAGTGGTGGGAGGAAGGCAGTCCCAGGGGTGAAGCACCCCAGCGAGGGAAGGGGGTGCAAGTCACCCAGGGGGTAAAGAGAGCAGATGGCCGTTAAATAAACTTTGACTAGGGAAGCTGTTCTTCAGACAGCAGACCGGTATTCCTGACTGCAGAAACTTGCTCCTTCCGTATCTTGCTGCACAGGAACAGGAGCAGATGGGAGAGAGGGGTCTTGACCATCTAAGGCATTTTGTCTGAGTGTTAGACTGCCATGCCTACCACAACAGTGGGCTGGGGCAAAGCAGGGCTGATTGGGATGCATCCTTACCCCTGGCCCTGGGGCGGACATGGTAGTCCTCTACGGAGGTGGCAGTGATAACAAGCAGCCGCAGGCAGCAATGTGGCCTTTTCTGTGCCAATGGCCTGACTGCAGCCCTGGCACTGCTCGTTTACACTTGCTACGCACTAACAGGGTTTGGGTAGTGTGGTTCCCTGCCACAAGACCAGCAAGGGTCAGGGATAGGGATATTGCAGCTGTACAAGTCCTATCAGCATCTACTCCTTATGGGCCTGCTGGGACCTCCGCTGTGGATGGACCAGCCCAGATCCCTGGCACCCTGCTAGGTGGGACACAGGAGCAGAGTTCTCACTGCTGTGCAAGGGGATTGCTCTACTCCAGACAAGGTTCACTGAGTAGGAGAGTGGTGGAGGGGGAAGATTTCTCCCTGTCATTCTGACCTGGTTTGGGACAGGAGTAGGGCAGAATGGGTGTTCCCAGCCTGGGAAAGGACAACTTTTGGGGCCCCAAGCTACCCAAGACATTGCAGGGAGGGTGTCAGGAATGACAAGAGCAATGGGTGCACATCCAAGCCACCTTGCAACATATCTGGAAAAATGCCTCAGCACTGGCACCAGGGTCCCCCGGGGGGACCAGAAGCACTGGTGAGTGGCTCAAAAGGGTGACAAGGGAGGGGAGCCCAGGGGTTAGTTCCAGCATCCTCCTACCTGCATACCAGGTGCAGGCGCTGAGTGTGTAGCCCGTGGGGCAGGCATGCCGGGTTGTCAAGAGTCACCCCGACGACAGGCGCTGGGGGCTTACAGGAGTGGCGAGGGAGAAGGAAGGGGATCACCACGGTGCGGTGGGGGTCTCCCGAGAACAGTCCCTCTCCTCGGTGCCCCTCTGTCCTCTCCCTCGACCGTGACCTGTGCTCGGCAGCGGGCGGCACCCGCGGGCGCGGCGCAGCGCGGAGCGACGCGGATGGGGCGGGCGGGGGGGGGGGGGGGGGGTAGACGGTGGCGAAAGGGGAAGGAGAGGGGGGCTCACTGCTGCCAGCGCAGCCGCGGGCCCGGGCTGGGCAGCGCCGCAGCTCTGCGAGGGGCCCACGGATGAACCCCGGGGCGGGGTGGGGGGGTAGGGGGCGGTATCTGCGCCTCGCTGTTTGCTTCCAAAGCTGTCGGGAATGAATCGTCTTCTGCAGGATAAAGTCCCTGTCTACGCGGGTGAATTGCCCGTGTCCAAAGTCTACTGGCAGGAGGCTGTCTACTGCAATCTCCGCGAGAGGGATGACTTTTACAATACATGGGCTGATTGCAAATAAGTTACTAATAAGCCGCTTTGGTGTAAGAACGGCTCTATGCGTTATTTCCTAAGATCTGTTTATTTGCAAATATTTCTTTCTTTCTCTTCTAAAAAAAAAATCTTCGGGAAAAAATAAGAAAGTACAGAAGTTAATATTTAGACATTCGCACTATTAAGTAATAGAGCTATAAACTCTCGAATACGGCACTTTCATTTTACTTAACAATAGATAACACAACAGCGACAGTGAAAGAGGCCAAACAAAAGCGATCACCAAAATTGCTGTGACGGTACAATTACCCAGCTAGGAAATTTATTCAATATGCTTTACCATTGCATTGACACAGCAGGGGAAAAAAAATAAAGCCCAAACATTCAAAGAATAATACAACAAGGCAGGAGGTATTTGGAAAAAAAAAAGAAGATTTATTTTGAAATACACTTTTAGGAGATACTTTGCCTCGCCGATTTGTTATCGATGTGCATCTGACACGACGATATGGAACAAACAAACGAAGAAAAACCACGTTCTGTACAGAGCTCTAAAATGAGCCGCGAGTATCTACAACACGAGCTTTACGCCTGGGTGTGGGTTGGAGAGGGGCCCGATCCTGCAGTCCGCACTCTCTAAACGAGTTTCGCAGACGCGTGGTGGGAAAGCTTGGCCCCGAGTCTGCGCGTGTGGCTCCGCGTTTGTGTGCGTGCGCGTCTGTGAGCTCCTACAGCACAGTCCTTAAGTAAAATGGGCAAGTTGGAGCTGCCGGAGCGGGCGCGGGTCCCTGGCTGCTCTAGAAGTCCTGCCGCGGGGTGTGAGTTAGACTGTGCCGCCGTAGATCACAGTTTCGCCTGAACACTTTGCCGCACTGCTCACAGTTGTAGGGCTTGATGTCTGTATGGGTAAGAAGGTGAGTTTTCAGATTACTTCTTTGATTAAAGGTTCTTCCACATGTGGGGCATTTGTGTGGAGATTCCTGTTCAGATTTGAAGCAAGCAAAGGATTAATCCTTCACAAACTACGTGGTTTAACGTATCACTGCACTTTTTTTCTTATCGCAACGCACAACTTGAAATATCGGGGTTAGACACGAACGACAGCAGCCCCGGGCGGACAGGAGAATGCCTACCTCTCCCTGTCCTTCCCCAAAAGGGTTATTTTAACAGTTCTAGATCCGTGGCATTTCACGCTCCTGGGGCTCAGGGAAAGCGGCAGCCGCGCCGTCCTCCCGCTCCGCGGCTCCCCGGCGGCGGCGGTCCCAGGCGGCGGGCAAGCCGCTCCGCACCGCTCCGCATCGCGCCGGGCCGCCGGGCTTCCCCGCCGCCCTGCGCCTGATGTCGCCGAGGCAGGGCTGGAGCCCGCAACGAAAAAAGCCTCGAAAGGGCGGCGTGGACAAAACCAAACCCGGGTCTCGCTTCCAACCGCAAACCGCGACCCCGACGGCTTTAAGCCCATCTGTCGCGGACGCCGTTTTTACGCGGGTCTTCCGCGGCCGCAACCGCTGCCCGCCTCCCTCTCCCTGGAAAGCACGGCGCCGTCAAGTGCCGGAACCCAATCGCTCCCCTCCACACCGGAGCCCCGTCCCCCCGGGCAGCCACCGCCCCCGCCCCGCGGCGAGCCGGGCCGGGCCGGGTCCGCGCCGGCGGCAGACGCGCAGAGGAGGCCGGGGAGCGCCGGGCTCACCTGCATGTGTAGGGTTTTGTGGACCGCCAGGGTCCTGGACTGGCAGAAGCCCTTCCCGCACTCCTGGCACTTGAAGGGTTTCTCTTTGGAATGGATGTACCTGGAAGGCAACCCGAGGGGTGAGTGGCGCTGCCCCGTCCCCCGGGCCCCGCTCCCCCAAATCCGGCTCCCCCCCGCCCCCCCCCCCCCCGAATGCACCCACCCTGCTCCTCCTCCCCCTCCTCCCCGAACAATTCCGTTTATGGTTAAACTCCTCTATCGGTTCAAAACTTTTGCAATAATTTGTATCAAGGCGTGATTGCCCTCTCTGGTGACAGATCGGGACAGCATCTGCTTCGCCGGCGGGACCCGAAGGCAGCGCGGATCCTCCGCACGGCGGCCGCGGGCGCCGCTTGGCACCGACCGCGGGGTGCGGAGGTGGAGGGGGGCTACCTGGGGAGCTCCCACCTGCGCCCCGTCCTCTTCCCCGCACCTCCGGGGCCGCGCTTCAGAAGCCCCAGCCCCAGGGCTTCACCCCAAGCCCCCATCGCGAGTTCCGTCTCACACGGAGCGCAGTTTTGGTTGTTCCGCGAAGTCGGAACCGAGGGTTCTCCTGCTACCTCCTGGCTCAGCCCAGAGCTCCCGGGAGAGGCTCAGCCTCACCACCACGACCCCCCCCCCCCCCCGCCTTCCCCCACCCCCACCCCCCCGAGCGGCTCCCTTCACCCGGGTCCCCACGGCCCGGCCCCGTTGGCGGTAGGTCCCTCACCGGTGGTCCCGCAGGTGGTCCTGCCTCCGGAAAGCCTTGTGGCAGATGTCGCAGGTGTAGGGCCGCTCGTCCGTGTGGGTCCGCTCGTGGATGAGGAGGTTGTAGGACTTGGTGAAGTGCCTGCCGCAGAACTTGCAGATGAACTCCTTTTTCGTCTTGGAGGGCAGGCGGCCGCGGGAGGGCTTTCTGTCCGGGGACAGCTTGCTGATGCCCGACAGGGGCGACGCCAGTCCGGGGCTCAGCTTGGCGAGCTCCCCCACCTTGGGGGGGTCCTCCTGCGTGGCGGCCACGGCCAGGTTGGCAAAGTCAAAGCGGGGCCTGTCCTTGTGCAAGGCTGGGAGGACGTGGGCGATGGCCCCTTGCTTGGGGTGGAAGAGGTGCGTGGCGAAGGGGAGCGCAGGGAAAGGGAAGCGGGAATCCACCAAGCCCTGGGCGGCCGCCATCTCCGTGATGGTGGAGCGGGTGATTTCATGCACATTGGGGTAGCCCAATGTCCAGTGGTTCATGTGCATGGTTTGTACGGCACTGAGTCCATACAGACCTTGCAACTGGTCCACAGCTGCGGGAAAGGTGTTCACAGCCTGGAGGAAGGAGTAGTTGGTGAGTTGGAGGGACGGGTGCAGTGGGATGGGGGCTGGCAAAGCCTTGCTTCCCATCTTCCCGGGGCGGGCGCAGGCCGGCGGTGCAGCTGGTGCCTCTGCTGGGCTTTCGAGACGGGGAGAAAATCCTAGGAAGAAAGAGGGAGAAAGGAAGGGAGAGAATTTTACTGAGGGCAGCGTGTTCCCCTTTGGCAGAGGCGAGCGCAGTGGCGGAGCCAGAGAGGGCCAGGCACAGCTCCGGCGCGCTGCCTAGCTGTGGCCCCCGCGCCCCGGTTCCTGTCCTCTGCCGGGGCCGGCGACTGCCACGAACCCATCGGCGCGATCGCTTCGATCGGAGAAGCTACGCCGTAAAACAAAAAAAAACATTGTAAAAATTAAAAAATATCACTCCCCAAAACACCCACCTCAAGTTAAAAGAAAAAGGAGAAGCCAAGTCCCGAGCTGCCCGGAGGTTCCGCAGATTCGAATTAAACGAATCGTGGAAAAACACACCCGGAACGGAGCCGTGGCCGCGGCCGCTCCGCTCCTCGCCGTACCCCCGCAGCGCCCAGCCCGCGCAGCGTCCACCGCGGGGACCCTCGGTGCCCCCCGCTTCCCTCCTGCCCCCCGTGCCGGCCTGGCCCCCGGCGTCGCTCCCACCCTCAGCTCGGTCTCCCGAGGGCGCGGAGGCCCCGACCCCTCTGGCTGGGGCCTCCCCGGGAACGATCACGATGCTCACGGAGAGCCGAGGCAGGCCTGGGGGGCGGCGGGGGTGGTGGGGTGGGATAGACCCCGCGTTTATCCCAGTTCGGGTGCTTATTTTTCTTCCTTCAACAACAACTCATTTATCAAGATAACCGAGGGAGAGAAAAGGAGCTCCTGCCCCGCACGCACACCTCCTACCCAGCCCCCCCGCGCCGCAGGTCCTAAATAAATCCACTTTGCGCTGAGATCCCTTCCAGATGGCCGGGGCCGCCCCACGCAGCCCGCCCGGGCACGAGCGATGCCGTCGGCGGCGAAGAAAGCGGCCGGCCCGAAGCTTCCCCGGCCCGCCAATGGCGGCCCGGCCCGGCGCTGCCCCGCAGCCGGCTCCTTCCATCCCGGAGGGCCGGGAAGGGCGAGCGCAGCCCCAGCGGGACGGAGTCGTCTGGTCGAGCCATCCGCCGGCCGAGAGCTCCGCTGGAGCGGCGGGGCCGTGAACTAATGAGCGATGCGTGACTGTCAGAGGGTTTCACTCAATCCACTCAACCGAAACCGCCAGGCCCGCTCCTCCCGCCGCCCAGGGGGACCCCTCGGCGCTCCTGGGGAGACGCTCCCCTTCTGCGGGGTAGGGGGGCATCAGCACGGGGGGAGCGAGCCCCTGCCCTCTCTTTTTGCTTCTTCTGGGGGTTCGCTTCCAGCAGCCAAGCGGCTGCCACGACCCAGAAAAGCGGCGCCTCTTCCCCAGCGGAGCGAAAGCAAGCGCCAGGGTCTCTCCGGGCCTGTAAACAAGTGGTAGGGCCGAGGGTGCTCCAGCACCTCCTGGGATTGGGGTGGAGGAACTAGTAAAGGCGTAGATTCCAAAATTTAAAAAAAGAGACATCCTTTACCGGAAAAAATAAAATAAAACCCCAAAACAAACCTCCCCCAAAGCAGCAATAAAACTAAAGGAAACCCTCCGAGCGCAGAGCCCGCGCTCCGGGAGCGGCGTCCCTGCCCCTCCGGGCCGCTGCCGCCCCACAGCCCTCACCGTGGCCGCACGGCTCGGGCCGCTACGCTGCCACCGTGCAGCCTTCGGCTGGAAAGCAAAATTTCGATGTTTTTTCCCTAAAATACCTTTCCTCCCTGTTTGTGGCATGGCACCGAGTTGGTCCTCCGGGGAAAAAACGCGGCAATGTGGTGGGGTGTGAATGCAGCGCTGCCCACCCCTGTTTTCGTTTTCCCTGAATCCTGGATCTCCCGGATTTCCTCCGCTGCAGCCCAGCTTTTCTCGTTTGTGATTATATCGAGACCACGGACAGTGTTATCGATACGACCTCTTATATATGGCCACCTTTTATGTTCTTTTTTTGGATTTTTTTTTTTTAATGGGGGGGATAGTTATATATAGAGACTTATTTTTAAAGATGTGAGTTCTTATTCGTTTCCCGCCTGGAACCGACACTGCGGCAATAAAATCTCTTTCCGCGGGTTGCTGCGGCGGGTCCTGACTCCATCCCGGCTCACTGCGGCCGGATTTCGGAGCCCCCGGCTGTGAGCAGTGACCGAGGTAGGTACGGGATTTCTGCGGGGCAGAGCTTGGGCTGTTACAGCCGCGTTTTGCGCCTATGCGTGGGGGTGTCATTGCAGGGAGCTCATTTTCGTGTCAAAGAGCCAACTCCTAAAAATCATTCCGAACGAGAAAACCGTATTTTAACGCAGAAATTTGTAAAACTACACTGTTGCCTGAACGCTTTTGTGGTTCTCGGAGGTAACTTTATTATAAGCAATCAAAAAAGACCAGAAAGTGCCTTCGAGCGTGATTTTAAGACTACGTACAATAAGGTGCGGGGGGAAAGTCAACCAAAAACGGATGTTACTTAAACTTTGGCACTTCCTTTTTCCTTCCCATTCAAAGCGCTTAATTAAATTAAACCGGGTATCTCGGCGGTACGCCTCTCTCTACCTGCCTGCTGCCGACCTGCCGGCGCTCCCCTTCCTTCGGCGGCGGGGGCCGGGGCCGTGCCCCGAGCACGCCGCTGCCGTTCCCGGGAGCGTGTGGGCCCCGGGGCGCCTCCGCTCGCCACCAGCTTCACCCGCGGCCGCCGCTTGCCGCTCGACCAGGTATATCTCCACGGACCGAAGACTTCTCAGCGCGACCCGCGGGTCAGCCCCACAGTCCGCGCAAGGAGCGGCTGAGGCTCCAGCTCCGCCCCGCGAAGGATTTCGCGCGAAGGACATCGGCCGCGCACTCCGGGAGGCCCCCGCCCCCGGCCTCACACCAACGCGCCCGCGGAGTTCGGGGGGTGGGGGATCCGCATCCCGGACGCCGCGGAGCTGCAAACTGAAAGTAAACCCGGCGGCCCCGCGCTCCCCGCCGAGGGGACGTTCCCCCTCCCGGGGCCCGGCCGCGGCCCCACCGCCCTGCTCCCGCCGACGGCAGCGGGCAGGGCGGGCCGGAGAAGCCGCTTACCTACCGCAGCCGGTTGCTCCTCCCGGGGCAAAACCGAGGCGGCGGCCGCGGCACCTTCACGGAGACATTAGATCCACAGCGGGGACGCTCAGCGGGGACGGGGCCCGGTGGCGGGCGGCATGTTGCAGAGAGCTGGGAGGCGGCTGGGAGCTCTGGCTGCGGCGGTCGCGGGGCCCCGGCAGAGACCGCCGCCACCCGCCCGCAGCCTCCCGCCTTCGACCCCGGCAAGGCTCGGCGCGAGTCTGAGCCGCCCCCTGCTCGGTCCATCACATTTCAGCGGTGAGTGGCGTGGAGCGCTGTCCCCGCCCGCCCGCCGCCGCCGGCCCACCCCGCGGCGCGCACAGCCCCGCGCTCGGGGCCGCGCCGCTCCGCCCCGACGGGACGGGGCAGGACCGCCCCCGGCCCGCCCCACCGCGCCGGCTCCACTGTTTACTTGTGTTTGGGTAGCAACTGAGTTTTAAAGGGGTAGGACGCCCCCCGCCCCCGTGTCACCTAAGGTGACTTCTCCCTCCGAGAACAACCCGCCGCCCCCCCGGGCCCGCTACCGGTCGCGACCGCGGGGATTTGCGCGCTCCCTGCGCCGCACCGCCCGCCTCGGCCGCCCTTCGTGCCCTGTCCAGCGTAACACGCGCGGTGCGGCTCGCTTAAACACCCAAAATACACCCCCAAACCCACAGCAGTGTGTATGTGTGTGTGTTCGTGGGCGCCCACGTCTCCGAGGGGACCGTAGGTGCAGGGAACGCTCACGTCCGACTGGCCCCGCGGCCGTCGCGTCGAGTCGCCCGATGGAGCGACAGTTCAGCGATTCGGCTCTGCCCTTTCACTGATATTTAGGCACCTAAATGCAGGCTGACAAGGAGAAGTGAAGCGGAGGTATCCCCACGCGCGGTGACTAAGCACACAATCCCTACCTGGAAGAGACAAACAGTTTCGAGAGCAGTTTCGATTTATTACCGGGGAATTTACTGCTGAATGGGGCCTCTATGACCCTTTTCAAATTCCTCGATTAAATCTCTGTTATTCATTTTGGTCGTTAGCCGCAAGACGGTTGGTTGTATACAGCTAATTTGGGCTGAATTTTTATCTGTAACGTTATCTTGTCCTGTGCATTACTTAAATGTGGAATTTATTGTATAACACCTGGGCTGAAGATTTGGGGTAGGTTTTGGGGAGTATAAAACGGTGTTACAAGAAATGGCATTTAAAAACAGCTTTAGAAAACATTTCAAGGTAGAGTCTATGCCGATTAATTCGAGCCCGAGGAAGAGAAGAGGACAGAAGTTACGGCTCCATCGAGATTTTTTTTTTCTCCTTTTAATATGCAGTAGGAAAAACCCCACATAATCAAAGAGAGGGAATAGGAGTGGGGAGAGGAAGGTTGGAGGTGTCCTCTCGCAGGGTAGCGCAGCCGAGACTGGCGCTCGGTGCAGCCCGCGGCTGCCGCCGGACGCTCGGGCTGGTTTTCGTTTGTTTTTTTTAATAAAGTCCGACTTCAAAAATGCCCTGTTTTAAATCCCACTCACCTAAATAAATTGTATTTCGTCTCCTCGGCAGTGAGGACACCGAGGTTCACGATTTCGGGAGAAGGAGGGATCCTGTCCCGGGCCGGGTGCGGGGCGGCCGCGGGAGCCTGAAACGGGGTGAAGGCTCCCCGGCCGCGGCCGGGCTGGCGGGGACGGTGTCCGGCAAGACGCGGGGCACGGAGACCTGCGCCCTCGTTGTTTTGTCTTCTCGAGTGAGGCCGTTTGTTTGAAGAACGAAGTGGTGAGGGGACTTCACAGTCGCGTTTTCTGCCCCGCACCACTGGCTTGCGAAAGCCAAGGATGAATCCCCCCTCGACACACGGATCTGAGGGGGGGTTGTTTAGGGAGAAACGTCATTTCTTGCCCTTTACAGCAAGGAAAAATAAGCAGAACTTGCTGGGGGAAAAAATCCCAAACAACCAACCAACCCCCCAAACCTACAATCAAAAACCAAGCAACACAAACCCCCCCAAAATCCCAAACCCCAAACAACAACCATCTCCCCGAACCCCAAACGGACCAGGCAACGAACAAGCCTCAGAGCGCAGGGAGCTGGGGAGGGGAAAGGAGCGGCGCAGAGCTGCTGCCCGGGCTCTTCGCCCCGCTGCCGATCGTGGCACGTTTCGGCAACGCCGGGAGCGATGGAAGCCGCGCTCTCCCGCTACCGGCTGCGCGGCGGCAGCCCCGCATGTCTGCGCTGGCAGGCAGCGCCCGGTGACCCCGGCGCGCCGCCGCCCGGCCCGGCCCGGCCGGCCAGCAGGTGCGCGGCGAGAGCTGGCGGAGAGACCCGGCCGGTACCGCCGCGCCGCCCGACGCATCCGCACCCGCGAAGCCCGAGGTCGCTCGGACGCCTGGGCGCTCCTCGGCGGCGAGTACCCATCGAGTAGGGGCCACACTACGGGGGCAGGGGCCGACGGGTCCCGCCGGGGCGCCGCGCTTCCGTGTCACCTTTCCGCGTCCACCCTGGGCAGGCTCCTGCAGCCCCCACGGGCCCCCTCCGCCCGGTGAGCGGGTCTGACACAGACGGCAACCCCTTGGCCTGCGGGGCACGGCTACAGGCCAGGTCGGGTGCCCACCGCCCCGCTGAGCCCGGGACAGGACGGGACGGGACAGGGCGGCGGGGCAGTCCGCCGGGAGCACCGCGTCAGGCTGCGGCGGCGGCGGCCCGCGGTGCTGCAGCGCCCCCTGGAGGCCAGCGCGGCGCCCTGCCTGCTCCGCCCGCCGCGCGCGCCGGCTCCGGCCGGCTCCGCACCCGCCCGGGAAACGGGGCCCGCGGTGTCCCGGGGAGGCGGAAAGGCTCTAACCCAGGGCACCGCCGGCTCCCATCCCCTCGTCCCGCCGGTGCTGGCACCGCCGCGGTCATCTTGTCTTTCTCCCGTCTCCCCGTCCCCCCGCAAACCTTGACCACCCGCCCCGTCCTGAGCACAGAAATAGGCTCGGAGGAGGGGAAGCCCCTTGCTCGGTGGCGGCGAGGCCCGGTGGCGGAGCTGGCCGGCTCTTCCGCCGAGCAGCGGGCGCGGCCGCGGTGCGCGATGCACGCACGAAGCGGCTCAGCCCTTCTCAATTCGCCGCTGTCAGCAGTGGGCGGCTGCGGCCGCTCAGGGACCCACCGCTCTTTAGAAGGAATGGCGGGGAAAATTTCGGTGGGAGCCGAGAGTGCGCCCATAGCCGAGACCGGAGGGAGAAGGGGCGGCCAGGAGCGGAGTCGGCGCGGCCCGCGGTGTTGCAGCAACGACCTGCGGGGTTACCCGGGCCGGCTCCGGCTCACGGCAGGAGCTCTGCCGGGGGAAGGGGTGCGCAGCAGTGCAGGGCACTCCCGGTCTCTGGTTAGGGAAAAAAGCACCGACGGCTCCCGCTGCCTGCGGCCTCGGGGAGAGCTGTCGGTGGGCGCAGGGCAGAGGGGCCGCTCGGCTGCGAGAGCACCCGCGGGCCGGGTCCCAGCCCCGGGCGGAGGACAGACAGGTCGGTGCTGCAAACGACTGACTTAATTATTATTTTATTTTTAAACGAAAACAGTGACCGCCCGTCGATCCGGCATCTGATTCTGCGGGTATTTCTTAGTGACTAAATCATCACCTACTTCACTTAGACTTATTGGAGTGGGATTTTTTGTTTTCTTTTAAACGTACCAGTGAGGAAATGCCAAGGTTTAGCAAACAGGCGTAGGCGGCCGGAGGCAAGGCGCTAGGCAGGCTCCGGGGGACACCGCCGACGCAACTCCCACTCGGCATCTTCACCCCCGCCCCCGACTCGGATCCCCGTAAAACATCGCGGCGGTTAATTTCCATAAAAGAAGAAAGGAATTAAGCACACAACGACCTCAGCGGGCTGGATCCCGCCCGTGTCTCCCACCGGCGCGCAGCCCCCGCCACTAGCTCGCCCGCGGTCCTTGCCGGCCACCCCTGGCCGCGGGGCTGATCCCGGGCAGCGGGGAGCGGGACGAGCCGCCCTGCCCGCGGCACCGCCGGATGCCCGCCCCGATGGGTGCCCCCCCTCGCCTTCCCCTCGCCAGGGAGCACCGAGCCCTGGGGGGAGGGTGGGGGCTTCTGTTCTTCAGCCGCCGCCGTGCCCCGGCTCCCCTCTCTCGGCAGCCCCCGGCTGCACGTCAGGAGGCCGCGGGGACCACGGGCACACGGGGAGAACTGTCAAATCGCCCTTGGCAGAGGCCGGCTTTGCCGTCCGCACGGCGGTGGGGACCCATCGTCCCGCGGAACTTGCGCGCTGCGCCGCGGTACAATTGCAGGGTGCGGATGGGGCAAAGGAGGATGCGGAGGCGGCCGCCGGCACCGCGGGGACCGGGGCGAGGACGCCGCCCTTTGCGGTGCTGCCGCCTTGCCCCGACGGCGGGGCCCGAGCCCGAGAGAGCCGGTGCTGCCCCGCGGGTCTCCATGGAGCAAAGACTCCGTGACGAGGGCACAGGCTGGCACGGCCCCTGCCCTGGGGACGGAAATGTCCGTCTCCTGCGCCGAGGCCAGCCTGCCACGCAGAGCCCAAAGCCGGCAGCTTTCTCCCGCTCGTCTCCGCTGATCTCCGCAGGAAGGGAGGGGAGAAAAGCCCTAGATAAACGGATTTTTCTAGCTTAAAGCATTCCTTCCCCTTCCGTCAGCAATGAGATGTCTTTTTGTGGTGCCCGAAATGAGCGCTGTCAAGACCTAAAGCAAGGCAACGTGCCGCACCTTACCACAGCCCGGTTTAAGCAACCATGTGGCTAACGGCTTTCCTGCCGTCAGCACTGAGTCACTGAGCGGGGCTGCTGCCTACGGCCACGGCTGGAAGCACAGGCACCCATCGCACACGAGTGGGCCCCTTCCTCAGCGTTTCAGTCCCCCCACCCCCTCCCGAGCTGAGCCTTAGGACTGCAGAGGGTCCCTAGGTTGGCAGGCTTTGCATACTCTCTGGTGATGGCGTTTTACCACGCTTTGCTTATGTGCCAAGTAGCTGACCTCCAAGGTGGAGGTCGGTGGGGCGTCAGGGCTGCCTGCTCGCTGTGCAGCTGAAGGCTCATACGCTTCGCTCCTGAGGAAAGAGGGATTTCAGGCACAGATGAAGTTCTGCAGCTGCCTCAGGCTGGAAGGATCGTGAAGTTCGCAATCTCTGAGCCAACTGGTGGGTGGGTGGGTGGGGGAAATCTAAGAGAAATATTCTATAAAAGCAATAAATTGGTTTAAGAAATGCAGTACATTTGGTCACATGCCTCGTAACTCACCTAGGACATGAGAACTCCAAGGCAGCAGAGAATGGGGCCCATACATCTTGTCCTGTGGCGTATACTAAATAGTTCCATTTCCTTTTAAGAACTTTTTATATCCCAGTGAATAACTTGATTTTCATAAATAAAATGAATACTATAGGGTGAAAGTCAGCAAACAATAGAAAAGCTCAGAGGGGTTTTTCCAGTTGTAAACATGCAGAATCCATATGGTCATTAGATACATCTGCGGGTTAAGCACTGATTTGTTTATGCAAGCCTGATGCTTGTGATACTCCTAAACTGGGACTATTCAGTTGAATATATGTACACTGTAATCCCCTTTTACCTACCCTCTGCATGTGTGTTTCCTGTTTTCAGCATGCATTCTGGATGTGTAAACTGTGGCGAAGGATATGTTATAAACCAGGATACTACAGAGCATTTCAGATATTTTCAGAGCATTACAAGCACGGTGCAAGCATATGCAAACCATCACTTACAGATGTGTGCAATGTCTGTATTAATCTCTGCGTGTTTTTTCAGTTGTTTGTGGCATCTAATTCAAAGAAGAGGACAATAATGGATGTTACGAAAAAGTACCAATTGTTCCCGGGCAGAATCAGCCCTGGGATGGCCAGACAGACCTTACTGATGAAACTCTGCACTTCTTAAAAAAATTAAGGTCTTTTAAAGAATCTTTGAAGATTCCCAAAATACAAGGAAATCAAGGGAAATCTCACCATGGTATGGTGTTTGAAAACTCTTAAGGACACTGTCAAGGCTGAATGCTACCCTGTATCTCTACTTGGTATGATCCAGAAAAAGCACTTAAGTGCAGGCTTAAGTTCATCACTACCCTGGGCAGTACCTAAGCAGGTGCTTTGAGTTCTTTATATGCCACAGCGACCTGCTGAGCATGTTTTTTACTTCTGGTTTAAAAGATCTCCTCAATCAGGGCCGTAATTTTCATATTGCCTCATAAAAATAGACAAATAAATAAAAGTTGATAAAAAAATCCAAGAGCAGTTACCATTCTAGCCAAGATTTTGCATCGTGCCCACTTTCATGTCCTTTCCCATGAGTTGTTTGCATGTCCTTAAATGCTGGTGTTCCCCTCAGCTTCTCATGCTGCCACCTCATAGCACCACTGCATGCACCATCCTGTCAGGTGAAAGGACAATTGCTCCAACATAAAAACTTGTGGATGTGGCGCTAATACATCTTGGAGCCTTTAAGGAACAGCACAGTTTGGATCTAGCTTGTGATATGGGAAAAAGAGCCCTTTTTCTCCAGGAACTCCCCACAACCACCATGGTGAAAGATAAGGACAAGATCAGTCTGGAGTACAGAAAGGCCACACAAAAGCAACAGCTAAGAATGGGAATGGAACAGTTCAAGATTGTATCTGAGCTGGGTGGGGACCAGTCAGAAGGCTTTCTAGTAAAGAATATTCCCTTTCTCTTCCCTTCCCTTCCCTTCCCTTCCCTTCCCTTCCCTTCCCTTCCCTTCCCTTCCCTTCCCTTCCCTTCCCTTCCCTTCCCTTCCCTTCCCTTCCCTTCCCTTCCCTTCCCTTCCCTTCCCTTCCCTTCCCTTCCCTTCCCTTCCCTTCCCTTCCCTTCCCTTCCCTTCCCTTCCCTTCCCTTCCCTTCCCTTCCCTTCCCTTCCCTTCCCTTCCCTTCCCTTCCCTTCCCAAAAACAGCCTCCGGCCTTTGGGCATGGTGAGCAAGCAATAGACAGAAAACATGTAGGAACAGGATGACTCTGAGTTGCACCCCAGCTGAGGCTTTTCCATCTTCTTTGCTCATGGACCTGTTTTCCGTTCCCTTTGTAATGCAGGTCCCTGCTCAGAGGACTGGCATCCCCCTTGCTGTCCTTAGTTCCTTTCTACAGACCCCTCAGAAGTATTTGAGGCACCTACATAAGCTGGAAAACAGTAGGATGAAATGTAGTGCATGGATGCTTCCCCTGCACCCTCCACACTAGATGTCATGGTCCATCGTATAAAGAGTATCAATGGTCATTGCAGATGTGCCTTGTTTGTGTTAACTATTTAATTTATTTGACCTGCTTACCCATGATAGGCTGGTGAAAATTATTAGTTGGTTATGCTATTCTTTCAAAAGCCCTTTTGGGAACTGTTTCCAAGAAAAAGACAAGCCCCATTCATTTTAACACCAGAACTCATTTTAGCACCCGAGAAGTGCTGAAAGCCGAGGAGGTCACACTGCAGCAGAAACAGAACTGCCCCGGGGCCTCTTATTTTCAGCTTTCCAGACCAGTGGAGAGGGGAAAGAGATACAAACTTTCAGGTGTAATATGTATTGACCTCATTTGTCCTGCCAATTACTGGCTTTTCAAATGCAACCAGGAGCTTTTGAATTTCACTGTTGGCATGAGCCATGGTGTTTTGGGTGTCCATAGGTAGAGAAGCAGCAGAGACCCCAGGACAAGGCATGCTTTGGAATGACAACCTTCCCAGCTGTGATGGAGGCAAGGATCAGTGGTGCCGGCAAGACTAAGGGCTTTCAGGGAGCCCAGGACAGCACCTGTGGAACACTGTGAGGAAGCCTTCATCACTAACAGAAATGCTCAGAACAGAAATCAAAGCTAATAATAGTAAGTGAAAAAATATTTATCAAGTCCAAGAACGGCTCCATGGGAAGACTCATGAAGCCATCTGAAAGGTTTTGTGAACAAAATGTATCTTGTGCTTGAATTCTTTGTGAAAAGTGAAAATAGAGAAGTCACCGTGACTTTGGCCAGAGGGGTCTGCCCAGTTTGGCGTGGTAACAATTTCTATTGGGAAGAAATGTCAAGTAATTACAATACAGTGTGTTTATTTCAATGGGAGGTGGTATGAGAGTCAGTCTGTGGCCACAGCAGCGTTGCCGACACTCCTGAGAGCTGAAAAGGAGACCACCGATAAAGGTCATTAGCTAAGGTTAAGAAGGGTTAACCCTGACCTTTCTCCAGTCTCCAAGCAGACAGCTCTTGAGCAAATACAAACCCATGATTATTAAAGAAGTCTTAAACAACTATAATAACAAAATAGAGTGAAGTGGAGTTAAGACTGCAGAACTATTTTATTCAAAGCATAATATTTAGAGATGACAGATACTGAAAGGCAGCAGAACTGGTTTTTAAGGGCCATCCCTGCACCTAGATAGTGGAGGCATACTTGAAAGCACTCTGTCTTTTGAAGCCCAGTGAGATAGAAGCTTAATTTTTTCAGAAAGTGTATTTTCCTTCCTATGTGCTTGGTATAAAGGAATATTTGAAATATTCAACTTTCTGATAGAGTTACAGGTGGAGCTCAAAATGCTAAAAGGCTGCTCAAAACATCTCTTAAGTCTGATCTAGCTCAGCAATAGTCTAATGTTATCTTTCTCCCCCTCAATAGTTCCAAGAGGACATATAAAACCAGACCAGAGCTGATGTTTACTTTTGCAGCTAATGGTTCCTCAAATCTACAAGAACTTCTAAGGAGTAGATAAAAGCAGCTGCAAAAGTGATCTAGAAATAAACATCCAGAAGAAAACATAACTGCAATCAAAGTTCCAGCTGTTCTCGTCTTAATTCTTATCAGTATTCTTTTTAATCAGGCACATTTTGAAGTCAGAGGCTTATTTCCAACAGCTTTTCTCTATACATATATATATGTGTGTGTAAGTCCCTTGAAATATTACAGAAGTTCTGTTTCACATCAAAATAGCCTACATTGTCACCGAAATTATTAATTCTCTTTTCCTCATCCCCCATGTTCTCTCTGGGCCCCTCTTTTGCATCTGGCATGTGTACTGATACTCGAGATGACAAATACTGATAACTGTGAGGCTGCAGTGCCGCATACTTCCATAACACACAGCTTAGCCAAAGTTAGTCATTGATTTATGTCCCGTGTTCTGTTCAACAGCACAGGGGCTTTTTTTTTTTCTAATTCCATACCTTTAATCCTTGCCACCTTCAACCTAGTGTGTGTCAAATTTCCATCTTATTGTTGCAGCTGTGGTTTCTGAAAACTAAAATACGCTTCTTGAAGGCAGTGACACATTCTTAAGTTTATTCACAGATTTAAACACTCGGTTGTTCAAAAACGCCTGAACTCATTAAAATGTGATGGTGTGGGGGTTTTTGCCATATTAAATGGTCGATAAAGAGGTTTTTTAAAAAAAAGAAAGAAAGGGAAAAAAAAAGGAAGTTGGGATGGCTATTTTTATTCAACCCAAATCTGTAGAAAGTGGGAAGGTTAATTTAGGCAGAGATCATACGCCCGGAGTTCTCTTTGGCAAAGCAATTATTTACAAAATACACAAGGTGGAAAAGCTGTCCCACACATAAAAAGCCTCTGCAGGTGTACAGGTGAAAGGAAACAAGCTCCACACTGCCTAGGTACCACATTACTTAAGATGATTTCACAGCCCACAGCAGGAGACAGCCCACAAACAGATGGTCTTCTGAAGAATCTATACGCTTTACAATAAAAAGCTGCAGAAGTTCAGTATTTTTATCATGACTCTCATAATTTTAAGAGAAAGTCCAGCTTCCCTGTGTTCTCCCATGGAAAATGGACTGGAGGCAAGATGCTGTAAATATTCCTCTGTGAGCTTGCAAACAAGTCTGCATTACCCTCCTGACAGCTGTCTGCGAAGGATTGTTCTTCCCGCAGGTGAGCTGGTGAAAAGGACTGTACCTTTGCTTCAGCCATTTCAGTTCAAAGTCCAGTGCAGTAACTCAAGCTCTCTTTTATCATCTTTAAAAGCTAAGAGGTTAGTGTTTTCCACCAGAGCAGCTGAAACATGTCCCATTCCAGGAAAAGGCCAAGAAAATAGCTGAGAGCAGTAACAACTTAAACCGCTGTGAAAAATCTGCCAGAGGACATCTGTCAAAGCCCGAAGAGTTCCAGTTATGTATGATTTCATTTGATCCCAGAGGCTAAATAATGTACAGGAAAGATTTAATAATGTTATGCAGATTATGCGTGGAAATGTAAAAGGAACCAAATACAATGCCAGTTTGAAAAACCTTCATGTGTTCGTAGCACTATTACTGCCACATAGTCAGAAAACACAGCTTGAGCAACAGACTTTGATAATAAAATTAAAAATTGGAATTGTTAGAATATTTATTCAGGTGAGACTATTTGATTTAAAAAAAAAAAAAAAAGATGACTTAATATTTTCCCTCTGCCAGGAAATTTTCAGTGGAGAGTGCCCCATTCCTGTTTCCACCACATCAGTTCCATTTCCCCATGAAACCTTGATAGTGAAAACTGTGGTGACCAAGGATTGCTGCTCACAACACTTCCAGGTGCCAGTGTAAAGGAAACATCAGCTACTAAAAGGAGAACAAAAAGGAATGGCCCTCAGCTCTATCTCCTTGATAGTTTCAGTTATAGCATCTGCCTGAAATAGAATTGCTGAACAACAGGTATGGTCCCTTCTGCCAAGTCACCTCCAGAAACTAATTTCTGGCAGAGAGGGGGAAGAGGCAGCTAGAAGGGTGATGTGAACAGCCACCACTGGATCTGCCCAATGATATACCTCAAATCTTCTGGTAGCGTGATGCTCTGATGCCATGTGACGCTGGCAGAGGAAGGTTATTAAACTGCATTCTTAGCCAGAATGGCCACGGGCTTCATCATTAAAACCCAACCTGAAACAGAAGCAAATGTGTTCTGCCCAGTAACACCTAGAAACTTTTGCATAAACTCTCACAAAGGAAGCCAGTGTAATGTTTCCTAGAGTTCTCTAGGCTGGCACTTGTGGTGGTCTTTCTTCGGCTGGTGCTTTTATCTCCCTTGGGGTAGCAGTTACAGTTTTAGCAGCTGAAAACTTATGCTCACTAGTTTTTCTTTCACTCGAAGGATCTAAGACTTCTCTTTCCAAGGTTGGGTCTTTATTTGCAGGGAGTTCCAGCAGGTTTCTTCGGTTTCTCATTTCCTTTTGCTATTTCTGCTCTCATCTGTTTTGCAAATGGCCACCATAACGTTAAGCTTATCTAATGGCCAGGCCTCCGGCTGGAAGAACGCCAGCAGCATTCTGAAAACCAGTCATCTGAAAGCATTCAGAGATGGCCATCACCTTCTCCCTGAACCTCAAACATAAAACTTCCTTGATAAGCACATACCCCAATGTCATGAAAAACAAGAGGTTACTCCTAAATTCAGATATCACTTTAACCAGCTTTCTCGGGTGACACTTTGCTGAATTAATCTCACTCTACAAATAGTAATTTTAAATTTTATTTTCAACTTTTGGGAAAGATACTGGTTGTACCTACACACAGTAAAGATCAAGCATCTCTGAGATGGCTTCACTGTTGAACACAGGTTTCATTCCACAGGCGGTTCTCCCACTTTGTTAGCCAGGATCCTTTACTCCCTCACTAGCAGGGTATAGTCCAGCTCCAGCTACTCCTGCCTTTTGACATCAGTCATGGCCACGGCAGTTCCTAGCATCTGTGAGATGTAGGGGTTTGATCACAACTTCTGCTGAGAAAAGTGGCAAGGGCAGAACACTTTTCCTCAGTAAGGGGGAGTCTGTGAAAATGCAACATTCCTTGCAGGTCTTTATGTTTAGCTATATGCAGAGGACACCAGCGAGTTCTGTGTTTTATCCAAACGGAAGAATTCAGGAGTAGTGGGTCTCCAATTCAGAAACTTGAGCAGAAGCCTGAAAAACACCCAAGGTCTGCCTAAGATGCTCTGAGGGCATGTGTGGCAATAAAGATTGATGATAAAAGCTAACAAGCTTAACCTTGAAAAAGAAAAACAGAAGTTTGTCGTCATAATATTTATTTATTTAAGACCTGAGAAGGAAGAGCCGAGAGCAGCTTCTATATATCCTACAGAAGAACCAACTCCATTGGAATGGGGTCTGTATGGGAAAATCACTTCTCGTTTGGACTTCTGTTTCCCCAAAGAGAAGGAAGTCTGACCTCATTGGAGATAGATACAAAAAAACCCAACACAGGCCTAAAGAAGGAAAACACAGTATGAACCCACCCACACAGCAAGAGTCTACCCTCTGGAGTAACCTATTTCAGAAGGAGGGTTGAGAGCAAAAAGTGAAAGATCTGCCGTCCGCTTTGTCTGTCCAAAGGGCTGGTTCATCCAGCACCAAGAGAGACCTCCTGAGAGCCTGCTGGGAAAGCAGTGGTTCCCAGCTTCCAGGGATCCGGTTGCTTCAGTGCTGTGGGATCTGCTACTGACCATGGCGGGAAGGCTGCCGAGTCAGCCGCTGAGCATCGGTCGAAGAATTTCCACTCTGATATACCAGAGGACACAGGAAGCAGAGAGGCAGGAATGCGTGATGAAATTAGAGAAGGTATCAGAGCACGCAAGGTAAACAAAAGGCTTTCTGAAAAGGAACCATACACTTAATACTGTTTTATTAGACTATGTAGTAGAGCTTAGTTTACTCATGTTAAGTAGGAACATATTTAGGAGGAAGCTATATTTAAGTGACTTTAGTAAAAAATTATACTTATGTATCTATTGGTTTAAGTTTAAAGTGGCACAGCTCTAGTACTGCCTGAGACTTACACCAGCTGCAGGTTTGTCTCCTCACAGTCATTTGTTGATGAAACAAACTTTCTTAAGGCTGAGGAATCCAAATTACAGTAACAGTGAGACTCTCTCCAGCTATAACTTGTGCGTTAAGGTCCTGTGTTCACCTTTCTGCCCAGGACTAAGGCAAACAAACAAAAAATAGAGTTTCTTGAATCCACTGCATTTTTGAAGGGCATTATTTAAAAAATTAGGCAGCAAGAGATTATTACCATGGGCACACCACTTTAGAACAGACTTCCTAGAAGCAAAGCAAGTTTAGGGAAAACCTCTCAAACAATTCCCCTTACTGTAAGACACCTGTTCTCCTTAAAACACTTTTTTTTTGGTGTGTTTTTTGGGGGGTTTGTTTTTTTTCTTTGTTAGTGGAAGTCACCCCAGCTGAATTAAATTTGTTTCCCTTGGGCCTGCATTTTCCTTAGCCAACACAACAGCTGCACCATGTGGAGATGAGCCACAAGAAGTGTAACAACACATGTTTGTGATTGCTGTATCAGCTTTGGCAGATTTAAGTGCAGAGGTCTTTAGCTGCCTTCCACTACAGGGCCAGCTTTACAATATATACAACATCTTGCAAAGTAGCAGCGATAGTTTTTATGTATACGTAGTCTTCATGCATTTCTTGTGTATGCAGGTACAGTAAAACCTGAAAGGAGCTGAATATTACTTATAGCTATAAATATTGTATTAAGCACAAACATTTTCTTTTGCATGTAAAAGTAGGAACAGAACAGGAGGACGGGCTAACTGTGATAAAATCCCCTGAGACCCCTTCACTAGCTGTTATCCAGCCCTACAGAGACACTCAACCATCCAGAATGTGCAGTACCCCTGTTATTGCAAAGCTGCAGTAAATTTAATCTCTCCAAGAAATTGCTGGATTCCTGGAAAATAATGCATAATCTCGGTTCAGTGTGCTCCCCCCATCCCCCCCCCAATTTCAAGAACAGGTGCCAAAAACTGGTGTTGCAGAGCCGAATTCAGTGTACTTCAGAGTTTCACAGCCTGCTTTTGAGGCATTTCATTAAGAGCTGTTGAGTATCCCACACCCATCAAAATGAGGTACTTGTCTTTGAAAGGTCAAGATAAACACCAGTAATACAGGGTAATACAGCATAGAATCAAGCATTTGTGTTCACAGTGTACAACTAGAGCTATATATGTTCTTGGGGATTCTAACAGATTTGTGTGATTTTTAATTTTTATACACATTTTCTCACTTAAAATAGCTGTACCATCGCAATGTATATTATACATCCATACCGTAATACTTTATACATTAATATGCAAGGCATATTATACTACATTGTGTAAGTGTCCCTGTGACTCTGAACAGCAAATTTTTCCCAGTGTCTTAAATTTCAGAGGCTGGGTATCTATTCCACAACAAGGAGACCACTTCTTTGCTGTTTATCTTCTCTGACTGCATCATTTCTAATCAAATAAACCTATGACATATTAAGAGGTTATGTGAAATAGATGGCAGTGTCTAATGTGATCTGCCTCCAATTCCGACCTCTCCTCCATCCTCTTTGGAAATGAATTGGGCAGAGGAAACACCAGTCAAGAAAAAAATCTGCATTTATATTCATACTCACATGAGCAAATTGGATGGGACTCTCCTCTGAGAGCTGATCCACAAAGTAGCATGTTTGAAAGAAAGAAAGAAAGAAAGAAAGGCTCTGTTGATGTTAACAGATTTTGGATCAGGTCCTAGAGACACTCTGCCTAGTTTGAACTTGCATGGAGCAGGGATTTGCTATCTATTAATCTCACTGAAGGAGAGGTGTGGTATATATTAAAATGTGTAGTTTGGTTTGGGTTTTTTTTTCTGTTTCAGTTTTTCACTGTTTCACCTAGTACTCAAATCAGCACATTCACTTTTAAAATTAGCTTTAAGGAATTTAAACTGTATATTGTTAATCCAGCAAGAGCAGTTTAATACCACCAGTGTAACAAATTAGATCATGGACCTACGGAAGAGCTCAAGGATGAAGCAATAAAAGTTGTGTACTGGCCAGTTCAAGGTTACACAAAAACATTAAGCTCCCTCTTGTTTAGAAGACACTGAAATGTGATATATGAACACAAAAGAAGTAATGTCTTTAAATCTTAAAACGATTAGCAGTTTTACTCTGTAGGGATCTACGGGAGGAGATGGACTCCACCCTGAGGAAGATAAAAGACCTCAGTTTTCTCAACTGGAAGGAGTGATTCATTTTAGGTGGAAGTGGTATGCATGTGATATTCCTCATGTGGTAAATTAACTGTTTCCATTAAGAAAGCTCCTAGCATATGGAATTGCTCTGTTCTCCTCCGCTCTGAAGAGAACATTATACCACCCGAACATTTTCTTTTTGCTAAACCCAGCCTGGATAAAAACGGGCAGCGTTGCTGGCTATTGCTAAACACTCTTTTTGCTGTTAAAGAAATCCACTGGTTTTCTGTTTGCAACTAAGAAAACTTATTTTTAGTGATGGAAAAAGTGGAAAAAGCTCAGGTCTCGAATTTAATGGGGTTCATAAGCTCTGTAAATAGTAACTTGCTTTATGCTTTGCTGTGTTTTACAGCCTGACCGGTCACTTCAAAGTTTTGTTTCCAGCAGAAAGCTCCCTTGCTCAGTAGTGACAACAGTGGAAGTGCTCATCCTGGGTAGTGGTGAGGATGCCATAAAACTCTCCCGTACAGAACCACACTGAACCCGATTAGAGGAGGCTCAAATCAGTGCATCTGCATAAAGCCGGTCCCGTGAAACTGTATGATTTGCTGCTTTGCTCTTTCTTTACTACACGGGCTGCGGCGGGGAAGGCTTCCTGCTGCTTTTAAGAGCAGAATGGGAATGTAAGTGTAAATCTTAATCTTTTTCTTGTTTTGGATATATTTCTACTTTCCATGGGATCTTATCTTGTAACCAGACCCATTATTATTTCACAGGCAGTGAAATGAAATGGCTGTTATGCCACTGAGTATTTCTGTGAAGTTTTAAGATGAGAATTGCATTGAGGTCTCTGTTTTTATTGTGACTGTTCACGTTACACGAGTAGCTTATTTGGATTTGAATTATGATCCTTTGGCATATTTTGATTGGGAAAGGTTGGAAAAAAGTAGGAAACTGAAAGTCTGTGGTTTCTGGATTTTAAAGCATTTAGAATGAGTGGTTCTTCCACATACAAAACACTTGCTTTGCTATATATCTCCTCAGAGATATATAGAAAGGGGTTTATTAAAAAATAAAAAGTGCTTTATAACTGAACAAGCTGTAAGCATTTCATGGCACTGCTTTTGTAGGGCTCAGTATTCACCATGTGCTTTCTAGCTGCAGTGGGTTTTCCTTATTTGTCATTTGTTATGGTTACTCTGTACTTGTGCTTCCCACCTTTTTGTTGGTTTCTGTGAGCGCTCCTGTGAAACGCTCACAAGGGCAAGGAAGGTTCCCTTCTTTAGAACTGGAAGAATGGGTTTTGTTAGCCTCTTGAAAGCATTGTCCCTACAAATAAATAAATATCCCAATCTTCCCTAAAAATTCTGTTGTGTATCCCTCAAACTCTCAGCTCAGGAGCTAAAGGAAGGTGGGAGAAAACGCAGCCTTCACCATGGTGGAAGCCTTGGATATCAACCTTGCTAGTTAAACGTTACTTATTTCTACTCCAGGGTGTGAGCACACCTCTTTACAGACTGGAGAACAGATGGTTTCCCTGGAAAGAGGGGGAATATTTGAATATTTCTGTGTGAAGGGAATCCAGAGCAACCCTGAGTATCACCTCAAAAACAGTAGTTGTTTTACACACCAAAATAAGATTTTTTTTTTTTTTTTTTTTTTTTTTTTTACAAGTTGATGGTATTCCATAGATCCCAGGAGCACCACCAATGCAGCTGTAGTACAGGCTGGAATATCTTCTGTAGTTAACTGTAAATAGCAACTGTGTATCCATGGTTTATTTTTACTGTAGTGTGCTATAATAGGAAAAATAGCAAATGGTAAGTCTATATATAGCCTGTTACTAAGACTGTGAGCTAAATGGTTAGTCAACAGAAAAATCCAACCCTAATCAGTGAATGTCTTTAGGTCTGGTAAGAATATTGTGGATAACAAGATGATCTATGCTAGGTAGTGAGAGGGATTGCACCAGTGCAGCTAGTATTTTATTGTTGTAGTCTTTTTACTGCTCTTTTTAATGTCAGGGAGGAATTTTGTGAATCACACTGATTTTCATAGACTGGAGATGGTTGGCAGAATCTGCATATATATTTCCTGATTATTTATTTTCCATATCTTTTTCTTGCTGAACCAGCACAAATTTAATTTCCTCTTATGTGACACCAATTATCCATTAAGTTAAGAATAGTTCAGGAAGAGAAATTAAAAAAAAAGTTCTTTATTCCCAAGCTTGAGTAAAACTTCACTTAAAAAAAATAATAAATTTTAGTCCAAACTCGAGAATGTGCTGTTCTTTTGTATTTTATTTATAACTATTTTATGACTGACAGGGTTAGGAAAGTATATAACAAATTCTTAGATAAGCCTTCAAGGTTACTTCACATTAGATGTGATAGGTAGGAAAAAATATAGGCAGAAGTCAGTTTTTCTTATCTTCTGTATAAACAAGCTGGTATTTCATTCAAGGCCTTTTCCTTAACTTTGAGCATACCAGATCGCTATCAGGCAGCCACCGGGAGAGACATGCAAACATGTTGTTGTTGACTATTTGTCTCCTGAATTTATGAAGCGGTTTCTAAGGAAAGTCGGGCTCCTGCACTTATTCTGCCTTTGTGCTGGCCTGCTGCTCCTCGCCTTTCTCCCCTTCACAATCATTTGTGACTTAGCTGCCCAATGTTAGCCATGTTTGACAAAAAGCTGGAGGTCTGCAATTACATTGAGTTCCTCTTTGTACCAAACCCATGGGTAGAGGAGGGAATGACTTGTTTGGGAGGCTGTCCACTCCATGGCAAGGGAAAAGGAAGGTTAATTCTGTCCTTCGGTGCTGGGTTTGGGACCATGCTATGTGCTGACCTGCAGCTTGCTTCTGTGAGCTGAACAGCAGGTTGTGATGCAAACCCAGGGTAGTTGTAACTCAGTGGGGTGTAGCCGGGGCAGGACAAGGCACAGGGAGGTATCAGTTGCAGCAGCTGGATGGTGCACAGAACTGGGGGCATGCTTGGGGGTCTGTGCGGGCAGTAAGAAGATTGTGGGTTCTGCATGCCAAGGGAGTGAATGGAGCTACTGTGGAATGACGTAGAGGATGCTGAGGGAAAGAGCACTGAGCACCCTGCAAAAGAACCACAGAATCACAGAAGGATTTGGGTTGGAAGGGACCTCAAAGCTCATCTAGATCCAAGCCCCCTGCCATGGGCAGGGACACCCTCCACTAGACCAGGCTGCCCAAAGCCCCATCCAACCTGGCCTTGGGCACTGGCAGGGAGGGGGCAGCCACAGCTTCTCTGGGCAGCCTGTGCCAGGGCCTCACCATCCTCACAGGGAAGAATTTCTTTCTAATATCTAACCTAAATCTGCTCTCTTTCAGTTTAAAGCCATGACCCCTTGTCCGGTTACTACCTGTCCTTGCAAACAGCCCCTCTCCAGCCTTCCCGTAGCCCCTCTAGGCACTGGAAGGCTGCTCTAAGGTCTCCCCACAGTCCTCTCTTCTCCAAGCTCCAGGACACGATTAGCTTTCTGGGCTGCAAGCACACATTGCTGGCTCATGTTAAGTTTTACATCAGTCGATACCCCCAAGTCCTTCTCAGGGTTGCTCTCAATCTGTTCTCCACCCAGCCTGCAGTTGTGCTTGAGACTGCCCTGACTCACATGCAGAACACTGCACTTGGCCTTGTTGAACTTCATGAGGTTTGCACGAGCCCACCTCTCAAGCCTGTCAAGCCTGTCACTGGATGACACCCCTTCCCTCCAGTGTGTCGGCCACACCACACAGCTTGGTGTCATCAGCAAACTTGCTGAGGGTGCACTCGAGCCCACTGTCCATGTCTCCAACACAGATCTTAACACAGCACTGGTCTTCATACTGACTCCTGGGGAACGCAGAACGTGGGGGCTGCTGTGATGAAGTGTGGAAGGCACACGGGGAAAGGAGCTCGGCTGTGTAAAGCACCACAGACATGATGAGGGACTAGGGGCATTCCGTCTGGCGAGCACAGAGTGTTTGTGACATCTATCTCCTGGAGAACATACTGTTAATTCTGCTGATTTTTAGTAGCACCATGTATGTTACCATGTATGTTGTTTGAATGAGCCTGATCAAATACCTTCTGAAGTAAATGCTGCTTTTATTAGCTACCAGAGGGACTAGATAAGGTCCCTACCATAACATACATAATTTATTTGCATGATGTTTTTGAATGACTTTGAAGTATCTATTTGGAATGTAAATCTTACCATCAGTAATACCTGTTAGAAACTCAGACATGAGCTTCTCAAGCAATTTTTATCCTTCTCAGGTTTAATATGAATTATGTACAGCTGAGGCAGAATTGACATTCTGGAACATTTTTTTTTCATGTATTTAGGGGCTTGGGGACTTGTCGTAGTGTGTGGTTATACAGCAGCTAATACTGGTCCATGCCATCATGATTCCTGATTCCATTGCAGTGTAAGTAATTATAATTTATTTTAGCTGCTTACAAAACTACATTATAATATAAAATAATTACAGTAGTAAAAAACTAAGTATGGTCTTCATCCATCCTTTGGTCTACAGAACTGTATTTGATGTTGCTGCCAGTTCTGCAGAGAATGGAGTCCTAATACTTGCTAATAAATTTGTGGATTAAATACTTTAGGAAGAAAAAGAGTAATTCAGTTAGTTTTCTCCTATATTTTTAAGGCTGAGCTACATTAAGCCTCTTCTTATGCACCTACTTTCTTAGCAGTGTTATATAGTTCCACTGTTGTAGGAAAGAAATCATGGGAATACTCATGTAGATTGTCTGCAGCTTCCTCATCTCCATGTTGTCTAGACACGAGCAATCTCATAGTATATTCATGCCTCCAGAACATCTAGACTTCCCTTGGCTGGGATGTCTGAGCAAGGTAGTAGAACAGAGGGAGTCTCTTTTCCCTTTCAAAGTTCCTTCTTTGCCGGTAGCTAGGTACAGTATTGTAATGAATACCAAATCAGCGTGGGGGGAAGGTGAGATGGTGTTACTTAGTCCAGTATCATGAACTAAAAATACCCTTTGAAATTAAAAAGTGTTCTTGAAAAATACAATGGTATATATGTTGTCTTCTTATTGATATGTTATTTTCAGCATAAATGTACTTAGGAAGCATTCTGGCAATTGAAACTTCACAACAGAAACTTCTGTGAGAAAGGCATGGAATTAGGCCATGTTTTTGGTACTGTCTGCCTCAGTAGGTTATAAAGCCAGGTAACCTACACTGCCGGAGCCGAAGTTTTGCGGACTCAACTCAGATCAATGTGATCCAGTGCTGAGCTTGTTTATTGAAACACACACACAGCTGATAAAGGTTTCCATATCAGTACATGAGTTACATTACATTGCTATTGGTGAGATGCTCCGTTCACCGGCCTGACATGTGTCTCACTATTGCTAATAATTGGTTAAGACTACACAGTCAGGTTGTTCCTTTTTAAGGCAGTTGTTAACATTCTTGCAGTTTCTTATCTTGTTGTCAGACTTTTGCTCTTCTACTGCATTCCAAATGTCTCTGCTAGCTTCCCCAGGCCTGATTATATGGGGGTTGGAAATAAATCTGGATGGGCCACGAAACCCATTCCTCTCAAAATGCATTGCTACACTATGCTTTTCTGTTTCAGGCATCTTGTTCTTTTTCACACTCTTCTTTCTTCAGTGACAGAGACGGAGAACGCTCCTCTCCCTTCCTCAAGTATCAGGGGGTCAGGATATTTTCTGGGAGTGGGAATTGTGGTATTGAATTAAGAGAGCTAGTATCTAAATCTGCTATTCTTGGACAAATTTTCTGTAGCCTTGTTCTTGTCAGCTGTTGTTAAAGGGGGAGGGAAGAGTGGCAGATTAGGCTGCTTAGCCTAACATTTTCCAGAGAAAGAAACATGTGTAAATGGGGAGAGGAAGCAGTTCCTGGCTCCTTTCCTTGTCTTGCTATTACAACTATAATATAATACCTGCATTTTTTCTAAGACCTTGCTTGGATGTACAGTTCGTCACATCTTTGGCTTGAGAGGGGGAGCTGGAAAAAACATGACTCCTCTGAAGTAATCTGGACAAAATATCGCCTTAAGGATTTGTGGTAAAGGATGTGGAGACAGTGTCTGTATTCCAGGAGAATCACTGCCAAGTAGGGATGTCAGGCTTCCCTTCATCAGGTGAAACTGGTGAAACGTAAGTAATTGCTCAGTGGGTATAGCCAAATACCCCATAAACCAAAGTTAGGCACTAACCACATGGCATCTTCTACCTGCCTGACTTCACTTGTCCTAGAACTAGGGGATGGGAAGTTTTGTGGGGTTCCTCCTCCACATTTTCTAACATGCTCATACCATGTTGCATCTGAGGTTTCTGCTGGCTCCTTTTTTTTTTGGCATCTCCTACAAACAGTTCTCTATGGTATGGACACATCTGGCACTTGTGGGAAGATACTTGAAGAGTTCTGCATTAATTTTTTTGTGCAAAGGAAGATCTTCTATTGCAGTTTTCCAATGACTCAGAAAAACAAAGAAACCCAAAAGGTCATATGGTAGTGTGTGATTCCTTTTATGGGTTCATTCAGCATTACCATTGTGCATTTAGCCCGACTACAGTGAGTCAACTGGATTGGATTGACTCAGGCAAAGTGGAAGACTTGCACATTAGGATTTCAGCCATTCAAAATTCCCTTGCTAATGTACATCAAAGAGATGAAATTACGTATGGAGTGAGGATTTTTTCAAGGGGGAGCGCTATTATACTTGTACTTCTAAAATCAGCTTGAAGTCGAACTTGGGCATCTCAGTATTTTTATGGTTCTTGCCCAAATATTTTACTACCTTGAACTTCCATTAGGCAAATAAAGCAACTTTCAGGAAAGGATACAGAAATTGGCTTAAACATTTAAGCTTTTCTTATATTGACTTGGCTGGATCAACTGAGATGCTTTGTCAGTATCTTAAATTGCTACACAAACAGCAGGAAGTTGTAAGGTGGTGAAATTGCAGGTAACTGTCACATGGTGCTCAGTGGCCTAAAATCTGCTGTTTGAATAATTATGTGACAGCTTCCTATGACTTTTCAGGGTGGCCTGTATGCTTTGGCATCAAAAAGTCAAGTGCCAGCATTTTTTGCGGCTCAAAGCTGTACTGTGCCACTGGAGCCAGCTCCGGAGAGCAGCTCCGCAGCCCAGCCATGACTAACTATAGACTTCCTCTCTGCTGTGCTCTGCAGCCAGCTGCCCGCGAAGAAATGTAACGTTTCGAGGAGCGGCTGGATGCAACTCAGCAACGAGCGCGGCTGTCCCCTGTGCAGACGGGCGGATGAAAGGCGCAGGCCGCCCGGCAGCATCGCCCCGAGGCGACGCAGTGCCCGGCGGCGGCAGCGGGGGGAAGAGCCGCCCTCAGCCTCCGCCTCAGGCCGCGGCTCTGCCCCAGGCCTGCCCTTGCCCGAAGGCCCAGCTCCAGAAAGCGGGGGCTAAGGTGCGTAGGGGAGGCCAGGCTGTCTTCGCCCCGGCGGCGCCTCAGGGCCCCGCGTCTCTGTTTCTTCGGGGCCGGTTTGCCTCGCCCGGCCCGTCCCCTGCGGGCACTCCCTCCGCAAGAACGGGTAGGGCAGGTTCCTCGGGAGGACTACAGCTCCCGGCGTGCCCCGTGGGGCACGGCCGCGCGGAGCATGCCGGGAGCGCTGCACCTCAGCCCCCGCCGGCACCGCCGCTTCCATGTCCTTCCCCTCCCGCCGGCGCGACGCCGCCCGCTCGTCCCGGGAGGGGCGGGGCCTCGACCCTCCTGCCTCTCTGAGAGACGTTCGCGCCGTCCAATCGGCATTTGCCATGGCGCGGGCTGTAGCCAGTGAGCGCGGGAGGGGGCGGGCCCCCGCCGGCAGCCGGGTGGGTAGCGGTAGTGGCGGTTGCCTGAGAGAGGCCGGGAGCGGCGGCGGCCGGGGGAGGGCGCGAGCCCCGTTTAAAGGGCCAGCGAGCTCGCGCGAAAGTTGCGAGGAGTTCGGCGGTCGCCGGCCCAGTGCTGCCCAGGGGCTCGGCCGGGAGCCCCGCTCCGGACGGCGGGGCCGGGGGACCAGCAGCGGCATGGAGCAGGCAGCGCCCAAGAGGTAACGACCCTCCCGGGTGGCCCCTTCCCCTCCCGGAAGCGAGCGCGGCGGCACGGTCGGGGTGAGGCCTTGGGCTGGCGGGGATCTGGGGGGGAACGGGAGGGCCCGCCCACTTATCTCCCGCCGGCCTCTGGAGGCTCCGGTCCTGGTGGCTGTGAGGGGGGCGGCGGCGGCGGCACAGCGACGGGAGCTGGCGGGCGGCTTACGCTGGGAACGGCGGGCAGGGGTGTCCCTGAAACAGCCGTCCCGAGTAAGCGTCCAGGTGGAGGCAAGCCCCGAGGGGCTGCTTGGGTGGCAAGAGGAACCTTGTAGTGCGAAACGAGGGAAACTTCCTCGCCGAGAAGAGCCTTTCGTGGCCCGGGTGCCTGTGCGCTTCATAGCCCGGGTCGGTGGAAGAGGCCGGCCTGAGCAGTTGTTGTCATCCTTCCGCCTTAGAAAGAGCCCTTGTGCCCTGCTGCGGGGGGTGCTGCTGGGGGTGGGCGCCGCATGCTTGCCATTGCAAATCAGGGAGTGGGCAGGGGCAAAAATCAAGAGTATTCCCACAGTATGTGTGTTTTCTGAAGTATGCCGGCTGTCTGGTCAGGAGTTACTACGTGGCGTGGGTTCCTTTGAGTGTCTAGCACTTGGCTTTTCCTTTTGTGCACGTACCATGGTGTGAACCCACGAGCTTCTGCTCTAAACGCCACGCTCTTAGTGCACGAAACCCTTTGGCTTTAATTCTCAGTATTTAAATTAGAGCAGCCCTTTTTTGGATGTAGTTGTATAGCTATGCAGAGTGTGGTTATGTGGCAAACAGAGGGTAGTTTACACAGTTTACATAGATACTTACTAGTTTAGACCTCCGAGTAGTTTACTCTTCCTTCCTGCAATTTAATGGAAAATCTAGGAACTGCACGTTAGAAATTTGTGGAAGAAAATAAATTTTTGCATTCTACTTTAAAACATATACATTTAAAAGCTTTGAAACTCTTTAAAACACTTTCTTGTGGGATGACAGGATTTGGGAAGATTGTGGCCTTCAACTTCCACTGTTTTTTCTTCCAGTAATCCATCAAGTAACAGTATCTCCTATTGAAAACTTTGACCCAAAATTGATTAGGAACTGTTAAGCAGAGTGTTTTTAGTAGGCAACGGGTGGAGGAGGGGACAGGTCTACGCTGTAGTTTCAGACTGACAGTACTTGAATGTCACAAATAAAGGAAGTAGAAGAGGCACCAGCAAGGGTTTAGGAGAAATGGGAATGTCTGGGGAGTAATCAGGATTAGCAGCACCAGTGCAAAGGCTGGGATTTGATGACAGCAAAGTATTGAAAAAAAAAAACTCCACAAAGCCTACCTTGAAGTTAGCATAACTTACAGGAGTGTTTTGGGGTTTTTTTATGTGTTTGGTTTTTTTTTTTTATATAAGATCTGGTATTTGCTCTAACTGTTGCCTAGCTGGAGGTGTTTGTCTGGCTAAATTGTGTTTAAATCCTTAGATTCAATTAGGAAGAATTAGACAGCTGATGAGAGATATACTGTCTGTGTTTTGTGAAGCTTATTTCTGAATATTTGCATGTGATGAGAACTTAATGGGTTTGTTTCTTTAGTGAGAGGGAAGACCTGAATCCAGCTTTTCATACAATACATGTATTTGCAGCCTCTACATATGTATATCCCCCTTTTTATTTTTTTAATGGCTTTCTGAATGTTTCTTATTCCCAACTATTCTGCTGGGCCAGCTCCTGTTTCTGCAAGTCTAGAAAGGAGTACAGGTTATATTTTTGGTGGGCTCGATTTTTTTTGATGCCTGCCTTGGATGCATTAGTGGCTTGGGATGGGCGTGTGTGTGTGTGGCGAGAGAGATGCGAGTACTGGGCTTCTGCACTTTGGTGCCTGCTGTCCAGAGGAGCAGTTACTGACAGGCATCCAGTGCCACGGTATCTGTAGTGCAAGGCATTCATCTAGAGGTATCAAGAATTTCATATGAACACTTCACAGCTGCATGGTAGACACCCTAATGTTCTCTCACAGGTATAGGGCACCCTTATTCCTCTTTTCCCCGTAAAGGAACACACAGCATGGATGTGTTGCATAAATCTTAAAAATGGCCTTTCAGAAAGGAGCAGTGATGATACCCAAATGACAGAATAGGCCACTGACTTCAGTGGGGATGTCAAGCTTTTCCTGTTTGACCAGTATACTGCAACAGTAACAAAAGACTTCTAAGGAGTAGTCCTCTTTGGAGTAATTTTGTCTAATTTTGAAAATAATCTAGGGTAGGTGTTTTGATTTTATACAGAACAGCGTGTGCAGTAGCTGACACAGTGTTTTCCTGCATCTGATTTTCTGTGTTTCAGATGTGCTCTATACTGCTTTCCCTTGCTGAAAGGGACATTCACTCTGGACATAACCACAAAATTTACTTCTGAGTCTCATAATTTTCCCTTGTTATTACTGTTGCATTTTTCTGTATATGTAGGCATATAAATGTATGAGGAAATAAGTTATGTACAAGGGAGAAGAAAGGTAGCATGTAATCTTGCCTATCTGCTGCACACTGCTGCCAAATAAAAGGCTGCTTAAGAAGCATGGAGTGTGGTAATTAAGGTTTTTCTTAATTTTCCTTTCTTTAAACTCAGACAATTTATTTTTGCTGAAATAGAACTTTTCAAGTTTTGAGGGAAGGGGAAATCTTGTTTAAAATATGAGCTGTCTGTGACAAATGTGCTGTTTTTAATATTTGTGTCTGTGAGCATGTAAGGTCGTGTGGATGGTGATTCTCAAGTTCATCCTGAAAATGATGGACAAAAGTCTAGGTTTGCTTGGGTTTTGTTGATAGAAAACGAAATGTAAATGCACAATGTAATAATATAAACAATTTTAAACCTACTTGTGTGGATGGTGTAAAGCAGTGTAAACATCTTAAGCCTTTAATATGCCACCTCTTATTTCTGATGACTGCAGTGATTTCTTAGTAGCTTCTTTTTTCTCATCAGCATAATTGATCCCAGCCATCCTTTAAAAATATTTCAATGTGCTAGTTCTGCAAAATAAACCACACGTATTCATGCTGCATGGAGCAGCTGTCCAGTTTTCCATAACTCATGACAGTAATTGGTGGAGTTCTATTCTTTAGTTCTGCTTTATTTTTCTTTGCTAGCTTTCGGGATATTTTATGCCTACATGTGTAGCACATCACCAGCTTATTTTGTAAAAACTGTATGTGATGACACTAGTCTCATAATTTGTTTTCTTGTGTTGGGAGGGATTATTGCTGCTTCTTTCAGGTCCCAATTCTTGATGCTGGGATTGGTAGTTTTGGGTGCCTCTTACTGTTTCTAGGTTTTCTGCATTCAGCTACTTTTGCTGATGTACCTCAATGATGCATAAGAGTCTGGTCATGCGAAGTATGAATATTTTCTCCTATCAGCTGGGATTTATAAAAGTAAAATTCTTTGCTAGGATGTATTTTTCTTGTTTAAGAGTCATGTTAAGCAGAGGTGTTAAGCAGAAAGTCAAACCTGCTTGGAACAAGAAAATCCTTTTGACAACTCTTTTTGGCCCAAGCTTGTAGTTTAGTTAATCTTACTGCTTTCAGGAACAGTTTTTGTTCTGGAGACTACCAGAATAGCTCAGAGTCTTTACCTGATAATTTTCCAGAGGAAAAAACCCAACAGAATGGCTTTCTACCCAGGTTTTATACTTGTCTTTCACACATCTCCTTTGGGTTTTCTCACAGTTTATATATCTGTATATTTAAAAATAAAATATGGCACTTATGCCTTGTGCCCAGAGTAAAATGGTTCCTTAATTTAGTGATTTATATATTCTGTTTTAAATGCTTGGGTCATGCAAGTAGAGAACCCATGAGGGAGAGTAATGAGACATTTTCCTTTGTCTCTTCAGTTATTCCCCTCCATATTTCTATCCATGCCTTAAGAGACAGGTATTTCGCTGAGTGCTCATGGTATTTGCTTCCCATGTAGAACAACTTTTAATGTTTCTAAAAAAGCAGTAATCCTTCTGAGATGTTTGGCTGTCTGCCTTACCTTGCATATTTAGAAATTAGGGCTAGTAGGACACTTGTACAGAAACAACTCCGGATTAAGAAGGTAATTCTGAAGTCTTAGATGCATTTGTATGTTCCAAGTTGTAGTAGCTTGGTTTTAACCAAGATAATAAAATATTTTAGTTCTTTATTGTATTTGATGCTTTACATCCAGTTAAAACAGTCATCTTCCTTGCTTGTCACTAAGTTTTCATGAATGTGTTCCTGATTGCAACCGTGTCCTGGCTTCAGCTGGGACAGAGTTAATATTGTTTCCCAGCACCTGATAGTGCCGTGTTTTGGATTTAGTAGGAAAACAATAATGATAACACACTGGTGTTTTAGTTCTTGCAAAGTAGTGCTTACGTAGTCAAGGACTAGTCAGCTTGTCCTGCTCTGCCAGTGAGGAGGCTGAAGAAGTGTGCAAGAAGTTGTGAGGGGGTGCAGTGGGGACAGCTGGCCCCAGCAGACCAAAGGGATATTCGGTACCTTATGATGTCGTGCTCAGTATATTAACGAGGGCAGTTGAGGGCTGCTCAAGAACTGGCTAGTCATTGTTTGGAGGGTGGTGAGCAGTTGCATTGGGCATCGCTTGCTTTGTATATTATTATTATTTTCCCTTTCTGTCCCATCAAATGTTATTTACCTTAACCCTTGAGTTTTGTGTTCCCCCTTCCTCCCAATTTTCTCCCCCATCCCACTGGAGGGGTTTCAGGGTATATCACACATTGTTTTATAGTTTAAGAGCTGGAAATTCTATTAAAAGTCTAAATATAAATCATTAAATAGTCTGAACCATAGAAAGTTCCTAACAACTCAAAGAACTGTGGTGATAATACTTCCACGTGAACACTGGACCTAGTGTCTGTACTCCTGTAATGTGTTTGTGAGGGAGCATGAAGTAGTATTTTTGAGTGATTTGGTGATGAAATTCCTGAGTTAATGTATATATTTTTTTTTCCTCTGAATAGGTTTAGTATTTAGGTGCTTTAATGTTAAGTATTATTTGGTCTTATAACATGTTTGTTGTCAGCATTGGGTAATGTGAAAATAGCTTTAAAACTGCAGAATGATTTCTTTTGTCTTCTCTTTTTGCCTGTTAGAGTGCTCCCTTGATCAGTTCATGGCTGTGATTGCTTCCCAAACTCTTCTCAAGCACTCTCAATGTCTTGGTGTTAATGGCTCTGAAACCTTCTTGGCAATAAGCATATTCTAAAGTTCTGTGTCAAGAACCATATCCAGGGCTGCATCAGAAGCAGTGTGACCAGCAGGCTGAGGGAGGGGATTCTCCCCCTCTGCTCTGGTGAGATCCCACCTGGAGTACTGCATCCAGATCTGGGGTCCCTAATGTAAAGAAAGAACGGGATCTGTCAGAACAAGTCGAAAAGAGGGACACGAAGATGATCAGGGGGCTGGAGCACCTCTCCTACGGAGACAGGCTGAGAGAGTTGGGCTTGTTCAGGCCAGAGAAGAGAAGGCTCTGGTCAGATCTTATAGTGGCTTTCCAGTACCTGAAGGGGCTCTAGGAAGGCTGAAGACGGGCTATTTACAAAGTAGTGACCTGTAGGGATAGGACGAGGGGTAATGGCTTTAAGCGGAAGGAGGGTAGATTTCGATGAGATATTAGGAAGAAATTCTTCCCTGTGTGGATGGTGAGGCCCTGGCACAGGCTGCCCAGAGAGGATGTGGCTGCCCCTCCCTGGCAGTGCCCAAGACCAGGTTGGATGGGGCTTTGGGCAGCCTGGTCTAGTAGAGGGTGTCCCTGCCCATGGCAGGGGGCTTGGATCTAGATGAGCTTTGAGGTTCCTTCCAACCCAAATCTGTGAAGAAGCAAATTTGCCAAAAACACAAAATATTATCTTTTTTTTTTTTTTTTTTCCTTAATACTTCAGTAGGCATTGCTGGCTTGGTGAGCAGGTAGAAGTGTTCTCTTAAGTAGCTTTGGTTGATGTCACTATATGTTTTTACTTGTAATTAAAAAAAAATGCAGGCCCTCCACCGTTCTGTAGAGTATACCTTTTGCTGTGCAGGTCTTCAGTCAAGTGAGAGACGTGGCTAATGCTCATGCTTGTTACTGGGTTTGGGTTTTTTTGGTTTGTTTTTTAGTTCTGCTGGTATCATAGGCATACTGTGCATGCTTTTTGTTGGTGGCAAGCAGAGAATGAGTGCAGTAACTCTTACTCTGTGAATGCTGCCTCCTTTAAGGATGCAGAGAACCTGATCAGAGGAAAAAATAACTTGAAACACAGGAAGCAAAATTTATCGTTTCTTTACTATATACCTGCAACCACTTTTTTTCCCATCTTTTTTTTGTGTTAATTTATTAAGTGGTTCTTTGCAAGATTTAAGTTCAGTCTTTTCTGCTTTCTAGTCTCTGTCTAGCACAGAGAAGGGAAGAAAGAAAGCAGAGTTGTTATGCATTTCTGTGTTTGACTTGTAGGCCACTTTAGCAGATGTTACTTAGCTGCTCTCATTTGAGTTTTCTGCTCCTTTCTTCATGTTCATGAGTTACTCCTTTCCTTTGCTGTGGAGATTTTTATTCTCCTTCAAAGACACATGCTTTCCAGCTTCCTCTGTTTGCTGCAGCAAACTTTGTCTTTACAGCAGTTCATGGACCTTTCCTTACTCCTCGTGCATGCTTTTTGTATCCACATAATTGCTACACCTATTAAAGAGTTCTTTGATATATGAATGTGTACACCCCGCTTTCGCTGTTTAACTCTGATCCATATGACCTGTGGGCTTATGCAATTGCTTTAACTTTTTGTCTTTACTTAGATGCTTGGCAGTAACATGGCTCTTCAGACTCAGGAATTCCTTCATCAGTCATTCCACTTTATTATTTCTGTATATTACAGAATTATATTAAGGGGTTTCTTTTGGACAGTATTCTTCCAATGTTAGATTTGACAATCTTTTCTGTCAGTGCCCTGGTCCCTTCCTCTTTTTTTTTTTTTATTAGTTTCCAGGAAAGTGTCACATGATAACATATTTTCCATAAATTCTCAATGGTCTGCTGTGCTTCAAAGCTAGTTGGTGTTTTTTCTTTTTCCTCCTCCTGCAGATGGAATAAATTGTCTGTATGTAACACTACATCACCAAGTATTCTTTAATCCATCTTCTGCTTCAGTAATTCCCTTGGCCATTATATAGTGTTAACTTATTTCAGTCTTGTGCAGCAATGTTCCCTAGAACTTTTAAGGTGAAGGATTTACATGTTGCAGTGACCTGGGCTCACTGCAGTGTGTGTGGTTGTAATTGCCTGTGCTATCTTCAGTGCCTGCTTCATCACAAGATTGCAGCCAAGCTGTGCTCTTGAGATCTGCTAGCAGTCTGGGGAGGGGGATCTGGCTGGCTGGGAATACTGGAGACTAGGAAAAAGCTAGGACTGCTTATAAAGGACAAAGGATAGTGGTGAGAGCGGTTTGAAGGTGCTGGGAGAAATTGTAGGGTGATCCATGTGATTAGAGACTGTGAGAGAGAACTGGAGGGCAAAATATGGCTGTGATATATAATTAAAGATTTTGTTGCATCCATCCCTAGGTACATTCACAAAGATGCAAAAGAGACTACTCCAACAACTCGTAGGGTACCAGCTCTTGGAAGTTCTGTGTTCTAGTACCACCTATGAAGGTGAAGTAGTACCATACGCTCCCAGAGTCGTCTTGACTGCTTTAAACTTAATGTAATTCATTTGGTTTACAAGTGGTACAGCTTTGAAAATGGGTTCTTCGTGTGTGAAGGATTGGTTTATATGTCCTTAGATAACAGCATGGTGTATTCTAGGCAGTAAGAGTGTGTGTTTGCATGCTGGCCGCTTTTTGATGAAGGGTGAGCTTCAGTGCATTCTTTGGCTGATTCTATTTTAGCAAAGGAAGTGGTGTGGACAATGAATTGGTTCCGTGCTGCAGTGAATTGAGCAAACATTAGTGGGAAAATGATCACGAAAAAAATTGTCATAACTTTCTCTGTCTTAAATTATGGTTGATAAAAATTTGATTACTGAACTGCAATTAGGCATTTTATTTTCATTGGAATATGTTTTTCTTGATATTTTTTTTTCTGTCTGCTTGAGTTCTGTGTCTTTTCTCTCCTGAACAATTAACTCTTGTCTGTTTTTTAGCAAACTGAAAAAGCTAAGTGAAGACAGCTTAACTAAACAGCCCGAAGAAGTCTTCGATGTTCTGGAGAAACTTGGTGAGGGGTAAGTGCAGCTATTTACGAGGGGATGGGATCAGAGGGAAATGGTATATAAAGCATGCAGGAATATTAAGTTAGAGAAACTGCCTGTAAATATCCTAAGGAATGCTTCTCTAGACTAGTTTTAATAATAAAGCAAATGCATGCATCAGTAGACTTTCATGCTTCCCCAGATATATTTAGAAATTTGTGATGTCCCTTGTTTGTTAAGGCTGCAATGGTGCTTGTGCTTGTACTGATGATGGATATGCTACATCTTGACAACAGTTCCTTTTTCAGAGGCATGCTTTTCCTGAGGTCCAGATAGAATTGAATTCTTTTGCAACCTGAGAAACCCCTCAAACTTCTGCATGAGCACATGGGTTCTGTGGCTTTTTAATGTTTCTCTACAATGGAAATAAGAAACTGTTTAGAAACAACTTTTCCCTCTTTTATTTTTAGGTCTTATGGTAGCGTTTTTAAAGCAATACACAAAGAGTCTGGACAAGTTGTAGCAATTAAACAGGTCCCTGTGGAGTCAGATCTTCAAGAAATAATTAAAGAAATCTCTATAATGCAACAATGTGACAGGTGGGTATGACAGTCCTGTCCCCTTTCTAGGATTGTATGTGAAAGTGTATTTGTACTTGTGATTATAGCTGAAGTATACGCAGTTGCAAACTTTTTAATATGGAAAATTAAAGCAGTCTTTGTTGGACAAGTTACTTTAAAGGAACCACTTTTCAGACCTCCTCCTATATTTAGTTTGGCTTGCAGGCAGTACAAGCAGTGTACATGAGAGAAACTGTTGAAGGAATAAGTACTGGCCTCTGCTTAGAGTTCTTTGTGCTTGCTTCGCTTTACTTGCACTGGCAAGCCCAAGGGTTAATATTTCCTCTAAGTGTCTTAGGCCTTGTGAATTCTGAGTTACCTGTTTCAGAAGATCGAAGTGAGCGTTCTTCTAACAGTTTTGAAGGACTGTTATCTTAGACTTGTTTAAAACTGATATATGTTGTGATTGCTAGTATTGCCGGAATGGAAACCTTAACATCAAGTATCTGCAGGGATGGAGAAATTACTTTGCATTTCCTGTCTTCTGTGATCCATTCCTTATTTGTATATTTTGTGGGGATAATCTTTCAAGGTTTTGGCTGTAACTTCAAAGTTGGAAAATAGCATCTCATGGATTCTCAGACTTCTGTGGGGTCAGTGGTTGAATTTCAGTCCTTGGTCACTGCACAGGCTTTAGCCATCCGAGTTGACTGGAAGCAGTGCTGCAGGCTGTAGTGTGTGTATGTCTCCTGGTGCAAGACCAGGATTGAAATAGGTACTTAAAGCAGGTCTTTGTGAAATACACAAAGAAAAGAAGTGGCAATGTACTATTGTGTTTGTGTGTATATATATATTTAAAAACCAAGAGTTTGAAATTTTAGAACACAAACTCTTTTCCTTCACTGGACAAGATGTAGCCATTCTCTGGTTGAAAAGAAGGGTTGGTCTCTGCACCATGTGTTTGTAGGTTTGTCATATTTCTTGGTGCAAATATGGTGCTGTGGGGTGCTGATGGGAGGCACGATGTATTCTTTAGTACTTTTTCACAAGTGATGATTCCACAGGTATTAAGATTCTGCATTGAGCTGTTGCAGAATCTTAAATAAAAGATGATAAAATCTTAACGCTTCACCATTCTCCGTGCCTGTTTCTGGAGGTAGCTCCACTGTATGTGTTGAGGGTCTGCTAAGGGGGAGAATGCAGATACTAAGACAAACGTGTGGTATGGCCCATGTAGTTAACTGGCACAAGGCTTTGAGCAGATGTGAACAGTGGTCAGAGTTTGTGCAGCACTTGATGCTTTGAAAAGATTCTTGTGTCCTGATTTGTAATAATGCAGGTTTTTTTCTGGGAATAGTAGCATAGTATAACCCTGGCAAGAGGTGGTCGTGAAAGTTAGTGGGTTTTCTTCAGAAGTAATAGTAGACTTCCACACTGGAGGAATTTATAAGGGACAAGATCAGTATGTTGTCCTTGTTTGGTAGACACTTAGACTAGTTAGGAGGGAATTGACCTGCTTGCTTTCTGTAAAGGCAGGTTCCTATAGTGCTAACAGTTGCTCTTTAATGAAGTAGTTTGCCAGTAGTTTCGACCTATCTTGGAGACAAACACAGGTCCTCTTTTTTTTTTCTTCTTGCACCAGTTTTCTGACAAAAGATATTGCTGCCAAATCTGCTGATTCTAAAATACAGTTCCTTGATCCGAAACAAAATAGTGTTTGATTCCATCCCAAAATGCAGGTGTTCTGAGCAGAAACCACTGTCTGAGATCTCAGGATCTTACTTCCTGACTTTGTGGGAGATGGATGGCAACCTTACTGTAACCTCCTTTGCATAACTTCCTGCCAATAAACTTCCAAGCTTTTATTTCCATAAATACACTGTCTAATCACTCTTCTGAAGGAAAGTCCTTGTTCTGTTTACCACATCTGTTTCTGCCTTTCTTTTACAAGTGCCTCTGAGGAAGCATTATGTCAAGTGCCAAACTGATGAGTAGCAAGGCAATATGTTTTTTATGACAGAACTACTTCTTCCCATGAGACACTTCAAAATGAAAATGCATTTGCAAAGCCTTGTTGAAACCAATACTAGATTTTGTTTAATACAGAAGTCTAGATCTGCGTGAAATGAGTTCACACTTGCAAAACCAGTAAAACATGGGTGAATTTGCATGATTTTTTGCTCAGGAAGGAAGAAAGCAACGTTGCCTTCTCAAGAAGGGAAGCATCCAGTGACTTTGTGAGGAGAGTTAAAACCAGAGACGCTTTAGAGGAGGGAAAAACAAAGCTTTGTAACAGAAGACTAACACCAAGATGATAAAGGGAGTGGAACACCTTCCCTATGAGGAAAGGCTGAGAAAGCTGGGCCTCTAGCGTGGAAGAGACTGAGGGGTGACATTAATAATGTTTATAAATATGTAAAGGGTGAGAGTCAGGAGGATGGAGCCAGACTCTTCTCAGTGATGGTCAGTGACAGGACAAGGGGCAAATGGGTGCAAGCTGGAGCACAGGAAGGTCCATGTGAATATTTTTCACTGTGAGGGTGACAGAGCTCTGGGACAGGCTGCCCAGAGAGGTTGTGGAGTCGTCTTCTTTGGAGGCACTTGAAACCCACCTGGCTGTATTCCTGTGTGATTTTTGTCTAGGTGATCCTGCTCTGGCAGGGGGGTTGGACTAAATGATCTTTCGAGGTCCCTTCCAACTCCCAATGTTCTGTGAGTCTGTGTGATTTGAGAAAACTATGTCTGTATTTGAAGATCACTGAAAGCTTGGGAGACATGTATATGTATATAAGTAGTGCCTTTATAATTTTATTAAGCAGTTAAGATCTTACTTTTATAAGGCATTGGTGAAGCCAATTGCAGTTTTAAAGTGGATTTTCTTACACTTGCTCCTTAGCTGTGTTAAAGTGTGTCAAACTGTAATTTTTAACACTACTTGTGATGTTTTTTCCCCTGCTAAGAATTTATCTATTTATATTTTTTCCCCATGTAGTCCTTATGTTGTCAAGTACTATGGCAGCTACTTTAAGAACACAGATCTATGGATTGTTATGGAATATTGTGGAGCTGGCTCTGTTTCAGACATAATTAGACTTCGTAATAAAACGGTGAGTGTCTTTCTATAAATGTATAATGCCTATTGAAATGAAACTGTGAATTAAGACTAGAAGCCAGAATAAAAGTCAGACTTACAAGACAAGGTGTTGGTTTGTGCCAGGAGATGTATCTGTGACCTGGTTCCTCAGGTCAACAAGTTTGTGCAGTTGTTGTGACTTTCTGTCCATTCCTCTGTGGAGTGATCATTAGCAGAAGTGAATGCATTTTGAAATATGAAGATCCTGTAAATTTCTTGAAAATTGCTGGTTTTTACAAGGCAGAATTGTGCAGCTTCTTTCCCCTGCCCTCCCCATTCCATCTCAGAGTCTGTCAGCAGGCCACTTAGTATGCACATGGTTTGGAAAGAGGCATAGAATTGTCTTGCTCCCACTCAGTAATTAGGGACCATGCGGAGTAATTGGCATTGCTCAAGGAAGGAGAAGGGGAAGGGATGCTAATTAAGGAATGTGAGAGGGAACCAAAATGAAGGGTTGTGTGGAAGAGTGTTAACAGGCTTATAACAGCAGTGATATAGAGGAGGATGCAAACCTGTAGGAAACAGGCATTGTTCTGTAACAGTTCCTATGAAAAAGGTTTTGTTGTAAATGTCAAATATTCCTCAATTCCTTTGAGTCCATTGACCAGTAGTAGGCTCTAACATAAGGTGTTTGTTTTACCAAGTACTGAGATGACCTTCCAGTTCCTAGCTCTTTACATTTTGTAAACGTGCTGTGAAAGGTCCTTGTGAGACCTGGGAGCAGAAAGGTGAAGAGATGGAGAGAGAAAAACAATGTTTAGGCTTAGAAAGTAAAACAGAAGGGAAAATAAAATTAGTTTTATTGGGAATGATGTCCAGACTAGAGGAAAGGTGGTGTCCATTAGGGCTGCTGTAATTTTGAACTAATGACTGGAGAAAAGCCAAAACAATGGGAAATTAGTGGAGTTCCTGCAGTAGAACTGGTGTCCTCACAGTTGTATATTATCCAAGGGTTAAGAGAAGAGCCAGTAGCTCCAGTAAGACATCACAGAATAGTTGAGGTTGGAAGGGACCTTTAATGGTCATCTAGTTCAACACCTCTGAAACAAGCTGGGACATCTTCAGCTAGATAAGGGTGCTCAGAGTCCTGTCCAAACTGACCTTTGATGTTTTCAGGGATGGGTCATCTAACACCTTTGGATAAACTGTTTCAGGCAGTGGCTTTTGCCACCCTTAATGTAAAAAGTTTCTTCCTTGTATCTAGTTTGAATCTACTCTCTTTTTAGTTTAAAACCATTGCCCCTGTCCTGTCCTATCAGGTCCTGTTATAAAGTCTGTCCCCTTGTATCTTATAAGCCCCCTTCAGGTGCTGGAAGGCTGCTGTAATGTTTCACAGGAGACTTCTCCAGGATGAACAAGCCCAACTCTCTCAGCCTGTTCCCACAGGAGAGGTTTTCCAGCCCTCTGATCGTCTTCATAGTCCTCCTCTGTACCTGTTGGAGCAGGTCCATGTACTGGGGACCGTAGATCTGGATGCAATACTCCAGGTGGGGCTTTACCAGAGCAGAGTAGAAGGGGAGAATCCATTCCCTTGACCTGCTGGTCACACTTCTCTTGATGTAGCCCAGGGCTGTGAGTGCACTCTGCCAACTCATGTCCAGCTTTGTATTCACCAGTCTTCCCTTCATCCTTCCAGCATGTGATAGTGAGATGTTGTCCTGATCCACGTGCAGGACCTTAGACTTGACCTTGTTGAACCTCATGAGGTTCACCTGGAGCCCCTTACCCAGCTTGTCCAGGTCCCTCTGGATGACATCCTGTCCCTCACACACCAACTGCAGCTTTGTGGTGTTTGCGGATTCGCCGAGGGTGCACTCGATCCCACTCTGGGTCACCGATGAAGGCATTAAGTCGTATTGGTCCCAGTATGGCCTCCTGAGGGACCCTGTTCATCGCTGATCTCTACCTGGACATTGAGCTGTTGCCCACTACCCTCTGGGGGTGATCATCAAAGGGATTCCTCATCCAGCAAACAGTCTATCTGTGCAATCTGTGTCTCTGATTTTGAGAGGAGGATGTGGGTAACCATGTCAAAGGCCTTATGGAAGTGGTGTAAACGAGTCCAGAATGTGTGTGTGTGTTTGTTTCATTTAAAACAGAATTTAGAAAAATAAGGAGCTGACTTGTTTATGCATCAATAGAAAGATATTAGAATTTATTTTAAAAAAGCATGTGTATATGTGTATAATCAGATAACCTAATTTCTCATATTTTAGGATATTGACATAGTAGAGGTATTAGGGGGTTGGTGGAAAGAGATGTTTGAGTCTCAGAACAAATCTGCTGTTTGATGTTTAAGCTGATATGATTAAACAACTTAAATTTGAAGAAATAGGATAACCAGTACATACGTGGATACTTTTAATGAGGATAAAGTTAACGTGTCTCTTGCAAAGGCAAGTCATGCAGCATGTGACCAGTAGAGTTTCTGGGCACACAAAGCTGTTCTGGATGAGCTTGGTGCTGAAAACGTATGGACAGACTGTGACATCAGAGTCTTGTCAAGAAATGTGCCTGTAAAAGCATCAATGGGGAGTTCTGTCACAGATAGGTAATTGGTTTAAAGATGTTACAGATGGTGTGAGCAAGCAGTCATTTGGGGAGCCCTACCTGGGGCTACACTGTTTGCTTTGGGAAAAGAAAGAGGCTAGTAAGTACTGATGAGAGAAATTGTATTCCTAGCAGTAAAAATAGGGAAAGGCTTTATGGTACTCTCTGACTGAGAAAATAAGCGTGAGTAAATCTGAAGAGATACACTTGGCTTGTTAGGTGAGGCAAAGTCTTTAAGCTGAAGTGCTCATGAACCTGTATATAATGTTTTGAAATAATTGAACAAGTAAAGGGATTGCCAAAGATTACAGTACTACTAAGGGTGTAACAGAACTACAGAAGCTAAAGATGTCATGGATGATCAGAAGTAAAGAATACTTCTCCAGAAGGACGCAAATGGATTAGGATACTTCTGTATCGAGAAAGAGGTACCTGGAGGGTACCCGGTGAAAGGTCTTGAAAACCACGAGTAGCATTCACGAGTGAGTATACTGAGGTTATATGCAGTTTATTACAAAACAAGGGATCACTTGTCTTGCTATATCCAAAGCAAATTTTTTTTCTACACATGATGATGAGGTCCACTGTATAGTTATAAATGACCTTATAGATGCAAAGAGTTTGTTTTCAAAAAGCAGTTGAGTAAAGCCAGGAAAAAATGACTGGCTGAACACAAATATTTAATGGTTGGAGCAGGAAATTCATGTGCTTCTGTGATTTGACAGCTATCTATGTTTGCTTGACATATGCTATATTCTTCCCCAGGTACCTAATGTAGGCCACTGATAAAGACAGACTACCAGGCTAGATGGAACTTTTATTCTGGCTTTGGATAGGAGGTGTTCTGGTGCATATAACAAAAGCAAAGCAAACTCACCCATTTCTCACTTGCCCTGCCTATGTCTTTGTAAGCTTTGGAAGATTTAGGCAGAGGCTTTAGACTTGTTTGAATTCTCTCCCTCTTTGTGGAACAGTGACCTGATCACCAAGACTACCATGTGATTGAGAACTTGTGATTGTGTTACTGGAATGGGGCTGCTTAAAGCACTTGGGCATTCTGTTGGTGACCTTAATATTTTTTTTTTTTTTTTAAATGGGAACAAGAAGTGGTTTTGCTCTGTGCCTCATGTGGGGTGGGGGTGTGGGGGCAGGCAGTGTGAGGGAGAAAAATCTTCACTTGGAAGTGAGGAGGGAATTGATTCTCATTTTGTTTGAATGTTTGTTGAATAGGCCCAGACACGCAAGGCTGTCTTCTGTAAATTCCCTAAGGTGTCAAACAGAGACTGGTTGGACCAATGAAAAGTCTATTTCCTGCTTCTCTTCATGTAAGGAAAAGAAACTGAGGAAGAGAGCACGGAAGTAAGAATCCTTACTTTAATGTAGTGATCATTAGGATCATCATATCAGAATAAGTCATAGGAAAATGTCTCCTCACACTTGGGAAAATGTTTCTGTGCATTTGCCCTTGTTACTTGTCTCCAAAACTAAGAATTTGCCAATCCTTTTCTGTATCTGTGATTCCTCTACTCTTTCAAAAGTTTTGTTGTTTGTCTAGAAAGTGAACAGCACTGGGCTTTGCTCTAGTGTGTCAAACATTAGGGCAGCAGAATTCAAAGTTAAGGAAATTTCTGTTGACTCTTGGTTCCCTGTTCATATCAAGAAGTTTTCAGCTTGATAGGAGCAGGCTCTAGTCCAAGAGGCCCAAACCACTACTCTGAAGTTAAACTGACCCTGGAATTCTGCCCTGGAGTTTTCTAGCATGCCAGGCATATTGGCAGCACTGGGTCAAGCTTATGATGCCTGTTAGCTCCTCTGAGGTGTGGTGGTCATTAGTCCAAGGCAAGAGCTGTGTGTCTGGTTTTGTCTGCTCTTCTCAGACTGATTTGGGAGGCACATATAGCAAACTGTGGGTTGCTGTCAAAAAAAGGTCATTTCTACTGTTATCCTCTGTCTCGGCTAATGTGTTCTTGCCCTTTTCATACCTCAGATACAGTGATTGTGTGGTTCCAGGGTGATCTTGGATAAGCTTGATGATCCGGTGGATGAACTCTTTCCACTTTGGTCTATCCTTCCCACCCCCTTCTGAGCTAACTAAGGACTTACTGTGGCAGCACAGTGGCTTGATCTGATGCAAGGCAAACATTAATGAGCAGTGTGGGAATGAAAAGAAGATATGAGACAGACCCTTTTCAGTGGCAGCTTGCAATAGAGTAACTAGAACATGGAGTGATACTTTAACTCCTGCTGGCTGCTGTTAACCTATCAGGGAATACTAACACACCAGCAATGCAACACTGCCACCCTGCTAATAATTTAGGGTGCACTTGCTCATCCACTGATTGTGATTAACTGAGTCACTTCAATGCCGTTTCTCTGAGGGATCAAGTTCAGTTGGCTGTAGCACCCCATGTGGTGGCTGTGCAGTGGCCATTTAGCCACACAGCATTGTCCCAAGTAAGAAGGTTGCAAGTGACAGGTGTAGCAGTGTACTGCTGTACAGGTGGTGTGCTGTGGGGTCCAGAAATCCTGCATCTTCTGTCTAAACTGTGACTTTCTTTACATGCCAACTTATCAGCTACATATGCATTGCCTCATGTTCTTATTGATTATCTTCTGTTAAGTTTCTTAGCGAATTATTTTTTATGTGTTTAAGATCCACCAATTCAAGTGGATAGTTGTGGTGGTTTAACCCTGTCTGGAGGGCAAATGCCCACCAAAATTGTTCTCACTCCCCTCCTCAGCTGGACAGGGGAGAGAGAATATAACAAAAGGCTTGAGGGCTGAAATAAAGAGAGGGAGATATCATTCAGCAATTGCCATCACGGGCAAAACAGAATCAACAAGGAATAAAATGCATCTAATTTATTACCCAATCAAAACAGAGTAGGATAATGAGAAATAAACCCTCCCTTAAAACACCTCCACACATCCTTCTTCTGGGGAACTTGGCTCCTGATTTCTCTTCCTCCCACCCCAACAACACAGGGGAATGGGGGTTTCAGTCAGTTTATAACATGTTGTCTCTGCTGCTCCTTCGTCTCCAGTGGGAGGGCTCCTCATAGTCCTTCCTCTGCTCTAGTGAGGGGTCCCTCCCATGGGAGACAGTCCTCTCTGAACTTCTTCAACATGAGTCCCACAGGCTGCAGTTCTTCACAAACTGCCCCTCCCATGGGCTGCAGACCTTGAGGACCAGACTGTTCCAGTGTGGTCCCCCATGGGGCTACAAGTCCTGCCAGTAAATCTGCTCCGGTGTGTGGGCCCTTCTCTCCATGGGCTGCAGGTCCTGCCAGAAGCTCCAGTGTGGGCTTCCCATCAGGTTACAGCCTCCTTTGTGTGTCTCCATCCGCTCCAGCTTGGGGTCCTCTGAGTTGCAGGTGGAATCTCTACTCCCCGTTACCTTCCATGGGCTGCAGGGGGACAGTTTGCTTCACCATGGTCTTCTCCATGGGCTGCAGGGGAATGTCTCCTCTGGCGACTGAAGCACCTCCTCCCCCTCCTTCACCGTGATACTGATGTCTGTAAAGTTTCTCACATCTTCCTCATTTCTCTGACTGAAAAAAAAACCCTACCACTCATTTGGGTTTTTTTGCTCCTGAAATACGTTATCCCTGAGGCACTGCCACTCTTTCTGCTTCACTTGGACTTAGCTAGCAGTGGGTCCATCTTGGAGCCAGCTGGTATTGGATATGTCGGACCTAGGGGAAGCTTCTAGCAGCTTCTTGCAGAAGCTACCCTCGCACCTACACCCTCCCTGCCACCCCCACTGCCCACCACCCCCCCCAAACCCCCCAAAACCTTGCCAAGCAAACCTGAAACAATAGTGTATCTGTATAACTAGGTGTGTATCTGTATCTCTAGGTGCTATGCCTGAATGCTCTGGATTTTTGCTCACTCTGTGTGCTACCATGGGGGCCTAGAGCAGACCTTTGTTTCCTCTCTGGACTAAAGGCACTTCGCTCATAAGAATGTTATTTCACATTTTATATAACCATGTTTCTCAGTAATTTCAAAGTTAAAATAGTTTTAATTTGCAGACCTTTGCTGCACTAAAGTGCATGTGATTTGAAGCTGTGAATTGGCCTTAACTCATGTGTTTTCTGTTTAAGTAGCATCTGTCACAGTTTGACTTCCTCAGTTGAGCCCATATAGATTAATTAGTAGCCATCCAGTCCATACACAAAGGCGGAAATTCCTTCTGCACTGGTTAACTGGTTTAACTGATCTCAGTGGCTAGAAGTTAGGGCAGTGGACAAGCCCACGCTGGATATACTGCTGACCATGTTCCATTGGTAAGTCCTCTGGGAGGTGAATTGAATCAGTGGGTTAGTCAGACTTTTCAAGTACTTCTCTATTCAGCCAGGCTGAGGAAGAAGAGGAAAGAAGTTGATCTTGAAGGTCCTGGTTTCTGTGTCTTTCCTTACAAACCAAGGTAGCTTATAGTAGCTTCTGCAGTGTGGCACAGCAGTGCTTGTCTGAAAAAAAAAAAATCCTTGTTATGGTAGTGAATGACTGACTGTTAATTGCTGAGTGATGTTTTCTCAACTTTTAGGAATTATTTATTCTCAGTTCTTTAGAGTACCTTTGTGGGTTCCTGTAAAAATGGGTTGTGGTGTCTCGCCCTCAAAATAGTAGATCTTCCTTGCAACCTTGTGGTACAACTGTATCTGTCAGTTTGGAAATGGATTTTCTTCTATGAGTTATACTTTTCATCTCAGGAAAAAAAAGTACTTGTTTGTGTGCCAGAAATAACCAACATATAACATGCATCTTATTTGATAGCAAGTTAGAGCTACACTGTTACTCATTGGTTTCCAGAATAAGTATGTATACATTACATGTAAATAAGGCTGCCAAAAAGGCATTCAGAAGTTGAGAAGTTTCAGAATAAACATTGGCCATGAAACATCCTCTGGTATGTGTGCAGTGTAAAACACTAATTGTCCTCTCTTCCCCCTTTTCCTACAGGACTCAGTGTTAGTGGATTATGCTCACTTAGTGAGGAATTGCTATATGAGCTATTGAAATGGTATATAATCTGAGGTCTGGTGTTGATTTGCAAATAGAGTGGCTCTGAAGACAGAATTATCTTTCCCCAAACTTTATCTGACCTTTGTCTTTCCAGTAAAATAAACACTGTTATTAACCACTCAGGTTATGCTATGAACATCTGCAGTTTGATTCTAAGGAGAATTAGCTTCTTAGTTGACTTCTGTAGTTTTCCACCTAGACTACCCAAGGTATGTGCATAAAATGTTGGAGGTGATTTTGAGAGCGGTCTTAGAACCATGCTACCTGTGTCCTACCAAAATGCTTTGTGTCAGTTCACTGACTTTCTATTTTGAAAACGTGCTTCTTGGAAGAAAGCTTGCAAAGTACTCCTTCAGTTCTAATGGCTGTATTTGCTGTGTTTCATGATGTTCATATCTGCAGTTGGGCCACTGCTACAAGCTATAGTCTGTTGAGGTGGGAATAGAATTTTCGTCTAGCTGCATATTCAACAGATCTCATTTCTCTCCCCCAAGTCTGAGAAAGCAAATTTGGGGAAGTTTCAGGTGACTGGCAGAAGTTGCACCTGTGGTTTGAAGTCAGTTGCTCATATTTCGATTTGAAGTGCTAAAGATTTTTCAAAGAAAGGATTGTTAGAATTATGTAATCTAAAAACCAGCTTGTTCCTCCTGCTGATATACAACTTTGGGTATTGGCAGTTTGGAGGAAACAATAAAATGACAGTGTAAAGACAGACTATAAAGAAACATACTTGTGTGTTACAATCAGAGATAGCTTTTTAAATCATTGTTTGATCTGGTGAGTCCTCTGTTGGTACCCCATATACACCTTGTGTGACAAAACACTCACAAAGTATTATTCCTGTTATTCTAAAGGGTGGCAGTTTAACCTAATTGCCTTTCCCATAATGCTTTTCCCATCAAGGAACACTGTCATTATTTGCCTTGGAGAGCCAGAAATATCAGCTGAATTGTTAATGTCTTTCCAGTTTGAGTCAATCTCTCTGCATATAAAATTCTAATCTGGGCAATAAAGTTTTTTTTCAATCTAAGGAATTAAGCCAAGTTTCATTAAGGTCAGAACAACTTACCTTTCTCCCATATATATTTTACTTTACGATAAAAGCATCTGTGTTTAAAGCTGGTATGGATTTATTGCTGTATATTGGTGAGGAAGTGGAGGAAATGTAGGAAAAGTGCAAGTAAAAGAAAGGTTATGCTGTTGAAATTGGATGTTTATTTTAGAGGTGGTGAGGAAGGAGGTAAACAGTGTGCCGTTGTTTTGAAATAAGTGGTAATTTTAATTTGGAAGGGATTTATGCAGGTCATCTCCTGTTCCAAGGAAGGTAAAGTTCAATTAGACTGATCAGGACCTTGTTCAGCTGAGTTTTTAGAATCTGAAAAGGAGGAGATTTAACAGTCTCTCTCTCTCTCTCTCTCTGCAGCCCTGTGGCTTTCTTTCCTCTTGTATCTAACTGACAACTTGTGACTGTTACTCATTCTCCTGTTTTTTGGGTTTTTTTTCCTACCACTCCAAGAAGTGTCTGCTTCTATAAGGATTTGTTTTTTATGCCCCTTTCAGATTGTTGAAAATTGCATTGAAATATCCACTCTTCAGACAAGACAAACCTTGCTCTGGCAGCTTGGTACCTTGTGTGTCCTAGCCCCCACTGCTGGAATCTCTCCAGTTAGTATTTCTTCTATAGTAGCCTGAAACTGGACACAGTATTCCAGATTTGGCTTTACAAGTGCTAAATAAAGGGGAATATTTACTTGACCTGATTTGCTGACTGCTTTCCTAATGAAGACCAATATATGGTGAGCCTTCCCTGCATGTCAGGGTATTGTTGATTCATGTTCAGTTTGTCTACTGGAGTCACCCCAGAACCTTTTCTATAGCAATGTTACCTGCCCCATTGTTCTCTAGGTCATACTTTTCATGGTGTGGAGTTCTTCTCTCTTAGGTATGGGACTTCACTGATTTTGAACTTCAGGTATTTTACCCACCTGATTCTTCCACCTTGTTAAGGTCCATCTGAGTGGCAGCCCTGCCTTTTAGTGTATTGATAGTTTGTCCCCTGTTTCATGTCATCCACAAACATGATGGGGGTGTGTTCCAGCTTACTGTCCAGGTTATTGGTGAAGATGTTGGAGTATTCCAGTGACTTCCACGTCTTCTCCATGATTCCCCAAATTGACAGTCTCCAATAGTATCTTTTTATCCAGCAACCTTTGTATTATCACACTAAACTGCATCCTCAGCTCTTTCTTCATCCTTATAGGAGAGTGGCCAGATTAATTAGGCATGATTTCCTTCTAGTAAACTTGTGATGGCGGTTTCCAATCACTGTTTTTACCCTTTGTGTATCTAGGCATTAGCTTCCCTGAAGATTTGCTTCATCATATCCTAGGGACCGAGGATAAGCTGGCCAGCCTGTAGTTCTACAAATCATTATTCTTCTCCTTGTTGAAGATGGTGTCCTTAAGGGGCATCCCCTGATTTCTGTAACTTTTTAAAGCTGGTAACTAGTAGCCTTGAGCTTGCACTAGCCAGCTTATTGGCACCTTTGGCTGCATCTCCTCTATTCCGAGGGACTTGTATTTGTCCAACTTCCTAACTCATTCCACTCTCTACCAGCAGAGACAACTGAGAGCCACAAAAATGCTACTAAAGGCTCTGATGCAGAGGAGATGCTTAGGAGATTCTGTATCACTTGTTAATAGATTGACCACCCCGTTTAGTAGTAGGCCAGTTTCTTGTGATGGGTTCTCTTTTTTTTTTTTTTGTATTTTTTTTTTGTGTTGGGTTTTCTGTGGTGGTTTTTTTGCCTCCCCTTGCATATAGACCATCACAGGTTGCTCTTGCTAGTCTCTGTATTGCTGCCCAGTTTCAAACCCACCCTAGCCTTGACCTTCCTAATTCTGCTCCTTAGTGGCCAGCAATGCTTCTTTATTTATCTTCAGTAATCTGTGTCTGCTTCTACTCTTACATGCTTTTGGTTTTGCACTTCAGTCAGGAATTCTTAATTCAATCAAGATGTTCTCCTGCTGTGCTTGGTCATTATTTCGCTTGTCAGGAGGGACTGCCTTCATACTTTGAGGAGGTTGCCCTTGATGCTCAACCAGCTCTTCAAGGTTCCAGTGTCCTTAAGGGCAATATGCCCTGGGATCCCACCTACTAGTTCCTTTTAACGAGCTGAGGTTTGCTATCTGGAAATCTGGTTCTGCTACTTGCTGTTGTTGCTTCCCTCTATAACTTAGCTTTCAGCGTCTCACAGTCTCTGCCAAGGCTGCCTCCTCCATCGTTTCTTCTTAGTCTACTCATGAGTAGCTGGTCTAGTGGAATACCTCCTGTAGTGGGTCTGTACAGCACCTGCAGTAAAAACTATTGCTGCTCACTCCTGGATTATGTTTTTTTTCCTTTGTACCATGTTGCCCTCTCAACAGGTATGAGGTGGTGGACCTGGTCTGTCCCTGTCACCCCCATCCCCTGCCCAGCTGTCACAACTTCTCCCCCTGCACCTCTTTAACAGTGACCTATGATAAGCTTCTTCCAGTGCTGAGGATATCATCTACTTCACCTTTTTGATTGTGTGGTTTGTAGCACATGTCATGAAAGCATCTACCTTTTGGCTTACCCTTTTGATTTTGATGTATAAACTTTGAACAGTTTTAAGTGTTCCATAGTGGAGCTGAATGTTTGTGTAGAGCTCAACCCTGCCCATCCTTCCTTCTTGGTGCTTGTCAGGAACCTGCATCTATCTCTCACGGTATGTTAGTTGTGTGAGCTATCCTGTTGTGTCTCTAATTCCAGTACCATTATGGGTCTGCAACCGTGCATGAGCTGTCATTTCTTCCTGTTGGCATAACAGGCTGTACTCTTCTGTGTGCAGGGTTTCATTCTACTCATCTGCCCTACTTTTTTCTGGAACCCTGTGTGGTACGTCCTTCCAGTCTCTGTTCCTCCACTTATCCAAAGGCTTTGGTTTCCATTCGCTGGTGAACCTGGTTTAAAGCTTTTCTCACTAGGTTTAGCAAGCTTGTTGGTAAAGGTACTCTTGACCCCCTTTGTAAAGTAGATCCTGTTTCTCCCCAGTAGTCAGCATTTCTCTGAGGATCCTATGTTCATAAAAACACTGATACTTTGCTGCTGTTAGCTGGCCTGATAGAAGGTGGTAATCTGCAGATGCTCCTGCTTGAGTGCTCAAGGCTTTCCCTTTGTCTGGCAGGTTCAAGAGGACCACCACACTGACCATTGTGACTTAGTGCAGATTATTCACAGTCTGCCTTTGTGATGCTGTTAGGGCCAATGTGGACGGTACATAGTTTGTGAGCAAGTGATCCAGTTGCAATTACACTACATATAAATTGTAAAATTGTTTTTAAACAGTGACAACCCAAGTGTCTTATTTGAAAGGCACATGGTCTTTTTTTTGGTAAGTAACCTGTGGTTAACGCTTCCATTGTTTCTGACCTGACTTAGTGTTGTGTCAGGAAAAGACTTTGAAGAACTGAGCCACCTAAATTGTTGCTGATCCCAGCTGTGTGTAGACATGACAAATGCATGTCATGCTACAGAATCATAGTTAAAACCGGTTTCCCATGTACTTAATACAGTGCTGAAGAGGCTTTATACTGTTCTGCATAACTTCCAAGGTTGCGCTCTACGTCTGGTTAGCCAGTTTAGTACTTCATAGATGTTGTACAGCAAGCTGGAGCTTGCTAGTAAAGAATCAGGAGTAAGGAGTCTGACTTCCACATTCTAATCAGTCTTGATCTCCCTATGTGTACTTATTAGCACTAGCTAATGTTGAGGATGTAACTATGGGAGATGCCTGAGATAGCTCGAAATAGTTTTCCATACAAGCCACTAGATATGGTTTAGATTATTTTACATTGCTGCTAGGGTGTATTAAATTGCAAACTACACATAGAAGACTGATTTGTTAGCATTACATTGAATTATTCAGTATAAAAATGCTAATTAAGGAGAAGGTGGATCTGTGGTAAATTTAAAGAAAAAATACAAAGCTAATGCTACTGGGATTACATAGTAAAGAACATAAATCTGAAAAAATACCAACACTGGTAATCGCCTGTGCAGTGAATGGTCAGTATTGTGTTTGTTGTGGCATATTTTCTATATGATTTGGGCTCAGGGAGAAGAATGACACTTGCTGCTTCACTTGCTTCCTGTCATCCCATGCCTGAGTTACACCTGAGTAAAACTGGTAATTCTGCTATGATGGTCAGTTCTTATTCTGTCCATTATAGTGATACTGAGGTCTCTCCTTAACCCCTTCCTCTTCCTATAATTACTGCCATTAGTTTCAGATAATTACTGGAAGTCTTAGATGAGACCTTGTTGTAAGTAATTTAGATGTCATGATTTGGTGCCTCACTCAAGGCATAGGCTGTGATTTTTGTTCGAAGAGCACTGTCTTCACACAGCATGCAGATTTGCTTAAAAAAAGAAGTCTGAAAGGTGATTGCTCTGAAAGGAAGTGCAAGGAAAGCATCTCTAGGAAGTGTAGTCTCCTTGAAGTGTGTAGCAGACAGTGGGAACCGGGATCTAATGTTGACTTCAGTCTAGAGCTGCAACCGTAACAACTCTTGTTCTCTCTGAAGCTTTCTGCCTTAATTCATAAGTTATACTTCAAATATTACAAGTGGGAGGGGTGTCATAGTAACTGTTATCTCTTCTCCCCTGCTCATTTTCCTGTCTGTCTTATATCTCAGCCTTTGTGTTAGTCCAGCCTTGGCTTCACATAAATAAAGACTAGGAAGGGTATGTGATTATAAGATCGCTGATGTTTGAGCTTCATAGCTTTTGGTTAGAAGGATGATGGGGCCTTTATTTGTTATGAGTGGACATACCCTGTGTACTTGACCTAATCAGACTGTTTAGATGCAGTGATCTGATACTTCCTGAAAGCATCAGTCTTAATGTGCATGTATTTCTTAGTGTAAAAAGAGCAGCTGGGAATGGACTTAGTCAGTTAAAGCAATTGAGCTGACCCGGACCCCTTCAGAGGGGCCCTTGGGAAGAAGAATGATTGACTGTGAGTAGAGAACCCATAGATGAGTTGTCCCAACAGCTGCACGGATTAGGTAGTGTGTGATAGACTGCATATATGTACCCTTAAGTCTCCTGTGTATGGTGTCCATAGACGGCTAGATGTAAATATATGGAATAATTGGTTTCTGAATAGATGCAACATCTGAATTTGCTGTGACCTGGTTTGGTCCAACTTTCTATTTTAAGGATAGGTGTGGGGTTTTTTTTCTTGGTTGTTTTTTTTTTTTTGTTTTGTTTTGTTTAGCTGATGGAAGACTGATACTGTATGTTTAAAACCTCAGAATGAAATAAATGTCATGTTTAAATAGTTGATTTAATACCTCTATGGCCTAATGAGGAATAGAGTGGAATAAAGACCATACATCCAGAGCAGGATACCAACATGGAATGTGTTACAGTCATAGTATTAAAAAAAAAAAATTGATAGTTTTAGAATGCTGGAGTGGTTTGGGTTGAAAAGCACCTAAAAGCTAATCTAATTCCCACCCTCTGCCATGGGCAGGGACACCCTTCACTAGACCAGGTGTCCCAAAGCCCCATCCAACCTGGCCTTGGACGTTGCCAGGGAGAGGGCAGCCACAGCTTTTCTGGGCAGCCTGTGCCAGGGCCTCACCACCCTCACAGGGAAGAGCTTCTTTCTAATATCTAGTCTAAATCTGCCCTCCTAGCATTTTAACCCATTACCCTTCTGTTTCTTTTAATAGTACTGTGTGGTAGCTATCAATGGTAGTACTTGTATGTCAGCATCTGTTAGAAATAGAGAATACTGGCTCTTACTTCAATGGCAAGCTGTGCGCTATGGTGAAGCGACACCATTCTCTACTTGGCTGTTCTGGAAGTTGAAAGTCAGGAGGGCACAGATGCTACACTACTTGCACAGAGACGGATAACCATCCACGTGGGAAGAGCCTGTGTTTTAGGATAAAGAGAGGAGGAGACGTCATTAGGAAGTATTTTGATGCTGACGTTAAGAGTTTATTTGTACTTCTGCAAGATTTTGTGAGTAAACAAATGATTGGAGGAAGTTTTGGATCAGGTTTGTATACTTCGGTCCCTTGTTGCTTCCAGCAATGGGCAGGCTTAAAATCTGCCTCATCTATTCCACCAAACTGCATCAGGCTTCTGTTAGTTTATGTGCCAAGTAGTCTCTGTGTGATGTAAAGAACAGCCATACGTTGTGTTTTGTTGTTTATTTTATATAAAAGATATATAAAAATAATTTCCCCCAGAAGAGTGGAGTTTTTTAATAGTTTGTATATATGAAGACCTAAACTAGTGATGCATTTAGGTAATCTGTTCTTCAAGCCTTTTAATACAAGTTTAGAATGATGGAATGTAGTGTAAAATCGAAATGGGATTAATAGCTATCTTCATCACAGGGAGTAAAAATAGAATAAACCATTTCAGTTGGAAGTGACCTATGACAATCATCTAGTCCAACTGCCTGACCACTTCAGGGCTGACCAAAAGTTAAAGCATGTTGTGATGGACATTGCGCAACTGCCTCTTAAACACTGACAGGCCTGGGGCATTGACCATCTCTCTAGGAAGCCAGTTCTGGTGTTTGACCACCCACTTGGTAAAGAAATGCTTCCTCCTGTCCAGTCTGAACCTGCCCTGGTGCAGGTCTGAACCATTGCCACACATCCTGTCCCTGGATACCAGGGTGAAGAGCTCAGCAGCTCCCTCTCCATGTACCCTCCTCAGGAAGCTGTAAGGGAGCAATGAACTCGCCTCTCAGCTTCCTTCTCTCCAAACTAGACAAGCCAGAAATCCTTATCTGCTCCTCATAGGACATGCCTTCAGCCTTTTCACCAGCTTTGTTGTCCTCATCTGGACACATTCAGGTCCCTTAACATCCATCTGAAAGTGTGGGGCGCAGAGCTGCGTGCAGTGCTCACGGTGAGCCCGTACCAATGCTGAATAGAGTGGGATAATCACCTCTCTTGACTGGCTGGTAATGCTGTGTTTGATGCACCTCAGGATGCGGTTTGCCTTCTTAGCTACCTGCTGACTTCCTTTGAGCCTTCTGACGACCAGCACTTCTGGATCCCTTTCTCCAGGGCTGCTTTCCAGCCACTCCTCTCTGAGTTTCTACTCCATCCCAAGTGCAGGATGTGCTGTTTGGACTTTTTAAATTTCATGCCATTAATTATGGCTGAATGCTCAGATCGATCTCAATAGATCTGTAAGGCCTCCCTCCTGTCTCTCACAAGAGTCAATAGTGCCTCTGAATTTGGTATTATTAACAAACTTGCTAATGCTGCGTTCAACCTCTGCATCCTGATCATTGATAAAAGTACCGAATGCTAGCTGTCCCTACAATTAAGCCCTGAGGAACAGTGCAGATGACAACTTACCAGCCAGATGTAGCCCCATTCGTTGTGATCTGCCCTTCAGCAAGTTCTTCACCCAGTGCACTCTGAACCTGCTTATCCCACAGTTAGACAACTTGTCCCTCACAGCATCCTTTTGGACAGTATTAAAAGCCTTACTAAAATTCCAGCAACCAGCATTTTCTGCTTCCCTTTCATCTCAAAGGCAGGTTGTCATGGAAGGGTATCAAATTAATGAAACGGGACTTGCCCTTTTTTGACTGCTTGCTGATTCCATTGTTCTTTAAATGCCTCTCAGTAGTGTGCTGTATAATCTTCGCCTTAATTTTTCCAGGCACTGAGGTTAGACTAACACATCTGTAGGTTCCTGGGTCTTCCCTCATGCCTTTGTAAATTGGAGTAACATTGGCTAGTTTCCAGTCAGCAGGGACCTCAATCACTAATTTTTCAAAAACTAAAGCTGCCTTAGGAACGCATACTTACCTTCTGTTCAAACCATCATTTAACTTACTGGGTGTTCCTTAGGGCTATTGTGGAATCCCTTTACTTTGGGGTGATAGCGTTAGTGTTGTGCAAACCCAAATGCAATAGACAATTTTGGTTTACAGAAACAAACTAATTAGAACTTTTGTACAACGTTTGTGCCCAGTAAGAGTAGAAATGGTGTGTGTATGCAAGCTGAGCCATCCATACTGCCACACTTAAATAACATTTGTGCTTTAGAAGGGTTTTTCCTTGAGAATTTTGTTTTTCAGTGATACATATAGGTGGTATATATTCTGCAAGAAGTTTAAATTGCACAAAAATAAGTGAATAATTTTTTGAAATTTTTTTTTGTGGTTGCATGGACAGTGTCCAGTACATCAGTACACTAATTTTTGAAAAGTTAATTTTGTTTAGGGAAACTAAGTGTGCTTTCTTGGCTTGTTGAGTAAGGCTGGAAATTCATAGTGTATCACTAAATACTTAAAGATATTAAAGCTAAACATGTTGTCTCTTATGATGCATACATACACTTGGCTGTATTTAGCAATAATGCAGCAGGAATTGCTTTAGTGACTGTGTCACGTTATATAGATGATTGTTATATGCACGCATAGACATGAAGCACAAGTGGGTGCATGTAGGAGTTGGGATAGATGTGTCTCAGCACACTTACGACAGAGTAAGCCTGTTCTCCATTCTTTTTCCCTGTTACTCTTACTTCTGATAAACATGCCTCGTGCTCGCTGCTTAGTTCTTTTAGATGGAATTCACTTTTGTGGACCCTGCTGACCGCTGTGTGTATTTTGACATTGCTTAAAACACGTAACTGTGCTAGTGCTTTCCGTCCCCAGGTGGAGTATCAGGTTGCAGAGCTCTAGAGCTTGCTGTATTCTGGTTTGGTGGATTCTCAGCCTTTAGCTTCTTTAACTTTTCAGTACAGGTGTTCTGTTACCATCTGCTCTTGAGATGGATTTTGCCATGCAGCTAAGCATTTATTCACCTAGAGTTGATTAAAAAATCTCCATGTGGTTTAACCACTAATTTTTCAGGAACTGAACTTCATCTCCTTACAACAATACAACACACTGAAGAGAGCCACTCTCTGCAGAGGCTGCTAAGCACAATTTCACTTAATACCTGTTCCTAGGTGAAAGCTGGTACCAAGTTGTATGCATTATCATCATCATTCTTTGATGCGTGTTCAGGATTGAAGTTGGGAATTCAGGACACTTTACTGTTTCTGAAGTGGATGGATTTGGGAAAGCTCTGACAAAGTGTAATGTTCAGCATGTCATGAATGATTCATAGAGTCATAGAATAGCCTGAGTTGGAAGGGACCTACAAGGATCATCAAGTCCAACTCCTGGCTTCACACAGGGCCAGGTGAGTCACCATGTGACTGAGTGCTGTGACTGAACATCATGTGACTCTCAGTGAAGAACCTCTTCCTAATATCCAACCTAAACCTCCCTTGTCACAGCTTCGTACTGTTCCCTTGAGTTCTATCACTGGTCACTAAGGAGAGGAGATCAGTGCCTGCCCCTTTGATTCCCCCCCATCAGGAAGCCACAGACTGCAATGAGGTCTCCCCTCAGCCTCCTCTTCTCCAGGTTGTACAAACTGAGGGACTTCAGCCTATCCTCAGAAGATTCCTCCTCCAGACCCTTCACCATCCTTGTTGCCCTCCTCTGCACACTGTCAGTAGTTTTGTGTCCCTCTTACAGTGCGGTACCCAAACCCGTGCTCAGTACTTGAGGTGAGGCTGCACCGGCACAGTGTAGAGTGGGACAATCCCCTCCCTGGACCGGCTGGCAATGCTGTGCTTGATGCACACCAGGATATTGTTGGCCCTCCTGGCTGCCTGGGCACACTGCTGGCTCATGTTTAACTCACTGTTGACCTAGACTCCCAAATTTCAGTGTGGCTGGCCTCCTCTATGTGCAGCCAGAGTTGAATGATACAGTATTTCATAATAGCTACAGCTTAAACTGCCCTAAACTTTGAGCTCATGTAATGAGGGTTGTCTCTTATCCTTCTGACTATAATTCAGTTTATCTTACAGGCAATTTAAAAGGCCCTTCTTGCTTGACTCTGGATCAGGAAGATCGTTTCACTCCCTTGGTGCTGTGTTGGAGCTGTGTATAGCAGGGTTTCTCCTGGTTACAGCCCTTTAAGTGTCATAGAGTTGGCACAAATGCAGGCTTTGAGCAGTGTGCTACTGAGCAGAAACACTGAAAGATCTCTGAGGTCTTTCAAGGAATTCATGCAAGGAATGCATGACATGCAGCAGAGGCGGTAACTGCTTGCTGTGGAGCATGGAGCTAATGCCACCATCGATGTCATCATCTGCTTGCATAGGGAAAGGTTTGTAAAAGTCACTGGGACTCTTTGGACAGAGTAACACATGTACTTATTTGGAAAGCAGTGCCGATTCAAGCAGCTCTAACTCTGCTGTGTCCTTGTTGACTGTGCCATGAATTCAATCAGGGAACTGATTTGTTGGAGAAGTAATTTGGCAGGCAGGTTTATTTTTAACTGGGGTCAGTTACAGTTGTTCAGTGGAAGGGGTGACATGCAGTGGGAATTACTGCTGTAGGTTGCAGTGAAAGGAGGGACTGGAGCTTGGCACCACTCTTTAAATAAATGTATGTGTAACTGTGCCCTTGGGCTCCACGCCCAGGTTTTATGAGACTGGATAGAAGCTGGAATAGCGAAGTGGCTCTGTTTGTTAAATAATTTAAACTTGTTATGAGCAGCTAAAGAGCAGCTAATCTTGCTGACTAATATTTTTTTTCTCTTTTCTGTTGAGTCATTCTGTTGGCTTAGAGTGATTATGAGTGGGTTTTTTGTTTCTTGTGGGCTTTTGGTGGTATGTGTTTTGGAGGGAAGCGTGGATGTGTACCAACACTTTCAAAACTGGAAGAAATTGTTACTGCTTAATTTATTTTCTGTATGGGATTGGAAAAGTAGAAAAACAGTGGAAAAATGCAATTCTGTTGCAGCCAAATCAGAGTATTCCTCTTCAGTTTTTGCAGTTTCTTGAATTTCTGAGAATATGTGAAATCCATTATTTCTTATATTAAAGCATTAGAATGCTGTAATTGAATATAATTTCAGGTGCATGAGTAGTTTCTTTGTATTTCCTTGAGAAATGTCATCATGTGGGACAAATTTACAGGTGTGTTTTGCTTTTATTCTAAATGACACGTTGACCAAAATCTAAGAAGTGTTCTCAGGGTGTCTGATACCTGCAAAAGATTCACTCCTGCTGCTACTCTGATAACACTTGTTCAGGAGCTTGTATGTTCCTATTACGCAGATCTGAAGTAATGAAGATAAGCAACTGTGCTAGCTGATAACTGACTCAATAGTCCACGTACTTTATGAAGCCTATAAATGAAAAGCTCATTCTCTCCTTTTTTCTGTATTCTATTTTCTTTGGTAATGAGATGTCTGTCAGCTTCTTGTCAGTTGATACAGTGTATTATATAATTTGTGATAGTATATGAATTCTGTAACACGTTAGAGGAGTAAATAAGAGAAGAGTTTTTGGACTACAAGAGTTTTTGGTCTACACCACCTCTTTATTTATAGTAGGTGTTTAATAGTTATTTTTTTAGCTTTAAAAATGAACTTTGCCAGGTCTGTTTGAAAAAACCCAAAAAGCGCCAAGCAAAAGAGACTTCTTAGTGTTTCCTCTGTGATGTTTTTCCAGAGTTCAGTAAATACCCTCTTGCATTTTTTTTCCTACTCTTCAATTCAGTTTTGATTCTCAATTGATACTCTGTTACTTGACAAATTTGAGAGTATCTTTCTGTTCATCCTGGCTGAAAAATAAACAGCAAACATGGTATGGAAGAGAGCTGGGTATAACTGCAAGATGTATTCTAGACTTCAAGAAGTCTGAAGTTCTAAAGAGCCTCAATTCTTCTGTTTTAATTCTCAGAAGTAACTGAAAGTCCTACTGAAAGTCAAGTTATTAAAGAACAAAAAGAAACCTGCTAAAAATTCAGTGGGGCCATAGAAGATAGTATTACACACTGGTAAATGTTATTTAAAGGAATGTTTTTTTAGAGACCAGAAGACATTAAGAGGCTGCAACTGCTTTGAAAGTTGTGGGCTGCCATGTTGCATTATGTTCACATAGTGGTAGTTCTGCTTATTAAGATGTGGGTTATCCTACAGAATATGTTCAGGGCCAGCTCTGTTGAGGTTTCTGTTAGTTCAGTTGTTCAACTTCAGAGCACGATAGTAACATGATTTAGCACAATCCACATGGGCTATCTATACTTAAGAACGAACAGGAAACATTTGCATATACAGCAAACTAATTAATATTGTTGGTAGATATTTAAAAAACCAAAACCTGTGTTTAAGGGTGAAATTTAAGAACCATGTGCTTAATCTGATTTTATTATCCTATGAGGATAACATCTAGCAATTGCCGAGCGATGCAGGTAATTTTAAAACACCAGAGTTCAGTGAGTAGTCATTCTTTGCATCAGTTGATGACAATAAAAGAATGGGGGTGGGGGGAAGCCTGTAGCATCTGGTTGGCATTCATTTTTGAACCTTTCTGTAACTGTCTGCATATTAAAGGAAGAACTGATAAGTTATTGGCACATTCTAGCATAAGAAACCTTGGTTGTCCTTTTTCAGGGCTGAGTAGGGTTTTGGGAAGGTCTTTGGACATGTTTGCATGGGTGTAGTTCTACAGCTTTGTGTCAGTATGGAGCACAGGCAGAGTGAGAAATACTTATTTTCAAAAATTAGCATTTACTTACATACCATGTAAAACGAAGGCAGTGGCCTTAAAAGGAATCATTTACTTGATGGACTTCAGTAATATTCTGTAAACTAGTTGGAAACTGTTGGGGCATTTGTATTTCTCCACACTATTTTATCTCATTACAGAAAATAAGTAGCAAGCAATCCCTGAAAATTACATTTCTCACAAGCTTTGTGTTTAATAACTATTTGGCTATTTTCTTAACATCTTTATCACTTGCTTTTGTTTCACGTGGTTTTGTTCTTGTGAAGAAGCTCTCAGTTCATTGCTGGCAATCTGCAAACTAAAAACAATGTAGTACTAGTGTTGGTGGACAAAAGCTTGTTACTACTATGTGTAGACTTAGCAGGCATTTTGTATGTAGGAATTGGAGAAATACAGAAAATGTGGCATTCCTTTAATCACTCTCCAAATGTAGGACTGTGCTCATTTGTTAGGCAAGCTGTAAAGTATTTGAGGAACAGCTCTAGCCTTCCACAGTAGAAGAAGGACTATCTCTTTTTCCAGGGAAGTATTCTGGTACGTGCATGGTATTCGTAACCACCATTACCTTTGTTTTGACAAAGTTCACGCATAACTTGACAGTATTTATGATCTTAGTGATAAATACTAGTTGCATATTTTTGAAACTGTGCAGCTGTCTTTATGAAGGATATCAACATCTATCCTTCTTTAGTAACTTCTGTTGGACAGGCAGGAGACTATTGCATATTCTGTCACCTGATCTGCATCAGTCAACCCCTTCTGTAGTTCTGCAGCTGTAATTGGACTGTAGATATGTAAGAATCTAGTAACTGAGTTGTAAATGCTATTTGGCATATTTCTGTATTAAAATACCTCAGGTACATTTTCTGTATTACTTGTAATAATCATTATGAAATTATAATCTTCTGAATAATTAAAATATGTATCTGAAAATGGTTTTATGCTTTCTTGCAGCTAACAGAAGATGAAATTGCAACTATTCTGAAATCCACTCTTAAAGGACTTGAATACTTGCACTTCATGAGAAAAATACATAGAGATATAAAAGCTGGAAACATCCTTCTTAACACTGAGGGACATGCAAAATTAGCAGATTTTGGTGTGGCTGGCCAGTTAACAGTAAGTACCTGTGGAGAGATCATTTAAAAATGCTGTAGTGCTCCTAGTCAGTCATGGTTTTTTTACATCTGTCTTTTTCTTCTACCATCGATTTTGTCTGAGTAGTGACTGGTGGTACTGGTAGAGTTAACATTCTTTATCAGGGTGAGTATTTAATGTATTGCAAGGTTATTTAATTTTCAGTTGTTTATATTTATAACCCAGTGTACTTCACCTGCCTGATGATGATCCCACTCTAATTTTTGTGGTTTAAGTTTATGGTCATCAGTACCTGTTTGGCCTCTGTAGACTGATGGGTGAATCTGGCCTAAACTGGAAGTCACTGCCACTTGACCTTTGGGTGGCTAATTTAACTTTGAAATATAATATTAATATCAAAATAATCTAAAAAAAAAATTCTTAGTTTTAATTGCATAAATAATATAATTACAGGATACAATGGCAAAACGTAATACTGTTATAGGAACCCCGTTTTGGATGGCTCCTGAAGTAATACAAGAGATTGGATACAACTGCGTGGCAGACATCTGGTCCCTTGGTATCACTTCAATAGAAATGGCTGAAGGAAAGCCTCCGTATGCTGACATTCATCCCATGAGGGTAAGTGCATGTGGTGGTGTTTTCCTTGGTGTATTAAAATAAAAAATCCACCTAAAAATCTAAAAACAAATTTAAAAAAAAAATCATAAAATTGTATGTTCATGAGCAAAGATGTTAAGGCTAAGAATTTTTATTGGCTGCCTTGCTTACTATTTATTGCAGTTTACCTGTGTTTTAACATGTCTCTGTAAGGTTTCAAAGTGCCTTTGTGTCCACTTGAGAGAGAACTAAAGATTAAGTGCTGAATTGACTTGAAGGCAACATTTAGAGCTTATTCTGTACTGTGCCTGCACATGGAGAGTTCCGTAACCAAGAGGCCATCTCCTTTCAAAGGCAGTTTTGAAAGTAAAGATGGCCTAGAGAAGGGTTCCGTATTGTCCTAGATTTGCACTGCTAATATTAGCAGTCCTTGACAGTTTTTATTTATTACTGACTCTTAAAGTCTGATACTGAATTAGTTTACTTTTTGCAGAACAAAATGTAAATAGAGTTAGTCGCTTTGAGAAGTTGCAGTCATAAAGGAATTACTTGGAGAAGTTCGTGGGGAGCGATGTTTCTCTAGAAGTAAGAGTTGCCGCTGTTAGTCATACTTTTTTGAAATGAGCTATGGAGTAGCTACACTGTCTGCTCTGAGCATCAAGAAATAATCTTCTCTTGAATTGTGTATATCTGGAGCCCGTTTGGTGTTAATGAGGCGCTTTATATTGCTAAAGGTGGATTTTTCTTCATCTTTGTGCAGCCATACTAAATTATGTAATTCCGTTTTCCTCTGCTGGTGCCTTGTATGTCAGGACCCTTAATATAAGGAAGCCACCACTGTTGAAAGTGAAGGTTCATATATTATTGTAAGGTGATGCATATATAAGTTGAGGTGCATTTAGAGCTGCTGGGTTCTTTTCTTTTTTCCTTCTTTTTTTTTTGGGGGGGTGGGGTGTGAGTGTGTTTTTTGGAGCAGAGCTGTTTCCTGAAGTTTTATGGCAATGTGCAGCTTGGTTAAAGCAAGTGAGTGTCTTGCATTTAGAAAAATTACATAATTTTGGAAATGAAGCTGAGTAATTTTCCTGCACCATATTTTTTTTTCCTGTGCAATTAACTATTTTTAAGTTAGTGTTCGAACTGAGAATACTCAGATGAAAGCTGAGAACAGAGTAAATATCTCTGGAGCTTTGTTTTTGATGGGAATTTAATTAAAGATGGAGTAACATTAAAAATATTTGGAAGAACTATTGATTACAAATTAAATATTTTTGATCACGCTGGGTTTTTTGATTGTACTTTTAATTAAAGTGTCTTAATTACATCTGAGTCCCTTTTAACATCGTTACATATGTAGTTTCACTGGCTGTTGAAAGGTGAGGACTACATTATCTGAAAGGATTTTTATACGTATTACAATAGCTGCTTATAAATCAAAGGTCACTGAGTTTGAAAGCCTGTGAATATGTTTAATTCTTGTAATCAAATGAGTGCTATCAAAGGCCAAAGTAATTTAGCACAACAATTCTGGATTACATAGAACATGTGTTCTTGTTAATAAATTACGTTATGGTTTTTAAGGGCTTGTATGCAGTTAGTACTCTTTTGTATATTTGATACCTACAGTTTTTCTTAATTTTTATTAGTGAGTTGTTACAGTGGTTAACGAGAAGTACACAGATTTAAGTTGCAATAGTTTTCCCAGTGTCATATGATACAGCTTCACAGAACTTTTGGACATATGTAGATGCTTTGCTACTTTGTTTTAGTTATGACATAGAATTGATACAGGCAAGCATGAAAGCTTGGGCAAATTTTCATTGCCTTTTCTAGATGTTACTGGAGTTCTGTGGTATTTATGTAAGGCACAATTTTGTTACTTGGGAATGCATGTTGAAATTACCATGTGCTCTGTTTTGCTGTAGGCTGGTTGGCACTGCCACAAAGGTAGTGCACTGCCAGTAGGCCATTTCCTTGTCAACTGCATTTACAGCTTAATAGAAATATTACATGACTTCTTTAAACAAGTGTTTTGGCAGAGAGGAAATAGCAGATTCCATGCAAACAAGCATAGCTTCCTCTGCTTAACCACACTCCAGCTACTCCAAAGAACTGTACTAGTTTCAGCTGGGAAGGAATGAGAAGTGGAGGGGTGCAAAATGGAGTTTCATGTGTGGGGGGAAAAACGGCAGGTTATTTCCTGGTTTAGTATACTTGACTGCGTAAGTGTCATCAATTCTATATCCCTCTGCTGCAAATCGGAGTTTGACAGAGCCTGCAGTTATACTTGATTTGAGGCTCAAAGGTCAAGACCGTTTGCCAGCCCAGTAGGTCTAATGCCTCACATATTTGATGTCAGAGTCCTTTTGTGCTTTTGCTCGTGATGAAAAGTGAAACTTCTGTATTTTCTCTGAGTTTTCATCACAGAAGGAGTGTTGTCAAATAGTTTTAAAGGAGGGGAAAAAATACAGATGTCCTCAAGGTTGCCCTAAAACATCATGATGCAGCCACGAGAAATAGCAAGGAATTTGCTGCCAAGGCAAAAGTCACTCAAACCTGCATAACTGAACCCATCCAGTAAGGCTGAAAGCATGTTGATTGCAGTAGGCCACAAAGTAACCAGGGTTCATGTGGCTATCAGTGTTTGCATCTGCCTTTGATTGCCCTGTGGGGATGAGCAGTTACAGGTTTATAGTGGAGCTAGTTCCAGGGGGCTTCAGCGTGGTTCTAGAGCCCTACTCTGAAGCTGCAGGGGTATGTTTTAATAGCTGTGCTCCTGTGTCCCCCACTGACAGCAGCGTGTGTGCTGTCCTGTTCTAATAAAGCATTTATGTCCTGTCACTGCCTGAATTTAATTCAAACCATTAACTGCTGTGTATAGTCTCTCCTCTAACTGCAATATCTGTCTTTATTATTTCTCTTTGTTTCTATTTTTTTGTAAAAAAAATCTATAAGATGTGGCATTGTGTTGTCATATAAAATTTGTTTCTGGTAGAAGACCCTCTAAGCAGCAGAGTTTTTACTTGATAATAGAGCTCCTACTGCTGATACTTTGTTTTGTGAACAAGTGGAGTAACAGCATTTGGCCATAAAGCTAGTCTTGAACCTTTAAAATGGCTGTGTTTTCAGGTCCTTTCTCTAGGAACACTTGTTTCCACAAATTTTCCTTATATTCAAGCACTGAGATGATGACTTACTGCTGCAAGGCTGTGATTTTTTATGATCAAGTTAAGACTGTGAAGTGAAGGGAAGCCTGTCCACCGCTGGGAGCTCCTGATCTTTCTGTTAAGCAAACAGTAGCGTTGTAGTGGCCTCACGTGGAGTTGGATACAGGAACTGATGTTCTGGGAAGTTAACTTGAGAGAAACCTGCTAAAACTGAGCTGGTGAAGTTTTAGGAGTATGTATAATGGACAGAAGTGGGTTGAGTGGAGTTACTGCCTTTGGCCACAGCTATGCTTTAAGCATTGCAGGCTAACTATAAAACTGCAACTTGCATATTGTTTGCTCTTCTTTGCAAGGTTGACACTTACTGACAGGATGATGTACTTCAGATAAATGCTGGTAGCTCTCTTCCCACCCCCACCCCCCCCCCACCCCCCAAAAAAAAAAAGCCACCCTTCCCCTAAACTCTTTTTTTCTTTCATGCTTATCAGGCAGCTGCAATAATTCACGTTGCTGTGGTATGGCAGAAGCTGGTGGTAGATGCGTTTTTCAACACTTCACAATATTGGGCTTTGTTTCTTTATGGTGAGGTTTGCTGGAAATGGACATGTGGGCATCACATGTTTTGCAGTGAATTGGAGGAAGCCAATTTGAACTGCTTCCATTTGCCTTAAGTCCAATCATGATATTTATTTTTCCATGGCACTTACCCAGATTATCCATGCCTCCTGCTTAGCCTGTGTCGTTTCCACCCTGGGCTAATCTGTTTGTAATAACTTTTTATTCCTGATGTATCTTACACCATTTCCTAGTTTTTTATTCTGAACATACTGCATTAAAACTGGAGATTGAAGTGAGAATTATTGCTGTGTAAAGCTGCAAGAACCGAGGAAGCTGTCATGTTGAGCATCACTCTCTCACTGAGACCAGTTTTTCAGTCACTGAGAAAATTACTTACTCTTTTTCCTCAGAAATTGAGTAGAGGTAAAAAGAAAAAATGTTTCTGACAATACCAGAGGACAGTCACTCTTGCATTTCTTCTCTCCAAGAGATGGAATTGTCTGATCAGTTTCTATTCTTTTCTTTGAGAGTTCACCTATCTTATCTCAGCATTGCTGCTTTTGATTTAGGTAGCCTCATTAAAGTATATTATATGGTTTTCTTATTTTAGTGCCTTCATTTATCTTTAGGAAGACGTTTAACTTCTGAAAGCCCTTTTCCTTTTAAGAACTTCCTGTAAGACACTTTTTGTTAATTTGTAATTTGAGATCTTGCCTGCTGTTTCTAGATAGTCAGCTAATACTGAAAGATTTAAAATATGGATTTTTTGATTGTACGTTACTATTTATGATTTTACTACCTCTTAAATTGTGGAGTAACTGAGCTGTGATAGAACTCACTGAGCATGATTCCTCAAAGAGGTCATAATTCTTAAGTGTTTCTGTTGTGCATTCTAGGTTATGGTAGTTCCCTTACAATTAAATAATCTGTGTGCCTTTAAGCATCTTGAAGTATTAAGATTATTTTATTATAGTTAAATTTTAACTCTTGAAAAAAAACATTTGAGGCCCTAACACAGTTTTTTGAATGGTAGGAATGCATATAGATAAAAGAACAAAAACCCCTGACTTCCCCTTCCTCTGCATCGTCCATTGTGTCTTGTCTGTCTTAAAAAATCTGATGTTACATGGTTGAGGCAGTAGACTGGAATTGGAGAAGCTGTCTTACTGCAGGTTTCCCAAAGAGCTGTTGGGAGACCTTTGGACCTCTCTAGGCTTTGAATAGAGTTTTCGTATTTGCTTTGTACCCACCTAAATGTAGGCGATGGCTGCCAAGAGGTGGTATTCCTTGCTCTTTCCATGCGTTTTCATCACCTGCTTCTGTTGTAATGAACATTTAGGGGGCCATGTGATGACCTGGATCAGAAAATAGGTCCATCTGAAAACTAACCAAGTAACAAGAAAGACCTTTCACTGGTATTACTAGCTGCTTGCTCATGAATTTATTATAATTAGAACTTAGTAATTATTTAAGGAAACTCCTGTGTATGTACATACATCAGAGGTTATTGTGTATCTAGATACTGTCTCATGCTTGGGAGCTGGACCTGGCTTGGGAGCTAGACCAGTACTGCTGTCCTGGTTGGGCTGCTCTGGATTCCATCTGCATTTTTAATGCAGAGCGAGTCTGACAGAGTAGTAATTGCAGACTGTGGAGCTTCTCTGGAGATGGACCTTACAACTCTCTGTTGCAAGGGACAAACTGATTTTTTTTTTTTCTTTTTTGTAGCCTGTCCTACCTGCCCTTTAGGACTTTTTCTAGTTGGGCAAATCAATAAAATGAGACAGGGTTCTAGACCTTTCGTGGGTAGGTATTCCACCAGAAAACCTCCCTCCTTCTGTCTCATCTGTTCTTCCATCTTTTAGTGTAATTGTTGTGATATAGCTGAACTTCATGGGATAAACTTCCAGTGGCCTTCACTTTGCATGCAGATGAAAGCAAGTGTTCCTACATAATATATTTCCCTTTGTGGTACTATTTTAGTCAGAATTTCAATTTCTTATAACTTTGTTCATGAGGAAAAATGAGCATGATTAATACCAGACAGTATTTGGCTAACAGAAAATAAAGTACGTTCTCTGTATAGATTGGGAAAAAAAGAAATCAGTGTCAAAGGAGTTGCTTCCTGCCTAAGTCACCACAAGAAATACAACTCCATGTGGTAATAGGATGTGGAGCATTTTTCCTTTGAGATAGTATTATATGGTTCAAACCAGTTGTACCTATGCTAATACCAGTGATCATGTGGAAATTATATTTTTGGTAGTTCGCTTCTTGTTCAACAACTTTCTTTTCAGGGTTAAACTCGTAAGGAGGTGAGACTTATTGTATTTAGAGGTCCATTAAAAATAAATCCTTAAGTTTTCATTTAAATACACTCCTATGTCTAATCAGTAAGTAAGAACCTGCTCCGATCAAAATGTGAATAACTGTATGGTGACTTTTTTTGTTTGTTTGGATTAAAAAAAGTAAGACATTTCTTTCAGAGGTAAATTTGATTAAAAAAGTAGAGCCAAATGCATTTTCATTCAAGATTTATTTCACTTGTCAAAATAAACATAGGGGGGTTTAATAATTTGTTTTTTTAAACCTTGAAGATTGATCAGTGTTTGTAGCCTGCCAACAGACCTCTTTACCTGAACTGCTTCTTGTATGTTAAGTTATTGCTGAGCTGCAGGATGGTTCCTGACACCCTGTTCATGACCTGACTCCTTTCAACAAGGCTTCTGGAGTTGAGAGATGAGAAATGTTGGACAAATTAAAATAAATGACTGTGTACATTTGAACTTGCATGTCTATTTGTATTCATTTTTTTGTGAGCAAATACCTGATGTACATATCTAAATGAGATAGATGCACAGAGTTTGCTAGAACCTAAGTATCTAGATATTCGATCTAGTGATCATGAGAGTTGCTTTTTCTGTGAGTGAAGATGCCAGTTAGTGTTTGCTGTCACTGTAATGAGAGTTGGACTTGATTGCTTATTTTGTCAGTGTTCTTTAATAGGTATATAAAAGTGTGGGTTGTTACATGCAACTTGAGAAAATACATTTATAAATTATCTGGAATAATTAATAAATATCTGGATAATTAATAAATTATCTTAAGGCAGCTGGTAGCTATTACAGCTATGTCATTTTCACTAGGTGAAGAGAGACAGATTTTAGGTACTTGGTAATTGTGTCAGTTTGACATAAGTTTTCACCGTGGTTGAGTTACTTTTTAGCAATGGATTGAAAGTAAATGAAGTGCCAACTATGGTTCTGCAGAAAATAATTGTTTGTGGCTCATTGGCAAATTCCTCATGGAACTTCAACAATCCTTCTCTGTAGATTATTTTTTATATAAAAATTTATATATATATATAAAAAGCCTTAATCTTGTGATTTACGGTTTTGGTTAAAATGTGCTCAATTATTGCTTTTATATATATATATATGTACAGTTTATGTATATATATCTAGTGAGGTAGGGAGGGGTTGAGGTGCTTTCCTCATGGGGCTCTTGTTTGTGGAAGTGCCAGGCATAGATACAGAATGTGTCTTTTGAATGTAACGTCTTTCTTAGTATTTAATGCCCTTGAGATTTATGGAGGAAGCGAATTTCAAAAGGATTTAAGTTGCTTATTTACTTGTGACCAGCCCTTCTGTGGACTCACTGTAGAGGAGAATGCAGGGAATAATACTGTGATGAGTGAGGAGGGCAACCCAGGCAGGTGCCCTTGGGGTATAGTCTAGTTTCTTGTAATATAGAAGTATAACTTCCTCCCATATTTCAGCATGCCTAGCACAGAATTTTAATGAAGGTTCCTATACACCAAGAACAGCTTATCCCAAAAAAAAACGATAAACAGAGTAAAAGAATTGACTTCAGACATCAAAGACTAGTTTAGAGGTGTCTGGTTGCAAAATGTGTAACACCAAAGCCTGTGATATTTTACTTATTTTCTTAAATTGCCACTGACAATTAATTGCGTGACTTTATCAGGTTCAGTTGCATGTATCGAAACTCCTGGACAGTGATGTGCTAGCATGGCAGCATCTAGTTCTCAAGACTTGATGGCTTGCTGTGCAAAGGAATAGTCTTGTTAATGTCAGTCTGTTTCTTGTGGAAAGGAGAGTTTTTGGAATACTGTTGTGAAAGCAAGATAGGAAAAATATCATTTGTCCTCTGGTAAAACTTAAAACATTTTCTCCCTAATGCCCCAAGGAACTTTTTGAAGAGGTTTTGCCACATTACTTTATCAAGAGTCTGTATTTCTTTCTTCCCACAGAAAAGATGATCAGATCTGTCTGGTTTATGGGACTCTTGAGATTAGAAACTATGTAAAAGACTGGATACATACAGTAATCCTGTTACCTTTCCCTACTGATTTGCAAAGGGATGCAGAACTGGCCTGATACACGGAGAGGCTTAGGAGTTGTGATAAGGACAGGGAGAGATCATTCCGCAATTACCGTCTTGGGTAAAACAGATTCAACATGGAATAAAGGAAAGAAAACTCTCTAACTTATTCCACTGCACTGCACACCCAGTGACACTAGAGTGGGGTAATGAGAAGTGTGGCCAGATCTTAAAACACGTTCACCCCTGCTGCTTAGCGAACTTCACTTTAGTCATGATTTTGCTCCCTTCTTACTGCCCCATTGTGGCATGGGGAGGAGCAGGGAAATGGGGTTTTCGGTCAGTTCCTCATGAGTTTGAGTTGTTTCCTTTCTTAGCCAGGGTGGAGGGGGTGGGGGAAGGGAGGCATTCCTCACACCCTTTCCCTGCTCCAGTGTTGGCGTCGCACTGATGAACTACTCCAGCCTGAGTCCTTTCCCACGGGGCTTCAGCTCTTCACCAGCTGCCTCAGTGTGTGTCACTGCTATGGGGTGGAGTCATAAATCATAGAATGTCTCTTGGACCCTGACTGCTCCAACCTGGTCCTCCATGGGGTCACAAGTTCCCCCCAGCAAACCTGTTCCAGTATGGATCTCTCTTGCTCATCTCTGTGTCTCTGTCTCACTCCACGGACAGCAAGTGCTGGCAGAGGCTTGCTCCAACACGGCTCACAGCATCTCCTGTATGTCTCCACCTGCTCCTGTTTGGGGCCTCTCCAGGGGCTGCAGGTGGGGTCTCAGTCTTTCCCATGGTCTGCGGAGGGACATCCAGCATCTCTGGGGTGCCTCCTCCCTTGCCCTCTTCCCTGGCCTTGGTGTCTGCACAGTTTCTTACGTCTTCTCACTCCCTTCTCTGGTGGCAAAAAGCAGCTGCTCGCACTTTTTTCCTTCTTAAATGTGATTCCCAGATGTGCTGTGACCATCACTGATGGGCTTGGCCTTGGTCAGCAGCAACTCTGGCCTTGAGGTGGCTGGTGTTTACACTGTCAGGCCTGCAGAGAGCTTCTGGCTGCTTCTTGGAGAAGCCACCCCTGCAGCCACCCTTCTCCATGAGGACCCAGCAGGTGGGGTTGAATTGAGTTCAGCTTCAGAAGAATCACCTGCAAGATGGTACTGTGGTAAGACAGGGTAAGCTATGTGAAATCTGGAAGAAGAGCTCACTAGTGAGCAGAAATCAATGCTTTATAAAGGTTCATCTTCATTCATATTTGTCTAATGGGTACAGAATGGTATGACATTAGCACTGATGCACATGCTATGAAAACATTACATTACTTGAACTGTGTAGATTAAATTGGAGGATGACAAGGTGCTATTCCCATCCACATTAAAACTTTCGGAAGTCTACAGTCAGATGTGTGTAGTTGTTGTCTTCTGTAAATACTGCTATTCTTATCTACTCTTTTTTTCTTACATCTAATGTGTTTTTCCCTTCAGCAATCAGATGGCTTGAAAGTTCACATGCTAAAACTGTGGCAATATCAATAAAGTGCAGTTAAAAGTATTTGTGGTTATGGAATCTAGCATAAATGTTTCATGGTGGTGTGGAGAATATATCATCACTTCTTCACAGAACTAGAATTTTTGAGGGTAGAATAAATATGTTTATTGCTGTTAGAAGTATAAATTCTTTAAATTTCTTAATGATATCTGGTTTCTTGGTTACATATGTGCACAAAAAGGAAATGTTAATGTGTCATGTGTAATAAAGTAGCAGAAGTGGAGAATATTTGAAATATGGACTGGAACTGGAGTTTAATTTGAATTAAATGGAAAACATTTATTTTGTGCTTCTAAATGAGGATTTAATTAAAATTAAATTAGTTCATCTTTTTAGACTTACCCCCGAATAGGAAATTTGAAACATACTTCAGTTGATGGTTGGTTTTCTCTGACTTTGATTAATCACTTTCAAAGTAAGTGGAGGATCAGTACAGTAATTTCATAATTACACACAAGTGAGTTAACTCAAAACTTTAAAATAACTATAAGGGAAAATTGATGTTGGTTAGTTTCACGTAATGCTGTGTATCTTTTGTGTATGATCCAGATTCTCAGAAGTGCTAATCTGAAAAAAGGACCACACCATAATACTACTTGTTTAGTTGCAAGACATGTTAACAGGGAAATGTTTGACCTGGGAATATTATCTTTTGAAGATTGGAACAGTAAGGAAAGGCTGAATGAAGCCATGAAATTGATGGGAGGATTCTTTGTGATTTGAGTGAACATAGTGTCAAGACCTGCATCTGTAAGCATTGCTAAAGATTATTTGATAGAACTGTTAGTATGGGTAAAGCCAGGAACATATTCAACAAACAAGCAAACCAACCCCCAGCTCATTCAGAAATTTTAATTCACTATAGATCTGCTCATTTGTGACTTTAGTAAAACTCTAAACATAGATCTAAGTGCAGAGCAAAACTATTTTGCAATCTGAAGATCTCAAAAAATAAAATTAAATACATTGTTTGAAATTGGTTATTGGCAGTAAGTCATCAAGACACATTAAAACTTAGATAGATAGATAGATATATTGCTGTCGTCTTTCAAGTTCCAGAATTAATGCGAAATATACAAGGTTAATTTTTATTCTGAGGTCTGGCAGCTAGCTTCATTGAGAGGAGGGAATTTGTGTATTGCCTTTAATTGAAGTAGGTCTGCTTGGATTTTTGTACGTGACTAGTGTCTTGCTAAGCCAAAAAAAAAAAAAAAAGAACTCAGGAAATCATTTTAAGAGTTTCTTGGAAGCTTGAATCAATACTTCTTTATTGAAGTGTATGTTCATTTTTTCTTAAACCTTGACATCGTTTTCACTATAGATAGTTGACTTGGAAGAAGTGCTTTAAAGAGTCTTGTCTACTATAGTGCCAGATTTTTAACACATTATTACACTTTTTAAAAGGAAAGAGTCTGTTTACTTGAGTTTTAGTTAAAGGGATATTTATTTGATTTTTAATCACATGAGAGAAAACCGCAGTTGGATTAGGACGAATATTAAGCTTCTATTGCTACTCACTGTGAGACTTCTACATGGTTTAAGTCTATCCTGGTTGTTTAATTTGTTTAAAAATAATAATAAAAAAAACCTAAAAATTTGCATAGACTGAAAGGAAGGTAAAATTTGGAGTGTAGGAAGCTTATTAAGACTGCATGTACCCTGTTTGGGTCTTGGTATTATATTGCCTTAAAATGTACACTGGGTCATTTTTAAAGGGGATGCTGCATATTTAATGGAAGAAATTTATTTAAAAGGAACGGTTTCCAATCAGTCTAAATTTGTTTCAGTTAAAACTTGATGGTCTAAAGACAACTTATAATCCTTTTCTTGTTATAAAGTATTGTCAAATTTGTAGTAGTATCAGTTAAAAAGTTTATGGAAACTTTGTTTTAAGGTGGTTTAAAATAGAACTAAATCTTTAATTTGTATTTGATGGCACCTGTTTTCATTTTGTTTCCCCGGCAACACCAGTGGTATCAAAAATTGCCCGTAGACCACCCTGGTGTTACAGAATGAAACCAGCCTGGCTTTTTCATTTCAGCCTTTTATTTTACTGACTAAATACTTAAACAAAGCTCTAACATGCGATCAGTAGTTTGTGAACTATCTCCAATGATTTGAATATGCAATTTGTGATTTTTTTTTTTAAATAAATATTTTCTGTATTAATGCCAACTTGTGTTGTTACATTATTTTAAAATTGCAGTGAGAAATGATGTAGGAAGAACTTTTGATATCCCATGGCAGAGAAAGCTGTTTGAAAGCACTACTGTCTGCCTATGGAAAAGTAAAGTAGAAGCTCATAATTTTCAGATTGCATTTTTAGAGCTGTATGAAGCCAACCTTTTATTCCAGATGTAATTACTCATTATTGGCATTCCCATAGAAAAGAAACACAAAGCCAATGCAAATGTTACCTCATAAATTTCTACTTTCTTCTCTGCCACTTTACCACATCTAAAATTCCACACTGACTATGAATATTGTACATATGACATTCCAAACACCTCCAATCGTAATGCATTCTCAGTTTGTGTTTCAGAAAAGCCAATGGGGACAGAATTCTTGTAAATATTTCTTATCATTGCCTACCTGGAAAACTCTGCTTTAGCAACTGAAGTCTCCTCTGCAAAGCATATTCCTGAACTCCATCCTGTGTACTGTTGATGATAAAAAGCAGTGCTGGTGCTTTGAAAAGATTATTTGAGTGGGGAAAAACCTCTGATGGGAATCTGTGATGGCTTCTGTGGTAAAACAGGTAGCATTAGCAAGCACAAGATTTATGGGCAAATTCACATGCATGTGTTGAAATAGTAATCCGTGTTAACTGGGACGTTCCTTAGGAAATGTAATAATCATGAACTCTGACCTTGGGACAGAGGGCATGTCTACACTGGGCAGGTACATACAGGCCCAAGTAAGCTTTGCCCACACAGTCGTCCTGTTACTTCTCTTCAGGAGTTTCTCCAGAGCAACTGTGCATGCACTTTAAATGCTTAAATTTTTTTTGTCAGATGAGGGAGGAACATTACTTCATTTGTTTGTACTTTTTGTTTGTTTCTTTGAATAATACATTAAATTTGTGCGAACTGGGTTTTTTTTATGTTCATAAGTTGTAAGCATTTGATTTTTGGGGGTGAAAATGAGCATGTTTAAGTTCCAATTTTTAAAACAAACTAAAAGAGGAGTTTTAATGAATGCAGTGTTGTTAACTGGCCAGATTCATTGAATTGTGTAGAGAAATCAGTACAAAGTTTCTTAAAAGTTAATACTTCTTGCATTCATGTGAGTTGTATGTTCAGGTGATGACTCTGGAGCAACTCAGCGTGATGCCATTTTCTTGGTGTGAAAACATGGAGTATTGAGTAGCCAGAAGGTTCTTGCTGGGCTGGAAACAGTACAGTAAGCTGATGGTGCTACCAAAAGGTCTTTCTTACTGCTGCAGCCCTGTATGAACAGTAGGATAGGCTAAAAGCCAAAGACCATGTCTGTCGGTCTGTCTGGGTGTTGAACAGTCAGTGGGTGCTCAAGTAGCAGTGCTGTCAGGGGGCAGAATGTGACTTTGTCGCAGCTTGGAAGCAGTGTGTGGCACTCATGTGGGTCTGCATCCAAAGTAACATACCTGGCCTCAGACCTCATTTACATCTTTACCTCTCTCTGTGTAAAAATGACTTGCTGTTTTAGGCTGTAGTTCAGATCTTTCATACTGGATTTATTCCTAGTGCCTGGAAGAGGATCAGAGGGCTGGAGCAACTCTCCTGTGAAGACAGGCTGAGAGAGTTGGGCTTGTTCAGGCCAGAGAAGAGAAGGCTTCAGGGAGACCTTATAGCAGCCTTCCAGTACCTGAAGAGGCTGCAGAAAAGATGGGGAAGGGACTGTTTGCAAGGGCCTGGTATCATAGGACAAGAGCTAATGGCTTTAAACTCTTAAGAGGTTAAATTTAGATTAGATATGAGGAAGAAATTCTTCCCAGTGAGAGTGGTGAGGCCCTGGCACAGGCTGCCCAGAGAGGCTGTGCCTGCCCCCTCCCTGGCAGTGTCCAAAGCCAGGTTGGACGGGGCTTTGGGCAGCCTGGTCTAGTGGAAGGTGTCCCTGCCAATGGCAGGTCGGTTGGATCTAGATGAGCTTTGAGGTCCCTTCCAACCAAAAGCATTCTATGATTCTTTTAGTGCAGGCACAGAAGTGCATTTCTCAAAGCGGCTGAAGCATACACTGCGCTACTTTTGCTGCTGGCTAGTTGATCTCATGCCAGTTGAGGGTTGATTAAGATTTTGTTCAACATAAAGTTAGTTAAACAAAGTTTAATCTATTAAATTTCTTTCTTTTAAATTAGCTTACTGGAGGAGACAGTGTGTTCTGTTGCAGCGTTTCTGGCCTGGCATTATGATTCCTAAAGCTGCTTTAGTGTTGTTTGAAAGGACCCTTGTTAAAAATCACCTGGGTTATCATGCCCTTATGCTACACAGCATGAGAGTGACTGTAATATTAACAACCATGTTTAAGATAGATGTGGTTCATCTAGCATGTGTCTCAGCAGTTGGTATTGTGTGGTGGAACAGGAGTATGGGACAACTGGCGTGACCCCTATAACAAACTTACGTAGTGAATGTAGAAGTTGAATGTTGCCATGACTTGACTCCATCCATTCTAGCTATACCAGAATGGCACAGTCGCACCCTCAACTGCAACCTTTGTTGTCCAGGGTTCTTCTGAAAGCTTTCACAAAATGGCTGTAATTTAAGACAAAAATTCCCTTGAGTTTGAGCTGTATAAAAAGAAATTTAAAATAATTCCTGAAGCTTTAAAAACACCAAACAAAAACGCGCTCAGAAAAATCGTTGGGAAAATAATCATAAACTTTAAATACCTTTACTACCTTTTCCTCCAAACAAAATTGTAAAATTAATGAATTCATCATGCCACCATAGAAGGGAACACCCCAAAGGTGTGTCAGGATTTTTGCTCCTGGTGTTTTATAATCTGTTCTTGTTTTACCTGACAAACTTGTCTGGTGTTGCCACTGAGCTGATCCAAATTTCTGATTTGATAGAAAGTTTTGTGGTGGGATTTTTATATTTGTTTTGTGGTTTGTTTTGTGGGTTTTGGGTTGGGGTTTTTTTGCCTTTTTTTCTCTTTTTTTTTTTTTTTGAGATGGGTGTAATATTCTACAAAAATAATGAGTTCAGTTTGTTTAATGCTGTCAGAGAAGCACTGGTGGTGTTGGAAGTGTGTGATGGGACGAATAATCTCCCTTTTCTGTGGTAAGAAGCTATTACATCAGCATAATTGTATCACATCAGCTGTGCTGATGCAACTGGCTTTTGAACAAAGATGTAAATTGTTTCATTGATATGTGATACTAGTTGGGGGAGGGAAAAATAAAAGACCTTCTGGAGGAAGACATTTTGCCTTAGGATCTACGAACGTAAAAGTCTGGAAATGAAGGATTTGTTGAGAAACTGATCCCAAGAAGTCAGTCTAACTTTCAGTCTTACTTAAATTGCTTTAGAGATACAGAATATTATTTTTAAAAATTCCTTGAGATAACAACCAATCTTGTGTATTGAGTCTTTTTGATGTACTTGAACTCTCAGTAGTACTGACTTCCAAGTGAATGGAAAAATTCCATTTTTGTATTTATGCTATTCAGAGAGTTGGGTGGAAAAACTGAACAGCTTTGGGAAGAAGTTCTGGCACTTCTCTTTTTGAGGTTCATCAGTCATTTTGATTGAAAAACTCTCATGTTCCTTGTCCTATCAAGTAAACTAGAAGGAGATTAACTATATTCTTTTAATCTAAATTTAATCCCACCCATGTTAGTGTTGGCATATGCTGTGTACAGGTGTTTAAACCATGATGCGGTTACAAGCATCCCCCGCCTTTTACATCAAAACTGTGTCCGTTTCTGGTTCATCTGCCTCTGAAAAGTATTTTGTTAGGAGATGAAGCGATCCCTGTGATTATTGTTTTTTATATCTGTGGTTGATAGGTGATTTTAAAAAGACCGTTTGGCCTGTATTTAGGCATGCTTTGCTTTCAGGAAATGGTATCATGCAAGTAGATTTTCTCATATTTGAGAAAAAGAAAAGAGAGGGAAATCAGAGTTTAGTGCCCTTGAGTTATTAACACTAACATTAGGTTGCGTACAGATGCGCAGGAAAGAAATTTAAAAGGTTGCCCATTCATTTTTGTTTCCTTTTTTATCACCTCTTCCTTTGTAAATTAAGGGTAAAATTATGTTTCTGAATAATACTGTTTGAACTATGGTGATAACTTCAGCTTTAAAACCCACACAAAAATCCCCCAGAAAACCCAGTAGGACCCTATATTTCTGACTTCATATTTTTGGCAGTCCTTACAGGTATAGCACACTTTGGCTTTCTGGGGCAACTTGAGTTCATTGCTGGGTTTTTGTAGAGTTTGTTCTTGTCCCCTTAGTACTTTACCTTTTTCTTATGAAGTTAGTGTGTATGTTCATTTCATAAGCTATTAAGGACTATTTGTGTCGCCCAGGTACAGTTTTATGCACTCAGTATGTTCTTTTCCCCATTATCGCTTAATAGTCTAGTTAGGATGTAAACTCAATTACTTACCTATATTCAGAAAATAAAAACATGGTTGGCTCAGCTTTCTTTCAGACCTCAAAGGAACTTAAAATTAGCCTTTACTGTTAACAGAAGAAAAAAGTCTGCAGTGAATGTCATAATTACATTAGTAGGACAGTTAACTCATGATGGTTATCGGAAGACACGTGATGACTAGATGGAGACCATCAGCCCTGGCAGTCTATTTTTGCCTTTTATAACATTAGTGTGATCAAAAGGCTCTCTCAGCGGATGTTACTAAAATAAGCTATTTCACACTCCAGAATTTCAGTGATTCACAAGAGTCTCCATGCCTTTTGTATTCCTTTGACCGTTATGTTTATATAAATAGTTTTGTGGAGTGACTTTAAAGCCAGTAAGCTGGATTACTAGAAGTCAAGATACCAAATGTGAAGCTAAAAACAACCACTAAAAAAATCTTCCTTTCTATTTAAGTTGGAGACTTTTTAACTAGGCTGAAATGCTATAGTAGGCTCACAGGCTAAGGTGGCTCCTGCATTGCTCCTTTCACATCTATTTTTTTGCTTGTTCCAAATCAGAAATTCTATCATTTTACGATGGCTGTGCCCAAGATGGACTTTAATAAATGAATAAATATTAAATTATTTGTGTTTCACTACTTAATTGTAAGCATTTGGGGAATTTTAGTATTAAGTTTGTGAGAATTAAATTTTTTCATTGTCTTTTTTCATTGAAATTGTGGCTTTTGGTTGATGTTTAGACATGTTTAGAATTTGCTAAGAAATAAAAATTGTCATCTTAAAGAGAAATTTGTTGTAGAGTAAGACATTAGGTTTCAAATGCTTTTGCCTTTCAGCTGCTGGTGGTTTAAATTATGACACCCAGTCTTATGCCTTGGGGCTTGCGATTCTCTAAGTTTTTTCAGATGTATCAACTAAGCATTGCCTAATTTGTTATGAAATTGAAAGAAAAGTTGTTCAATAAATCTGACAAAGTTGTGCTGGTAACATCTGTTTCCAGTAAAAAAAATTGGTAATATGATAAGAATTTGAGAGAATTGTGTGATTACTGGGTTCAAGTAACCATTCCAATGGTAGCCGACCAAAGATGGCTTTTCCTTCCTTGAGAGGATCGTTTATATGCATGAGGTGTTATTAAGTCCAAATGCCTGAGAAATCTAGTGCTGGGTGGCATGTGAAGGTAAGGCATGTTGTTTTCGGATGTTCTTCATGGAATCTCTGGCAAATTTATGAGACATTCTGTTTTAACTTCTTCAGGTTATCATTAAGTGCAGTTATAATTTAATTAAATCTTCACTGCTAAAATGAAGGTGAATTGTTATGGGCAATTAAAATATGTATGCTTAGCTTTTTTTATTTTAAGCAGTATTTTTAATACCTAGAACAGTGGTTCTACAAAAAAAAAGTTGTGTCCCCCTTGGCAGGTGTGGGATGCTTTCTGGGAGCAGAGGGGGTTAGATGGCCCAGTTTTGAGCCACAGCAGTGGTTAGCTGCTCCCCCACCATAAATTAAGGACAGACTTCCATGCTTAGTCGATGTTACTGATGTCAAGGAAGATCTGCTCAGAACTGTGGCTTGTTTCATAGAAGGTTGGAAGAGACCTTTGAGATCATAGACTCCAACCGTACCTGTCTGCCACTAAACCGTATCCCTATGCACCTTGTCTACCCATCTTTTAAATACCTGCAGGGAAGGTGACTCAACTGCCTCCCTGGGCAGCCTGTTCCAGTGCCCAACAACCCTTTCGGTGAAGAACTTTTTCCTGATGTCTAATATGAATCTGCCCTGGCACAACCTGAGTCCATTCCCCCTTGTCCTATCACCTGTCACTTGGGCAAAGAGACCAAAACCCATCTCTCTACAACCTCCTTTCAGGTAGTTATAGGCAGCCTCTTCCAGGCTAAACAACCCCAGTTCCCTCAGCTGCTCCTCCTAAGATTTATTCTCCAGTCCCTTTCCCTGATTTCCACGTGAATTTTCTTTTCTCCCACGTCCTCTCTTAGCCTTAGTGCTTTTGCTAGGCAAAGGAGAGGCCTTCAACAGGCAGGAGAGGAAAGGTAAATTAAAGCCAGAAGGGTGAAGCTTGGCAAAGTCTCCTTGGGAGACTGCAACTCTGTTTCACACAACTTCTCTTTCCTGACACTTACGAAAACTGTGTGAGGATTTATTTGAATTACATTTTTGGTCTTCATGTATGTGAAGTTTGCATATTAGAGGAAGGGTCGTAATGCACCTGGGTGTAATTGGTATTTTTAATGACATATTTAGCTGCAGTGTGTTAGGAACTTCAGTGAAGATGAGAAGCCAACCATGGTGATCTCTTCGCCGAGGGAAATTCTGCTTTCAGGTGTTTCAGTAGTATTTGTTGGAGCTGTATTTTGTTGTCTCTGAGTGCAGGCTTGCGGAGGGGTGGACAGGGGCAGCAGAACAGTGACTATGAGGTCAGGCTGTGCTAATGGGATGTAACTGGTACGTTGTAAGAACTCACCTTTTCCTAATTGCTGTACCTTGTTCTTGACAATTATGCTTATCTCCGATACAGCCAGCCTTGATAGGGAGATACATGCAAGTCTTGTTCAGAGGCAGAGCAATGGATTATTATGCTTATCTCTGATACAGCCAGCCTTGATAGGGAGATACATGCAAGTCTTGTTCAGAGGCAGAGCAATGGATTAAAAAAAGATAAATAGGTGATCAGGAGCCTCAGGATTTTCAGACAAAATGGAGCATTGTGTTCTTTATTATTTCTTTCCCGTGGTTGCAAACTACTTCCAAACGTGGAAACCTGCCTCCATTGAGTAAAGGTGAACAAAACAACGAGTTTTTATTTTTATTTCTTTCTACTGATTTATATATATACATATGGAATTAGTAGTTTGAGAGATACATAGGTGTATATATAAAATCTGTATATATCTCTTAAAATCTGTGTGCGTATATATATGGAGCTAGTTTGTGTCTATATATGGAGTTGGTTTTTTATATAGAGGGATATATCTCTTGTCTCAAAGAACTCCTTATACACATGTGCACACACATGAGTTCTTTTATAATATGTATTTGCAAATAACAGCCCTGTGGCAGCTGGATATTTTTAGGCAGGCAAAAAAGTGTAGATTTGTTTTATTTTTTTTTATCTCCATGCTTCCTAACACTCAAAGGGCATTGATTGTTCAATAACTTGCTTGATATCTTCTTGCTGGCCACACAAGAGTAACTGTTATTGAGTGTCTCTGTAGCTATTTACAAAATGTTTATGCCTACGAGCTATGGTGAACTTAAATCTCCACCTGATAGTAAACCGAGGATCTGTCAGTTTTATTGTGAAGAGTGGATGCCTGGGGAATGCTGAACTTGTGTGTTGAAAAAGTTTATTGTTGACATATGTCTTGTTATGTATTCCCAACATTAACTGAATGTCAAATATGTCTTTTGAAGCAGAATTCATCAGAGCTCCTGGTAGATCATTCTGTGTTTATCTGTACTGCTAGGCAGATTCACCTGAAAACATTTTACGTTTGAATTCCAGACATTGGAAATTGTATGAAAAATACAGTTACATGTATTGAATCTCTGAATGAATTTATCCTGAATTCATCCTGTCTAAAGCTTCTGCTGCTGTTTTTAAGATCAAGATTTTAGTCTAGTCTGTGCTTGAATTTTGACTCCAGCAACTGAATTCTTTGCCTTTTTTTCATGTTTGCCTTCTAAATCATTGCTTGTGCCAGTCTAACCTAGTACAGCATTACAGCCCAGAGATCTGTAACAGCTACACACACATCCCCCCCTTTTTAGATTCCTGTGAGCAAAGAGACGGTGAAAGATTCTCGGGTCTCTCTTCCCTTTTTACATCAACTGACTTGGAATTGTCTGTGGGGTTTGTTACTGCTTATAATAAAGGCCTGCATAAAATAAATTAAATTGTCTTCATATTTTTCAAGTGAAAGCTCTTTATCCTGGTTGGGTAGCTTCTTTACTTGTCTTTATGGCATTCCTAGCGATGTTTTTGTACATGAAGACTTACTGCCTTCTTCAGTGGGCATATTCATTTACGCACAAAGAAGATAGTTCACTGTTGGGGGCCTTGGTTAAGCAGTGCCTGGGACTATGCCACAGGAAAGACCCTTTGGGGTGTGATGTGCTGGTTTTGAGTCATTGGTTCAGAACATCATCCCGTGTAGCTCCTTGTTAAGGAGCCAAGAGAAACTGTGGGTAGAATAATCTTCAAGATATTGCCCTCTGCATTTTCTGGTCTTGCTGTCTGTTCTAGAGGAGTGCTTGCTTTATCACTTGCACTCGGTGCTTTCAGGCTGAGTGCCATGTCTTCAGGCAGGATGACCAGCCTTTTTCTACCTGAACTTTGAGCCAGTAGTCTTCAGCATTTTTCCAACTCTTGCTGTCTTCCAATTCATTTGCTGTCATTTCTGATTTGAAACAATTGGGTGCACTTTGTAGCCTGGTGTTAGGCTAAATGTGTAGGATTGCAGGGAGAAGACATCAGCTCTAAGTACAGTGATAGAGGAAAGACTGTCCAAGGAAAAAAATAAGGACTAATAGAGAGAGTTGGTTGGTATAGTCATCGCATTCTTAATGCAAAGTCTTACGGTGGCCCTGTTTTATCTTAGTGTATTGCTTTTGTCTGGATGAACTGACTGTAAGTCTGGAAATCCACATCCACACTGTGCTAGTTCATAAATAATCATAGAATTGGTTTGGGTTGGAAGGGACCTCAAAGATCATCAAGTTCCAACCCCCCTGCCATGGGCAGGGACACCTCTCACTAGACCAGGCTGCTCAAGGCCCCATCCAACCTGGCCTTGAACACCTCCAAGGAGGGGACATCCACCAGCTTCCTGGACAACCTGTTCCAGTGCCTCACCACTCTTATAATGAATATTTTTTTTTTTTCCTAATATCTAATCTAAGTCTACCATCTTTGACAATATCTCTGAGACTTGGGTTGCCGGGCATAGCTTAAGTCTTCATCCTGTTCCAATAAAATGACACCATTATCCATTTATTTTCCGAAACTTTTGACAGAAGAGTTCCTCTGTGGCCTGAGGTCATTATATGTACATATGATGAAGACGGGCAATTTCTGAAGACAAATTGCTTCCTTCCAGATGAGGGTCAGTCTGCTGAGGAACACTGGCAAAGGAAGGATGCAAGAAGTCAATGGAAGTTCAAGTTCTTACAAAGCTGTTTGTTCATTTTGCTCAATTTTTACCTTTTCACACTATGAATAAAACTAGCGTATTATTCTCAGGAGTAGCTAATGAGAGTTTTCAGAAAAATTTGTATCTGAGACAAGTGTTTCAAGATTTACAGAGGACTTCCAAAGGAGATCTTTTTGCCTTGGAAATTCACAAGAAGTAAGTTTTCCCTATTCCATGTCAAACTTTCTTTAGGATTTTTATCACTTCTGTTATTTCTCGATTTATTGGATTCCATGAGGTGGTACTTGGCTTCAATTATGCTGTACTTCAGTGCTAGGACCCCCATGCAGCTAGGAAGTGCGTTGGAGCATACTTGGGGTATTCAAAAGCTGCCTGAACATGGTCCCGGTCTACTGCCTCTAGGTGGCCCTGCCTGAATAGGGAAGTTGGACAAGATGACCTCCAGAGATTACGTGCAATATCAACCGTTCTGTGATATACCTCAGAAGTTCTTTTGAGTCTGTAGTCATTTGCTTCCATCTGCACCTTTTAATAGCCTTTCTTCTGTTAACTTTGGATCTGCAGAGGAACAGAGTTTAGTTTTGTGATTCTTTATGCAGACTCTTATGGGGATTAGGTTATTATTTTTGTATATTGGCAAGCTAACCAGCTGATACTTTTTCCAAAATTGCACGCGTCCCTCAGCTAACATTATAGATGTCAGACATGCTCGAATTTTCTATTTGCTTATGAGTATCTCTTGCCTCTATTATCACTGCTATAGGGAGCTGTTTAGGTACTGTTATCTCTAGCTGGGGACCATCATGTTGGGTAGAAGAATTTCCTTGAAGCTGCTGGAGTGGAATGAATACATAAAATTAGAGCAAGAGAGGGAGGTGAGATCTTCAGCATTTTCAAATTGTGCCTTTCTCAGCTCTGCCAAGCCTTCATGTGGTAGTTCCATATGTGTACTGTAAAGTAGTCTGCCATTTGAGGGCTGCTCATTCTCTTTGAGATGCTTTTCATATGAGCTATGTAGTTTACTCAGTGAATAGTTATCATTTTGCTAGAAGAGCCAGGAGTATGAATGCTAATATAACTGTTGAGGGAGAAAGGAAAGGGCATTTATATGTAACTGTATATGGCTTCCATGTCTTGAAGAACCTTTACATTTAAAATTCCTTTCCCTCCATCTGCCTTGAGGTCTTTTTGTTTAAATTGGGGACAAGCTGCTAGGAATTAAGGTTATGATATGGCCCATTTCTACGATATCAGCATCTCTAGTCACTGCTTCAACCATTGCTATGTTGTTTGCATACTTGAGTGATTGCAACAGCCACATTGTTAAACTGTAATTTTTCCAGTAATATAGGCTGCAAATTTTTGTTCCCCAAACCATTTGTGAAGGAATGTTCTTTCTGTGTGTACCCACAGTAACAGTGCTTTGCTTTCAATTGTTTTTATTTCCTCTGCAGCATCTGTTATTGTAGGGAAGCTATGATACCTGTCTTTGAACGGAACAAAATGCAGTAGGTTAAACCAGACCTTAACAAAAGTTTAGAAAATAGGATTAATGAGTAAATGTTTAGATGGGGCAGTACAACACAGACCACAGATCTGAACCAAAACCTATACAATTTTGTCAGCATTGCAGTAAAATATTCCAGGTTAAATAATTTGGGAATCTTGATAGATGCTTGCTATTTGCTTTTATATTCTCCCTTCAGATTTGTTTAAAACTTGGTTTAAGTAAAGAAATTCAGATGCAAGGCCAGTTCACGCTATTGTAGATCTTCTATCTCAGGGACAGTATATCTTTCTGGCCTAACAATGTTGTGCTGTGAGCTGGCCTAACAACCTTATGCTGCGAGCTTTTTTCTTAGTTATCTGGAGAAATGTTTTTTCTGTGTCCTTGATCCTGTAAAGTGACACCGTGTGCGTGGTGCTAAGCAGTTTGTCACCTGACTCCTGTGTATTTCCAGTAGGGTGTGTGAAATTTTGAAGATGACCAATTCTGGAGGACATCTAATTAGTGTTAGATACCATTAATGTGATGGTATCTAATTTGCACATGTTACACACCTGTTTTCCCTTGTGGGTGAAGTTTTTGTTAAAAGCTGAGCAGATCATGTTGGGAGGGAGTATAGATGGGTACAAAAACGCTATTCCCAGAGAAGGTGGTTAGGCATTGGAATGGGCTGCCCAGAGAAGTGGTGCAGTCTCTGTCCCTGGAGGTATTTAAAAGAGGGTTAGATGTGATGCTGAGGGGTCATGGTTTAGTAGTGGATGGCAGGTTAGGGTGATGGTTGGACTTGATCTAAACTGTCCCTTCCAACCAAGGCAATTCTAAGAGTCTGTGATTCTGATACAAATAATAAGAAAGTGGGATACTATTTTACAATATTTACTACATTTTGTTTTAGCAGTTGATTCTACTGCTGAAGAGGTGGAAAACATTTTTGGAAAAAAAGTGCCAAATCTAGGCATGATTAGAAATATATTTGCTTCTTGGAGATAAACTTGAGGATCTTCCTACCACACAGGAATTAGTTTCTCTGCATTATCAATAAAGGTTATTGTATGGCTAATTACATGGCAGTTCAGGCTGATTTCAGAATGCAAATGTTATTGCAGAAATACAAGAGGCTTAGACCATTATTATTTTTAGTGTTCTCTAAATCTCCAGTGCTGTGTTTTTCTTTTTTTTTCTACTGTTCAAATGGGCAGGCTTGAAAAGGTTAGTTAGCCACTGGGGATATTAAAAATAGAGTGGAGACTACATTGTGAGCACTTCTCAGAAAATAAAAAATGTGTGTTTTTTTAAAAATTGAGTGGAGAAAGGAAACAACAAAAACTTCTGGTGAGCCTGTTTGTATCAATCACCTCAGGGTGGGAAAGAGATAGCTTATAAATTAGTACATTTCAATGTGAGAAATCTAGAAGGCGTGCAGAAAAAAAACAACTCTAGTTTTTAGCTTCAGTTCTGTGTTTGATGTTAGTCAAAATGTAATTCAAGCAATTATGTTCTGTAGCCACTGTATGACCTACCCAGCGGCAATCAGCCCTCTCATCTTTTTCTTTTTTCTCTTTTTTTTTTTTTTTTAAAGGCTAATTGGCCCATGTTTAGCTTACTAAATGTCATCTGGACTCAGTAAAAAGCAAGTGACCTGCATTGAATTAGTGTAATTGTAGTACAAACAGAACATCTCATAGTTTTGGTCTTACACAGGAAAAGAGAAAGTTGGAGAGATTTTTCACTTTGATAAATAAAACTGAAAATACGGGAAGCCAACTTTGGCTCACATTCCGTTTTACTTTTTCACTGTCGTCTTTTACTAAATAATAATTGGCATTTGAATTTTGCCTATATGTTTTCTCTTTGGAACATTTTCCCTTCTGGAAGAAGCTTCCTTAGTCAGTATGCTGTGCCAGTTATTAAATCATGACCAATCATTACAGATTCCAGCTTTGTCAGACACAACACATTTCAGAAAGGTGATTTCTTTTTCATTTACCTTGCCTGTCCAGGAGTTGCTATGTTGTCCTACCTCTGTCATTTGGTAGGATTACTTTCAAATGCCATTATGTAGTTTGTATTTTTTGCTTCCCATTTGGAAGAGCAATGGTTGTGCCGACCAAGATAACAAAGTGCCATGAAGAACTGCATTATCAGTTCTGTATTTAAATTTTAACTCTGTAGTTGTATTATTTACTTTAGTTTAAAAATTGTTTTAATGTTTTTAAATGTAAGACTGATGTCATTATGTAAGTAATACTATACCTTGGTTATATTTCTCTTTCATTTGGTCATTCAAATGTCCAGATTTTTAGTTTGCGAAGCCTCCCACTGCTTGTGTCTGCATCATGGCCTATGGAGTGGGGGAAAAAAGTTCCTTACAGGAAAGGATGTGGATAACTTCTATACTAATCTAGCAGTGAAATTAAGGGACTACACTGCAAATGATATTTTTAGGAAACTGTTAGAGAGACTAATGGAAATACTAACTAGGCAAGGACAGTAACACTGTTCTCTGTATGTACCTGGTAGCTGGAAAAGCGGTGCTGTCGAGCTGTGTGTTCTCCCAGTACCTTGGGTGTCAGTGGAGCAGAAACAGAAGTTGGTGTTTGTTCTTTGCCAGAAGGTTGACAGACCTTTAAAATGTAAGAACTCAGTTACTATTTCATAGACTAGAAAATCTTCTGTAATTAATTAGACATTTCCATTATTTCAGTGGGATGTAGGCATTTAGTATCTGCAATATTGTACTCTGACAGCTTAATTTTAGTTCTTAAGTTTGGGCAATGCAAATGAACGGGTTCTTTTTCTTTGTGCTGGTGGGCTTTTGCTGTCACCTGTTCACCTGTTGCCATTGGAAATGGTGAAGTAGGAGGTAACAAGCATTGTGGTGAGCACCGTTCCTTTGTGCTGAATATTGCTTGTGGTACACATGAACTTTCCGTTTCTTACCTGGGTGACCAAACTTTTTTTTTGGTTTTGGGTTTTTTTTTTTTTTTTTTCTGATATTCCTAACCAAAGTCAACTTTGGACATCCCAGTGAGCTGTCAGCCACTGTAGGTAGGATTTTTAATTCACAGTGTACAGATTATTTTTCAAGACTCTATTCTAGTTGAGATACAACTAAATTCCCACTTTCTTTTGTGCTACCTGTAACACCTTGACGTATTGACTCTGAAATGTTAGTTTTGACATAATCTCCCATAAAATCAGAGGCAGAGGAGCTGTTGCAGGGAGACAGAGCAACCTATGGAGGATGCTCATGGAATTTAATTTCATTTCATCTTTGTGTAATGCACACTTCCACTGAATTTTCAGGTTAGACATGACAAAAATACTGTCTTCTCAGACTGTGATTTATGAAACCACAGGGCAAATGGGGAGAGGTGGTGGAAAAGATCTTCGAAACACATGCCCAAATTTTGTTCATACAATTCTGAAACTATTTGTCTATAAGTTTTGGTAGAATACAATGACAAATTCTGGAACTCCACAGGTAGTTTATTGGAAACTTTCTTACTCTGTAACCTGAATATTTTTTCTAAATTTTAAACTCACCAACTCTTCTTTTTCTGCTCTTTATAGACTTGAAAAAAGATTATTTTTTTTCTTCCCCTTTGAAGTTTACCATATTGGAGCCTGTTGCCATGTTTCTCACTATAGTCACCTCCTCTTCAGTTTAAGTAACTAGTTCATTCAGTCTTTCCTTGCAGTCTTTGTTTTTTAAATATATAAGCATTATAGTTGCTCTTTTTTGAACTGTCTTCAGTTGGTTCACATGTGTCTGAAAGTGCAGTGTGTACAACTGACCACAGCATAGCTGCTGAAGGTCTAATGTATCCTGAATAAAAAAGAACTACTACATTTTTCTTGAATGCCTTCTGTTGTTACTACTGTGTGTGGTTATGGCAGAGGTTTCACATTTAATGTCCAGTGAGTTTACCAGAGCTTTTTCTCACAAATATAAGTTACTAACTCCTTGACTGTCTTATTAGTAAATATAATAGCAAATGCAGTTTTTTCCACTTCATGTCTCAGTAAACATGAATATTTCTGGATGTAATCACTGCATCATTTCCTCAGAAACTGCAGAAAATTCTGTGGGAAGAAAAGATTTATTATTGAAGTGAGCTATATTGTTGGAGTTTTCTTGTAGTGAAAGTAAGTTTCTTGGTCTGGGTAATAGAGTTGAAATTTTGTAGGCATTATGTCTATGAATTTTCAAGATAACACTGAATCAGGAGTAAAAGAAACTATGGTGAGAGAAGACTAAATCAAGAGTATTCCCTGGATTCAGCCATGCAATGTGTCGTCCCTTCAGAACCATTTTCTTTTTCTGTAACTGATAAGAAACTAGTTGTTCACGTTCTATGCCAAAGAAAGAGAAAGTCCATAGAATCACAGAATATCCTGAGTTGGAAGGGTCTCATAAGGATCATCAGGTCCAAGTCCTGGCTCCACACAGGGCCAGCCAGGTCAGAGCAAGGGACTGAGTGCATCATCCAGGCACTTCCTGAACTCAGACAAGCTCGATGCTGTGATCAGTTCCTTGGGGTGCCTGTGCCAGCGCCTGATCACTCTCTCAGTGAAGAATCTCTTCCTAATACCCAACCTAAACCTCCCCTGTTGCAGCTTCATGCCGTTCCCTGGGGTTCTATCACTGGTCACCAAAGAGAGGAGATCGATGCTTGCCCCTTTGCTCCCCCTCTTCAGGGAACCACAGACTGCGATGAGGTTTCCCCTCAGCCTCTTCTTCCCCAGGCTGTACAAATTGAAGGACTTCAGCTTCTCCTCCTAAATGGTCCCCTCCAGACCCTTCGCCTTCATCCTTGTTGCTTTCCTCATTGTTCAGGTTCAGGACTCTTCACTTATTTAGATCTTTTGTATTCTGTGGAAGTGGGGATTTAGGTAATAGCAGGGTGCTTATGTGTGAGATACCAACATTCGTGGAAAAAAACCTTGTTCTTAAACTAGATATGAAGGGGGAAGGGAATAAAAGCAGTCTCCCTAGTGGTAAGCCTAGGGGCGGCATGCCAGTGTTTGATGGATGGTGTGCTGGCAAAGTCCTTCTGTCTGCAGTCTCAGTGAAGGCGGGAGATGGAGAGCTATGTGACAGCCAAAACACAATGGCTACTGATGGGTTAGAAAGCATGGAAGTTCAGGTATGAATTAAGGTGTCTCTCAAACAGGTGACAGGATCAGTAGCCCAACTGAAGTATATTTGTTGCCCAATGCGTGCTCCTTGGGAAGCAGACCTGGAGGCCAAAGGAGTCCAGGAAGGCTGAACATTGTTCAAGAAGGAAATCTTAAAAATGCATGAGTAAGACGTCCCCATGTGCCAGTGGGGAAGAAGACTGGCCTGGCTGAACAGGGAGCTTTGGCTGGAACTCAGGAAAGAAGGGAGAGTTTATGGCCTTTGGAAGAAGGGGCAGGCAACTCCGGAGAACTGCAAAGATGTTGTTAGACTATACAGGGAGAAATTAGAAGGGCCAAAGCCCAGCTACAGCTTAATCTGGCTACTGCTGTAAAAGGCAATAAATAATGTGTCTACATACAACAGGAGGGCTAAGGAGAACCTCCAGTCTTTTTTTAATATGGGACTTTACCTGGACTTTAGTAAAGCCTTTGACATTGTTTCCCACAGCATTCTCCTAGAGAAACTTACGCCTCATGGCCTGGATGGGCATATGGTTCGCTGGGTAATAAAGTCTCCGGATGGCCAAGCCCAGTGCCAGTTGGCAGCCTCTCACAAATGGTGTTCCCCAGGGCTCAGCTCTCTCTAATATCTTTATCAATTATCTGGTTGAGGGCATTGACTTCACGCTCAGTAAGCTTGCAGATAACACCAAGTTGGGCAGGATTGTTGAACTGCTTGAGGGTAGTAAGGCTTTATAGAGGGATCTGGACAGGTTGGATTGATGAGCTAAGCCCAATTGTATGAGATTCAACAAGGCGCGATGCGGGTCCTGCACTTGGGTCGCAAGAACCTTGTGCAATGCCACAGGCTGGAGGAAGAACAGCTGGAAAGCTGTGTGGTGAAAAAGCACCTGAGAGTGTTGGTCAACAGCCAGCTGAATGTGAGCCAGCAGTGTGCCGAGGTGGCCAGGAAGGCCAACAACACCCTGGCTTGTATCAGTGTGGCCAGCAGGACCAGGGAAGCAATTGTCCCCCTGTAGTCGGCACACACTCCAGCTGTACCTGGAGTACTGTGTTCAGTTTTGGGGCCCTCACTACACGAAGGACACTGAGGTGCTGGAGTGTGTCCAAAGAAAGGCAAGGCATGAAGGGTGTAGAGCACCAGTCTTATGAAAGGCAGGACTGTGTTTAGCCTGCAGAAAAGGAGGCTGCGGGGGGACCTTGTCGCTTGCTGCAGCTCCCAGAAAGGTTGTAGCTAAGTGGGAGTTGGTCTCTTCTCTCAAGTGATAAGTGATTAGACGAGAGGAAATGGCTTCAGGTTTTATGGGGGGAGGTTTAGATTGGATATTAGGACAAATTTCTTCACCAAAAGGGTTGTCAATCACTGGAACACGCTGCCCATGGAAGCGGTTGAGTCACCATTCCTGGAGGTATTGAAAAGCCATGTAGATGTGGTGCTTAGGGACATGGTTCAGTACTTCATGGCAGTACTAGGTCAATGGTTGGACTTGATGATCTTAAAGGTCTTTTCCAAGAAAATGATTCTGTGATTCCACATTTGATTCCTAGACATCTGTATGACTGTGGTAATCTTTAGGCATTTGAAAAAGATCTGCTCTTAAATGTTGGTGAAGTTCCCTGGTGATTATGGTAGAACCTAAAATCGGTTAGTAGGCTGAGGTGGCCCCACCTCTCTGGTACGGTGATTTCCTCATAAAAGGAGGATTTATCCATCACTATCTAATGGTAACTTCACCCACAGAACTGTGTCTAAATGTATTGACAGAAAAAAAAGATTGACTTACAAAGTTAAGCCACAACATCAGATAGTAAAATCAGTCTAAAGACAGCTCAATATATTTATTTTTTTTCTACTTAAAAAACCCCAAACAAATAAGCCCCTCACCCAAAATCTTTAAAAAACCCAGCATGCATACATGCTTGCCCTTTTTTTGGTTACCAATGCTGAGATTGAGAATACTTTTCAGAACAATAGTCATGAATTAATTTGTGGCTCATGTAGGTATTTTTGGTGGAAATGTTGTCCGAGATGATGTCCAAATACTGCAGTTCCTTTTAGGTGTTATTTTTATAAGGCTTGATGACTTTCATTGTCTTGTTTTTGTGTTTGGATTTTTTTAGACATAATGGATTTGTATTTTTCCCCCCAAACACTGTAAAAATACAGAGACTTTTAGCTATTGTGGTTGTGAACTTTCAATCTAAACTTTTAAGAAAACATGAAGTAATTATACTGTTTTGTACCTAAACGAGATTATTTGCAAATTAGGTGGTAATTCCTGTATGTAGATTAATAATAATAGCAACAACCTTTAGCTGTCTCAGTTAATTTAAGCACAAAATATTGAGTAGCCTTAAATTGTTTTTTTTTCAATGAATGCCTTTGCTTTAAAAAATATGTAATTTCATTTAAGTAAAACATCCCCTTCCTCCTTTCACACCTTGAAAAATTCCAAAGAAAGAACAAAAAAAACCCCAAAACAACAAAACCAAAGAACATAAAAAAAAAAAAAAAAACTTAATGAAATTTTCAAATATTTCCATGCTTTATTTTTCATTTCGACAGATTTTGGAAAGGCATTTGTTGCTCTCCTATAGCAGTTTGCTATTTAAGTTGAAGGAGGGGAGGATTTTGAGGATCAAATGGCTGACTGTCTTCTCTCGTAACTTCAGTGACGTCAGTGAGTTTGTAACCTTGCAGATGAAACGGGAACTTGAAAACTACACCTCTCAAAAAAAAAAAAAAGAAATGGGAAGACAATGTTGAGTTGAATGGCAGAATTCGACAGTATTTTGTGTTCAAGAGTTTTCTTCAGGAAATTGAAATACCTCTGCTGAATTGGATAGAAAAATTTTAAACTATTCTATTTTAAAACAGAAGATAGAAAGTTGAGACTAAGTAATAGCCAAAAAAACCTAAGGGCAGAAGTCATGAAAAATTCCCCAAATCACAGGGAATTATTTAAATATGTTGGAAAAAAGCCTGAAGAAATACTGATATGTCTGCTGGAGTTGAAGGGTAAGGAAGAAGAAATAAGCAACCAAAGGAAGGCCATTGCAGATAAACAAAATAATTTCTTTGCTCACTCCATCAAGTCATTTGTTGAGCTGCTTCCAGATCTCTTTGGATAGTACAAGTGATGACTTATGAGAGATGACAAAACTTTCAAAACTGAAACAAAGCAAAAAAACTCACCCCAAACCCTGGATAAATTGGTAAATTCAACTGGCAGTAGGTCAGCATGCTGAGGTGGTATTTCTGGGAAAAGATTGGTGGTAATAAATATTTTTATTACTCATTCGAAAAAAGGGTTTGATAATGAACAGACATATGCAGATGACATGATCCTTTTAGATGAGTTAGCAGAGGGAACTTGCTAGTTGGATAACAGCCAGTGCAATACATTCTGCCTTTGAAATATACCAGTGCAGATTTGTCTTGGGATATGCTAGAACTTTAAAGTTATGCTATGTGATGGGATTTAAAAATTAGTTGTATAAGTGAACTTACTTAAAGCCAGTAACACTCCCCCGCAAGTGAACGATCTTGTGGCCTTAGGTACACCGAGTCTTCAAACTGTCATCACAGAACAAATTATATGCTGTATTTTTTTGAAATTTAAAGTAGTTTTCTTAAGGAAGTATCACAGAATATCTGCAGTTGGAAGGGACCAGTGAGGATCATCGAGTCCCATTCCCACCTTTAGCGGAAGGAGTAGGTTCAGAGGTGAATCTCGAGGCACGGTTCTGTTGCGTGACGGGGCTAACGAGGCAAGGGTTGATTTTTTTCAGTAGACTTACAATTGCACTTACTATTGCAAAATGTTTGAGATTGGTATCTTTACATTCTTGACCTATTGTAACGCTGTCAAAATGTTATGAATTTACTAGCAATAATAAATATACAGGTCAATATAAAAGGCTTATCTTTCAGTAACCCATCTTTGCTGTTAAGCATGTGATTATTCTTTCCATTATGTATCTTTTCTCTGCGTTTATGACTTTATTACTTTACATCTTAAGTGCATCATACTTTGCTTTGAACAGCAAAGGTCATCATTCCAGAGGGAAGCTTGTGATAGTGAATGGCTCTTAAAACTACTGGTAACATTTGTGGGTTTTTTTTTCTTGAGTTGTTTTTTCTATTATTATTATTCCTGGCATTTTATTTTATTTAAAATGCTCCTAGAGTTAATATGTGTGGTCCCTATTGTTATATCATAAAATAATCTGAATCTCATTTTTAGTGTATGTGTGCATGTGTGACCTCTCCTGTGAAGGCAGGCTGAGAGAGTTGGGCATGTTCAGCCTGGAGGAGAAAAGGCTCTGGGGGGACCTTATAGCGGCCTTCCTGTACATGAAAGGTGCCTGTAAGAAAGCTATAGGGAGGAGCTGTTCCCAAGGGCATGTAGCAATAGGACAAGGGGTAATGGTTTTAAGCTAGAAAAGGGGGGATTTAGGTTGGATATTAGGAAAAAAATCTTCACTATGAGGGTGGTAGATCACTGGAACAGGTTGTCCAGAGAGGTAGTGGAGGCCCCATCACTGGAGATATTCAAGATCAGGTGTGTTGGGACTCTGAAAGACCTGATCTAGTGAAGATGTCCTTGCTTACTGCAGGGAGGGTGGACGAGATGACCTCTAAAAATCCCTTCTAACCTTACAGATTCTATGATTTGCATTAATCAGTGGCTGCTATTAAAGAACTATTGAAGTGAGCGCAATAGAATTGCGTGCTAAATGTCACATATATTTCCCTTCATTAGGATTAACAGTTCTGTATCAGTTAACGTTTGTCCAGAAGTTCTCTGGCCTCCATTTATAGCTTCCTGCGTTTAGGCCTGTGTTGTTAATTCTAGCTGGGCTTTGCTGGGAGCTTGAGAAACAGGTTAGTGTAACAGCACAGTGTGCTCAGCGCTCTCACTGTTACTTGGTTGGATGAATGGTCATTGCTAATTGTCAGTGACGAAAGTGCCTTCTCAGTTGAACGTGGTAGGAGTCCTTAAGTTCGTGCTTAAATTCGGAAATGTAATTTTATTGCTAGGAGTAAGTGGATTCTCATACTTGGTACTACCTGTTTTTCAAACTTTGTGAGAATGGAAGGTTGTTTCCTTTCTGTTTTGATGATGTAGCTTCCAGGATAATGTAGTTGGCTGGTTTGGTTTTGGTGGGGTGGGTTGGTTGGTTGGTTTGCCTGTTTGTTTTTTCCAGATGACATTTCTAAACATTTTTTGTTTGATAATTTATTATTAAAGTCAACTGAAAAATAAGTAATTGTAATGAATATTTGGTATTAGTTTCTTAAACTTTGCTCCTTAAACTGTTTTAGATAACGTATGGGAGAAGCAGTTGGATAGCTGGGTCACTCTGAAGTATTTATTTGCTGGACCTGTCTTCAGTAAATGCTTTTTTTGATGCTCTGTTTCAAAAAAGTGATAGTGGAAAATCAAAGAGATTGAAAATAATTTGACAACTTTTGTGTTTCTGTAGTCTTTAATTCAGGGTATGTTGTTAAGCTTTTCCTGTGTGAAATTGATAGTTTTATTGTATTTCTTCAAGCCACATCTCTGTTGGAAGTATATGAGGTATGGGGCAGTGAAAATGAAAAAACTTGTGGGCCCACGGGATGCACAGTTGTAATTTGAGTGATTCCATCTTGATCTCTCTAGTTCATATTGGTTTTGTCACTGAGATTAGTAACGAGCAGCATTTATATCTTCATTGTTTTGGAGAGTGAGGAGTGTGTTTAATAGAATGAGTGAATATTGATTCATGACTGTGAAGTGACTTTTTTCTTTCCAAAAGAGAAAGAGTAAAAATTGGTATTGGCTGCTTCAACAGAAGTAATATTTCATGCAGAAATATAATTAAGCTTTCCAGTTAGGAGTTTCATCATACTTGGGGGATAATGAGAAGCTCCTTGGCTCGGGTATCTGATTAATGTCTGATGGAACCAAAACTGAAATTCTGCAGAAATGGTGTGAGTGCACTGGAAGATCTTAATGAATGTCTGTGTGTGCAGACAGGAAGAGGAAGCTGGTGATTTTAGGGTGCTTCTAGTAATTAAATTTATTATCTACACTGAAGCAGATCATAAACCGACTTCCTCCTGTTTAAACCCACGAGTTCAGTAACTTTGTTTTTCCCTGTTACAAAGTTTTATAAAAACCCCTTTGTTGTAACAGTATTGTAGTTCTGAATTTAAAAAATACTGTCCAACCAAACAAAAAAGGCTCAGCAAAGCAAACCCACCATAGAACCTGCTACTATCTCACCCTTCTTGTCAATGCTGGTGTTTCATTTCTAGACAGCTGTTGAATTGTGTAATTGAATTAAGTAGTGGTGATTCAATAGCTTTTTGAAAGCTCTTCAAGAGGGGAAGTAAGTTCTGCCATAGGTATCAGAAAAAAGAGAATAGTTTGTCTTTGAGATGATTCTTTGTTTCTGACGTTAATAGAATCACAGAATCATAGAAATGTTACAATATACCATATTTAATACCCCACAGCCTTACGTAGTATTTCATTCTCTAAAGTGTGTTAGTTTAAATGTATTTTGGACTTTGTTTTTTGCAGTAGTTTGGTAAACTAAGTAGTGTAATCGTGGTGCCACAAAACTATGCAGTCACAAATTGCCTGTGGATGTCTTGTACCCTTACTTTCTTTGTAAAAAGTTTCTGTAGATTCTAGCAATAGAGAATTACAGCATAAAAATCAGAAAATTAGCACAATATAAAAATCTCTGCTGCCTCCTTCAGTAGTATTCACGGTACTAGGCAAATAATAACAGTAAAAGTTATACATTAGATTTCCTGCTATTTATTATAGGTAATTTATTTCAGCTAAGCCATAGTCAAGGAGCTGAAACTCAAAAGACATAGTACCTCTACCAAATTACTGTTGATCATTTAATGTGTTCATGGACTGTGTGAAATACAGATGTATTACCCTGACTGCCAGAAGGAATGAGCTGCAAGGATTTTCTGATTTGGAAATTCCAAATGGGGTATATGGGGGGTCTCATTTTACTTTTGGCATTTTCTTCATCATCACCATTATTACATTTTCACACCAATAAAATTGTCTATAAAAGAACCTTCATGAAAAAAATGTTTTCAGCCTGGACTTCATTTATAATGCTAGGCCCTTTAAGAATAATAAAAATAAAATCATGTGCTGACTCGTGCAGTTCTGCTCTCATTTAAGACCTGGTCCTCACACCAGCGTTCAGTTTAACTCTATCTGCTGGTTATTGGGCAGGTAAGTGTTTCCAGGCACACTTAGGGTAGAAACTGTTTTGGATTGTCTAGTGCTCAATTTGGAAGTGGCCACTGTAAGCTACCCTGGATGATCTTCCCCGCCCCCCCTTCTTTTGTCACATACAAACTGTAATCTGACTTGGATTCTGGTTTCACTGCAGGGTGTAGGCTTGCCTTAGAGCAATGTATGAGAGGTGACTCAAAGTAGTTGGGCTCAAGGTTCAGAGGTGGAAGGGCCAGTTCAGGACCAATTTGGAATGGACTCTTACAGACACGTGAAGACTGATGAAGCTGCTGTGGTCCCACAGAAAACTGAGTCATACCATCTAATGCCTTGGCTGTGTATTTGGTGTGTTATTTGAGTAAGAGTTCCCAGTCTGCCTCAGATACGTAAGGAAATGTGGAAGGTGATATGGAAGGTGGAAGAGAGAAATGAATTAGCCCCAGCTCTTTTGTAGTATGTCAGTGCCTGTCCCCTCTGAACTATTTACTCCTAATGTTTCCTGCAGTTGTTACTGCCAGTTCAGCCCATGTAATTTGGTGGACAGTAGCTTATATTTGGGTTTTCTTTTAAGCAACAGTTGTCTAACACTGGCTGTATGAGCATTGCCATCAGCCCTACTGTGAGAGCTGAACTAATACCGATAGCTGTGGGAAACTTCTAGAGAAAATTACAAGTGGAGTGGAGGAAAAAAAACTAATAGTTTTTGGAGAACTCAGGGTCTGGAGAATTACGGGGTAAGATTAAAGAGTCATGAACAAAACAAGTCTCAGGTTTCTTTCTTCCCTTGGCATCCATGGAACAGAATGACTGAAACAGCTCAGTTGTGTTTTAAAATAGGACAGAGTTCTTTTAGGCTAGAAGAGATGCATTTGACAAGAAATAGAAGCAAAAATGAGGAGTAAGTTCCTGTCAGATAAGCGTTTTGTTTTTATTCCTGGAGTTTTGGGACTAGCTTTATAATCCTCCAATGATTGCTTTGCAAGCTTCTTGGAAGGAAACAGAAGTAGTTGGAAGCTAAATCATACCCTATTTTGAAAGAGAGTGCAAGCTTAACTTTTATGCAGAGAAATATGCAAGCCAAAATGAGGAAGTAGAGGGGGAAGATGGAATGGAAACCCAGCATTTTCAGGCTAGGTAACAAAAGGGGGTGCTGAGAGCTGGCGATAGAAGTACACGCTAGCAAGTGCATGGCATAACTAACAAGCTGGTTTAAACATTTGGAATAAGGAGTTTCTGTATTTTCTATTACAATAACACAGCAAGGTTTTTTTCAGCAAATACAGCTCACATCACATGTCAGGTTTTAAAGACCCCTATCGTAGGTTTTTACAGAGTAAAGAAATATACGTGTTTCTGAAGTAGGTACTTTCAACAAACATCCAAAGCATGAATGTGGATTTAGGAACCTAAGTCTAGCTCTTGAATATCTTCTTTTGTGACTTTTATGGCCTGCCATAAAAGAACGATTCATGATTTCCCTCTTTCTTCTCATTGTCCTTTGTGAATTATAAAGGAGTCACTTCTTTGCTGTGGTTTTTAACTGGTGTGTGCTTGATGAAAATAATTGGCAGAGGCAAATAGCTTTCCCTAAACATGGGAGCGGAGCAGGACTCTGAAGCTAAGCTTTGCTTACCTGGGGAGAGACAGGTCAATATATATTATCAAATGAGGTATACATTTTGACAGCACATAAACAGAAGTTACTAGCCCTCTGTTACAGCAGTGTGTTTTCAATAGCTACTGCAGAGCTAGCTGTTACGAGTAGCTAAAGATAAGATTAAAAGTCATCAGTTCAAAGTTCAGAAGAGATCATTACTTTCAAGGACAGAAGCAGCTGAATTTGATAGCCACTGCTTGAAGCACTTCACTTGTACTGACAATTAATCTTGTATTACAAGGGAAGTTGGTAAGGCAAATCAGAGTGTAATAGAGTGCCACGTTTCCTATCTGAGTTCATATGCTAGTTTGGCATGGCTGCCTGCTGAAAATATAAAGCTATTGTAGAATATATCTTTGTTAAACAAAATGCCCATGGCTCTTCATTTAATTCTTATATTGGGCAAACAGTGAAATGAGTTTTCTAAGTGTCTAGGTATTTGAATTAAAACAAACTATTCAATACTGAACTAATTTTTTATTAAAATTACAGTAAACAGTTTTTGCATCATTTTGCATGTGTCCTGCTTTTCTTTGGTATATGAGAAGAATTTCAGAATGAGGGTTTGAACAAGCAACCCCAAATTTCAAGGCCAGTCAGACTTTAGAAGTTATGGATAAAAATCTCAGGAAGTTCCCTCTCCCTGTGTTTGGGAGGCTGGTGCCTCTACCCTGGTAACAGTGTGCATGCATAATGTCTCGTTTCAGTTTTTCCGCCTTTTCTGAGTGCATGCTTCTGCCTATAGTTACATAAAAACAAACAAAAAACTTTTACTCCCTTTCACTTTGAAAAATGTGGTTTTAGAAGAAAATAATAGCTTATTATTTCTGTCAGTAGACTGAGCTCTGAAAAGTGTGTTGCTGTCATGTCTAAGTCTTGAGTAATGATACTGAATGCATTTGAGAGATTACATACAGAACTTGAAAATTTCCCATTGCTTTACACTAGTTTCCCAGAACTGCACTGCTTTTTTTTTCCCCTGCAAGTGTAAATCTATAATAAGAGGAAAACATGGAAAAATCGTAAAGAAAATGGCACAATATATGTGATTTTAAGTAGGATAAAGGGTGGGGGTTTTTTATGTAGCAGAAATATTTTTTTCTTAGTTGAAAAATCTTCCTGCCTATGGTTCTTGACAGTGTGAAATTGCTGTTATATAGTTAAAATGCTGCTTTTTCAATTTCAAGTAAACTCTTGCTGCCAGTGGTAGAGAAGGTACTTCATTATTTTATTTATTGTAGGTTATTTTAGTGCTGCCTTCACTCTTTTAGCATATATTTCTAAACCTTATTTAGGAAAAGCAAGTTTTAAAGCTACATCTGAAGGATTTTCACAGCAATGTTATTTGTGTCTGTTTAAACAAACAGTGTGGTCATTTCTACTAATAATCTCTGAAAGAACAGGATCATCTCTTGAGACTGATAAACAGCAATAGGGAAAACGATGAGTGAAGTGCTCAGTGGGGTACAGTTTAGAGAGAGAAAATCTAATGGGAAGTAGCTGCATTAGTAGCAGCTGGATTTGCTTCCTGAATCTCAGTCTGAGTGGAAATCCTAGCTTACTTAAAATTTGTCTCCCAGATTCTTAGCCTGATAAGAAAGGTGGATAAAGCAATTTATTTACTTGGCTTTGGTGCTGTGATGATGTGTTTTGTTTAAACTTGCTGCTGTTGTTTGATTTTTATCTAGGCTATTTTTATGATTCCTACAAATCCCCCTCCAACCTTCCGGAAGCCAGAGCTCTGGTCTGATGAATTCACAGATTTTGTGAAGAAATGCTTAGTGAAAAATCCTGAACAAAGAGCTACGGCAACACAGCTGCTACAGGTCAGTATTTAAGTTACTGAGGAAATGCAAACTTTATGGCTTTTTTCCTCTAGTCTCAAACCAGAACTGTTGTGAAAATTTCTAAGGGCAAATCTTATTTTAACTATTATCATTGCATATTTCTTTCCCACTCTGTGGTCGTTTCTCTGTCAGCTCCTGTATCTCAACCCCCATTTTATTTCTCCTTTGTTGCTTCTAAAAATTAATTGCTCTTTTTATTGCAATTAAAATTGGATCCTTGTTTTGTGGTTAGAGGCCCTCAATAGATCTCAGGATTTAGGCAAGTGTTAAGTAAAGGAATTGAGCCCATGTTACCCCTCAGTGTGGGCCACCCATGGTGTATATTCAGTCTTTGCTTGTGGTCATGTCAAAGAAGAGTCTGATGCAGATGGAGAGCATAACGAGTTTGTTCTTGGGCTGAATTATACCAAGTGGGTATAATTCGAGCCACAGTTGGAACTGTGGAACAGTTGGTTCCTGTGGGACCAGGGCAGCGTGCACCAGGCTTTCGCCCACTGGCTGACCTGAGCTTCCAGTAGCTGCAGAAATTTAACAGTTGAATCTTTTTGATAGAAATAAAGCAGAGAAATTTCAAAAACCTACCAAAAAACAAATAAAAGGGACTTATATGTAAAGAAAGATTTAGTCTTTGTGAAATGGACATAATTTTACAGAGGCCACACATTTTATTGCACAGGGGAGAGAGAAAATGTGAAGAAAGTTTTCTCCTTTGGCCCCAAGTTTGTGTTATCCACTGCCTTCAGGACTGTCACAATAAGCCTACAAGTAACTTAAGAAAAAAAAAAAAAAGCAAAGGTAGTAAAAGGGGGGGGGGGAGAAAAAGATTTCTAGAAAAAGTATAATAGGTTCCATGATGATTGAAACAGTATCTAAAACTTTCTCTAAATAAGCTTGCTTTGAAAATGAGACAGAAATGAATAATTATGTTAGGTCCTTTAGTCCTTTTACTTTCTTGATTCCTAATTCATTAAACTTTTGGGTAATTTAGTCTTTTTTATGCTTTTCACTGTTATTGGTAAATATTATCCTTAATTTTCTTTGTTTATCAGTCTCCATCAGAATCTGATCTTCTGGAAATTCATCTATAAGCCAGATTTATTGTGTCTTTATCTAGCAATAGCCTCTCTTAAACTCTAAATTCCTGTAGCCTCCACTACAAGAACATAGGAGCTTTGCAAAGTACTTTCCAGTAATAGATCATCAAATTCATAAGTCATGTTAGGAATATTTTAGTTTCTACACTTGTGAAAGCACCAAAATGTAGACTGCAAAGAGAGTAAAAATTGCAAGTTAGAGCTTTTTGTATGATGTTTGAAATTACAACATGAGACCTTAAATTTGAGGCCATACCTTGAATTTTGTATGGTTAGCTGAATACCAGCAGCTGGATAAAAGAGACTTGTATTAATGCGTCAAGTAATGGGGTGGGAACCTTCAGTGTCCATCTTTCCTTGTGCTTGCTGGCCAAAACATCAAATAGAGTGTCCAGCATCAGTACATGTCTTTTACCTCGGCTGGAATCCGGAGCATGTGTCATAGAGCTGGAGGTGTGCTGGGTGTGTTTGAGCGGGAATGAAAGTAATGCTTGTGGGGAAAGCCCATGGAAGAAAAAGGACAGTAATTAATATATCAAGACAGAAGGTACAGAACACGTGGAGGACACTAGGCTTCATCAGCTGTATTCTTTGTGGAACAGTTTTTTAATGTCTATTAATACGTTTCTGAGGTGCTTAGAGTTACATTTTGCCTGAATTGTGCAAAATAATGCCAAATCAGAATTTTTCAAACAGCAGGTTAGAATTTTATGAGTCAGTAAATGACTCATAATGTAAATGGTACGTGCACATGTTGTCTTAAAGGAAGAAGTAGTGTTACAATTCAGTGGCCTCAAATTCAAATTTAAGCTTCCTGCTAAAAGTAAGGAATTTTTGATTTTTCTACACTTCAACATCATAGATCAAGATATGTTTTATGACACATAAACTACAGGTTTGTTGAAGTAGGCAGCCATAGGTTGCAAGCTCTGCTGGCAACCACTAATTTATGCTGTCAGCTTGTTAAGATTAATTAAATTCTGTAACTGAATATCTGACAAAGTTTGTTTTTCTATGTCAGACAATCACCACTCTATTTATTTACTACTTACTGTGTGTTTCCTTGGAAAAATTATACCCTTCACTATAAAACAGTTGTTATGTGATTACATTTCCCAAGACCTGCTATTATTAAAAATAGTTAAAGTTTAGTTATGAAGCAGCTAAAAGGTAGTGTGTTGTGTTTGTGTAGATTTTAATTATTGTGTAATATAAAATACCATTTATCACAGAAGTCTGTGCAGTCAAATAATACCTGTAATTACATTTAAAGCATAACTATTGTAATGATGTTATATAATATAGTGAATTTTTTTCTTTCTTTCCAGCATACGTTTATTAAGAATGCCAAGCCAGTTTCAATTTTAAGGGACCTGATCACTGAAGCAATGGAGATAAAGGCAAAGCGGCATGAGGAACAGCAGAGAGAACTAGAAGAGGAAGAAGAAAATTCAGTGTGTACCTTTTTTCCCCCCTATAATGTCCGTACTTTTCTTTACCCATTTCTCCCTGATTTTTAGCCTATGAGGGCAGAGCATTCTGCTCTTATGATGAGTAATGCTATTGTGAGTAATGCTGTGTGAGCCAACTTTCAGCACTATTCCGTGAGATGTCATAGTGGAAGGGTTTTCTAGGAGGTGGGAAAAGAAACTCTGTCAATTCAGCTGTTCAGACTGAAAAAAAAAAAAAGAAATCCAAAACACAAAGCTGTTTAGGTTCCACTTTCACATATGGGGCGTCTAGATGGTTTAATTTTCAGTTGAGGGCACTTAGCTGTTTTTTTTTGTTTTAAGTCTAATACACAGAAGAGCAGTTAGCTGTGACTCACAGGAAGTGCTGATTACAATATGGTTTGAATCAAGTTGCACCCAAAAAGTGAAAACGGTGACAGCATTTCATTCTGCAGATGACATTGTAAGCATATGCTTGAGGAGAAAAGCAGGTTGTGTGGTAAATAGATTGTGTTTAGCGTTGTTTGGCAATGTTAGGAATAAGTCCCTGTTCCTGCCATTATTACTCTCCCTACGTGATTTATTTTAGGGCAGTCTTGTGCAATACAGCAGTATGTGCTTCAAAGAAGTGTATTGCCACACATGCAATGAGAACCAAGGTCAGTCAGGAATAACACACAGAGATGGATGGAGACTGGAATGTTAGGGGAAATCTTACAGCTTTGAGCAAACAGAAATAAGCAGTGCAGCAATGCAGTCTGCCCTCTCCCAAATTGTAGAATTCTTGTTTAGCATTGCACAGTGTTAGGTGATGATCTCTAGATATACATATATACATAAACACTTTTCAAGCGGGTTCTGTGGAGTGTTTTCTGTCCCAACAGACCATAGTCCTTTGCTTGGTGGATATATTTCTGTTTTAAGTATATGTCTAAGAGTACTGATAGCTTGTGTTGATAGTACTCTGGATTGTATTTGCTTAGTAATAAAACAGGCAGGGAAGGTTGGAATTTTTTTTTACATATTTTTTTTCTTTTTTACATTAGAAATATTGCCTGTGTGGGGATGTGTGACACTATGTCCAGAGTTGATGTTTGTGACTTGATATATTGACTAAGTTGATCTGACATAAAAAGCTAATGTCTTTTCTAGCATGCTTTTACCTCTCCCCTATTGCTTTCTGATCGGTCCACCTCAACTGAAGAAACATGCTTCTTGCATGGGTGTGAGAATCAGAATGCAGTTGTGTGTCTGCCCCCTTCCCCCCCCGTGCCACCCTGCCCCAGATTATTCAGCATTTAGTGTAAGGAAATCTTGAATCTAAGACTGGGGCAGGAGTCTGTTATTTGTGTTACCATTGCAGAAGATGTGAGTTTTTGTCAGGGACTTTTGTGGTGCAATCAGGGAACAGGTTATGAGTTAAAAAGACAGTGAGACTCTACTTGTCACTAAGTGTAAAAATGAGTGTCTCAAATCTGAAAATAATAGAAATATCTTTGTTTAGCTGGGCTGAGACAACAGAATCACAAAATGGGTGAGGTTGGAAGGGACATCTGGTCCAACCCCCTTGCTCAGGCTGTGTCCAGATGGATTTTGAGTATCTCCAAAGAGGGAGACTCCACAACCTCCCTGGACAGCCCATGCCAAAGCTCAGTAATTCACAGTAAAAAAGGTTTTGCTGGTGTTTAGAGGGACTGTCCTATGTTTCAGTGTGGACCCGTTGCTGTTGGTCCTGTCCCTGGGCAGTGCTGAAAAGGGCTCTGTTCTCTTTGCACTTTCCCTTCAGATATTTGTACACGTTGATGAGGTCCTCCGTGTGCCTTGTCTTCTCCAGTCTGAATGGTCCCAACTGTCTGAGCCTTTCCTCTTAGGACAGATGCTCTTAATGATCTGGATGGCCCTTTGTTGGACTCTGTAGCATGTCCACATCTCTGTTGTACTGGGGAGGCCAGAAGTGGTCCCACAACTCCAGGTGTGACCTCACTAGTGCTGCCTAGAGGGAAATGATCACTTCCCCTGACCTGCTAGCAACACTCCTTCTAACATGGTCTGGGATACCATTTGTTAGCTGCAGGGTTGTGTTGCTCTAAAAAATGTAGTTGTAGTCTCTTTTTTTTTTTTTTTCCTTATACTAACAGAATTTTAGGTGCTGTAATCATATACAAGTGCATGAAAATCAACAAACCCGGAACAAGAAGTCAACCTCCACCTGAAGAAATGACTCTTAAATACAAGGCAGAGTAGGTGACAGAGAGATAAAGGCAAGAGGTGTAAGATTAGTCTGCATGGGAAGCTTGATATTACCATACCTTACTCATTCTTTTTTTCAGTATCATGATGCAGAGGAGTTTTGAAGGGCAATAGTGACAGTCTTGCAGAGGGCTAGAAGCAGTCCTGCTGTCATAGTAGCAAGGGACCTGAGGAAAAAATAAAGGGGTTTGAAAACTTAACAGATGAGTAACAGAAGAGGCAGATTTGGGGCAGAGCTGACCTCTCAGTACAGAAATGAAGTGACAGAATGGGAGAAGGCCGTGGAAGAGGGCTTGTGAACGCAGCTGGTATATTCAGAAGAGAAAAGTTAGTAGAAAAATAAAAGCATGACTCCAGTATAATGAAAGACAGAGGGAGAGAAGTTGGAAAATGAACCCTTGTAATTCTATTACCTCAAGCAGAGGGATAACTAGGTGAGACCTAGATGACAAATAAGCAAGAAGGATGAGAAAGTCTGGATAAAAACTTGAGCAAAATGGACATTTTGAAAAGAAGGGTATGTTTGTTAGGGCAAGCCCTTTGTACTGCTGTACTTGTAAAAGACTTCAGAACTACTCAAAAAAACCCCATACACATTGAACATACACATTATGCTGTATATTATCCTTGGAGTTAATTATTTAAGTTATTTGGTAAATAGTTTTACCCTCCGTAGTAATTTGATGTCTTGTACTCCTTTTTAATTTTCTGTGTTGGTGGTGACATAAAGGCTATAATTGATTAACTAAAACTAATAAAGAACACCAAGTGATGTTTGTAGGGTATGTTGAGAGAGATGGATCCTGGATTTTGAAGGCATAACAAATTGCATTTGGACATAATTACATAAGCCCTTGCGGTTGCATTTTTGAGCTGGCTGCCTCTGTGGGTCTATTTTAATGCAAAGTAAACTTTATGAAGGATGGACTTAATGCAACACTGAAGGTAGGCAGGATACAAAGCACAAAAGAGAGGAATGCAAACTGTCCCTTAATGCTGTAGAACATAAGATGACAAGTTCAAAAGTTTGAGTGGGTGTTGCTGCATATTGCCAAGGCACGATAACAACCGAACTGCACATCCTAATAACTCAGGGTAACAGGTTATTGTAACTGGTTTTCTTTGGGGAAACACTGAAAGGTTAATTCCTACAATCTTTTGCCTGCTTTGTTTGTTGTGAGAAAGGCCTGGTGGTAGGCTAGGCTGCGCAAATAGTCCGTAGTGCTCTTCATTGTAGGCTAAGGTAAGTCAGGCTGGCTTCTGTTTACTACAGAACATTTGAAGCAACAGTAATTCAGAGAATGTGTTTGCAGTACCGCGGTAGGGTGACTCAGAGTTTAGCTGTAGTTCTCCAGCAAAGGTCAGCTTTCCTCATGGCAGAGAGAATGGATTATTTCTTAAGAATAATTTGTGTCATTCTTGTAAATTTCAGTGGAAAAGAATAGATCTCTCTGAGCTTGAGGGAAGTTTCAGATGTAGAGAAAGGCCGGATGCAAAGGTAGGAAGAAGATATGCAAACAAAGAGCAAACAAAAGGGGTAATATTAGCTGGTGCTGCTGGCAAAGTGGGAGGTGGTGCTTGTCAGTGTGATAATTTCATTTTTTTAATCCTGATCATGGATAGATAAATTTCAATACTTCTGGAGATTATTCTGGAGAGGTTTTGTGCTTTTTTTTCCCATTAGCTCCATCAGCTTTATCAGAGGAAGACTATGAGGTATCATATATTTACTACTGCAAAAAGATCGTGTAATGGATAAGAGGATGTCCAGGTATTTGTACCGTAGGGTTTATATTGAGTAGTTAAACCTCTGAAAAATGTTACCAGTGTAAAAAGATTAGGTAGAAAGGGGTTTTTATTGATATTTTAAAAAAGTTTTGCTTTATGTTTTTTATGCTGTTGAAATGTTTTATTCCTCCAAGTTTTCATATAGTTTTTATGATTTTATAAAATAATCTGTGATTAGGTTTTTAATGATTAAATTTTTACTTTTGTTAAAACTGTTAATGTGGTATTTGATAGGTAGTATGACTTGCTATCAGTAAATATGTGCCTTTAATAAGTTTGTATTGCTTGGTAAGCCTTGAGTGAAAAAAAATTTGGAATACTTATCTTTAGCAGAAAAAGTGAGGGTACACAGTGAAATGAAGAATACTGATGGTGAGGTTAGGGGGAGGGATTTTCATCTTGACAAATGCAGTTTGTCAAAACTCCATGTTTGGTAGTGTCCTATGAATAACTTTTGTGCTGTCACAATGCAGAACAAATTGTGTTCAAAACTGGTTTTAATAATTGGCTGTAATACAGACTTTCCATGTCCTGCATCTGAATTTCAATGCAGTACATCATTGTAAGGAATTCCAGATTCACTTGAAAGATGACACCAGCAGCTTGTCCACTTGCAGTCACTGAAGGTACTGACCAATTAAAAGCACAAAACCAACCAAACTAGGAAACAGGAGGGCAAACTGTTCCTATTTTTAATTTAATTGGAATTTTCTCTGCCTTGTTTCCTGAATGAATGTGATTATATAATGCATGCCAGAAGATTCCTAAGCAATATGTAGGTGTGATTGAGGCCTGAATTAAGTGAAATTCTGGACAGCACAGATTTTTAAAGTGTTCTAGACAGAGGTACAGGTCAAGGGACCCACAAGTTATTATTAAAAAAAAAAAGAAAAAAAGCAAAAAAGCATTGTGCTACTTGTGTTAGTAATTTTAAATGCCCTCCCACCCCTCCAAAAAATGAAAACTCAGCAGCCAAACACCCACCAAACAACCAAACCCACAATTAAATTTGGAATTGTGCTTAATTTCAAAATGTCAAAGATTGTTTTTCATTTAATTTGGAACTTGTTTGGGGAACTGCCAGAAAACCAAGAAACCAATTCTTTTTACACTTCGGAGTGTTTATTCATTCCCTTCTGGAAAGGGAAAACAGATAATAGGAGTGCCAGTTTGGTGTACTGTAGTGAATGAAGTCAGCAGTCCAGCGTGCAAGTATAGATAACCATTGCACATTCCTCCTCCCTATGCACCAGTTTTCACAGAACCCTGAAGAAAGCCAGGGCTACTTCTGTGTAGTTTGCATGACTATGCAAACATACAGTTCAAATGATAATACAGGTTTTGATTAACCAACGTGCAGTGATGGCAACAGTTCTAGAAAGAGATGACAGTTCCTATGTTACCTTGTGTAGTAGTAGTGACAAGAAATATAAGCCATGCGTATATTTCTTCATATTTTAATATCTATAAATGTTTTCAGGTTGCATATGGAATTGCAGTCACTCTTCAGTTGGAAAGTAATAGCCACCTAGCTCGTACATTTTGGAAAATAACTTAGAAGTAGATTTTTCCCAGTGATACTGCTGTGAAGGCCTCAGTGTAGAAGTGCAAAGGCAGACCCAGGCCTGGAGAAATGGATATTTAATAACACCGAACAGCAAGAGCAAATATTAATGTTGGTGTGAAATAGAGTCTATCAATGTTAAAGGTCTCTCATGGGCAGTGAATTGAGTCCAGATACAATGGAAAATAAATGGTTTCAGTTACCCTGTCGGTGGCTTTAATTTTATTGATCTAAAACCCCAGGAACTTCCTATGTAAAGTGTGAGCAGTTGTGCTCATTACTCACTGATATATGTTTTGGGACCCATCAAGAAGAAAGGTGTAAAATGTTCAAACTGTGATGTTCCTTTTGTTAGGAAACCAGATTTAACCCTAACAGTTACATTTGAACAAATTTTTTATAGCTTTAATTCCCCTTTAAGGCTCTATATGCATTGTAATAGGCACTCAGTTTATAAGTGACTTAGATAACTGAAAGAAGAGTGGAGAGGTGCAGGTGGTTTTGGATAATCAGTCAGATGCAAAGATTTCACAGTTACGTACTTGATTTTCGGGATAGATCCAGGTTATTTTTCTTTGAGCAAGGAAGAGCCACAACCCTAAAACTCGTTCTTATTTTTCATTTTTCCACTATGTCTGGACATTTTATAGTATGGGAAGTTGTCAGTTGTAGATACAAAGTTTTGAACAGCAAAAAATATTATACAGCTGTAAATAATGGCCATGTTGAATACAGTCTTCATGTCTGTATCCTTCCAGAGAGATAATAATACAAATAGTGGGCTTTGAATTGATTTTATGCCTGTTATGAGAGCTGCCCATGTGATGAGAATGCCTTCTGACAAACTGACATGTTTTGATAGGTGCTGACGTAATTGTACAGATTTTTTTAATTAAGCAAAAATTGCAAGTGGTGTATTCTACAGAAGGTTAATCCCAATATCAAAGTTTAAATGTTAGTTTAGGCATTACTAAACATGACCAATCTCTTCTCTCGTGCATTTTTTGAAGTGTGATGTGAATTGGATGCTGAGGCTGGGCAGCTGTATTATGAGAATGTAAAGTAATTCGTTGCCTGGCAGCTCACAGGAAACATGTCTAAATATTTATTTCTGTGGATCTTTAAAGGAATGAGCTAACAAGCCCTTCCTGTATGTTTTTTTTTACATTTATTGGCTTTATTATGTGAGGAATGCTTAATTATTTTAGAGTATTCAAACAAGGAATTACCACTGCATACTCTATTTTTGGTTTTCTTAGGCACTTAGTGGTTGACAGCTATCAACAATTCAGCCAACTGTCAATAATCAGTCATTGCTGTGTGTAGCGTTATTCATTCATACAAAAGTTTATCTGCTTAATCAGATATTAAGAGAAATTGGTATCTGTCTTTTGAGACCTTAAAAAAGAATTGCTATACATACTCCCTTATGTTTTTACAAAATTATATAGTTATTTTAAAGGAACTAGTGAATCAGTTCCAGGCAGTACCTTTCTGAAGGTTTTTATATTTCATGCATCTTTCACACATTTGTTTGTATATGATATATGTGTGTGTGTGTGTATATATACATATGTGTATATTTGTGTGACAAACAGCGTTAAAAATTTCCGGTTTCCTAGCATTTTTTTTTTTAAAGCCAATTTGATTACAGTCCTTTAAGTCTTCTGAAGTTAGAAAGATGTAAAGATGACTTCCTCTAGGGAAATATAGCTACTGAAGGACATAAACAGCTTTTTAAAAGCATATTGTTAAAATCCACAGCAATTTAGAGCCAGAAACTGATTATAGGAAGAGTAAACAGGGAGGTAATTGTGAGCAGCAAGTCGGTGTATCAGTTCAAAGGAGGTAGAAAACAAGCCTGAACTCTGTTTCATGACACAATCTGTTGAATTCGATGAGATGTGAGTGTGTGCTGAAAGTTGAGTCTACCTTTTTGCTGATGGGTCTAAGCTTAAACGTGTGCTCAGTGAGAAGCACGTAACACTCGTTGTAGCTGGGCTTTGTACGTAGGGACTTGAACAAAATCCTTGTTCCTGACCAAACTAGATGATGTGTTTATGTAGCTACTACAGTGCTTTTACAAAAAGATAGCTGTGACTACAGCCACGTTTTTCAAAGGTGATGATGAGGTGTTAAAAGTAAATGAAAGTATTTTACAGGATACTAAATTTTGCCAGCATGTAAATCTTCCTTCAGCGTGCTGCCGGCTAGCTGGCTGTCTCTGGTGCCCTCTGCTGTTCTTCTCACATGCACAAGCCAGAGCGACAGTTTCCAAAGGCAAGCAGACTGCACTTCTCTTATCTAGTTTTTTCTGTATTTGTCTTCATCCCTTTTCCCCAGTAAATGTTAAAAGCGGGGCAGAAAAAAAATTCCATGAATCTTTATCACTTCAGCACATTTGCTTTTATTACAGTGTAGGCTGAGGTGCAAGGTTGTCTTTTCTGAGGAAGCTTCCCATGCGATGATCGCATCTTTTAGGTGACAAGCACGTCGTGAAGTCTTGCGTGTTGTTTCTACTGAAGTCGTTTTAAATTTTCTGTCCTGCTAATCGAATCTCTATGGTTGCATTATCATGCTTTAAGGGTTGCTTTTGTTAATCTAACTTATTATGTAAATAAGAAGATCCAGTGAGTTAGTCCTGTGGGGTTACAGGGTATTGGCAATATTTTGCTTGTATTTAAAGTTTAAATTAAGGTTGTTCCATTTCTGTAGTTTACTGTAATTCCTGTTGCGTTTTGAGAGATACTGGTGCTCTTGATTGTGCACTCTTTCTGCTACTGCCTGCTGGTTATCAGAAACACCTGTCAAATACAAGTTCTCCTGTACACAAGAGAACAGCAGAGAGTTTAATTCCAGAGTTAGCTGCTTTTATTGCTTGATTCTCGGATCCATTTTCATAAACAGTGTGAGAACACGACACTTCAGCTTTAATACCGTATATGTTTTTTCCTGCTTAAAATTGAGATTATGTTTGTTTTTATTTAATCAGTGAGTTTACCTTTTTTTAACAGCAGATCAGAAGTTCTACTTCAATATTTACGAACTGTAAGGCATGAATCGAGTTTGTACAGATGAATCGCTTTCATCTCTCACGTAAATGTGCAATTAGATGACTTGGTTCCAATGGATATTTTTACAACGTTACATTTCAGATCCGGTATTCTCTACTGCTCTGTCAGCTAAATCTCGGTATTGAGAAATGCCAGAAGGATAGTTCTGGTGCAGTCTGGCCTAACCCACAAAATTAATTATTTCGGGAGATGCACAATCTCTGAAAAAGATTTGTACTGCTCTGTCTCAGTACACCATTCCTGAGCTAGGGAAATAGCTATCAATCAATATTGTTGTGTACTTCCCTTTTTGGGACAACTATTCTGTTACTAGTAATGAGGTGGGACTTTGCCATCCTTTGTCTTGAAGGTAACTGTTCTCTTCACCAAGAGACTTCGTAAGCTGGAAAATGAAATGCTGTTCTTTGGAGCAAATCCAGATACTTGATTTAGTGAAGAAATAAAATATTTTTAATAAATCAGGGCAGATATGAGGATGGTCACTTAGATCTCCCTTTCATACTTGTTCATATTGTTAGCCATCTCTTTTTTAAGCTTCAGGAAAATGTTTCTCTCATTCTGATTTCAGTTTTAGTAAGGTTAGGACCATATGCACTGCACGTGGATATTAATAAAATAAATCAGCTGTAACTGAGCCCTAAACTCAGAGATTTGCCTGCCTCTGTGTTAGAGATCCCAGATTTGTAGTGCCTTATAGGAGAAAGAGCAGTACGTTGCAAGTCAGTTTTGCATTGTATTGCAGTACTAAAGGACTCTTGGAAAAAATAACTTAAATATTCTGGCATTTTTAAAATTCAGTGCTTTGCAACTTTACTTTCTGAGTAGCCTTGTTAGAAAGGGAAAAATATAACTGATAGAAAACACGGGTTAGTAAGAACAATGTGGAGAGAAATGAAGAAAATCAAAGTTGCCACCAGGAGGAGCAATACCAAAATATTCTCATTTCTTCACTGACATAGTTTTCTAGGCTTGTAGCTGTAAAATATCTGTATCTTATGGAATATCGTAGGTTTTTTTAAGGGCAGGGTACTGAGTAAAGTATTTTAGAAAGCAACTAAAAAACCCCAAGAGAATACAAGTTAAGAACTTTAATATTTTTACAAATTATAATCTGGAAAGCAATGATTCTGACATGAAACCAGGTCTTTGGCCTGGTTTCAGTACCTTATGTTGCTAGCTGGACTCCGAATCAAAACTACATCTATTTTTGTGTCTCTTAGTTGAGACATAATAGAATCACTTTCAGGAGCTGGTGTATTGGTATTGCTAATAACTATGATTCTCTATCTGCTGGAGCTAGGTGTCAGAGAAACAGGCACCCGGACAGCGTAGCTGGCTCCTACACTAGAGGCAAATTGTTTGCTTGTCAGGGAATAGGTAACAGGAAGGAAAAGATTCAATGAGAAATAGAGAGTGTGCCAGGCCTTGTAGGGTTTTGGGGGCTTGGATTTATCTTTTCTGGTCCCATTGCATGTCTGTACCCCCTTCACCTCCTGTCCTTACAAGTCTCTTCATAGTAGAAAATTTAAAATAAATAGCACAATAGAAAGATTTAGGAAAAAGGGGAAACTTAGTAGCTGAAATCTTGTTTTAGTGCTACATGTGACCACAAGTGTGTTATTGATAATGGGCAAATTAAAAAAAAAAAAAAAGGGTGATATATGATAGTCTTTCAAGCTGTGTAGCTACAGTATTTTGCTAGATGGGGACAGAGTTCATTTACAAATGAATTTGAGTGGAGTTTGGACACAATAGAGGGAATTTGTATGTATAAGGTTACAAAAATCAGTGAAAGCAGCGTTTGGATTTAAAATGTAATAATTTGACATAGAGTGTCTTCACAGTGCTGGGTATTATTTCTCATATAATCAACAAGGAGAAGGTTTTAATTTTTTTTTCGCTGGGTGAAAGATTTTACTCATAGAAAATGTGTATACTCCATCGTGTGATATGCAGACAATCAAAATCATAACTTGGAAAGCAGTGGAATTTCCCACTGATGCTTTCCTATATTGGTATTCCATATGAATTTTATAATTAATTTGCTGGATTTACCTTAGTGTTCTGTTTCACGTTACTGTCCCATTATTGTCACCGATTCAAAATGCTGCTATATCTCTTCATGATGTTGGCTCCCCACCCACGTCAGTAGTTAATATGTGCTTTACCGGTATTTTTTTACATCATATCCACAAATTATTTCGCTCGCTATTGTGACAGAGTTTTTTAAAAACATCTAAATACTTGTAGTAGGCCAAGTGGATTTTCTGTTTTGGAGGTGGACTTCCAAAACTATGTTGGAGGATTGTTTAATAGCTGAATTGAAGGTGACTCCATCATCTGGGTGCTGTGTATAATGTAAGACGCTAAGCATGATACTTAGTTAAGGGTAATCAGTACAAGTCCTTAAGGATAGTCCACTGCAAAACAACTGAATCACTTTCCATAACTTGTGGTACTGATTTTGGAACCCAGGAAGGTATAGTGGGTCATGAAAATCACAGAAATACTCAAAACTGGATGGTGATGTGAAGTCGGTTTGTGGGCCACGTTTCTGTTATATTCTTCCTACTGTAGATATATGAGAAAGAAGGAAGGTTTTATCCTTCCTTTACATGGAAGAGTTTATTTTGAAATGTCTTTGAAGTTTAGACCTGGAAGTTTGGCAACTAGGTCACATGATTTAAAACTAATGGTTGCTTCTTAACATTGTGATTTCTTTTAAATGACCTGCTGCATTCTGCCAAATGTTTCTTCTTAGGATGAAGATGAGCTGGACTCTCACACCATGGTGAAGACCAGTTCAGAGAGCGCTGGAACCATGAGGGCCACAAGCACGATGAGTGAAGGTGCTCAGACAATGATTGAACACAACAGTACCATGTTAGAATCAGACTTGGGGACCATGGTAATAAATAGCGATGATGATGAAGAGGAAGATGGGACGATGAAAAGTACGTTGTTAATTTACTTTTAATAATGCAGTATGTTTTCTTGTACTACATGAGAACTTTGCATCATCAATGACTTTCTAATGTCGTGTTCTGTGGTTAAAACAGGAGGAGGGGGTGTTTTGTGTCTCTAATTGCTCTCTGTAGTGCGTGGAGAAAAAGGTGACTGTAGTGGGAGATTCAAAGCAGAAGCCTGGTTTTGGTGTTGTCTTTTCTCTGCTGGACTCTAAAATTAGGCTTCTGTGAATTCTCCCTTTAGCTGTTTTGTCTCTTACTTTTTGCCTTCTCTCCCACGTACATGTGGACTAGTTCCTTTGAGCTAAGATGAAATGACGTGTTTATGTGAGAAGCTGCTGCTTCAGTGTCAGTGGTCCTGAGAACTGGGCATGACTTTATGTGGGTTCAGCAATCTGTACATATCTTACTGCAAAATTGTTTCTGTATTATTTGAATGCTTGTTCGACTGTAATTCAGTAATGCTTGAGTTAAGACAGTGATCAGAACATTGTTGAAACCTAAGTAAAAACTCCAAATTGACTTCAGCAGCATATGAGGGAGTACATAACAAAGAGGAAAAAAATGCTAGAAGTTTTAAAGTGTAAAATGATAAGTTACACTGAAATATGCAAAAATACATATTTGCTGCATAGTTTACTAACATACATACTAATGTGCTCGTTATTTGGCTGAAGCCAACTGCAGGATGAGGCCCGTTGAATTTAATAGAATTATTTGCTTGAATCGGCAGCATCAATAGATGAATCAAACTCAAGCTGTAGGTGCCTGATTTCATGAGGCACAATGTAATGTTTAACTTTAGGCTATTGTTTGGCATGTGGGGGAGAGGTATATTTAAAGCTAATGTCTTAACAGTGAAAATCAGTGCCAAATAAATAACTTTGTAGAACACTTTATGGCAAACGTCAAATTGCATTGGTGTTTGCACATATATATATATATACACATCTGAAGTAATTTGTGCAAGATTAGTTGGAAGTGCAAAGCAGAAATGTGTTTTCTTTGTGGTTTAACATACAGTGAATTGGAAGGAGTAGTTTTGTTGAATTTTTTTGTTTGTTTCTCTGGAGGGTTTATGGTTTCTTTTTTTGGTGTGTTGGGTGCTTTTTTAATTGTTCTCAGCAATAAGGTAGCAAACATACCTGTTGATTAGTGACTAGTTTAAGTAGGATGGTTCATCTCATGAGAACACTCAGCATGTACTTCAATTTGTTTTCATGCTGAAATAGAATATTTGCCCGTTAAACTGTGACGCTACTTGAGATCGCTTGTGCTTGTACTTGTACTAATCCTCCATCTCATCAGTTTCAACACGTTAAAGGACGAGTGATGCCAAAAAAACAATTGGGAAAGATAATACTAGCAAACATGGAGTAAAGGATAATAAAGTAATTCGTAGGGCAGCAGTATGAGGAAGTAGTGCAGTTTCTGTGGACCCTGTCAAATCACTTCAGGTTTAATAAGCAAGTTCTATATAAGTAGCACACCAAATTGCCCAACATTAGCCATCTAGTTTTTATAGGTGCTAAGAAGAAATACCTGTTAGTGTGCTGAACAGATCAAAAAATTGTCATTAGGTTTGCACTGCAACCTCTTATCTGTATCCTGGTTTGTCTGCTTTGTTGCTGGAGGCTGTTTTTAAAATGTTATTTTCAATTTTTAATTGATTCCAGTAACAGGTAAAAAGGGAATTACCTTTCTGCACCTTAGTCAGTATAATTCTTAAAACCTTTCTTCCTTTTTTTGTCAAACAAGAATATGTAATATTTGGGACAGCAGGTTTCCTTCCCTTCCCTCCCACCGTAGGTGACTGTCTTAAGACCTGTAATTCCAGCGAAGGAAAGGCAGCAAACTGGAAGTAGGCTGATGGCACGTTACTGGTTTCATCGTTCAGCTGGTAGGGAACAGGTTTGGCTCCAGCTCTTACTCACTGAACTTTCTTGTGTTTTGCATTAGGCTCCCATTGATTAAAAACTAGAAATGATTCAGGAATGGGAACTCCACATCTCTCAGCTGAAAATAAATATAAATCATGTCCACTGTAGCTGGTTCTGTGATTCACATGCTGTTGGCTAATAGCAAGTGTTGTAAATAAATGTCACTAGAAAGGGACGTAGAAATCCTTGCTGTCCCTGCGAGGCAGACATAGATTTTGTGCTTCTTTGTGCTTCAAAAAGTCATGAGAGTTTGGTGGCTGTTTGCTTTTTGCAGTGTATCTGGATAGGCAAGGTGGGCATTTTCTACATGTTTCTGTGATTTGATTCTAATAAATCGGAACAGGTAGCTCAAAAGCGCTCTTCAATACTTCTGAATAATAGAACATTGCGAGAAAGAAGCTTGCAGAAACAAACTTCGTGAACTAGGGAAGAGGGATTTCATTTCCTTCCTAGAGACACCAAATATTTATGACAGACTTCTTTTTTATAATTGCTCTTGGGTTTAGTTTCACGTTTTGTTTCCTTCTGCCTTTTGTTTCCCTGCTCAAGGACAAAATAAGAAACAATAATAAGCTTTTATTTATAAGTGCCCATGCTTAGAGGCCTCTGGGAGCCATGACAGAAAATAACTGAAACCATATTTTTTTCACAAATAGGGAATTGTGCCCAGATAAAATTGGGATTTGGAACAAAAAGAGGCCTGTCATCCTACCCCAACACACAATATACAGCCTAGCAATAAGTATTTATGCCTTTTTGCTTAGTGTGCTTGTGCACGCTCTGAGCAGAGGCTATGTAGGATGTACCTGGAAGGAGGGAAGAGGAAAATGCAGAAAACAGATAGGTGGGAGGACAGAGCTCAACTTTAGGATGTTTAACGTGGAGTAAAATAAAGAGTGGAATTGATAGAAGGTAGTACTAGTCTTGTTCAGCTACCTGGATTGTACTTATTTCCATGTAGATGCATTTTCATATCTCAGTTCAGAAGACTGGTGATGTACAGACCAGCTTCCCTGCATTCCCTTTTTGGCTTTTCAGCAGGGTTTAGTGTTCGTGCTTTCTGGTGCACCAAAAGTACTTCTGATTGTTCTCCTTTCTCCTTTTCATTATGACTCCCCTGCTTCTTACTTTTTGCCCCATGAGACATGAAATGTTTGAAGTTTAGTCAGTATAATTCTTAAACAAGTTCTTCCTTCTTATAAAACCAAAGAATATAACCTTTGTAACGGCAGGTTTCCATCCCCTCTCTCCTCTTGAAACCAGTAGCACCAGTGAAGGAAAGGCAGAAAACTGGAGGTAGGCTGATGGCAAGTGATGCTTTTTCATCTTTCAGCTGGCAAGTGACAGGATTGGTTCCAGCACTTACTGGCTGAACTTTCTTGTGTTTCTGTATTATGGGATCCTTGATTACAGTGGGGCATGTGCCCAGCTGTAAAACCTGAATTCTGAAAGGGTAATTAATGACTTGGGTTTATTTTGTTATTATTTTTTAGTGATTTCAGTCCATCCAGTGTAAGAGATTGTGCCATACTGTAGGTCAGTCTGTGTGATCCGAGGCCCATGCTTGGGGAGCTCTGGAGTGATTCTTCATAATTCTTAGGCCTAAGTCCCACAGTGGGTTTTTTCAACTGATGAGCAAAACTGATGTGTCTTTTCTAACAAGCAATGGCACATGTCTTTTAGGAATTCAGCCAGGAAGCTTCACGATGGGCTGAGTTCAGTGGGACCATAGCCTGAGCAGCCCTGGTGCAGGCATGATCCATGGTGGACCTCAGAGGGGACCAAGAGCCACCAGGAGCTGGCAGCTCCTTCAACAAGCAGCTGAGGGGTGAGGCCACAAACAACAGCAGCTGAGCTCCCCATGCATATAAAAGAAGCCCTTAGGGAGCACGAGCTACTGGGGCAGGCAAACAGGGAATGGGATGTGCCTTCCTTCTTATTTTGAAACGTGTTTAGAATTATTTACGTTAGCTCTGATACATTTTTGAAGTAGTGTAAAAGAGTTGGTGGTGTGTCACATCCTCACCTTATTCTTTTTATTGGTGTATGTTTTGGAAGAAATTCTCTTATGTAACTATTTGGGGACATACCCATTGGCTCTTTTCCTGACAGGGGTATCGCTCAGGTAGAATGTACACTTCCAGTGTTCCACAGCTTCCCAGCAATTTCTCAGACTGCTGTTCTTATTGTGACTTTCTTCCCAAAGCCAGCTTTAAATCCTGGAGTGGGCAAGTATAGGAATGATAAAAGAGAGACTGATTTTCTTAAATGTTGAAACTGTGATAAATGTTTTTAAACATGCTCATTTCTTGTTAAAGAGCAAATAAAAATGAGAGGAACCAGAAAATCCAAATCTTCCTAGAATGGAACGGTCTGTTGCACAATAAGTTTTCAGTGCCAGTGTGGAGTGATACTGATCATGCTGCAGATTTTTTTTGTCAAACATATAATTTGTGTAAAAAGTAACTTACTGGATATTTGAGTGAATTAATGGTCCTCAAAGGAATCTTTGTCTTGTACTTTTAAATTTCTTGGCTCTTGAAAGACAGTTGACAAGATACCATTACTCTGTTGTTTATGAAAGTTAGAAAAAGTACTTTCAGACCAAAATGATCCTCTAATAACCTTATGTTTGGGGAGGGGGCGGCAGGGGGGTAGTGCAACCTACATCAGTTTACTCATAAAGAGCCTGAGTGTTTTATAAAGTCAATACAAAAGAGGTAGGAGCCTTTACAGGGCCTTTAAACTAGTAGGTGTCAACCTATCTTATTTTCCATGAAATATTAACTAAACTTGTTTGTGTTAGGTTAACTGGAGACCTGAAAAAGAGTCCCTCTTTTTCATTTAATTGTTTATAAAAATAAAACCTTAAAAAAGAAATCTCTAAATAAATATTTTCAATTTTTTTACATGGAGGAAAAAACAAACTTTGAAATACTTCTGGTCCCATTGTTTTGCAGGTGTAATATTTCTGGGTTCATGTGTGAGTTTTTGTATTTCTCATGGAAGAAAACAACTCTTGTTCTTTTAAATGGGTTAACTAATTGTACACTAAATTGGAATCAGAAATGAATTCTAAATTCTTATTTATTGAAACAAACAGAACAAGCTCTCAAAGTGTAAGAAAGTGCTGTGCTGATTTTGGTGTAATTTCAGGCCTGCTGACCCACTTCCCTTAATATGCATATGATAGCAAGGAATTTTAAAGGCTTGGTTGGTTTTACATATGTAGGCAGACTTCTATTACATACATAAGGAAGATATTTATAAATAGCTCTAAAACTTAAGAACAGCGCTTGGAAAATCTTCAGTATTTTCTGTTACATGAGAGGAGGGAGACTATTTTACCTGTAACGGGCCAACATTTTGGTACTTCAGAGTTTCTAATAGAGACACTGGTAATCTTCTTGTTTATAAGTATGTCTCAAAGATGAAACATAAGTACAGCCATCTCAGCAGAAGAGTAATATTGGTTGTGAAAGGCCAACAATATAGTGCCCTATCTTTTTGGTACAGATAGTTTCAGGGGTTTTGGACAGTGATCAGTAAGTAATGAAAAGTTTGTATTAAGGAAATGCATTGTATTTCTGTTTTTGATTTCCCCCCTTCATAGCACTACCTTCTCATGATTTTTTTTTAAATGTTAGGCTTTGTGAAAGTGTAGATTCTTCCATTTTTTGCCTTTTGGTGTTTATTTCTATAGTTACTTGGCATCCCCACTGTTTACTTCTCGTCCCTTCCACAGTCCTAGACTCAAGAGATGCAGAAACCTCATTCAAGTGATCTTGAGTTCAGTGGGAGATTCTGGAGAATTATCTGCTATGTGGTCTGTTAAATTCAACCTGGAGTTTAGTTCACTTTATGTTTTGGTGTGGTTTTAGTTGTCATTAATTAAAAGATGGTGAGTAGCAATAACTGTGATCTGGGATTGGAAAGGAATATGGCAACAACTGAGATTAAAACACGTTTAAAAATGTGGAGAGGAGAAGATGTATATGGAAGCATGGCAGACTGAATGGAGGAATCATTGTGGAGCTGGAGTGCAATTGGCGTCATGTGCAGTCAAGCTTAGAGCATAAGCAAAACAGTAGAACACCACATTCAAAAATCCAGAAAATACCTTCATAGAACAGAATAATGTAGAAAAAGCAGAAAAAAAAGACATCAGTACAAAAATAAACATTAATGCGGGGGAAAAAAGTTTTACTGTATGGTTCATTTTACTGCAATTAACCATGCAGTAAAATTAGGATGAATTAAAAAAATCTTGAGACAGAGGGGAATGGTTTACTATGGGAAGGGATGATGAAATATGAGGTGAAAGAGAAGGGAAATGACAAATGTAATGAATTAATAAAAATGAATACCATCAGGCCCTACTGATGATGTTAAACACAAGCTCAAAATTTCCTTTTCACTTGCTAGAAGAAGTAGTTCAAATAATATTTCATACTTTTTATTATGCTTAAAATTAAAAAGTATAATTCTACCTGTGGATTGCTGGGGGGGGTTGTTGGTTGGTTTTTTTGCTTGGTTGGCTTTGTTGTTTTTATATTAGCTGCCATTTATATTTCTCATCCCGTTTCATATTCTACTTGTGGAAATGTCTGTCATATTTCTCTCTGGAATGGTACATTGCAAGTACACATTTCATGAGTCAGTGCTACACGGAATACGGTTTCTGAGGTGACATTTACGTAGAACGACTAAATGAACTCACATTGAAATCCCACAAATGAAAACAAATCTCTGCCATTTAGGGTCGTTGATACGTTTGTTTACATGTAGTTTCATGGAAAAGATAAGAGAACAGGAGTTTGTGTTGATCTTGATCTGTTTTGTAAAGCTTTTGCAGCTGCATAGCTGATGATAAAAATCCCCCAGGGTTTCCACACCACGCAGATAGGGTGCTTTTAGTGTGATCCCATCATTTGCTGAGAATCCTTGTTGCTAATGAATTTAATTAAGCAGTTCCTGGACACACTGTGTGTTGCTAGTTGTTGCAAGTTCTTTTTCTAAATTTTTAAATCATACCTTTGGTGAAACTGATGGAACTCTGTGGCTTTCCTACCAATGCCTGTGAAGCAGACCACTAACTTAGTGGCATTCAGCACCCAAAGGGATGCTTAGCACCTTGTGTTATTCAGTCTCTATAACAACAAATAGATACTGCATGAAGTAACTTCTAATATTATTTGTGTGTGCAACTCTGAAATGTCTGGGACATTTCTCCATTTGTATCTTGCTAGAAAATTATCATTCTTCGGCTATGAGCTTTTATGCCAAAGATCCTCAGGGGATGAATGGAGGCTTGCACTAAATACAGATGACCGTATTAGTTTCTGTAAAATCCAAGAAAATTAATAAATGGTATTTATTTTACAGTGCAGTCAATCTTTACTTTTTAAAATTTTTTTTTCTTTTTTCCCCCTGTTTTTTCTTAAAACTAAGGAAATGCTGCTTCACCGCAAGTTCAAAGACCGTCTTTCATGGACTATTTTGATAAACAAGATTCCAAGAATAAAACTCCTGAAAACTGTAACCAGAACATGCATGAACCTTACCACATATCCAAAAATGTTTTCCCTGATAACTGGAAAGTCCCTCAAGATGGAGACTTTGCTTTCGTAAGTACATTTTTATTGTTTACTTTCGTGCATGCTGCTTGTTTTATATGTGCCAAAAATAGTTAATTCCGCTCTGTAACTGTGTTAATACAAGACAAATAAGTAAACTTTTAAGAATACCATTCAGTTACCTAATCTTAATGCCTCATCCTTGTTGCTAAAATAAGTACATTTGCTTAACACAGGACTCTTTTTTTAGTGAGGGGTGGTTTGTGACATTATGAATATACTTCTTTGTAATGACTTTAAAAAATATTTTTGCTTATCTGTGTGTTACATCTTTAAAATTTGATCCAGTTCTATTAAAAAAAGAAAAAAGAAAAATAAAAAAAAGTGTTGCTATAGGCATGGAATATTGTTGTCATGTTTGATGAGTACCTGAATAAAATAAGTGTTTTAAACTGGATTAGAGCCACTTAATTGATCTCCTTTGAGATGGTTAAGATCAGCTTGTTGGTAATATTCCAACAGCACACACTTCTCTACACAGAATTATTCTATGTAACACAAGTCTTTCTGGTTCATAGTAGGATTCCTGCCCCTCCTCCCCTGACCAAATATGTGTAATTTATTTCTTTTTGCCTATGTTGTAAACTTTAAGTTATAGGCTGCTCTTAAAGTGAAATAAATCATTACTGCTTAGAAACTTCTAGATTGTTATACCTGTTTTTCACCTTTGTTACTTTTTTAACATATTTGTATGAAATAATTTAGTTTATCTGTTTAAATATATTCTTAACTGCAGTGCAGTAGCTAAATACAATCACATGGCACCTTTTTGAAAGTACACATGGGATTTGGAGAAAAATGTTGTGTTTAATTTTAGGTGACAGCTGTAGGTGTGGGATTTTTTTCCCATTTTTCACTTACTGCATTTCTACATAAAGTTGACTCTGAAATTTAAGCTACTGGAGTGAAGCCAGTTAAATAGCACAGTACAAGCTGTTGCTGCTGGAGTTTTGATTAAGTTGGATTTTGGTTTGGGTGGGGTTTTTTTAGGATTTTTTTTCTTACCATAAAATGCAATAGTCATCAGCCTGATAATTGACTAACAAAATAATTCACGCTATTCATTGGAAAATAACTGGTTTTATTTAAGTGGCAATAAAATTCCCCTTAGACCAATTTAAAATTCATCCTATTTTTTCCATTACTCATTAAGAAATGCAAGCAGAAATGATTCTTCTTGTAAATGCTAAGATCCCGATTCTGTAAGTGCTGATTCATGAATAATTCACGTGTGGATAATCCTGTGGAACTTGTTGACATTGCTTGCACATATGAAGTTGCCTTCTTGAAACAGGAATTTGTTCTAGAACTAAGGCTGAGGAGGCCTGATCTTGAGAAACGGAGTGCTTTTTGTGTTGTAGTGGTCTCAGACTTGGCTAGTTGGAGACTTCAGGCTTGTTCTACGAATCATAGAGTGATCTGGGTTGGAAGGGACCTTTAAAAGTCATCTAGTCTGCCCCCACCCCACCATGGCCAAGAGTCATCTTTGACTCAAAGCCCTGTCCAGTCTGACCGTGAAGACTCGCAGTGGTGGGGCATCCACAACTTGTCTGGGCTACCTGTTCAGTACCTCATGGAAGTTACATGATGTCCTTGGCTTCTTAAAAAGGCTTGTTGCTACAAAATTAGTCTGACTGAAGACAAAATAGGATTTTAAAAAAGTGAATGGTTATTTACTTGGGCAGTATATGTAGTTAGTTGGGTGTGGGGGTGTGCATGTGATTTTAAGCCTGAGAAAAGCGAAATAATTTCATAGATAAGTCAGCCTAAGAAGAGTTTAGAAGACTCTTCAATAATGGATGTACTGCTTCAGAGTAGTCCACTCAAGAATACATTTCTCTGAAGCATCTGATACCAGCTGATATCACGTGGGATATTGGTTTGAAGAGCCTGCTGGTTTGAACCATAGGGAATCATTATTTATTTACATATTCTAGAAGCACATCTATTTCGATTTTAGACAGCGGCTGGCAGTATTGGTAAGTGGCCTGCAAGAGACTTTGTGAAAGGATAAATCACTGGGCAGCATGCATAATATATTGTCTGCTCTCCGAGAGATCGACATGAATGTTTGCAGTTGCTGACATGAAGTCTTTAAATGATTCATGAAAGGGATAAATAATGGAAACTTTTTATACTAAATAATTCTGTTCTATTTTGTTTGGAATTATCCTTAGTGGGATCTAGAAAGGGATCCTAACAGTCAATGCTGACAGTCATGATTTTATTTAAAGAAGGGATTGATACACTAAAACTAAAATAGAAATGATTAAAACCTAACTTAATGCTAGCATACTCTGATAGTACTCCAACTTTCTGTGTAGAAGAGGAGGGACGCTCTGTAAGTTGGAGGTCACCGAAGTAATTTGCTGAATGATACCGTTGTTCTTCCGTACCCATATGCCCTTGCAAGCTGTACGTAGCACACAAGGGCTAACGGCCAACAAGCCCTTTATTTGCGAGCCAGGGCAGAATGACAGTGCCATGCTAGGAAGATATTCAAGGGTGTTGAATGGAAAGACTTAGAAGTTGGTGTACGTGTCTGTTACAGCATAAACTAGAGAAGGAGAAATGTCACTGAGGAGGAAGGGAGAAAAGAAAAGTAAGGAAAAAAAAATGGCTCTATATCCCTGCAACTAACCGGTTAGCTTATTTCTGTGCTAAGGTGAGACCTGCAGAATTTGGAACTAATTCTTGTGGCCAAATGGTATATTTGCTGTAGCTCACAGTGATATTTTAACCTATTGCTAGTATATTTTACTGTTCGGTAAAACAATGCATAGTTATTTTGTTAAAATGTAAAACTACATGTAATGCAGATATAGAGGATTGACTTACACATTTACTGATGGTTTTGGGTAATGTAAACCAATGATACAGGAAACCTTTCTTATAAGGTGGATAAATGAAGTATAATGTAATGCAAAATGAACTTAGCACTAGGTCTGGTTTGAAAGTTTCTGTGTGGGCATAGCTTTTTACCCTGACGTAAATGTTTTGAAAACTCCTTGCCAATGAAAATAGAAGACTTTTCCAAGAAAATAAGATGCTTTGGTTATCAATCTGAGCTTTAAAAAAAAAAAAAAGGTAATTTTAGCTTTGTTTCATTTTCTGAAAGTACCCACTTAGGCTTTGTTTTTCACTGTTCAAGTACGTCTGGTTTGAAATTTCAAAAACTGATCTTGCTTCTTTTTCACTAAATGTCGCATGGGAATTTGAGATCCATCTCTGACTGGTCCTACAGGCCTTCAGTTCCGTGATCAGTTTGTGTTTGTTACTGATGTCATGTTTCATGAATTGGTGAGAAAAAATTGCTACTGCAGGCTTTTGAATTTTACATTGTATTGAATCAGGTATATTGTAAATAGCTTTTAACTAGACTTAATTCTGGCACTGTATATTTGCCCTGAATATTGCGTTATTCCAAAGTAACCCTGTTTTGTATGTTTCAGGACTGAACTGCTGTTTTTCATGCATAAGAGGTAGTTTGGGGGATTTTTATACTAAATATCTTCATGCTTTTAAAAAATACCCCAAAACACCAAGCCCAAACATTTTTGAACATTGCCTTTTCTGTGACTAGGAATTTGTTAAGGTTGTTTTTTCTGATCTTTGTTTTCAGTCATGTTATTGTCTGTTTTTGTTGTCTAATCCTAAATTCCGTAAAGCAAAATCATGGGTGTGTCATACCACTGAATCTCAGGGAAATGTACTTCTGGGGAAATACTGGTAAATGTATTTAGTTTTTTCTGCCTCAGCCTTTGAACTAAAAGTGTCAAAGCTCTGATAGGATATAAATTTTACAAAAACCAAACTAGCGTTTACACAAACATGAGCTTTTATGTTATTCAGAATCAAGGATCACTATGGATTTTCATTCTCAATGAATACTGTCAGACCATATGCAATTTTTTTACACATTTTTATTATTTTTAAGGGACTTGCATCAGATGGCAAAATTAAACTAGTATTTTTAATCCTAATTCGGTCGGTTTTATTTAGGGTTGAGTGATGTTTTATTCATAGTAAACCTTGATGCCAGTAAGTCTAATCAACAAGATAATTACTCATTGAGAGGAAAAGCAGCATAATGTATTTGAATACATAAAGATGTGGTAAAGCTATATAGTGTACAAGTATGATGCTCAGAGAAATGTTAATGATGCATGGTGTAAGCAGCTTTTCCTAACGAGCCTTAAATGTTTAATGGGCTCACAAGGCAGCAGTGTGAATCAGAGTGTGGACCTAGAGCAAATGAGGTGTTTGTTTCAGTCATCTTAAGTGACCAGTCCTTTTAAGAACAGTTGTTTTTTATAGGTATTATGTATTTGTATGATCATGTTGCTATTATGATAGCTTAGTTCTTTCCATGGGGAATGTTTTCCATGAGAGATGTACGTGCTGGAGTGAGCTGTGTATTAAATGAACAGTATAACTGCAAGGGGTTGTTAGAGCAGCTTGTTCAAATTTCTGTTCAAGATTTTGTGATGTTTTGTGTAGCGTTTATCACATTTTTATGGGCATTATAGAAGATGGTTTCCACCAAAAAAGGTGCCCTTTTAGTAAGTGCTTAAAAATTTTATCATGTGGGGAAAACCAGGTAAATCATAGCTTGCTAGATTGATGTTTGTATCTACATATTGTTAAATAATGTGCTGCTTACATCTTTACTGTATCATGACATACTGCATGTTATTAAGATGTAAAATTGCTCTGTAAATCTTTCTGCCCCTCAGTAATGTGTGTTAGTGTAGGACACAATGTGAACAAAGGATTCACATGAACTGCACTGATGTGATATCTAACTGATGATAACCTGTGAATTAACATTACTCAGAATGAGTTGCTAAACTTCATTTTCTCTGATTGAATGTATTATTTAATCTTAAATGAGTCATTTAAATTTGTTATGAGATGATAAAATGTAAAAAGGCAAATCTATTTATTATAGCAATGCTAGGGTAATGATTTCTGTCTTTAGTAGAATTATTTCCAAACAAGAATGGTATCCAGATTGTTCAATATTAAACAGTGAACATGTAGATTATGTTTTGCGGTAACTGCAGTATCATGTTTAAGTAGATGCATTTTGGGTGAGTTAAAGATTCTGGAATAGCAACAAAAATTTAAAAGCCATCTGTTACCCTAGGCAGAATATTTCCCTGGGTTCCCAACAGAACAAATATAATCATTGTGAAATAATCGTATTGCAGATAGTGAGCACTTTAGTTAACTTTTATAAATATATTATGTGACAATTGATGTAATAAAAAAGTAAATACCATAAAATGACTGAAGAACATGCAGAATTTAATTAAAACTTCAGTCATAAAGCTAGGCTTTTGGAAATATTTCTTTGTCCAAAACCCTGACTGGGTTTACTCTGATTCTGTTTAAGCAGCAGATGAGTTTGTTTGGTCCGGTCTTCTTTCTAATTAATAGGAATGGATGTATTTCATCTATTTTCAATTGTTTCAGATTTTCCTCTAAGTAATTTGGAAAATTTAAATTAAGTATTAATATAGATTCACTTTGCTTTGTTTTTAATTAGTTGCTTGAATATCATGAAGCATTTCCAGATGCTGACAGGAAGAACATTTTCTAAACTAAGCAAATGTGAAACTTCGGTTTCTGGGTTTGCATGGGCCGTATGCATACGAGATAAACAGAAGTAGTATTGGTGTCGACAGTCTGCATGCAGATCGTCGTTTATTTCAGTTCAGACACAGCTAACAGAGGAGAGACTGTAAAATGAATATAATTAATATAATATGCTTTATATAGCTCATTTTGTGAGGCCACCGTGGACCTCAGGAGTGGAGGTTTTCTAATGTGTCTTATAATAAGCAGCTGGTACAGACGTTTCTTGTGTGTTGAGGGGTTATTAAAAAAAAATTAAGTTGTGGGGGTAATTCAATGGGAGAGAAGGTTGGCATTAAGAGCCCACTGTGGATGGTTTGCAGCTCATGGTCGTGGCTTGTTCGGCTTGCTGTGCAGTTGCTCAGGCAGGCAGCGGGGAGGTTGTGCCAGCCTGACATGTAAACTACAAATGTAGCATCGGTTGGGGATTTGTTTCCCAGTAGGCAGAGAGAACACTTTTTTTTTTTTAAAAAAAAAAACCCTCTGGAAGTCCGATGCTGACTGATGTAACCAAATCCTGTTTGTGTATTCTGACCACTAAAGGAAAGTTATTTTTGTTGCAGAGAGTGGGGGAATACACTACCTGAGCAGAGTGTTTCTCCAACTGATACTGCATGTAGAATCCTTTCTCTTTTAATGTGTCCCTTCCCCTATTAGTATAGAAGTAAATAATTGAAAACCAAGCCAGTAATTTCCTCTTATATAAATCTGAATTGTTTAGGCTGTAAACAGGATCAGCCGTCTCTGTTTATCTTAAATTTTAGGATTGTTTTAAAGCTGTTACTCAGACCACTGAGTCATTCATGCCAAAGTACCAGTGATGTAGTTGTGCAGTTTTGGAAGCTGAATTGTGCCACCTGACAAAGATAACATGAATTCAGTATCCTAAAAGAGCACAGAAAACACCCTTCTAGGCCAAAAAGCTTTTTGCATTCTTACATGTAAAAAACAGAATGAAAGTTTTTTGCTTATCGTTGATGTCTGCTCTGAAGATAAGACAGGAACTCAGATTTGAATTGCAGCAATTTATTTGAAGTTAGGTAGTAAGGAGGATATCTAATAGGATAATAACATATGACAGCAGATTGGCTCATAGGGTTGCAGACGCTGCTGTTACTGTGCGTCTTGAAGATCTGGGACATGTCGGGAACGGTTTTGGTGGAGTTGATCAAGCTTGGAGCAGAAGATTGTTGTAGGTGAGCTCCTCCTGTAAATGTTTCTGATGGCCTTAGTTCCTAAGGTTTTTTAAGCTGTGACTGATGTTTGTAATCATAAAAGATGTTGAGAACAGATAGGTCTTAGAAGCTCGAGCTCTCAAAAATAGTGACATACTTAATTTGTTTATTAGGAGTGTCAGTATTTTGGAGGAGCTAAACCTTGGGTAACCTTGACAATTTTCGCAATTAGCAGTCAGCTATTACTTCCAAACATGAGTCTGCCTCTGGAATATTTCAGCCAAGATTCCGTCAATAAAACATAACCATGTTTTCTCTCCGGAAAGTTTAAAGCATCCCCGCCGACTTATTCTATCATGTCAAATAGTTTCAATTTGCAATGTGTTTTTTAATTACAAAATAGTTTCTGGTGAGAAGATACTTTAAAACTCATTTTCCAGCCAACTTCCAAACGCTTTATCGTAGAGTTAAGAATGAAACTACTTCACTCCAGAAAGTTTTTAAGTGTTTGTATCATCTAACCTCCCCTCCTTTTATTTTTTCCCCTCATGAGCTTGAATAGCGAGACTGAAGCGTAGCTCTGGTGTCTATACTGGTATACTGCAGGTCTGTAATTTGTGCATAGTTTAAGGAGAACAAAGGAAAGAAATGAGTGAAGCTGATGAGCTGAGGCAGCACTGCTGGTTTAAAGTAACATCTTGTTACCTTAGTAACCAGTTGTCTGTACTAATATACCTCTTTGAGATCATTGTGTAATAGCTAAATAATGTGTGTAGCCTAGAAAGAGCTTGGAAATACTTGGAAAAAGCAGTTGTGGCTGGACAAGTTTTAGGCAATCCTTGTTTTGCCCATCAAATCAGATGGACAGTTTCAGGTCTCCCAATTCTGTTTTCCCTTACAAAAGGAGGAGAGCGGGTAGATACTTAATCCAAATAGTTTCCATGCTGCATGAATCACTGCTAATGTCAAGACAGGGTACCACACCTTTGTGTGTAATGTCTGATCCCCAAACTGAGTGCTGACACAGAGAGGTGCGTGTTCTACTGCAGCGTTTCAGCAGAATTCTTTGAAATCATCTGTATGACAGTATCATGAAAATTAACTACCAGGAAACAAAATCTCTTCTCCTACTCTTTGCTGTGGTGATTAATGATAATGAAAAGAAGCAAAAATAAATCTTGCCTCAGGAGAGTGGGCGACTGGAATTTTGCGAGACTGTTTTAAGTTAATTTTTGTAACTCCTTAGTTTTGAACATTTTGAAGAGGATTTCCTCATTATGTGGTTTGGTAAAGAGCATGGGGTGTGTTTTTTCAGCTTAGCTTTTTTAACCTTTTTCAATTTTTAAATTCTTTTAATGGGTTCAAACAGGAGTATGAGAACTTGTCAGATAGGATTCTAGAAATTTAACAGAAAAAAATAGTGAATTAGTTTAGTGTCCATGTGGCTAACTCAATAATCAAAAAGCTCATATTAGATTTCTGTGCCTCATGTTTTGATCAGCAGCCAACAAGTACCATGTGTAGACTATATATTAAGCATAGATGTTAACAATATTTCATAAACAAAATACTGGAAATTAAATGGCTGACATTTAATACTATGGAGCTTTATGAAGAATGGAAAAAATTCTGTGCGGCTTTTGTTTGCAAATAACTTGTAGAATTTGAAGAGAGAGACGTCTGCATTAAGGCATTGACTTCAAACATAGGGCTTCTAATACTTGGAGTTCTTTGTTATTTGGAATTAATAGTTTTAGATATCTAATTAGATTGGATTTAGCACACATTTAGCAAAACCAGGGATTGCCCAGAATATTTTGGTTCACATATAAATTTTATTTCCTTTCCTTATAGCTTGCTTAACTCAGAGATAAAAGGGAACTCCTGTGAAACTTGAGAGAAAAATTTGTATAAGAATGTGCTTACTATTCTCATTTACTTGTATTTAGTAGCATTTTAAATGTATACATTAAAATGATCCTAATGTAATTATTTTACATTAGATCTCTGCCTATGATGCCTTATAGTCCATATTTACTTTGGTTTATTGGGAGTTGTATCATTGCTGTGCACTAATAATTTTTTTTTCAAAAAAGTGATGTTTTTTATAGAGCTGTATGCTGTGTAAAGTTCTGAGCTAACTGTTTGGAGACTTTATTTTCATTCATTATTGTTATTTGTGTCTGGATAAAAGTGTGTATCCTGAACAGTGCCAGGACCTAAAAAAAGTTTTGTAAAATCACCTGGATGGGAGCACAGGCCGAACCCAGCAAGCCCAGGAATGTATTTGGCAAGGATTTATACCTGATTTATAGTGTTACATGAGTAACAAATTAAAACAAACAAAAACCCCAACCTATGCAAGCCCAACATATAAAGCTGCAGCTAATGACAAACTCTCTAAAGAAGGGTTAATCTCACACTTGCTAAGGTCAGTGGTCAGGGCCCTACTGATGGCAATGTTAAGTGTAGCTGCTCAGATTATTAAAGTAACCACTTTAATTTGTGGAAATGGCATTTAGGTTTAGAGTTAGAGTTCAGACTCTTTCCCTCAGTATTCCTTAATTTAAGACAAGTATGGCTAGTTTCTGTGAAAGAAATACTTTAAGAATTAACTCTTGCTGAGCATCTACTTACATATCTTGGTATTGCTTACATTTATGTTGGTATTGCAAAGGTTGTACAGATACAAGTAAAGAAAATTTCATTTCTTCACCTAAATAAGACCTATCAAGACAAAACTGCTCTGTGGGAAAGCTCTTAAAGGCATAGCATTGTTACAGCTGTTTCAAAAAGCTGCTTGAAGCTCAGCTGAGAACCCTGACAATTTTTAGTGTGCCATAGTGAGAACTAAACCAAGTTAGCTTACACTGTTTTGAAGAATTTAAAATATTTTACTTTGCCTTGTAGCAGACTAAGGTCATGGACAAGGTTAGGTCATCAGCTGAGAAGCAGGAACTTCACTAGCCATGCAACCTTGACTACATAATCCTACATGAGCATGCTGTAGTGCTTTGAGAAGTGAATTAGGTAGAACTTTCTAAAAACATGTTTGAATGTTTTTCCCTCATGGTGTCACTACAGACCACTCTATTTAGTAGTTTTTTATATTTAAATATTCTTCGTTCAAGTAAGAATGGAAGAGAGAATGTTCTTCCCAGACACTTACAGACCAAACTTTCCCATCACCCCAAGAAGTTTTCTGGATCCAGTAAGTTCTCCTAGTCACTTTGGGACAGCTCATTTTTACTATTTCTTTTACTGGGTTGTGCCCTCTTTTGAAGATTGTGCTTTTTGCCATAGGGAGTTGCTCTAAGAAGTGTGTGAATGCAAGAGGAGACTTTCTTACTGGGAAGTCCTTGGGCATGGGTCCCACTGGAACCTGGAGGAGGTGCTTGTGTATTTTTGAAGGTGGTTCTTCACGTGCTTCTTGTGCAAATGTTTGGAAGGGTTTTTTCTGCAATGTCAGTTCGATCATCACTTTTACAGAATGATCATTTATTTCTCATTGAAATTGTTACTTTATGATTGACATTAATTATTGTCACATGTTCTAAATGCCGTGCACACACAAGAGAGTGTGCAATCTGCAGAGGTCGATAGTCACTTCAAGATCAGAACTATTATCCTGATAATGGTCACAGAGACAGAAATGTGGTATTTCTATAGTGCTTGTGATGTCTCTGTATAAGGAGGAATGGGCTGCTTCTTTTGCTTTTGCAAAGTTAGAAATTTCATTTCTATTTCTCTCTTTCCAAAGAGTTTCCTTAACTATTAGAATACTACTGTGGGTCAAGGAGACCAATATAAGTAAGCCTAAATTCAGACAGATTCAGTTAACGTAACGAAGACATTAAATTAAAAAAAAACCCAAAAGTGATGCTTGTCCTTTGGGATTTTGTCTGTGACTGATGATTCACCGAGATGTGAGCACCCGTGTGCAGCCCACCTTCGGTGCTACTTCAGAGAGACAGAGGAGGACTTGGTAGGAGTGTGTTTATCACAGTGTGAGCACCCGTGTGCAGCCCACCTTCGGTGCTACTTCAGAGAGACAGAGGAGGACTTGGTAGGAGTGTGTTTATCACAGTGGAGCTTGCTGTGTGCGTGCTCAGCTGTCTCATTTGCTGTCTCTTGAGCTGGTTAACTTCTTGCCATGGGTTTCAAAGAGACCTGGTTTACAGCGGCTGTTTTTCCGTATGCCAAGTTCTCCAACAACCGCTAGCACGTTCGAATGGTGCAGTAACGTGGAGCCTTCGGAAGGAATGATTTTATGGCCAAATAGCCTTCACCTGTGCTCAGCAGCTAACAGGATATAACTCCCAAATTTTGCAGTGCCCTCTTATTTAAAAACCAAATAGAAAAGCCCAAACACGCAAGTCCCAGTTTTCAGGGTAAAGGATATTTGCAGGGAAAAAGAGATGGAAAAGATCCAATGCCTGTGAAGAGGATTTCTGAAGGAATTGGGAGGAAGGAGTGGTAGGTGGAAGGAAGCCAACCTCTGCGTTAGTTAAGCATCCCCATGGTCTGTGAAATGCAGGAGCTTTGTTTTCTCCTCTCTGCTGGCTGATGACTCTGTGGCAAGAGCCCACTGATGATCTTGGAAGTGGGCTTATTCAACACCACAGGAGAAACTCGCAGTGTGTGAAACAGTGGTTAGTCTGAAACTACCTGACCTGTTTTCCATGTTTTAAAGAGCTGTTGCTACAGCAACAGCAGCTTGACGAGGACATAGCGCTGCTAACTTTCAGAGGTTCGGCAGTCATGTGTGGAGGGGGTGTACCACTTCCAACACTGAGCTGTGTTCCCTGCACCCACCTTTTTTACAGATACCTATGCTACCCTAGAATTAGCATGGGTACTTTAGAAAACATTATCATCTAAATCCTAATGGAGCAGTTTACTAAGCTAGTTTGATTTCAACTCGATTCTTCCTTTGTTCATCTCCTCCATCATATTGCAGCTTCCCAAAATAGAGCAGCTCTGAAGAACTATAGTTGCCAGATCCTATGGTCCTCAAACTGCCCTGTCACCAAATACCATGATTGTTTTGTTCTGCAGTTCCATATCCCACGTTATGGAAGTCAGCAAACATAAGCTGTTTGACCATGGGTTAGGGAGAAATTAATTCCAGAGCTGAGATGCCTTCATTGAAAAATAGCCTGACAGTTTTAATCAGTGAATTACTATCTGAAATGCCTCTGCTGCTGGCAGTTGCCATTGTAGCATATGGGGGAGAGAGCCTTTTGCAGATGGTCAATTGAAGGAAACTATTTTACAGCTTTAAATTGAAAACCAGTGCAGTGAGCTTCACCTGGGTCTGGAGCGTACTGTGCTTGCTGTGAAAACTGTCACTTAGGAAATGGCCAACAGTAGAGTACGCGGACAGAAATGTTTGCTTAGTAGAGGTGTAATCCAATTTTCAATTTAGTGCAATTTTTTTATTCCAGAGTGAGAAGAGTGGCTATAATGGGATCCCTATCTGAAAGGAGAGTATGTTCTTGCCAAGCACAAATTTCAAGAGAAATTCTCATCATAACTACACCTCAGATATGGAAGTAGTTGGGAACCCAGCAAAGAAGCTTAGTTATAGTAGTACTGAAGCCTCTGCCTTACTGAGTAGGAGCTATGAGACAAACACTAGCTAGCTGCTTTTTTTTCTTTGTTTTTCCCCCCTAAATCTATTAGCAATATTTCCAACTTGGTCATATTGAGCCATGTATCAAAAGCCCTCCTTCATCGCTAACAAGCAGATTATAAGACCAAATATGAAGGAGAGAATGTTCATCTATTGTGTTTAGTTTATTGATGATCTGGGAAAAAGCGATGTGATAACTGTGAAGGATTCTCAACTAATCTTATTAAATACAAAAAAAGTATTAAAAGTCAGGGAGTGATGTATTTATGATCGACCCAATTTGATTAACTCATTATGGACCTATTCCTTCACAAGTTTTAACCCACAGTCTTGCAATTAAAGACGGTGTTACAGTGTTTAAGTGTAATAAGAGAAGTGCAAAATTAAGATTGAAGTTGTAAGCATATTCTTCCCTAATGCCTTTCAAGTATTTGACTGACTATTCTTTCAAGGCGTTTTATACACAGAATCATAGAGTGTAATTTCATAGCCATTTAAAAAGGAAAAGGAAAAAGAAAAGCAGCATTTATTCCATGTAAACACAACAGCCTCCCATTACATAACACTGGTGAGGTTTGAATGCTGAATTTTTAACCATCGGTATCCAGAAAAGAGTGTCTTCAATTGCTAAAGTATGCTGGCTGGTAGAGAGAGGAAGTCAAAAGGAGGAGTAGACTACAGGGAGCCTGGATGGGAGAGCACACGGATGGGAAAAGAAACAAGGGAGATTGACCTACTCTTTCTCCTTGCTTGTGGGATAGGATCAATATGAGCTGGTCCCACAGAGGTATTTCTCTGAGCAAGACTCAAGTGGCACCAGTCCTTATGGCAGTGAACCCAGCCTTCATGTAATAGTGCATGTATAACAGAATTGCCCAGTAGGTGTAGTGTGGCATACTGTGAGATGAGAACAGGAACTGATGAGGTTAGACTTGAAATTCAAATATCAATCATTTCTGCTTCTATGTGAAGTGGAACTAGCCCTCAAATACTTTTAAAAATTGACTAGATGATCCTTAAAGGTCCCTTCCAACTCAAACCATTCTATGGTTCTGTGAGTGTGCACATGCAGCCCAAAAAGCCAATTGTGTCCTGGGCTACATCAAAAGAGACCAGCAGGTTGAGGGAGGGGATTCTGTCCCTCTGCTTGGCTCTGATGAGGCCTCTCCTGGAGTACTGTGTCCAGCTCTGGGGTCCTCAGTACAAGAAATATAAAGTTCGAGTGGGTCCAGAGGAGAGCCACAAAAATGACCAGGAGGCTGAAATATTTCTCCTGTGAAGCAAGGCTAAGAGAAGTCTCCGGGGAAATCTTACTGTGGCCTTTCAATATATACAGAGGCTTCTAAGAAAGACTGAGAGACTTTTTACCAGAGCCTGTGGTGACAGGACAAGGGGCAGCAAATTTAGATTTAGATTGGACATGGTGAAGACATTTTCTGTAAGTTTGGTGAGAGACGGGAATGAGTTTTCTTCTCTAGCTAGAAGTTCATCATCTTTGACAGAAGGATAAGTTTTCTTAGTCTATATCAGTTCTTCTCTGTCTTTTACTGATACAACACTTCTGTTGTGCGGCCATAGCTCAGTAACTTAAGAAGAACCATTGCAGATGCTCGCTTCATTGGAAAGAGTGCCAGGTCTGGTTCCACCGCAGTGATCTAAAGCACAAATACCATCTGTCCTGCAGTTAAGATCACTTCAGTGAGTTTCTACATAACTGCTCACACTTGCCAGAGACAGCGAATCAGTCTAGCTGCTTTTTCATGTTTTACAGAACTGTCCTCAGATTTCCCCATATCACATGTACAGAAGTACTGCTTCCAAATTCCTACTCATTAAAATCGGCAGCTTTCTCTGGGACTTCTCAGAAAAAGGCCTTGTTTGCAGTACAAGGGCTTCGGGGTGGCCTGAACATGTCTTGGCTTTTTTGTTGGAGTCTCTAGCTGTCCTCAGAATCATGGTCAAGTCAGAGCTGGCTCAGAGCCATCTTGGTATTTTGCAACAGTTTTATGATTGGTGAGTAGGTATGACAGTGAACATTAAAGTCATCCAGATAGTGAAGTTTGTCAGACAGGCACAGCCTTTGTTTAGGTACATCCCAAAGGGCAGTGTCTGTTGAAGAAATTGATCCCAGCTGGCACATCCTACCTTGTGTTTCACCATGGCAATAGAATATTAGGAACAATCTAAGCTTCTGTATGTCAAGAACACCAAGAACATACCAGGACAACAATTTGTATGAACAAACAAAGACCCTGAGGCTCTGCAGAAGAGATGGTGATATTTGGAATGGATATATCTAGTATTAGACTCGATATTGCCTACCTGTTTCTTGAGATCCCTGATAATATTGGGTAATGGAAACTGGAGAATTTTGAGATGCTTCAGTGGGCCTGTTTTTCCTGATAATAAAGACAAAATATTTTTAATAAGGTGAATAAAAGGTTTTGGTCTTGGACTGGTTTATCCATAGGGCTCCATTTGAATACCTCCTTAATCCATTAGTCACAGTCATTTTACTAGTCTTTTTCTTGGAACTTATCATTACTAATGAAAGTTTTGATAGGTAAAGCTTAACGTATTTTGACTAACTTCACAAAGGCAGTTTTTATTCTAGAGTATCTTCCATTTCTCCATGATGACAGTTAGTTTTGGGATCATAGAATCATAGGGGTTGGAAGGGACCTTGAGAGATCATCAGGTCCAACCCCCCTGCCAAAGCAGCCTCCCTAGCACATATTGCTCAGATAGGTGTCCAGACGGGTCTTGAATATCTCCAGAGAAGGAGACACCACCACCCCCCTGGGCAGCCTGTCCCAGGGCTCTGTCACCCTCACTGTGAAAAAGTTCTTCCGCATGTTGGTGCGGAACTTCCTGTGCTCCAACTTGCAGCCATTGCCCCTTGTCCTGTCTCCACAGACCACTGAAAAGGGGCTGGCCAATTCCCCCTGCATCCCATACTTAAGATATTTATAAACATTAATTAGGTCCCCCTTGGTGGTCTTTTCTCCAGGCTGAACAGTCCCAGCTCACTCAGCCTTTCCTCATAGGGGAGATGCTCCAGGCCCTTAATCATCTTTGTAGCCCTTCTCTGGACTGTCTCCAGGAGATCTCTGTCTTTTTTGTACCAGGGAGCCCAGAACTGGACACAATACTCCAGGTGGGGCCTGACCAGGGCAGAGTAGAGGGGGAGGATCACCTCCTTTGACCTGCTGGCCACATTCCTCCTGATGCACCCCAGGATCCCATTGGCTCTCTTAGCCACCAGGGCACACTGCTGGCTCATGGTCAACCTGTCATCAACCAGGACCCCCAGGTCCTTCTCCACAGAGCTCTTCTCCTGCAGGTCATCCCCCAGCCTGTACTGATACAAGCGGGATTTCAGGCTTACTGTCAGAGCACTCACATTGCCTGTCCTCTTCAGTCTTAGGCCAGACCGTTGAAAGTCTCCTGATCCTACACTGATCCTCTGAGAACATCCTTATCAATACAAAAAAGATGTGGAACTGCTGGAGATGGTTCAGAGGAGGGCATTGAAGATGGTTAGAGGGCTGGAGCACAGCCCCTACGAAGGGAGGCTGAGGGAGCTGGGCTTGTTCAGCCTAGAGAAGAGAAGGCTATGGGGGGGACCTCATTGCAGCCTTCTAGTACCTGATGGGAGCATACAAACAGGAGGGGAATCAACTTTGTAAAAGGGTAGACAATGTCAGGACAAGGGGGAATGGGTTGAAGCTAAAGGACAGAGTTGTAAGGTGTTTGAATGGGCTGCCCAAAGAGGTGTTGGCTTCCCCATCCCTGGAGGTGTTCAGGGCCAGGTTGGTTGGGGGCCCTGGGCAACCTTGTCTAGATCCAGGCCTGGAGGTTGATGGCCCTGCCTGTGACAGGGGGGTTGGAACTCTGTGATTCTTGGGGTCCCTTCCAACCATTCCAGACCATTCTATGATTATCAAAAAAACTGCTGGGAAGTTCACTGTATGTACATATACAGCCAAGTGGGCCAGTTTCTGTAGGTGGTAGCCAGCTTTGTACTCATGCTCTATGTTTTGATAAGGAGGTCTCCCTCCCTTTGATCTGTAACGTTTTTTTAAAATAAAACCAGCTGTTGTTCTTCAGGCATTCTTTATTTAAGAGTGCATGTCTGTTATGGAAATGTTTTCATGACATTCTAAAGTGAAATTTCTCAGGAGCTCCATAGAAGTTTGCTGGCTGATCTAATGAACCAAGTATTTCGAAACTTTAATATTGTCTTTACATCCCCTTGTGGACCATCTCTATGAACGTGTTCATATGATGGCTCTGTGTTCATTTCTTCACTTTTCTGACTCTTTTAGTGAAAGCAGTCTTTTCTAGTGATTACTGCGTACTTGGGAAAATGTATCTTGAATCATTCTGGCTTTTTTTTATGGTGGAAAAAAAACCTGCACAAGATTGCACTTTGTGTGGTTCCTGCAGTTTGATTCAAGACGGGAAATCAACCTGCCTTGGTTCTTCCTGAAGTCATGTGCATCCATGAATGAGACATCAGATGGTTTTCATTATTTCAATGGGTTTTTTTTAGTTTGGAGATGAAGGTTTAGGAATATTATTCAACTTTTCAAATGATGGCAAAAATGCATGTATGTGTAATCATTTCCCCACATACAAATAGTGTAGTAGAATAGCATGCTGGGTCAGGATCTACTACAGGAGAATTAGGTGTGTGATTCATGTGCATCCACATGTGCACAAGTGTGCTTTGAGATCTGAGATATGCGTCCATCCCTGAGACTTTCAGATTTGTCCCAGTAAATTCCATGCATGTTTTTGGTAAGCACAGCGTCATCACAGAGGACTTCTGGGCATGGTGTAGATCTGGAGAGTGGCTCTTCAGTCCTTGTTTTTCTCAAGGCTTTATTTCTTCATCAGTCAAACTGTAGCTTCAGCTTGCAGTGGAACTTCTTCAAGAAGTTATATTCATGTGTATATTCTTATCTCTACCTGAAGTCCCATTAAAAGTTACTTGAGATTCTGGATGCGAGGAATCAAGGATGCACATTTGCCAGTTGGTACATCACTTATGCAACCTTCACAGCATGGCTGTGGCTATATATGCCTAGGAATATTGCAATATTTGAGGAGTACTGCAAAGGTAAAGAAGCACATTTCAGAGACGTTCTAGTTACTATTCAGTAACTTATTTCAGGTGATGTGTATATTCTTATTTATAGAAAGAAAAATGCCCTTTGTGAATAAACCACAGATTTTCAAGTAGTAAATTTAGACATCTTCTAGTTTAATGAAATAAACAGAATTAAAGGAGAATGAGACATCAGTTTAAAAATTGTTTTGCTTTTTTGTTGCATGGTCCTTGAAAAAAAATCCTCATAAAATGCTAAAATAGTTGGAAAATGTCCAGAAAACTCTTTGCTGAATAGGAAAAATAATGCAAGTGGAAAAGAATTGGGAAAAAAGGAGCAAAACTGGTTGAATATGGCAGTTCTAATGGGGAACATATAGAGAGGAATACAATTGGAGGATGATTTAATAAATAGGCACGGTTGTAGTTATGTATGTTTATGAGGGGAAAGAGTAAATTGCTTTAGGATGAGATAATGGCAGTTCGGACTGTGCTTATTTAATTTTCTACTTGAAGAATCCTACATCTAAATATGTGATTCTTTATATAACAATCACTCATTTAAGTTTTGGGGTTGTTAACTTTACACAGTATTGCAAGAAAATGAAAATAATGAAACCACCATGAGGCTCCAAGTCTTCTGGTAACATTGGAAACTGCAACGCTTGTTCTCTTCCTCTGCCAGGTTTATGGTTTTGATTTCCTATCTGGGCATTTAGAATAATTGAGGGTTTTTTCAGTAGTAAGGCATTACAGGATGAAGATGAAGGGGAAAACTTTAGCAGCAATCAAAATTAGAGGAAGGCTGGGACTGTCATTACTCTCCATGGCAATACAATCTAATTGTAGCTCTATTAGAGAAGCAGAGTTGTGGAGGTAAATCGTTGGTGTAATATATTGAGTTATATTTTTATATGCTAATATGAATATAGAAGGCATTCACATTCTTTTATTTCAGCAGTTATTGGTATTTCAATCAAAACTGAATTTCTTTAGATTTCCATACTGTACCAAAAAAGAAAAAAAGAGAAAGATAGAAAGAATATGGCTCTTGAAATTGTGTAGAAGGGCTTTTTTTGAGCTGCTACTTTGTTGTAGTAAGTGTTAAATCTCAGTCGTTTCATAACTACACAAGTAAAAACTGAGTCAAAAACTGTTTTGTGCTTTCATGTGTAAGACTAATGATAGCATCTGCAATGCTTGTTTTACATGCTTTTTCATGTTAATTAGAATCATAGAATGTGTAAGGTTGGAAGGGACCTTTAGAGGTCATCTAGTCCAACCCCCGTGAGGTAAGCCAGGGACATCTTCACTAGATCAGGTCGCTCAGAGCCCCATCATGCCTGGTTTTGAATACGTCCAGGGATGGGGCCTCCACTACTTCTCTGGGCAACCTGTTCCAGTGATCCCCCACCCTCACATTGAAGAGCTTTTTCCTAATATCCAACCAAAATCTCCCTTTTTTGAGTTTAAAACCATTACCCCTTGTCCTACTGCTACACACCCTTAGGTACAGTTCTTCCCCAGCTTTCTTATTATAGGCACCTTTCAGGTACTATAAGGTCCCCCCAGAATCTTCTCTTCCCACTCTCAATATCATTAATAAAGATATTAAACAGCACTGGTCCCAGCACTTCACTTGTCACCATCTTCCATCTGGACTTGGAGCCATTGATTACCACTCTCTGGATGTGACCGTTCGGCCAGTTCCTTATACACTGAACAGTCCACCCATCAAATCCGTATCTCTCCAACTTAGAAAGAAGGATGTTGTGGGAGACCATGTCAAAGACCTTACAGAGATACAGGTAGATGACATCCATAGCTCTTCCCTTGTCCACTGATGCAGTCGCTCCATTGTAGAAAGCCACTAGATTGGTCAGACAGGACTTGCCCCTAGTAAAGCCATGCTGGCTGTCTCAAATCGTTGTGTCCCCCATGTGTCTTAGCATAGCTTCTAGGAGGATCTGTTCCATGATCTTCCCAGGCACAGAGGTGACGCTGACAGGGCAGTAGTTCCCAGGGTCCTCCTTCCTACCCTTCTTAAAAATGGCCGTGATGTTTCCTCTCTTCCAGTCACTAGGGACTACATCTGACTGACATGACTTTTTGAGATATTGAGAGTGGCTTGGCAACAACATAAACTAATTCCTTCAAGACTATGGGATCCATCTTATCAGGTTCCATGGACTCATGTATGTTTCAGGTTCCTCAGATGGTTATGAACCTTATCTTTACTTACAGTGGGAGAGTCCCCATCTTGTGAGCCCTCAACTCGAGAGCAGTGAGGAGGCCAACCCTTTGCTTTTAGACAAACAGATTCACCTTATTCTGTCTCTTCCTCCCACCTTTCCCTTTACTATAAATGTTGAGCATGACGCTGTGTGACAACATTTAATGAACAAAGACTAGATCAAATAGTTTGTATTAAATTAATCTCAGATGTGACATAGCAAGTTACACAGGAAGCACCCTTTATGTCAGCTATTTATTGCAAATAGATTTTGTCAGCTGTGATTTATCATCATTTCAGGTATGAACTCTGAAGACGTGTAAATTTAAGTCTGATTTAGTTAGATTTTCTAGTCAGTAATTTGTATTTATCAACTACTTAAGCCTTCCTATCTTTGTATGGTATTTGCCTACCTCCATGTTTCCCTTCTGAGGATTCATACTGATCCTCTTTAACCATCTTATCCCTCTTCTTTGCAATTATCAGGTTTCTACTGCTACTTCAGTATGGCATTAACTTTTGGCTTTAAGTTGAAGTTTACAACTCGTGTTTATAATCTTGCTTCTTTAGTCGGGAGTCTACCTCATTTATGTGGAAAATTCTGCCAGGTCCCAATGGTAGTTTGCATCTGCCACTAAACTGTGTAGACGGTTACCTTGAAGGCACCTTGTATTTTAAGAAAACTTGCTTCTGCTATTAGTTTGTGCACCAGGAGAATTCCTCCAAAAACATGTTGTACTTGAATACACTATGACTTGACAATCATCAGTTTCGGACGTTAGCCCATTGGGGTGTGCCTAAACAGTCTGGAAATACTGTCTATTTAAGTTGTTGGGAAAGAATTGTACAGGTTATTTTTCTTCTTCAAATCAAAAGCAGATTTGTAGATTGTTGTGATTTTTTGGTGGCCTTTCAAAATTTTCATTTTCGGATAAACTTGAGTTTCCCTTCCCTTTTATGATTAGATGTCCAGAGAAGGGTGTAGAGCACCAGTCTTATGAAAGGCAGGACTGGGGTGGTTCAGACTGCAGAAAAGGGGGCCGAGGGGAGACCTTATTGATCTCTACAGAAGGGAGGTTGTAGCCAGGTGGGGGTTGGTCTCTTCTGCCAAGTAACAAGAAATAGAACAAGAGGAAGTGGCCTCAAATTGCACCAGGAGAAGTTTAGGTTGGATATTAGGAAAAATTTCTTTACTAAAAGGGTTGTCAATCATTAGAACAGGCAGCCTGTGGTTGAGTCACCATCTCTGGAGGTATTGAAAAGCCGTGTAGATGTCGTGGTTAGGGACCTGGTTTAGTGGTTGGACTTGGCAGTGCTAGGTTAATGGTTGGACTTGATGATCTGAAAGGTCTTTCCCAAGCAAAACAATTGTAAGATTCCATGGTAATTCAAATATGAGTACATGTACAGGTCATCTTAGAGTAAATGAACAAGTAAATAATGATTCCAGTGTTTTCTTTTCTTGTGTACTACTGTATTGTTTTTATTTAGTAAGGTAGTTCTTGCCCAAACTACTATTAATTTGAAAAAATAAGATACTAAAATTATTTGTTATCTTTTCTGCATCCCTGTGAAGATTGTTCAACCAGTGCGCTACTGAATGCCTTTTCTAGACTAGTGTAACACATCGGAATTGAAGGTATTTCTGTTGGTTTCCTTGGGGGCCTCTGTCACAGTTTTATAGATCTGACAGCTAAACAATTTTTTTTTTATGTTCAGTTGAAAATTTTATGATGTTATGCCTAGTTAGAGTTCTTTGAACAATCTTCAACAAGTCTTACTCCTCCAAGGAAGAACAAATTACTTAAGTTATAGAGGTTATTAACTTTTCCCTTACGTATCTGTCTAAACTGATACATACATGAGTGTAGAAATACCCACCCTAGACATTATTATAAAGATTTGGAGTTAAATTCTACTTTGAAGGTCCCTGGAGCATTGCCAAGTTGTCAGTAGCTGCCAAGAATATGATCAGTTTCCCCACATGCCAATTCTGTACTTGCATCATGAGCATCCGCAGGTGGGAATAGCTGATTCTCCAGGAATAGGACATCTGTCATCAGGCCACTAATTTTAAGTTGTGACAAGCCATCCTTGGTTCTGGAACTGCAGCACAGGCACAAAAATACGGTAACTGCCTGGTAACCCCCTTGGCAACAGCTGGGGGAGATAAGCTGGTCCATGTGCTGTCTTCCCTAAGGAGCTACTTTCTCTCCCTATCCATTGTGTAGACTCTAGAAAGACTCAGAGAAAAGGTTTTTGAGCTCAGAGTCTTTCCTTTTGGAGACAAAGACAAAACACTGTCAAGTTAAAAAACAAACTAAACAAAACCCTCCTGTTGTTTCAAGAACTGTTTTAAGATACCATGTAAATAAAATTAATGGTTTCACAGAAGGAAGAAGCTGGCCACTGGCAGACAGCAAGGAATTTATCCTCAAGGATGCTGCCAGAGTTATTAAAATAGTTGTGGGGTGTAGAAAGCATAGATGGAACCATTATCTCCAGTCCCAGTATTTCATTCATGTAATCCAGTGGTTTGTAGGAATGCTTTTTTAGAGTGAATGATTTTCTGCTTGGACTATATTGTGATGTCTTATGGCTGGTATTAAGGGCTCAAAAGAAGAAAGTATCTTATACATATATTAAGATAGGTTAATTAAATTCATTGCTAGAAATATGAATGCCAACTTCAGGAAACAGTGTCTGAAACTTTTAGGATTGTCTCTTGATTCGAAAACAAAATTTAACAAAAGAAGACAGTGTACTGATCTTTAGGATTGTGCTCTTACTTTCACTATAGAATTGCCTTTGTGCAGTATTTTTGCCAAGTTTATTGTGCTGTAATTCTGCCTGTAGAAATTACTGACTGTGTGCTTTGAACAGTTCAGAGACTAGCTAATGTCAGTTTATTTGAATCAGTTTAATTGAACAGAAAGATTATCTTAATTTGCCTCTGTGGAATGGTGATTTTTTTTTTCTTTTCTATTTAGGAAAATACTACTTTTCAGGAAAAAGCTATTAGTTTTGGTTTGCAGATGAACTGCATTTTAACTCTTTGTGTCCATTCATTTCAGGGGTGGTTCATTCATGAGAACTCAGCTGTATTTGAGTGTTTTGAGACCCAAGGCTGTTTCCCCAGGTTACCTTTTTAACTGCTGGTGCTGATGTTATTCTCTGTGCTAATGTAACACATCTCTTTTGCTCCAGGTTATATTTATATCACTATCTGACAGACAGGAGTATTTTTATTTCAAGCTAGTATAGTCATGCCAGATCTGAGGGGAACAAAACACCTTTCAAACATATGACAAATTGTTTTCATGGGTCTAATAGTGGGTGAAGTATTTGTGTGTTTGTTGTAGCCTATGTTTTAAGAGCAGGATTTTCTGGTATATCTAAGGCAGTGTAATTGCACTGGTAGAGACCTTTTGGTTGAGAGACGGCAGGGAGAAAGATTCACATCTGAGCATCTGACTCTCTCAATTGTAGCCTTGTAATGGAAAAAATGAATAAATGCTGTTATCATCAGGAGAATGGTGGCAGAAAAACACAGAGTGAGCCCACAGTTTGTTCAGAGCAGAACTGGAATACGGTGCAGGAGTCGTGCCGTCAGGTTTCATGTGACATATAAACTCTGCTCACTCCCATGTATCTCCATCATCATCAGGACAACTGATATTCCATACCATATCACATCACATCGTGCTCTGTGTATAATGGGTTTTTAGTTGGGAGGTAGCACGGCTGAGGAACTGGGTGAGCATCAGCGTCAGGTGTTGAGCAGTTGTACTATGCATCACTTGTTTGATTACTATTAATTATTTTCCTATTGAACTGTCTTTATCTCAACCCATGAGTTTTACTTTTTTTTTCTTCTTGTCTTTTGTTTCCTTCGATTCTCTTCCTCATCCCCACTGGGGAGGAGGCAGGGAGTGAGCAGCTGTGTGGTTGTTTTAGCTGCTTGATGGGTTAAACCACGACACATTGTCAACATTTCTGATAGTTGGCTTCCCCACCCCTGGGGCGCTGGAGAATTCTGTTCTAGAAGTAGGCAGTGGTCAGCGATACAGAGCAGAGAGAAATATTCTGACAGTACATCTTTGAAAGCCAGCTGTTTATGAATTAACCAGTGGTTTGGTAGATCTTTGCTGAGCATGCACTAACTTTAATTCCTGTCTTTCCTTAATACCGTTTGTGACATCATTTAGCTCGAATGCACTGTACATTCACTGTTCTGGCACATCAAGGTAGAAAGCTCTAGGGCTGTAATGTTCACCAAAGTCACAAGTACAAGGATATGACAAGTTTTATGAGGAGACTGTGTACTTAAATTATTCCTGTACTAACATGAATTTGCAATGTCAAAAAGAAAATGCACAATGTAAAATAATATGTGATCTGGTTGTATTACAGAAATGTTAGGCTTTATTGAATTTTGTGTAGGCATTACATTCTGTTGACTTTAAATCCCAGGTGCTTGATTAAATATGCTGTGCCTAATTTCTTAGCATTACTTAGTCACAATTAACAGTAAAAAAAACTGTATTAAGCATGTGAAGACTATTCACTAACATATCAAAGTATTCTTGTAAAAAGAATTTGTCACTGAAACTCTTAAACACAACTGAAGAAGGTATTTAGGCATATGCTCAATTTCAATCAGGTAAGTAACCTCATTCCAGCAGTAGGATAACTAATGTGTCAGAGCCCTCTGTCACCTCTTTTGCAGCCTGTATTATTGCTTCAGCTTCATGTTCCCTTTGTTCATAGTTGAGATATTCATGCAAAATCACTAGTTTCTGAAAAAGTTGCTTCAGGTTCAACAGGCTGCTGCTTGTCAAATCTACGTTTAGTGTAGTTTAACACATTAAAAATATCAGTAGTGTGAACCTTGGTGTTTACCTCTAGAACTGTTTATAGCGCTATTGAAATCTAAGAGGGATTTGCATTGGTAATGAGGAGAGCCATAAAGAGTGTGTACAGATGTTTCCTAATGCAGTAAGTCTGTGGCTCTAAAGGCATATGATCACATTTGGAAAATTGCTATTGCATGTCTTGGCAGTTCGTTAAAAACTGAAAACTTTAAGTTAACCGGTATTTTGATAGACTAAGTTCAAGGTCACCTTTTGTTTAAATGATGTTTTGTTTTCTGTAATTAGACCATGCCAGGTGTATTAAGTATGTAATTAAAAACACAAGGTTTGGCTAATTCAGAGTAAATGAGAACGAAATACAAGGTCATTATTCGTCTCTAGTGAGACTCCAGATGAACAGCACACATGGAACTATTTATAAAACATTTTGCATGGTCAAAAATTGCTTTAGGTTGCTGTCCATGGCTTTGAAATTAAACTACTCACAGATTTTTACAAAAGTACCTGTAGCGTAGAAATATGTTCCCATGCCTAGTGTTGAATTTGAATGGAAATAAAATATATATGATGTACAATTTTATGGCATAGATTTAAAAAAGAAAAGGAAAGAAGAAAAAAATGCTAGTGAGAGAGCCTGTGAGGCATTCTGCAAAACGTTATTAGGGTGAACTTCCACTGACAGCAGTGGGACCCAGCAGCTGGTTCAAAGCATCAGAGATAATACCTGAAAGGGATTGTACTACTGGGTTGAATTTCTTGCTCTAAATACTGTGGCAAACTTCCACCACTCTGCTACCCAGTATCCAAACCTTGATGGAGGCAGAATTCACCTTATCAATGATGATACTGCTTCTGCACCTCTGACCCACATAAACTGCTCCTGAGAGCACTGCGGTTCCCACAGTGTGGGGCTGAAGTGGGATGTAAACTATGGATCTGACCAGTCCAGAGCAGAGCCTCTGGAAGTTAGTTTAGCCAGGAAGACTTTTCTGGTTTTCCATCTCCCAGGCTTAGCATCCTTCTTTTGTACCATGTGTGTTTTGTGAAGAGTTAAGTCAAAGACAAATACAGGAAAGTGTGCTGATTGATTTTGTATATGCGAGTGAAATCCCTTAGATTTGTCTTGAAAAACTAAAATAGTTCAAAGCTACAGGGGTACAAAGTGATATGCAATTGGCTCATGGGGTTTTGTGGAGTTTGGTTTTTTGGGTTGCTTTTTTTTTTAGTAGAAAATAAAGTTCATGCTCTAAAATCAGTCCAGTTGGAACATGGCGAATTGGCCTCACTGAATTCGGGTGAAACAAGGAATGTCTGTGCTGTGTTTTCATGGGCTTTGGTATTTCAAATATTCCTATACAGTTAGAATGATAAGAACAAGATTGTTTAGAGTTAGATATTTCTTTAGGGAAAACCCCATTCTTCACAGTTTGTATCAACATCTTCATGGTGTTTAAAAGCAGCCAGGAATTGGAGAGGTGCCTCAGGAGGACTATCAAGAGCAGCCAGCCATGTAGAAATGGAGTCACCAGGAGCAAGTTGCTGAGCCCTCATGCTTAGCCCGTGCTTCCTGAGGGAGACACTTCAGAATGCATACACAGAACAGCCAGACAATTCTTTTTGCCATTTTAATTTCTGTGGAGGTAGGACTAGAATTTCAACAAGCCCGGAAATTGTGATAAGTGGGTTAGCAGGAGGGGCTAATTCTCAGTCTTCGGTTTATATGTCATTATCTATTTTAGCTGTTAGACTTATGTAATTCCTAGATGAGGAAGGAGGAGTACTATGGTGTTGCTGGGCTGGTTTAGTTGTAGTTACAGGAATGTAGTAGTATTTGAAATTACTTTCATGTTGGATCACTGCTTATTTTTCTAAAGATAGCCTTATTTCTTTTCATGGATTTGCCTTTCCCCTGTTTATGGCTACATAACTAATCCCATTTCCTTTTGTCTGTGGGGTTTTTTTTCCTTAATCTTATTTTCTACTGTAAAATGAGTTCATTATTTTTGCAGTTTATCCTGAAAACCTTGGATCCACAAAAGTATTAGTTTCTTGAAACCTGCTGCCAAACAATTGCACTGTTTTCTTATTACATGATAATCCTACTCTTTACTTGGAAAATAAAGCAACTGGTCTGAGCTGTAAAGCCCATCTCAAAAAGCAAGCAAAGGTGATGGAATGTACCAGGGCTGCGTGATGCTGGCGCAGTCTGCAGTTGTCAGAGGTGATGATCACCTACTGCAGCTGCCAACATTCCTCTGTAGCCCAGAAGACATAAAGCACTGGGCAGTGAAGCTGGCACCTGCCCAGTACGTGTCAGTCGTAAAGGTGATACAATCACAGAATCATTACGGTTGGAAAAGACCTTCAAGATCATCTAGTGTCCCCCCACCTATATTACTTACTAAACCATGTCCCTAAGTAACTCATCCAAACTTTCCATAAACACTCAAAGGAACAGTGACTCCACCTCCTCCCTGGGCAACCTGTTCCAATTCCCAACATCTCTTTCAGAGAAGAAATTCCTCCTTATTTCCAACCTGAACCTTGCCTGGTGCAACTTGCCAGCCCCCAGGTCACCACAACCTCCTTTCAGGTAGTTGTAGAGAGCAATAAGGTCTCCCCGGAGCCCCCTCTTCTCCAAAACAGTCCCAGTTCTCTCAGCTGCTCCTCGTAAGACTTGTATTCCAGACCCTTCACCAGCTTTGTTGCCCTTCTCTGGACATGCTCCAGGGCCTCAGTGTCTTTCTTTTAGTGAGAGTCCCAAAACTGCAGTATTCTAGGTGCGGCCTCACCAGAGCTGAGCACAGGGGGATGATCACCTCCCTGGTCCTGCTGGCCACGCTATTCCTGATACAAGCCAGGATGCCGTTGGCTTTCTTGGCCACCTGGGCACACTGCTGGCTCATGTTCAGGTGGGTATCAACCAGCTCCCCCAGATCCTTTTCCTCTGTACAGCTTTTCAGCCACCCTGCAGCATTGCCTGGATTATTAAACATACAGAGGCTTCTGTGCAGGGATCTAACAAGGCGCAGGCAGAGGGAGGGTCTGTATGCATACAGACTGGATGTGCAGGTCTGTAACTGCACAGCTCTTGCAGGAGTCACTCTTTGGGAATAGGCAGCCCCCTTGGTAAAGCTGGGTGTTATTGTCGGAGCTGTGGGAATGCCCCTGTCGATCACCAGACCGTGATTTACGAAATGCATACGAGAGCTTTTCAGCTAAAAACTGAAATGAGTGCCTGACATATGAAGCTACTGACTCAGGAGCCTGGTGATCCTGCCAGCTGCTTTTGCAGGGCTGACTACATTAAAAACACAAAACCCAAAAGAAAACAAAACCAATCAAAAAGCCCCACAAAAACCAAGTAGTTATCAATTTGGAATGCAGTGTCCCAGAGAATATATAAACACATAGCATAAATTGCATTTTAAGTAAGATTGAGTTTGCTGCTTATTATCAACAAGTTTCTTCAACTGATGAAGGTGAAAGATTAAACTAAGATGCATTCCATTCCTGAAGTTAAATGAAAGCATGTTTGTGCTTGATATGATAGGAAATAGCTTGAAGAATATTTTATTCTTTTTTTTTATTTTAAAAAAGTATTTTAAAGCTGCCAAAGACTTTTTATGCAGGTGGTTATCAATCCGGTAAGCATCAGATACTTAAATGAAAGCTGGCTGGCTTATCTAGATGGGTGTTTTTCATTATTATTAATAATTTTATTTTTTAGCTGATTGTTCCAGCAAACTTCATGCGTGTACTCATCTAAATACACGGTGCTTAGTGCCAAGGAATCCATGATTGCAACTATCCTTCTGTGAGTTTTATCTAGAATTGTTGTGTTCGATGAACACAGAATATGTATTTCGATGTGTGAGTGATGTCGTGCATCCTTGATGTACTCTTTAGGAGAGTTTTTCTGCTTGCTGTGGTGGTGGTGGTTGAATCTTGGATACATTTGTGCATTAAAAAAATCATATGTGGAGTTATGGGGGGAAAAGTTTAGAGTAAAAATGCTGCTTTTTCTTACCTGTGTGAATAGCTGTGTCTGCTTGTGAAGCAGCAAGAGATAGATGTTTGCTGTAAATACAGCAGGACTTTGTATCAATTTGGGGAGATCTAAGGGAGACATCTCATGAGGTTGGTAAATATTATTTTTTGTAAATGTCAGGCTCCTGCTGACACTGGTGCTTTAGGAAATTCATCTCTAAATGGGCAATTGTAGCAATCATTAATGGAGAGTTTCCTGGCTCTGTTGCTTGCCAAAATTTCCTTTCTGTTTCATCCTCCTGGAGTGGATATACTGGGTGACTTCCTGTTTTGAGTATAGAAGGGCTTCTAGTTTTTGTCTGTGGGAAGCTTATGTTAAGAAGTGATAATTTGTTTTTACAGTGTACACATTTAAAGGTTAGACTGAACCATATTCAGTTAGAGCTTTGCATTGACATCACAAACTTTCCAATGTTGACATTTTCAAAGCAAACACCTGAAATTAGTTGAATCCTTTAAATTAGCAGGTATATCATGATCATGTGATACAGGGAATCTAAACACAATTTCACTGCACTTCAAACTTTGCTTGGTGAAAAGCCTTAAAGGATAGGTATCACAACACCTCATCCTGTGGTTCAGGTCCGTGTGCTGTCCCGGATGGCAGTGAGTACAAACCCCCCTTTCCCTACAGCCTTTGGTTTGCCAGTTTAGCTGGGAATAATCTTTAGTCTGTCATTTTAGTATCACTTTTTGACCTTGGTGTTATATGTTTCATAGCATGAAGTAGAACTGAATGAGGTGGTGTCCTTATCAATAAAAGATGTCATTTCTTCAGGAATAAGATGGATTTTTCTTGCAGTGTTGTGGAATCTCAGTATTTGGACAGTTTTTGTCAGGCTCTTTGGCAGCTTCTTTTGCAATACTTGCAATGCTTTTTTTTTTTTCCCTGTTTTTTATATTTGCAGTATGTCCACAGATGCCTTATAATTCACAGGACAGAGAATTCCCTAATAAACCTTCATTTCTTCTGGTGAAATGGTTCCTAATGAGACTGTAATTATTGTGCTTTATCATAACTAGTTATATTGTTTTCAATGATAATCAAGATCTGTGGTAGAAGTGAAATAACAATTTCCTTATTGAAATGTTTTAATCAGAACATTTTTGTTGAAGTGTTAAGATTGTCTTTGCATTTTCATCAGAGCTATCACAACAATTGTGGACTCTGCTATTCATATACTGCTTTTAAATCTGTCATGTTTTTGATAAAGTGATGCTTTTGCACAATGGTGAGAAGATGTCATGCCAAGTTGCTGGAGGCTTTGCTGAGAAAGAAGCTTTTGAATGCTTCCAAATTCAACCAGGGGCTGACTGAGCACTTAATTGAATGCAGGTTAGGACATCAGCAGTAACACTGAAGCAACATAAAGGGTTGACAGTCACTGACGCCTTCAACTTTTTCTCCAAACCCAGTATTTTTTCCTTTTAAAGGGTGTGAAAGATTTTGAAAAATACATTTGATGAGTTAGATCGTGTTCTAAAATCTATTGTTGTATAACTACAGCATTTGAGTAGATCCTCACCTACATCCACCGTTGGGTCATAATTCACGTTATTTTTGTAATGGGAGATGATCAAAGTTATATGGAAAATAAAAGAACCTATAGTATTAGATTCTTGTTCTATTGCTTTTTTTTCTCCCATTTAATATTTCTCATTATAATTTTAGCTTGTATTAGGAAGAGATAGAAAAATTTAAGAAATTATTGCAATATTTTGTTTTGTAAGATGGTATTAGAAAAAGTTTTTAAAAGCATGTATTGGGTAGCCCCCCTTTGTTAAGTAAGGAAAAAAGGTAACAATTCGAGTTTCTAAGTCCACTATTCCCAAACCCACAAGAAATAATTCACAGAATTGCAGAAGAGTTTGGGTTGGAAGGGACCTCAAAGATCATCTAGTTTCCCTGCTGTGGGCAGGGCTACCCTCACTAGACCAGGTTGCCCAAAGCCCCATCTAACCTGGCCTTACAAGCACTTCCAAGGATGGGGCTTCAACAACCTCTCTAGGCGACCTTTTCCAGTGCCTCACCATCCTCATAGTAAAGAATCCGTTCCTAATATCTTATCTAAACCTGCCCTCTTTCAGCTTGAAGCCATTGCCCCTTGTACTATCACTACACTCCCTGGTGAGCAGTCCCTCCCCCACTTTCCTCTAGCCCCTTCAGGTACTGGGAGGCTGCAATTAGATCTCCCCAGAGCATTCTCTTCTCCAAGCTGAACAAACCCAACTCTCCCAGCCTGTCTTGATAATTGGTACCAAAGCTTTGCTTGCTGGTATTTAATTTGCACACACAGCTTACTGGGTTTTGAGATCCCCTGTCGTTTTTGGTGTTAGTCTTGTTATTTCACTGTCAAATACAACATGAATCCTAAAATATGCTGAGGATACAATGTGTGTTTCTTCTAAAGTGCTATGAATGCCAGAAAGAGAATAGCCTCCGTCTTGGTGTAGTCCTGCAGAATCCCCCACTGTTGTAGTTAAATGACTTGTTTACAGTTCTGCTCGCAGACGGAATTTGAGGAAACTACTAATCCTGCTGCCAGAGCTTTGGGGGAAATATTTTATATGATTAATTCTTCAGTAGTTGTAGTGTATAAAATCAATTTTTTTCACTTTGTCATAAAAGCACAACCATCTTTCATAGATTTTTATGATTCTCCCCCCAACCTACACTTCCGGAAAATGGGATGCTCAGTTTCACTGTGTGTTTTCTGTTAACTTGCAATCGTGTTGGTGTTCCCAATTTTTAATTACCCTGCACAAAGAAGATTTTGTGCAATCTAGCTGTATATTACTTTTGGTCTGTTTCCTGTGGAAATGAAGCTTATGTGATTGTGCAGTTTGTCCCGATAACTTTTGAGTCATATTGTCCAAGTTCAGCAAAGGTAGAGGTTTCAGAAGAAATTAATTTGCTGTATTTTTCAACTACTACTAGTAGTTTGCCTCTGAGAAGAGGGATCCAGTTCAAAACCTATATTGAAGTATGGGTTGTGGTCAGAGGTCAGTAGTCAGCCTGTTGTTTTTGTCCTGCTGGTGGGTTGACCTCGGCCCCTGTAGCTTGGAGGGTGGCATCTTACCCAAATTTATTCAGGAGGTGGATGTTATGGAAAAAGGGAGGCAGGGCAGAAGGAGGCACCTGCTCATTTGTTACTCTCAATCATAGCAGCCAGGTAGCCAGAGAACCGAGGCAATTCAACTGGCTCAAAAAAACCATCTGATACCCCTTGCCCTCCTCCCTTCCCCTCTCTCCCAGCTCACCCTGCACTTGCACACTTGGTAGATCTCGTGCAAGGAAACAATCGGGAGCCTGAGGGTTTCACACAGCAGGACTGACCCTTTTGGCTACCTCCTGTCTTTAGATCAGATTAATTGTAGAATGAAGCTGCTTCCTTAATCTCTATCCTTTTTTTCTAGACTGCTCCCAAGTTCTACTGCTGTTTTATTAGCGACAAATCAAGGCTGTTCTTTCTGTTAAGATTCTTCGCTTCGGTTTAGTTGCATCTCACCTGAACTAACTTTTTAGTACAAGAATTCCTTTCTTTACTTAATGCTTTCCATATGTCTGCTGAATCAAATCTAAATTTACCATCTTTCAGCTCCATTTTAATCCCATCTGCTTCTCTGTCCTTCTTTGAATCCAGAGAGATGTGAAGTGTTTTTTCTTGGTTATGCTCTCAATACAAGTCAGTGGATAACATCCAAAAAGGAATTTTACTAGAGAGGGGGTTGATTTTTGGCTTTGTTAGCTCTTTAAACAAAGAGCTGTAAATGTATTATTTCTTCTACTGTACACAAAACTTTGATTTTGACTGCTCTATGTTTTGATTCTAGCTTTGATAGAGAGAGATCTGTATAACATTTATTTTTATTTTAGGAGAAATAAATGCATTAAAGGTGTTTTGCTCGTAGGTAGGAATGTCACATTATCCAGCCTGTATGACTTCCATGTCAAACAAAATTCAGGCTCCAGGATGTTTTCTGTAAAAGGTCGTTGGAAAGGTGAGGAGCAGAGATGAAATGATATCATTTCATGTTTACATTTATTATACAGTGCAGTAGTGGGTTGACCTACAGGAAAATAGATCCTTACGTTTGAATTCCTTCCTAACTTCCTAAGTCAATTGTTAGTTCCTTCTGCTGGAGGGAATTTTAGAGAACCATGAAAAAACTGGCAGCAATTTAGCTATTACTGTATTCTGGTCTTGAGGGCTTTTAACTATTTGTACCATGCAACATTGCAGCAGTATTGTTGTAAATCAGAAATTAAAAACACCCAAACCAAGCTTTTTCACAATCTGCTGATTTTTTTCTAATGTGTTTTAGTTTTCTTAGAGATTTTACCTAATCTGCATGTAATTTCTGTTGGAGAGCACTGGCGGTATGCCGTATAACTACCTTTTTGATTTCCTCACCTTGACTTCCCTTTTTCATTTCTCCACCTTTTTATAATTCTAACCATGAACTTACTTGTGCCTAAAATTTTCCTTAGGGCTAGTTCTGACACAACTTGTTCTATTCTTATCTGTTTCTATGGTGTTTCTTCCTTTATTGCTTGGTATTTTCTTACACAATTTTCTATGGTTGTTATGGCAACGATAAATAGCAAATTTGTCAATTTTCAAGCAATACTGCTTTCCAAATTTTGCATGATATTAAATTGCTGAGCAAGAGGGGAAATATTTTCAGCATGGTTAAGCTAATTAATATTATTAAGCTAAATTGCCTTGTAGTTTTGCGGTGTTGGTGCTTCTAGGCAAGGTGTTACGCACTGTGATGCTTCTTGGCAGAGTATAAATAGAATACACTGGTGGATGTAGGAGAAATTGTTAAGCTACTGAAACTACTTCTTTGCTGTTGTTATTCTAAAGGGTAGGATCTGGTAAACGTGACTGGCCTTCTAGTCATATCATCATCAACCAGGTTATTAGGCATGTGGTTTGTAATTACTGGGGTTCCCTGTGCAATACAGATCATCAGGCAGCATAAGTACAAACTCCCAGAATGGAAGACATTTAGAGATACTAATTGCAAAAGCAACTGACTGAGGTATTTCTCTGTCCTTGTTTAAAACAAGAGATACTGGTGGAGGGAAGAGGAATGTGGTTTGAGGTTGAAATAGATGGGTACTGCAAGAAGCCAGTACCTCTGTGAATGAGGTATTTGAAGTCAGAAGCACTAATGCAGAATGGGAGCAATCAAAATTACTTCTTTTCAAAGGTGAACTGCTGGACCAGGTCCACAGTTGGAGTTGTTGGGGGCTTTTTTTGTATACAATATGACTATGTTGTTACTTTAAAATATGTTTCCATAGAACTGGGATTTTAAAATATTTTGAAGCCATTACTTGTATTCCTTGTGCCTTGTGATAGAGCCTTTGCTGAATTTGACATTCACTGTAACAGAATAATTTGCTAAAATAAATTATTTTTTGTTTTCTCTAATGTGTCTGATTTTACAGCATTATGAATTTTTGTAACATAAACAGTATTTGTAATTTCAACTGTGTGCACATATGTTTGTGTGTCTTTGAGTAAGTAGGAATGTTATACGGAAAACATACATTTCAGTGCTCTTACAAAAGCCCAACGAAAATCCTGCCTTCTTTGTGTTTGTAGCCTTCTTCAATCTCTAGTGTAACTATTGTGATGTCCCAGGATGCTGGGACATCTAGTCTTTGACGATGCTATAAAATGCAAGGTCTCCAGCTCTGTCAGCAGCAGCACAAGTCTCTAAGACAGTAAGCCTGCCCACCCCCCAATCCAAGCCTGAGGTGGCTGCTTGTTTCTTCTGGGAGAAATAATTGGCTAGTTGGTTCACTCTTCAATGTGAGTGGTAGATCAGTGAGGCAGGTTGTATGCAAAACCTTAACAGCTTTTCAGAAGATGGTGGCTTAAAGCCAAAAGCCGCTTCTCTGTCACCAACAGAATATATCCAGAAGATCATTTGAGTTTCCAAATGAAAATACATCTCACTCGTTTGGGTGGTATGGGGAGAGGAGATCACTGCTGGGGACTCTTTAAATTATTACATTTCTGAGGTTCTTAGGATTTGTTGCTGTATGTCAATACTGGTTTTTAAACTATTTGATAGTTTTCTGCTTGTGACAGGATGTAACCATTAGAAAGGTACTCATGATTCCCCCCCCATCCTTCTGCCACATAATGTGAATTTCATTAGCATCAATTCAAGAATGTATGCTATGTATTTATATGCCTTTCTGAGAGTAGTTTTTCTTCAACAGTAAATTCTAATGTCCACAGCAAGATGTGCAATAACTGTTTCAAGAAGTCATCCATGTGTGTTGCTCAATTCATATTTAATACAGAAAGTCCAGGACAGATCCATAATCTTTTTGCATTTTTTGTGCTCATGCATATGCATCAGATCTGGTGGTGATGAGAGACTTGTCTTGTGCTCTCTCTATACTTACAAACTCTCAGCAATGACACTTAATATATGACCAGTCCTATTTGTATTTCATCTCTCCTCAGTGTAATGTCTTGGAATGCAGGTTACCATCAAGCTGAGGAATAGATGTTCTGTAGGCAAAAACCCCAGTGATGCATTTTAAATAAATTGCAAGAGCATTTAATAACCTCTCTGTTTATCTTTTTGTCTTTACTTTGGAAAAACACTGCTCTGAAGATGGTCTTAACAGTTGAACTTCTTTTACAAGGCACTGTACATAGAAATTAAATTTTCTTTGGCTTTTAATTACTTCAGAAAGTGCAGTTGTGAAACACATAATTCTATTCCAGGATGAGCCTGTGAGCTGTGCGGCACTGACTGCATTGAGCACAGATTTTGCTTGAGTGCTGACACCTTGCATTTGAGGAATGCATTAGTCTGTCTCACATTTTCCTTATCCTTTTTATATGGTCTAGGAATGTGCTGGATGGATGGTTTGGAGTAAATTGGAACTTGATCGGCGCTCTCGTTATTTCCTGCCCTGGTAGTTAGAGTTGGATATAATATAGATGAGGCCCTTGGTTCTACTTCAGTTTCCAAATCATGAATACTAAATCAATTTTAAAACCTAGATTAAATTCCCAACAGTGTTTTTCTGGAGAACAATTTAGATTTGAAGTTACAGACATTTGAATGTTACAGATGTTCAAGTGCAGTATGTGTAGCATTTTCATTGTTGATATACTATGCAATGAATAATATTTTATAATTGTTTTCTTTGTGGATTTTAAGTCTAGAAACTGAAACATAGTTTTGAAACCTAGATAATCACTCAAGGGATGAATTGGAAAACCAGCAGGGAGGCCAGAAAGATTCTACTGAGACTTGGGTCGTGTCATAAGGGTTTGCAGAGCTGTACCATTCCCTAGTTGTGTGCTATGTAATTGTCATAATTTACTCCAGAGATTCAGCAGCTGAATAGCGAGCGCTGTAATTTGGGACTGGGGTTAACAAACAGCGTGGGTACAAATCTTGCACAGTACCTGTGGTATTAAGTAATAAATAGCAACTCTAACTGCAGATTATAATCTGAAAAACCTACTTCAGCATGCTAGTGTTGTTGTGTACTCTGTGACAAAGCAAACAGATCAAATGCTGTAGGCCTTCCTAAGAGATGATACTGTGAAGGTAAGAAAGAGTGATGCTAATTTTTTGCTTGATTGCAGTAATGTTTGAGTCACAGGCAAAATATTTGATAATAGAATATTTCTTTGGCAAATGATTTTGGCAGAGCTGGACTCAGTAAGTGAATATGCCGCTGAATCATTGAATCTTGTTCAGTGGATAAATGGGGTTTCTCAACTACAACAGAGGCATCATCACACTTTTCACTGGGTTGAGTGTGTTTTAGAGGATAGAGTTAGATTATGGTCAAGTGTACTGTTGTGTGCTGAGAGAGCCTGGGTTTCTGCTTCATAAGATGAGACTGTTCCAGTTTTTAATTTAGTCTTGCTTTTAGTTGTATGCTGGTACACGGGCTTCTTAATTAATGTGTGTTGACATGAGCGATTATCAATTATTATTTTGTTCTGTATTTTCCTACTTCCGGGATATTTCTTACTGCATTAACTTGTAGTGAGAGAGGAGCCTACTCCATCTCTGTAAAGGGACAGATACTCTATTATTTAAAAGCTGCTGTTCACTTATTTTAGATCTAATTTAATCTGGATTAAAAGCAAGACAGTAGCTATCTACTAGATTTAGACCATCATAAGATTAAAGACTATTTCAAGTCAATGCTCATTTAAGTTGTGTTTTGCAAAAGTGGAGCTGGTGTGTTTTGTGAAAAGAAAAACTGCATCTACCTGCTGAAACTCTGCAGTGCCTGTCTGGCTGGTATGATCTGTAGATAAGACTTCAATAGTGGAAGAGTTAATAAGCTATAAGGTGTGAAGATACTTTCAAAGAATCTGCCTAGTTCTTGAACATAAGAAAGTTTCCTAAATTACTTCAGTCGGTTTTTGTGAGATCAGAGCTGTCAGAAGGAAATGCAGTCTCCAACCCCTGTGGCTGGTGAGCTGCTGGATGCAGTGCAGGAGTGGAACAGTACCCTTCTGTCACCCAGGGACTGTTGGGAACCCAAATCTTTTGGCAAGCTGAGTTCTTTCAGTGCTTAGGAAAACTGAACCAGGTGAAACTAAATACGCAGTCAAGCAATTCTGTGGGGAGAAAAAAGATTTCCAGAAAATGATTGAGGAAGGAGTAAAGAAAATTTGAGACAATATGGACTGAGATGCACTCTTTAAAAGCCAGCAGTGCCTCTGCTAAATCAGTAAAGTCATATGGCAAATGAAACTTGGTGCTGTTGTGGCAAAGATTTGCATAGCCTCAGGCTGGGGAATTGTTTCTCCACCCCACCAGATCACTGCAGGTCTCTATGTGCAAGTCCAGTGCTGTGCATTAGTGCTTAGCTCAGCTAGGCTTGGGGGTTGTCCTCTCCCTCATCCCTCTCCCAAGGGACTATCCTGCATGCCATTCCTGAGGCCTGGATCTCTTCTTATCTGCACATTTAAATGTCTCTCCATAGCCCTGTTTTTGTTCAGCTGCTGCATTCAGGTTCTGCTCTTCCCAATGTTTTGCAGGCCTCTCAATCCATGTCTCAGTTTTACTGTCTTTTAGCTGTCTGCTGTAATTTCTTCCTTGCCCCTGGGATTAAGAAACCTGGAATTTGTTACCTGTAAGTTGCCTTACGTTTCTGGACTACCATGATTTTCCCTGTCCATTTTGTACAGAAAGTGGCTGAAACCCATCCTCTCTTGCATCAGAGAATCACAGAATCACAAGGTTGGAAGAGACCTTTGAAGGTCATCAAGCCCAACCATTCCCATCCTATGCTAAACCATATCCCTAAGTACCTCATCAACCCTTTTTTTGAACACATCCAAGGAAGGTGACTCAACCACCCTCCTGGGCAGCCTGTTCCAGGCCCTGACAACTCTTTCAGTAAAATTTTTTTTTCTAATATCCACTCTAAACCTGCCCTGGCACAGCTTCATGCCATTTCCCCTTGTCCTATCTCCTGTCACCTGGCTGAAGAGACCATCGCCCACCTCTCTACAACCCCTCTTCAGGTAGTTGTAGGTGGTGATAAGGTCTCCCCTCAGCCTTCTCTTCTCCAGGCTAAACAGCCCCAGATCCCTCAGCCGTTCCTCATATGATTTGCCCTCCAGCCCCTTCACCAGCCTGGTTGCCCTTCTCTGCACTTGCTCAAGGACCTCAATGTCCTTTTTATGGTGGGGAGCCCAGAACTGCACACAGTACTCAAGGTGTGGCCTCACCAATGCCGAGTGCAGGGGCACAATTACCTCCCTAGACCTACTGGCCACACTGTTTTTGATACAAGCCAAGATGCCCTTGGCCTTCTTGGCTGCCCGGGCACACTGCTGGCTCATATTCAGCCTGCAGTCAATCATCCAACACCCCCAGGTCCTTCTCTGCCTGACAGGTCTCCGGCCAGTCTCCCCCAGGCCTGTAGCACTGCATGGGGTTGTTATGTCCCATGTGCAGCACTCTACACTTGGCCATGTTAAACTTCATCCCATTGGTCTCAGCCCATCGGTCCAGTCTGTTCAGATCCCTCTGAAGAGCCTCCCTACCCTCAGGCAGATCAACCCTTCCTCCTAGTTTAGTGTCATCTGCAAACTTACTGAGGGAGCATTCAATCCCTTCATCCAGGTCATTGATAAAGATGTTGAACAAGACTGGACCCAGGACTGAGCCCTGGGGGACGCCACTCGTGACCGGCCTCCAGCTGGATTTGGTTCCATTCACCACCACCCTTTGGGCCAGTCCATCCAGCCAGGTTTTAACCCAGCTGAGGGTCCACCTGTCAAGGCCAGTGGCAGCCAGTTTCTTGGTCAGAATGCTGTGAGAAACCGTGTCAAAGGCTTTACAGAAGTCCAGGTAGACCACGTCCACAGCCTTCCCCTTGTCCATTAAGCGGGTCACCTTGTCATAGAAGGTGATCAGGTTAGTTTGACAGGATATACCTTTTGTAAACCCATGTTGACTAGACCACCAGAATGTTTTTTGCGTGAAATAAACCCCAGCGAACTGTATGTCTGTCATTTCTCAGTTTATTAAAGATCATGTGTTATTTTCCTAGATCCTTTCTGAATTTGGCTGTTTTAAACCGAACTGAATTTTCTTCATTATAAAGAATATACCTTGGTCAAGTCAGCCCAGCAAATAAGTCAGCCCAGCAAACTCAGGCCTGCATTTTGGGTTGGGGGTGCAGCTGATCTCCAACAGATTTTTCCTGTTAGGTAAATTTAGTTTTGCTGTATCCGTCTGCGTTTTAGTTTTGAGATCAACATTTTGTACGTCTAAGAAACCTGCAATTTGCTTGTATTGTCCCTCACTAGGATGCTGGGGTTTAAAGTTTAAGCTTTAAAATTCTTACAGACTCTTCCATTGCTCTTCAGGTAAAACACTTCTCTGGATCTGGTTTTAACTTGAAGGCTATCTCTCTGCATGGATGTATCTTGTGTCATAACTCATTATTCAATGAGTTTCCATTTTTCTTTGTATTTTCAAAATAATTTTACATGGAAACATTGAAGTAAAATACCCTTAGGTGACATAATTATGTACTTCGTGAATTTATAGACTTTAATACAGCTTTCTTTTTAACCTCAGGACTTCTGTTTCATGTTACTTACGTCTTTAACTTTACATTTCTGTATAGATTTGTGTTTACAAAATATTTTGGCAGAACTGGGAACATCTTTCATTTTATCTTCAGGATGTTTGGGGGGTCTTAACTGAATAGTTTTCTTTTTGAAAATGGCTCTTATCAGAAGTAGTTTGTATCTTTGTTCTTAATGCAGCTTGTATTTGCATGCAGATTGCTAGAATTTTACAAATATGTAAACTGTTACTTTCTGAACATTTTAAAAGCGATCCTCTCACGGAAGGATCCGATGTCCGGGAGGCAGTGCCTTAACTTGGGAAAGCTTTTGACTGTGAAGCTAACATTTGGGTTTATACAGCTGAACAGTGACTGCAGTTTGCTGAAATGTGATACACTCCACCACGATGGACCTGCTCATAGCTGAGCTCTGTATGAACGACAAGGAAAAGCACTTGCCCTGGAGAACCACAGATTAAGAGAGATAAAATACTCACTTTTTGATACTGTTTACTTACTAGAGTAAGAACTTTAGCTAAAAAATTCCTTTTGATCTCACAGCTTTGTATCTTTGCTGGGTAATATTGGAATTTTTTTCTTCCCATGTTTGTTTTGTTTTTTCTCCAAAAGCAGAGAAAGGGCTGTGGGGAAATCCTCTGTATTTTTAGATCAGGTGTGGTGTATCTACTTTGCTATCAGAACTGTGTGGGTATATTTGCAATCAAGTTTAAATAGCATCATGAGTATCCAGATGGAGTGTTTTCCCAGAGTTTTAGATTGTTTACTCTGCTGGGAGCTCCAGTAAACATTTATAGTATTCTTCAGGGCTAACGCTACCATTAAGCTTGAGATGCCTGGTATAGAAAATCACAGTATATAAAAAACACCAAGATCTTCTCTAAGGCATGTCAAACTGTGAATTTTTCTTCTTATACTCTAAAAGTAATTTTTAGACGTGTCTGTGATGAGCCATGCAATCCTGAAGAGAAGGTGATAGCAAACTAAAGTGTCATGCTTCAGTAAACTTAATTGTAAGCTTGTAATATAACAATACCCTGTCTGTAAATGACACAGGAAAGAGGGAGTGGTAGGATTTTTTTCCTTCTGTACATGTTTAAAATGACATTTATTTAAAATGACATTTATTTATTAAATTGATTATCAGATACTAAAGATTTTGATCTCTGAGGTGCTTACTATCTGCCAGGTGTTTGAGATACATTGCTTGCAGCTTGTTTCCCCATGTTCGGATTCTTCTGTTATTTATTTTAGTGACAATTGTATACCTCTCAACTACATAAATATCAGCTGCTATAGTAGGTAAAAACAATGTAAACAATATTTGGACAGCTTAGAATGTGGTAAAGCATTAATACACGGTCCAGGACTGGTTTTGTCAGGAACTGGATAAAATTGCAACAGGCAAGAGTTGTGAGCATTATTATTTTACACTGCGTTTCACAGTGATCTGTGTTTTTCCTTAGATTTCACTTCTGGTAACCAGGATTGCTCATGAAAATTTTTGGCTACTAGATATTTTTCTGTATTTTTAATTGCCTCTTTAATTGCAGAACTGTTTAGATTGTAGCTGCCTTCTTGTGACTTAAAAATGAAAAGGGAAATAAAAAGACATCTCCTTCCTCCTAAAACCCTCTTAGTTTTTAGGAATCTAGCAGACCCATCCGAGTCTGCTTTCTTGTGGCTGATGTGCGGGCTGTAGTGACAGCAGGGGTGGGGATGGCAGCGAGTCAGAGCTCCGACACAGCTTATCCCCTGACCCTGCCTATACCAGCTCAGCACAATGTGCTCTGTCTGTGGCCGGCTGTTCTCCCCTCCCTGCTGCCCTGGAGCAGCCGAGCAGGAGATAGTAACTTGCATGCAGGCCTGAGAAAACTGTGGTGTAAGTGAGGTTCACAGAGTTGGGGATTGAATTTGTAGACTGGAAAAATTGGTCAGAAGGACCCTCCTTGTACCTTTTGGATCCTGACTTAAGCCTAACTTTTTGTATTGGTGAAAAAGGAGTTTGAAATCATCAGCGGAGCTTGTTCCGTTAGAGAAAAGAAAGCTCTGCTCAGCAGAGGGAAGGAAACAGCTGGAGACGAGGAGTTTCTCTTACCTGAGGCCACTAACAACGTAAAACAATCCAAGGCATGTACTGGTTAAATCTTAGAAAGCGCTATAGGCAACCCGCTTTTGCAATTGCCATAGAAAATTATTGTTGTTAGCCATTCTGTTGATAGTTCATATTGTAGGAATTACTAGCAGATGGGAAAATAGATGACTCAGAATATAGTATTAACAATCCATATTTTTTTAATCAAAGGCCTCTAATAAGGCCTGTTGCATCCGTAAGATTCATTTAAGCAGTTGCTAGGAAGAATTTGTTTTTTCAAGTAAACACAACAAACTTGATACAGATTATTTTTTGATTGAATATCTATTTTCTTAACAATTTAAACCCTGAAAATACATTTGCTTGTTTTTGTTGCACCAGCTTAATGGAGGTATTCCCTAATTTAGTTTGATAGACTGGAGGTTTGCAATGGTAACTCATGCATTATGGAATTACTAATGAAATCTAATTTTATCATATTGAAAACATCACAGGCCTAGAGCTTTTATTTACCTCTGTTAGCTGTCAAGGGTGGATTAAGATTATAGTGTGCTACATCCACCAAAACTTTGGCTTTCGCCCCCTGAAAAGTTTGGATGTCTGTGGGTACGTGCTGGCCAAGTGCAGCTAATGAGTTCCAGACTCTTTTCCAGACCCCTTTGCCTAAATCCATGGACTTCAGGCACCACCAAGTATCTCAGATGCATGTCCTCCTGACTTCTGTGCTGGACACGGGTGGAAGCCAGTAGTCAGGATTTTCATTGCACCCTTTGACTTGATGACTTCTTAGAGTCCCATTTTGTGCTGTGTATTATCACCTCCTTTCTCAGGCTGTTGCTGCAGAACTCAGGTCCGTAGACAGGAACACACACATATTTTTCTAAGCACACATTTTGCTGTAAATTTTTGTCAGTAAGATTTGACATGGGCTGTGAGCATATATACTTTGGTTTGCTGAAAATACCAACCTAAATGAAGCTGGTCCATCTGGGATGCAAGAAGTTAGACTGAAAGACCAAAAAAAGTAAAAATCGTTGTACTTCCCCTTCCGAAGTTTGGTTCTGGGAAATGTCCACATCAGTTTGTGAGACAAGAATTCTTTGTGTCTCACTGTTTGAAGACATAAAACAAAATCAACCTGAAACCAGTATTGATGAGAGTAAGAATGTTTTCTGCATAGGAGATACTCCTCCAGAGAAATGCTAAGCTGCACTTTTATCCACCAGCCTCCTGTGGCATCTCTGGATGAATTTTTTCTTCAGCTACTCGAAAACTCAAACAACAGTGCTTAGCAGCTGTTGCTGCCACCTTCACGCAGGAGGAGCACACCCATTCCTGCAGCGCCTGTAGCTCTGACCTGTGCTTTGATCACACCCTGATCCCTCCAAACCTGGAGCTGCCCCAACATTGAGATTTTCTTTGTATTGGAGCTTAATCAGGATGGTCGCATTGACAAGAGCTTGTACCAATTCTTAATCCCTTCTGTAGCCTTTCTTGGTAAAGCCTGTAACCCTGTTGTGAATAAATTGGACAGTGATCCAGGAGGAGGTAAATGGTATTTCATTCGCCAGAAGTTCAAGATAAGGTACACTGGGTGACCACACTTACCGATCTCCTAAGTGTGTGTGGCTGGGTGGCCTTTTTTCAAAGGTTGTAACTGAGATTGAGGTTCCATTAAAAGATTAGCTGGGCTTTGTTTCTGTGCCAGCTGTCCCAGCTCAGGTCGGTGCTGCTGAAAGAACCTTCTGCCACTGGAAGCTTGGGTGGACGGAGCTCCTTTTCGCACAGCTGCCTGATTTCCTCCTCCATCAGGGAGAGAAGGCGGCAAAGGTAGGAGCTGCTGGCACTCAGCTTGCACACTGGGATCTCTCCCCGCAGAGATGCCTGTTAGCTGGTCTCTTTGTAGGCAAAGTCAACTTGCAACCCATTGCCCCTTGTCCTGTCGCTGGCTGTCAATGAGAAGAGCCTGGCTCCATCCTCCTGACTCTGACCCTTTACATGTTTATAGACATTAATAAGGTCACCCTTCGGTCTCCTCTTCTCCAAGCTCCCTCAGCCTCTCCTCATAAGGAAGGTGTTCCACTCCCTTCATCATCTTGGTGTCCCTGCGCTGGACTCTTTCCAGGAGTTCTATGTCCTTCTTGAACTGAGGGGCCCGGAACTGGACACAATATTCCAGTGCTGTTTCACCAAGGCAGAGCAGAGGGGGAGAAGGCCCTCTCTTGACCTACTAACCACACCCCTTCTAATACACCCCAGGGTGCCATTGGCCCTCTTAGCCATGAGGGCACATTGCTGGCTCATGGTCATCCTACTGCCCACCAGGACCCCCAGGTCCCTCTCACCTAGGCTGCTAGTCAGCTAGTAGAAGAAATTACTCAACATTATCTGGGACTGGAGGCACTTTGGTTTTGTTTTTTCCCTTGTTTCCCTTGCACACTTAACTGATGAGGTTAACAGCCTTTCAGGAGAAAAGGGTTTTTATCTGTACACACCTATTTTTTCTGCTAAAAAACTGAGTACATGTATACATTCTCAGAGACTATTTGTGTGTCTAAACCAGATACACACGTTTTTCTGACTGTTGCTGTATGTATTTGATTGATTCATAGTGGTGTAAGTTGGAATTGGGGCTGTTGCTGCTTTCCCAAACCTGTGTGATTACCTGGTGATACAGACTCTCAGTGAAGGCAAATGCTTCTACCAGAAACTCCAAGTCTTTGGAAACTGCTATCTCGGACATAGCCCATCCTGACACTAATTCCTGTTTGTTGTGTGATTGTGGGTGTTTGATCTCCAATAGGACATGGCAAAAATCGAGCTGTCTATTGTTGTTGGGCAAATACTATCCTGATTAGTGAACTACTACACTTTACAGCCTTTAAAAAGCTATCAAAACGTGATTTAAAGCCTTCTGGAATTCCTGTAGCTTGCACAGCTGAGAGCGCTCCTTTCTTTTCCCATTAACCTTGGGGTAGTCCTAGTAGTTACAACAATAAACTATGTGGGAAATTATTTATGGCTGTTTAAGTTGCAAACTGTTTGCAAGTAGAAGTGAGAGTGCTGAGCCCTATCGCTTTAAGAGTTTGAATCAAAATATTTATCATGCTGGGGAATAAATTACACAGGAACAATTAAATACCTTGTTTGAGTTCTTTCTGTGCATCTTATTTGATATATTTGCTGTTGCATTCAGCATTTAGGCTTTTGCAGGCATCAGGCTTCATGAGGCAACAGACAGAAGTCATGAGGAGATGTTTTAAATGTACCAAGGACACACAGACGTCCATAGACACACACGTACACTCATCCTAGAGCCACCTGCAGCTTTACCTGTGCTTCAGTGGTTTCCGATAGCACCTACAGCTCTACACCTCTTCTTGCCTAATCCAGCATCTGATGTCAGATAGCTGAGACCTTCCTAACTCTGTTCTCAGTTTCTCAGTGCCTCTGTTTTGCCGTTTACTTCCTTTGAATGTCCCAAGCATCAGCTGTGGCTCCCCATGTCCCCTGGGTGACATGGCTGAGATCATTCAGAATGATTCTTATTCTCTGGCTTTAAAAACTTATTATCTTTATATTTTAATTTCCACCCAGCTGTCTATGATCTTTAAGGAATATTTAATTCTAATGCTGGCTCTGTTTCTTGATTGAAATTTAAATAAAAACTCACCCATTACATTCTTCTGTGGCAATTTATAAAAAAAATGTTTTTCAGTGCAGAATAATTGATTGCATCAGTTGGATGCTCCTCTGTGCAGCTGAAGCCTGCTGTGTACAGCAGTGACCAGGAGGGGATAGATGGCTGCCCAGGCTGGGCCAGAGTGGGTACGAGACCTCAGCAGTGGCAGTTTTCACAAAACACACACACACGAGATTATTCACGGTGCCTTCCCTGGTCTGTTTGCTGGTCTGTGGAGCCCCAAATAGGTTCCTCCTCTCTCACGTGGTAGGAAATGTGGTTTTATTGTTCTGTGCTGCGTTGGAACCAATTACAGAGGGGAATCAGCGCTGTCATCTCTTCTCTTTATACAGCAAGTGTCTCTGACACGTTCATTCCTCTAAAGAAAATCTTCACTGAAAAGTGTCTGCAGTGTGCCTGTTACATTTACTTATGGGCTAAAAAAAATGAGAACAGATTTTTTTTTAAAAGCTTTTCTTTCTCTAGAAATGGAAAGGTGTTTTTCTTCAAGTCTTGTCGACTGAGGAATTACGATTCCTTTCCCCTATCCTTTGTGGCATTTATCAAATGGTGATATGTAGTAAACTAGATGGTATTTAATTATTTGTGGGGCAGCTCTTTCCCTCTCTTAAGAAATAAAGGTGGCATTTGCCTTGGGAGACAGCCATTAGTGATGAGCTCTGGGCACATCACCTCAGATGAGCTAACAGGCATCGTAAGCTTGATCCAGTGCTGCCAACATGCTAGAAAACTCTAGGGCAGAATCCCAGGGTCAATTTAACTTTAAATTAGTGGTTTGGGCCTCTTGGACAAGAGCCTGCTCCTGTCAAGCTGAAAACCTCTCCATATGAACAGGGAACCAATCGTCAATAGAAATGTCCTTAACTTTGAATTCTGCTGCCCTAACTTTTGATCCACTAGAGCAAAGCCCAGTGTTGTGAGGTCTCTGAAACTCCTGCAGGTCTAAGGATCTTTGGTCCCCGAAGATATTTTGACACCTGGGCTTTAGTTCTCGATTTCATTAGGAATCTTATGGTTAAAATGACTGTGTGCATCTTTTCCCATGTGCTCTCCTATGAATTTCTGATCCGTGCTCCCTCTTTATTGTGCCTTTATTTGTTTGCCATGTACATGGAGACTATTAGTAGAAGTCCTAACACTGGAGTTTGGACTGTATGGAGTAATATGTGTTACTAATTGCTGTGCCTCAGATGTTGATAAAAATAGAGATCAAAAGTAGTATTTCATTCCTCAGTGAAAACAGATCAGGCTGTGTTGATGGAAGACTGCCCTAGATTAACAAACGAAGTATTGACTCATTAGTAGGTTGATTCAGAAAATGTTCTGGGTTTTTTTTTTCCCCAGAGTTAGGTGGTGTGCTTGTTTGCAATGCCAGAATATTTGCAAACAAAATACAGTTTATCCCTTTCCTAGGATGAAATTATTTGTGCTATTTGAAATTTGTTGATGTTTTCCCACACTCGGTGAAGCGCAATTGGCACATAGGCAAATCTGATGAGAGAGATGCAGGGATGCACCACACTTCATCAGGAAAAAAATCAAGTAGGCCAACCAAAGGAACACAATTCCAATGTGGATCCTTCCTTGCAGGAGCAGGTGGGGCAGCAGTTTCCCACGTACCGTGATACCTGACCTGGCACCAACCTTTATTTGCAGCAAAACAGCAAAGTGATTTATCTGTTATATGACCCATCACTGTTAATGAGTGAAATGTAATGAACTGTTTAATGTTGTGAGAAAATATTTTTAGAAAAGAGCTTGGCCAGAGATAATTCCCTCCAATGAAATCAGGAAATTATTTTCTGTTATTTAAACACTCTGCTGGCAATTTGCTTTGACTAGTTCTGGCAGCAGTCTGTGGAGGAAGGCAGGTGCTGTGTCAGCCTTATCAGAAAGCACCTCTGAATACCTGTCAGGCTCTTACAGCAGGTCTCTATTTTTCAGGCTTCTATAAGAGTTGGAAGTTCCATATGAAGTATTTGATGAAGCAGTACAGTTTATATACATGAATATAGTTGTGTAGACTGTGGCATGCTCTTTTCAGCCTGATGAGTTAACCTCCAGCCCTATATTTATTTGCAATCCATTTGCAAACCTTGCAAAGCATTTTTTTTTAATTAAATGTACCGTGTATGTGTGTGTTTGTGTTTTCAGATGCTGATAAATTATTTACCATGGAGCATCCTAAGGCTTTTGGTTATATAAACAGTTTTATATGTGTATGTGTACACTCACACTATGTAGAAGCACTGCAACTGTAAAGTAAAGGATTATAAAAGGTGATGGTTGTAATTTTTGTTGTAAATAATTTTAAATCTTTTTTGTGTTTCCTTTTTTTTGTTTGTTTTGGTGTTTTACAGTTAAAGAATCTGAGCTTAGAAGAATTACAGATGCGATTAAAGGCTTTGGACCCTATGATGGAGCGAGAAATCGAGGAGCTTCGTCAGAGGTACACTGCAAAGAGGCAACCTATCCTCGACGCCATGGATGCGAAGAAGCGGAGGCAACAAAATTTCTGAGTTTGTTTTCCTTTTGGAGATAATCCTGTGAGTGAGTGTGGACACTGGTAACTTGGTGAGTCTGAAGGAATTCAATTCTGAGAGTTTTCAAAAACCCAACCTTTGGAATTCTCCTTCATGAGCAATGACAATTGGAGCGGTGAAAGAACAAACACACGGTGTTCTGCAAAGGCAGTGAAACTTGTTTATATTTTCAGATGTTTAATGTAATGGAAGATTAATCTGTTACCGCCCAGTCTTTTTCAGGTGTAAAGTGGTAACTTGGTGTTGTACGTTCAGAGCTGTGTTTGGAGCACCTGGAACGATTTCTTGTTTGTGCAACACTAGAGAGCCTTATGTTGCAATATGTTTTCCTCCCACTTAGCATATTTATTGCATAATCTTGGGTTATCCTATTTATTTTATGCCTATTTTCGTTTTTTATTAGGAAGTATTATGATAATATTGTGGAGAGCAGAGCCAGATTAGATAAAATTGGTGTTGTAGTATAATGGAAAGAAGCTCACCGCTGTATTATCTTTAAAACTCCAGTTTCAGCAAGCATTCCAATTCAGGGCAGCACTTGAACACGTATCCAGTCCATTTGTATCAGCAAGATTTAAGTGTCAGATAAGTAAGAGACGTGTTTTTCTGCTCTCCTGAATGAGGGACTGTGGCTGTAGTTGAGCAGTACAGCTGTTGGGCCGCCGAGCATTCTGTTAGGGGGTATGCCTGTCGTTTTTACGCACACTGAATGATCTCTCGTTCAACAAGAATACAAGTGCCTAATCAGTTTTGATTTTTCTGTTATTCAGGAGAAGCAATACTTGCAGTCACTACTTCAGTGTAAATTTCCAATTGCTATTGCAATTCTGACCAGTATAAACCTCTATTTTGCACTGTAGCTTTATAATGAAGTGACAGCTACACTTTCTGGCTATGTTGGTTTTGGTCATTTAATTTTTTATCACTGTTTTGAAGGGAGAGGGGAGTTACTAGTGGTTTGGGGTTTGGTTTGGTTTCACGTTATATATAGGAAGGGATAGTCATTTAAAAGCCAAAGAAAATCAATTGAATATATTTAGTAAATACTGAAAAGAAGCAACATTTTGCAGTCCTCCGAGGGTTTTTGTCCTGCGGTCGCTAAACATTCAGAATTCCTGTAGTCTTCCGTGGTAGATTTTGAGGAATCAGAAAGGCAGGACCAAGCTCTGGAGAGAACTTTTTGCAAGCTCTTCTGTTTGGTTTATGTTGTGGGTTATTCTAGTAGGTAGAGTTGACAACATCGCAAGAAATATTTCAGACTTAGAAAAATGTGATCCACTTTCTGAACAATCTGCTGTGTTCTCTGTTGATATCTTTATTGTTGCCTTTTGTGTAAATAACTTTGTGATAGTCATACTTCTTTAAACAGCACAGCTGAGAAGATCTTTACATCCGGCCTTCAGCTGTTAGACTTTTTGTCAGTGACTACTGTACGGGCATCTTCTGTTAAACGTTTCCTGGAAGTTAGTAATCATCTCACACCTCTTAGCATTCACCCTCATCACGTGTGGACCATTCAGATGGAACAGTGCAGATCTGGGAAAATGATGCATTCTGTCATTAAGCTTATGCAAAAGGAAAACAAAAAGGTTTTACAAGATCAGCATGCTGCAGCCCTGCTGGGACCAGTACTCGGGTTTGAGCTGTGTACAGTCCTTGTTGTCACTGTCATTCCGTGGGGGGGGGTTGCGTGCTCGCCACGCTCTAACATGTAAACCCTGGAGTCAAATAAATTTTCATTGTGACTGTTAGAACATCCTTACCCTCAGCTCTCTTTCTATTTCTTTAAGTAATGACCACCCCTTATGAAAAAACAAGAACACAGAAGATCCATATAAATTACTTTAGGCAAGATAGATGCACCTGGTAGTCCTGTGCCTCACATTTAGAATTGCGTATACAATGAAATGATATAAAGTAAAAAATGGTATAATCATATCACTGTGTCATTAGATTATAGTGCAGCAACAAACAACAGCACCAGCCTTCCCCTGTGAGTATGGTTCTTATTTATTTAAACTGAATTTTTAATTCTTGAACTTTCTGTTCTCAAAACCTCAAGGCCTGTGTGCATACATGTATATCTGTGTAGGAACACACACATATATATGCATATATATGTATGAAGAACAAAATACTAAAAACATGAAAGCATCAGGAGAGGAACCAAGTTTGCCTTTTCTTGGTGTGCCTTCTGAGCAAAGTGTCATTGGCCAGACACTCTCGCTTGCGTCATTAGCAGTTCTCTTTTCCCTCACTCTCTTAAGCATTTCCCTCCAAAAAAAAGACTTTGATTTTGAATAATGTGGCTTTACAGTGTAACAGACACTGTGATGAGACGATCACAGTTTTCAGACTTTGTGTATTCTGAAAACTTTAGTAGTGCAGTGCACGAAATATAAATTACCTGTCCAGAGGGACTTTGGGACCAGAGCTGTTGCTGTCTGACATCTGAAAGGTATCAGAAGACAAAGGACATCCTTTCTTTACTCCCCAGCTGTCTGTATAGAAACAACTCAAATACATTTGGCACACATGCGTACACACAGGTGTGGACTGTACATGCAGGAGAAAAACCTGAAAGGCACAGAATAAAATGAAAGTATAAACAACCTACTTAGAAGCTATTTTTCATCTGGTTTGAGATACTGAGGTCCTGGGTAGATAGATGGCAGTTGTGACCAGAGAATTCTTTCAGTACGTAAGATGGAATCAGTACTGTTGCCCTTCTGATTATGGTGCACACTGCAGTTGGTGTAAGAGCTGTCTGGCTTCAGAAGCCAGTGTGTCAAACTATGTGCACGTCACACACCCAGGAATAGGTTTTATATTGAGAGATGGATACAACTTTTTCCTTTTTTTTCCTTCTGTTTATATAAATGCATCAAATCATCCATGTTGATGACTACACATCTTTACTGGAGGATGAGCATCTCTGTAAGGGAAAGCCAATAGTTCAATAAATAAGATGTCTTAAAAGCAAGCCTTGCAGGAAAGCTGATAGAACTACTGACAAGTTAACCTTCAGTTACGTTTTTAACCAAGCAATTTATCGTTTGCTTCTGACTTTGTATGTTTAGGTTTAGTAAGTAAAAAAAATTGAAAAATCATTACTAAACATTTGTAATAAAAGCTAATTTTTCATGTATGATTGTTGTCCTGTTGTTCATTCTAACTGAAGCTAAATTATGTTAATAGTAGCCATTAATATTCATTTCCATAGTCATCTCATGCTTTTCTTTCCTTTCTGTGAGCCCAGCTGTGAGTGCAGGAACCCACACCTCTGTCAGCTCTGGAAGGGATTTCTCCAGCTTGAGTCATTCCTGCAAACTCTGGAAGTCTGAAGATCTCAATGGAAGAGCATCAGGCCAGTCTAAGGATGGACATTCTCAGTACTTTGTGGAAGTCCCTCTCTGCAATCCAAGGTTGCTAAAGGCCTGATTCTGAGAGAGCTGGGCACCACCGCAGTGTGTGGGAGGTCTTCACAGATGTCCTTTACTTGGGCATACCAGGGGGTGTTTGCAGCTTTGGGTGCCCCTTTGGTTTTCTAGTGTCATGAGAACACCAGTAGGGAATGGATAGGCATAACTATGAAAAGCAACCACATTTGATGTCTCAAATTTGATTCCACAGCCCATTTCTTTTCTGATCTTTAAGAACGATTCTCTTGGAATTTGCCCACCATGACACTTTAGTCAAAGGGACTCATGAACAGAACTCCTTAGTGAACCACGGTGTGTTTGAAGTGACAAAATTCTACTGCTAATCAGCATCAATCTGACAGTTATTGGACATTACAGTTATATACTGTTTATGTAATAGCTTGCCTCTATTTGCCCAGGTATGTGCAGGCGAGGGTGCACAGTGGCTCCAACTGCTGCGTTTAATTTCCAGACATAAATGATGAGAGAATCCATGTGTGTACATGGTTATAAAACTAATTAAAAAGACTTTGTGACACAAAGGAGGCTTTATTTCTCTGCATTTGTAAATACAGAGGGCTCCAACTTACTGTGGCATTTCTTCCTGTGTTTCCAAAGGTGTTAGTGGGTGTCCTGTAAGGTCACACGGCTGGATGGGAAATTGGCTTTGGGGTATTACTATAGCAGGCTGTGGTGCAGCAGTGTTACACCTGCTGTTGCCTGTGAAAGCCTTGGAGAAGACAAGGCCTGGGTAGTGCGTGGTGTTCCACACTGTGCTGTGCCACGTGAAGTAACAGCTTAATCTTTTTGGGGAAAGGCACCATGACATTGATGTCTCAGTGTGAAGTCGTTAAGGGGGACTTGCCCTGTTCAGTTTGTTTTAAAATACCTTTCCACAAATGTATTTGTCCGCTCTGTTTAGCGTATTCATGACAGAAAGGGACTGCCACTTGCATGCTGTGCTCTCATCCTCTTGTTTTGTCTTAATTTGTTGGGGCTTTTAAAGAATACTTGGAAATTCCCCATGTTTTGCCACTGCTCCTCCCCCTGCTCACAAGGAGGAATGTGGGCATTAAGCGCATGGCCTGAGCCAAGTGTTCTTGGGACATTGGGGGAGGGACATTTTAGAAGGGCAGGGAGTGATAGTATGAGGGGCAATGGCTTTAAATTGGAAGGGAGTAGATTTAGATTGGATATTAGGAAGAAATTCTTCATTATGAAGGTAGTAAGTAATAGGGTAGTATGAGGATGGTGAGGCCCTGGCACAGGTTGCCCATAGAAGCTGTGGCTGCCCCCTGTCTGGGGGAAGGCCAGGTTGGATGGGGCTTTGGGCAACCTGGTCTAGTGGAGGGTGTCACTGCCCATGGCAGGGAGTTGGAATTTGATGATCTTTAGGGTCCCCTCCAGCCCAAATCAGTCTGTGATTCTATGATTGTAGGCAAAAAACATTTTGTGGCTCTTAGGAAGTAATCTCAGGGCAGTGGAAGTCTGTGTAATAGCATCAGCTAGTGATGGCTCCGTGCCCTACACTGGGATATTTCTTTGTCCAGTAGCGCTCTCCCTTGGCCACCCAAGCTCTTCCTCCAGCACTGGCTTTGCCTTGGATGCATCTTGGGAGCAGGAAATTTTCATGTGCTGAGGGCAAACAGCCGGTGTTCTCGCCTGGTGCTGGAACGCGTTGAGTGCAAACAGGCCTTCCCAAAGGCCACTGCAAATTCAGAGGGGATGAGCCGTGCTGGACAAGGGGAGCTGCCTGGAGCCAGCCAGCAGGAGAGCACTGGAAGAAACTCAACCGTGGGCCCAAGGGCTGGGTTTCTGTCTGTCACAGTGGGGGAAACGTCCATGCTGTGTGCTGCAGACCCCAGCCACCTTTGGGGCTTTTTTCTTTAGAAAAAAACAACTTCAGACATCGAATTCCTAAATGTGCACAGCCACACGCCTCTGCACCTGGGGGTGTGTCCCCTGCCAAATTCCTTAAACCCTATGTTGTTTGCTAGAGACCTGGGCCCTTCTCCCTGTGGGTATTTCTTCCAAGGACAGGTATTTTACATTACAGTACCTCTCCTTAGCCAACTCCCAGAGAGACATGCAGCCCCCAGTCCCCTGTCCCACTCCTGCCCTTGAGGGCAGGGTTTGGAGCTGAAGGGTACGATTGTTTTCTGGCTGCACACCAGTGGGGGCAAACACACGCACAAACACATCCCCCCACCTCCACCCCCCACCTTCCCCACCCAGTCCCCCTCTGTTCCTTCCCCTGGTGCCACTGGAAGGATGGATGCAGGGGAAGGTGGCTGTGGCCCTCAGATGTTTAGAGCACTGCTTTTCCCCCTTGTCAGATCTTGCTGCTGCTTCACACTCCTGGGCTCCCAAAGCCCGCATGGTTACTGTTAAGGAAAAACTCACAGCCAATACATCAAAGAGGGAGACCAAAAGCTTTTGATTTGATTTATCTGACACTAAGCCCTTAGTGTGACGCATCAATTGATATTTCATTTTTATTGCAGTACAGTGGGGTATACAGGCTTAACAGCAAGAGGTGTCCTTTTGATCTCTCATCGCACGTGAAAACAGGTGTCATAGTCCAGAGATTATGGAGGTCAGAGATTATTTGAAGAAGGATTAAGTAGAGTTACCATTTTTCTTAGCAACCATATCCAGAAGCATGAAATTCTTTTAAAAATGCAGGCCTCACTCCAGGCTGTAGATAAGTTGTATTTGTTTGCCATACACCAGTTTTCCTTGCTGAAACTATGGGAGAAGACTAGAATTTTTCAAAGTTTTGTTTCTGCATTTTTTTTATACTAATCAAACTCTGTACTTATAAGTACAATTAATTTCTGGGTCTCTTAAAAACCCAGGGAAAGTTTTGGTTTGATTTTCCTGTTAGTTCATATAGAAAATAACTGGCTGACTCTATGCATGTTCCACACTGCACTGATTTATATACACATATAATTGCTCAATCCAACACCACCACCACCCCCCCCAAATTTTCAGGTTTACCCCTGGAAAGTGAACAGAAGTCTCTAATGCAGCAAGTACCAGTTCAGTATTTCTATAAATACAGCTGCAGCATTGCTCTGACTCATTCCCAGAGCCTCTCTTACCCCGTTATAAGCTCTAAACCAACCAAGAGTAATTTGGTAACCCACCATGCATATGTGCTAGAAAACGTCGATGGACTATATACCTGTTGTATTTTTTCAGCAACCTGTGCTGCTGCAGAAGCACATCTGCCACACATTGCTCGGCTTTTAGGGAATAATATTTGGTTTTCAGACAGTTTATATTTGACAATGTAACATGGTTGAAATTGAGGTTCAACAAGGCCAAGGGCAAAGTCCTGCACTTGGGATGTAACTACCCTGTGCAGCGCTACAGGCTTGGGGAAGAGTGGCTAGAAAGCTGCCTGGCAGAGAAGGACCTGGGGGTTGTTGGTTGACTGCAGACTGAACATGAGCCAGCAGTGTGCCCAGGTGGCCAAGAAGGCCAATGGCATCTTGGCCTGTATCAGAAATAGCGTGGCCAGCAGGACCAGGGAGATGATTGTACCCCTGTACTCGGCACTGGTGAGGGCACACCTCGAGTACTGTGTCCAGTTCTGGGCCCCTCACTACAAGGAAGACAACAAGGTCCTTGAGCATGTCCAGAGAAGGGCAACCAGGCTGGTGAAGGGGCTGGAGGGCAAATCATATGAGGAGCAGCTGAGGGAGCTGGGGCTGTCTAGCCTGGAGAAGAGGAGGCTGAGGGGAGACCTTATCACCACCTACAACTACCTGAAGGGAGGTTGTAGAGAGGTGGGTGTTGGTCTGTTCACCCAAGTGACAGGTGATAGGACGAGGGGGATGGACTCAAATTGTGCCAGGGCAGGTTCAGATTAGACATCAGGAAAAAATTCTTCACAGAAAGGGTTATTGGGCATTGGAACATGTTGCCCAGGGAGGCAATTGAGCTGACCCTGGATGTATTTAAAAGATGGGTATATGAGGCATGTAGGGATATGGTTTAGTAGCAGACAGGTATGGTTAGATTCAGTGATCTTAAAGGCCTTTTCCAACCTTGTGATTCTGTGATTCTTTGATGGCAATAGTGGTGCATTAGAATTGATAAACCTATTTCTCCTTGTTAGCGTAACTATAATTCTTGTGTTGACACTCAGCTGTTTAAACAGTACTCAAATATGTAATTCCTGGGATAAATAGGGAATTGAGCTCTAGGATCATAGGACCAGCAACACATTAGCCCCACATCCCAATAATTAATAGAAATTTATTCCAAGAGTGGGTATAAGTTTGAAGCCTTTCAAATGTGGTTAACGTTGATTTATTCAGCGCATCAACTGACACAATTTTAATACATCTCATAGCACTTATCTGCAGTTACTGCCTCCACAAAAAGCATGAGAATTAGGTCCTATCTTGCAGCTGAAGCAGGAGGAAGTCTTCCTAACAAAGCGTTTCGCTAATATTTTATCATGCAGACAGATGCTGAAGTGTTTAGCCCAGCTCTTTGCTCTAGAACGAGGAATGATGATTCAGGCACATCTAAGAAGGATCACTGCTGCGTTTCTGAGCCGTCTTCCAGCTCCTGTCCTGGTCAGTGGATATGAGAGGCTGGATGTGCACCGTTCTGCAGACCCCAGCAGCTGCTGCCTCCCCTCAGCGCTGCAAGTGACCGAAGCTACATGGCCTCACTTCCCAAATCCTGGCTTAGCGCCTGCCCCCTGACCACTCGTGCTCAGAGCTCCCTGTGGCTGTGTCTAACACCCCCAGATGTACTTAAAGATGTGGGAGTCCAAACTTCAGGAAGCTGGCCCCAATCTCTAAATTAAGCCATGCAAGACATGGCTGCCCTGTGCACTTCGTAAGCAGAGAATCTGAACGCTCTTCCAGCTGTGGCTCTGCTTTCTAGTCACGTTTTTCCTCCTCTGGACCATACAGGATTAAGGTTTTGTGTAAAAAGCCCAGAACCCAACTGCAGTAATCTTTCATTCCCCATGGCTTTTTTCTCACCTTCTCTAGCAGGATGGAGAGATACACTTTGTGCTCCTAATTGCGCTCCCCCAGGAAGGAAAGCTGTCAGATATCCCAGCTCTCTCTGTTTCAGAAAACATCCACTGTCTGTCAAGCATGTAGCCTTTTTCTGTTGTACTCATGGTACATCTAGACTGCCTGCCCTCTGAATCCAAAGGAATTCTGAAGAAAATTAAAAGCACCTAGAAACACCTGCTGCCTCCTGTTCCCAGCGTGATTCCCATCTCCTGGCATGTTAAATGGTTTCAGCGCTTTGAGGCTCCTGCCAAGGGTGAGGAAACACATTTAGGGGGTTGTGTGCTGGCGGATGGGCCAGTGCTGTGTAACACCTCACAGGAAGAGGTGATCTCCAGGTGATCTCTGTGCTCTCCAGGGCCCTGGCAGCACGGGGAAGAGCTCCAGTGCTGTTCCAGTTTATCGTGCTTGGGGAACACGAGAGCCAGGAGCGGGGCTGCCCTCGCCAACAGGAATGTAAGCAGGGCTTGGTGCGTTTTTGCCAGTAGAAAAGAAAATTACCCTATATTTGCAAAGCATTTGCAGTGCTGCAGCTGGGAAGTCCCAGGCGAAAGCCAGCTGTCACATCTGCCAGCTGTCTCACCTGCCAGGCTGACTATGAAAGGGTCAGAGATGGAGCAGCATCCTGGCTTTGGCAGTTAGAGATGTTCCTGTCATAGGGACCCGCCTCGCTTCTCTGCTGACCGTGATGCATACTGGGGGTTGTATGGGGTGACCCGCTCTTCCCGCAGGCGCTGGCAAGCGGCACCAGCCTCAAGCCAGGTTCCAGCTGTCGCCTTTAAAGTGTATTCCCACAGGGAATGCCAAGAGCCATTTCACCTGAGAAAAATGCATCCAGGGCTTCTTCCTTCGGGTTTTCAGGGTGGGGATCAAAATGTTAGAAAAGGACCATATGAAGAGCAACTATTGGAATCTGTGTCTTGGCTTGGAAGGAAGAAAGAAAGAAACAGAAAGAATGGATTTTTTTCCCCAAAGTAAAACACATTTTCATGTGACATCTTTTGCCAGGCTTGGAAAACCCGAGGTGCTGGCCCATGATCTGGAGTGCCTAGGCACCAGTACCATACAAATAAATTAGAATTTACTTGGTAATTAAATGGCTATGCTAGGGTGCTGAAGTTCCAAATGTTTCCTAGGATGGGATATAACGTGAATTTTAAAAATAGCCAAGTAATTTAAAAGGATAATTTCCACTCAGAATTGGTGGGATTGACATTGCTAAGTGAGGAACTCCTACCACTCGTTTTGCTGTCACAGCCCCACCACATCACCCATCCATCCTATGTCGTGGGGGCTGCAGGTATAGCCACCTCAGGATACAGCAGACAGGGTGAAGCAATAGGACTTAGGACAGGCAGAGCAGTGGCTGCTGGTGAGCAAACTGTGATGCTGGAGTATCACTGATCTTCCAAACGGGATGAAAGGTTTTCTCTGAAGGTCAGCAGTGCAATAATCTGCTCGGAACCACACAGACTTGTGCACCACACAGAGTGACTGCGCCTGGGGTGACCACAAGCAGATGTTGGACCTTGCATCTGAAGTGGGCAGCTCTCTTAGGGCACTTTAGGTATACAGAAGAAATGGGCAGATTTATGGCAGGCTTTGTCCAATCCCCCCCAAAAACTTAGTCCTGTTTATTACTGAGCAGGGTTCAGTGAGAAGCCAAACCCCAGTGGTACCCTGAAAAAAAAAAGAGTGGGGGGTGCTGCTGTTTCTCCTACACTTCTGTGAAGCTGAAGTGTTGGATTTGTGCCACTGCCTCCTACAGCCAGGTGCAGGCATTCCTCCAAGTGAGGACTTGTGTGATTTAGGGTTCTGCATGAAGGGTGAGGTGATGTCAGGCAAACAAATTTCTGCTGTGTCCAGTGGGAGGTCAGTTTGAGTCTCAACTCCTGTGGGACGATTCTCCACCCTCTGTACTAGATGGAGAAATAAATACCAGAGCCAGACCTTTGCCAGCAGCATCATGCTATCTCGGGAAACACTTTCTAGGCTGTTTGGAGGTTGCCTCTTCCAGCTGACAACCCATAATTTTATATATGAGAGGTGAAGAGATCCACAATCTTTAATGAGGACAATGTTTCTTAGCAAACTCAGCAATCACTCTGAAGGCGCAGGCATCCCAGCTGTCTCTGAATCAGCTGAGTAGAGAGCTGGTGCTCTGAGTAAGGTATTGCCTGTTGGTGCATTGTGAGCCCAGGAAATTACTCTCAGGTGAGAAGCATCGTCTTCTTTTTCTTTTTTCTTTTTTAAGAACAAAGGCAGACTCACTAAAAGGTGCTTCAGAAACTGGATGGGAATGTTCTTCTAGCCCTGCCTAAATAGTGAGGAACTTGAAAATAAGTTACAGGGGGTCAAATTAATTTCTGGTGTAACTTAATAGGAAGCCAGGTGCATAAACTGGGGGTAGGCTGCAGGGGGGAGGGGGGAAGGTAAGAAGAATAACACGATGAGAAAAGAATAGTTCTGGCACGACACCTCACCAAGGGATATGAGTGGTGACTGTGGGCTGAACGTTGTTTGAAAGTACCATCAAAGGTAGATTAAAGTCAGGAGTATCGTGAGAGGAAATGGATAACTAGCACAGCAAGAGCAGTTACTCCAGGGGCTTTCTGCCGCTTATATGTGCACAGCTGGGGCCTCTAAGGATGGGGGGTGTTTGGGAAGAGATGAAAGGTCGTGTCAAGTTGATTTAGCGCCTACAAGTGCTGTTGGTATGTTGCTTAGCCCCTAATCTGCCAGGTAGAGAACAAGAAGCTTGTGCTGTTTGCTTAACTCAAAAATCCAGGTTCCCACCACCAATTAGGAGCATTTCTAAAAACAGAAATCCAGCCTGATGTGTATGCTTAACAGAAACCTTCTTATCAACGAGACCCAGGCTTCTCTTTGATTATACTGTATTCTCAGAATATCCTGATACTTAAATCAAGTCTTAATCCCTGGTCAAATGTACTTTTTTATGCATTTAATTTCCATTTTGTGTGACAAAGCTGAGTTCTGGAGTGCGTTGTACACCACTGGGACAGGAGACGCAGCACAAAGAGCACCAGGTACAGCAGTTCCCTGTGGTCCCATAAAGTCCTGTACAAAAAAGGTACAAATAGCAGAGGTGTTCAAGTTGGAAAATTAAATGCCAAGTTCCTTGTTTTTAAGTTTGTGATGTGAAGTAGCTCATGCTATATATAATACGTGAGGACAAAGTGGTCTGCTTTCAAACTGGATAAAATGGTCTGCAGGGAAAGAGAGAATTAGCAACTGCTGGAGGTAAGTGAATAATAAACTAGGCAATAATACAAACTCTGAACATACATAAAAAGCTTAATCACAATCTATATATAGATTTCTACATCTCAGGAAAATAACATAACATATTGCTTCTCAAGGACATCTCCAACTCTCGTAATAGCCTCGAGTTGTACTAGAAATCAGGATTCTGTAACAGTTTATTCCTGGCAATAAAGTAAGTTGCCTCATTTGAAATATGACCATAATCCTCACTTAAGCAATTCAAAACTCCAAGCTGAAGGAACAGCAGCGACGTTTTTCACCAGCGCCAGGAAGGTGACTGTCACAGGGCAGGGGCAGTGCGTGCCAAGGGCAATGTTCTTCATCAGACTGCACATCCACAGCAAGCAGATCTCTGACCACAACAGTTTTCAAGTTTCAAACACCAGAGGAAGTGGCCAATCAGTCCTCTCATCCTTCATTTCTGACCCGCTGTTCTATAGATGTGAGGATGCTCTGCTCTTACCCAACAGAGATTTAAGAAGTCTAGCAGAAGTACTGACTACTCAAAAGTAAACCCACCTTTTCCCCTCATTGAGGCTTTGGAGAGATCAAATTTTGCCTTCAAAGTAAACATTGTTCCATAACTTTTCTTTAATGAGAGAAGATGATGCTCAGCACTTTCTGGACGGAGCCTTGGAATAGAGGTTTCTTCATAAAATGGCAGGGACTGTGTGCCTCCTTCCTCCTTACCTAGCTATTTTGGGGGGGGGCTAAGACAATAACATCACTTGAATCAGAATGGTTGTTACCCTCAGTGAAAAATTCTGTTAGTCACAAGCGAGTATTAAAACTGGTGCACAAAGGGATCCAGTGCTGCACAATGCTGGCCTCAACAGGGTAAATCTCAGCAGAACTAAGGCAGAGAAAAACCTGCATCCTCTAGGATGGTCAGGGAATCACGACTTGCAAAAAAGAAAACTGAAAGGAAGCTGGCCAGGTATAATCCCATGAAAATAAGGATGGACAGGCGTACGGTTGCCATCTATAAACACGCCATGCATGCAATCAGTAAGAGGAAAATGAAATACTTAAGCTAAAGAGCAGTGGTGGCATGAGGAAAAAAAAAACAACCTCGTATAAAGCAGCCATTAATAAAATTAAGTGAAAAGTTGCACAAGCCTTGGAGAGCAGCGCAGCTCTGGAATGCACTTCCAGAGGAGGGGGGAGCAAAAGTCTGACTACTTTTAGCATGGAGTTAGTTAAGTTTATGAAGGGAATTCCTGTGTACTGTGTAAAGTCATTGTCATGATGATATGAACATATTAAATTTCAGTACTTTATTTATTTAGTGTCTTTGATCCAAAGCACTTATATAAAAAAGCAATAATGAAAATTCCTTTCAACCAGTACAATAAAAGTCATAATTCCTTGGGGTATTTCATTTTCTTTTAGTAAAACGCAATTTGGACACATTCCATTCAATATTTGCAGAAATGACAGAACATCAGCCCTATGAATAATAATAAATCTAGAACACAAGGTAAGCTATAGGTTATTGAAATGATGTGTTGCGAAGTTTGGATCCAACCTCTGCAATGCTAAACCAGCAACAGCTGAGGGAATTTGTGACTCTTTGGCAAGTTTACAGGTCTCCTCAAATAAGTCATTGGTTTTCAACCCTGTGAATCTACTGCTTGTGAAACGGAGATAAAACCAGGGCTCGGAGCTGGAGTTTCTGAAGGCCCCCAGCCAACACACCTGGAGAGAACTGAAGTGTCCTTGGCATCAGCGGGAGAGTTTGCCACCCTCGCAGTGTGCGAGCTGACCGGGGTCTGTGATGTGCTGCACAGGCCCCTCTCTTCCTCCCCTCACTTCTTTCACAGTACGTCAATCCAACGGGAGGCTTAGTGCTGTGCCACACTTTGGCTGGGTGTTTGCAGGTCTGTGGTAGGTTACACACATGCAAGGTGAAGCGGGGACAAGACTACTGAATTTATGCCTGTGAACCAGCCCTCCAGAAGTGGAAACCTTAGCAACATGTTTTAAGTTTGGACACCTAATTTGGGTTATCTATGTCTACCTTCACGGCCATGTATGTGGCTCTTCAGTTTTCAGGGACAGCAAGCAGCATCTTGCCACAAGCCTTTGTAACTTGTGCAGGCTGTTTTGAAATCTCAGAGAGTTGGATTTGGTAAGGTTAGAAAGGACCCTTCACAGCCCCAATTCACTACTAATTGGTGTGAGAGGACAGTGTTCAAAGGAAATGGGGTGTGTAGGGGGAGTTATTTCACATTTTTTTTGTGATAGCTCACTGGGTGTACACAAACCTGATCCTGCCTGGGTGATCAGCTTTCTGGTTTTAGGTGGAGCCGATAGAGCAACAACATCAAAAGGTCCAACCCCTAATAGCTACAAAAAAAAAAGGTAATTACCTATTTGTACCATAATAGCTTTACTCTGCCAGTTGGGTCACTTTAGTTCAGGTGTCACTCCTTGTTGTGGTATACAAACACAGGCTTTCAAACACGACAATTTGAACTTCCTGAACCTCTTTAGTTTTCACAAGCAAAAAGAAAAAAAAAACTAATGAATTGGAACATTTTATATAATAAATGGGATGGAAACCCAGCAGGGTCTGAAGAGAAATGCTGTTCTGCTCACTGAGTGCCAGCAGTCCATTTTACAGCACCGATCCCTAGGAGTATAAAGGAAGCAACGCAGTGGCTCCTGCCTGTTGGCTACAAGTGTTTCATCTCTCTACAATTACATAAGGGAAGAGGCTGAGCACTCAGAAAACAAATTTATGCAGATTCATCATTACTCTTGAAAACTGGGATAATCTAAAAAAAAAAGTACAGGCCAGCCCTTGAAAGGATTTATCTCGACATCAGAGGTGCAGGTAGGAGGACCTGCCCACAGTGTGTGCAGTTTTAAGCACTTTTTCTTTACCTGTTCCTTTCTTAGGCTCGTATGCTCTTCCTTAGCTGTAAATTGTGAGTTCCCTTCTGAGGGGAAATGTGACTTACAGGGCTATTTTTTTTCCTTATAGTTTCCTTGGCAAAAAGCTTAATGGCAGAACGATTAATGGAATTGTCTGCCATCAACACCTGCTTTCAAGCTTTCCTGGTAAAATTAGACTTTGCATCTCAGCCTCACATATGGCATCTTTATAATTAGTCTTTTTGCAGTATATGAATGTCAGTTCCTAAAATGCCTCCTGTACTGTTCATGTGGGAATATTTAGCTTCATTAAACAAATCCCAAGTTTTTCATTGGAGCCTCGAAGCGCTGGAACCCCCCACGCTTTTGTGTGTCTCATCGCAGAGCCGTTCCGATGGACGGAAACACGGCGTATCTGCAGCCTCACTGGAACCCAGCTGCCTGCAGAGCACTTCTGGGAATGGAAACCCGAGATGTCTTCACAGCCTCCACACGCAGAGTCACGAGTGGAAATGTAGTCTTGGAGTACACAGCTACCTGAAAATGAGGGTGGGCTACACCAGAGGGCTCAGCGTCAACCTTACGTTGGGAACAGTGGTATCTCTGTGCTTAGGAGCTTCTGAAAAATGCTGCCACACCTGACACTTCAGAACAAGAACACCCGGTTTTTAACACACATTCTGAAAAGCAAGCAAACTCTCATTGAAATGGGAAGCTCAGAGGTGTTTGCAGACATGTGGCAATCAGAATTACCGGTCAGAAAGATGGGGAAGAGTGCTCCCTGTCAGTGATTCACAGGTGATTGTTTTAAACTGCTGTGAAAGGCATGGGAAGTACAGATGCCAGGACAGGTGACAGGGGATTTTTTCATTACTCGTGTCGCAGCTGAGAATTTTTATTTCACTTGAGTCGGCTCATTTCTCTGCTCAGATGAGGAAATGCACAAAGTAACAGCTCATCACTATACCACTAGCACTAATGTCATGGAAGTGGTAACATCTGTATGGAAAAGTCAGCGTTTAGTACCTATGCAACAGGATGAAAATGTGCAAACTGTCAACTGGTAATTGAAATGTCTTTAGTTCCTCAAGTGCAAAGTCAGTGCAGTGTCAGCAACACTATCCTCCAGGAAAAAAAAAAAAGACAACAAATAGGAAAACACTTATAAACATAGCTCTTGATAGCTCTCATGCAAACTGCTGTCAAACTCGTACACTAATGCAGTGAATCGTTCAGGCTCAGCTCACTGGGGGTACTTCTGCTCATATTGGTAAGACTGGCCATAAGGGATTTAACTTTATAGGCATAGTAGTCCCTTAAGTTGACCGATGGAACTTCTTTCATGCCATCACCAAAATCACAGCTTCTCATGGCACTCTCTAACTGCTTCTGACGCCTATAAAAGTGGGAGAATTTATTGAAAATCAGTGTAATGGGAAGCACTACTACTAGGATACCAGCTAGGATGCATGCAGATGCCGTCAACTTGCCAGCGGTGCTCCCTGGCACAACATCTCCGTAGCCAACTGTGGTCATGCTAACGGTAGCCCACCACCAGCAAGCAGGGATGGTGGCTAACCCCTCATTCTCTTCTTTCTCAATGGTGTAAGCCACTACTGAGAAAATGGAGATGCCGACAGAGAGGTAAAGTAAAAGGAGCCCCACCTCTCTGTAGCTATACTTCAGGGTGGCTCCCAGAGACCTGAGACCTGTGGAGTGTCTAGCAAGCTTTAAGATGCGAAAGATCCTCATGAGTCTCAGGACTTGTGCAACCCTGCCTAAATTTGCTAGAGTCGGACTGCTTTCCACCACCAAGTTGACAATTAAGGTAATATAAAATGGAAGGATAGACATTAGGTCAATCAAATTCAGGGCATGCTTGAAAAATTTTAGAAAGTCAGGAGCTACTGCAAATCTCGCCACCAGTTCAAAAGTGAACCATGCAATACCAAAATGTTCCACGATTTCAAAGCGAGGGTCTTCCTCGGGGTTCCCGTTGCTGTCAACAATCTGAAAGTCTGGGAGGCTGTTCAGGCACATGGTCACGATGGAGCCCAGCACCACCACTATTGAAAGGACACTGAAGATTCGGCTTAAGACTGAGTAACCAGGGTTATCCAAAGCGAGCCAGAGCTGCCTCCGGATGTTTCCGAAGGGCTGTTTGTCAAATTTAGAAGCATCGTTGTAGAATGCCAAAATCTCATCAAAAGAAGATGTGGTGCTTTCCTGGTCACTTTGTTCCTCCCATTTCTCTTGGTCTGGCTCCATTTTCCTCCCATGGTAGCTGTAACTGCAGCAGGAGTCTATAAAGAATTCATTGATTCCCCAGTATTCGATCTCCTGGCTGAAAGAAAACACACAGAGTTCACCCATCACATGGAGCTTGCCGGTGTTATAAAAATGTAGCACGTAAGGAAAGAGCTCGGGGTTCCTGTCAAAATAGAATTCATTCTTGGTGTCATCGTAGTCGTCACAGAGCTCCAGTATCGACTCCTTTGAGTGGCAGCTCAGCAGTTTGCCCAGTCTGGTCTCGGGGAACCTTAATAATGTGTTGGATCTCATCTTTTTCTTAAAGCCTCCAACGTTGATGCTGATCTCATTGTCTTCAAAATTTGCTTCAGATAAAGCCTTCAGACTCTGCCCTGTCATAGTGATCTCCTTCCAAAGGTGTGTAAGGAATGAAAACCTAGGAGGCAATTGCACAGAAAATCAGCAGAATGAACAAATCTACAGCATGTTCACCTACTGATGCTTTCTTTTTTCCTTTTTTTCTTTTCTCCTTCCTTCCTTCCTTCCTTCCCTCCTTCCTTCCTTCCTTCCTTCCTTCCTTCCTTCCTTCCTTCCTTCCTTCCTTCCTTCCTTCCTTCCTTCCTTCCTTCCTTCCTTCCTTCCTTCCTTCCTTCCTTCCTTCCTTCCTTCCTTCCTTCCTTCCTTCCTTCCTTCCTTCCTTCCTTCCTTCCTTCCTTCCTTCCCCCCCTTTTTTCCCCTTCTTTTTTCTTCCTTTTATCTCCCTTTTCCTCCTTTCCACCCTTTCCCCTCCTTCTCTTCCTCCCACCTTGCCCTGAAGACACTGAGGGCGGCTCCTTTGTTCCCGGTGCAGGCTCCTGTCCCTCCCCGTACCCCTCACCGGGGCTGCGGCTGTCGCTCCTACGAGAACCCCCATTACTCACGGCCTTTGCGCGACCGGGTCCGCGCGGACCTCTCCCTCCCTCTCCCCTCACGCCGCGCCCCGGCCCCGCCACACGAGGACCCCCGTTGGGCTGACGCCGCCCGGGGCTCTTCTCCCCCTCACCCCCGCCCCGCGGCCGCTCGCCCAGCCGCGCCTCCACCGAGGGGCCGCAGCCCGCGCCACCGCCCCCGCCCGGGGTCCCGCTCTGCCCCGGGGGCGCCGCCGCCGCCCCCCGCCCCGCTCGGGCCCCCGCCGCGGGGGAGCCGCCCCGCCCCGCTCCGCCGCGCCCGCCCTACCTGTTCTCTCAGCGGCCGCGGCCCCCCACCGGCGCGCCCTGCTGCCCCCGGTCCCGGCCCGCCATCGCCGCCAGGGCTCGCCTCGCTGCCGCTGCCGGGGCCTCCCCGCCGCCGGTGGGGGGTGCCGGCGCGGGGGGCGCCGGTGGTGGGAGGGCGGCCCCGCCGGCCGCGCGGTGCTGAAGGGACAGCGGCCGCGCGCCGCCCCGCTCAGCGGCGGGAGGCGGCGGCACGCGCACTCGTCATGGCGACGACCCCCGCTGCTGCCGCCCGCTGCCGCCGGTCCCACCTTCCCGCCCCCCCTCCCGACCCGACCCCGCCGGGCGACCGGGGCCGCCGCCGTGGGACGCCGGCGCGGAGCCGGGCGGCGGGCCGGCGGGCGTCCGGCTGAAGGGCTGGGGGCCGCGCTGCCCGGCAGAGGAGGGGCGGCCCGGCGGAGCCGGTGTGCCGGCGGTGCCTCCGCTCGCTCGCTCGCGCTACTGCCCCCGCGCAGCGCCCGTGCGCGGGGACGGCGGCGGCGCCGCTAAACTCGGGTCTCCCTCTCCCCCCCACCCCCTCCGCGATCCTGCCTCACGCCGGCTCCGACCGGCACAACTTCCCGAGGGGGGGACGCCCGCCCACGCCCGCGGTGGCTCCGGGCACCCACGGAGGACCGTCTCCCGCGGGGGCACGCCCAGCCGCGGCCGCTAGCCCCCCGCCTCTCTGCCCCCTCACCCTGCCAGCGGGCTCCCCGGGAAGGGCCCGGGGAGGGGGTGCCGCTGCCTGCCCTCTCCCGGCCGCGGCACAGGCAGGTCCTGCCGCGGCCCCCCCCCCACGCTGTGGCGCCTGGGCAGCGTCCCCGCGGGACTGAAGACACGAAAGACGGGGGCAGAACAACGCAGTGCGAGGGCAGCGGGGGCCACGTATGGAGGCTGCCCGCCGCCCCCTCAGTCGCCGGCCGGGAACCCCCCCCGACCTCCGCGCACAGCCCTGCCCAGCGCTGCTGGCGGGGATACTGCTGAAGGGCGCCGAGCCGAGGGGCCTGACCGGCCGGCACGGCCGCTGTCGGCGGGGTTTGAGTGCCGGTGTGTGGAATCCCGTCTCGTTACGTGGTCTCCGATGGCAGTGCCTCTGCCCGCACTGGAGGCGGCTGCGAAGAGATCTCCCTCCTCTCGCTGAGCCGGCATGAGGTCCCCGCAGAGACGGGGGCCCGGGCCGCCGTGGGCAGCAGTGGCGGTCCCTGCGTGCGGGAGCTGCGCTGCCGGCCCGTCCTGGGTGTGCAGAGCGCAGACGCTCTGACATGAGGGCTTTGTACCTGCCTAACCTGCATCACCTCCTCCTGCCTCCGGCCCCGAGACCACCTCTCACTCATGACCCCACACATCCGGGGTCCAGCTCCTGGAAGTGGATTGCTGTTGGTGCTTTGTGGGGTTGGGGGATGCAGAAAGGCGATGCCTCCCCACTTGCTTCCCCCAGCCCTGACTGAGCCCTGTGCATCATCCTCAAACCCTTGGGATGGGGCAGGAAGACAGAGTTTACACATCCCAGCTCCAGAAGCACATGAGCCCTATTTATAAGATGACCCCCTCAGTATAAATGAGCAACCCTAAAAGAGCCCAGATAACTGGGGGCAGACATGAAACGGGGCAAGTTAAGTCCTGGTGCCTGCCAGTGCACAGGTCTCCAAGAGCCTGTGCAGCTTTCCTACCTGGGGTGTGATCATCACCCCACCGTGTCCCATTAATGCTGGTGGTGTGTGTGCCTGGAGCCCCAGCACCTCTGGGGACCCTGCTCAGGTGGTGTGCGTGGACCCATAGCATCCCTCAGCCCCCTGGGGATGATGCTTCTTGCAGGCACTGCCCCAGCTCACCTTACAGGCTGGTGCTTGCTCTTGCGTTGCTCTCCCACTGGTGAGTGCACAGCTGACTCCTGCCTCCCTTTTCCCTCCAGGGGCCTCGAGCACGTCCCTCCCTTTGCCACAAATGCCCTGGGCTGGGGGTCAGGGCCCCAACGTGCTTCACTGCATCTCATAGGATGTTGAACCCACACAGAAATATGCACACTGGGCTGCTCTCCTGGCCAGGGAGAGTGCTACTGCTACCCCATTCAGTCTCCCCAGCATTTCCTCTGCTGCAAAGGGGAGCACAGGAGGCAGAGATGCACATAGCAGGGAGGAGGCTTCACAGATGCTGTGGCGACCTGCACGTTACCCTGTAACAACAGCTTGTCATCTCCAGGGAGGCAGCTCTCCTGCTTCCCAGTGGCAGCGCAGCTGTTGGGTTAGTTTGTGACATCCTCCTCCTCCCAGAGCTCGGCTCACTGGGGAGCTGTAATTACGTTGGCTTTTAATGCCTGGGGCAAGGGATGTCAGGACACAGGACTGGGATCCACCACACTGGGACTTCTGAGTTGGATGCCCAACGCCCCCACCCCCCCTCCCTGTTCCCCAGGGCTTGGATAAATCACAAAACTTCTCTGCAGTGATTTCCCACTCACTGTTAGGAGAGCAAAAATAACTCCTTCCTTAGTGACGTTGCAAGTAGTGAGCTGCTGGTAGTGCATTCAAGCAGTGTGTGCTTTCACCAGCTCTGTGCTATCCCAGGTATCTAGTGGAGCCTTTAATATATTGAAACATCTTCAGAAAATTTGTAAAAAATAAAATCCATTGCTTTACTTTCTTATTCTAAAATTAGGGGTTTTTTTTCCTAATGCTGTTTTAGAAGAAACTAAATAGACATAAAGCTTAGAGGATTTCCAAGCTTTTATACGTTGTTCTGACCTTCTAAGCCACTTGGCTAAGAAAAAGGATTATGGACAACCACACATTCATTTGGGGAAATTAATCCATCTCTGTTCTTATCTTTACCCTGGAAAAATCCCTGGTCACTTTTCTATTCTGTATTTTCTCATTGAAAGGCACAGTGACGCTTACACAGATATATGCAGGAGATTAACAACAAAGCGATATAACGCTGTAAGTATATGACTCCCCCTAGTTTAATATAACTGCTCCTGTAATTAGAGCTAATTGTCTCAGCCGGAGCATTTTGCTAATAAGTCTAAAATGCTTCCAGCCCCCAAGCTAGTAATCCAAAACTCATATGCATGGTTTTGCAAGGTGTGCACTCTGCTCCGCAGACACACACGGTTTTCTTCTGACCTCGTGCTTTTGCCTTTCCCAATGGTAAGCACAGCATGAATTGCTGTGGACACATTACCACTGGTGGAATCCAAGGCAAGAGATCCACTTTCATGTGTCAAAAGGAATCAGGGATGTCATTTTTTTCCACAAAATGAACTTGCGGTCTGTCACCTAAGAGCAAATTTGGGGATGCGCTAATAATAAATCAAGTAAATACAAACCAAGAGTTTGTCTCCACTGCCCTGCGTATGCTTCTTGAGCCAGGAAATGAAAGAGGAATGCCCAATGGGGCAGGGGTGGGAAGGAAGTTTGAAAGAGTTGCTTGTTGGAGTGAGGAGATAAATGGATGGCTCATACCCCCCTAGGGCAATATTACAAAAGCTCAACTAACTGTGGCTCTGTTGGTTATAGCTTTTGACTCTGAGACTGTGTGGGAGAGACTGGGTTTGTTTTATTGGTACATGAGCCACCATGTTGTTTGAAGAATATGCAAAGGTGTCAGCATTGTACAGAGACACGGGGTATGTAGCACCAGGGCTGGGCTGGGTCTGGAGACAGACTGACCACAGTTTGTGTGACCATACTCCCTGCTTTGGGCTTGTGGGGACCCGAGTGGTGATGGCATGTGGAGTTATTGCCGTGCTAGCGACCGACTGGGTGTAGGGAGCTGCCACGTGCTTGGAGAGCATCTCCTGTCCTGGCCCTGTTGGCTGTCCCACCACTATGGCAGCCGCATGACCTCACAGTGAGTTTAATGCTGTTGAGGACGTGGTGGCACTCTGTGCTGTAGGTGTGACACACTGATAGCTTAGATGCACTGTCAGAAGTGAAACCGCTACGACTACTACTGCTTCTATAGTGCTAATGAAATATTGAATAGGGCCTAAAGGAAGACATGGGCCCTAAGTTAGTTATCAGCACTTCCAGAGCAGTGGATAGAGTCACTTTGGACTTGAGGACATAATCATCTATTAGGCTGAAGGTGGAACTTCACTTCCACTTACGGGAAAGTCCTCTTCTGGCCCCAGAGCCAGACGCTAATGTACATTCTGGTTGACCATTTCCTTTTGCTCCATATGGACTGGAAAAACCTGGAGTCTTAACGTGTTAGTTTAAGATCAATAGATACAATCTGGGTTTTTTTTGCAAAGTCTCACAGGCAGCTGAGAGCAAAGCAGAGATCTTTTTGTGATGGCATTCCTACTGCCACAGCTATGGACTGTGGCCAGCTGGTGCATATGCTTAAAAGAAATCAAAACAGGTTTGCGTGTAATCCTTCTATACAATGCCAGCAAAGGACTGTTGCAGAACATTACCAAGTCTAAAAAAATGAGTAAGTTGAAGGTGGATTTAAACAAATTAATAAATATTTATCCAAATTAACCTGAGTACAGCCTGAATTTGAGAAAAACCCTGATTGACAGAAACCGTTGCAGAGGAGGGACCCTTCTAAACATGTGTTTTTCGTACCCCCCCACCGCAGCAAGGTAGCTGTTCTCATGAATTTTGGTTGCCAGCTTTTTCTAACTGGAAGTTTAAAGAAAGCTGAAGTGAGCCCCACTGCACGTTCTTTCAGCTGTTGTAGAAAGTCCTACGTCAACCCTTCCATAACCACAGGCTGAAAAAACTTGATCATGAATCTGCTTTTCCTCGGAGTCAAAGGCTTTTCAAAAGCTCTTGTGGCATTTGCAGTATAAAACTGGAGAGGGAGGCGAGTCAAACACTTCCTAAGCCAGAAGTTTACAAGTGATAGCAGTGTCTGAAAACAGACCTCCACCGTGACGGAGTGGAACTCCGGTGGGCCACAGAAAGGCCATCTGGCAGCTAAAGAAACTGAGCCATACGCTGAACATGAACTGAACATTTCGTTTTGGCTGACAGCACCTCAACAGAGTGATGAATGCTGACCCTTCGCGGTGCACTGATTGTGTGAGCAATGAGGTTTTACACTGCAGTATTAGGCCTTTTGTTGTGGGTTGACCTGCTTAGTCAGTGTTGTGCCTACTCCACCTGATTCCTGGCTGTGAGGGACATGTGATAATATTCGCTTTTGCAAGCCCTGTGGGGAGCATTTTTTTCCTTAATTAAATCACCATATACCAGAATCATGGTGTGCAAGGCAAAAAAAAAAAAAAGGATAATTAGATAATTGTGATTTTCTTTTGGAGAAATTGTAGAATTTCAACCTTCTGTCATCTACCAAAAACTGACGTCTGAGGTGGGTTAAATGAACCACACCTACAGACCCTGCTGACAGTGTATTAGAGGAGCCTGTGGTGAGTGTGTTTACCTAAGCGTGTTACTTGGGGCTGTGCTTTTGAAGTGACCCTCTTGATGAGCTTCACTACCTTGATTTTGTTTACATGGAGTCTGAGAACTCTGATGAAAACAACCCTAAAGGTGAGCTCCAGGACCAAGCATTGCCAGTAGCAAGAAGCAAAGGGAAAGAGGGGGTTTCAGAACGGCAGTTTTGGATGTGACAACCACACACAGTTCTGTGTCATTTTCACTGTGGCACTGGTGCAGTCAACAGTGGACATGACCAATTTGCTATTTGCCTGAATGGAGGTGGGGAGAAAGAGGATGTAGTTTGGACCTGGGTTATAGCTATCAGTCTTAAATACTTTTGAAAAAGCCTACTTTTGTGTGGCCGGGCAGCTGACCTGGAGCATTTGAAGGCAATTTCACTTGCATTTGGAACCTATCTGCACATTTCTTTCTTCACACTCCTGACACTTCTGTGTATCTAGAAAACAAAGCCATGGGAAATCCAGCTACTTCGTAGCTCCTCAGGGCAGATCCCCAGATTTGATATATTCTCTGCTGATCTCGTCTCACCGCAAACACGCCTCATGCTTAGATGCTGCAGTGTGTTTAGTCTCCCATTTTTCATATGTGCACTTTTTAAAGAAGATGGGGAAAGTGTTACTTGCTCTAAACAAATGGGAAAAAGCTCACACAAACCTAAACTAGGCTTTTAATTCTAAAAAAAAAAGAATAATTGAGATAATTTCTTGGTCCCATATACGCATATATCTGTGATACAGGAATTTCCATCTTAAATAAAGGAAACAAGCTGAACACAAGCAGGAAAAGCAGTCCCGACTCGGACACATTTTGCTCAAAAAGTGTGACTATGAGAAACTCCTTCCTGACTTACATCTGTTTCAGTCACGGAGGAAAACCTGGTTTTGATTATGAAACCAGCATGTAGAAGGGCAGGAGAAACCTCTTGAGCGACCTGACCTGAGCTCACAGACTGTCCTAACTCTCTGGAGCAGCAAAGGGCCATGCAATACTTCACGCAGATTGGTAAGCTTCAGGTCAGCATTGCTCACCATTGCGCTGATGGGACAGCTCCAGTGTTGCCACCATTGCCTGCCACATGCATCAGTGTTATCACCTTCTTTCTTGGCACTTCCTGACACTCTGGGGGCAGTTTGGAGTTAGGAGACTCTGAGATAATTCTGTGTTTCAAGTAAACATAGTAGCAACATTGAAACTGTGCTGGTGACATCCAGAAGAGATTGCTTCTGCTTTCAAACACAATTTCTTAGTCCAGTGACTCCCCTTCCCAACTCTTTGGATGAGTCCAAAAGTTGGGAGTCTGACAGATGCCCAGTTCTTCTCATCCATATAGTCACACTGCAGAGACATACCCTGCCACAAGACCTGCCCCATCGCCCTTCACCCCCTCCCTGTTAGCACAGACCTCACCAGCACACTCTCTGCTCAGCCTGGCCTGCCTCAGGTGCTACCGGAGAGTGCTCTGCAGGAGGGTCCAGCCAGGCTGCCCACCCTCGCCTTTCCTGCCCAGCCCTGTCACTAGGGATATTGGGAGAGAGTTAACTTTCACAAGAAGCTGGGAAGGGACACAGCCAGGACAGCTGACCCAAACTAACTAAAAGGGTATGCTGTACCATATGATGTCACACTCAGTTTATAAAGGGACAAGTATGATAGGACAAGGGGCAATTGCTGCAAGTTGGAGCACAGGAAGTTCCGCACCAACATGTGGAAGAACTTTTTCACAGTGAGGGTGACAGAGCCCTGGGACAGGCTGCCCAGGGAGGTGGTGGAGTGTCCTACTCTGGAGATATTCAAGACCCGTCTGGACGCCTATCTGAGTGATATGTCCTAGGGAACCTGCTTTGGCAGGGGGGTTGGACCCGATGCTCTCTCGAGGTCCCTTCCAACCCCTACCATTCTGTGATTCTGTGATTCTGTAAAGGAGGCTGGCCAGGAAGGAGGGGTCGCTGCTCAGGGATCGTCTGGGAATTTGGTTCAAATAGTGGGCATCATGTGTCACCCGCTTTGGATATAAGTACTGTTGTTATTTGCTCTCCCTTTGCTGCCCTGGTAGGCTGTCCTCATCCCAGTGCTTGAGTTTTACCTTTTCCTGGTTCTCCTCCCTGTCCCACTGGGGCAGCAGGAGTGAGAGAGCAGCTGTGTGGTGCTTGGCTGCCGGCTGGGGCCAAACCTCAGCATTCCCAAAATGGGTGCTGTGAACACTCAGTCCGCATTTGTGTGAACTGTTCACCATTGCCTCGTTAACCACCATGTGCAGAGTTTGCCAGCTGGGAATTTAAGATAAATATGTCTCTTCTTAAGATGTTGTAGCTGACAGCCTGGAATGGCACTACCTGGGACATACATGACCATTGCATGCAGCCAACAAAAGGTGTTTCTGTAATGGTGTTGCCTCCAGGAAATTCTTTAGGTTTTGGTAAAAAACTAGCACACAAAGAGAAGGTTTGTGTGCCACACAGAGCCTTACTGTGATTGCTGTTAGGTTGGTTTTTAAAAATGGCTTAGTGGAAAACAATAAACTTTAACCATTTATAATTTAATAATTGCCTGCACAGCAAAAGGAATTTAAAAACTTTTTCATAGCCTGCATAGTGCTTACGTCCTATTTTTCTGGACAGGAGAGCACCCCCGACACCTTCAAAATTACAAGTGAACTCTTTGCAACAACAGTCCATCCCTGAGTCATTCTCTGTACCACTGCATTGGTAGTGCCCATCCTGAAATGTATCTCAAAGGCAGTTTGGGCTGTAATTTATGCTAAAGGTCAGACTTGTCCATCAGAGGGTCTGATCGAGAGTATGCACATTCTTATACGCCTCCAAACATGGAGACACCTGGAATATTGTGTCCAGTTCTGGGGCCCTCAGTTCAAGAAGGACAGGGAACTCCTCAAATTAGTCCAGCGCAGGGACACCAAGATGATGAAGGGAGTGGAACACCTTCCTTATGAGGAAAGGCTGAGAGAGCTGCTGGGCCTCTTTAACTTGGAGGAGACTGAGGGGTGGCCTCATTAATGTTTATAAATGTGTATAGGGCAAGAGGCAGGAGGATGGAGCCAGGCTCTTCTCAGTGACAGGACAAGGGGCAGTGGGTGCAAGCTGGAGCATAGGAAGTTCCATGTGAATGCAAGGAGGAACTTTTTCACTGTGAGGGTGAGGGAGCACTGGGACAGGCTGCCCAGAGAGTTGCGGAATCTCCTTCTCTGGAGACATTCAAAACCTGCCTGAATGCATTCCTGTGTGATTTAGCCTAGGTGATCCTGCTCTGGCAGGGGGCTTGGACTAGATGATCTTTCGAGGTCCTTTCCAACTCCTAATGTTGTGTGAGTCTGTGATTCTGTAAAACATTCTGGTTGTTAAGAGATCTGTCACTAGTGGAGGGAGGCTCAAGAAACTGTTTCCTTTGGATTGGATTCACTTTGATATTTTTGGATTATATTTAAAACAAGAACGAGACCATTAAACAAAAATTACTAAATGAGATTCTAATTAATGTTTCCCACTGCTATAATGGAACAAACGTTTTAAAAGTTTCTAAAACACATTGGGACATCTGTGCTCACTTTCTATATACAATGCAGAAAGTCCAAAACATCATGGGAAACCTTATTCTGAAGGGATGCCAGTCCTGATCTGTGCTCTGAAGAGTTTCATATGGTTCGGATCAGTTTATATGAAAAACCTCTGAACTGTTTTATCCTTAGCTAACATGATTTTAAACATGAAAATTTTAAACCTCAATTCAACAAAGCACTTAACGATACACTTAATTATAACCACCTCTGGTTTTTAGAATTATGCTTTTCTTTGCTCTCCTGGAGTTTGCCATTTCTATAATAAAAAGTAAGAGGAAATAATGAAGTAATTTTTTTCAAGAGGTTATCCTATGGAATTATGAGAATATAGCAGTAGTTCAAACTTCACCATTTGGTTCACTGACTGATTCAAGTGTGTTGTGAGCAAAGGAAACGTGAATTCTGTTTTATTATTATTTTCCCTTTTCAAACCGCTACTTTGTGGAACAATTTTGAACTTTGCTGCAGTTGGGATATTACAGTAACCAGCTGCTGAACAAAGACTTTGCTGAATCTAGGTCAAGTCTAATTTGTGAGGCTCGCAGAGTTAGTCACTATGGCAGCTTTCTGAAAGGTACAGATGGAGAATCCATGAGCTGTGGGAACAGAATTACGGGGCTTCTTCTCACCATCAGTTTTAATGCAATTTGGTTTATTTCCTTTTCCAGGAGTTCCTTTTTCTCAGAGTTCCTAGTAAAAGAGAGATTAAATGTGACAGCCACATCTGTTTTAGGAAATTCCCGTGGAGATATCAGATTGGTAGCTGGCTCAAGCAATGTTAAAAGTGAATGCTTCTGGTCTGAGCAGGTGGTCCATGAACATTTTGAAAAATCTGTAGCCTGTTATAGTGGCTTTCGTCTCAGGATCTCAAAGTGCACTATAAATATCACTTGATCGAGCCTTCCAGCATCCCTGTGAGGTGATCACTTTGCAATTGAAGGGAGCGGGCTTTACGGCTCACAAGTCTGCCGATGGCTGCGAAATCCTATTTGTGACTCACACAATCTGCCACAAGCAGAGCAGATGTATTGCTGCTGTGCCTGGAAATAAGAGCTGTCTGAGATGCAGCAGTGCTTGTGCCACTGGTACAAAGCTTCTTCTCCCCTTCTGACTGGCTCCACTGTCCTTTACCCTCCCGCTCCAATTTCACGGTGCCCCCTGCCAGGTGCACACACTAGCCATGTTTTCTTTTGGGTGTCCACCTTTTGCCGTATTTTCTGGAGAGAGCTTGACACAGATACATGCTTTGCAGACAGTTTCTCTGCAGTTCATAGCACAAAACATGTGCTAAGATGCACTTCAGCCAGCCTTGTCCCAGATGTAGCAGTGGGGACAGCAGCAGAGCAACTCTGCTCTTTGTTCTCAGTATTGGTGGGGCTCATTTAAAGGGTTAACTAAAGCCATCAGAGATACCCTGTCAATAGAGAGGGAACCTCTGCCTAAGCCATGTCCTACAGCCAGCAGAAGAAGCTGCCTTGTAAAGCAGTCCTGTCTGCCCTACAGATGGGCTGGAGCATCAGGTTCACCAGTGGCATGTTTGCTTAAGTAAGTATAACTTTCCTATTTCACAAGAAACCACGAACAGGCTTTTTTCAGAGCCAGGTCATAGCGTGTGTGTGTTTACACCTGCGTCTATGGGCATATGCGCTGCTTATATAGTAAACACCAACACTTCTTAGGCTTAAGGACAGGACTTCCATACAAAAGTAATCCTTTAAGAGATTGTTTGTTTATTTCTGTAACTGTGGAGGCTATTTATGTGGAGCACACTTTAACTTGTGCTCAACATACTTAAAATTCACCCGTAACTCTAATTGTAATTGTTTGGGACACAGCTGTTCAGGCCCTCCACAGATTGTATCACTTCCTTCAGTAAAATGTGGGATGGAGGGCATGGGGGAGGATCCGTATTTCCAGACAAAAATGCACCCAGTTGCTTGGATAAAGATGCAAGTCTTTGTTGCTTGTGTGATAACACTCGGGTTGTAAATATCAACTTTGGACAATGTCAGCCTGTGACCCATGATGCTGGCTGGTAAATCCTGGTTTGTTGTTTTAAGCATTCTGTAAACTAGGATTGTCATGCAAGGCTGAAAACAGAGTCCTTGACAGTTGTATATTACACCTCTTAGTATAATAGGGTTAATAATACCAACTCTATCCCCAGCCAATAGTTACAGCACAAAGGAATCCTTAAATAAAAAGATATTTGTGGTTTTTTAAGCTATTGCACCACAGGAAAACGTGACATCAGATTTTTCAAGTGGTTATAATTTTAAAATTTGGTTTATAAAGGAATGTACCTTCCTATCTCCATAGCAGTCAGCACATCTGGGTTTCCACCCTGATTGTGACCTCTGAGTATTGCCATAACACAAACATTAAACAAATGTAATTACTGGTAAAGAGTGGGAAGGCTATTTCTTGTCTTGATTTGTTGCTTAAAAGATTTTCATGGACATGTGTTGTTCCTAATCTGCAGCTACCACTACCTTAATACAACGACCAGAGGTGAGGACAGTGTCATTGAATTTAAAAAGTTGAGGATTCTTTCCAGTGGCTGAACCAGAGAGACTGAGTTCAGCTTTCAGTCCATTTGCACTTTGGCTGTATCGACAACGTGCTGCAGTGCAAACAGCATTGAAGGGTCAGATGGAGCCAAAAACAACCTGGGGAAAACTGGGAATGTTACTGGGGAAAAGGAAGCAATCAAGAAGTTTACTGCTGCAAAAGTTTGTTCTGTACCCCAAATAGAGGAGCAAAGAGAATAATTTCTTTAAGATTAAAATTTGTAATAACAGGCAAACCTTTGTACACACAGAGCATCCAGTTTTCAACACAGCAAACAGTAACCTAGAAACATATGTGGTGAGCAATAACACTCATAAATCTTAAGAGATTATGTGTTCCTAATGTGAGACTTCAGACTGATCTATTTTGTTAAGTGCCAAACTTCAGCATGATTCAATCAAGTTTTGCCTAATCTGAATTTATTTACTCTTGGTGATGATGATTCATTGAACATGTCCCTAGTCCAGTCTGTTGAACTAATTTATCAGGTATTTTGATGGACTGGTGATTTGTCTTCTCTGAACATTTCATGAGTTATTTATTTATATCATCTGGATTGTGTAGAACAAGAACTGCAGTTCTGCTAAGAATTAAGCATTCCTCAACGATGCCTTTAGTAACAGAAAACACTCTCTAGATAGGTATTGCAGTGTAGCCAAACAACTCAGCCAGGAAAACTTTGTGTCTTATCTCCAGATCCAGCTCCCCTTACTAAATTCCTGTGTTAACCTGGATACTGGATTTGTATCAGAGGCACAACCTGGCAAAGATGGAGGGATAACTCTGGTGAGGTTTCTCTGTGTAGGACACAGGGCTTTCCTGGAGGCTGGCCCAAAAGTATAGGTCATCCCAAGAGGAATAAGACACGAGAGGTTTGCTTAAATAGTCAAATTATCATGCAAGTACTGTGCAGAGACGCATTCTCACACTAGCTGTCTTCTGGCTCTTATGGACAGCGATAGTATGAGACAGGCCAGGCTGGACTTCAGCATGAGGTAACAATTTTATACTCATTCCCAGAACTGTACTCGAGCTGCTATTCCCCACTGAGGGCCATGTCACTATGGCCACACTGCTAACTCCAGAATAGGTACGAGCAGCTGGTACGCCTACCTTCAGTGCAGGTACGTTGCTTTGCCCTTCTGGTTTCCAAGGGAATATATCTCATCAGGTGTTTTTCACAAAGACTTCCAACTCCCTACCTGCAAAGGAATTAAAGAATAAACACGTGGAAGAGGCAAACTATTTTCCAGAGTGGAAGCTGCTGATTTTCCAGTACTCACAGGTGCAGAATAAGAATCCTCTCCTTTCCACAGGGCTGCAGTCTGCTAGGTCTGGGCTCCACACTACAAGACATGTGGATATAACTAAAGTGAGTTCAGTGAAGGGCCATGGAGATTAAGGGACTGGAGTATCTGACATATGAGGAGAGGAGACAAGAGCTGTGACTGTTCAGCCTGGAGAAGGCTTAGGGTATCTCAGTAATGTGTATTAAATACCCAGTTGGCTAAAGGGGTGCAAAGAAGATGGAGCAAGACTCCTCTCAGTGGTGCCCAGTGACAGGACTAGAGGCAATGGGCAGACACTGAAACACAGGAAATTCCACTAAAACATAAGAAAAAATCTTCCATGCAAGGGTGACTGATCACTGCCATAGGCTGCCTGGAGAAGTTGTGGAGTTTCCATCCCTGAAGATATTCAAAACCTGATTGAACATGATCATGGGCAACATCACCCTGCTTTGGATAGTGACCAGAGGTGCCTGCCAGCATCATCTGTTCCATCAGATTAAATTAAAATGTCTCAAGTATTTGTTGGTGCAGATTTTGCAGACAATTGATAGTGGTGAACAGAGCATTTCAGTGTATCGAGTAGGTGTTGGCCCTCTTGACTCTTAGGCAGATGATATTCTTTTGGTGAGCAGTCAAATAATGGATATAAATTAGAGATCAAGCAGTGAAGCAGCAGTATGTGTGTGATAGATGGCAAATGTGTGCACAGGTATGTAGCAAGAGTATCAGTTGAGGATGTAAGAAGAAGGGATGTGATCAAATACCAGCTCGATAGGCTTTATTCGCTACCATTCAAGGACTGGTGTTCCTGCTGTATCACAGAACTTGACCAGTGACATCAGATTTTGGTCCCTTTGCTTATTGTTGCTGTTTCATGAACTACATCAGCCCTGAACTTGTCTCAAAGCCTTCCTTAAGGGTTACCTCATTTAGGGAGTTTGCTCAGCCATTAGAAAGAAAGAACCTGTAAAAATATGATGTTACATGGATTTGTGACATAAGTCACCGGAGTTGTAACTGCTAATGATCAGGCAAGAAAGAGTGTCCTTCCTTTCTTCTGGCTTCCCTGTGTACTGACTGGCTTTGTAGGTTAGCTAGCCCTAAACAGAAAAACAATCAGTTCATATCTGAGGACAGTGAAATGCATCTGAGATATCCCAAACACATTTGGCATGTTTAAACACATCCTTTCAGCTTGTCTTCTTTCACACAGCTTCTGAGTGATGTTAATAATAATATCATTTATTTTGGATGATTGATTCTGTGATTCTTGTTTCTACATCCCAAATGCAATACTTCCAGCCTTGGCTTTTTTTATTCTGCAGGGAAATGCATTAGACTTCTTCAGTTATTCTCAATATTTAGAGCTGGAAGATTTGTATAGACCCATATGTATACAGGTCTAAAGTTATTAAACAACCAGGGGTCCTTCAGATCTAATGGTTTTATGAATGCCTTTATGTTGGCTTTGATTGAAGTAAGATATTTGTGTTGCCAAGTAGAAAAAGAAGTAAATTGAGCCTTTATGTATAGACATATGTATTAGATCATTTGGGAACTTTTAACATGGGAAAACAGCCAGATTTAAATGAAAAAAGTACTTGTATAACACTACTGTTACTTGCTGGTGTTACTTATCTGAAGGTAATTCTGCACTAGTCAGTGTAATGGGAAGTCTGTAAAACCGGTGGAAGCTCAGAAGGGTGATCTGTGTGTTCACTCTTATCTTAGATTCAGAAATCAGCCCAGGGACTTGGCGCAGTTTCAGGAAGAAGACACTTAGCTTTCCTGTCCAGTTAGAGATCCACAGTGGGACATTCGTCCCCAAAATATATGGAGACAAATGTAGCCAACTGACCCTCTTCTAACAATAGAGCTTTATATTTTTTATATCTGGAAGACAGTCAGTATGCTGGTGTACCTGTAAACCTCACCAAACCCAAGGCAAAGAAGATGGAGTGACAGAAGGAGACATACATTTCTTTACAGAGTATCTTTTTCAAGAAAAGAAGATGTACCACCATTTTCCCATGGAATGCATGAGTCGTGTCCAAAGATACGCACATGTGAAAGCCATGTGATGATAACAGCGTATCAGTATTAGGAGCTCTGCCAGCGTCTCTCCATTCACTCACTGAACCGTGCTGAGGATACAAAAGTTCCAGTTCTGCTGTTTACCCAGCTGTGGATCAGCTGGTTCCATGTGAGGAATTTGTCTTTCCAGTTTGCTTTTGTAAAAGCCTAGGAAATTACTTGAAATAGTAAAAAAAAATAAACCCATAAGAAAAGAGCACAATAATTGCCAAGGCAGGCTGAGGAATGCCAGAACTAAAATTGCCATAATTCAGGTCCATGGTATGCATTATCTTTCAGCTTCTAACTATGTGACCACAAACTGGTGGTGTTTTTGCTTTTTGGGTTTTTTTTCTTGTTGTTTCTTTTTCCCCTCCCTGCAGAGGATGGACCTGCTGTGGGATGAATCATGGTTACCTCATTGCAGAAACTGTGGAATTTGGAGGGTGATGGCAGAGGATTTCAAGATAGGAAAGGATTGTACTGTGGTTTGGGAAACTGAGTGTTGTCCTGGTGTTGAATTTTGTTGCTATTATGGATTTTCTTGTTATTCTCCTGAACATCATTCCTATGTAACACTGGGCTAATCACTTACCTCAAAACTTTTCACAGATGGTAACTGAATTTTCTGGAAATACTGATGTCTGGAATCTGATATGGGATATGGTGAATACTCACTATTATGGGAACTGTACTTTGAAGATATGTTTTAGATGCTGAAAAAAACCCTTTTCTTAAGCATCTCAAATGAGAAACCGAAGTGTTTGTTTTCTTTTGGCAATTTTGATTCAATGACCATGAGTAAATGTAGAAGGTAATTCTTCTTGCTCATTTTAAGGAGCCCCTGGGAGAGAAATTGTCAGTGTTTGTAGAACATCAGGATCCTGCAGAGGAGACCATAAAATGCCTTCTTTGGGAATAAGTAGCTGTGTTTCAGCACTGTGTCAGATGATAGGTGCCATGTCTAGAATAACAGGATAAGATTTTTTCAAAAATCCATGTCACTATTTTTGTGTAGTGAATTAACAGAAAACCTTAGAAAAGGCTTTGAAAGTTCATTTAATCCACTCCCCTGCCCGAAAGCAGGATCAACTAGGCCTAATATATTCCTGCCAGATACTTGTCTAAGCTCCAGCAACAGAATTTTCACAATGTCCTTGCATAATTTTCCATTGCTTTACTTTCCTCAGCATGAAAAAGTGTTTCCCAGTAGCTAGCTGAAAGCACTGGCTGGTGAAGTGCTTGCCCAGTCCTTGAGGGAGGAGAAAGGTTCATCTGTGCACCTACCTCATACTGCACATGTAGAGAGTGCAGAACTGAGATTATCCCTTCATTTCCAAAAAGACTTTGAAATTACCCCAGACCAATAGCCTGCAACAGCACAGGCTGGGGATTGACTGACTGGAGAGTGGCTTGGCAGAAGAGGACCTGGTGGTCCTTGGGGAGAGTAGGCTGGCCATGAGCCAGAAACATGCCCTTGAATCAGAGAAGGCTTCCAGGTTGAGGGAGGTGAACCCTTCCCTCTGCTCGGCACTGGTGGGACATGTCTGGAATGCTGGGCCCAGTGTTGGGCTCCCCAGTACAAGAGAGATATGGATATAATGGAGCTGGTCCAGATATCATAAAGGGCAGCTGTCTAAGGGACCCAAACATCTGACACACAAGAGCAGGCTGTGAGAGATGGGGTGGTTCAACCTGTAGGACAGGTTGTTTATACACCTTGTACATCAATGTATATAAATACCTGCAGGAGGGGCTTGTAAACACGATGGGGCCAGACTCTCCTCCATGAGAACCACTGGTAGGGCTAGAGGCAATGGGCACAAAGAGAAACACAGGAAATTGCACTAAAACAAGAAAAAACCCAAACTTCTTCAATGCAAGAGTGGTCAGGAACTGGCACAGCCTGCCCAGAGAGGTCATTGGAGTCTCTGTCCCTGGAGATACTAAAAACTCTGCTGGACACAATCATGGGCAATGTGCCCCTGTTTTGAGGAGGAGATTGACAAAATGATCTCCAGGGGTGCCCGCCAGCCTCAGCTATTGTGTGTGTGCATCTAGGAACTGTATGTGGAACCTGTGAGCCTGCCATTTACCTCCTGCATATTGAAGATATTGTGTGACTGCCCTTTGCACTAAACTGGAGACAGTGGTTTCACTCATGGGCCATCTGTATAATAAGGGGAATCAAAGGGGAAAGACTGAATGTCTTAATGTATGGCGAGAGAGTTCCCACGTGCTTATGTCAATCTGGAGCTCAGGTGCCTTCCCAGCTCTCTGCAGTAAGGTGTAATTATGGTTTTTTAAAATTATTTCCATTCCTGTATAGTTTTTCAAAACTACTGACTACTGCCTAAGTAAAGAAATACAGCCTGTTACCAAGCCTAATGCTTCCCTCATCAGTGATATATTAAAATGCTCTTCACTTTCACTTCTGTCCTTATCATCTCCAGACAGCTGGGAAGCCGGTTCCCAGTGTCTTATGCTTGAAAACATGATTTTCAATAGATTTCTTTGCTCCTTCCGTTCAGACCAGAGCATGAGACCTCATTTTATAATGCATTAGAGCTGCTTGTCTGGGGAAGAGAGTTAACTAAATGAAGGGTAATTTTTTTCCAGTACATTCTGGACATTCTCATCGTGCACAAAAGGGGTTTAATTCCTTAGAACAATGATCCTATAAGATACTGGTGCTAAATTAACCTACCCCATAACCAAACTAGACCTCAAAATTGCCTTGCCCTTTCCTCTTCACTCTGAGATTGCCTATCTGCATGTCAGCCAAATTCCTCTTAATCATCAGCTTCTAGTCTTGCCTCCAGAGCCATTCAAACCCCTGTTGTGCTGAGCAGCCAGCTTTGAAGCTCACAATCACTCTGACACCCCACTCTTTTCTTCTCAGATTCCCTGTGCCTCCTCCCTTCTTCCAGAGAAGAGATTGAGTGGATACCTCCCTCTTGCTTAGTGACTCCACTGCTGGAGCAGTCACTCCTGCCCGCTGAAGCATCTTCTCTTGGGACTGTAAGCCAGACCTCAGACCTCCCTCTCGATGAGAACATCACCTTCATGCCTCATCCTGTTAAACCCTTGTGGGGAGTAATAACATGAATGGGGCGGGGGAGAGGGGTGGGGTGGGGTGTGTGGTTGGTAAGTGCTGCTCCCTCTGCTAGGCTTGTGGTCAGGGGACTTGTCAAGGAGCTGGGGGATGAACTTCAACCTGGAAAAAGGGGCAGACAGCTCAGGTGTCTCTTGCACCCCAGGGCAGTCCCTGAGCTGTGAAGTGCCAATGCCCTGGATCCTAGATCTGACAGGTCGCTCACTTCAGTTCCTTGGCTTCTCTCTTCTCCTTGCATTTTCATTAGCTGTCTCCTGCTGGTTTTGGTTGTGTTTTTTTATCTCTTCACAGACAACTGTTGTGTGAGGGCAGTTTAGGGGAGAGAGAGAGGCTTACCTCTTCTCAGGATTTTATAGCAGATGAGATGGATTATCACACAAACCCTTTTATCTGGACTGCAGTCACCATGGCTGCCGTTGCCCTCTGTATCCATTCTGTCCATCCTTTCAAATACAAACCCCTGCTTCCTAGAGCCTGTTCTCTCACATGTTTTTATGCAATCTAGTTTTGAGGGATTCAGAGGAAGAAATGTCAGACTCCTCTGCAGGTAGCTGTTTTGCAGGGCAATACAGATCACCCTGTCAATGAGTCAGCCTTAGTTTGTTTCTGACCCCTGTTCCTCCCCACTCCATAAATCAGTCCTCCTCCTTCGTTGTGGTGTTTACACTGTCCAAATAGATAGAGGTCCCCAGGGTGGTTCCTCACCTCCAGCAGATCGTCTCAACGTTAACGCCTGAGCACGCTCTGCTTGCTCTGCTCCGCTGTCATGCAGCCAAAGTCATCTCATTGACTTAATTCCTCGTAAATCAATAGGTCCAGATACTTACCCTCTCGCTTCCTTTGGGATGAGTCTGCTCCACAAGCTCACAGCCAGTTTGTTGGTCTCTGCCGTTACCAGGACCTCCTGACTCCCTTCTTTTAGCACATTTCTCCACTTCATGTCTGCATTTGAGGTTGTGCTTCCTCCTGCAGACTCTTGCCTTGTGCCCATCCACTTGGCTGTTGTTTTGGTATTTCCAGCCTGTCTAGGTTTCTTTATGTTTTGTATCTGTCCCCGCTGGTTTACACAACACCTCTCTAATTCATAGGAGTCGTTACATCAAATATAAATTGAATGAATGTGGTGTTTACTGCTTCCTTCCAGATCATTAATAGACATTAAATAAAACCAGACCTAGAGCAGATTTCTAGCCCTCCTTTCCTCCCCTCCCCACATCGAATCCATGTCCCAGATATTCTCCCATTTGCTCTTTATGTTCATGTTTATCTTTTGTTCCTCTTTGTTTATGGACTCACAGCCTGTGTTCAATCTCTGTGACAGTGCTCATTTCCCAGCCAACTTGCATTCATTTTTCAAGTCATGTTTTGTAGCTGAGGCTTTCCTCAGGACTGGCTGTAGGCTGCTTCTTCATTCCCTTCATCTGCTGGGTTTGTAAATCAATAAGAAAGGACTGAACATGTTTGTTTGGCAAGATTTAGTCTTTATTGACTCTCTGGGATGGCTTTCATGCTGGTGCTAAGCAAGTGCACCATCAGTGGTGAGGGAGAACATGCTCCCTTTCGCACCAGCAATGAAATTTCCCTATGCTCTTCTCTACTTACTGAATTTATCAATCCCACCATATTTATTAATCCAGGTGAGCATGGCATATGGATGTTTATGAATTTTGAGTCAGAAAAGCTGATAGGTAGTAAAGACAGAAGCTTGAACTTCTAGACCAAGGGAATAAGTGGAGGGTGGGATTCAGAAAGGGCAATGCCAGCAAAGGTGTGGGCCAGTGCTGAGCATGCGGATCGGTGGTACGATCAGCAGAGAGATGGGTAGGAAGCAGGACCAGCGACCATAGTGCAGGCAGGCTGATAACCCTGGTGCAAGGGGGACCACGCTCAGTGACCAAGTGACTGTGTGCAGAACCCAAGGAAGGATTCTGTGCCCACAGCTTGGTCAGTAAATTAAATGTGTGCAGGCTGAATCTCTGGCACCAACGCTAACTGGCACAGGAGGAGCCTTAAGTTCGCTTAGCTTCCAAAAAAGGATGACTGCATGCAAACCTAATGTGAGTTACATCCCAAATCAAGCCTTCAGACTGTTTAGGAGTGCTTGTTGGCACAGACCCAAGGCACGACAAGGGTTGTTCTTACAACCTTACAGTTACTGTGACTGAGCCTAGGAACAATCTCTGGTGCTTTTCAAGTTACTTACACAGATGATGATTTTTGCACAGCAAGGGGCAAGACAGAGTGTAGGCCAGGGTTTGGAGCAAAGGCCAATCTCCATTATTCACAGACAAACACATGTGCCCCCAGTCCCCCCTGTGGCACTCTGGATCCCCAGTAAGGTCAGACACTGAGCCTACCCAGCAACTAGCCCTTGTATCCTCTTGTCTCCAGTTACCTCACGCACAGAGACATTCACACACACACACACACACACACGCTTGCATATACACACAAATGTGCCTCTCAGTTGACCTCGGGACCCCATGGTCTCTCCAGGGGTTGGCTTGAATCTCCTGGTGCCTCTGGTAGCCAGTCCCTCCAGTGTTCTCACTCACAGGACATGCACACTCCTAGTCCAGGCTTATGGCCACTTTGATGCTGGGCTCCCAGGCCACTTCTACCCACTGGCTGGTCTGGTTTGATGTTTGATGGCAATGACACACTGCTGTATGAACCCTCACTCGCTCAGGCTGCTGGCACCCCAGGCACATGGGCCCTTATAACTTGTGGTCCAAATCCAATTGCTGGCACTTAGACCTCCATACACACTCATGCATACAGAAGAGTCCCCTCTCTCAGGAAAATAGAGACGGAGGTTAATGAGAAGAGAGGTCAGACTGGGCTGGTCAGGTGCAGGGCATAGCCCAGCAAACATAGTGACCAGCCATGTCTTTACATGAAACCAGGTTCTTTTATTTCCTTATTCCTCTCTTTTCTCATGCTTATTCCTGCAAACCAATCTTGATCCATCCCTTTTCCCATCTGCGGTCCTCCTAATCATCCCATAGTAAGTCCCATTACCTTTTCAGCCTGCAAGGGGCTCTGGAGACCCTTTCCATTGACTCACATTGTTGAGTGTCTTCCCTGGCACATGGGCCTGAATGTTCCTCAGTGACAGCTCCTGGAAAGTTTGGGTCAGGGACTCTGTTTCTCTGAATATAAATCATAACAGGTATAAAGCAGCATCAGGTTCCCTGATAAAGCTCATGTTTTAGAAATAAAATACAGAAAAAAAAATAGCAGAACAATGTGAAGAAATGTATGGACACAAAAACTTAGAAAAAAGTCAAAACTTGATTACTGTTTGATCTGTTCTGTCTTGGTTTCCAAGGGAGGTATTAACAGTCTTCTGTTGGACTCTCCCTGAAAACTTGATGTCTACCAGTGAAGTTGGCAAGACAGGCTGTCATGTAGAAGTCAGTTCTGCATCATTTCCACAAAGACAGCAAGTGACTGGGTGCTTCTGAATCAAACTGAGGGAAGTGGCTGAATGGCAGAGCCCCGAGGGTTGTGACAAGCAGTGCAGGTTCTAGTTGGAGGCCTGTAGCCAGTGGTCTGCACCAGGGGTCAGTACTGGCTCCAGTCTTGTTCAACATGTTCATCGGTGACCTGGCTGAGGGGAGAGTGTACAGTCAGTAAGTTTGCTGACGATACAAAACTGGGAGGAGTGGCCGACACACCCTAAGTCTGTTCTGCTTTCAGTGAGATCTGGGCAGGCTGGAGAGCGGGGTGGAGAGGAACCTCATGAAGTTGAACAAGGGCAAGTGTAGGATCCTGCATCTCAGGAGGAATAACCCCAGGCACCAGTATAAGTTAGGAGCTGACCTGCTGGGAAGCAGCTCTGTGGAGAGGGACCTGGGGGTCCTGGTGGACAACAAGTTACCCATGAGCCAGCAATGTGCCCTCACGGCCAAGGCCAATGGCATCCTACAGTGCATTAAGAGCAGTGTGGCCAGCAGGTTGAGAGAGGTTATCCTCCCCCTCTGGTCCTTTCACCCCTGGCCATTCTGTGGTTCTGTGAAACCAGAAGTGCCTATATAAACTCCAGCATGGTGTGTTCCACTTAACCCACAAGCAAACATTATGTTTTCCTTATGTCTATATTGTTAGGGCCAGGTTATAATTTTAAAAACAGTTCAGAGAGAAGCAGACAGCCATTGGCACTCTCACCCTCTGACATTGCTTAGTGGCAAGGCAGTCAGCTCAGCACTGAGGTTTTATGCTTCTTCCTCTGTAGCTATGGGAGTAGGACAGGCAGTGGACTTGTCACCTTGTGGAGCACTTTTTGGCAATGTTGGCAAGGAAGCTGCTGGGATGCACATACATGGAGATGAATAAAAAGAGCATTTCCTTACCTTGCCTTGAATAATTGAACGCATAGGTAGGTTGTTTTTTGTCACTTGAGAGGGGGAGCAGAAAGACCATGGACCTCTCATTGCTTTCTTCACAGGTGTCACTCTAGCACTGGGAATACCAACTGTTACAAAGGACATCTGGATCTCTTGGTCTTAACAGAAGTCTCATTGCAGGGCCAATTCTTTCTGAAAGGATGCTTCAAATGCTACGGGCTACAGTCTGAAGGTACTGCTTTTCTGACTGAAGGTTACTAGTGATTTTGTCAGCCTTATGTGAAGACCACATAACCAAGACAGCTGTAGAAGCAGACTGAGGGATGAGGAGATTGGGAACTTTTGCTCTGTGGAATACATAGCATAGATGTTGCACATAGATCCTGGTTCTTGGATTAAATGAGAATAACAGTGCAGAAAAATCACATTTCCATTGCTTTTAGGGAGCAGATTTTCACCTTTGTTCTCCACCTAAGCCTGTAGCAGGTATAAACGTATTAGAGTAAGGGTTGCTTACTCTAATACAGTCAGAGCGCTCTGTCTTCCAGTGAATCTTTTAGGAGCTAAAAGCATTAAATGGTGCTAAGCTTTTCCAACTCTGTTTGAAGCCAGAGCACAACAGAAGATTAGAGGCCACTAACTAGTCCCTGCTCCTCAGTTTTACTGAGTAGTTTCAGCTGCTGTGGAGAATCTGGACTTTTGTGTTCACAAGTGAAAAACGTTCTGCAGGACCACGCTCATAGGGGCAGAAAGCATCGACTGCTCCAAGGCACGTAGCCTAATTGCATCTCTAAATAGGAAAAGCCACCCATGGTTTGAATGACACCTGCAAATGTCATTTAAATGTTACTCTTCAGCCGACGTGGCAGTTCTAACAAGAGGGTCCCTAGTGCAGAGGCACAGCGTTAGTGAGCTGCCAGGGCAATTCCCAGCCCCGCGCGCTGTGCCGAAACCACATCTGCAGTAATGACACCAGACTTGGACAGCTTGGTGCAGAAAGTTATGGCCAGCTCTGGTCTCCAGAGAGAGGGGAAAGGAAAAGTTTAGAGTGACTTTGCACCTGTGAAACAATGTGCTGCTATTACAATGCCCAGCACCAGCCAGTCTTTGCTCCAGGGAGGCCTGGAGTGCTTTAGAAAGCTTTTTGCAACAGCTATGGTCGCTATAAACACACGCAGAGAAAGCAGCTATTAAAAGATTTTGGAAAAGCTCTCTGTGGGTTTCTGTTCTCTCTAGCTGCCTTTGGAAAGGTTAAGGATGCAGTGAATGCCAAATGATAAGCTTTGCAGTTCTCAGCACTCCTGAGACCTGAAAGAAATCTGCTGGTAATCGTTTTAAGTTAATGATTCCCTGCAGGTTGATTGGTGCTTATGTGCTGAGAGGTGAGAGGCTGTAGTGACCAAAGTTATGAAAACAAATTGCCTCCGTGTTAAGGAATGCCAAGCTGCCTGCTCAGTCTAACCTACCTCTACATTTTTTATTTTAAGGTCTGTTTGCAAACTCTGAGCTTGGGCTCTGCTGATTAAATAGCCCCCTGCTAGGATTTACTGGGCCAAATCCCTGAACGACAGCAGGGCATTGATAGCAGGATGCTGTCTCTCCTAATTAAATTAAATTAAATGTGTTGCATTTAATGCAAATCCCATTGGCTATTAGGTTCTTGGGAACTTGTTTCTCTTGGAAAAATAGAAAAAAAGTTGATCTTTTCAACAGATGGGAGTTGTTCTTAGCCCCAGTCTGCGACTAATCAGTCACTCCTCAAAGGTATTAGGCTTGGGTTGGAGCTGGAAAATGACCTGTCTCCAGAAAAGCCAGCAAGGAGTCTTTGTTCTGGGAATGGCTTCTCCAAAGGATTTGGATACATGGAGTCCTGCCTGTGTGAATCTGTAGGAGCCAGAGTACAGAATATGGTTCCCAAACCCCCCAGCTCAGTAACTGTCTTATTCCAGAGACATCTTAGGTCCCTGGGGAAAGGTGCAAGAAAGGCAAACTCTCCCTGGAACGTAGCATTAGGCTCCTAAAACCAGAGGGGATGCCCAAGCCTGTTATGAAGTGTCTTTGCAGACCATTAGCCATGTGTGCCTACCAGCCAGCAGTGGAGGCAGGCACAGGCAAATCGGAGGCTGCTGGCTTTGAACCAGGATGTCCTAACCTTAAAATCTGGCTTTTAAGACATTTTGTTTAGGCTGCAGCCCAGAGTAGTGTATTCAAGTGAAGGTGGGTGAGATGTAGTCCATTCTCCTGTGCTGCCTTGGCTCTTGCCTCTTGGCTGCCTTGGGCAGCAAGCCACAGCCACACAGTGTGCCACCAGACAGTGCTGCCCCTCGGTGCTGTGACACCTGCAGGCTCCTGGCCAGTTCAGTGGGGGAGCTGGGACCAGGAGCCCTGTGCCAGAACCAGGCTCTTGGCCCAGCTGCCTGCTGTACAGTGAGCACAGTAAGACTGTCACCTCTTGTGGCAGTCCTATTTGTCCAAGGCAGAAAGTTGAGCCATTTTCTGATTTAGACTTGCTTTTAAACAGGTATGTGTGAATCAAACCAAGTCTGAAAGAAGACAGGGGATCCTCTGATGGAGGAGTGTTCTTCAGAGCATTGTACAGAGCTAAGCTTAGCAGTCCAACCAGACGAGGCAGAGAAGAAAATTGCTCCAGGGAAGGGATTCCTCCACCCTTGTGCAGCCTAATGACCAGCAGCAGTGCAGTAGACACAAGTGGTTTGCAGGACTGCCTTTGCTGGAGTGACCAGGTCGTGCCTAAAGGAAGGCATTAGGGAGTCTAATTGAACAGCAAATCCTGTGCTCATGTGGCCACCTGCCCTCAGCTGAGCAGAATGCACCTCGAGCTTAGTAGGGGATGTACCCAGTCAACTCCCTAAGGCAGAGTAGGAGCAGGTAGACTTGCAGGAAGTCCAATACCAGAAGCTCAGGCAGGCTGGTAAAGGAGCAGGGCAAGCTGCACAGACGTGCCACTTGTTCATGGTGGCAGGCCCAGGGAGGTGGTATTAGCGCTGTGAGTCCTGTAAGGTAGAGACTGGAGTGAGGACTAGACCTGGGACTGCCCAGCACCCACTGCAGCAGGTACACAGGGAGGTGCTCTGCTGGTTTGGTACATATGTGGAAACAGAGACCCAAAAACTGTGAAGTATGAAAAGTACAAAGACCAGGATCTTATCTCTGACCATCAATTGTCCTCTTCCCCCCTTGTACCAATGTAAGGAAAACATGTAATTTCGACCTTCAAGAGGCAGTATGGGCCACCTCCAGCTTCCTGGGGAGTTGTCGGTGAGCTGGTGAAGCTGGGCAGAACAGAATGGATTTGAATTTTCCTCTAGCTGTCCTTGCAGAGCTGAGAGGAAAAGTTTCTCACAGACCATCAGTCTCTGCTGCAGCCCCAGTGACTGACAGGGATTCCCCAGCAACATGTCCAATGCACATTGTGTCAATCCTGTCTGCCAGACGTCAGCTTTGGGATGCCACTGTAGGGACCAAGGGGGGAAATGTATAGTACTGGACTTGGTTCAAACATTCATGTGTCTGTGCCATCCACACATTCAAAGGCAGAAGACATCCAAGTGCTCTCCACTGATCACATTAAGCACCTGCCTGAGAATGAGCATCTGTCCAACCTACCTATGTGGCAGGTGATGTGGGCCTCCAATACAGCATTAGGTCCAGACTTGGCAGGCAATAGAGACATACCACCCAGGATTCTAGCTGCCTTTCGAAACAAGGATTCGTTTTGTCAGTCTTATTTTCGATGGTCCATCAGTAGAAGTGCTATTCCCATTACTCCTTCTAACATGACGTTTTTCCATAATCGCCAGCCCATGGATTAGTTCTAAACCAGTAGCACCAGCCCTGAATTTTTTCCATCATGTGCAGGCATTGAAATCATTCTGTAAACGCCTCAGCAAATAGGACACAAGCTTCTCTGGGAACCTGTGCATTTTATGTAAGACGAGTATGTGATCATTTTGAACTCGTGGGCTATTTTTGTGATGTGGGGGAGAGCAAAGCAGTTAGAGCTGAGAGCCTGGATGATTTCAGAGGCATGCTGAGCTTTACCAAGGGAGGTGAACTTTTACCCTTTCTGGAGCTTGAGTCTTTCTGTGCAATTGCTGCTACATTTTCTGAGGAAATATTTGTTATTATCTGCCGAGGGAAGAGACATGCATGAGATACCTACAAACAAGGAACCCGTTCTTTTCCTGAAGAATTTAAACCGATCAGAGTGGGAAGCAACGTCTTGAACACAATTCACAATTATTCAAACTGTTGACATGAAACCTGCTTTTTTAGAATCAGCAGGACCGTCACAAATTTTGTAACAGGCAGCTCTGTTGCTTAAAATAATGTAACAAAGACCAACAAAGACCAATTGCAGGCAAGAACAGCAGATTGCCTGCACATTCATGGTTTTCTTACAAAAACTGCAAATCGATTGCACCCTTCTCAGGGAAATATTCCTACCTATTGCAATATTCTGTTCAACTGCATTTTGCTGTAAGCTTCCAAGTCAAATAGGCTAGTAAGTGCATACACATTTATGTTTCTCTTGGTAATCATGACCTTTCCGTAGTATTCTGCAGGCAAATGCTCTAGCTGTCAGTGATATAATACAGATGCAAGTTTCTCTGTCAAATAAAGCTGCACACTAGACATGCAATCTCATTGCTCTTGAAATAAAATCAACATGGAAATATTTTTATTTCTACAGTAACTTAAATTAGCAGAAAAATTGCAACTGACTATAATCCCCAAGCAACTAAATGGTATGCATTTGGAACTTGCTTCTCTAATAAACTGACTACTACGATCAATATGGTCTGCATCATCTACATGAAAAGACTCCTTTCTTCCCATCCACACAATAAGGCACATAATCACCTCTGCAGGCCAAGAAATCCTCCAGCAAGCGTACAAACAAATATATCAACAGAGGCTCACAACAAACATCTGAACAATTTATATCAGTGATGTTTTTGATGGTGTCTGTCACCTCATTTTAGGTTTCATTAAGTGATATGTACCACAGACCAATCAAAGCTTAAGGGTTATCCATTCCAACAATATTTCTCTGCCTATTACACTTGTTAGGTAGTGAGGCAAATTTTTTAGCAGCACAGTTCATAGATGCAAGGGATTTTTAAGCCTGGAAGGGACTGCCAGCTGAGCCCGAACTCCTGTGTATCTCCAGCTTTTCAAATGCTTCCCATTGCATCTAAGTCAAACAACTCTTTTTTTTAAAAAAAAAAAAAAAAAAAACACAACACAACACCAAACCCTAAAATCTAGCTTGCAGCCAGGCATTCAAACTTGAAAATGGGACGTTATGAGAAAATTATGGAAAATCTGTCCTTTCCAATTTTTTTCCCCAGTGATTAATTGTTCTCACTGCTGAGGATATGTTTTTTATTTCCAATGTGAATCCATTTGGCTTCATCTCCTATCCATGGTTCTCATTATGCTCTTCCCCATGATAACAAAGTGTCCCTTCAAATTGCCTATTTTCTCCCATTAAGGTACTTGCAAATTAATTCTTTGTCACAGAATCACAGAATCAGAATCACAGAATCTTCTTTTTTTTTAAAAAAAAAAAATCACTTTAGCAGGTTTATCTTTTTAAGTCTCCCAATATTAGGCATTTTCTTCAGCCCTCCAATATTTTGATGCCTCTTTGCATCTTCTTCAGTTTCCCAGAAGCCTTCTAAAAAACTTGAAAGAGAATGCTGGTGATGCACAGCGATGTGGTTCCTGTGCCCGTACTCAGTGGCAGACTTCAGCTAGTTTTGCTCACTGTTGATTCCTCTACGATACTGCACAGGGGATTTCTTTGGGTGTTCATTTACTGGGACCTCATCCGAATTTCTCACCCCAGGCTAGAATCCCTCCTCTGCAAGGATTCAGCCTCCATTCCTTGTTCAACCATATGTAATGTAGAATTTACCTGTATTAAAGGGTATTGAGATAGGTTGAGCAGAGTCTCAGTCTTGCCTAATTGTCCAGCCCACACGATTATTTACTTTCTGCTACCAAATATCTTATTAGCAATGATTTTATGCTTCCAGGTCATTGGTGAAGATATCAAACAGTGCCAGGCTCAGCACCCAGCCTGATAGAGCCTTAATAAAGCCAGCTTGATTTGATAAAGGCTGTCACTATGATATGTTGGTTCCTAGGAAGCTTAGTGTTTACTTTATTGATATTTTCTAATGCTATCATCAGAGCATTGTGTAACACTGTATTATTTATACAGATTGCTTTTACCAACCCAAGTTGTGATGAAAGATGAAGCACTGTTTTTGGAAAAGAACTGCTCTTTACCTGTGTATAGCTGTGAACTTGCTGAATAAACCTTGATCAGATCTACACATTTGAAGTGCAACATCCCCTCACTCTGTACAGAGACCAACTGCTCAGTGTGTACCATCTCGGTGGTGTGGTCCCAGCCGTGACCCCACAGCCACCAGCAGTTTCCAGGGCCTGCTGAGGGCTCAGCTTCTCCCTCCATGGCCCATCCAAGAGCAGCTGCCCCCACCATCATGCTCCTGCTGCTCATCCCACTCCATTTCAGCAGGCTGGAGTGGTGGTGCCACTGGGGAAGAGGCTTTAATTATGTTAATTTCAGTTCAAGAAGAGGAAGAAAAATTGCATTTTAAGCCAGTCCTGGTGCCCATTTAGCCCTGGGATGGTACTTCCTCATCTGTGGCTGCCTTTTGTGAAAGTCACAGTGAGTATCCTTTATGAAATGCCCTCTCCTGCCCCAGGACCCCATGAGTCTTAGGGCTATGGTAGCCCCACATGTGTCTATTTGGTGACCTTCTCCATGCTTCCACAATGCATCTGGCTACATTAGTCAGCTTTAGGTTAATTTCAGAGGGCTGGAGCAACCCTGATAGTACCAGTAGAGCTGGAATCTGCTGTGTAGCCCTTGGCTGGCAACTGCAACATACCTTTGGGTGGCCAAAAGACCCCCCAAAGGATGTGGGTTGAGAATCCTGTGAAGAGCCTTTTCTCTTTGCAACTTCTCCCCCAGATTTGATGGTTTCTCCCTGATGGCAGGGCTCTGCGCTTTTCCTTTGTAACTGAAGAAGCTTATTGCTAGTTTGTGGGTTTCTGAAGAAGTGTCACCCTTTATTGCTCATGTGCAGCAATGATATTAAAAATAAACCAGCCAGTTGTCATAGATCAGAAACATGCATATGAATTAAAAACAGACAGTAAGCAATATCTGTCAAAATCTGTACCATCAGAAGTTTAGAGGGTTGTAGTCTAGTTCAGTTAGGTCATAGGTGAAACTTTTTGAAAATAGGATCAATAAATAGGTTTGTATGAACTGTGAGCACATTTTTAGTGAAACAAATTTTAACTGTGATTTAAGCATTTTGCTGTAGAATCCACAGCCCGAGCCCACCATGCTGAGTTACTGTGGGAAAGGCAGGAGAGGAAATTGAGCAGGAATGAGCTATAAACACAAATGGAACTAACTAACTCGATTATTCTAAGTCCTGAGCTATACACATATGCCTCATATCCATAAAATAGATGCCATTAAAATATGACCATTTTACACCATGGTCATTTATCTTTTTCTTGGCAAAGTCTGGGGAATTCAAAATATTCCCTCCTCATAGAAAGTTCAAAAGGACTGGTGCTGACAGGGAATATTCAGCACTGAATGCCATCGTCTGCAGAGGATGTGATACCCTCACAATGACAATACAGGATATAATGTGGTATCTCTTTTGGGAACTCAGCTCTGTGCAGGACTCCAGTGCTGAAGAGCTTTTTTTCAGTGGCATGAGGGCTGTGGGAGAGGTTTGCAGGGGTCACACCAGGATCTTACCTGATGTCAATGCATTTTAATAGCTTAACTGCTCAAATAAATTGTGCACCCATGAAGTGAAAGCTTGTTTTCCTCATCCATATGACAACCGAGGGAAATGATCTACTAATACAATAAATCCCTAGAATAAGTAGCAGTTGGTGACCAGACTGTGATTCCGTGTGTAAACCATGTGTTGCTCCATATTCTGGGTTAGTGGCAGAGTTTCTCTCTGCCATGGAAAAACTCAACATATGATACAGCACTGGCAGCACTGATTTTAACACACGTTTCATCATATTTCTGCTTTTCAGTTGGATCTGCAGAGAAAAGTAATTGAGTGAGAATCTTAGGATTTATTTTAAAAGGAAGGACAGTGGAGGAAAAACTCAGAACGTGATGCACATACATCCTAATGCCTCAGAAGACAAAAAAAACCCCAAACCCCCCAAACAGCGAATGGATTGATCGATCTGTTAAAAATCTCCTACTTAAACTAATTTTGTGATTTGTATTTTTTCAGTATATCTCCTGAGTGTTTGACAGCTTTGGGTAATCCAGATGCTGCAGCAAGAAACCAAATGGAACACAATAGGGGAACCTGAGTTAATGGACTGTGTTGTCACGGGCATTTCTACCAGCCCAGGTAAAAGAGCAGTTTGACTGTGTTTGCATGCTGTTTTTAAGCTAGCATCTGTGTTTATGGACACTCAGGGAGCAGCTCCAGGCCAGCTGGATGCAGGCCAGGGTGTGGCCACTTCAGCTCTGGCCCTGGTTAGAGCCAAACCCAGCTCCTGCTTGTGCACGTGTGGTGTGCCAGGGGCTCACGTAAGACCCAGCAGCTCAAAAATAAGTGGGAAAGGTCTGAGGGGACAGGCTGGGATTACAAAACCTCTTGGAGCTTTCCTTGCACATAAAAGGTTGGAGACTTCTTACATGCTTGCCTGACTTTGTGGAGCTGCTGCTGAGGGATGCCCTTGGGCATAGGGCAGCAGCCCCCTCTGCCAGCAGCTGGCCACAAGAGGTACATCTGGCTGTGTGAAAGGTTGAGTTGCTCAGCCCACAACTTAGTGACTCTACTGGGTGTCCCTGTGGCAGCTGGTGGTGGTCCTCCCTGCTGCTCGGCTATACCTCTGGCACCCATCTCCATGGCACCCAGCCAGAGAGGATGCCTTCCTGTGACAAGGGGAAAGTGGGGCTGCTGGGGCCCATTTCCCCTTTTCCACCCAGGAGGCACAGAGGCACTGGCTGTGGGATCCCTCTTCAGACATGAGATGTGATGAGGGAAGAGGATGGCTGCGAACAGGCCTCAACCAGTTTGGGTAAGGAAATGAACTCACGGCCAGTAATAATATCAAAAGGACAGTAGAAAAATTACAGCTGCAAGCCTGGAATACAACACAAACACAAAATAAACCTTAAATGCCCCCAGAGAGAACTGAAGAGGTGCCTCCGCCCTTTTAGGTTGTCAGCAAACATCTCAATGGCAAAGCGAGTGGAAGGCATCGAAATGCATTCAAAGCACTGCATCCCTCCCAGCTCATAATGTATGCACCTCGTTACTCAAGAAATGCAGGCACCAGCTCAACGGGCAGACAACATTTTTTTTTAATTTCTTTCTATATATTTTTTTTTGTTCAATAGGAGAAAAGAGGCAATTGGGCTAATAGATGGCTGAGGTTCATTAATTTGTCTCCTCAAGTGGTGAGATGAATCACAAACTCATACTCAGATGCTTTCCAAGACAAAGAATAGATTTAAAATTTTCCTTTCACAAACAAAATTAAAAAGGCCAAAACCTGATGATTCCTGCTGGCAAGTCTCTTCCAATGAAAATAGGTGTCCTTCACATGCCGAAAACCCCATTGCAGAGCCAGAGCCTGCGAGCAGTAGCTTGCACTTCTAAGTCTTTCTGAACGGGGGCTGTGATCACGAAATCTGTAACATAAGGACCATGTTCTGAATTAGGGCACAGTGAATAATTGGCAGCGACTGACTCACCTAGTGAACATTCCTGGCCTTCCAAGTAGACTTGCCCCAATGTCCCTAAATCTGTTCAGTGTGAGCTGCTCAGGCACAGATGTCTATGCATCAGTCTGGCTTTGCTAGCTTGGTTGGAAGCAATTAATGATGTTAGCATTTGATGCTCAAAATTCAGGCAGCAGAAGTCTCAGGAGTTCCTTTCCTCCCTTAGAGCAAATGGTTTGTGTTGTTTCAGAGCCCCAGTTAAAGGAAGCATTCAAGCATGTGCTGATCGATGGATGGGGCTGAAAACAGGCTCCCAGGGTAGATGTGCGCAAAGCTGAGCTCTTTGTTTTTTCCTGTGGTGTTTGCTGACGCTGCCCTGTTCTGGCTCACAAGCCTGCAAGTACACTCATCAGCCAAACTCAGTGCTCCAGGCAACTTCCTTACCAAATTTGCCAAAGATTCATGTTCCAAAAAATGTCATCTGTCAATGCTGAAAAAAGGATGTTTATAGTCCTTATTACTGTGGAATAATGTGAAAAATGTATAAAACATGTCAGTGCTGCCTTTAAGTCTTTGTTTTTGACAAGTGGAGCTCATTTGAGACTCTAAATGCTCAGAAGGCCATGGATGGTTTCCTGACTCCCTTCTCAAACAAGCTTCAAATCAAGATCTGCGTGTCTTGGACTACATCTCCACCACCCTGTAACGGCAGTCTCAGGACCCCCATCAAGAAGGACTGGGCCAGCCACCCTTACTCCTGCCCTCTTTGGCACGATCAGAGGTACAGCCCACACAGATGTTCCAGGGGACGTGGGAATACGTGTCCAAACACAGACGCGTGTTGACCCGCCAACAGGCAGTCTTGCGGAAGCAGCCGGCCAGTGGTCACTGCGGCAGCCAAGTGACTCGGAGACACACGGGCTGCTGAGTCCATCATCCTTCAGAGCTGTGTAGATAGAGACTGTGTGATTAAATGCCAAAATCACGGGGAGCCCTCAGTTTACTGAGAATGTAGCGGAGCACTTAAGCAAAGCAGCAGTCCAGCAAAGCACTTAGCATGCACTTAACTTTAAGCCTGTAAGCAATTCATTTTTGAGTATTCATAACTATAAGGAATCAAAAGAAGAAAAGCTGTCCTATATTATATTGGTGAGGAGATTCATAAGCCTGCATATACTCTTCTGAGTATGGCCATACATTTTTCATCCTTACTGAGTGAAATGAGACCTTCCAGAGCTTTAAAAACGCCCTGTTGATAATTATTAGGTTGATTAGTAGTTAATGAGAAGGAAAGTTAAATGACTATTGGATCTTTATTCCTCAAAACGCACCAGGCAAGCACCCACTCTCCCTCCCCAGGGCTCTTACCGACACCTCCTTGCAATACTGCATGCCATGAGTCTGTTAATGTATAATACTGAAAGGAACTCCGGCACTGTGCAGCGTCCGATCCATCCTCGTGTATTTAAGACCTATGAGTCACAATGCATTTAGAGATCTCCTTCCATGTAAGTGTGATCTATTTACAAGCATGCGTAGGTTTCCAGAGTTTCACAATAGCTGGCAGAAGAGCATAATTTATCTAGAAACTCTCATCTTGTTCTGGCCTATTTGCTAGTCATGTGAGCATAGCTTTATTACTATTATTATTATTATTATTTTAAATACAGTGTCTGACTCCAAATTCAAAGTAAATTTTCAATCCTGCACAATCTAAGGTGCTTCATTTGCAAGAAACTTCCTCCTGACCAGCCTTTGCTATTCAACACTGGGTGTTTTAACACAGAATAAATGTAAATTTTATCCTTGTGTTGCTTGTATCTCCATGCACTGTACATGTTTCAGAAGTCGAGGACATTCAGGCAAACAAAAGCCACCGGGTTGTGCCTAACACAAAGCTGGTACAGAACATAACTTTTATGAGCCTCACAAGATTAATTTAGACTCCAAAATCTTTATTATCCTCATTCCTTTGTTGAAAGTAATAACCGAAACCACAAACTGCCATCAGAAGAACCACCCAAGCAGCAAGTCGGTCACTGGCAGATCTTTTATATTACACCACTGGGGCTAAATTCCATTTGTGTTTCTGTGCCTGATGTTCCTATTGACTAGCTCCAGGCAGCTGCCTGCTTACTGCCTCCTTATTTAGGTCCTATGAATCACTCCCCGAGGCTCTCCCACTGCCATAAGGAGATAGGTGAAATTTAGACTACCCATTTTACTACACCTACTCAAAGATGAGGATGATTTCAGTGCAGCTGTCTGTGAGTGTGGGGCTAGGTCCACACAGCTGCTGGCTCCCTCTACACTGACCTGTTTGCAGCCACACTTTCTAGCAGGTTTTCCATCTGTGCATCGCAGCAGGATTTTCTCTTGGAGAACAACAGCAGTCAAAGGCCTCCCTCTTTGCCTTTTCCTCCTGAATCATTTTGGATTGTATAAAGCGATGAGCTAAATTAGGAATATGGAAATTCCAGGGGAATATGGAAATAAAAGGGATTTGTGTCGCTTTGTGAAACATTTTGAGATGCATTGTTGGAGCATGCTATATATAAGCTGGGTGCTATTATCGTTGTCAATAACTGGCAATTCAGTCCAGAAAATAAACTCAACAAATGTAGCACTGTGCAGAACAGTAGAGCTCTCGCTTCTGAAGGCTGGGAAGATCACATTTACGAGAGGTGCTCCTAGAATATGGTGGGGGGAAGCGATCAAGTGGCTGTGTGATGCTTGGCTACCAGCTGTGGTTAAACTATGACAGTGACCCATAGATTCAGACTGGCATTATGTAAAGAATAACAAAATAAAGAACTGCAATGAAGCATCCCCAGCCATCTCTATATGCAGTATGGTACAACTCAGGTATACTCACTGGTTATTCTCACCAGGTACCTGACTGGACACACTAGGTTCTGTGTAGACCCCATTTCTGAGTGTATTTCTGGGCTGTAGGAGGACACAGAAACCATTGTGTAGGTAGCTCTTACCCAAGTATGGAAGGGGGGACACAGCTTTGAATTCCACCTGGACCAAGATGCTCAGAAGCACTCACAAGTCCAGGAGTTCACACACAACCTATGTCTTTTTTTTTTTTTTTCTTTTTTTAAATCAAAAGAAGCAATTTCTGCCCTGGGGTACATGCTCACACCTCACCATTTGGCATTTGCTCCTGTGTATCTGACAGCAGAATTTAAAAGCAGCATAAAATTACCAAACAAGAAACTGTGAAGGATCTCTCTCCTGGGGCAGCAATCTCAAAATCCCATGGAACAGCTCTGAGAAAGCCTCTTGCAGCCAACTTTACAGATAGTCCCTCTCTGTGGTTTCATGCAAGTAAGAGCTGTGCAGTTCTCACCCTGTTGAAGTAAATGGCAAATACCTTAATGACTAAGTGCAGCCAAGATTTCACCCAGGAATTTAAGTGCTACAGTGCTATAGCTTCCTTTCCTGACAGCTGGGAGAGATGGACAACAGCTTGTTTGGGCATATTTAAGAAGAAACTGTTGTAAGGGAATATAAGAGTGTTGCTAAGACCCTTTGGGCATGTTCCTTACTTGTGCTATAAAACCTGACACAGAAAATTTGTTTCTGCAGGTTAGTGCTCTTTCCCTGATACCCAGCAATAGCACCTTGCTGTACAGCTTGGAGGAGCTGCTCCTGAGAGTACGTCACATTTTGCCAGGAATAGGAAGGCTGCTTTCACTGCTGCTGTTGGAATTGCTCCCTCCCTGGACTCTGCTGAATCATTTGTGCTAATGAGGACATATTTAGGGGGATTCCTCCTCTTGTACAGAGATGTCTTTTGCTTTTTGGGAAGGATGATCTGTGCCACATGTCAGGTATTTAAAACTGGGTAAAGTGACTCTAATCCTTCATTCAGGTTGCCCCTGCACACCCCATGCTTCTTTGGTCAGAAGAATGAAACTGTTTCATAGTTTATTTCCCTGATATTTTTCAGAGAAGTTCTGTAAATTTATGAGACTATGTTTCTTAGGTAGGCCAGAGCTTACCTGACACAGACCTTTGTAGCGCTACCTCCTTACAGTTGTGAGAAAGTGTTTTGTTCCAGGTGGGATGAAGGGAAATTCCCTCTCCTTCTTGTGAGCACAAGATCCTGGGAAATGAGATGTAACCACAGGAATTAGGAAAGGATTTTCTGGCACTGTCTTGTTGAGTGTAGAGCCTTGTGACTGGGACAATTCTACAGCTAAGGCTAAGTTACTGGTGTGACTGCAGCAAGACCATCATGTTCAAGTGATGCTGAGCAGAGGAAACAGGGACAGAACTACGGTGTCCTGGTTCACATTTATATACTGCATTCAGTCTTGGTGATATGCAAACACACATCTGGTTTCTCTAGAGAAACCCAGGCTAAACCTCCTCAGGCCCCAGCTAGGTGACGATGTTGTTATATCTGAATATTTGATACCTTAAACCTTTTCCTTTGGCACACCACTTTTAACATAGATTTCACCAGGTAGGTACGTGCAGGCACATTTTTACTGCTAAGGAGCATTTAACACTGGAGCAATTTACTCAGGGATGTGTTTCTGTTGGTCAAGTCTGTATATGGACTTGCTCAACAATAACTTTGAGACACAATGCAGAGATCAACCCCTGAGATTTTCTGTGTGATATGAGATCCAATTGCGCGATTTTCAAGTATCTTTCCATCCCTAGACTCTGCATCTTGTCTTTCTTGCCCCAGAGAGAAAAAAGCTTGAACATGTGAAAAAAGTTGGCCTGTGGATCAAATAGGTTGTTGCCTGTGAGAGACAGGACCCTTTATATTTCTCCATCCGACTTGATATTTTTATGTATTTTCCTTGTATGTCATATACTTCTCTTTTACCTCATCACACACCACAAGTCTTTTTTTCTTTCATTTCCTTGACTTTCAGAATTTTTGTATAGATGTTAAAACTCTGCAATATTTTGCTAAGATCTGAGTCATTCTTGCAAGAAGGTAGAGCTGATCCAAACCATTCCTTTCCATTCAGATAGCTGAGTACATAATTCATCTGTGTAAGACTCAAATGCAGCTCATAATAAGACTGCACGATGCCAGGGAAGTGGATGGTCTCCTTTAGGTGGCCTCTTTAGTTTGGACTAGATTCTTCATTTTAGTACTGTGAGTCATTTTAACGTGTGAGTTTTGTTGTGTCACTAGAGGTGGTCCAAAACTGGAGTGTCTGACCTGAGAAAAAATTGTAAAATACTGGCTTGGGTCAAATTGGTCTGAAAACTTTTTCTGTCTTTCCTACTTAGATTCAGGGGCTGCAGCAGTCCCACCCTCTTCTCTTTCCCTGCAGACAGAAACACTGCGACTTGTCTCAGTCCTCCCAGGACTTGGCTCTGCAGCTGGGAAACAGGCAGCTTCACTCGAGGCTCTGTGGGATCCCAGCATCCCTGCCCTGACCAAGAGAGCCAAAACCCAGTCAGAGCCAGGGCTTGCAAGCTTCTCACTGTTTGGACTCACTGGGTCTCCAGACTCAGGGTGTGCTGCCTGCCATCACTTCCCCAGCCCTGCAGACCCGGATTGGCTGCCAGAGGCCCTGATGCCGGGGCCACCTTCCCTACGAGCAGACGTCCTGACCGCCAAGAAAGAGGCTACAGCAGACCCGGCCAGCTGGGCTGCCCCAGCATCGCAGACCCAGAGAGAGGGGCCCTGGTTTAGTGTATCCTCCTTGGATTCTGGACAGGGTTGTGCTTATTTAATTTGGTGAAAGCTTGAATGAACAAGAGATTTTTTTCAAACAAAAACATTGCAGGAGTGGAAACAAAAGAGTTTCCCATGAAGTAGAGTTTTTGTCTGGAAAATTGCTTGCCATGTTTCCTATGACTACAGGTAGCCTCAAGAGCCAGCAAGATGCTTCTTTTCAAAGAATATGTGCAATGTCCAAGATATGAAGCAATGAGCCCTCCTCACTGGTGTTTCCTATTAGCCACTACAGCAGTCTGTATTACCTTTCTCACCTCCCACAGATTTCTGAAAGATAAACTAATCCCATCCTGATGGAGCCTGACCAGTTCAGACCAGATGCCCTTAAGAGCAAGGAGCTGCTGTAAAGATCCCTTCTGATCCTGAAAGGTTTAGTAATATAAACCTTTTGTAATTCTGTTAGTCTTCAAAGAGGCAATGTGAAAATTCATGATGGGGACGACAAGCCACAAGAGTTGATATTTTAAAAAAAAATTTAAAAAATCATTTGCCAGGACTGCCAGCTGCTGGCCAGACACTGAATTAGCTGCCTTCCTCGAACAGAGATGTCCCCCATCTGCTGAAGAAATGCTCCTTCAAGCACATTTTCACAGCTGAGGTTTGAACCAAGAGCCTTGTGGTCTGCAGACAGCAGCTCCACAAAGACAGCCAAAAAGATTCTTGCTCTGGACTAGACAGGCAGGAAGCTAAAGCCTTTCTCAGCTGGAAGCATTCTTTGCCTATCTCACAACATCCCTTCCAATCATATAAAAATCTTTGAAGGAGAACATCTCCCTGCAATCCTTCACAGAGCAAATCCACTCAGGCAAGGCATATTTTTGGGAAGGAGCCAGCTTTGCTTGGTGGTCCTGGCTTTTGGCATCCACCATGACTCAGTAGGGAAGAGAGAATAAATAAAGTACTATTAAGAGGTACAACGATGTTACCAAATGGGATTGTGCCTTTCTCAATTATAGTTGTTTTTCCTATCTCCATATGTTGCGTATTACTGATCCCTTTTGTTGGTAAACATATCCATGACTCCCTGCAGGGGTGCCAGGGCCACTCACCAGCAACTCGGAGACTGAAATTGTGCATGAAGTCTGCTATGCCATGCAAAGATGGTCGTGTTTCCATGTGTACTCTACTATAACACAGAGAGGCTCTGAGAAGCTAGAAGCTGCTGGCATGATTCTTCCATGGGTACCTCTTCCTAAAAAAAAAGAGGATGGTTGGGAATAGGCTCAGTGTTTTTTTTTTTTCTTTGGGTGGTGGATCCACAGTAATAATAAAGCAGCTGAAACATTTCCATTACTGCTTTCTGCCTAGGAATCTCTGAGACCTTACTAAAGTCTACGGTAATGTTACATTTGTGAGTCAGGCAATGTTTTCGCAGTTTGTAGTTGAGATATGAAGAAGCAAAGTGATTTTTCCCAGCCCTTAGACACAGGAGCTGGTACCAGGGGCTTAACAACTCACTCTGCATCAACTGAGCTGTGTCTGTGTTTCTGCTCTCATCCTACGACAGATCCAACTTGAATGTCTTTCTCTGTGGATCAAGTTAAGTTGTTACCTGGCCTTTAGTGGCAGACTTAGGGGTTATAAACACATGTACAGACAGTTACCATGGCTTACCCATTGCATGATTATCTGCCATATGATGATAACTTGCTTTTGTGCCTAAGCTTTGAAATCACCTGGCACGTTGTTGGCAGAACAGGCAATAAAATTCCCAAATCCTGGTCCTCAGAGCCGTGCTTTAAGCACTGGCCTGTCAGTTCATTTAATGTTGCTGCAAACCAGGCACAACTTTGAGCATGAACCACAGGAGACTGAATTTTCTAGTGTAGGTACAGTACAGGCTTTGAAATAGGATCTGTTTCTGACTCCAGCTGTTATTTCGTTAGCCTTTCCTGGCTAACTGAGTAAAAGCTGATGGGCACCGGAAAATTTCTTTGTCGTCTATTTCTCCATTAATTGCTCCGAACGTGTGTGATTCAAAAAGTGATGTAAATCATCGTTGCCACCTCACTCTATTTATCTGTTTCTCCAGCAGGCTCTCATGGTAACCAGCAACTACTGTATTTAAAGAATGCACTGTACCACACCTACTCGGTACAGCACTTTGTGATGGAAGAGTGAGAGAAAGAGAGAAAGAGAAAGAAGAAAGAGGAAGTATGGTGGGGAAAAAAAAAAACAACCCAAAGGACAGGAAAAAAAAAAAGACCATGGGACCTCATGTCCTTTATCAGAAAAAAGGAAAGATGAGATTTATTTCTGGAGTGACTATGAATACCAGATCAGCTAACCGCTGTTTAGGAGGTCTTTCTATATAGTCTACCCAGTCCCAGTTATTTTAATTCTGTGTTGCCAGCTGGCCTCTGCAGAAATCTATTCAGGGTTCAATTCTAAACAGTAATGTTTGGGGAAAGTACAATCTAAAACAGACAGATCTGTATGTGTTTAGGTTTTGCTTTCTTTCCACTTTTAAATATTAAAAATTGACTCCAGCTGTGGGGTAAAGTAACGCCCAACCTATAAAGACACTGACAAATAAATCACAATGCAATTTGCTGTGCATTTTCTGAGGTCTAAACACCAGCTCTTGAAAGGAATTTTCCATGATTACATCTTGGGAAGATAGCTTCACTACCAACAACTCATTTGACTTTTATACTTCTTAAAAGTCATCACATTCCAGCAGGGCCAGACCCTGCCGTTACTTCTCTGGCACATATCTCAGGAGTTAACTGAGCTATCTGATGCTATTTAGGACTTACGCGAAGCTTCACCATCCCTATCTAGAGTGTTGTTAACCAGACTAGCTACTTTATGTCCTTAGAATCCACTGTTTACAAGGCTAAATTGCTGATTGACTGTTCAGCCCCCTCGGCTGATCAGTTCTGCTTGGGTCTGCTCCTTTGTTGTGTCAAGTTTAGGCAGCCTTGCCTGAAGTTAAAGCTCTTATTATCGTTCATCTCAAAATCACCAAATAGCAAAAGGTTTCCCACCTCATCAGGGTGCAGCCCAGAGAAGTCAGGTTTAGCTCCTGAAGTCTGATCCAGCTCAGTCTGGTTCATTTTGTGTCCTGCAGCAATCCCTTCTGCTCGTCCTACATTTCCTCCTCAAAAAGGGATAAATATTTGAGAAAGAAGGAAGAAGATGGAAATTCCATCCTAAAGGCACTGCACTTCTTTTTTTTCAGGGGGCAGCCATTAATCCACAGAGTCCTCTTCATCTGCACAGCCTGGGTAATAATCTAGAAATAGCTCTGATGTCGATATCATATTTTTAAAATTATAAATTAACTTACAATTGAAAAAAAGCTGGCTTTGAACCAAAACCCCTTGAACTATCCTATTTCAATTATTTACAAAAACATTTAGAAAAGAGAAAGTTTCTGGCCATTGCCCTGTTCCTGCCAAAAGTTGCAACGTAAACTTTTTTTTTTTGTGGGGAAAAATAATTAAAGCAAAAATTCCTGACCAGCTCTGCTCCTCATGGCATTTCACTGGCACTTACTTCAGATCTGCAAGTTGGTCTCCCCTGTCGAGCTGGCCTGCGGAAAGCCTGTCCCCAACAGGGAGGGGATTTAAGAGGTTCCTGCTGTTCCCTGCCTCCGGCTACACTACTGCTGCCTCTGTGGCACTGGCTCAGTGTTTTGTGTAATTCTGTTCTGAACCAGATCCGTGAAAACAAAAAGGGAAAGGCTCTGCTAAATGCTTTTGTTCCTACCAGATCAGTTCCCTGAACCAGTGAAAGTTTTCTATTTTCCTAATGAAGGGACTGGGAAGAACAATGCTGGTGAAGATGCTTGGAGCCTTCTGAACATCTGCCTGGTCACCAGAGGAACCCTAAAGTGCAACTTTTAAAAGCCATCACTGGGCCCACAAACAAGTTGTTCTTGTCCCAAGGCCTTTGCCCTCCCCGTTCACACACACATGTAGGTTCACTCGTGTGCTGTGCCAGACCGCTCTTCAGAGCATCTACCACTCCAGGTTCAGCTGAATCTTTTTGTTGGGGTTACTGGACCTCCTTACTCTCAGAAGGAGTGCACCCAAGAGCTCCTCTTCACCTGGGAATACAAAAAGGAGAAACAAAAGCATGTTTTTAAGCTGAATAGAAACTACAAGTCTATGAGGTAACTATGAGGAAGTCTTAAAGACTCCAAAGCTGTTGCAAACAGCAAGAGTTGCAAAAAAATCCAACCAAGCTAAAAGGTTTCAGTGAATGCAGCTGACACAGAAGGTGGAGAAATCCTACCAAAAAGCCTGCAAAAGAAGAAGTTTTAAACAGAAGCACAACGTAATTAATAGTACCAAGAGGACAGTGTGTTGGAACAAAGCAGGTGGGATATGTGAGGTTTATTGTGGTGGTTAGACATTTCATGCAGGAGAGCTTAATAAAACTTGGTGAGACAAAGAATTATCAAAAGCAATCTGTAACCAGAGGCAATTGTCTTCAAATTGTGTCAGTATCACAGAGTTGAGAGAGAGAGATAAAAATACCTGCTTTTCAAGAGGGCGAGGGGTGGAGAAAGAGTCTGGAAATGTGTACCTTACATTTGTGATGATTTAATGTTATTCAAATGAATGCATTTATTTAGGAGCACCTAGATGGAAAAAAAAAAATCTATGATAAGAAACAGGAACATGAAATTGTCAAGAACAATAACATGGCAAAGTAATCTATGGTCCTTCTTTGAAAAGAAATGGTCATCATGGAAAGGGGGGAGGTAAATGTGATCTGTCTTGACATTAGTAAGATTTTTAATATTTTTCTGTTGTGATGTTCTCATGCAGAAACTCAGCAGTCTGGTCCAGTTGCAACTGCTACCGGGAGGATGCACAAATACTTGGAAAATGTAATTAAAAAGGTACTCAGAAGTAGTTCTCAAGAATTTGCTGACAAACAGGAATAGCTGAAGGCACGAGGTTTCATAGAAATCTTTCCTGGGCTTGGTACTTTCTGTGATTTTGTGAATGATGGAAGAGCAAACGTGCTTGTGAAATTCACACATGACACCATGCTGGCAGGCTCCTTGGGGGCCAGGAGAAGAATTTAAAATGATCTTGATAAATTTAAGAAATGGTCTGAAAGCAATTAGATGAAATTCAATAAAGGCAAGTACAAAGTCCTAGACTCAGGAAGGGAAAAATCTATCACACAAAGACAAAATAAATGCAGGAATGTCTCTTTCTAAAAATAAGTCAATTTTTTGAAGCAGAAAGGACTCAAAATTGCAGTCCAATTTTCGTGAATCCTGAGGGCAATGCGAGTGTCAGGTAATAGTGGGCACTCCTCTAAGTCTTCAGCTTTAACTTTTCACCTACACGAAACATCACAGAAGTTCTCACATTCCAATTTCCTAAAAGATGGGGAAGGGGCAATAGCCTGGGCTTGTTCTTCCCCCACTGCCAGGACTCTTCCTTACTGCATTACTGCTATAAGTTAAGGTGTGTTTGGAAACCCCAGGAAGAAAGAAGAAGGAAAAAAATACATGTCCTTTGTTTTCTTTATGAATACCAGTCCATCAGTACCAATATCAAGAGCCTCTCTATTTCACTGGCTGATAATATCCTGCCTGGCCACATGGAGTCAAATCAAAGCAGGCTGTTGGTGAGAAACTAGCAGGAAATGAAACAATGTAGACCCAAAAGTAAGTATAAATAAGGTCCTATTAGGACCAATAGCAAGGGGTAAGACCAAGAGTTGCCCAGAAAGCAATGGGGATCGGTCAGAGAGAAAATGTCCCTTTCTGCGGCTCTGAGGATACACGCTGTGTGTTGCTGGTGGGAGATGTTGCTTCTTGGTGGTCAGGTATGATGGCCACCCCAAGGAATCTTTGTCACATGACAGGTCTGTGATAGGTTTCTCTGCCCCAGCATGGGGTCAAAGGAGAGCAAGGGGCTAAGAGGACACTGGTGTGGGAGGTATGGTACAAGGGTGCCTGGAAAGAGCTGCAGCAGGGCAGGCACCCACCCAGGCAGGGACACGGCCTGCCCAGGCATCCACTCAGGCAGGGACAGGGGCTGCCTGTCCTCTGCCTGCAGAAGGATGAGGCAGGATCCAGTGTTTGCAAGCTGCTGGCTTCTCTGCAGCTTTGCCAGGATGAAGAGATGAAGGTTGGTGTTAATGATGCTAATGATCTCAACTGCCTCAGACCGGTTTGCTGTGGCAGCACCTTACATACCCTTATGCACAGACAGCAAGGTGAACTTGGCTTTCAGAGCAGCTGTCACCAATGGGGCCCCTCTGGTCTACATGGGCGGTTAGTTCTCCAGACACAGGAGTCTTTCCACAGAGAGCAGGATGCACCTTGCTCCACTCCCCGGGGAGTGGGTGACCTCTGCCATCCCCACTTAGTGTGGTGGAGCTCTGCATCTTCTGTGGTTTTTAAAAAAACCTGGATACAAAGGGCGTAGGCATTTCAGAGACCTTGGGAGTTAAGTGGGTGTAGGAGAGAGCATGTGTGTCCTACACAGACCAGCTGAAGGATATGCAGGAAGAGAGAAAGGGAGAGACAGTGCAGTTGCTGGAAAAACTGAGCAAGTGACAAATGTTCTCCCGCTTAATAAATGAGTAAGCAATAAAAGAAAATAAAAACAAATTCACTGTTTTAACTCAGAGCCAGCTCTTGCTGTCTTCAGCATGCGGGCTGTTCCTGGGCACTGCAGCCTCCAGCATCATGCAGTTTTAATAATGTCTCTGCAGGCACACAGACAAACTCTGATGAGATCGGTGGCTTTATGCAGGAGAACACATGGGTTGCTACTATCTCCTTCATAAGAAATTGGTGGTGATTTTGCAAACAAGCTAAAGATCTTGATATTAATATGCCACTTAGAGCCACTCAGGAAGTAATGCCCGCTCTTCCAAGGATGGCAATTGATTAAAATAAAAGCTTCCATCAAAAGCCCAAACAATCTCAGTATTAAATGGAACTACTTTGCAACGAATGGCACTTTTTATCCCTGTCATTATGCTGTAATGGCGAAATAGAGACAATATTTCACCTTTTATTAAATTGTCAGTACTGTAAAGGCTATCACCTGTCACCCAGAGAGAACCAGGCTCATAACAACATGACTGGCTGGTATAAATGGATTGTGGCTGTATGCTGAGAAGTGATGGTGTTAAAAGAGTATTGGCTGTCTGATGAGAGACGCTATTTGCAGAGGAAACTCATTCCTGGGCAGAGGTGTTTAGAAGTAACTCAAGCACTTAGGATTTTGCGGATGGGTGATTTTCACATTGTGTGTATTTACCTTCTCTCCTGCTGATACCAGAGGAAGGAAGAGATCCTTGCTGTCACTTCAGAAATATCAAAGGGCGTTTGGAGAGGGAAACATCACCTGAGGCTCCTGTGTTTGCTGCCAGCCTCCCAAGGCCCTGTGCTCCAGCGTGGCAGGTAACGGGGACACTCACACCTACCCTTGGGCTTTCCCCACTGCCAGCAAACATTGCAGGGGTGGAGCTGAGGGCACTGAGCAAGGCTGTAGTGATGCTTGTAGCCTGGCAAAGAGACACTGTGGATTCATATGACGTATAAAGAGACTACGTTTTACTTGCAGCCATGGGTAAGACAGCACTGCAAAGCAAACACCAGCCTTTCTTCTTATAGCATCCTTTTCTACGTGAGGGTTTTCTGGGTTTCCACAATAAACACAAATATATTGCCCCGCCTAGCTGCAAAAATGTGAGCCATCCAAGTGCAGAAGTTAAGTGGAGCCTATCAAATGCTATGGGATTTAGGTTTCCTAAATTCTCCAGCTGAGATCACGGTTGTATTTGAGGGCTATGCTGTCCCTGGAGATACGGCACTGCAGGCTGTTGTGCCTTTGCTTGCCAACTCTAAAAGAAAAAGAAGGGTAAATTAATCTCTTATGTGCTGAGGATGCGTTCAGTGATCCACCTAGATTGGAAGGAGTTTATGAAAAGGCTCAGTTCTACAAATGTTTATTGCTACGTTACTGTGACATTGTTCTGACAGAAAATGTTGGCTTCCTATCAATTAGTTAGGAAAGAGAAAAACATCCTAAACCAGGCTCTGGAACTCTAGACAGACTCCCCTGTCTTTTGAGGAGCAAGTAATTACACAGCTTCTGCTTTTATTTACTCAGGTGTAAATCAGTTGCAGTCAGTGGAGTTTTATGTAAGGAAAAATGTCACGAGTGAGACCAAACAGATCAGATAATCCCTTGGTCTCCCAGCTGACAGGGTGAGGTCAGTGTTTGCTCTAGCCCTTGCACCATACCAACTGCAAAGTATTATTATTGTTATTATTATTATTATTAACATAATCTTTTTTTCCTCTTGCAAAGTGCATCCACGTGGCAAGATGCTGAGTACAACAAAGTAATTTTCAGTGTTCCTTTCTTGCTGCACTTTCCTGTCTCTGCTTCTCCATCCCTCACCACACTGTCCTGAGAGGACTTTCTGTCAAGTGTAAATGTCAAATTGTATGCAAAGCTGAGACTTCATGATTTTGAAGTATCTGTCTTTGTCTGTGAGAAATCTTTAAGTACCACTAGTCTGTTAGAGAGCCAGCAGGGACGCCAGCATTTGCTGGTGTGTACCTTATAAATCATAAAGTATTTTATCAGCTGTGAGGCTCTGCAAGTGCCTACACTGCACAGGTGAACGTTGCTGCTGAAATCCCCGCTCTCCCTTGCTCTCCTCACCCCTGCAGGTACCTACTGCAACTTCCCACTTAACACACACAGACATCTTATCCAGGATACAGCTGCACTGATGGAAAAGATGCTGCTGGCAAGTGTCTATGGTCTTCATCCCTGTAGCTTGTTTGTGGGGCTGCAGGTGGATGTGCTCTGTAGGCTAACCCCTGCATTGGCACAGGCCAGCTATTTTAGCTGGTTTAAGTCACCCAGGATGATTTGGACATGGCTGCTTGCAGGGATGGGGATGCTCACATCCCCTTTGGCACTAGCAGCGGGGAGAACAGCAACCAGAGCTGCACCCAGAAAGGCAGGCTGCACCCCGAATCTGAGCAAGTGCAATGCCTTTCTGGAGTCTGTTTACAGCTGTGAGAGCAAACAGGTTGATGCATTGCCGTACATGTGGAATAGGTGTGCAGCTTCACCTGCGCTTGTAACACTGGCGTTAAACTGGATTTGAGGCACCTGGGAAAAGAGCTTGAACCTTTCTTGCACTGGCGCCTTCGGACACTTTTGCAGTATGAGCAACTGTGCCGTGTTCATCTTGTTTGTTGGCCTTGCAACTGGAGACACCAGTGAGATGGTTTACACTGGGAAATTACATCATGTTAGAACATGTTGCTCGGGGCTCCTGGTAACTACCACAGTGTAATTTCCCGTCATAAACAAGGCCTGTGAGACAGCTGTTGGGAGGCTGAGCATCAGTGGACCAGGCTGATCCTGCTCCCGTCTGAGCATCGTGGGCTGTGGGTGATTCAGACACATGCTGCAGGGCTGAGCCCCAGCCCTCAGCATCATCCCAATGGCATGGTGCAGGCACACTCTGTAATTTTGTTACTGGTTACTGGATGTTGGTGCCAACAAGTTGGGGTTTTTTTTAATTTTTCATTTTTTTTATGGCCTTCAGAGAACTGGAGCGTGGCTTTGTTTGGTGGTGGGTTGCTTTGGGGTTTTTTTTTACAGTCTCAAAACAAGTAAAATCTCCCCTCTTTTCCCAGTAACTCTGGCAGGCTGCAACCAAGATCAGCATAGGAAAGTGTTGATTATCAGACTCTGTATGCTCAGTTCTGTGACCAAATGGGCAGTCAGTGCTTTTAGGCAAGGATAAATATGGTAAAACATTGTGCAGGCTTTGAGGCTCCGCTATTTAAAATTCAGTTGCTCCAAGAAGCAAGAGTTCATTGGCTCCCTGCTGTTAGGCAGCTAGGAAGAAATTAAAAAATAGCACATACAAGAACTGTTAATTTAAAATTTAAATTGGGACCTATAGTTTAATTATATAAGGAAAGGTTAAATACCAAAGGATTGTTAGTTATATCTCAAACTAGGTTAATTATTCTGAGGTCATCCTGAAGCGTTCAATACTCTGCTCGTTATCTCCCCAGTCACCCTGCATACACACTGCATTTGCTTTACACACAGCTTTGGCGGAGAGCGGTGGTTGTGGTACTTCTCACACCAGATTCTTGAGCAAGCCTTAAGTAACATGTTATTTTTGCACACTGTAGTGTGTGCATATTTTATAGGGTGAAGTAGGAGATTTTTACATTGAGATAAGGGTAACTATAAGCAGAAAAAGGTTTTGTGTTTTGTTTTTTTTTTTTAAAAGGTTTTTAATAATCTATAAACAAGGGGTGGGGTGGAATTATAATAAAACCCTTCAGCCAGATCAGCTCATGTCTCTGATTTTCCACAGGGCTGCAGGACAGCAAGAACTGAAATGAGAGGAGGAGTGTGCAGCCAGGGCCAGGGCAAGAGGGATATGGACCAAAGGAAAATCTTTTCCAGTAGCAATCCCTGCTAGATTGCTGTAAGTCATCTGTGAAACCTCAGGACCAGCCACATCCTTCAGGATTAACTTTTGCTCAGGAACAAAGTTTGCAGAGTTGAGAGATGAGCAGAAGAAATCTGGATTAATTTTGGAACTGAGAAATTTCAGACACTGAAAGGTGGCAAACTGGGGCCAATCCTTGACATCTGAGATGGAAGGAAGCCTGCTTTGGACAGATGGCTCTCTTTTGGTTTAACACAATGCTTGGGCTTGCTTCATACACATCTCTGTTATTTAACTCTACATTGCAGCACTAAAGGTCTATTGGAAAGCAGACAGTGATTTCAGACCCTTCAGCATCTGGAGGGTGTGCCCTGAGATGTACATATTTCCTACAAAGCCTGGTCCCCATATAGCATCGCTGTGTAACTACCCAACAGGAAATCCTACGAAAGCTCTAGTCACTCAAAAGTCTTTGTCTATCATTATTCTCCACTGGATAAATAGGAAGCATAAACTGTGGGTAAGAGTTTAGTCCTTGTATGGATACAAGACTTGAGCTATCCCTAGAGGACCTTTCTGTTTAATTTCATTTAATTTAAATTTAAATTAATTTAAAAACACCTCCCCTTCAGTTCCTGTGTATTTTTTTCCCCTTGTGGTTAGCATTGCACACAACATTACTGAAAAGCAGCTCACAGAGAACCACTTCAAAGATACTGCAGCACTGGCAAAGGAAGGAATTTCTCTTGACAGTTCAGCAGCACCGGCATGTGCTGGAAAACAAGCACGTACCACCAGGCAGGACACAACACATGGGGAGCCCTAAACAAACAAACTGCTCACAATGTGACCGCACGCAGAGATCTAACACCATTTCGAAGTAGCTGCTTTCAGTACCTCAGAGCACTGAAGCAAACCATGCAGAGCAAAGAGAAGTTGCTGTTGGTGTCCACGTGAAAATCATTATTAAGGGAAAGAATTGTCACTTTCATGTCTGTACCGTGGAGTCGCGATCTGTGCTGGGGAATTGTAGGTGCTACTGGAATGCAAATCTTCAACAGTAACAGACACCAAATACACCCTTCTTTGTGGAAAATACGGGGACTGGAGGAATCTGTATTCACATCTTCAGACAACATAAAATTGAGTTGTGGATACTGAACTAATTCATTACAAAAGCCTGGTACCTGCAGCATACTGTTTAAATTCACTGACGTATCCACACAGGGAACACTTGCAAGCCATACCTCAGGCTGGTGGGTGACCTACAAAAGCTAAAATGCCTGGTAAATGTATTTTCCATTGAAATTTTTCAAATGAAAAATTAATTTCCCTTCATTCTTTTTTTAAATCTTTTCTGTGGCAAGACATTCTTTCCTGGACAATTTACAAATGTTCATTTGGAAACTGGAGACAGAGTTGTGCTTTTTATTAGGTTTAATTAAAAAAAAAAGGAAAAAAAAGCAAGCAATGATTTATCCATCTTTCCAAGCAGCCTCATCAGTGCTATGGCTGCAAATCGTAGGGAATTCACGTTCAGCGATAGGGAAGGCAAAAAATAGCTAAAGGTTATTTTAGCCCACTTCGACCTGAATGTCTGTGCAGCGCTGCAAGACCTATTTAAAGCAAGAGTCCAAGCCAGCAGCCTGCCACCCTGGTCCCCATCTCCTGCACCACAGAGCTCTGCAGTGGGTAAGGCAGCCACCCCAGCAGGCTGAAGCAGAAGCTGCTGGGCAGCAGCTCCAGCTGAAGGTTCAAACACAGCGTGTCCCAAATCCCTCTTTCCTTCCGCCACCAGGGATGGGCATGTGTATCTGGACTGGGAAGGGCTGTGAATTTGCTGTGGTGCCTGCCCGTCCACTGGGATTTCTCCTGTCCCAAGCTAACCCTGCAATCCTTTTAGCAAGCAATTATAATATTTTTTCTTCTTTTTTTTTTTTCTTAGTAGTCTTTATTTACATTTGGGTTTTCAAAAGTAGCAAAGTCAGGAGCTGTACAGGTTAAATAAATGCAATTTCAGAAGTCCACCACAGGCTTAATGGCATAGTCCCTACTTGCCGTTCCCATATCCCAGGAGAGAGGGGGAAAAGGGAGGATGTACACATACAAAAGATTCATCCTGAAGGGTAACACAAAACCAGAAAAGAGAGGAGGATGAGACAAGACTTTACAGAAACAGCAAACACAGCTCGCATCCGATGTAAAAAGTTATGAGAAACCTGTTATAGCCTGTTGTAGCATTCAAACTCCAAAATACCATTTCTCACAGAGAATCAAAATCACCCTTGAGGAAAAAGGGAAAATTAAAACCTCCTCAAAATGTCAAAGACCTAAAATCCCCTCTGGTTTACAGTTTCTATCTGTATCTCAGCTATTTATAAAACCAGTCTCCACAGTTTCTGTCATACATTTCAGTTACACACGTCCTGAGCTAGCAAACCTGATCTATATAACCATGGCAATAAGTGAAGATATCTGTGCATGCTCTAAACTGTGCTTATTTAAATAATGAGAATGGCCACATTTGATTTATAAAGAGATGAGTATGCTTCTGCAAGAAACTCTGCTAATAGTTGAAAAGACCTGTTCCGCCATAGGCTGGAAATGGGCTCTCCCCACCCACACATGCATCTGGGATTTGATCACCGACCTTTAGGAGAAACCCACAAAACCTATTCTCCTTAGGGGAGTATATTGCAGGGCAAAGGAAAACCTTGCACGCCTGAGATTTGGGTGGAATCCATTTATTCCACATGTGCAAAGACTGGATGAGGAATTGGAGGATCAGCAACAACCAAACTGAAACCTCTCCATGTGTTACACACATAAGCCATTCTTGATTGAAATCCTGTAAATCTTTTCCTTATATAATATGTTTCCTTGTCTGGTAGAGCTGGATTTCAATTTATACTGCTCTTTTTTTCTTTCCATCATGTTCAAAACTATCATAAACAGTCTGTAAACTCTGTATTGCAAATGGCTTTCTAATAATAAAAAAAGGTATTTTCAGAAGAAAGATCAGTTCCTCATGTCTAAGTTGAAAAAGGGACACTGTCACGCAGTTTGAGGTAAAAAAACCAAATCTATTCATCTTAAAATTATTATAATATGGTAAAAAAACCCCAATAAATATGGGAGGGAATGCTCAACAAACTAAATAAGGAACCAAATTTCTGGCAAGAAAAGAAATACTTTCCCCAAAGGAAGTCAGAACTCACAGAGCATCCCTGATGGAGGTATTTTCTATATGAAGTGTTTTTAAAAACTTGAATACATAGTCTAACAAAGCTATCTAGGTCTAGGAAAACCCTAAATCACAGGCAAAATATGTATTTTCTCCACTAATGCAGTTAGCTGTTTCTGCAGTGAAATACTTCAAACCCACCATTTACCTGAAGAAAACCTAAGACCCCTTCCCCTAACAGATAAACCTGCAAACCCCTGGGTTTTACATATACCACCATTGTATTCCTCACCAAAGCAAACATCTGTGCTTCTGCAGCAAAAGCTTCGGGGATCTCTACTTGCTCTTTTAGGAAACATCTGTGTCAATACACCTCAGTGAAGATGTTCTCTGTAAAGGAAATCTATCACCATGTTCTCGATTTATTATTATTTACTGTTGTGCTGTTCAAACAATCCAAAGAGTTTATCTCCACCTCTGCAGATCTGTACAGGTTTTGTTTATTTGGATGGTTTTACAAGGATGAAAGCAGCATTTCTGAAACACTGCAGTGAGTATTGCTGTAGTTAGAGCAAAAAGCTTTGGACTTTCATCTTTGGCATTTATAAAAGCTAGTTTATAATCAGGATATCTTATCTGTTCTTAGAAGGTAAAACAGTACATTTATGAAAACAGAACTTCTAAGGAAATAAACCTATTGAATCTTAGTTTAAAATGCAAAGGCATAAAATGATTTTGTCCTTTGTAATGTGAAAAAAACTTGTTTCCAATTCCCAAAATGTTTTAACAAGCAATATTGTGTATATACAAGCTTTGTGATATCAATTGACTAGTTATTAAACATATTTGAGCTCTTCCCCTGCTCCCAGCACAGTCTCATACACAAACATATGTGATATTCATGTTAATAATTTATTTCTTGGAGGGAACAAACCAGTTCTTTCTCAGCTCAATTATCCTCGATGTTGCCTCAGGTTATTTTAGTTTTTATGTTTAATATTGCAGGGATTTTATGGATTTACCAAAATACCATAATTTTTATTTTTAAATCACTTTTTTTTCCAAACAGATCCAATCCAGATCAGACCTTATCATACTGTGTTTCAGTTCACTGCCACCATATGTAAGTGTTGTCAAGGCTGTAGAACATAAAGTATCTGGCTCCAGGGCTGGTTTCGGTGTGGTTTTGGAATACAGAATTTCTAATATGCAGTTTCCTTCCTCTGAAGTCATTGGGCTATTCAGTCGAATAAGTTTTCTGAAGCACAGGTCAGATCTTCAAAGGCACCCAGGCACCCAAATCCTGTTGAAGGATATTCTACAGGATATTCTGCTGACCTGAAGCAAAGTGCCTGCCTTATCCCCTTCAAAGATGGGAGGGGGTTGGGTGTTGTCCTCAAACCATAGCTAAAGCCAGGTTAAGCAGGCACTCAGGCAGTCGCTTGACTATCTCATGACTGTTTGTCCCCAGACATATTGCTTTGACACAACCAGGACGAGCACTTCTTTAGGTGAGACTCAATCAATGCAAACAGAGCTATCCTCAGGTTGCTCCAGCTCATTCTGTGGATTTGATGACCTGATGGATTTTTTGCCCTTGGATTGCTTGAGTTTCCATGATGTTACTGCAAACACACGTGCAGTGAGCTTGCTGCACAGATGGTCTGCATGCACACACCTCTGGTACGGACATCTGATGCTTCTGGGATGCACCATACTGGCTGAGGAGGAGCAAAGAAGCTGAATAGCACGTAGGCAACAGCGTTGATAGTGTCCAGAAGCACTGTGCTTTTGTGTCTTCCCTACGAATGTGTGACCCCTGAAGCATCAGATCCGCTATGTTGCTGCGTGGTGACAAAAGCACGTGTCTCCAGCAGAATTTATCTGCTGCAGCACAGTAGCCACGGCTGTGAGGTCTGGAAGGGTGCCAGTGCACTTGGAGTTATTGTACTGGACCTTCAACCAAAGCTGCTGTACACCCAGAAACTCAGCCAAACACAGATAAATCCTAAAAATGAAATTATATCTCCAAGACAGGAAAAGAGGACATGTGCTGAAAAACTCGGCTGCATGGCATTTTGAGTCCCAGCTCCAGAGGAACATCACCTTGCTGGGCGGTCCCTTGGGCTCTGGCTATCTTATTTGGACTCATACTTTCTGATAGATCAATGTTCTCTGGCTTTTTGGGATGTGTGTGGACAGTGGCAAATTTAGGTCAGAATTTACAGAGGCAGAATAATGGCTTCAGCTTTGTACATATTTGTTAAGAAAAACAGTTTTGAAAGTGCCCTTCAGGCCAGGGATACACTACAAAGCCTTCTTGCTCTACCTCTTTTAAAAGTTGTATGTGACTGGAGGAAAAAGAAAACATATAATATGTGCCTAGTGATAGCAAAATTTAAATCATCAAGCCATCAGGATGTGGCCTGGGCATGTTTGGTGATACTACAGGTCCTGCCACAAGCCAGGTAAGAATAGACAGGGAAGAAGCCTGGCTACAGGCTCCCAAAGGTTTGCCCTTACTCTGAAGAGCTGTGTCACTGATTTTAGTAGGAGAAAACTGAGCAATCATATACACAGATTATAGTGTAAACCTTGTTCTGAGCAGGTATTCAACTGGATGATCCAAAGAACAGCTTTGGATTTCTGGCATTGCCAAAGAGGAAAAGAGAACATCAGGGGAAAAAAAAATCACACAGCACTTTTCCTGCTACTCTTTTTCCCCCCTAACCTGTCACTAGCCACTCTCTGTGCCCACACATCCAGAGAGATACAGCTGCAGCATGTGGGGTCAAGGTGTGTCTTCCTTCCCCAACTATGTGTGTGAAAAACAGGCCTCTGGATCCCCAGCAATTCCTTCTCTTGCCTTGGCTCCAAGGAAGACGCAGGTCTTTGGACCTGTGCTGGGAAACCCCAGGGAGGTATAGACTGGGGACAGAGCTGATCCAGGTCTCTCACAGGCCTGCAGACGGGGGGAAGGGATGAAGGGAAGGCAGATGGGCACCCCCAAGGATGGAGGAATTGAGCAGATATCCAAGCAAAAACCTCACAGGCAATTTCTTCCAGCTAATCCCTGCCATAATTTTTCCCACAGCAAAGCTGAGCGGGTACATCATTTCCATGTGACAGAAGGCAGTTTTATCACTGCTCACTTCTCAGAGGTCTTAGATACTTGCTTTTAATCATATAGTGTATGCTGACATCTGGTGGCATTCAGTAACCAAATGTTCATTGAACAAATAAGCTTCGTTTTTAAGGAGCCCACATTCTTATTTTCCCTTAGCTGGGGCCAGAAACAGGATTCCTCACGGACTGCTTCAGACTGGGAATTAGTCTAACAAACACGTACGGGGCTGGCATGGTCCTGGATCTCTTGTGAGACACTTACATGGGCATTGGCCTCCAGGTAAGGAAGGGGCTGTCAGACAAGAGACTGAGTTAAAACACAGTTGTTCCAGCACAAAGTGGAGCAAACGGCATCTTGCTGTTGCCTGCTCTGGACACAGAGAATCGTTGCACTGAAAAGGAGTGATGCAAAGCTACTTTAGCATGGACAGAGCCTCTGAAAAATCTTAGGTTTTAACACTTCTGTATTTCTTATTGGAGAAGAAGCAGCAAGATGGCATGTATGAATAGCAAATGAGATGCACCAAAACCTTGTTTCATGGCACATGAGAATAGGTAGCATGGAGTCAGCTGTCATAGTTTAAAAGATACCCATGATGTAGCTGTTCCATTAAAATTTGGATTAAAATCATGTTTAAATTTCATTTCCTCCAGTCCTTATCCTGCATTTGATTAGTTTTAAAAGCAGTTGATGGTCTTGTGATTTGAAGATTTTGCATTTTAAATTTTGTGTACATGGTCTGGAATTTTATGTGAAATTGTGGGTTTGATCTTTGACCTCTGTTTACTACAGTCCTGATTTGCCACTAATTTGATAGCAAGCCATAAGGGCCTACTGTAAACAAGCTGCTCACTTTACATAGCTATGTTTGGTTCCTAAATGAAGAAGTATGTATGGAATATACTTTGGGTACTGTAGCCTCCTAAAGAAATAATAAAAACCACATCACTGCTTAGCTCTCCAGGTAACGTTTACATTTGGAGAAAATAAGTTGCATGCCTAATACAGAGAGAAAACACAATTCTTACCCATCTTAGGTTTGTTTGTTTAAAATTGTTCTTTAAAGTATTTGAGAGCTCAGGCTGTCTCTTTTGAAGTCAGTGGGAACTTTGCCATTGATTTGAAAAGGATCAGGATTAAGCCCAAATTGGTAGGGTCTAAAAGGCAAAAATGAAAATGTCCAAAGTCTACAAATCTCTCACTGATCCGCCATCCAGAAAGGAAGGACAAAAGCCTTCTCCAAGGTCTATAATGTACATCTTGATTCCAGGACTCCTGTTTTTTGTACATTTGTAGACTTCAAGATGGAAAGCAACTTCCAGTCAGGACTGTAATTGATAGCATATGGAGTAGTACATGCTTGCAGCATGGACTTGTAAAGCTGCTGAGGGAAGGGAGATGAAAGCTGCTTGTAAAAATCAACAGACTGTCTGTACACATCTTCCACAAGTTTTCCTGTGCTAACACACCGCAGTATACCCTGACTGCAACCACCCCAGGCAGACTCCCCAGCTCACAGGTTCAGGCCTCCAGGTACAGCATTACACACAGGAACTAAGGCTGCAGAAGTCAGCTTGCAGACATTTAACTCAGACACCTCTTACCATCCTGCACAAGCGTAGCACTTTCCTCACTGATCTGGCACTACTAGCCATGTCCTCTGAGCAGCAGGTAAAAGCAAGGTCTTCAACTTTCGTCTGTATCACCCAGCTGGGACCACCCATCCCAGCAGGGAACGCCCTGTCACCTGGGCTCTGTCCTCACAGAGAAGAGCAGATGGTGGTGGACACACCTACGTACCTTGGAGGAAGTGCTGTTTTCCCATTTGGCAGAGGAAACCATAATCTCCTTCATTTCCTGGGAGTCTTGGTTAACTGTCACCAGAGACCAGTAATGATGGATGCGGACTCTTCTCAGCTAAGAATGTGGTTCATCTAGAGTGATGAAATGTAAGCTCAGAGAAGTGATGGGACACGGGCAGCAAACACGAAAGGTCCTCTTGTTTCCTCTTCAGACACCCACAGGCACTGAGTATCAGAAGTGAAGTCACCTTAATGCCAGGTAAAGTTATCCATGGATGACTTCAGGAAGCTAAACCAACTAAATAGAGATAGGAAACTGCATAATGACTATTGTTTTGTGTGGTGCCAATATCAGACAAGCCAGAGTTCAGGGAGACACATCGATCAAGCACTATCCCAGATCATCTGAACCTTAGGCTGACAAAGCACCCAACTGCAGCCTCCAAAGTCTTGTGAGCCAACAGAAGAAAATAATTGTCTGTTAACAGAGACCCATGCTTGGCCAAATAATATCAGATAGAGATATAGCATCAAAGTAGGGCAATTAAAACCCATAATATCCTCTTATGTCTCCACACAGAGAGTGTTACAGAAGTAACCCAAGCTGTTAAGACTGATGGACATCACTAGGGAAGATGGATATCATTTCTCAGTCTGTGTTGCCCTTTCTGCTCTACCCCAAAATGACTGGTGAGAGAGTAGGAAGAACAAAAATTGCCACCTTGCAAATTGCTCAGTTCAATCAACCTTGAGATTTTTTAGCAAACCAACTCAAGCAGCATTAAATCCATCTTCACAGGTGCTACTTCCTGCTGGGTGCTACTTGGGGGAGGAGCAAGATGCTACTCACAGGGAGAATCAGTCCTGTCCTGATTCTGACATGGGTCAGCCATCACAGCCAGACACAAACCTGTACTTCTGTTGCCTTTGTCCTTGTGGAAAAACAGACAGAGACAGTAACAGCAGGTCAGGTCACCTTTCTGAAGATTCTTCCCCTGAGGTATTTTATGAGCGATCCCACATTGCCAACAGCATAACAAGGACAACACCTAAAAATACACCTGTGGGGGGAATCATTCTGAATATGTCCACAGTGAAGTGACCCTGACTCTGGTGCCAGGTCTCTGCTATGCCGTTTTATTAATGTATTGTGGTTCCCACTGAAAATACCTTATATCTCCGTGGTTTTGAAGTGACTCTGGTCTATTCTGCTGGCCAACCTGGCAGGGGACACACTTGCTTTGGAGGACCCTCGAACAGAATTCAACTTCAGGCAGACGCTTGTAGCACAGCTGAGCACTACTGAAAACTGGAAATAATGCTCTCAGTCAAAACATCCCACAGATCCCATCTTCTGCTTCCACTTCACGGGATTTTTCCTCTGAATATTTTAAGTGTCAGTCCCAAGGGCTTTAATACCCTTACACCAGTCACCTCAGCATCCCTTTCAGCATGAAAACAGCAATGCACAAGTATAGGCACATCTGCACATACTGAGTTAGTTTTGCTAATGGAGAGTGGTAACTGAAGAAATGCTTTCCAACATGCTGTTTACATTCTTAATAGGACTGGATTACAATGTAAAGAAAGGTTAAATTCACCTGAAGAACTTTGGCCTCTTATGCATGAAAGACAACCAAAGATATTTAATAAATAAAGGATGCCATAAGGGGCCCTGGCATGCTCAGAGTGGGCATGTCTGAACCCAGCATGGAACAGTGATCTGTCACTGTTAGATCAACTTCAAATGCAACTGAACAAAGGCTCACGTAGACAATGTCACAGAAAACCTGTTCCAATAGCTTTCTTATGCAAGAGAAAACCACAATCAGATTTGTATTTTAGGCAGTGAATCAACAAGAATGAAGCAAAACAACAGCAACTGTCCTCAAGAGATATTTCAGGCTGCTCCTCTCCTCCCACTCCCTTTACATTCCTTTTTCAATCTCTTACCAGTTTGCACATTTTTTGCAACAGAGACCCATACTGCAGAGGTCACTGGTGAGGACCACTGTGGCTTTTGGCTACCAAGGACAACCTCCTCAGCCTGGGGAAGCAAGCATCAACCTTAGTCCCCATTTTGAGCCGAGGCAGAGGTGACTGTGGGTGAAGGAGGCAAAGGAACAGGAGAACTTTCCTCAGCCCACCCACCTTTGACAACCAATTGCTGCTTTTCCTCTTGGTCCCAGGATCTGCTATCAAGCAAGTGCAAATTGAGGATGACAAATAAGAACATTAGTCTGGTGTTTCTGCTAAAATGGTCTGCCTTGAAGTAGCTGATGCTGACACTTAAATTGTCAGCAGACTTTCAGTTTAGAGCTCCAGTTAGAAGAATGGGTCCATTCACACTTCCATCCGAGCTATTGTTTCAACTCTCTCTAGACTGGACAAATACCACTGCAGCAGTTTACACTCCAGTTCCACTTTAAAGGGGGTTTTTGCAACCATAACCCAAATTGCCTAGAAACTTTTTTTTTTAAATGTGAGCCTAGACTCCAGAGAATAATTATGCAACACTGTAAAAATAGTCTACAGCAATTTACATAGCCGGGAAATATCAGAGCTGGTTTTTTCCAGTGTACCTATGTCTACATGGCTGCAGCCAGCTCCTGTATTTACAGAGGACTAGCTGGAGCTGCAGTCACAGAAACTGGTATTTCAAGTTTGACCACACACATGAACAAAACATTTCTTGTTATAAGGCAAGGTTTTGTATTTTGGAGTGTTATATCATCATCTAACTGAAGTACTACTTTGCCATTTCTGCCTTTCCTATGTCACATTCTGGACAGATTCAACAACATCCTTGTGGCTAATGCAGGCATTGGTTATGTAGTCAAGTAGGAGAGTAATTTAATTTCAGTTTCTTTCCTGTAATTGCATGGTCCTTTCATTTTCAAACAAGCTAATTGTACTGTGGGGCTGTATCCTCATTTTTCTATAGTCAGCTTTGCTGCTGATCATTTCTATTAGGTATGATATCTCCTTGGCTGGTGGAAGCTCAGTCTTCATGCTCTCCTGCGTGCTGGCTTGTTGTCTTCTCTCTTCTAACGGTAGGACCACCAGTACCAGTGGAACTAAGCAATCAATCCTACTACTACTGAAGTGTAGGAGAAAACTCTGCTGTAGCAGGTGACAGAATAACTACCCTCTTATCTTTATCTTCAATACTAACTGTCAAGACTTTGGGGATTTTCAAGACCAGCTGTTCCACAGGATAAAATAATACAACCCAGTTACTTCCAAAGTACAGTATGAGATTGCTGGATTGTAAGCAGTTATCTTGTCCAGAGCCTGAAGATGCAGTGGTTTAATTCTTCCTTTTTCTACTTCTTTCAAGCCTGTTTCTGTCTCCCATGAAATTCTGCCAAGCTCTGACCCTGCTAGCTCCCATTCTTCCTTTAAGGGCCTTTTTTAGTTGTTTTCCCCAGGAGGTCTGAAGTGATCAAATCAAAGCTAACACAGTGAAAGGATAAAGCCACAGCCTGGAAAAGAACCAATTGCCCAAAATCCCCCCAAATAAACTATTCAGGAAATACTTACAAGCTAAGAATACAAGTCAGAAGTAAGAATTTATGCAAGTGACTATATGCATATGTGAGCAACTTCCAACTCTTGCAACCTAGCAGTGAGGAACTAATAAATGACCATTAGATTTAGACACTGATTTGAAAGAGTTAAAATCCCAGGCTGCTTTTTCAGAGGAGGGTGGGGCATGTGGCAAGTCAGGGAGAGAGGAAAAAAAAAGGCACCTGAATGCCCTGGGAAGGAGCAGAAAAAACTTCTGTCAGGGTCCCTAACCTCTCCTGTGCTACAAACAGTCCACAGCTGTGGGTCTTCTGGTGCCCACTGGCAGTCGCAGCCCTTGGCTGTACGTACCTGTGTGTGGAGTGATCCATGTGAGCAGCCTTTCCCACACCAGGAAGCAAGTGTCACATCCTGGTCCTGCTTGACTCTCCTCACAGCCAGCAGTCCCCACTGGTGTGACTGTGTGGCATGGCTGGTGGCTGGGGCCTTAGGGCAGGGACATGGGCATCCTTCCCATTTCCGAGTGGGCATCCCGGAATGCATCCTTTGGGGGGCCAGGCACCGGGAACGGGCCACTCTCTGGCCCCTGGTACAGCACACACAAGGTAAGTGCCTGCCGTGCAGCACCACGCCGGGGCCCAGGAGCAAGTGGGTTTGGAGAGAGCAGGGTAATCGTTTCAGCCTCTCCCGAAAGTGCCTGTTTGCTGCTGACACCTGCTTCCTCTCACCCTGCTCAGCCCGCACCACCCTGGCTTCCCTCTCCAAGCAGTCCTTTCTGAGTAGGAACAGAGCAGACAGCTGAGCTGTTCTGCACCAGAGCATTGCTGGCTTTTGTCATCGGTGTTTCTGTCGCTGTCAGTGCTGACAATGTATTTGGGAACTGCAAAAGAGAGACTGAAGCTGCCCCTGAGAAATAGCAAGTTGAAGCATCTGCTAACAATAAAACTGAATTGGAGGTTGATTAAACCCTTTACCTTTACCCTGCTTTTTTGCCTCACAAACTAGGAGGCATGGGAGGGTACTCAACATTCTTGTTTTTTGCTGCATAAGAGGCAAACTGCTTTTTTACGATGTAAAGTATTGGTATCAATTGTGCATAAAATGGCTTGCCACTGACTGCTCTTCTCCCTCTGCCAGCAGCCCAGTAGCAGGTCATAGCACAGAGAAGGTCCCAAAAACTTTCCTCTCTCGAGTCTGCATTTGCTTCTGGGTGGATAGCCAGATGGCAGGAGGCCTTTCTCAGCTCAGTGTTCTCAGAGGGAAGGAAAACTCTGCATTCCTGTGCTGAGGTGGTTACTGTGGGTTTGGAGGCTAGGGCCCAGGGCTGGGAGTGCTTGCAGAGCTGCCGGAGGAAGGCAGCAACAGGGAACTCCCCCGGCATAGGGTCACCCAGCTGCATGTCACAGTGGTGTTACTGGTTTGCTTGTAAAATGCCCCAGCTCCTGTTCTCCTGGGGTGGCTGTATGAGGATTGCTGTGTTCTAAGCCTGGTAGTTTTCTGGGAAGACTTGAATCATTTTTTAGTGTTGCTTGAGTACCTGCAGGAGAGACTGATTTTCTGTCCTTCCGTTTACTTGTGTTGAGGCTTTGGTAAAGGTCACTATGGGTCACGTGTTGCTGCCAACCTTCATCTTCCCAAGGGTTAAATTCTCCTGTGCACCCCATTTTCACATTTTAATTTTTTGAAATATCAGAAATAATTCCGTCCTTCCATTCCCAGCTCTATTTTGGGTCCTCAAACAGGGGCTCCTTCACTTCACCTTTTCTTGAGGCCATTTGATTTCAAGAGGAAGAAGAGCTCTTTATTTTCTGCCTCTACAAGTAGACCATAACTTAACCAGCTCTCATCTTCCTGGAAACATCCCAGGAAAGCTGCAGTGAATTGCTTTTGGGGGGAGTTTTTTTCAACCCCGTGAATCATCAGGACGTGACAGTGAGGTTCCCCTTCAAGAGCCCGTAGATAGGAGGGGCTCGGCATGGCTGCTGGTCACAGATGCCTGGTGCCACATGGTTATCAGAGTCATCCAACTGGGATCAGCACTTCTGACACGTGCATTACAGAAATCTGTGGCACTGAAGTACGCCTTTAACTTCTCACAGTGAGCTGTATGTTTACAGACGTTGTTTAAGCGCCTGTGTCTACATGGCTATATATAATTCTACCTTGTGCTGGCATTACATTTATTTTTTGTTTGATTAGTTTTTTTAGATTGAGGTTATCCTCCTGCCAGTTCCATAGCCAGGCTAAGTGGTACTAGCTGTCAGTGTTAGGGTAGAAGAGGGAATGTGTGGTTGTGGGGGGAAAAAGGGTGGAGGTAGGATTTCTCCTTAGCATGGAGGTAGCTTGGTTGATGCTGCTTGATGCGCTTCTGAAGTCAGTCATACAGGATCCTGTACTCCCACGGCCTTCCCTGTCTCAGTGCTGCATTGTGTGTCATGGGGCATGGGCGTGTTAATTGGCACAGTAAAATCTGATTAAATATGTACTTAGTTACCTTAAGCATTTCCTGACATTCTACTGTTACTGTAATATTTCTGGGTCTGCTGGAGTAGTGACTGTAAGAAGCCCAAGCAGGTGAATATTGTCTGCTTAATGGAGAATGTGTGTATGTGTCTCAGTATAATCCTTGTTTAGTCACAGAATCATAGAGTTGTAGGGGTTGGAAGGGACCTCAAGAGATCGAGTCCAACCCCCTGCCAAAGCAAGTGCCCCTCGGCACTTCTCAGAGGTTACTTACTTCCAATGTTGGTGTTTGTGGGCAAAGATGTTTTTCAAGATTAGTTGAGATTATTATCTACAATATTCATCTTGGTTTGACTTTGTATCAGAGAAGGAGAAAACAGCTGGGTGAGAATAGTCAGCGAAAGCCCAGATGTAATACCTCTGCCGTAACTCAGTGTTTCACACGGCTGTTGTGCATAGTCGCTGTATGCAGATGTTCAAGTGCAAAGCCAAGCTGGACATGGAAACTGATTTCACTTCTGCTTCTTTTTCCTCCTTTGCCCGTCTCTTAATAAACTCAGAGTTATTACTGGCTGCCCAGACACTCACCTCGAGAGGTTGTTTTATTTCGTGAGTTGTGGTAATAAATCATTTCAGCTCTGTATCTGAGGTTTAAAATGTTGACAGCTCCTTCAGATGGATCTGTGGCCTCTTGTCCCATGACAATATATCACAGCCTGTCACAGGCCGTACATGCAGGTGGCAAGTTGTGTGCAGCCAGGAAGCCCAATCCTTTGTGTGGTCTAATCAGCAGGCGGTGGTGGCTGTGATCAGGTGCGATGAGAAATCCCACGGATTAAACACATCGTTGTGAGGTCTTTCTACACTGCATTCTACCATATACATGAAATACAAATTTCCTGTGAAGTGCCACAATGAATGGTTTTTAGCTCATTCTGTTCAAGGAGATTCTTCAGTGCTTGAAACTCACCTCACCTTGCGAAGAGCTTGATGCCTTGTGCCATTGAGCAGCAGCAAGATGAGGGCATGGTTGGGGCCCAGTTTCTTCCAGGGGTAGTACAGTCCCTACCTGTACTTCTGCTGCCATTGGGGACAGGGAGCTGCCATGGTGGGGAGGAAGCTTATTTCTCCATTTCACCCCATAAACAGTCAGGGATTGTCTAGCTGGCACTGCTACCAGAGATTGTCATACCAAATCCGAGAAATGTTCATCCAGACATCTTAAACACTTGAACAATGAAATTTCCAACCATGGTTTTCAATCAGGGAAAGCTCTAGAGCAAGCCAAGGTGTCCATGGAAGTGGGGGTGGGAACCAAAAATAGCAACCACCAGATATTATCAGACTATTATGGGTGAAGGCAAACCCTCCTTATTTTTTCCACTTCATGTGGAATTGCAGTTTTGTTGTTTGGTTTTTTTAATGCCTCACCCAGCTCTCTGTTGTTGTACTCATCCGTGAAGACTAAGGTGAAAAGTTTATCCTCTTCCCCCAAGCTCCTAGCTCTAAAACTATTCACTGAAAGCAAACAAGGGTATCAAAACATGGATTCTATTTCATCATGTTGCTCTTTACCCATCAGATTCCAGAGTGCACACAACTTCATTTTCCTTTATCTTATGGGAGAAAATGCATCTTATTTTCTTAGGTGGGAAATGTATATTATTTTCAGCCCTTATAAATCAAAAGTTAGGAAGAGGATTTTGTTCAGCCTTTCAAATACTTTTTTTTTTTAATCAGTCATCGAGCATCCAAAAGTCAAAGCTCATAATGAAGAAGCATTGCAAACAGTTGCTGCCAGCACCAGTGGTGCTCTTCTGGTGGTGTTTTGCTGTCAGGAATGCAGAAGTATTTCCATGGCTTAGTCCCCATCTAATTAGGCTCTACTAGAAAAGGATGTGTGGCTTTGGGTCATAAATGCAGGACTGTCAGCTGGGCCAGCTTTGCACCCCAGCTTTCAGGCTCTGCTAGAGCTGTAGGTCTGATCTGCTGGGGGTTGTGTTCTCATTAGCTTTGGTGTGAGTGAGAAGCTGATGTGAGAAAGCAAAATAGAGCACTGGTTAGAAAGGATCACCCATTATCCCTTTCACAAACTCGTATATCCATTCTGCCTTGCCAAACATCAACTGTCTCTGCAGGTGTGAAGATTGCAACATGTCTGGTGTGAAATAAGCACACAGCTTATACAAGCTGCAGTCTCCAGGTTAAGGAATGATCAGGTGCTGCATGGGAACTTACTCATTACTCAAAGGGAAAGGATGAAAGTTCAGGAGAGCCTTACCTCTTGCCTGTCCCCTTGCACAGTACCATAAGCATGTTTGTAGCATTGTGACTCACAAATTCCTTAGGGAAATGCAGATTTTTTTTCCTTCGTTCACTGCAAGCAGAGTGGGAACAAGCCATGGAGCTGGTTATACCTCTAATACAGAGGAGGCAGAGGATGGAACAGCAGGTCTGGAACAGATGTCCTGGGTGGGAAAGTAGCCCAAAGACTGGAGGTAGTGTGCAGCTTTCCAAGCCAGCCTGAGGAGTGATGCACTTCCTTGGTTTCCACCAGGCACTACTCCAGGTGCCAGAACAGCCTAGTTTCCTAATGCTGCATTATCACCAGCCTATATCATCCAGATTGGGTGTCTCCTACCAAGATTGGAAGGGGTCAGATGCCTGTGGCATAGTGCTAGGAAGTAGATACAGAAAACAAACTCAGGTCCATGTTTTGAGCTAGGGACACAGAAAGCCAAAGTACACGGTCTTCCCATGCTCTTGGAGTCTGCTTTGGGCACTGGAGAAAAAAAAAAAAAGTAGCATGATTCTTACCCTTGCATGTCACCAACAGTCTGCTGGATCTAATTAACTCCTGTTTGAAGGAATAAAAAAAATATCCAAATGACTCAAGTAGAAATTTGACCAAACTCAAAACCCAAGGCTTTAGAAAGAGGAGCAAACAGCAGATTCTGTACTTCAGTCATAAGGGAGGTGAGGACCTTTGGCTAACCTAGTAACTGGAGGCTGTAATTATTCCATTTGGAGTTTTGGTGACATGTATAAACTGTTATGCTCATGTTTATAATGTCACCACGGATTGTCCTAGAAGAATGGCATTTGTTAATGTGAACATTTGGGAGATACGCTTTCCACTCTGTGACTAATCTGGACTTTGAAACGTACTGCCAGCAGCTTCAACAACAAGCCAGTTGGTGTGCGAATCAACACCAGGCCTGGAGCAGAGATCTTAAGAAATGTGGTGATGATATTTGCAGAGTGTGCTCAAAAGCAAATAATCAATATCAAACTAAACAGATGTGTATAACTCCACGCTCCTCCATAATGTCCATGGTTGATTTACGTCATTTAGGCTAGAAGCTTTGGTTGTGTTTAGTGATATGAACTGTTTTGCCCATAATGGGGAAATGAAGAAAGACTATGGGATTGCAAAAGAGAGAAATCGTGGGATCATTGCAGTTTAACTCTTGGATGAGGCATATGCCGTGACTCTGACTATATTCCCCTTTGTATCCTGCTGTGTTCTGCAGAAGCAGCTATGTGATGTCCATTCACCTATGGTGAATGCAAGGTATGGACCATAAGGGCAAGGTTTGGAGGAAACCCCTCCATGTGTGGAAGCAATGACTCACAGCAAAGCAAATGGTGGCTCCTTGGACATGGCTTCTTCATGCTGGCTGAGGTGAAGTAGTAACATAGAAGTGCATATCCTCTTGGAGACAAGCCTCTTGCTGACATTTAATTCCCTAGAACCAAATCAGCTTAATGGGAGCTAAAATCTCCACCAGAGTCTTAGCTAATATGTCCAATGACTTAACTATTATCCTGCTCAATACAAAGTTATTTTGCCAGCTGATATGGATGGCACTTGAAGCCTTTTTCTTCAACAACTAAGGATATATCCACTGGAAAGTGGTTCCTGTGAAAAATAACCAAAATATGATGTTTGTATACATAACAGACTTGAACCCTGTTAGTTAACTCTCAATTAAAACCTAGTTTAATTTTTGGGGCCTCCAGCTTGGGATCATGAGTCCATTTACTTTGCTTTATGACTCTGTCTACTATTCCTTGATGTTTCTTTTCCATTTTCATGGAGGTTTAGGGCATTTTCTTTCCGCTTTGGAATTGTCACAAAGTTCTTGTATTTACTGATTCCTAACAGCATTAATCTCTTTCCATTGTTTCTCTCTTTCAGTGACAATCTTTTGCTCCCTGCAGTGACTAAAGCACCATGAACATTATCATTCAGTGTCTGTGTTATTATGTAGCAATGACTCAGTCATCATGTCAAGATGACGGAGACAAAAGCTTGTCGTGTCTGCAGAAGCTTCAGTATAACAAATAATAGCAGCTTTCACCTGATCAAGGTTCTAGCTGCATCTCTTGACTATTGTACTGGTCTTGGTTAGTGTTAATTTTCTTCATAGTAAATATTATGGTTTGGATTTATGATTAAAAACCATTGATAACATGGAGATTCTCACACTGCCCCAACAGCCAATTGGCTGTGGGTGCACAAGGATTTGGAAGGGGACAGAGTCAGGACAGCTGACCCCAAGTGACCAAAGGGATATTCCATACCATGTGATGTCATGCTCAGAAATAAAAGCTGGGGGAAGAAGGAGGAATGGGGGACTTTTTGGAGTTAAGGTGTCTGTCTTTCCAAGCAACTGCCCTGCTTTTCTGGACATGGCTGAACACCTGCCTGGCGATGGGAAGTGGGGAATGAATTCCTGATTTTGCTTGGCTTGTGCATGCAGCTTTTGCTTTACCTATTACACTGTCTTTATCTCAACCCACGAGTTTTTGTGCTTTTACCCTTCTGACTCTCTTTCCCATCTTGCTGGGGCAGAGTGAGCAAGCAGCTACATGGGGCTGAGATACTGCCTGGAGTTATACCACAACAACTATAGATCAGAGGCTGCCAGGACAAACTAAAAAGCAATGCATGCTTTACAAAAGCATAGAGATCATAGTATCTGACTCATGAAAAGGCTACTCAGTTCTCCTTAACTTTTAATTCCTGAAAGGGAGTAAGCAGAATTTATTTTCGTGGGCCCATATCTATAGTAAGCCCTGTGAAGAAGAAGCTTTCTAACCGTTATAACCTACACTAACACCAAAATACCTGAAAATAAGAGAGCAAGATTATTTTGGGAGAATCCACATAAGGTACAGTTGCTGAAATATCAATAATAATCAAAACTGGGAAAAAATCTTGCCACTTTATTATTTCTTTGAGTGAACATAGAGAGGTGACAGAGGTACCTAGAAGGGATCATCCAGCTAAACTGATTTCTGTTTTCTACAGAAGGCAACTGTGTAGTAGATGTTTTGGATTCTTGTGAACTACACACCGACTCTTTATGTCAGCACCCACCATGAACTACAAAATGTTAATGAATACTTTAAACCAGGCTATGGTTTGTAGTAGAAGGTCAAAATGCACAATGGTAATGTATCACAGACACAGCTGGGAAAACATGAGCCCATTGCATATATCTCAGGCCCCTGCAAGAAATATGCATATGAGATCATCTCTTTAAAGAGTTTATTTGTTATCCCCAGATTTGCATCTTACTGTTTTGACCAGAAGTATCTGTAAATTAAAAGCATCCAGTTGTGTTTGTATGTGTATGCACCCATACTCATACATGCAAATATTTTAGAGAGTGCAAGACCTCTTGTTTTTAAATCATCACTGATAATCTAGCAGTTGTTTATATTTAAATGAATAATGTTGCTAACCAGAAGGTTCTGCCTTCTGGAGTCCAGCAATTTATTTATTTTTTTTTCCCTGCATTGGGAGCTCTCTGTAAATGATTAACTCTCTCTGTGGAAATTAAGCTAGGAGAGCCAAGCGTGTGAGGTGCAAGAAGGAAAGCAAAGAGCTAACGTGCAGCATCTCTCCTCTGCAGGGACAGTGGACTGGAAGGGCCTTTGGGCTGCCCATTCCCAGATGATAAAATCAAGTCATTTGATGGATCAAATGTCATTCTAAATGCAGTCAGAGCTTTTCTTTTTTTCCTGCCCTGTTGTTACTCCTGTAAGAAGCTGTTCTGAAATGCCACTGGTTTGGAAAGGTCATTTCCAGCCTACATTTACCCCTGGCCCACATGTGTGACACCAGGGTTGAAAAACTGAGCACGTTCACTTGGGTTGTGATGTGGAGAAGCGTTTTCTGTGCACATCAAAGGAAGGGTTAGTTATAGCTAACAGTGGATTAATTGAGACAGGATGGGAGACAAGCCTGCCTTTGTTGGAAAGCGAGGCTGGAGAGGTGTGTGCTGTCAGAAGCATGTGTTGGCAGAGGCATGTCATTCCTCTCATGAGCTCCTCTCAGCTGGTAAAGGGACATTTTTATATGAAAGTTCTCCTTAGAGTTTGGTAAATAACGTATTAAGCTGGCTACATTTCTGTCAGGGTTTTGTGTATCTGATTAAGTGGAATCAGAAATAGCTCATTTGTACTCCAGCAAGACTTCTTCCAGGGTAACAAGAGGGAATGAGCTAGCTATGCTTGGTTTGGAGGCATGTTTGTGTGTACATGCAGAGCAAGCTACCTCTCCAGGAGTACTCTCCGTGCCTTGTCCCACAATCTGATGTAACACTTAACAGCTCTATTTATTCAGCTGTTCAGTTAAATGCCTTCTGAGCTTGCTCTCTAGGCAAAGCTAGCTCCATCTCGCACGGCACGAACTGGTACTCATCACCTTGTGTCCCCTCCTCAGCTCTCGATTTAGGGGTGCAGGGAGCCACATGAAGCAGGGAGAGGAGCACCACAACCTCTTGATGTGGGCTAGGCTGTAGCTTCTGGGAATTTATATACCTACACTTTGAGTGGTCTGGCTTGAACTTTACCTTGTTCACCAGGAATTAGACAGGGACAGTGATGAATATCCAGAGAGCCTGCTCCTGGGCAGCAGTAGGGGAGTATCTCTGAGCATCCTTGCTGTTTTGTGGGAGACGGTCAGGCAGCTGTCTTGCCTCCTTTTCTTTCCCTGAGAGACCTGGAAACAGGCAAAAGTTTATAATCCCATTCTTGCTTTTCTGGATATGTCATTTCTACAGTTGCCATGGAGATGTTATGTGATGGTCCTTGAGAAAGTCTTGAAATTTTTAGAGCCTCTGTTATGCAGTCATTGGAGAGGTTTTTATTTGCAAACTAACAAGCAATATTAAAAGCATGAAATGTCTTTGATTATGCAGCAATGTATCCCAGGATATTCACCTGAGGAAAAATCCATTTTGCCTTTTCCCCACTCTCCTATTTATTCCTAATTTTGATATTTGTTTCCTGAGAATAAGAAATTGAAATTTAGGAGTTGAGAGGTTTGGTTGTAACTTTTCAAAAATAAAAAACCCACTACTCATAATGCTTGTTAACTTCACAGTGGGTGGGTATGTTTGTATGTAGTGACCACATCAAAAGTTACTTTATTTCAGAATTCATATTCTTTGTCCCAGTTTTTATCCATTATAGACATTAATTAATCAGGCTGATGAATATAAATAGGATCTCATTAAAATGATAAAAGCATGGAGATGAACAGAAGGGTCACACCTCTGTAGTTGCTTTATCCTCTAAAGTGCCCATACCTTTTGGTAATTGACCAGGCTTTCCTTCCAGCCTTTGAAGTTTGTCTCTCTTCTGGAAAAAGATATATTTTAAATTTGTGAGGTAATGAAAGGTAAAACCTAGTAAATGCAAGGGTACTGCAATATTCATGAGATAGGAGTTTTATCTACTGGAGTCTGCAGTGCAGCCTGGCAACCTGTGTAAAACCTATAAACTGTCTTGTCCCTATTCGAATCTATCCTGGTTTAATTACCAGGTTTTTCTCTCTTCTCCTGCTCCTAACAAAAATGGTGTCAAATGGTTCAATTCTCTCCTTCTATATTGAACAACATCCTTTTTCTTTCATGTCACAAGGAACAAATCAAAAGTATTTTCAGTACATGTTCCAATGTAATTTTCAGGTGCCCTTCAGTACTTCATACAGGCCTGAACCCAGATATGAGTGTAAGATTTGCACTATGAAAACCACTGAAACAAGGACCTTGTTTTCTTTCCACATCTGTAAAGCACGGAATGCAGCCAGAGCTCTGTGAATAATAATAGCTAAACGATAAGCCTCTCCTAATTCCATATAGTAGCTCCTCAAAAAATATGGTTTTTGTTAAGGATTCTGAGTTAACTCAGAATTGGAAGGGAGTTTGTGTCACCACCACCCCACCCAACCCCCTTTTATTTTTCTTTACAAGCTCCATTGAGATCTGACAAAATCCTAATTACTGGAAATGATGTGTAGTTTCTTAAGCAGTACATGTCATTAGATTTATTTGAACACCTTTAGATCACAAATAAATGCAGAAATAAAGAAAAATAGGAGGAACAGTTTAACTAGCCTTGATGTGGGAGCTGACAACATACACTTGATCAGTTTAATTTATAGGCATAGAAAGTTTCCATAAATAGTGGCCATATAGCTTTTAGTCAATGCAAATTAAGTTAATCTTTCTAAATTTTCATTTCACAGGCCTGGCAACTGTGTTTTTATGTGTATTAGGAAAAAACACACGTGGTAATGTGGGTAAATTGCATCTCACTGTATAACTGAGTCTCTTAGTCTGCAAGAGATAAATTTGCTAGAATTAATGCCAAAGATTTAGATTTCAGCCTGGTTTTCATTTGTCCTTACTTTCCTTTGACAATAAAAAGAGACCTTGCATGTAAAATGCCCTTTTAAAACACTACCAAAATGATGGGAAAAGGCGCTAGGGTAAATAAGCATCAGGCCTCACATGAGTGCTCGAAGCAGAACCCTACACAACAATATGCCATACTGCCACTCATTTATTTTGAAGAGCTTCATTTGGCAAATGGATACCTCCTGACTGGTCCTTCAAACCCCCCTTCCCCATTCCTGGGCTTGTATTAGAGCCGCATGCAGCTGGGAAGGGTGATGCCAGGTGATTGCTGAGGATGCTTTGCTCAAGAGAAATTTGCCTGTGCTCAAACTCATTTTCCCCAGAAACCCTCTGTACAGTCACATCCCCTTGGCCACTATCACCATGGGCAAAACCCTGCAGGGTCACCATTTAAAAACCCTTGCTGTGGCTTGTGAATTTTAATTCCTCTTCAGTGTTAAACACTGGCAGGTGCCTTATAAAGAGCACGATGCTGATGGGTGTATTTTGGAAGGGTTATTTCAATCCTGGAACATGGTCTTGCCAGTCTCACAATTAGTTGTTCTAATGCAAATGAGGCAGTGAAGGAACCAGAGGCCAGAAGAAGGTGTTCTTCGGGCCAGCTTGGCCACCAAGGAAAATGTTGGCAGATCTACAGCCTTGGTCCATGGTCTATGTGCTCAGGCACTATCTGGAAAGAAATGCAAAGCCAGCAAGTGATTTTTATGGCTTGTTCCAAAACATATTAAGGTGAAGGAATTCAAATTTCTGTATTTTTTTATTTTCTGGAAAACTTAAGAGCAGGATGTTTCTGTGACAAACCTCATGCTTTTGGAAGCACTGGAAAAATGCATCAGAATTTTGAAATCTGGGGTCTGAAAAAGTGGCCTGTATGCTTAGACAGATGTTTTGATAATGAAGGGACTTGCATTTTATGCCAACAGGCTTTTTCCTGTATAAGTCCTATGTTGACTGAAGTAGCACCATGGCTCTGAAGCTGTCTCTGCAACTGAATTCCCTTACGGAGGATCTGTCTCAAGACTTGTGTGTGGGAAGCCCTGCAGTACTGTGGATGATATCACAACTGGATATCACAACTGGAAACTCTGTGTTCAGAGAATATTCTGTTTATTACTTATAAAACTGGCTGTTCCACCAGTCCTTTAGCTTCTAAAGGACATTGAATGGTGGACACAGCACAAATAAATGAAGTCTTTCAAATGACAGGATGGGAACAGAAGGCTTATAGTGGCCTTCAGGATGATACAGCAACCATTTTAGATCGATAGGGTGATCCATGTTCTGTTGCAGGTAATCTTTCATTCATTACTAGCCAGAGATACAGTATCCTATTATTTTCTCCTCTGTTTTTAGCACTGCTGTATGTTATAGCTCTTGTGCATTAGAAATTGCCTGCTGATTTACGATGCACTCTGATTTGTAAAGTTTGAAATCCAAATTTCCTCGTTACTGCATTTTTGCTTTCTTTACTTTTGACATGTCTAGGCATGAACCTATACAACTCTTTTGCCGTGCTGTAGCTGCATGGCGTTACTGTACTTTCATCTCATCTCCCTGAACAGATCTATGTGATATTTGACCTCCTCAGGGCATCATACTCTGCTTTTAATCTTTAGGGGTCTGTCCAGCCCTGGGTTTGGACGTATGGTGCTATCACCGTATTGAACAGAGCTCATTAACACATGTCAGTCTGGAGCAGGCAGTGCAATATATATGCCAACAGCAATGCTCAGGTGAAACATGTGGTCATTGTGATAAAATGACCCGAGCAGTGAGGGTAAGGTTTGAGCCCAGCCTGCCATTGTGAATTCGCCTTGATCATACACACGCACTGTTTTTCCTCATGTGCAGACACAAGAGGTTGCCTGAGTTGGGCACAAGGCACTGTCACATCAACAGTTTTGATCGTGTGCCCTGAAGGCACCCACAGCCCTGCCCAGCCCTGCCCATGTTTGGGCTCCTGCCCACAACCCCTGATCCCATTTCAGTCTCCTGGGGCCGTCAGCCCCTGCCCCAGCAATGCTGCAGCAGGGCTGTTCTCCACCTCCCACAGCTCTGCCCTGCCCCGCCATGGGTCCTGTGGAGCCAGGCCCAGCAGCAGGCTCGTGTCTCAGCCCAGCTGTGGCTTAGGGAAATACTGATCATGGCATTTCACAGGAAAGTACATGGCTGCACGTCTCAGTCTTTTCCAGAAAACGAGATGACAGAGAAGACCCAAAGGTTTGACCTGTTTTCCTAGCAATTTCTGGAACCTGTAAGATTGACTTTTGGCAGATGGGTCCTGTTTCAGACACAGGATGATCTTCATGTTAGAAAACCTCAGTGTCCCACAGGGATATCTGAGCCAAGTTCACAGGTAGCTGACAGAGCAACCACTGTGGTGTGAAAGCAGTTGGTTTTCCAGAGAGGACATCAGTGATGCAGGCCACTGGAAAACTTTCTGCTGGAGTCCCTGTCCATGCACCAAAGGGCTGTTTGTTTTGCAGTCTCTGGAGGCAGGTACTCAGGTCATTGCCAGTACCCATATGTGGATCTGATTTTGCATGGGTTCTTTTAGATGACAGATGGAACGCCCAGCCTTATTCTCTGCCCACCAGCTGCAGGCAAGTTTTACCTCCAGAGCTGGATGAAGACCCTCCTTTGGGCTGGCTCGAGACCAACCATGTTTCTTCGCTGGGGTGATAGTTGTGTCCTGAGTCCTGCACAGTGTCTGTGACACCTAGCTGAAAGCTGGGAGCGAGGAGCCGCAAGGGGTTATCCAGGGATGCAGCCATAAGGGTAGGATCGGCTGCTAAAATGAAAAGAGCTGGAGAGAGACAGGGTTCTCTGCTGGGAGTAGTGTAGATATATTACAATTACTTATGAGAAAGCAATAAAATGATGGGGTAAATGAGGTGGCAGTTTCTGTTTTCTATTCCCTGCTGTCTTTCTTTTCTTAAACCCTTCATGACGAGACTGACAAGGCCACTTCTCCACCCCCTCACAAGGGAGCATGTTGTCATTTAAAAAGAACAAGTCTTTAAGAGCAAGAAAACAATTTTGATTTAACTGCTGGTTTATTGAAGCTGCTGCGTGTGCAGAATGATGCGGGGAGTGCAATAATCCACTGTGAATTGGTCAAACTCTGAGCAAGATGTAGTACCACCAGAATTAAAGCCTCAGGAAGGAAATCCTGCCCTCTCTACTCCTGCTGGGTTGGGGCCATTTGACAGCATTTCTCTGGCATGCATGGAGGCTGAGAGGCTGCTCATGTCCCTGTAACAGGGACTCCCTGCTGCTACCAGTGAGTAGTGTTCCCAGGGTGTGGAAAATACACTATGTGTGGCAGTCCAGGACACGCTGCTGAAGCGTCTTCTGGATGTCACTGAGGTGTGGGGACAAGGATGAAAGATGGGAAGGATTTCGGGAACCAGGAGTGGGCAAAACTCTTGAGTAGGGCTTCACGTTCAACACTTCTTGTACACAGGCTGTGGCACTGGTGCTGTAATACTTAGCACAAAGGGTGCATGAGCGAAGGCAGCCCCTGTCACCTCCCGCATTCCCCTCTCTGCACCCCCTTGTACCTGTCCGTCATGTGTTGGTGACACCTGGCAGTCAGCCAAGCATTTAATCTAGAACAATCCAGTTGTCTGCTTCGCCTTCTGAGTCTAAACCACTACATAAATGCATGGGCTAGAGACAGGTGGATTCAGCTGTGAATCTTAAATAACAGCATTATCCATTCATAATAAGGCTGTTGTTTCTTCACACTTTTGGGGATGCTCTTACCTAGTCTGGGAATTAATCTGGCCACAACCATAATCCCCCTCTATTCAAATTTCCAAGGACTTGCTGGATCACATATTACTCTTTATAAATGTTGAGGAGCAACAGCCACTGTGGCTGGTAAGCAGTGACTGTTCATAGGTGCCATGGGGCCTTAGAATCATAGACTCATAGAATCATTTAGGTTGGAAAAGACCTTTAAGTTCAGCAAGTTCTTAAGAATAGTAATGAAAGCCAAGTCTGTGAGCACTGAGTTGGCTGCTGCTTTACAGTTTACAAGCAATACGTATGCTGGGTTGTGTTATCATGACCTTGTTTATAAAAGCTCACTGATAGTATACTTGTCTTCTCTACAAGCTAATGGGGCTCCTCACAGCATTGTATCAGTGACCTTGAGTGGGTCTTCAATACCCTTATGACAACATACTAAGTGTTACAACATTTTGGAAGTAGACATGGAGCTCTACTGTGTACCTGTTACTTGAGCTTGCTGAAATAGCATCTTTAAGTGGCTGCTTTCCAAAATAATGAATCCTGCTTGAATGTTTTTAATTTCTGAGCTTCACAGAAAGTTTTCAGATCTTACTGAAAATTAGGCAGGTTGATTAGAATAGAAGTCGATGAAATAACATAATACATTAAAAAAATTGTCAGGAGACCTGTGTTCCTGGCTGTCCTGTCAAATAGTGGATATTCTAACACATAAGGTAATTGTGTTCCAATATGAACGGTTTGATTGTTGTTGATTTTTCTTCTGGATTATGTAATAAAACAGGTCTCTTTTTTTTTTTGGTTAAGAAGAATACATGTGTGTAGTGTTCAGCTGAGACCTGTTTAGCTTTTTTTTCTTTTGTGAGACTTAAGAAGGTTTTTTACTGAAGGACAGCAAAACCACCTCCTGGAGAGGGATGCCCTTTCTGCTCCCAGATGTTTACTACCTAAGGCCTAGTCAACTGGGCAGAGATTTAATTTTTTTCAATCTGTTTTCTCAATGCAGCATGAACTCAACAATTGAAAAGTTCAGTAAATTCTTTTTGATTGTGTTACAATGTGTTATCAGAGAACTACTGTTAAATTGTTCTTCTTAAACTAATAAGTATTTTTGTATTTCTTTTGTGATGTTGCAGACTCAACTCTTGGGAGTTTTTCTTGCTGCTGCTTCAAATATTCTGATTAGTGCCTCTTTGAGTATACAGGTATGAAATTATTTTTCTTTATTTGGAGTTGTAACTAACTTGTTACAATTTGTTTTAATTAAGTTCAAAAGACAATTTTTGTTGCATTTAATAAGCATCCTCTCTCTTTAACTGTGGTTTAGTGGTGTCCTGCTGTTACACTGGCAGCGTGATAGCTCCCAACCTGTCCTGTGCTGTGATTCCCATACAGAAACAGAATAAAAATTCATAATTCCTCCTCTTTCTTGTAATGTGTTATAAGGTAATACAAACTGTGACCTGCTTGTGGTCCCACTGAGCATCATATGAGCTTGTCTCTGTGTCCAAATCTAAAATGGAATTCACCACAAGGTCTTAGGGGCTTCTTAATGGAATGTAATTAAATGCATAGAGGCATAAAGTTTTTTAGGTCTCAAAACAACTTTGACCAATTTGGTTTTCCTTTTGCAATTAAGATGAAATAATATGAGTAAATATTATTTTAAAACATAAAAGCAAGGGAAGGTGCTGACCTCATAACTATGGCAAAGGGTATTTGGATGAGATTTAGAAAATCCTTCCTGTATTCATAATTATAAAATATAGTAATTTAAAAAACGGATTATTTGTTATACTCTTTATCTTGTGGAATTCATGGTATTTTTTAGGTCTTCTAACAAAAATTCTTAAAGCACAACAGACATGCTTGCGTAAATTTTCCAGAAAAAGTATTTTTGCTAGCTTGTAAGTTGTATGTATCATATAAATCCACTTCTCGATTTTTTCTGTAAAGAATGTGACAGAAAGATGTGGAATATGAAATCTGCTATTTATAATAACCACTTTTATTAATGTTTTAAAGTTCTTAATGGTTCCCTTCTATTTTAAGTATCTCTAGCCAAAGAATCCCATTGAAGGAAATCTGTGTAGCTATGCAGGGTGACTGATGCCTCTCCAATATAAGTTCTGGCCTGCTGAAGATCACAGTACTAGGCTCTATTTCAAAGGAAAAAAATCTTTTTTTAAGTCAATATTCAGGTTAGCCTATAAGAATGAGTTTTTTCAGGATTCGCAAATTTGTCTGTTGAGGGCACTGAGTGCCAAAGCGGGTGCTTTGCCTGGAGATATACTGAGGCATACGAATAGATTTCTATTGACTTGTAATCATTAACAGTTTTTACTGGATTTGAACAGCCTTCCAGCTTGTTTTAATGCTTTTAGGAAAATCCAATCACTCTGCATTGCCATTTGACAGGCAGTTTCAACTGATTTTTTTTTTATCCTCTAAGATATGTTTTTGTCCATTTAGTAACAATAAAGTAAGAATAATGACATTCCCTCGATCTCAACATTCATTTTCACACTCCTATTACATGGACAGGACAAATTTTTATTGTTCTCTCTCCCACTATGCAGTCATCCTGCATCTCTTCCCTCTAACTAGTTGTCAGCTAAAGAACATCCCACCATTTGCAATGTATTTCAGCTGAATTATAAACAGCCTCCACCTAAAAACCATCCACACACATTACTATGCAAAGGCAGCAGACATCTGGAGGAAGAAGCTGTAGGGGAGCTGCTGAGCTCAACCTCCTATGTTTGTCACACATCTTTTCAATCACACTGTGCCTCCAAGAGTTATTCCTACAAGAATCTGGGAAGAAACCAGAGCTTGGGATTCAGTTAAGAACTTGTCTGATTTGGTTTTCGGATTAAAATTTGGATTCTTGATTTCATAATATTGTTTAATATACATTTCCCTTTGGGGCTTTGTTGTTGGTGGTTTTGTTTATTTGTTTACCAAAATGAAACATGCAAAATCTTGAATGTTACTGGGAATTGCTGCTCTGTGGCTCAGAGAAGTTTGATTTCCTTATGCTCCCTTTCTCCCCAGGGGGCTAGGATTTTATCCCCTGAACATGTTGCACAGCATGAAGCTGCAATAATGGGCTGTATAGTCTCAACAAGAGAAATTACTGTGGTGTATCACAGGTGTTACTGTTTGGCCCACACTCTGCAGCATAGCCTACATAGTAGAATGGAAGTATGAGGAAAATTCCCTGGGGCTCTGCAGGGGCACTTCCAAAATCAAATATTGAGTGATGGAGAAAAAACTGTCTTGCCACCATTTATACTACAATACTTGTGTCATACAGTTTCCAGTGGTTTTGACCCTGCAGAAATAATGTGCTAAACATTGCATCCTTCCCAATCATGACACCTTCCTTATGGGCACTGCCTAGACTCTCTTTCAGAAGGCCAATGTGATCAAAGTTAAATTGTCTTGTTAATATAAAGGTTCTTTCTGTACAGCCACAAGGAAAATGATTACAACACGTCAATGATAGATTCTCCATGTAAGAAGAATTGTTACTGAAATATTGCTTGAGTATATATTATACCTGTTGACACAGGTATAGTTGGTTTTCCTTCTGAAAATAATGTTTTACCTGAAATCTTATCAGGTCAAACAGGAGATTGTAGCTAAATTCTAAATTTAGAGTCCCCCCCCTACAGCAGACGTGGTTAAGTGCTGCCTTATCCATTTTGAAATTGTATTTCTGGCTAGGGTATGTATCATGGGGCAGAAACACCATGGTGTCCGGTTCTTTTGTTCCAGTTTGTTGCCACATTTCTGATTCTGCCCCATCTCTTGCCTTCTGAGTGACAGCACAGCTGTCAAGCTTTGCTTTGAGAGAAGAGCAGGGGTGAGCAGTGACAGCTAGGAAGCACTAGCTAGTGCTCACTTTATATTTTTCAGTTTTATTCAGAGGTCGAATTTTTCAGTCATTTCCCCCACAGCTGAGGAAGAGCACATCTGAAGCAGCACTGAATTAACACAAAGCCGTGTGTCTGCAACAACAAGCCGAAAGTCATGTTTAAAAGGAAAACCTTGACGCACCTGGAATTTGAAGTTGACAGCCCCCTTAATTACTCCACTTTTGCCAGACATAAGAACACAATGAAAGTATTTCTTTTCATGCCTGATCCTAACAATTAATTTTCTAGAAATGCGCTCATCTCCGGCTGGCTTGCCAAGCAGACCCGAAGCCCTACTACAGGAGCAAGCTGTGGTGGTGCGGGATTACCCTCCTGGGCCTTGGCGAAGTGGGAAATTTCACAGCCTACGGATTTGCCCCCATTGCCCTTGTCGCTCCACTGAGCTGTGTATCTGTCATAGGTAAGATGGTTTGCCATTTCTTGCTTGTGTACATACTTTAATCAAATGCTTGGCTGAGACTAGAGGAATAATACCTCAGGAACTGCAGCAGGAACACAAGGGGAAAACGTTAATGTTGTGGCTTGAAAAGAAACTATTCATACAATTACATGAGCTTGACAGTTTAACACAAACCCTCTACTTAACTCAGAGACTTCTAGTATCTTCCTTTTTCCATAGTTTTGTCTCCTGTGTCATTCTGTGCTCTGCTAGTTCCTGCCAGCTGGTTACACAGTGCTGTACCAGTGTTGCCAGCTCTGCAAGCCTCCTAATCGGGGGGCTGACATCCTGATGGCTGCAGTGGTCTGATTCTGAGTACCTACAATGTGCTTTCCATGTTACCATCATACTAAGCAGTTTCTGCTGCTTGTACCCTGCCTGTCACCGTGATTAATGTTGACATGGGCAGACTTGCTTGACTCTCTGCAGTGTGGGACAAGAAGGACCTAGAAATTTCCTGAAATGTTTATTTTATTTAGGGACATTATCAGAGTTGTTAATTTGTTCCTTCATGTGCAGATTAATTGGACACTAGCATAAGTCCTATCCCTACAACTCATTTGATATGATCTCATTCTTTACTTCATGTAGGGTTTTTTGTACTTTATTTGTTATTTTGTCAGATATGGTTTTGAAAAAGAAGCATACATTTTAAAATATGTTATCATATTGTGCTAATGCAAAGCAGAGTGGACAGGGCAATATTATTCAGGGGCTGTGAAAACAGGGATACAGGGTGCAGCTGTATTCCTTAATCAAGTTGCTTCATATCCACAGCTGAAGCAACCAGGACTGAGATGTCACAACAGCTCTGCATACACTGGAACTCATTCACTTGCTATTCACAAGTGTTACTGCTTCATGGCCTGTCTCTAGGTACCAGTTTCATGCTTGGAAGTGCATTGCAGTGAGTGATTCTGTATGGGAAGGTAGAAAAGGCGAATCATCTTCCTGGTGGATTGCCCGGCTATAGTGGAAGAAGGCAGCCAGCCATATGTGGGTGTAAAAGAGTGGGGGAAGGAAACCACAGGCAATTTACTGTAACTGTTAATATTAAACTATTGCAAAATTTTGGAGAGTGAGATTTAAAGCCATGGTAGTTCACCATTGTAAGAAAATTTCTCAAAGAAAGAATGAGATTAGTACCTGAGATTGTAGTGGTTGTATCTTTAAGAACTGCAGACATTTCTTGGCACCTCAAACATAAAGGGACATTGACCAATCTTATTGGTTGCTGAAACTGAATAAAATGCAAATGCAGAAAACTAGAAACAAGTGTAAAACAGTGGGAAGGGGAAAATTCCATTGGTTATTAAACTGCTACAAAGAAGAGGTCACATTTCGGGTTGATTTTTATTTGGGCAGATTCCTTCTTTACCTTTTCAATATACAAAGAAATGTTGCATCTGTTTCCTCCATTCTCTATTTCCCCTTGGTTGTAACAAATACCAAGAAACCATTTTCCTAACTGTTATATCTTATTGAAATACTGATCCACCTTTTTTTCTCTTTGCCTTTTTTTTTTTACTGACCCAAAATATTTACCCTGGAAGACCGCAGAAAGCATTTTAATATCTTCTATTAAATTCCCACATATCAGCTGACAGTATCCATTTCATAGCCCAAACAAGAGATATCTGAAATTTTATTTAGTCTAGCAAACATTCCCTTAAGGACGAGAAAGTAAAAATCATGTAGACAGCCAATTACAACAATAACTTCCCAGTAACACTTCCTACCACTAGATACTTTCCTGTTCTCTGAATTAAAGCCAGAGAAAGAGAGCAGCCATTGAATTTTAGAAGAGTTCATAATTTAGGGCAATGACAAACTGACCAAGACACATGCATATCATCTGCTAATAATCGGGAAGAAAATAATTTAGGCAGCAGGTCTTCCAATTTAAAATATCAAGAAATATTTTTCTCATTAGGTTGTGATCTCTTTTTGGTGGTGGAGGGTGGACTTTGCACAGTCTAGTTGGCAGTTGTTTTGAGGTATTGTTGAATGTGTGTCTTTTGTAAGCTTATTTTTTAAATGAAGAAATGAAGCAGTTGATAACAAATTCCAAATGTGTATCTGAGCCCTAACTCCACCATTCTCTTGAACAGTTTTTTCCAATTTTGATGTCAACACATCCCACATTGAAAGCGCTGACGCACGCTGACATGGGAACTGAGTACCTGTGGTGTTCTAAGAGGAAATGTGCTCTGTGCTATGCCAAATCATCTAGGGGACTCGCTGAAGATCCCCATCACTCTGGGTCTGTCTGCATGGAAAGTTTCCTTTGCTTGGAAACCAGGGTTTTGGAGAAGAATAAGGCAGACTGGAGTCCCTGCCCAGAATGGATTTGGGCTGTACCAATCAGATATCTCCAGACCTCTGAGATGAGAAGCATCCTGGGTCTTAAAATAGATGGAGCCAACATCTATTATGCTCTGCTACCACATTTAAATGCATCCAACTGAATTATGCACTTAACCCGGTATCAATTAACTAGTGAAAAGTTTGTGCCTCATCCTATTGAGCTGTGTGCTTCTGATGGTTGTTTTAGAAAGAATCCTGCACCACAGACCATGAATTGGCATGACACCAGTAGATTTTTTTCTTAGAATTAAGCTACAAAGACTATATTTTTCTTCTTACACAGTGGAAGTATTTCTGTGTGTGGTTGCAATGATGCAAGCTCTACATCTGTTCAGGGTTTTAAATAGTTTGAGAAGGCAGCAGTTGTTTTCTTCAAGAGGGGAAACTGGTAAATTTTTTATTTAAAAATGGAGAAGTAATACATGTTTGATGGGATCATTAAAAAAGCTTTTTATATTTAAAAATTAAAAATCATGTTTTACATGCAGCTCAGCTAATTTTAGGCTGCTGTTTTTTAGCTCATTGTCTTTGTTTTGCAGGCATAAATAACTTGGTGGGGGGTTGGGGAGGACCAGAAGAGGCCAGTGGTATCAATGATAATTTCTTTTGCAGTTTTCATCATGCTGTAGAGAGTTGTTTTACACTTAAGTTGCTTAGACTGACATTGTTGAGATCCCTTTGCATTTTCATATGCTCTTCCTAAATAGCTGTGGGGCACGAAATTGCTTTAGGCTTTGAAAATTGATATTCCTGATGGTGCTTTAGGGAAACCATTCTCAGATATTGTCGTAGAAATGGATTTCTCCCACTCACTGTAATGTAACATCTCTGTGGCCCAAGAAATTACTATTTAATCATATTAGACATGTTACATGTTCAGTGTGCAGGAGAGCTATCAAGAGGTCATGCACCGACTGACTAATTCTGAAATACCTTCCTTTTAGTTCAGTGCACTGTTAATATCTATCTTGTGAACTAAGAAGAGGTTTGAGTAGTCAATTTGCTGTGATGAATTTGTTCCCAGATCTCTTGGGCAGAGCTAGATCTCTGTTTAACCCTGGCTGTGCATGCAAGTATTCTGTAAGTTCACGTTAACCCTCCCTGACACTGAGCACTGGCCCTGAATGAGACCTAGGTCTAAATACATGCATCCTCTCCATGCTTGAATCCTCCCCCATGTCTAGTCTGAAATGACCCATGGTAGGTCAGCAGACTGGTTTTCCTTGAGCTCCTGCCTTGCCCTTGAGCAAGACAGTACATCTGAGATGTAGGCAGGGTAAGATGAAGGAGGTTTCAAGCTAATAGGGTCAGGGCAGGGGATTCTCAGTCATGAATTGTCTATATGCAGAGGCCACTGCATATAGACACTGGTACTACAGACCCTCAAAACCAGCAGTGATTTATCTTCCAGTGCCTGCACAAGTGGACAAGGACCTGCTTATCTTCGTGCTTTAAGCATGGGCATTAGGGGCAGCCTGTTCTTCCTATCCTTCTGTCCTTCCCAAAAGTCCTTTGCACGTGAGAGAGATATTTTAGTCTGCTCCAAGGCTGTCAGCACAGCTCCTTTCTCCAAACCAGCTCCTTTCCTTCTGAATGTGCTTGATAAAAAGCTTGGACACTTTTAAAATAGTCTTTCACACTATTCTTCAGCTAACCCACATTCCTATCATGACTGGCAACCTCTTCAGTCAGCATTTTTTTTTGTCCTCATCTTAATCTACAGCCTCTGCATCCCATACAGAAATATGAGTACTTGCCCATGAAGACCTGCTCTCCATTTTCTGCACCCTTACCCTCCTCCTTATTTGAGTTGCAGTGATCAAACATACTACCTGCCTCATCATTTTTCCAGATCTTCCTGACTATGTGGCAGACTACAACAGCCTGAGTTTGGAGATTGGTTAAAGGATCTCCAAGTGCTTGTGTACTGGGGTGGTACTGAATCTCTTCAGTTTGGGAGGTAGACTGAGGGTCTGTCTGTACAAAACATACTTTGACGTCAGACCCTCACAGCTTGAGCACTGCTCATCAGATTTAGTGCAAAATCAACTAGATGAGCTTAAACAGCTTCATTAGATGGAGGCAGACCCTTCAGTTGTATAAAATAGTGTAAATGCTTAATCTCAAAGTGGAATGTTTTACTTGTTGCATAAAGTGGGAGAGGAGCATGGCCAGCAGGTCAATCAAAGGAGGTGAGCCTCCCCCTCTACTCTGCCCTGGTCAGGCCCCACCTGGAGTATTGTGACCAGTTCTGGGCTCTCTGATATAAAAAAGACCGGGATCTCCTGGAGAGAGTCCAGAGGAGGGCTACGAATATGATTAAAGGACTGGAGCATCTCCCTTACAAGGAAAGACTGAATGAACTGGGGCTGTTCAGCCTTGAGAAAAGAAGACTGAGAGGGGATCTGATCAATGTTTGTAAATATCTGAATTGTGGGACACAGGGGGAAATGGCAGCATCTTTTCGTTGGTCTGTGGGGACAGGACAAGGGGCAACGGCCTCAAGTTGGGACATAGGAAGTTCCACACCAATATGCAGAACTTTTTCCCAGTGAGGGTGACAGAGCACTGGGACAGGCTGCCCAGGGGGGTTGTGGAGTCTCCTTCTCTGGAGATATTCAAGACCCATCTGGATTCCTACCTATGCAATCTGTCCTAGGGAACCTGCTTTGGCAGGGGGGCTGGACTTGCTTTCTTGAGGTCTCTGCCAACCCCTACGATTCTGTGAATCTGTGATTAGACAACAGTATTTGAATCATGGCCAGTATTCCTCCTTTGGTATTTCATCCAGACCTCCAGTGAAATGGGTACAAAAGTATTCTGCAAAATGTGTGGTTTTAAATACCCTTACAAGCAGTGAAAGCTCTCTATGCATTTACGAGGAGAGTACTGATCTATTTTAAATAGCATGTAATGCTTATCTAAGAATTGAAAAGAGGAAAAGGATATACTAATAATTGAAGTTATGAACAGTTATGAAAGGAATTATTTCTTGTAAGACTTGACAATAAAAATAGAAGTAAAAATATGAGATTCATAAATAGCTTCTGCACCAGAAAAACAACTTAATAATGATATGTACTTGTGAAATAGTTTTGGTTAGGAAAAACAAGGGATGGATACTTTAATTTGAGTTTTTTAAGGCTGGATTGGACAAAAAACAGAAAATGCACTCTATGCATCAGTTCATATTTTCTCCTTTAACTTCTCCCCTTCTTAAAGAAACAATCCTAACTACAGCTTTCATGTCTGTGAGGCAGAGTTGTTCTCACCATTCAGTGTCTGCTAGTGGCAGAACCCATATATCACACTACTCTATTTCTATTTATGCTGGAGTAACCCTACATATGGAGATAATCTCACACTATCAATCTCCTAGGAGAATCAGCATCTGACTAAGCTGCATGTAGCACCGTTACAGCCCTCCCTTGAGGCACTTAATTGTATATCATGCAGAAAATGGATATTTTCTACCATTTTTTCAACTGGTGCTTTATATAGTAACCCAATACATGCTGAACATATATTCATTCAGTAATGAATACAAACTATCCTGTTTTATTCTGATGCATGAGAAGACAAGTTTGTTTCAATGAACAAAACAATTTTTCCCCATTTTCTACCCAATAGTTTTTATTTATGATTATTTTGTTGTAGTGCCAAGTCATAATATTTTTCATTTGAAATACTAACTCAGCATTTCCAGATTGAAGAGTTTCATGAGCCTTTAGAAAGTTTCTGTCATATAATGCAAATATTTTACAGGACCTATTTAAGTCTCAATTTGTGGGTGAGCAATACAGGCATAAGCAATTAAGGTACAAAATGAACTCAGGAATTTCATTAGGGAGTGTTGGTTCTGTAATGCTCAGTCTTTAACAAATCACCTCCTAGATTGTCTGCCCTTCTTTTGATCTAGCAGGCTATCTGCTACTGCTCACAGTGGGAGTAGGATGTGCACCGAGTTTTGAAAGTTTTCCCTTAATAATTAGTTAAAAAACTAAAGAAGTTCTGATTCACCCAAAAGTATACAGGTCTTTTCAGATGAGCAGGGATGCAGCTTCTCACAGAACCACAAGGTTTGTTTCAAGGAGTTAGGGGCTGACAATTCATGCTTAGAGTTGTGCATGGGTTGTGTTGCTAAAACCAGTGGTTCAATGCCAATGAGCCTTCAGAACAATGATAAATAATGTGCTTGTTTTGCTGCCAAGCTGTTGCCAATTTGCACTTTGACACAATTTTTGTCTGCATTTCTGTATTGCTGTATTCCATTTCTGACCAATTAAAACAATAGAGACTATTCCTCACTCTGACACAAATCTCAATCTCTATAGCTCTTTTTCTAAAACAAAGCAGGCAAACAAATGAACAGTTGCAAAGACACGTCAATACTTCTCTGCACAGCAACTTCCCAAGTTCCTCGGTCTATACATCCATAGGGCTGAACATAATGTTCAGTGATTTATTTCCCACATCAGCATAATGGTGTATGAGGAGGGGGCACACAGCTTCTGTGACAGAGGGCAGACAAGAGGACCCTGAAACGGGAAAGGGATGGTAGAAAGTTAGACTCATGCAGAAGTGAAGGGGTGAAATTATTATAGAATCACAAAATCACAGAATATTCTGAGTTGGAAGGATCATCCATAAGGATCATGGAGACCAAGTCCCAGCTCCACACAGGGCCAGCCAAGTCAGAGCATGGGACCGAGTTCATCATCCAGGCACTTCTTGAACTCAGCCAAGCTCGATGCTGTGACCACTTCCCCGGGGAGCCTGTTCCAGTGCCCAAACACCCTCTCAGTAAAGAACCTCTTCCCAATAGCCAACCGAAACCTATCACAGCTTCATATGGTGAAGAAGCTGTCAAGGAGGAAAGCATGAGGGTATTGAAGAGGAGAGGTGAGGATACAGGAGACACCTCATTTCTGGTGTGAGGAGTGGTGGAAGAAGAAGCAGAGTGCAACTGTTTTGGCTGGGCTGCATTTAGGAGCTTAATCGGAGACACAGTAAAGACTTTATCTCCTATGTCTATCAGGTGGGCTTAGCTGTGGCCTCTGGCTGCCCTTTTCTGCCAAGGGTTCAGATGGTCCTACGATAACTCAGGTTGGAAGGGATATCAGGAGGTCCTTAACCCAACCTCCTGCTCACAGCAGGGTCATCTTGGAAGCCACCAGGCAGAGAGATGGTGGGAGCAATGCTTTAGCTATCTAGCATGTCGTCTTTAACTGCCTTTTCTGGCAGACCTAATGTCTTAAGCAGCTACACACACCTGAGACTGTGGGCCAGAGTCCAGAGGAGTTAAGGAAGAGGAGCAGAACACTTGTGATGGCTGTACATTTCTCACCAAACTCCTGGGGTGTGTGGTAGTGCTTGCCTTTTCTGTGGTGGCTGAGGAGAGCCAGAAAGCCAGGAGAAGTCAAAACAGGCAAATTAAGTCCCTAGGGCTCACATGCTCCCTTCATACACCTCCTCCTCTGGCCCAACATTTTTGGTGAGCCACTGTCTGCTTCAATACAATCAGCCCTTGGTCTCTTTGATTTAACCTGGCTCATACCTACTCTGCAAATTGAAGACCATAAAAGATTATTTAAAAGTCAAAATTAGGCAGCTTAAACCCCACAAATTATAATAATAATAATAATAATAGTAAAGTATTGTGTTAGGCAATGTATATAAAGGTGGCTGTGCTGCTGTAACTTGCTTAGAATTCATCCCTGAAGGTAACAGTCAGAGTTTTCCATGCTGCTGATAGTCATGTATGTATCATCTCATCAGTGCTGTGTAAGTGTTCTCTGCTTCTTTCCTTAGATTTACCCCATTTGGTTTTCTTCTTCACTTGAATGCATATGAAGTGTTGGTGGCATATCCACAGGGACAGCTGTATTTTGTGTCATGAGTCTCCCCTGGGTCTCACTCTCCTCACATCCCCTCCTACTTCAGTTTTTCTGCCAGTCTCAGATGGCCTAATATATGTTCTTAAAACCTCTCCTATTTTTAGATTCCGCTACATATTACACAGCATAAAGAATATTAATTATACATACATTCTGTTAAGCTCACTATCTCTTGTGCATTACCAGCTATCTCTGGAGCAAGAGCTTGCCACGTTTCAACATATTGTTAAAGGGCATGACAGGCTGAGTGACAAGTTTCGTTCTCTCATGCCTCCCTGTGCCCACTACCAGATTGTGATCCCCCCAAGCTGCCCTATGTCAACTCCAGAGGCACTGGAATTTTGGGCATAACTCATTTCACCCCAAAATGGATGGCAGCATTGGAATTGAACCTTAAATTGCATTTACTAGATCTTCACTGAATGCAGAGAGGGCAGACAAGGAGATACAACAAAGAATATATCACTGAGGCATCAGTTCATTAGGCAACAAGTCTGTGCTGTCATGGTGATTGCCTAGGTGGGTGGGCTGAGGTGGGGTTTGGGAGAGCTATGACAGCAGGGAGACAGAGCAGTAATTAATTCCTGCACTATCTTGGGTTGACACTGCTTCTTTCCTGCTTTTTGTCCTCAGTCTTTTCTAAACCTAGGTAGCTCTGCTATTACCAGTGTTGCCTGGATACCAGTGTCTTTTCTCCAGCAAAGTTGTCACTGAAACACTGAATAAAGAAAACCATGTCAGGTAGCTTACTTTCAGTGAGGCGTTTTCAGTTGAAGATTCTTTTATTGCACTTACTTGTTTGTATGTATCTCCACCACTCTTCATACAGTTTATGACTTATGGTATATCTGATTTCCTACTGATTGGATAACACAGATATGATGCTGAATTCCAGTTCTCTTTTCACCTCTTGGTATGAACCTCTCTAGATTTATCTAGAGTGTATCTACTAGTCAACCACAGATTAAATTTTCTACGGGAACAATAGAGACAATGAGGCAAAGATGACTGCAGAAAGGGTGAACTGTTATTTCAAGAGTAAATGAAGAATTTCATGCTGTAGGCAGGAACACGGTTCTTGTAGCAGCATGATTTAGGTTCAGTGAGTCCCTTCACTGTCCCTTCTGGGCAATCTTTCTCTGAGGTTACTAAATCAATCTAACATTACCAATACACCTCTCCCAAAGGCCTTTTCTCATCTCTCTTACATAGAAGCTATGTAGATGCTCTCATGTTGTGTGCTGGAGTACAGAGCCATCTCTCTCAGGTGGCCAACAGTCTCAGGCATCTTAAGTGCAAACCCCGTCTTCCCTCTCTAGCACATGTCCATGCTGAGCTGCTTACCAGAAATCCTGGCCTGATCCCAACTGCTGTTCACCCACCCACAGCTGCCCTTCCAGGAGAGGTGGGGCTAGGAACTGGAGATGCAAGAGCTGGACAAGGAACAGGGGGTCATTTCCAGGGCTCAGTTCACTTTTCTTCCTTCCTCATTACGCATCAGTCTAGAAAAACAAGGGCAGCAGTCATGTTGGTTCTTCTATCTGCTTGTTTGCAGGTATTACAAGCACTCTCTTAGTTCATACCAAGTGGCTTTCTTCCTTTCAATTGTACTGTTGCTATTTTTCTTATAAACCTCTTTATGTCTGCAGCAGAATCTTATCTTTTTCTGAGCCAATTTTTCCTTGAGCAAGTTCATATAGTGAGTTGGTAGCAAAATAGGGAGTGGAACAGTAAGGCTGATCCATGCTCAGCTTTCCTGACACTTCCACATTTGACTGAATCAGAGCAGTTTAAGCAGAGTCTGTGTGGGAGATGGGAAGGGTCTTGCATCCCTCAAGCATGTAAGAGCCTGCTGGATGCAATGAAGATCCTACAAAAACTGAGTGTTGGTTGGTTGCTGGAATGGACTCCTGGCTGGTTATATCATGGTACGGTGCAAAAACAAC